>NC_137583.1:15406812-16606812 GCF_963210335.1 Falco punctatus
AGACATTTATATTTATTTCCATGCTACAAACTGGCTAAGATATTTTATTCTATGCAAACACTGGCAAGACATCAATATAAACAAAATGATCTCAGATGAGCAGCTCCAGCTCATTGTTTTGGCCATTTCTCATGCAACTGCCTGTTTTAGCTATTGAACAATTGCTGGTATTTCTGACATGAAAGTATCAGTTACGTGTCTGAAGAATCTCAGAAGTGATGAGTAAGTAACAGTGGAAAATTGTATACTATGATGATATAAACTATATAAAATAATCATGATTTTGAGGATATTTTTTTATTCATAACCATAATTTTCATGCTATTGCATCTCTATTTATCAGCCTTCATAGCATGTCAGTTTTCACATTCATTCTTTTGGCTCTACAGCTTCTAGCAGCTTAGCCAATAAGACAGATACTCAAGATCTCTATCCAAATATGCATTTTCTAGAACATAAGGTAAAACCAGATGGAAGCTGAATTACAAAAGTACAGTAATCACAATCCATATTAATAACCTGTAAAAGCAGACTGAGACTTTGAAATGCATTCTACATATAGTCCTTTTATGTAGTGTCTGAAGGTCTTGTTTTATTTATCATTATTGATTCTGAATCAAATAGTTAAGAAGGTAGCTTTTACAATGAAAAAGCTACAGCTGGACCCATGGATATTTACAACGAACTTTGGCTTCAGTGCAGTTAATATAGTGTCTGTTTTTTCCATGTTAACCTTAATTTTTAAGAAATTCAGAATTTCAACTCAGTCTATTGAGTTGTCAATAAGAAACGGCACAAAGAACTTGGAAGAGTAAGTCCCTTTTTGTCATACCTATAAAGAGATGTCTAACTACTCAACATAAGAAAACAACATCCTTAAAAACTCAGGATGCAGTTCAAAAAACTACTCCCAAGCAATAAATTAGAGTCAGACTAGAAAAAGATGCTACATTCTTTGATCAGCCTTAACTGACAAGTCTGCAGATGATGTGACAGTCCCACCTTAGCTTTCAGCCCCACTTGCCCATACACATGAGCATCAATTACATGACCTTCTGCCAAATGCCATACAATTAGCAAACCTCTCTGGACCCTACATTTAGATGACACTCCAACTATCTGCATGATGCAAGTTTTGTTTCTCTGGAGTAATCATTGTTTAAAACTTATATACATATACAAATATACTGTAATAGCAGTTATAGCATAGCAGTAGTATTTTTTAGGGTTTTTTTGTTACACATTACCCCAAAATTAAAAAAATAGCAACTTGTATCAATGAAGATTAACAACAAATAAGAAACACCTTAATTTTACAATAATTTTTTCTCTGTGTGAAAATATTTCTTACCCGGAATATATTGCCCCAATTCAGCAAACTCTTAGGCAGAGGAGTAATGTTACTGCGTTGCAACTTCTACTAAGTCCATGGGTCTAGTTCTAGGCTTAAAGTAAAATCTCTGTGTAAGTGCAGAATCAGAATAAAATCCTAACCCAGCTGAAGCTGATGGCAAAATTCCGATAGGCTACAGTAATGCCAGCACTTAATCACACAGTGTTCATGTTCAAACATCTGCACCTAACAACCCTCCTTAAATTACTATTTCAAATTCCATTATTTTAAATTAGCAAAACTGAACAGACATTATTCTTATATAGCTGTATATATGAAAAATATATAAAGTACATACTTTAGTATTTTTATGAAGCAGTCACATTTAAATATACAACTTCTACATAGTCCCTTAGTCATAAGTAGGGCAAAACAGTCCATTTACAAAATGACAGGAGGAAAAGAACATAATAGATAAGAGCTAAAAATACAAGCAGCTACATCTGTAATACAGAACAATAGAAATAATAAGGAAGGGAGAAGGCGAAATAAAATTCAAGTGAAGGGTGTAACCTGGGGGAAGAGATGAAGAAAATAAATACACTGTGGATAAAAGAAAACAAAGATCATCCTAAATCAAAAGAAAGGTCAGCTGATACTGGCCAGAGAGAAGAAGAATTGTTCAACATCTACATTTTTTCCTAGTATTTAATATAAAAGAGGGAAGCATGGAGCTTAGTGGAATAAATATTAATGAGGCTTGGGGAATATCTAGCAGCAGAATTAATAAAAAGCAGGTAAAAGAATATTTTGATAATTTAAATATTTATGATTCAGAAGGTCCAAATCATATTCAACCAAAGGATCTTAAGGAAATGGCTGAGAAGAATCTGACAGACATCTTTGAGACCTCATGGAAGAAAGGTTAGGTACCAAAGGATTGAAGAAGGATGAATCTTAGGAAGCAGAAAAAGGTAAAAAATGGAGAATTTCAAGCAAGCAAGCAAGTTCCCACTGTTCCCTACCATGCAAAATAACACAGTAAATATATAATTAATAGCATATAATTTAATGAACAGCAACATCAGAATACTCTTTTGAGACTGTAAATTCTGTCTCTGTCCATCTCTCTTTTTAGTTAATGTCATTCAGTCTTAATCATTCCTGGATGAAAGTAAAAGCTAGTGAGTTTCAAAAAGCTCAAGCCAGATTATTTGGAAATAAACAGACTTTTTACACAATAAAACAGAATATTTAGCTACAGAATTGTAGAAGCTGAAAAGTTAAACAAAGATTATAAAAGGAAAAAAAAAAAAAAGAGGGCTACACATAAAATTACTTAGAATTACACATCTGTTTTAAATTACAGAAGTTCTTGAATGCACAGGTTCAGTCCCTGCATAAATGAGATTCACGGAAAGCAATGCCATTTCCTGTGGAAAGCAATACAGGATATGACATAAGTCTGAGTTAGTAATCTTCCGTTTGGATCACATAATCATGTGCCAAGATCACACTTTTCACTCAGAGATAAGTGAGTAATGTTAGTATTCAAAATATATTATTTCATAGGATAACGTTCTGGCATGGCGATTCCTATTTTGTGGGCTTGCCACCACTGTCTCCTGCTCATCCCATTCACAAACTGTTCACATACTGTATTAGAAACCACTAGGTGTTTGGCACTTATTCCTATAGGAAGTTGTTCCAGTATGTCACTCCTTAAATGACTAGAACCATCCTTCTAATTTCCAACTAAAATGTATGCATTGCCAATGTGAAACTGTCCATGATTGGCAATACATTAAATAGCTACTCTCTATGGCTGGTGTTTACTTCTCTGCATTTGCAGACACTAATCAGAACCTTTGTCAATCTTTGTTTTGCTGTCTAAACAAGTCTTACATGTAAATTCTTTACATTTTCTCTAATCACGTTAGTAATCCTTTATTTTCAGCCTGTGATTTTCTGCTGTATTCAAGGTAAGGTCTTACATCACTGTCTAAATGCATTACTCTTTCCCATACCTTCCTGATGGATGGATCCTAAGATGATGTGTTCATTTCTCACTACTATATTGCCTTGGTCCTTAAAGTTATCTTGCAGCTGATTAAGACTCCTAGATCTCCTTTTGTGGAGATCCACTAGATAAAAGCAAAAATTCTTCTTTTTGCCTTCGAACCCATGACTTTGCAGTGTGCAATATTAAAAGTCATTCTATTTGTGTTTCTGAGATCATCAAATCATCTAAGTTGTCCCACATGATATTCTGGTCCTCTTCTGTAATGATTGTATCTCCCAATTTTCTGTTTTCAGGAAGTGTCATTACCACATTTTTGCTTTCTGTGTCACACTCATTAATGAAAATATTAGATTGGTCTTTGAAGAACTTCATTAGCATGCTCTTTTCATCGCAATGCTTTCCCTTTAAATTGTTATCTCTTCTTTAGATATTTCCTTGCCTACTATAGATTTCTTTTACTATTCCCAACTTCTCTTGCTTAACTAGTAATTTCCCAAATGGTATTATATCAAAAACCTTTATGAAGTCCAGATAAATGAGACCTACTTCATTTCCGTTGTCAAAAATCAGTTACTTTATCTGAGAAAAAATATAGATGTTAATAGATTTACATTTTGCTGGTGGATATACTTTAGTTTTTCTACTGCATTTTGATGAAACTTATAGTACTGTGTTCTCAATTGTGAAAACAACTATATGCTGTACTTATCCACTATCTGCATGTTGTTAAAATTTTCATGAGGATTTTTAGTATGCAGAGGCAGTGCTCGTGCTCATCAGCTACATTAACACAATGGCTCTTTTGGAGCCATTACAGTTGATCGTGCCAATGATCCATGGATTATATACTTTTATAAGGTCTGATGCACTTGCAAACAAAAGGTTTTTTCCTTTGCATTTCTGTTTCTCAAGAGACCTTCTTTCTCCTCCCCAAATCATCCTTTAATATTAATGCAAAGCAACCAAACAAAGGAAACCAAGCCACAAAAATTCTATCTATGATGATATGATGAATACACTTAATCCTGGAACAGAAAAGTAATTTCTGTCTCTTATGTAGGCTCTTTGTGGCTGCTTTTCTGTTCTGTGCTTCCTTAGTACAGAAAGGCCCTGACCCACTGTTGGGATCGTAAGCACACATGCAAATTTAGTCCCATTTTTAACCATGCCTCCAAGACAAAAACTGTTCCCTGAGAAAAGCACAGCTGTAAGTATTTTTGTCTTTATATCACAGGTTATACTTATCCCTGCTTCTCACCATTCCCAAATAAAACTGTATTCTGAATCAAGTCCATCCCAAATCTGGGTTCTCCACCCAGCGTGCAAGAGCTGATTCACACACAGAGTTGAGATATTTGTTTATTGCACATCTGTGCAGAGGTGGTTACTAGGTGGTGATCCACAGAGCTAGCACACCTCAACATATAGAAAAACTTTTTATACACTTTGAACAATTACTTACAATTACATTTAGTCACACTGAATTCTCATTGGTTCTTACACGCCTTGTCTCCATTTAAAGGTACAGAGCTCTTTTTTTTCACCATACATGTTCTGTGGGGAGGGGGCTTTGTTAGCAGGGGGCTCTCTTTGATCAAGGGTGGATCTCATAGTATGCAGATTATGGTAGTTCACACACAGTTCCAGTAATTTTCTCTTTAGCCTCTTTAACCATTTGGTTCCTCTTGAGCTTATCTTGTGCCCCAGCTTGACATATTGATGGTGTCAGTTCCTTCTCCCAAGGCCATGTTTTGTTAACTGTTTGTAAGGCTTTAACTAACATTCTCTGTTTTTCAAATTCTTTCTTATTTTTCACTATAGATACTTACTTTTTTGTTTTTCCCTATCTTTTAAAAAGTAAATAATCCTTATATCAATGGTACTGTCCACCTGTGGTCTTGACCCATGCTGGTAGCCATGGCTTCTTGAATAGAGAAAGCCCTGGAGACTTAGATGATGTCTAACAATGCAGATTATTTAAGGTATTTGGGAATTTGTTTGTCCCTCCTAATTGTAGTTTTCAGGCCATGCTTTAAAGTTGGAACAAATTGAGAAGGGAATAAAAGACATTGGTGCCACCAGATTTCCATGCTTTTCCTCTGCTAATCCTTTCTGCTGACAAGACATCTGCGAGTATCTCAGGGAAAAGGCTGTGCTAGAATCAACCAAAAGTAATCCCTATGCCAAGTGGAAAGATTCAATTAGCATTAGCTGAAATGCTGTGTTGATTCACTTGTTTGTCTCTAAGCCAAAGCTTCTGATTGTCCCCATTATAAACATACTAGTTTCTTGCCTAACCCCATTCTGAATAAAACCAATTTGTTTGCTGGACAGAGACACCCCAATATAGATTAAAGGGCCGGTGTTACACTCTGTAGACACAGTACAGTCTGAAACAAGTTGTATTCCTTCCACACAATACAGAGTGGTAACTCAGCTAGCTATACACTCTCACTTTAGCCCAGATTTAGTGCAGATCCAGCCAGTCTGCCCCAGAAGCCATTAACTCTACTCACTATGTGCACAAGCCAGTTGGCTTAGGTGCCTACTGCACACATAGTAGAGACAGTATTAATATAACCGGGGACATTGGCCAGCAATAGGGGAACAATGAAGTTTAATAAAAACAAAACAAAGCACCAGGAGGAATTCAGGTAGGGTTTCCTTGTACACAAAACAACAAAAGACTGGACAAACAACTAAGTCAACTGCCAGCCCCATGAAAATACAGGTACTGAATCTGCAATGATTTGTCTGAAGGTGATTAGTTAGAACATCATAGAAGATTCCCATGAAAAGCCCTGCTGTAAGTTGCTTAAAAGAGAAAATGAGATTTAACAAAAGAGCTTTAACATCCTTGCTACTCGCAGTTCATAGACTTCTCACCAAAGAGTGAAGGCTTTGTTTGGAACATGTCTGTGCGAAAGACCTCCTGTGTGACCACAGGAGTGTATCTTACTTTCCCTGTACCTTTGTTACTTATCTATAAAATGGGTAATATATTCTTCCTTTCTCCATCCTTTATCTCGTCTGTTTAGATGTTAGTTTCTTTAAAGAAAAAATTGCCTGTCACAGCAAGGGAGAAAGAGTGCAGGCTCAGTAATAATAACACTGAGACCTAGACATTGTTTGACAAAGGGAGATGATTTCCTCTTTGTCTCCTTGCTCATCAACGAGGGGTGTCAGGATGTGCAAGTCTTATGAGTCAGTGGGCATATAATGGAAGGCTACCTAGCTGGGTAACCACAGGGGCATTCAGTGGCTTTTACCAAGGGATATAAACTGTGTTTGAATTAGGAGCAACTGACATTCAGGGTCTCCAACAATACAGGTAATTTGGTCTTGTGTAAGGAACTAGGAAGTACTTATTAAATAGAAAAGTTGTGCAGAGTACTGACCAGAAAAAGAATATATAAGGGCTATTGTCAATAAGTACTTGAAGTCATCATCCCAGTGAATTGGAAAAAACCCCACACTTGCTGAAATGCATCAATAGAAAGTGGAAAATGCAGAGACATAGAATACTAATGAAAAGATGTAGTGTATAAAATCTAGTTCTATCTGCAGTATTGCAGTCAGCTTTGATTACCTTATGTATGGGATGCTGTCAGTCCTAGAAAGGTGCAGTGCAGGAATTCAGGGTGGTTCCAGTTTATGAGAGTCTTTGATCCAAAGCAATTATGAGGAGCTAGGTTTGTTTTCCCTGGGGGATTTCAAGGACAGTCTAATAGAATAGAATTCAAGGTGACCAAAAGTATTAGGTATCTTTGTACTCAGCTAGAGAGAACCAGACACCTCTGAGAAGCACATAGCTAAAGATCACAGTCTCAAAGAAGGACTGAAGGTGGAAAAAACTTACTCAGGACAGCAACTTAATAATTTCAACAGAGCTCCCTCTCTTTTGATGAGACAGATTATTGTTTGGTCTCCCTGGTGCCATGTAGCTCCATATGCCACTCTACTGATGAAGGGAGCACTAAAGGAGCATTTAGGTCACTCAAAGTAATTCCCATTATATGAATGGCACACTGTTAAGATGTATGTTCTATCATTATATAGTTACAGATCATCTTTTTATTTGTGATTTCTATATAGAAATGTCACAGAGGCATATAAAAACCAGGTTATCTGAGGAACAAACAAGAGTTCTTTTCCTCTGCCTAAATAAACAAGTTAAAATAAGGCAGTCTTCTGGTTTAAATGTTAAAAGGTCACCATTGGCCTCTTTTTGTCTCTTTATGACATCCCTCAGCCCAACAGATTTTTTTTTGTGCAATAATTTCCCATGCTAACAATTTTTTCTTTTAATATTCCAATTCCCCTTAGCCAGGTATGTTTCCTCTCAAATGCGTAACCATTACAATTTCATATATTTGGTGATTGTCATTATGTTGGTAAGAGTAAGAAAATATGTTTTGCATCCTTATAGACTTTTAGAGGCTGTGGAAATAAATGAACATACGTTGTTAAGATTGATTTGTCTGACAGACCAAAAAACCTCTGATCATTGTGGTAGGCTCAAATTCAGCACTTCCTTCAGCATTATTATGCTGGCAAATGAACAGAATTAGTATTTCAAACTTCTTGGAAGGAGGAATACATTTCATTGTTCCTTTTTAAAATTACTGTGAAGGACTATGGACACTTATGAAACAAAAAAAGGTAAAATACTGTAGGACTAGATGTGCTGATCAATACCTTATAATCCCAGTTGCACAAATTATTTCACTTGCACAACTATAAAAGAAAGTATCGTTTTGTATAGTTAGTTGTAACAGATCCCAGATCTCCATTGTTCATTAAAATTATTGTGGTTTTAGACATTATTCTAATCATAATATAAAATATTAAAAATTTAAATAATTTATAATTCCCATTCTATAGAACTGAAATAAAGGTGCCCCTCTTCTGTCAACTGGTTCAATTGGAATTATTGAAGTTACTCATAGATAAGAGTATGAAAAGCACAGAATGACACCTTTTTACAGCCCTAGTTATTCACCTGATAACAATTCACTAAAAGCAAGATCTTCTAAAGTGCTTTACTGGACTTAGATACCTAACTGTGACTTTAGACACATCATGTTTAACCTTCAGATTCACTCCTCAGTTGCCACCTGAAGTCTATAAATGTAAAACTTGTCCACCAGTAATTCATCATGATCATAAACAGTCATGTAGTAATTGATCATGATCAGAAATGCCTTTTGTCATAACTGAACAATGCAGTCTGTCTCAAATTTGCTAAATGTTTGAATGCACAAATTGAAGATATGACTGATTCATACTGAGTTTTCTCTTTTCCTGAGGACTTGACCCTGCCAATTCCATCATGTTGTCTTCAAAACCCAATTATTGATTATTCTAAGAGAAAATACTCACCTCTTGAATTTGTAGCACATTGCATGGAAAATTGAGTATTAATTAAAAATTCAATACATGTGTTTATAGAAAGAGATGAAATAGTGAGTGCAACTACAGTCTGCCTCTCCACCTGGGAAGTGAGGAGGCCTAGGTTCTTTCTCCAATGACTGTTTATATTTTTTAATTAAGCATATTATTTCAGATAGGTCATGTCAAATGGAAACAACAATAGTCAAAACCAACTCTCAAAATCAAACAGACTGCTGGGGAACAGAAGGATGAATATGTGTCTTAAAATCTGCTCAAGCTAAGAAGAGATTTGAGGCTGTATTTTTCATATCCTTCACACTCTAACCCTTGATCAACTAGATAAAAGGTAGTGGCAACACCACCACTTCTTCTTGCTGTATTTTGTGAAAAGAGATCTGAAGTAGAGAGCCGGCCATACACATCTATAAACTTCTGAGGGGCGAAAATGTCAGAAAAAAGTGGAGATTAGGAAATAACTATTTTCTCTCCTTGACATTTACTATTAGGCAGCATCTTATTCAACAACATAGCTTTGAAAGATACCTAGTTCTTCCCTGGCACTGGCATAAGGAGACTAGTTATTTACTCTAGTAGAGAACAAGAAACTCCAATGGTAAGCCAAAAAAAATCGGTATTGCATGCTGAGCCTAGGTCACCTTTGTGGAAGAGTTATTAATTATTTAGTGATTATGAGGAATTCTGCCAGCTTCAGTTGTTCTGATGAATTTTTAATAAATCACTATTAACATAAATGGGAAGTGTAAATTGCTTGCATTATGCTATAGGCAGTAGTAGCAATGAGAGACTTCTGCACTCAGGTCCAAGATATGCTGCTTACTTAACAGAAACTGACAGCTGAATGATCCAGTTCTCCTGGGAATGTCCTGAAAAAACCAAAATCTTTTCACCATAAAGGAATTCTATTTTACAGTTGCCAAAAAACACCTAGAGCATTTAAGTTATCTGAAGAACTGACAAGAATAAAGAGTATTTTAGTGATCTGCTCCAAAGAATTACCTGAAGATGGAACTATCTGCAAAGAGAGAACTCAATTGAGCCAAAGGAGCTTTGTTTCCCAAAAACATCTAGCAAAAATAAAATTCTATTAGGAAAGTGTGAGTCTTCCTGAAGCACAGTATCTACCGACGATATTTTCCTAAATATAATCTGTTGTTCTTGAAAAACAGTTTAAAGACCAAAATAGTAATTTAAGGATTCATTATTGCTAGAGGAATTCCAGTGCTTTCTGTTTTCTCAGGAAGTTAGAAAATATTTAATAGGCGTTTGCATTAAAATAGGTTGGTTTAACACCTTCTATATTTTGACTGGTGACAGGACAGTGAGTCAGCCACAACACTGTGTTCAATGCACCTAGACCTTCACTCCAGAGCAGACAGAATGGTTTTCAGTTCAGAAAAGCCCACATTTACTTGAAGAAATACTAGAAATTAAACTTTTAAATGAAATACTACTTAGAACAGCTGGGGAAGACAGAACTTCATTACAGTTGGTCCCTTCCAGTGAACAAAATGACTTCCTAAGTCACTGAGTAAATTCCATTCTCCTTTTGTCCCTGGGATGGTCTCTTCATCTTTTGTGACATTTGCTAGACTGCAGTCTTCCTGACTCTGCAGTGTCTTTGCATGAGCTTCAACCATCAACTTCATTCTTTGTAGCTTTTGCCTGTCCCAAGAAGCCTGGAATTGTTTCTGTCTCAACATATTCAACAGCTTCCCTGAGGAAAGAGTCTGCACAACCTCTCTGCAAGGCTCCACCCAGACAAGCTTCTTAAAAGAACATCAATACAGTTGTGAAGACATAAATAAAACAAATACCATCTGTCATGCTAGCATTGCCCCATATGTGTAACCACCTTTTCTTAGTCCTTTCAACTGATTTTCCACCATACCCAAATACACATTTGGTGTATCAAAGAATGTTAGCACTTTATGGATGCCATTCCAAAAAATTTTAAGTGTAATCCATGGAAGTACCCAATTCTGGATTTTTCTCATCCAGCTACAGCCATTTCTACTTCATAATCAGCTGTAGATCAGCTCTATGGTCCCTTTTATCCTAATTATCTATGGTTGTTATAGTCCTTTCTGGCTGTCTTTTTCTGAGCATCTCTTAGCCCTCACATAAAGAGAAAAGTGAATGGGTCAGACTTATTTGACACAATTTTCCTGAAATCAGCAGTGTTACAGCATATATGACTTTACTGAAATCTTTGCTTTGTTGCTGCCAAATACATCTTTAAGGCTACTGTTAGTCCTTAACTTTATCTCTCTTTTTATCTTTGTAAAAGTCCCATTAAAAATGGCTAAATTTTATTTACTACAAAGGATCATTTACTCCTTTAAAGTGGTGACAGAATCACAGAAGTGACACTTGTGAACCAATAGGTTGCAAAGCCAGCGAGAATGTGTGAAGAGATGCTCAGGGAGTAAACTGGTATATCTCCACTGTGCTTCAGGCCAGGTGGACAAAATTGTGAGGGAGCTGAACCAGAAAATGAAGCTGCTCAGTATTTCCGAGGTTTAGGAAGTATTGTAAAAGCCATCAAACTTCCTCACAGTGGAAATTTTCTGTTGCAAGCTAGCTTTATTGTTGATCCAAAAAAGCCATAATCACTAAGTAAGGTAAACCTGTTCTGTTTACTGAGATTAAATTAAGCATCAGGTTATCTATGGTATTTCACATATATAGTGCAGAAAAATTAATTTCATATAATTTCTTACTATATGTGATATGAACTGCCTGAGAGTCATACTGTTGCTTTCAGACTGAAGGCTAGAAACCAAGTGTGCAATAAGTGTCCAGTTGTCCCATGATGGAGGGAGAAAAATTCCAACCATAGATGTCAGTTGGAACTTAAAATTAGCCATACTTACATAAAGGTATGCATCTCAGCTGACAAATTATATTTTAAAAAATTCATCCTTCAGTTAAAGCCGCAGTAGTTCTGGATTAATAAAAACAAAAAAAAAAAAAAAGGGGGGGGGGGGGGGGGAATGTAGCGTAGAGAGTGTATAAAAGAAAGCTGTGGAAATTCATCTGCTCCTTGTTCAAAGATCAAACTTTACTGAGACTAAAATTCTGAGAACTAGTCTTATTTTAGGGAACATTTAAAATTATTTTCCTGCATAGGGTAGGAATCAAAGAGGAACTTGTCCTATAAAGAATTAGGCCAAAAGAATTACAATGGCTTTGTATACTGTCTTATATTACATTTGTTGTCATAGCCATGGTCTTATTTCGAAGCATAAGATCACGATATGAAAGACAGGTCAAAAGGCAACTTGAAAAAACTTGTTGACTGTGTAGCACAGAGGTTTACAAAAGACTACGAAATACAGAAAATTGGCACCACCACAGACAATTTGTGCATCCTTGGGTCGAACACTTAATTTCATGGAGACCCAGTCTATCTGTTTATAATGATGATTCTGCTTTTTCCTATCTTTTGTCTGTCTTGCCTGTTTATATTGCAAGCTTCTCTACAGGGCAGTGCAGTAGAGTCTCTCAGCAGTGACGTAATGCAAATCCATGAATTAAGAGAAACTCTATACTGCCTAACAGTGTGGGTTCCATGACATTAGAATTTGTCATGCCTTGATAACATTCTTCTTACCATAACTTTATTAGCATGATAAACTTCTGATTCTTATGATAGAAGTGCAAGTGAAAATGTTAACATGGAATTTTTCTGCATTTTGGCCCTATGGGACCATAACTGACAGTGTAGCTCCTGAAGCTGATTGACAACTGTAATTGCAAGATGAACAGCAACCTCATATAAAATGTCCTGCTCTAGAAGGACAAGGAGTCTCCTACTTAACTGGCCACAGGCAGAGGAAAGCTAAAGACTGAGGAAAAGATCAGCTGGATGATATGTAGTCAGACAAGGGTTAATTTCCCCCTCTTTTACCAGTCAGTTGGCCGAAATTCCAGTGTTGTTCTGTCAGTGTTAAAGCATCCAAGTGAAGGAAAAATGAAGTTCAGACTCAGTTGCCACAGGCAGGCATACGATCAGCAACAGTGCTCACCTCAGCCCAATTACCATTTAGCAGACATTAGATACTTTCCTTTCTGCCATCAGGCCTGTGTTTTTGCCTATCGTATACTGATATGTTGTATTATAGGCACTTAATTTTCTCATTTATTATTGCAATATCAGAACACATTACAGTGTCAGATCATAACGGAGAGAATGTTTACGTCTCTTTGCAAGCACAGCTGTATTGGTTACTTGGTACGCTGTGGGTAGGAGGGGGAATGACAGTAAATATTAAGTAAGGAAAATAAAACAGATTTAAAAGCATGTAACATTTTGGTAAGGAATTTTTTTTATAGCCATGGCTTTGGGGAAAATTACTTTTATGGCCAGCTTTTCAACAGGCCTGCACAAATATGCCTATAGTGTTTGCAGGTGCAACCATTTGTATGCAAGGCATGACTGTCTAAAGAAAAAGCTTTCAGCAGGCTGAGAGAGTTTCTTTTTAGTTCCTACTTGCTTTTAAAACACAAGTCTTCTAGGTAAGAAATAACAACTTCCAGCTGAGCTCCTTAAGCTATGTGGTTGGAAAAGTGAGAAAGGCTCAGCATCTCAGGTGTTAAACTTCCCTGAGAAATCCAGTACTGAATTCTTCTGAATGTCACAGTGGATACAACTGGTGCAGAAGCTTGAAAAATCTGGCCTTAACATCTAGATGACTCCATCTAACTTCGCTTTAGCTTTTCTTTCTCTCACTCTTTTCCTGCTCCCTACACCTCCATTTATATACAGACATGCATGCATACACACACGCATGCACACATGTGCACACACACATACATGTGTGTAAGATTATGAGTGCATGTATATGCATAGACACACCCACAGAGAGAGAAACACAGACTGTGTATTTCAAAAAATGCAGATTTTTCCTATTCAATCATAACCTGCCTGCAAGCAATGTGTTTAATCATGCTAGAAAAGATATAAGTTGATAATTTTATTCAAATGAAGGAATTGAACAGAACTTAGAGGTTAGAAATCCTGAAGGCTGATTGCTAAGGTTGAGAGCATATATTTATAAGCAATTAATGGCATGTTTGATTTTTTTTTATTCCTACACATTTTTTGCAAAGATAAAGTACTCCCTGTATGGTATCCACCAGCTGTATTATCAAATAGAAAGAAGTAGATGAAAGAAAAAGCCACAAAATCCTGCAATATACTTATTCTCTGCCCACACACAGCTATTCTCTCCTCCTTTTCTCAGTGGGCTGTAATTTCCCCTTGCCCTTTGAAAGAAAGCAGGATTATGAAGAAAATTGTAAACATGTTTAAGAATTGGTCCCAAAATGCTAATATATTACAGTCCTGTTGTGTCACAACCTGTATGTGGTGAACACACACTCATATGCAGTAGCACTAATTATCAGGGACATTGACTGAAAGTGGAGGTAAGCAGGAGCAAATGGTATTTTCATTGAGTATTAGATATGTACGCCTTTAAGATAGGACAGATAAAGATAAAAATGTATTTTTATTAAGGTTTTAAATTGTTACATTCAAATTAGATCCATATTTCTTTTTGCCACACGGAAAACCATAAACCTTCTCTCCAGATGTTGATTGGAAAAGACTTGGAAACAAAGTGTTTCCTGGAAAAACAGTGATTTGTCAAAAGCAAAAGTTTTCACAGGAATGTGCCATATTTTTTGACAGGCAAAAAAATATCTTCAGAAATTTCTGGGAAAAGGTAGAGAGGAGAAAAGAGACTGGGAGTGACCCTAGAATATCTTGAAGGTAGGGTGTTTGCAAAAGTGTGGGAGAGCAGTCCAAGACTTCATTTGAAGGAACAGTTAATTACTTCTAGATTATTCCACCATGAGAGACCCTTCTTGTGGTAGTCTGGTGTAAAGTTCTATCTTGTGACATGGGAATATTGACTTACTCCCATATCTTCCTCCTGTGGGAGTGGATTAACACAGCTAAATATTGTATTAGTTCAAGCTCAAGGACTACAATGACTTAAGAAAGAAAAGTGGGCTTGGAAAGGTCCTTGATAGATCCTGTAGTCCACCTTCCTGCACTGCGTACACAGTGAGGGGGCTGGATTAATTCAGTTTGGAGAAGGGACCTATTTGTGAGGTAGCTCTCTCCTTTCCCTTGTCGGAAACTACAGACACTTACTTTGGAAGGATAGCATAATTTGGAGTTGGGAAAAAGAGAAGAAAGACCTTTGTTTGTGTAAACTCTCCAGAATTGGCATTTATTAAATAAAACCCATGGATTTTTTCCGTCAGTCAGTTTTATTTCTTTTCAGAACAACTGACAAAAGTTAAGTATTTTAGCAGAAGTGCTGAGTGTGTCAAGAAGTGTGCATGAATTACTGGCAAAATGGTGTTTTCCAGTCAAAAACATCCATCAGTACCAGACTTCTGTAGTTTTCCCATATATAGACTACTGTGTCACTGGAGTCACCAGATCAGCATTGAGAGAAGACCTGTTAAACTAAAATATAAGTTGTGTGATCTGAAAAGTATGCAAATTATTTCTTCTTGTACAAAACATCTACCTTAGACATTTGAATTTTGAAATTGAAATTTGAATTGAAAAGAAAAAAAGTCAAGTTTGTGTTTTGACATTGAAAGCTGTTAGCCCTCGTGTTCTCATATTTTCTGCCTTTATCTGTGCAAATATAAGGAAACCATCCAGATGCAGAGTGTTCAGTTTTATGTGAGGATTTTTGTCCTACTCAGCAGCACAGAAGTCATCCAAGTTCCTTCTCAACAGTCATTTGTTGTTGAATGATGGAGCCCAAAGACTTTAGAAAGTTCAAAGACATAGAAATTTCCTGTAGTCTTTTCTTGCCATGGGGCTAGTCCTAAAATTCCTGAAACCTGTTTCTCCAGGAATTCTTAACCCGTAGCAAAATACTGGTTACTTTATAGATGTGTGTTGCTGTGCTGTCATCTAGTGGCAAGGATGAATTACACGTCATTCAGTGTCATTCAGTGACAGTGGCTGACAAGGTGTCCTTTTGCTAGAAACAAACGCATGATGTTTGGAAGCTCTCATCATTGCTATGTGCAGCACCACCGCAAAGGTCACTTCCTCTGTGCTCTACAGAAAATCACTGTTGCGTAGAGCCTATGGCATGGGCCATGCCATGGAAACTCTTGTTGCAAACAGGCTTTACAGAACCATGGCACTTCCTGCCACACAGTCTTCCCCTCCATCTTCTGTCATCCATCTTGCCTGTTAACTATTTGCAGACAAGTACTTGAAACTGGATTTTAAACAGTGATTGATATTTTCTTAACTACATCTGTACAGAGCACTGTCAACTAATGAAATGAGTAAATAAATCTGTAATCATTTAAGATGAAGATACTTTTCTCTCAGCAAAACGTCCTTCCTCTTGCATTCATTCCTAATTGACTCTTGGGGAAAAATTGAAAGTGCCACAGTGCAGTTTTCCAGGAGAAAACAGACAAAAATACCCTCCAGAATTAACCACATTTGTTCAGTATTTAGCAAGCTGACATGTAAGTGGACAGACTTCCTGCCATTGATTTCTAAGGGCTTTCACTCAGATCTGTAATATCATACACCAGGTGACATTACACTTGCTTGTCCTTAGTTTGCATTGGTGATGTTATTATTAACACACATAATCACTTACAGTCCCGATTTTATTTTCAAACTGCAACTGCAATGCTTGAATTAATGCCTTGCATTACTTTTTGTAAACTGCTTATTAAATTGTGTAGAAAGTAATAGAACCTTAACAATTAAACTTGTCACAACATCTGTAACACCTTTCTGGCATCACCTATTGAACACTGCTGGGCTTGGCTGGATTAGATAAACCAGCTGTAGCATATCCTTTGCTCCTTGAAATGCTGATCTCGTTACCATTTTAATGGGAAGCCTGGCAGCTTCTTTGCATAAGTTACCATCTTCTTTATAGACAGAGTTTCTCATACGAATGGAGTGACTGGAGGACAATCCATCAGGCAAAGGTGGACTTTTCATAGTTATCAGACTCTGAAAAGGAAATATCAATGAGCCATCCTCCCTGCAAAGCACCACTATCAAAGAGGGATTTTGCAATTATGTATAACTGGTCTGTTTTCATTCCTGCAAAATGGAGTCAACAAATAATGCTAAGATTCCTTTTTATGAGAAAGTTGGAATTTGTGTTTATATTTCCCTGTCTTCCTACAGTACAAATTGTGCTCTATCTCAGAATTTAGAAAGATTCCTCAGCACACTAAAAAGAGACCTAAATCTCCAAGAAAACAGAAGAATGTGCTGATGTGCTTTACCAATAGGGGACATTTAAGCACATTCTTAAGCACCTTGTCTCTCAGGACTTCAGTAGATTCTCAAAAGAGAAAAAGAATGATGCTCTATATTTATGACCTTTCTTGTTTTGTCCAAGTCACAGACCTCTATCCCTATACTAATGGAAAATATTAATGAAGGTAAGAAACAGTCTGTTTTCCAAATGAATTATAATTAGTCAGAGGCAGTAAATCAATGACCTTTCACATTGGAATATGATAAGAGATTTCTTTATAAATTCCAGAAGAGGTTTAGTTTATTTCTGGCTCAGAATTTCATCTTCCTTAGGTGCTTTATAGAAACAAAATTGCACCTTCTTAATTAAGGAATTGAAAGACAAGCTGGAACAAGGTCAATCAGGTTGAAATAGCTGCATCTTCATTATAATGTAAATGCTTCTTATATTAACTTACAGTATCTTGATATAGTAAATGGTTATATATGTATATAAAGTGTTAAATACAAATAGAAAGGTTTAGGTCAAATACAATGAGTAAAAGTGTACGTGCTTGTATGAAATAGAGAGCTAGGTTTTCATACAGAAATAGAAAAAATACAAGCTCTTTGTTAGCAAAAGTTAAAAATGATTTAACACACATACACCAAAAAGAGGTGGAAAAGATACACAAAGCTTTCCAGTGTCACCTTGAAACACTTGGTCAGGGCTTTATGGACAATGAAACTTGAAATTAAGATTGGGTTAAAAGCAGTATGTGAAGGAAGATGAGAGCTGCAATGTTCACTGCCACGGTAACAATTCTGTGGTCATCACGTAATGTTGCTTTTCATGAATGACCATTTGCACATATATTTTATCCTTTTTGCAGTCATTTTTTGTATGTTCACATTTCTTTAAGTGGAAGCCATTTGTGTGTGTTCACAAATCCAGACCCTGCTCATGATCCTTGCTCCGGATGTTCACATTACCTACATAAACACAATTTAGCAGTTCTGACACTGAATGGAGGAATAACTTGTGAATTATTATTTTTCATCACATGTAAATTTTTAATTTCCTCATCAGAGTGACAGACAAAGGGAAAAAGAAGCAAGGCTGTCGAGTTTGACTTGCTTGTTTCTCCATTTGATTACATGCGGAAGTAAAAGCATAATTATTCCATTTAATGTCATAATCATCTCTCAGCCTCCTACTTACGAGTTTATTTCTCTTTGTCTAAGCATGGAAGGTGGCCCATAAAATTCTATCTTTGCTGATGATTCCTTTGTATTGATAATCCTTGTTTTGACTTGGTTCTTTCTGAAGATGCTCTTAAAATGTAATGTTACTGTATGAGGCAACTTTCAGATTTTCTTTGTTTCACCTCTTTCTCAGCATACAAGAGATTTTTTCCAATTCTTTTCAGCTCCAGAACAGACATTTAAACTTTCTCTGTTTCATAAACATATTCAGCTTTGGCTTTACAAACATTCAGTCTTCATCATACAAGTACATCACCACAGAATTTTTCATGCGATTTATGCATTTTGCTACTATTTAACTCATATAATGGCTCTCGTAAGATGGACTTGTGATGAGGATTGATTATTTTTTGTACTTGGAAGAAAAAATTATATATATATATATGAAAATACTAAATTTTTCACAGAGATAAATTTGGTTAAATTCCAAGAAAACTGAATTTTAATGTATATAGTTTCCTTTATTAGATGAGCATGCAATTCCTGCACCCACAGAGAATATGTATGAATTCATCTTACTTTCTTGGGGTATGCAAACAATACCAAAAAATAGCCAAAGTTAGCATGTTCTATATAAAACACATTTGCATATGCTACGCACAACTTCCTACGCTCTTCATGTTTAATTTAGCAATGGCTGAATGATGAAGCCATTGAGTCTTAGGAATATGCACAGGTCAGGGTCTAAATCTTTATAATTCATCCAAATACCATTTCAGTTTGGCCCTTTTTACTGAGGTGCAATCCATCGTGGTACAGAAGATATAAGTGAGCACCATCAATAAATTAAGCAGAAATGAAAGTTCTACTACAAATTATGTTGCAACCAGCTGCAAATGCTACATGACCAACTCTTTTTTTCTAAGTTTGAGGTCAAATCATGAGATTAAGGACTGACCTAAGGTTTGTGGCTGTAGAAAGGAATCCAAAAAGAACTTGGATTCATTAATATCTATGATGAGAACTGAACCTACACAAATACTGTTTCTTTGCCTTTGACAATAGGCATAGGAAAGGCTCTTCTGACTCAGCCTATGATTTGTGCATACTTAATGCAAGTCTGTCTCTGTAAGCAGCAAGGCTTTTTACTTCAGTGATCAATCTGTGCTGTTTTCATAGCTATAGTTAATTCTGTTGTATGCCACCATGAAGGCTATGTTGTAGGAGACAAAGATTCTATTGCTTGGGAAGGCTGATGAAAATATGGAACGAAATATTTTGCTCAGAATGTTACTTTTAACTAATTGTAGTGGTATTGACTTTGTGAAAGTTGTTCCGAGCTACCACAGCCAAGGAAATGGCCCCAACTTCCCATCACATTTTTTTTTTATTTTGTATTGGCCTCCATGACTTTCAGCAATCTTTTTCAGTCACTGGAGAAAGGTGAAAGCATCCAGCGCATCTTATAATAGCACTTAAGGTTAGGCAGCGAGAATGTGTCCCAGTGTATTAAAGAGCCCAGTTAGACATAATGAATTTAAACAAATGACCAGTTTGTCCTGGAGAGTTCTGGAAAAAGGACACAGCTTCTGGGTGGAAACCTTTAGAATGCTAATTCCTCCTGGAGTTCTTGTGAGGATATGGGATTTTCTCCATCTTTCTTGTCAAGTCAGGAAGCTGAATGTAGGAATTTTGATTGCTGCAGGAAGAAAAAGTAAAAAGGGATTCCAGTCCTTTGTATCAAGTAACCCACTACAGTTGGTAAGTTCATTGCCACATGCCCATAGCTCTGTACTGTCAACTGGAAGTAAAAAATCATTCATGTAGGAAACCTTGTGGCATGCTGAGAGGTAGACTCAAGACTGTAAACAGGACAATAAGTTGTTCCACTTAAAAATTCTCAACACAAAATCCTGTCAGGAAACTCTTTCAGTCTGGAACTTAGAGGTGTGTGCTGCAGATAAAGAGGGCATAGTATTAGAAACATAAATCATTCGAACAATTCCCCTTTTGACATGAAAACTTATACTTTCTCCCAGTGATTAGGTTTGATTGGTTGGGGTTTTTTCCTATCACATATTGGAATATAGATTGGTATAGTAGGTACCCAGGTTGTAAACCCAGAAATTAGATAAGGGAAAGATAAAATAGATCAGGCAGAATTTTATTGTTTTTCTATTAAAACAAAGTAGTGCATTTCAACATCAGTCAAAATTTGCATTTTTCTGCACTGTAACAGACAACCAGTTAGTTGGTATTTGCTACCGAGTGTGACTTGCTAATGTAAGATTCCTGTATTAATTTAATGGGGATGTAATTGTGTTGTAAAATACATAATCTCAGGTAACCTACTATGACATTTACATTTGATTACCATATCAATGGCTGTTCCTTTGCATTACAGATACCTTTGGTGGTGTTCTTTAAAAAGTGCTGAGACATAATGCAGTATGCAGTATTTCAAGCAAAAAAATCTCCATTAGGAAGGAGTTATGGTGGTAAATGGCACTTCAGTGTTTCTGCTCCTTAATTGGGATATTTCCCTTTTTTTTTTTTTTTTCTCCATAAGAATACAGATAATGCTTCACAAATAATTGTACTTGTTTTCTGCTGCTAATGTAACATACATCAGAGAGGAGTGCTGGAGCAGGTAGCCAGATTGTTCTATGCTAACACTGTTCCACCAGCTTGTAAATGCATTATTTCCCTGTAGCATGTTGGTTTTTTGTGGTTTGTTTTTTTTAATATTCTTATGCCATGAGATATATAGTAAGAAAAAACACAGCAGGCAATATGGAGCTGCATAGGGAATGCATTTCATTAACCTAGAATACTATTAATAAAGCTAAATTAGACTTAAATATTTCCTGAAGCACCTTATAATCATTATTTTGGGGAACAATTTCATTAAGAGACAGATGTTTCATATCAAATACTTCTAGCCAATTGTCAGAGAAGATATTATTTGCCATGTTTCCTATAAACCATACATTTTACCCTTCACCTTAATATCGTCCAGAAATAGCTTCCAGACATCTTCAAATTAGTCAATTCACTTTAATTAAATAAGTTATTTTTCCTCAGTAGAACAATGCACTGAATGTAGTGATATTTTCTGTTCTTCTTCCAAATGAATATTTTTTTGCAAGCAGAAATGTAATGTGCAACACTGGGACATAACTTGTGCAAATTCTCTCTAAACATATTTACATTACATAGTTATTTCAAGAATGTTCTAACTCTGTAGCTTTTATTTCATTGTCAAGGTTCAGAATACTTTGAGTCTCTGAACAACTCTCTGAACAGCTACATGTACAAAACAAACTTTAATATTATATCTCTGACAACGGCAATAACAGCGTGAATGCCATCTTTAATTGGCAGACCTGCTAAAGGAGAACAAATTACTACTGTTATCAGCAGCCTCAGGTTACTCTCTAGTAAAAGAGTTCGTACCCCTGGACGCAGGACTTAATCTTTCCCTGGCTGAGGGTTTCAGTGTGGTTTTGCATTGCTTGCTGAAATAAGAGCAGTTCCCCGGTTTTCATTACAAGCTTCTAGAGACCCAAAATAAAACAAAAGAGATTGGGATTGGCCAGTTCTGTTGTTGAAGGGATTCTAAGTGATTCAGGAGACCTAATAACTGCTGTAAAACCTCTTTTTCTTTTTCTTTTTTTTTTTTTTTCTTTAATGGAGGCTTTCTTCCTATCCAGACTCACATGAAATGAAATAAATGAAAATTTAATACTTTGCGTGACATGAACCCCTAAGATCTGCTCAAATTCTGATTTTTCTGAATGTCACCTTCTTCAGAGCAGTCTCTCTTATAAAACACGGATAACACGGTTGAGTGGATAGATCCCATTGGTAGAAAAGTGCCCAACTTGATTTTTCAGTGCTTTCCAAACACTTTGTGTAAGCACACAGCCAACACATGCAAGTTACTTGCCTCACAAAGCTTTGATGATCCCAGGTATTTAAACTAATTGAACTGACCTATGGGTCCACCTCAGCGTAACCACAAAGCATCTTACAAATATATTGTGTCTGCAGGATTTGCCCCAAACAGACAAGCAGCTTTGTTAACTCTGCCTTCTCTTTCACCCTTTCTTTTTATTCTCTCAAAGCACATTGCTCAAAATCCTAAGTCCACATCTACCCAATATTATTGCTGCATCTTTCAGACCTCAAGGAACTGGACTCTTGGTTTACACTGGGAATTTCTTCACAGGGCCTTTTAATTATATAGTGCTCTCAAGGAGAAATTTTGAAATGTGAAATACAAATAAATTGTTATCGTATATGTAGTTTCTGTATTATACGGTTGTCACCTGATGTTTTTATGAAATGAATAGACTAGGAACTCAGAAATAACAAAATCTTTTAAATGAGTTTTCTAAATAGATAATCTTGCATTTAAAAATCATCTCATGTAATGAAGATTTTTCTTGTTCAAAGTGAACTGAAATTAGTTCCCAGACTGAATAGTGTGGTTTTTGCTGTGCAGTTAGATACGTTTAACCTCTGGGGTTCTGACTTGCATCTTTTCCTATACCCAGATGGTCATTAAAACATAAGGTCAGTGGCATAGATTTTGTTGCAAATGCATATTAATAAAGAAGGAGGAAGTAAGCTTTGCAAAGACTGACTGTAGGGCTGTCAGGAGAACCAGCGCACTACTACATGGTTAATTATTACTTCAGTGCCAAAACACTTTGACTAGCTACAATTACCCAATTCTAATACTAGAGTAATTAAATCTCTTTAGACTTCTTGCTGCAGAAGTGTGGTAGCTGTATGATTACAGCTCTGCAGTTTGGAAGGACAGTTACATGTGGTACTTCTAGCTCTGAGTGGCAAGCACGTTCCCCACCATGGTCAGCCTTGCTCACCGGCATGTTCCTGTCTCATTCAGCTCCAGGAAAACAGGCTTTACCCAGCACAAGGTCCCTGGACTGGGATGCCCCTTTGGCTCATGGTGCCCCCAGGGAGGCTGTATCTTATATGCAAGGCCCCCTTTCCCTCTCCATAGTGCTTTATTAATGTTAAGCCTTGACATTAATGCAAAGCATTACTGTATATCTATAGCTACTTTCATCCAAGCATATAAAAGTACTTATAAATATTAATGTCTTAAACCTAATAACACCCCTAGGAGGTAGATGAGAATTTCAGCATACACTGTACCAGTGCGTAAACATCAAGAAAGAACCGACTTCAGACAGTGGTAAAAGGCTGAGATGATGAACAGAGTGCCTTTAGGAGTGAGTCTGGATCAGAGAGGCTGTGTGGCTTGCCTGTTTCCTACACTAAGCCACTGACTAGAGCTAGAAGCAAAATCCAGGAGAACTAGTTCCTACTAGTCAGTATTACTATTTCTGTTGATTGGTTGGTTGGTTTGTTGGGTTTTTTTCTTTGCAATTATAGTAGCACCCAGATATTCCAATTAAAATTCAGGGCCCCATAGCTTTCAGGTACTGCGCTGATACATAGTAAAGCCCCTGCCCTAAAGAACTTAAAGCCTAAGTAGATGAGATATAGAAAGCTTAAAAGAGAAAACAGAGTAGAAAAAAATCCCCACAGTGGAGATGGGAGGATGCTCCCTGAGTCCCAGTCCAGGGACCTTGCCTCTAGACATAATTCCTTTCCTTTGTATTATTCAGGGGATAACGCTGCCCCTCCTGCCTGCCCCCCACCCCCTCCCCACCCCTTTAAATTAAACACTTCCATTACTCAGGCAGGCAACTCTACTGATATTTGTAACATTAGGAAAAGGTTACTTAATGTTTTCTGAACTGGCACATGACAAGGTGCAACTCAAAAGAATGAAAGGCAAAGTTGAAAGCAATAGTTGAAAGGTGAGAATTACATGAAATCACTTAATTCTGAAAATTCAGGAGTGTTTCTTGCTTATGAAACCCTTTCTGAAAACCATCATCTTTGAGATTAAAAAATAAGATTTTGCTAAACTCAGAGTACAGCGATGAGAAATGAGAAGGAACTGATGTCAACTGATGTCAACAGCTGGTGGATGAACATGGTGGGGACCATTATAAATAAAAGTGTGCGTGGTATGCAGCAGGACAGCAGCTGATTGTAGTTTCCATGCTCAGTGGCAGAAGACTGCCTGGACAGGGTGAAAAGGCCAGAACTTTAACATCACTTCAGCACTTACTACCTATTGCACAGAGAAATAGGAGGAAATCTGCTGCACCCCCATGCCACCTTGTATGTACCTGTGCTGCAAATAATTAGGCACACTGCAGGGCAGTCAGAAATCTGTAGACTTCACAAGCATTAGGATGCCTGAGCAATAGTATTTCCCAGTCTGCACCCAACAAGTCGGATGTCCACAAAGAGGGGCAAATACACTCTCCCTTTTGCACCAGGGCACTCCCCAACAGAATAGGAAGAAGCACTGCAGCCCAGCTATCACTTAACACAACTCACCAACATAAAATGTTCATGCATGAATCAAGACCTGTAAAAAGGTTGCTTGGGAAATGGAAGAGGAAGATCCCACCATTGATGTGGTTTGGGGTTTGGATGCAACCCTGAAGGAAACCTTGTGTTACCCTTTCACCTTTTGATTGTTGGCTTTTTGTTTATAAATATTACCATGGAGGAGATGCCCAGGCTGACTGTGCCTGTCATCTCAGCGCTGCTGAGCCATTCCCCAGCTTAAACCTATGTGCAGATGTACATTGGTAATAAGACAACACTCTGGAGCTTAATGGGCTTGTTTCTTCGAGGATAAAAACAATTATTAATAATTGAGAAGTCCTGTGCTAAGGGAATTTATAACCAATTAATAAAAATGTGGCTGTTGCAGTTAAACACAATAAAAATTACTCTTTATGCACTAAAGGAAAGACATATACACTTACATAATCATGTTCATGTCAGTATTGTTTAATTTATAAACAGATTTGTGTGTATGTAGCTACATTTACAGATAAAGAAGTAATTATTAATCAGAGTTTGTACACTATTACACTAAGTATATGATGCACTAATCTGTTATCAGAGAATGGGCTTTTATGATATTCAAAATCAAACTATAGGAGAGCTGTTGAGTTGTACCCGTGTCATAGATCTCTGCCAGGGGTGGCTGCCAGCCTTCACCTCTCCAGCTCACTCAGGCTTGCAAGTCTGAATGAATCCATTAGCTCTGTGATAAGAAGTGAACCAAAACTGTACTACAAATAATGAGATGTAGTACCTTGGTCAAAATTAAGGACTTTAGACAGTGGATACCAAGGCAAAACAATATGCTGTGACATCAGTTTCTGTTATTTCATTATTATGCTGAAACAACTAAACTCCAGAAATCTAAAATATATGATCTAACAGAAATATCTTGGGAGACCCTCTAGCAGCACTTTATTGGAAACAAGAGAAAGCTCTTTACTTTTCATTTTATCCACAGGATTTTATTCATCTTCTTCACCTGCATCTTTATTTCTTAGGAAATAGAAGCCTTTTTTTCATATCATCTAAGGCCTGGCCAGCTTCTTAGCACATTAGCATCTTTGCAGATTTACTGTGATTTCCACTTGGGGTTATCTGATTTTTTCCACTAGTCAGAAAAGCAGAATTTGCTTGCATGTTCACAGTAACATCAGAGGGAAAAGTACCTGGTACTACAAACTGCAGTTATTAACCATTGGGCATAACTCTGGAAACCAAAAGATCCTTTCTGATTTGTGTGGTGTTAGGTTACAAATGTAACACTTGCAGATTTCCTGGCAGAGAGCAATAGATTGAAGAGTGAGAAGGCTATGGTTAGGCTAAAATCTTAAATTAAATAGAAAAGAATTTAGAAAATCAGCACAGCATAAGAAGAGCTTGTTGGCATTGTCTTTTAAGGGTAACAGTAAAATAACCTGTGGAAGTTATGCTTAGAGTACAGACAACGTTAATTTCAACTTAGTTTGGGTAAATATAGAACTTTCTGATAGCAATTTTTGAGGAACCACCTCATCTTGCAGTTCTTTTCTGTGAGTGTCAGGAAAGGAAATCTCAAAAGTAGAAACCTAATATTTTAATCTGATTACTGTCAGAGAGCAGATGATTCAAACCATGACAAAGCCTAAGCAATGGGAATGGAAGGGGGCGGGGGCAGAGTGGGGGAATATTAAGAAAAGTATAAAGCAGACAGTGCTTCAGTCTGATGGCATCAGAAAAAAGCTCCTGGTTTCTCAGAAGTGCAGGAAAATTTGATTTTTGCTTTTCTGAAGGAAACAGCTGGGACTGACGAGCAAGGAGAGATTTGTGCATAGTAAGGCAGAACCTTCTGCTTTTGTGGGAGGAACGAAGAGGATGTTACTGCTGCCTCTCCCCACACTTGTCCTGCCCTGTCCTCTCCTGTGGCATCAGAAGGAGCTGTCAGTAGGGCTCTGGGCTAAGCAAAATAGAGTGACAACCCACAGCCAAGCCCTGGCAATTCTGACACCAATGACTGCTACTCTAGGTACCTGCTCTTTTTTTGCCCAAGCTCAAGCTGAATGGTGCTGAATAAAGATGCCATGTGTCAGAATATAACAGAGGGAACTGGAAGGCTAGAGCTGTGGACAAAAAGAGATGGCCAAAGATCAAAGAAACAAAAGAAAATCCAGATCTTTGGGAGGGGAAGCAATAGTCTCCAAACAGCAATTTAGCAAGTCAGACACATTTGGAAAGCAGTGGAAGATCCAAGTACAAAACCAGACACCAGAATACAAATCCAATGTGAGATAATTCCACATCAGATCAAGGTGTAAGAACATAGACAAATACAGAATAATGTACTCAGCAGAAGCATTTGGGGGAGAATTCTAGAAATCATCAAGGGATGCTGAGGCTAGTCTAAAGAAAAAGATTTAAACAAGGAAGCAAGCTGCATTCATGCAGCTGCAGTTCCAGCACTAACTTCCAGTAGGCACACTTTGATCAAGCATGTAAGAATCATGTAAGAATTAAAAATAATAATTAAAAAGGGAAAGGTTCAGGGTTGCCAGTATGTCAAAGTAACAGAGGAGAGACAGGGGTAAAATGCAAGATGCCTACATCTCTCATAAGCAAAGGTAGTTCAACCTGATATCAAGAGGAGTAGCTTGCACATATCTGAAGGCAGAATATGCCCAGGAATCATCCTTTGAGACTGTCAGCTAAGAACCTTTCAAAAGCATTAAATACACATGCTAAGATATATCCCTAGCTGCATGAAGCCACTTAGCAAGAACCAAGTGACAGACCTTGGGAATGCTTTGCAAGATCAAAATCTAGGCTACTACGCCTACTTTTTTTTTCCATTTGTAGATGAATCCACCAGTGAAAATCACTTCCAAAATACTTAAATAGGGAGAGTCCACATTCATAACAAGTAGTTCCCTGAGCAGTGTGAACTACCATTGCCTATTTTTCTGTGGATTACACTCGGATTGCCTCTGTGTAGTTCCCAGTATCTAATAAGGCATGAGATGTGACTGAAGGTTTTTCCCCTTAGCAGTAGCGTAAGGATGCTGCTTTCCTCTCAATTACTACTGCTGTGTATGAAAGCTGTAGGAATTAGACATCTCCATCCCTGTACCTATCTCCACAATTGCATGATCCTAGGTAACCTGTCTGAAACATTGCATGTTTCAGAAACATGAAACATCCACGTTGTCAAGCGTCACAGTCCTGTCTGCTGGCCAGAGGCTTTCCAGTGGACTTTTTGCAGTGGTCCTATGTAAAGCCACCACATGTCCAGAGCTGCTGCTGTTTTAAGAATTAAAGCCCTAAATGTTTAAAAATTAAATTTTCAGTGTGATTACTTAAGAATCATTCCAGGATACCAGGAAAAAAATATTAATTCCAGGAAATCTGCCATGTCACTACAGAATCTACAAGGCTGTTTCTTCTTTTTGCTTTTTGATATGTCCAATCTCTTTCTCTCTATTTTAATTTTTCTAAGTGTTTTCATTGATTTCTTTTTCATTTTATGCACAAACTGAACACAGTTAATCAGTAGATACAAAATGCATCCTGCAACATTGCCAGTAGCCTAACATAAGGGGATTCAATTGCTGAATTGTCGTAAGATTAGGCCTAAGCCACAGTATAAGCTTCATTGATCCAAGCACAGCAAGATATCCATTCAATAATATGTGTTTTAGCAAGGTTTTGCACTTGTAAAGACTTCCTGCAAATTAGGGTTCATCCAATATGTGCTATAAACACAGTGGATCAAATCTTCTATCAGTTTAAAAAGCAACTCACTCCTTAGGAAAGAAGCAGTGTAACTGGCTGTATTGTGTAAGCAGAGACACACACATGTAATGAAGTTAGCTATCAAGAGAGCCATATCTGTCGAGCTGCATGTTTAATAGACACTGTGCTTCCTGACAAGCTACCTCTAAAAAAACCAAAGGATGAAAGAACAGATGATGTGCTGGTGTTCATAAAACTGTAGGTTCAGTAAAGCTGTTGTTACCAGCTGAGCAGCTCTTAGATGTAAGCACTTGCGGTAGAGAGGTTACAAAAAGGTGCCTGGCTCTGGTCATTGTGCAGTCCCATCCCTGTAGTATCTCAAAGTCTCACAGTGCAGTGTTTCCCCTCACACCACCATGCAGTGGGGCAATGCTGCTGCCCCACTGTGCAGAGGGGAGCTCTGGTAGGCAGGAGCCAAAGGACTGTTCCAGCCCTCATGGCGTTCTCTGTGACCCTAGTTGCCTCTCCTTCAGCCTTGGTCCCCACCTGTTGAGAAGAATATGAGGTTTCAGTGGAAAATGGTATAATACCACAAGAGAGAAATAACGTGGGATTCCAAATTGTGCTGGGGGAAAAACAGGCCTCTGGGGCACCAAGCAGCGCTGCTAGCCTGTTTGTGCCCACTGCCACCTGTTCGTGGATACAAAGGACCCACATAGTCTTCAGTTTGCAAACTGGCTGATTAGCTTTGGTCTGGAGCAGAGACAGGTGCCAATACAGGATTAATTTGGAACAGAACCCTGGTGGCATTTTAAGTTAGGAATTGTTGAGTTCCTCCACACAGGATTCTCTTTGTCAGCAAGATAGGCAAAGACTCAAATGGCAGAGGTGATCTAAATGCATCCAAGGGTTTGTGTTGCTGCTTACAATGGCCATCACCCAGCACAAGGCATGCAATGACATATTTGTGATTAGACCTTAGATTCAAGCCACGACAAATGAAGTGGGCATGCTGATGCCAAAGGAAGAGGCTGAATAGCATACAGAGTTTCAAAATTATATACCTCTACCAGGAAGATACAGATTTTATAGCACCTAAGGCTTCTTTTTCTTTAGAAGATTTTCTTTCTTTGGATTTTGCCCAAATCACAACTCTTATTTGGTTCTAAATACCTAAATGTAGATATTTTTTTTTCAGTCCTTCATCCTAGAATTTAAATGCACAGCATGCAGACTTTGGCATCAGAAAGGACTGACAACATAATGATTTTATAAATCTGTGAGGCTTAAAATTACCGCCAGTATGGTCTTATTCACTGGATGCTGCTCTTGAGAATAAACTTGAGTACTGGTAAACATATTCCTGAATACAGTCTCAGCTAGTACAAATACCTTATCATCTTTCCACACAGATTAAGAAAGCCCTTTATTATATAAATGTCCCCATTTTTTCCAATTGGGAACTGATAGCTTATGTATACTTAATTGTTGGTGTTGCTTGAGGAATGAGTCATCCCTATTTCCACTGAGAATTTCCCTGAACTACTTTAGTTCCATGTAGGGAGCAGTATTATTTTGCTTAATTATATAAAGATTTCAGATCACTAAGATTTTATGTTATTAACACAAACGTCAAATGATTTAAGCAAGTTCCTAGAATACCTAAGTAGAAAAATCAAAACAAGTGCCTTAGAGGAACTGCTTCTTAAGTTTTGAAAGTGTGGGCAAATGAAAAATATTAGTTAGTATTTTGCTCACAAGAAAACTAATAAACAGAAAGGCACAGATATCTTCCTTTGAATATGAAACTTCCTATGGCTAATGTTCCACCTTCTTTTATTTAGCCGAAACCCCCACCCTGCAAAAGTATAAACAGATATTTGAATTTATGAGCTTGAGAGGTCTACCCACGTGAGCTTTTGCAGTATCAAGACCTGAGAGAAAGATTTCTGTTCATAAAGCATTTTTAAAGTTTTATGTGCCAAATTTTGAGAACAATCTATTTTCACCCACCCACTCTGACCTTATTTGCTCAGCAGGCACTATTTCTAGAGCTGCCAGAAAAATCAACATGGCCATACATTTTGCTGTCGACTCTTGAGGAGATAAGGCTAGTGTTTTCAAATGCTTTATGCACTTAGTCAGCTGGTTGAATGGTTCCTCATAGACATGCTGGGTATGGGATTTTTCAGTGAATGCAGATTCAGGGAGACCCTGCATAGTTCTATTTATGCCATGATTACAATCCTGAGACAAATCTCCTTTGAATGTGAAGCATGACTTGCAGAGTCAAAATGGGGAAAAATGACCTTAGATAATCTTTAGTAAAGCAGAAACAGATGAAGAGCTCAGCTAAGAGGGAGTCTGGTTCCTCTTCCCTGTCCTCTCTCCGGGAGAACCAGGTGGCTTTTGTCACAGTGAAAATCAATCATACTGTTCCCTGTTCCCATCTAGTCACTGTGTGTGAAATAAACCCTATTTCTAGGGCTTAAGTGAGATGCTAGGGGAAACTGTAGCTTGCTTCAGCCTATGGACAATACATCAGGTAACGATCTAGTGAAAGAACTGGATTTAAGGAAAAGTTCCTAAATATGTGTTTGCCCCAAACTTCCTCTTTTCCTGGGAGCTGCAAGTGTGTGAGACAATGCACAGGCCTCACACCGGCTTAAGCTCTACAAAAATAATTGAAAGGTATCGGTTGCATTTTAGTGTTCAGTATCTTTGAGTTTCATACCAGAAATGCTTCTGTAATATTACCTTGCACTTCATTATTAAAAAGAATATGAGGTAACTCTATAAATGGTAATGGAGCTTACAGGAATGTACCTTCCTCCATGATTGTTTTCTTCTCCTCCTCTCCTGAAAGATCCACTCACTGCACAAGCTGGTAGATGAACGGACAGCTTTGTTGAATAAAACTGACAGTATCTGGTTTGAAATTTAGACTAGTAGCTATTTTTTTAAGGCAATAGCTTGTTTGAGCTTCTTAAGAAAAGAAAAACTTCCTAAAACCCCTCTTGATAAGCATTATCGCTTCCCTCACCTTTTACACCCAAGGCCTCTAAGCTGTCTTCTTTCCACACTTGTTGAAAAAACAGTTGTCTTACACTTTCAGCAGGTTTATTTACTCTTCCTAAAATTCTCAGAGACTTCAACTGTTGTTTTGGTTTCCATGATTCTATGATGAACAGCCTGCAGAATCATTTCAGTACATCCAAAATCTTCCATGGACACTACCAAAGCCTGTGGTAAAATGAAATATAACATTAATAAGTACTAACATTCAGCTCTTGAAGTTTCCTTTATGTCTATCAAACTTAAGTTTGAGCATGCAGTCTGTGAGATTATTCCTACAAGTAGTCACTATAGGATGCAGCACATTTCTGGGACATACTGGCAATTGCCACAACATATATGTGATACAAAATACTTTGGAAACATCCTTTGTAGGCCCTGTTGTGGTCACTAGACACAGTATGGGAAGGGATGTCTTCTGAGAATTCACTGAATCCTTTTATTGCTGAAGTAGTGTTTAGGAAATACAGGGAGTGCTGCATGGGACACAACACACAGCATGACTACAGGATATATCACAACAGGTTCCCATTTTACAGATGAATCCCAGTTGTAACTGTGAAATTTTACAAGGCTCAGGCAGATCCTCTGTGGTGCCCACCCATTCAACTTCATACTGAGGCAGCCTGAATACTCAGAAGGGTTAGTCCAATTTTAGTTAGCTGAAATAATTGCAAGAAAACATAAAACATTGCTAACTGAATCTAACCATTCCTATGTCACAAGTAAAATTATCTCCTGTTGGTTTATCCTACAGAAAATGAGAGAGTTTGGGCTATAGTTAAAAGCTGGAAAAAGCAGCACAGAGGATTAGACAAGCTCAGTTTTGCATTTCTGGCTATCTAATTCACCAGCCCCAGTTAATTTAAATATTTTAAAACCTGATTTTAAAGTAATATAAAATATTAATAGACTGTAATTACAAATGACAGTGAAAAGCAGAGTTGGTTAGTTCAGACAAAAGTACCAACAGACTGAATTGGGGAGCAAACTCCTCCTCTGGGGTTGTACAGCTTACTAAAACATTTATATTGAAAACCCAAGACCCTTTCCCTTGTAACTCCTGGGAGCAGAGTTTTTCCCAGGTGTATTCTGCTATAGGGATTGGGCATTACTTTAATGTGTAAGCAGCTCACCACAAGGTGCTGTGCTAGAAATGGAAATATGGCTACAATCTCTCTGCAGGGCATGACAAAATAAGAGGTTGCAGGAGGACTTGGAGTTATTGCCTCCTGCCAGTTTAATCACTAAGACAGCCTGTGGTTCTCATGTGCATGCTTGGCCACCTGCACTAAGCTGTTGTCACAGAGCTGACAGCGGAGATGAAATGGGTAGCCAGTGCTGGCCTGATGTCATGGTGTGCTCCTCTGAGCCTCAGCATGGATAGGATTGGGAAGGATCTTTCTTAGCTGAGGTCAGAACACAATGGGGAAGAAAAAGAGGGCAATATATTTCTCTTCTTACCTCAGCTATGGAATACAGATATTTTTAAAGAGTCAATATTTAGGAATCACTACTTACAGCTTGTCTGAAGAGAATCTACATTTCAGTGTAACTGAGCAAGAAAAATATGGCGTAGGCTCTATCTTTGATGTCTTGCTCGATGGAACTCAGAAAACTATGATGGGTTAGAAGTAAACATCGACACCATGAGTTTTCAAAATGACAAAGCATCATTCAGAAAAGCTCAGATCAAACTCAAAACATCACCAGACACCTCTGATAACTCATGTGTGAAATGGACCTCTGCTGCTGGCACGTGAAGCTGTGGGAATGCTAATGAGACTCTGCTGGAGGGCCAACAATTCAAAACTGTGTGCTGAAAGCTTATACCATAAAGAAGGAAGCAGAGGATAAACTCTCGTGAGCAACAACAAGTAGCGGTCCCAATATTGCATGATAGGCACCATTATAAGAACATGGAAAAGAGGAATGTCTTTAGTGGAGACATAAATAATGCAGACAGGCACAAACACATAGGCTGCATGAGCTGAGATAGACTGCCTTTCAGGGCAAAATAGAAGTTATTTGCAAAAGGGCTGAGGAGTATGGATTATAAACTAAGTGTTGAAAAGCTGGTACACCATAAATATGGTAAGAGTAGTTTATCTGCAAGAGGATTCAAAGACTACAGAGAATTTTGCATGCTTAGATGAATGTATTCCTGAAATTCTGCAACTCAACTGTGGCTTCCCTCAGTGTGCAAATGGCAAGCAGAGACTTGATTTATTTATCAATAAATCCACAACATAATTGAACATAGAGAAAAAAATAGTACTTGAGGATAGTTGAAGCAATATTAAACTACCTCCCAATGTTTGCTGAATCTACCACTTTTGTCCCTGCAAATTACACTGTGTTAGTACACCACTGCGTGGGGAATGGGTTCTCCCAGTGTGGGGGAGGAATCTGCCTAAGACACTCTCTTGCTTTCCTCTCTTGCTACCTTTACATACCCTCTGAACTCTTTTCTGGGGATCCTCTGTCTGGAATCATAGACTGTGTGGTGCTGGAGAAAAGCATGGAAATGCTGGCCATGATGATCAAAGAGATCCCTTTGTGTGATCCTTTCAGCTCAAAAAAAATGTTATTGATCATGCATCTCATAGGGTCCCTTCCTGGACTCTCCCTGCAAAAGCAGGGAGTAGAAAAAAAAGAACGAGAGCTTCCCAGCTTCTCTGGGAGATTAAGATACGGGGAAGGCTCTTAGAGGGTGGGTAGCAGAATAGTTATTGCTTATTCCCCAGTTCTACCTTCCCCACCTTCAGCATTTCTACGCCTCTAAGTCCCATATCTCTGTTAAAACTCAGCTGAATCTGGAATCATCAGAGTAAGCAAAAAGATATTGACTTGACTGACTTACCTCTGATCTTTGAAATGCTAGGATCCACATTTTCAAGTTTCTTTTTGTTGTTTTGTTGTTGTTGTGTCTTTGTTTTTAGTTAAAATTAGGGTGTATATGCAACTACAAAACTATGCAATTACAGCATTTCAGGAGCTGAGGAAGACAGGGCTAGCAAGGACCTTAAAGGATGTGTGGTGTAAGTCCACCTCTGCAGAGGTATGCAGGTCAAGTATGCCCAGCAATGCTGACACCTGTTTTATCTAATCTGTTCTTTAAAAACCCAAGTAATGGAGATTCTACAGACAGTCTGTTCCAGCACTTACCTAGGTTTATAGTTAGAAAGATAATTTAAATCTCCTTTGTTGGAAATTAAAGCAGTTTTCCTTGACCTTACCTCAGTGGATAATGAATTACTATCCTTTTTTAGTAGCTTCTTATACACTGGAAATCTGTTACCATACTCCCTTCAGTTGTGTAAATAAACCAAACTCTGTTTCTCCAAACTTTTCTCATAGCTTATGCATTTACAGGTTTCTTTTTATTCCTGTTCCTGCCCAGTGGGACTGAACCTTTTATTTAAAATACTTAGTACTTAAGCCAGATTCAGTATAAACTAGTAAATCTCCAATAGTTCTGAGCTGAGCAGAGTAACAAAGTTTGGTATGTTACAAGCTGCGCTACTGTTAGTACATTTTACAAGATTTGCTTTCTTACAAGTACATCTCACTTCTCATTTACTGTGGATGTTATCACCTTCAGATCTTCCAGGCTTCTGCTGCCTCTTTGGTATGTGGAGAATTTGGCTTCTCCTGCCTATATGTAGTTCTTTTTATTTCACTTGAGTGAATTTGACCTTGTTGAATTGGGATCATTTCCCAGGTTTATCAAGAGCACTAGTTCTAATTGTAGTGCTATAGTATTTCTAGTCCTTCCCAAAATGGTATCATTCACAAATGTTAAAATCTGTAATTTATTCTTTCCAGTTATAGCTTGCTTAAAGTTAGGATGAGAAGTCCATGATTTCTTGAGCAATTTCTTTTTCCATTTTCGTGAAAGCAAGTACTATATTTGCCCTCATCCAGTTTTATGGGACTTGACCTACCTCCACAGTTTCTAAGAGATGGTAACTAATAATTATGAAATTGCACTGGTTAATTCCTTAACTGCTGTAGGGGAACAGATCTTGCTGTTTGAGTATATGCAACTTAGCTAAATCCTCTTTAATTTTTTTCCATTCCAATTCACACTCCATCACCCTGTTAGAACAAGTTGTGATAAGGATCAAGTTACAATTAACCTTTTTTGAGGTAAGACCCTGAGATAACATTTTAAGAGTGAGCAAAATTGCTACTGCATCCTCTTGGATCCTTTCCCCCTCCAAAGAAAATCCCACAAAGTTTACAAGAGGGAGAATTTGCAAAAAGTAGAGAGAGAATAGCAAAAGCTGTTATGGCAAGTTGAAGTCTTCCTTATTTATCTCTTTGTGTTGTCTGCTAGACTTCCCTCTTTGTTCTAATTAATTGGCAAACTACTGCAGAAGTCATTCATTTCTCAAAACTTATTTATTTTGCCTTACAACATTTATTTGCACAGCACTACTGTTGTGTACAAAGATTACTCTTTAATGGAGTTCAGAACACCCTTTCACAGCATGCATTTCTGTTCAGTCCAAAGAATACAATACAGCATATACGTGAGTTTCTAACTTACATTAATTTTATTTGGTTTTACCCTGGTTGATTACTCTATGTGCTTTCTTCAAGTAATGGGATTTTTACTTATTATTTTGACTACTTTAATTACTTGTTTTCACAAAATATTTACAAGGATATTCCACAGCTTTTTTCAGAACGGTTTGTAATACCTAACTGAAATAGATTTATTTTTAAAAGATCGAATTTAAAAGAACACAGTTTTTTTTTTATATCTCAGGTGTGTATTTAAGTAAAAATGAGTAAAAACCAGTAAAGTCACACTGAACTCTTTAATATTTTGGACATTGGAGAAAATGTTGGCACTGTTTCAGCATGTCTGGATGTGAACATGCCCCATGTGAAGGTCTGTTTTATAGGCTGTATTGGCTGCAGCCATGTAAAGCACAGCAGGAAGACACATCTGCAAGAGGGTGTGTATTTCTGGAGATCAAATAAAGCTGTCTATTGGCAGTGTTGATCTGAACGTCTGCCCAGGTTTGATCTTCAGTCCTAGCTTACAGACAAAACAGGAAAGAACCTATGTGTGAAAGAAAGGGCTTTAAGATGAGTAAACATCGCCTGCAGCAAGGCTGACATATCTAACCTTGGCAGAGGTAGAGGACATCAACACTGAGCCTCTCAGACCTGGTGCAGTCAGTCTTAGGAACTCATGGAGGCAGAACTCAGACCTATCTGTCTTGGGCAGGGCAAAATAACAATGAAGATGGTCCCGTGCTGGCTCAAGCAGAACTCTAGAATCTCCAGCAGATCCTGACACTCATTCAAGCAGCTGAAGTCAGCTGCTATGCTATCAATACTCAAACTAGCTAGAACAAGCTACAGTAATGTGTCTGCTCACAGGGCAGGCCCATTTCAAGGCTGGTGTCTCAGGCTAGGTCTGCTCTACAGCCCACACCGCCACATACCACCAGCACTGAAGGCAAACATCAATGGTGCAAATCCCAGCACAGGCTGCAGGCTCCACTTGAGAAGCTGCCTCAGCCTGTCAGCAGTTGCTTTGACCTCCAACTGTGCCGGTAACAGCACCAAAACTAAGAAGTCTGAAGGGAGTGTGTGTCCTGGGAATGCTCTATGACTTTTGCTAGCAAAGGGAAATGAAGTTTCTATACTCTGACTGTGCTGGGTGTTTCCCTGAGGACAGTGAAAGAGCCCAGGGCAGAGGAACACCTGCACAGAGCAGTAACAAGAGGCAAGAAAGATGAAGCTGTGTTTTGTATCTTGTTGTTATTTAAGTGGCCAGTTAAACCAAAGTCTGTAAGTGATAGATAGGAATAACACCTACTTGATCTGAAAACGGGAGCCTCAGTGACTTTCACATATACTGCAGATAAGCAATATCTTGCTTGGTCATAGATGCATATATTGACACTGCTATTACTGCCAGTGTCTCAGAGGGCAGCTGCCCCCATCTGCACATCCAACAGATGCACAGATGCTACTGGTACCTCTGCTTGCTAGATAAAGCCAGCCAGTAATATCAGCAGACTCCAAGCTAGCTTTATCTAACTAGCATGTATACTAGTGACATGTGAGGGGCATGCAGATCTCAGGAGCTGCCCTCACGCATTCTGGCAGTAACACGGTGAAATGGTCCATTAAGGGTGGAGTTGTATGCTGCCAAACATTTTAAATGCAAAAAGAAAGCCAAGTTATTTCTCTCATTTTATTTACAGTAATAGGGGAATGTTGAACAGCATGTAAGTGCACTACAATAAAATCAATAGAGAATATTAAAAGCAGAAATAAAGATCAGCCAACCTGAGGAAACTACTAACTTGAATGAAAGGATCCAACAGGAGGCCAAACTGAACAGCTCAGGAAAACCAACCCACCAAAACAAAAGGGGCCAGTACCCGTTTGATTAGATAAATCCTGAGCCTTTTACTGAAACAAACTGCCCTTGGCAGGTTGGTTTCTCTTAAGCCTTTAAAGGGAATTTTGCTCAGCAAGTACTTGAAAAAGTTTCATAATCAAGGATCTCAAAATGCATAATCTTCACTTGGTCTGGTCTCAGATGAGTATAATTCCAGAAGCTGATTCATCTACACTGTTACTGCAGGACTGGAAGCCAAAGAGAGCAGCTAACAAGTCAGCAGGACTGACTAGTCTGTCCCTTCTGAAGTCAACATGAGTTTTGCCAGTGGCCTGAAAACAGTGGCAGAAATTCTCACCTCATGTAGAGGGATGTTGGATGTTTGAGTATAGACTAATGCTCTCCTTTCAGATGTAAGCAACAGATGGCTGGTACTCTTAAGTTAGCATGACTGAAAGGTTTCTCTGCAGTAAAGGTACTCAGATTCTGAGACAAAGTTTAATGGGTAAAATTCAAGTCTGACTAGAAAAGCTGTTACCTGGATCACTGACGCAGGTTAGTCCAGTTTGTGAACAATTTATATGATAATGTACCGAGAGGTCTGTTTTTAAAAAGCCAGAAATGTATTTCCTGTCAGGCTGATTTCTGTCTGGTTTAACTGGGCTATAAATGAAGTATCAAACCCAGCTACCCGTTACTGGTGGTTATGGCAAAAGCCACAGCTATAGTTTGCTGAATATCCTCTCAGCAATTGCCTGATCTCCTCAGGTTGTTTGTAAAGGATGTATTAAACCAGACACCTCAGCTCTTACTGTAGGATTTCAGTCTGTTGACTTTGCAGTAGGTTAAAGATGTCACCTGGCTTGTTTCTAACCAAAGACTCTATAAAATTGGGAGGACAATGTAAAGATGGAGACTTGTAAGCAGTTTGAAAACTTTAACCTGATTCTCTAGAACAATGTATTTGATCCAAAATAATTATCTTCTGTGAAAATCTGACACCCTTAAATGTTTTTGAGCTTTCCTTAGAAGTTAGAAATTTTGAATCATCATTGTTCAGTGGTGGCTGTTTTTTAACTGTCCTTTCCTTCATCTTTCCTTCATTCTTTTCTGCCACTGAATGTCTTACAATGAATGATTTGAGGGTTCCATTCTTTACTTTTCAATTTTTCTGTTTCTCTGTTATTAACTTGTCTTGTTCTTTTGCTTTTCAAAACTTTTACGTCTCTGGTAAAGTTAAAGAAAAGAAAAAAAATTTAAAAAGAACTCTGTCAGTCTCTTGGCTGGTAACCAGGGGGTTCCAAAAACTTTTCAGCTGCACATTCCAGTTTCACTGATCCCAAATAATTGTCCAAGTAATTGAATTGGAAGTAGTTCACATTCCTGTTCATAACTGTTAGGCCCAAAGAAAACAGTGAGTAATAAAAAAGAACCATGGTCATTGCTCATACTGAGAATGGCCTGTGCATAGAGAAAGAGAGGTAGGAGGGGGAAAGGTCCAATGGGGAAAAATTAAAAATTAACTTCAAAGAGTTTCTGTTAAAGCTGTAAAATAATATTTGCATAAAAGAAAGCATTAAAATATGAACACACACACATACTTGTGCATTTAAAGGAGATGCTTATTCCATATCGTAGTTCAGCTAAAAATTCTATGCCACAGAAAGCAGTAATTATTCCGGCTTTGCATATTGTAAACCTGGTCCCTGTCATTCTCTCTTTCCCTCCACATGCCTCAATGCCACATTTTCTACAATCGTGGGGAGATTGCCTTGGCTCTTACTCAGCTGGCTCAGCTAATGCAATTCACAGGCCTTCAAATGTAAGCTTGTAAACTATTTAGTTCTTTTTCTTTATAACAGCTTGTCTATTAACAGCTCATTCAATGGAGGAGAGAGAAGAAGCCAGTGAGACCTCTTTTGGTATTGTTCAGCAGTAACCCTGGCATTCTCAAATTGGTAGCCGATACTCACTAAACAGTGTTTGTCAGTACCTGTTGTTTTGCTGGATAATAGTATATTGTGCTAGCAGCAGTCTGTATTAGTAGCAGGTAACAATGAGCTGGCAAAGTAAGTCTCCTCTGTGGCATGGTAAGGTCATAAGAACAATGTATAAAAATCCAAGAGAAAGCTCATTAGGATGGTCTGATGCAGTGCTGGAAAACCTGTGCCATCTTGAGAGATCTTTGTCAGCACTTCCCTTTGCGTGTTGTTCAGGAGCCTCATCACTGGGTTGAGATGGAATCGTGGAATGAGGATGGTTCACCCCCTCAGATGATTTTCATGCTGTATGTCCATGATTTTCGCCTGTATGTCCATGGCTCATGGCCTGTACTTCACAAAAGGTGTGTTTTGTCAAGATACCAGGCTCCTTAAAACCTAGGTGTACCCAGAGACTGCCCACACCATGGGCATTTTTCCTGTAACTATATGGTAGAAGGCTGTGCTATATACTGCAATGAAAAATGTGTTCTTGAAATGCCTTAATCCTGCTGCATCATTGTTGTTCCGTTTTCGCTGTGCTAAGATAATGTGTTGCCATGCCATGCAATGAACCTGCCACACCCCCTGCCTTCCTAAACGATTAAATAAAATCTGGAGTATTTTATCACCTGATGGCTGATATTTCTTGAACTCTTCTTAGTGTTCTATATGGAAATACCAGGCAAGTTTGTGGCTTAACCAGTGTTTGATAAAGAGAATCGTGCTTGACACAGATTTCCCCACCAACAAAATCCTATCCACCTTACTTATAAGCAGTTCATTTATAGAAACATCATGGTTTAGGCCTTGTTTTCTGCCCTGCCAAGTGTTGCAGGTCTTGTGTTATCGCTCAGACAAACTGACAAAGCTGCAGTACAGAGAAATCAGGTTTCAAAGCGAGTGATTAATGCAACACGAAGTTCTCCGCGCAGGCAGCGAGACTCCCCCGTGTGGTACGGCCGCTCCGGCCGGTGCCGCAGACGGCGGCTCAGCCAGCCGGGCTGCGGGGCTGGGCAGGCTGACATGCCGGCAGTTAACATAATTAAATGTGGCCCAGTGAAGACTCCCACGTTCAGAAGTGGCCATCAGTTTGCAATTAATGTTGACCGCTGGAGAATAATGTTGTTCTGTTGTGTTTCTGCTGTAGAAAAAAAATTAATATTTTACTAACTGTGATACTTTGGGAAGAATTATGAGGTCTCCTATTTCTTTACCATGAATTAGTCTTACATCTTTATTCTCAGTTTCCTTTTTCCCCAACAATGTGTCTTAAGATGATACCTTTAATAGATGCTAAAATCTATTTGGACATCATTAGTTATTTTAAAACTGGGAATTATAAATTCATGTGGATTAACAGAGCAGTTCAAGGTTCCAAACACATTTTAATAGTACTCCTCTTCCAGTCATGTATGATAAACATTCCCCTTTTTGGCTCAGTTCTGAAAGCCTAGTTTTCAGTCCAGAATGGAATGCTTTTACCCAATACTCCCGTAAAAACCTGTTAATTAAAATTTCTTCTACAATCTATTGTGTATCTTAAATATATTTTCTTGGGCATGGACCAGAGGAAGCAATTGTATTCTTCCAAATTAAAGGGCTCGACTCTGTCCTATATTATACCGACTCAAATCTACCTGTCATCTGGATGAGGAGACTTCCGATTTACAACAGTGCAGACGAAGGGAGAATTTGGACCAAAGTGTTTATTGTTCTCTGGAACTTGGCATCCTCTTCTCCCATTCTCCTTCTGAAATCAACATAAAACTGATGCTGAAATTCTAAAATGTTTTAAACCCTCCAATACTGTAGCTATGAGCACAGTGCATTGTAACCACCAGACCTTGATGGCACAAAGATATGCATCATGAACATGAAATCTGGGTAGAAAAGATAACGGCACAGTCTTTCAAAGTAGCAAAACACTGTAGAAATGAACAACTGCATTTTTGTGGTATTCGGTCACATCCCTTCTTGCACGGGCAAAACTTTGACTTGGATCCAAGTAGGTGTAGTTCCAAGAAAGTGAATGCCCGGTCATTTACGTCAGTGGAGTTGTGCCCAGCTACAGTGGATCTATATTTGATGACAACTGAAAAGATGAATGAAAATCATTTCAGTTGCATTAAGGATGTAAGCTGGCAGGGGTTTGGATTACTGCTTGTTCAACTTTTTGGACGGCATCTTTACACTTCCAAGAAACCTTTTTTAGACCAGACATCAAGACGAGATGAACTCCAGCAAGAAACTGGTTTCAGACAAGTAGCTCATGCTCATGACACTGTTCTTTGGCTGGAGAGTAAGGGAATGGAAAGCATAACTATAGAAAACAGAGGATACTTTGTGGGTGTGCTGTACTGCCAAACCTCAGTGGCCTAGATATGTTGTTGTTGTTTAGCTATTTCCATCAGTGCTTATGGATATGTATTGATCTTACTAGCACTCATGTCTGTGGGGTCACTGTGGGTATCTGATTTTATCCTTTTCTTTGGAAGGTTTACTAATATTGACGCTTCTTCATTTGATTGGGGCACTGGCTATGGAATCCCTTTTTCACGGAATCGTATTAGCTAATGTACAGCTTGTCCACACTCAAATCCAGAGAGCTTCACACAAGTCTGTATTTGAGTAAACGATAATCAGAAGCCCCCCTCCAAAACACGAATCTATGAAAAAAAGAGGAATGGCAAAACCATAACTATGCTGCAGTCTGCAAACTGCATTTCTCTATTGCAACGTATAAGGCCCAAAATAAAGTAAGGTTACTTGTCCCCGTAACACGTTCTCTCCCTGGAATGTAATTATTCACATCTGTACAAGCTGTTGTAAGATATTACAAACAAAAAAAGGTGGACAGAACACACAAGTTTGCATATCATCTTATACCTTGCACTCAAAAAGAGTCTATCTCTGAAAGAATATAGGTTTGGCAAATGTTCCTCTCTAACTTTCTTTTCTTTCTTTAAACAGATTTGGAGATTGGTTCTACCATTTATAGAACAGGTGTTTCTTTTCTTTAAAGTGCTCTCCCGGGATTGGCTCGGAAAGTGTTTTTTGCAGCCTGCTGGATTGGTCTTCATTGTGGAGCAGTTTCAGAGGTCTGGCTTTGGACACCATTTGCAATGGGTTTATATTAAAAGGTCATGTCTTGTTATAGAGCCATTATTGCCTTTCCAACTGAGACCACTGTACACATGTGACTTTATCCTTCACAAGGAGGTTCTGACACATCCTTTTGACATCCATGCAGGAAGGCAGGAGCATGTTGCACTAACTCCTTTGATAGAAAGCAGCAGTGAAATGGAAGAGGGGGAAAGGAACAGTGGAAGTTCCACCTTCAATAAATTTATTCATTCTCACCAACTTATTTATAGTGGAAAAGGTAGAGTCTGATGTTTTGGTTGTAATGCATGAGGCCTTTAAAAAAGTAGATATCCTATTGTGATGCTGACTTTCTGAGTTCTCTGGAACACAATGGGTCTGGCAGCTAAGGTTATTACAGACAAGAAGATTGCTCCTATGAACTGTGTCTATAATATGTCTAGGTCCAGCTTACTGCACCCATGCTGTTCCTTACAGCAGCTTATATTCAGCCTGAGTTCATGCTGCCTGCAAAACCTGCCTGTCCTTGAGTCAACTTTACTGTGTAGAAAAAAATTGACGGTTGCAGTTATCTTGCTAGCAAGCTGCATAATAGCGTTAAAAACATAGGTTCTGGATAGAGCCTTCCCATTCAAAGAGATTTTTGCTTTTCTGCAACTGATGTTCCCAAGACATACATTGAACCCAAATATTACTGAAGCCTATAAACAATTTTTTCATCAACAATAGAAGTTCATAAGTCTGTTGTCTCACTAGTTTCCACCTTAAATTCTGCAAAGACAATATATTCCTGGTGAGCTACTTAGATGGTAACAGACAAGCAGGACAATAAGCGGGGTCTTCCATGCTCATCCTTCAGCTCCATTCATTAACATGCTTGCTCTGCTCACTGCTACACTGATAATAGATTTTTTTTTCTTCTTTTCTTTTAACAAGAGAGGATTTGTGAATTAAACACACACAGCCCTAGCAAGGTCATACCACAGGACTCTGAACTACAGCTGCTTTTGAAAGAGAGAAACTCATTGCTACTTAGTCTGACCCTCCACTGTACCAGTTACTTACATGCACTTTTACAGAACACAGTCATTTTGAGGCCATTTCAGGAGACAAAAGAGCTGTATGACTTCAAGATTAAGTTGAAGTTTTCCAGTAGATATTTCAGCATGTGACCAAGTGTCTATTCCAAATGATTTAGCCTAAGGATACCCTAAGGTGGAGGTTCCTTTTGTAGACCACAAGAAAATAAACCTATTGGTCTTCTGAAAAACCCTGTGCGAAACCCTGTGGGACACTGCCCAGACAGGACATCTTGGAGGATCAGTGCTCAGATACTCTCATTCATATAATGCTGGTAGTGCTACAGATAGGCATCCTAATAATACTTTCAGTAATCTCTGACCTTACAACATATGTACCTAGAGTCTGCATCACCCACCAACATTTTTCATACATTTTGCTTTAACTGCCTCTCTGGGTTAATCCATTTTTATGTCTTCATAAATCAAACAACACAGCTCATTGCTACCATTACATTGGGGTTTTTAATTTTTTTTTTTATCACAGCTGCTTTGCTTGCCCTCCACCTCTGTTTCTCAGCAGATCCTCAGATGCCTTGTTAAGACTTTCAAAGCCTCACTGCATACTCCAAGAATGCATCTGTCCTGAGGCTACAAGAAAGTAACTCTGCAATAATACAATTTATGAAACTCCAAGTTCAGCATCCTTTTTTTTTTTTTTCCTTTTTATGCAAAGCTAAACAGGAACTAGGGCTCTTGAATTAACCTGGAAGTTTATACCTCACATCACTTATAATTGAACTGCAGCTGCTTCTCTGTACTTCACGCTGATTTATCCTTTCAGAGCTGGATCCTCACCTGCTATTTTCCCCACAGGTTAACCGTTCCTGTGAGGCTGGCTGGAGGTAAATCAGTGAAAACTCATCCCTTTCTTTCTAAACACAAAAAAGTGTGACTTTCTATATCTGATTTCTTTCTTTGATTTTTTTATTCCCCAATCCTTTATATAGTCATTATAGATGTTAAGAAGCCTGTTTTGGAAATGATTAATGCTATTAATATTTTTTCTAATTCAATAAAACCTCTCATCTTTGAACTCCTTGCAATATTTTTGTGCTTTCTTCAGCTTTCCACTAATTCAAACATATGACAAATGTGAGTCTTCGTTTCAGTTTTCTATTATTTCTTCATGTCTGATCAAATAAATTAACAGACTTTCATTTCTTTCCCAGGAGTGATGCCCATATGTTGACGAAGGCAGCATAAAAATATTACCTGTTCAAACAGGAGGAAAAAAAGATAAAGGCTATCTTTTACGCACTGTTCCATGCAAACCAGAGATGCTGATCTTATCCCTTTCACCTTGACAGCGCCCACTATGTGTAACGGTAAATATTGCAAGATTTGCGAAACACCCATCTGGTTTAACTCCACAGTATTATAATGTCCCTTTACAATTTCTTCATACAGTAGCAGTTATTTTAATCACACCACAGTACTTCAGTCATTGGGAAAGAATCAGCTCTCCTATCTAATGTACACTCTCCCCAGTCACATGGCACCAGTCCAGCAGAGCAGCATGCTGCTAATGCAGTTTTCTCTGTTTGGATAGTTAAAGATACATCTCCAGGCCAATTTGTACCTGTGTATTGTTGATAGACAGCATGCCACAGGCAAAGAGATACTGCATGCAGGAAATGGATTCTCATTTAACCGTGTTTAATTTTGTTCTCTGGATCTCCATCGTAGCATCTTTCCATTTCTCTGCCCACACAAACCGCTAAAGTGAAACAAAGCTACTTCCCCCACTACAGCTCCTAAACTGATGTGTGACAATGCAATGATTGATTTGCCACTCTGAGAAAAGTGGGTCATTGTACACGTTGTACCACAGCATGCTGAACCAAGCTGTCCGTGCTGACATTGGGGTTTTACAGATTTGTTTCCAGAAGTTCAGACCTGAGGGGACCACTGTGAATATCCAGCCTGAACACTTCTGGTTTGTGATGGGAGCACCGCCGTTCTAAAATTTCCCTCAGCAGCTCATAGAGATCTGGAGTCATCTGTGCTCCTCAGGACACAGTATTCTGCTTGTGTGTTTTGTATCTTACTTGCATGTTTGCTGTGAGGATGGAATACATAGAATTCCCCCAATTCCAAGACATGGAGGCAGTTTCAGATTTGTCATTTTCCAGGATAGTAAACCCTAAACTAATGTAAAAACATAATTTAAATGTAAAATGGTGTACATATCAGCTTTTGCAAAGGATTTTGAATCAGTGAGAAAAATATTGATGCAAACTTCTCTTTGAAAAAAACCCATTACTTTTATTCTTTTGTGAGATTGCAATAGTGTTTAATAACTTTTCTCATGTAATGAAACCTGTTGAGACTCACTTTAAGATTGCCTCTTATGATACCAGGGAGCCATCATTTGAAGAGGTAAGTCTCAGTACTAGAGGAGAGCCTGCCTACCTGTCTGTTGCATTAGATCAGTAAAGTTAGGAATCAATTGCTGAAAGGGGAATATTTTGCAGGTTTTTCTGGAGCAGCCAGATAAGTAACTGAGCCCAGATGTCACTGCAGAATCCAAAAGGTCAAGGCAGGTGGGGATTTGGTTTTTGTTTTTCATAGGAACAAAAAATTCAGAGAAACGTAGCCCTTGAAGTTTTATCTTTGTTTTTATGAGAGTTGAAACCAACCTCCAAACCCCACCTGTTTTGGGAAATGATTTAATGAACAATCAATTGGATAAGAACTTCCTTCAGGGCCTATAATTTTTTTGCTTTGATTTAAATAAATCCTTACGCAAGTGCCTTCTCTGCTCTTTGCACACCTCAAAGGGTGGTGCCCTCAAGGGCAGAGAACTTCTAATCAGGTCCTTAAACCCTTACACTGGTAAAATCCCTGTTGGGATAAACAGTTTTGCCTAGTAAGGACTGCACTTTTTAACTTCCAACTAATTTTTGGCAGGCACAACCTGGGCTGTGGACAGAAAGTCAAAGGAAAGCCTACGACGGCCTCCTAAATAGGAGCCCTTTGGCTGCAGCGTAATCCACTGATTTGGCACCCCGTGCTGCGTGGGGTAAACCTGGATGGACTCAAAGCCGCAGCCTCTTCCAGAAAAGTCAGAGCACAACAGTGGTAAGTACTCAAGCCCTGAGGGCTCTGCTGTAGTGATCCCTAAGCTGAGGCAGGGGGAGAGAAAATCACTGCCATTCCACTGAAGAAAATATGGCTTCTGAATCTTCCTCCTCTACTCTCCTCCTGCTGCCCATCTCCTCCCCTCTGAAAACACCACAGATGCGGAAGGTTTGCAGGTAAGCAGGGGAGATGGTCACAGCAAATGACAGAGCCAGAGCTGAGCATAGCATGCACTGATAAACCCCTGCCAAACCCTTTCCCTTCTGAAACAGGATCCCTGTAATGGAAATAATTACCGAAGAAACAGACAAAAACTACTTCTGAATGAAATTTAAGCTTCAGCAGACCACAGCACCGCCAGGAAATGCCAAGTACAAACACCCATCCCCTCATCCTGAATTCACACCATTTTCTGTTTCTGTTTCCTGTGCAAAGTTATCAATCACTCAGAAACTGGTTGGGGGGTGTGTGTGTGCTGTGGATCAAGGTTTGGATGCAGAGTGCCTTGGGACAGCCTTCGCCTGACTCTGCAAAAATGTCAACTATCTCACTTTGGGGGGGCTCTCTGGAAATACGTAGTGTGCAATACTGGGGGAAACCCAGCATTTTTGTGAGGGAATCACTGGCAATACCCAGAACAATGCATATTAAATAAATATGTGGGGTGGGGGTGGGGGGGTGCAGAGGGGGGCCCTCTGGCAATACCCAGTGTACTATTGGGGGGGTGGGAAATCTGTATGATTTCGTGGGGGAGCTCTAGCAATACCTAGAATTATGCACAGTACTGGGGGAAGAAAAAAAAAGCTGTGTGGTTTTGGTGGGAATTTCTGGCAATACCCAGCACAGCATTCAGCTGTATGGTTTTGTGGGGGATCTTTGGCAATATGCAGCGTGATACAGAGCACAGAAGAGGATGGAGGAGAACTGTATCATTTCGGGGCGGGGGGCGGGGGCGGCCACGTCTGGCAATAGACAGGACGGTGCACACAGCTGGGGGACATACACGGACACCCAACCCCAAGCCCCGGCCCCCTGCGGCACGCACCGAGGGCGGCAGAATGACACAAGTAACTTCAAACGGGCACCGCCGGGGTAAGAGCGCAACGTCCGAGATTCCCGGCGGTGAATTAGCGCGGCTCCATCACGCACTTTCTCCCCCGCCCGGCGCTGCGCCGGCGCCCCCCTCCCCCACCACACACTCGGCAGGCGAAGGGGAGGGCGCCGCCGCCGCTCCGCGGACAGTGCGCGGGGCGCGGTGCAGCGCCGGGCAGCGGTGCGGGTGCGGGTGCGTGCACAGGAGCGACCGTGCGCGCCCCCGCCCCGCCGCCGCGGCCGCTTTAAGGGCGGCGGGGGCGCGCCGCCGGGGCGCCCGGCGCGCCGCCGCCTCGCCTCGCCGCCGCGCCGCGCTCCCTCTCCCTCTTCCCTCGCCCCGCTTTAAAGTCTCCGCCAGGATCCGGGCTCGCCCGCCACTTCCTGTACGGCAGGATGGAGCGCGCCGGGGCCCCGGCTGACCGCCGCCCGCCCGCCCGTGCGCGGAGGCGGCTCTGAGCGCCCCGTCCGCGGCATGCCGCGCGCCCCGCCGCCGCTGCCCGCCTGAGCCGCGCCGCCCCGCGCCCCGCCGCGCCCCGCCGCGCGGGGTGTCCCCGCACCCCGCCGCCGCTGTCCTCCCCCTGCCCCGCGGCTCTGGGATTTTTTTCCCCTTTGAGGAGGCGAGCAGGAGCCCCCCGCTTTCTCCCGCTGGAAGAGGGGTGCGGGGAGAAACTTATTTTCAACAAGTTTTTTTTCCTTTTTTTTTCCTTTTTTTTTCTTTTTTTTTTTTTTTTTTTTTTTTTCCTCCCCTGTGCGTTAATTATTTTAGCCCCTCTCCCCTTTCGATGTGCGGCTTTGGACATGCGGAGGCTACTGCAACCGTGTTGGTGGATCTTTTTCTTGAAAATCACCAGCTCCGTGCTCCATGATGTGGTGTGCTTCCCCGGTGAGTGAGCGCGGCGGTTGGGAGGGTTCCCGGTGCCTCTGCCACACGTGTCCGCGACCCCCGTAGGGTGCCGGCGGGGCGCCCCGCGAGTGCGGAGGGTGCGCCAGGGGCCGCAGGGGGCCGCTTTGCCCGGGTGGTCCCCACGTAGGTTTTCCTGCAGCACCCTCCCGGCTGCGGGCAGCGCTGCCCGCGCGTGGGGCCGTGCGCGGTGCAGAGGCTCGGCTCCGCGCTCCCGGCACGGTGCTCCCTCTCCCCGGTGCGCTGCAGCCCCCGACGGCGTGGGGCGGGCCGAGGGGGTCCTTACGCGCTGCCCTTCTTTTGCGGGGCTGCCTGGGGGCTCCCTTTGTGCCGCGGGAGTGCCGCCCGCCGCCCCGAAGGGAGCGCGACTCCGCGCTCCCATCTCTTGTTGCAGCCCCCCGTCCCCCACCAAGAACTTAGTTTCGCGTGGGTCTGCGCCCTCCCCACCTCACTCGTGTCCGCGGTGGGTGTCTCGCCATGCCGGAGCGCTGACCTTGGCGGGGCGGGGGGAGGTGGTGCTGTTGGCGCGGGGCTGCGCGTTCGTTCCGCGCCCGGGGCTGGCTATGTGTCACCCCCCACGCGTGGGAGAGGGGCCATGGGAGCGGGGGGCACCCAGCACCGAGCTTTCCACCCCCCCTTCGCTCCCCATGGCTTATGTCTGTGCATCGCTCCTCGCCCGCCACCGAAATGCAGGGGCCGCGTATAACGGGACCGGGTGAGCGCTTGCCCCGCTCCGCGCCCCGCGGCGGGACTCCGCGTCTCCCCCCCTCACCGCGGGAGCGCCCCCGGCCCGGGGGAACTTGGAGCGCCAGCTCGGGGCTCCAGCTCCCGCTGCCCCCGCAGTACCCCCGGCCCTCCGCCAGGGGCGCTGTCGCTCCGCCGGCGCCCCCGCGGGGCCGCGCGCCCCTCCGCCGGCGCGCAGCGCGGCCCCGCCTGCTCGCAGCCCCTGTGAGCCGGCGCGTAGGCACGGCGGGCTCTTCAGCTTTTTTCTGCCGTACCCCCCGCCCCCCACCCCCCCCGCCCCTTGCATCTGCGGCTGAAATGATTTTGCTGAAAATGGCTTAGCACCCCCGCACGCCGCGAAACGGTTCATTTATTTACTTTTTCTTGAGCTTCCCCCTCCTGACAGCGAGGGGGCGGGGGAGCCGCGCGGAGGGGTGTGACCTAGGTGGGTGCGATGTGGGCTTTGGTCAGAACAAGCACCCCCGTGAGGCCCTTGTCCCCCGACTCCTCCTGTCCCTTCTGTGGGCTCCCGATGCAGCCTAACGCGTCGGCTGTGTCCGGGTATGCAAGTGCGAAAAGAAAAACTTTAAATTCTGGAAGCTTTACAGGAACTTCCACTTCTGGTTTTTTTTTTTTCCTTTTCTTTTTTTTTTTTTCTCTTTTTCTTTTTTCCTAACCCCAAACACAGAGCTCAGCAGATAGACCCATCATCCCAGTCCTTCCAGCAGCTTCCTACATGGTAAAATGATTTGAAGGCAAAAGAAAATAAGTTGGAGAGGGGGTTAATACCTCTGCAGCTCTTGAAGAAACATTTATCTTCTTTGTATTGATTTCTTCTCAATTTCAGCCCTCAGAGTGAAGCCTTTCTCTCTGCTTCTGATATATATTGTACAGTAATTACATGTAGAAGGCAGGCTCCAGAAACGCTTCAGGAAAACAAGCTGTGATGTAGGTTTAATATGACAGTATTGTATGACTTGCTGATTTAGATTAGTGATATTTGAACCAGGTAATATTTGCATTATGGTTTGAATATAAAGATGAATGCAAGCAGGGAGTAGTAGGTCTATGGACATTTGATGTGTGTAGGTAAACTCTTTAATACTAGCAGCTGTAGAACAGTGGTGTAATACTTGTGAATATTTCAAGGCTGTTCATCACTAAAGGTCTGCTTGGGAAGCAAACTGTTTTCCAGAAGGGCTTCTATGCATTTAATTTTTGTACAGAACTACCATATTAGATCTCAGTGACTTGCTTACTCTTATATGCCTTCTTCTGAAAAGCAGCATTTGTGTGTGTGCGTGCGTGCAAGGGGGTGGTAAGTGAAACATCGTGATACACAGGGATGCTCTGGACTCTGATCTGGTACATCAGATATGCCCGAGGCAGGAAAGCTGCAGGGAGGATCTCAGTGGACTATAACAGGACATTGGTGCTGACAACATCCAATGGCAAATCATTGGAATTTGTGTTGGCGGGGAATCCCGGCCAGATATTAACCATTTAGTATCTACCACAAATGTTTCAGTACCTTTTCATAACGTTTTCTAGAGAGGATTAGAGAATTACGGTGTTTTTTATTTATTTTATGTCTTAATTTACAAGCATCTTTCTTCCCTCTGCTTGATATCTAGCTTTCTAAATGAAAAAGAGGTCACTCTTTATTTTCTCTCCTGTAAATCACTTTACCTGGTGAAGAAACACAAGGGCTGTTTTTTCTTTGTTCAGCAACCACAAATGAACCATGTAGAAAATAAGTCTTTGCAGTGTTCCTTTGTTATGGGGATTGTAATAGGTTTTCACTGTTTAAGTAGGTATTTTTGTTGCTATTCCTTTGTTTGCAATAAGAGGAAGGAGTCATTCTTACACAAAAAATATGTGGGTAAGGTTTTGCTCTTTCTGAAGTGTTTAGTGCATTTCTCTGTGGGCATGTCACTGGTAATTGCATTGCTTAATAAATCAAACTAAGACAAGGTAAGAGAGGTTGTTTCCATGGGGTCTGTTTGCTCATTAATCTGAATTCACAGTACCAAAAATCAGAAAGGCATATTAACATTACAGTGATATCCTTGCTGCATAATTTCTCATGGCTTTGCCAAGAGAGGATAAATATTTTTTTTGTAAAGGAAAAAGTACACATTTTTGCTTTTCTTAGCTGTGACAATCCTGTCGTCTAAGGAGTGACAATCGTTAGCATTCTCTTAGGCTAGAGGCAGGAATGAAAGTAATTTTCTTGAGTGTAGATTAGCTTTTTGGTAATGGATCAAATTGTTGCTGACCTGGTAACTGCCTGTAAATGGGTTTTGGATTTTGAGTCTTCATAGTTCAGAACTGAGAGTTAATTTTGCATGTAACTGTCTTCTGCTTGGAAGAAAAAATATACTAGGAGCTTTTCCCTATGAACTAATCAAATGCTACTTCAGATATTTTTAAAGGTACAGAGAATATTGGCTTTGTTTATTAAAGATTTTTCAAAGGAAGGTGTGTTGTGCACGTAGAGAAATACGGAATGTACAGGAGAGGGCCCTCCAAGACTTTATTTAGTCCTGTGGCTTTTATGAAGATGACACTTCTTACATTTTAATTATCCCTTATTTTCAGTGCCTTTGGAAAATATGCTTTATGTTACGGGAAGTTGCTAATGGAGTCCTTGCAGATAAAGAATGTCAAGTCAGCCTTCCCAGGCTGTAAGAGCTGAGCTTGCTGGTATGCTTCTGGGGGGAAAACCCCAGGGAGAGCTTTGCTGTCCGTTAGCAGGTTTACGGGAGCTCATTTGTGGTTAACAGAGCTTGGACACAGCTTTCAAAAGTCTTCAAATAGTCATGGGAGCTGCCTGCACTAGCAGCCAGAGTAAGAGGCTTCCTAAGTTGGGGAAGGAGGAAGAGGCATCACAGAAAGAAGGGTTTTCAGTATATTCAAAAAAGGAAGGAACACAGTTTGAGGGCAACTGGAATTCCCTTGGCCATATTGGGGTGTTTTGCGACAAAGCCTGTATTCAGGCTGGGGACCTTGCTCTGCCTCAGAGTGAGGATTTTTGCCTGTGTGAATGAGTTAGAATATCTAGAAATTTGGGATGAAAGGGTTTTTGATCCTTTTAAAAAAATGGATGTGTCGGTCAGAGCAGTGAGGAACTTCTGTGAGTCTAGTCCAGAGGTGTCATGTTGTTCACCTGTCCCTTGTCTGCACTGGGAACCCCTACTGAACAAATAAATCATGCTTGGGATCATAAAAACCACCAAACCCCACCTATTGATTTTGGTAGGATGATGGTTTCACTCTCAGTTTCTAGGTCTATGCAGGGATGAGTGTTGTCTTGAAGTTATCTATGTGCACTCAGTTAAAGCTGTACTGTTATCAAGTTGTGGGAGTTTAATAATTGGGGTTTCTTTCCAATTACAGAAAAGACAGATAACAGTGAGGACTCTATCCATCTTATGATCAGTTCTTAAGGACTAACATACTTAGTTTTCTGAAATAAAGTGTTATTAACGTGGACTCTAATTTCAATGTTCAAGTTTCATGGTTAAATTAAAGAAATGACTTCAAACTATTAATCTCAACTGTTCTTGGAAGAAATGCTAATCATTTGGTTGCTGCTTTTTAGCAGCCAAATGAACACGTGGCATCATGTGCTCTGAAGCCTGAGGGTACAGTTATAACACTCTACTTTAACTAATATATAACTTTAATCTGAGAAATTATGAAAAAATGAGACTAATTTCTGTTTGCCTAAGTTACTGTACTTCCATTTTTAAAGATCAGATTTGCTCCTGTGTGTTGATAAAATTGTAATTATTTATATTTACATGCCATGCTACTTAAAGCTTGATGCTAAACAACCATTTTTAAGTGTTTTAGGAAGTGGAATCTCATCAGACAAATGTTCTTAAAAGACATGGAGTTATCTGAGGATGTAGATGTGCACCAAATGGGCTAACTTATGGTTGTATATCCCTTCTGGGAGACTGCTTGCTGCTTTAGGTGCCTAAAATATCTTTACAAATTTTGCCCTTCTTTATGAGGTTAACTCCTATCTATGTTTCTTCCAAGTGGAAATTGTGGACCTGCGTCTTCTTGCACCAAGTTGGTGGGAATGTGACTTCATCAATTGCCAGAGTTACTCACAGGATGAACTGGACTTATCAGTTTTGTAGAGACATGCAGAGGTTGGAAGCGATGCAGAGAAGGAAGATATAAATTAATGCACACTTTCATACAAAGCAGAGGAACCTGGGGCATGGCCAACTGGAGGTGTCCAGTAACGTATGATGAAAGCAACTAGTTTTTACATTTGTGTGTCAATAAACCTTTAGAGGAAAAAAAAAAATCACAGGAAGATGATCCTTGGTTGCTGTTAATTTCTCCGTTACTCAGTATCTTGTGCTAGTGTTGCTGATCATGTTATGCATGTTGTAGGCTATAGATACCCATCCATATTACTTGCTCTAGGACAAGTCTAACTGGCTTCTTTCTTTTAATGCTGCTAATATGTGATACAGCTCTCCAAAGTGATCTTGTTCCACTTCAGTGAGGACAGGTGTACTCTTGGATGAATCAGGGGCTACACTGGTCATATCTTCAAATGCTTCCTTTCAATGTACAGTCATCTTGAGGCACAGTTGCCAGGACACAGAGCATTCCTGGTTTATGTCTTGAGCTGCCCCATATTTGTAGCCTAAGCAGAGACTCTTCCTACGCAGAAAGCAAGCAGATGAATGAGGGTGCAGGTTGCAAGCACAGCAGTGAAGACACTGTGATACTCCATGGGTATTGCTGTTCTTGTTTCATTTTTCCTTTTCTCTGACTGCTAGCAGTGTTAATGGGAAGCTGACGAAAACAGTGGTGGTGAATAAGCTTGCCAGCTGACTGGAGGAGGAGGGAGGACATAGGGCAGTAAGGAAACTAAGTTCGTGCAATCACTGTAAGGTAACGTTTTTATTACACTGAATGGCCTCACCTTATGGCAATTTGAATTAGTTTTCAAGTGAACTATGGTTGAAGTAAAATCAGATAGTACATGGCCTTTTTTTTTAATGTGGTTTTATTATGCATCTCTAAGTTTGCTTGGGAGTTGAAGTACTAGCGTTCTTAATTATCAAGTCATTTGAATAATGATGAACCCTTTTCTAGAACTTAAAGCTTGACCGCATCACGCACCTGCCAGCAGTACTGACACATAAAATCTCAACTGATGTGGGTGTTGCAGTTTTCTATGCATAAATCCTGCAGTGATGCCTGAATATGTTTATCCTATGCCAGTGCCTGCTTTGAGGGACTTTGCATTCATAGCATGAAGGCCTTTCTAAAGAAAATCTAGGTGTTTTGAGACTTGGATGCTTAGCTTACGAAAGCTGCTTTGAAAAAAAAAATCCTTTTCTCTGCTTGCAGATACGTAATGAATGAGACCTTGAGCCCTGAAGAGCTGCACTGATATTTAGGAGCAAAATATGGGATGTTATTTGGTCTTGTGGCAGCTGTTTTGTTCTGGTTTTTTGTTTGTGTGTGTGGGTTTTTTTTTTGTTTTTTTTTTTTTTTGAAATAAAATATGCCTGTCTCTCTGACAGAGTGCTGTTTAAGTTCTTCTGTTGGGAGTCTGTTTATTCTGCTGACAGTAAAGGAAAGCTATCTGATAGCTCCTTGCAGGCAAAGCAACAGTTGTTCAGTTTTCCCACACTTCACTCTTTCCACCTTCTGTCTTCGCAGGAGACCTGTAAGAGACATATCAAATGCTATAATACATGCTTTAATCAAAGCAGTGCCTTACCATTTCCTTACTCCTATAAAAGAATCTACAATTTGGATTATCATTTTTTAGCAGCCTGAAGCCTTAGACCTGGAGTTCTTTGGTCAGTTTGTCAGACTGGTTGAAAAGCATGTTAGTTGTCCCAGAGTGGAAGAGGGCTTCACCGTAACAAGTGGTGAACGCTGAATAAGCAGGATATGAAGGTAGAATCGTTTCTGCCAATGCACTAGGTAGGCCATTTTTCTACAGCAGCAGTAAATAGATACAGGTCTGTCCTGACCCTTGCTGATCCTAAACAGTAAGCAAGTTACTTTCTTTGGGCCTCATTTCATTTCTTTGAAATAAGGATGCCTGTGAAGTAACCCTTGCACCACTGAGGACTGGTGCTTGCCATTTTATCAGTTGGGTGTGCTTAGAAATGCTCTTTTTATATTTTTTCCCCTACTCTCCCTTTCTGGATTTTAAAATAACTTATTTTATATCTTAGGAGGTAGTGAAGTTAGTGATACACATCTCAATAAATTTAAGTCTTGGCTAAGAGGGTTGTTTTAGAGAAAGCTTAGGAAGTTGGTTTTTTTTTTAATGGCTGTTTGTTTATAGAAGCCTCAACATGAAACTGTTGCAGTTTCCTGGGTGTGGGGGAGGGCAGATGGATACAAGTTCAGACAACAAAGATAACTAGTAGCTTTCAAATAATTAGGTACAGATCAACATTACTATCACATGTGAGTTTAAGGATTAAATTTTCAATACTCTTTCACTGGTATTTAGATTCCTAAGGTGCTTTAAGAGTTCTGGAGATTATGGTATAGATTTGCTGCAGTCAAAATAGAAATGAGGGTTTGCGCAGCATGACTGTCTTTTAAACATTGCATCCATTTAGTAGATAGGCAGAGAGAACCAACTGAATATTTTTTTCTTGTTGGCCTCCATGCTACTTGTAACTAGCTTACTTATTATTCTTATAGTGCAGTAGGTTGTGTATTTTGTATTTAAATCCTTGCTTAAAATATAACAAAAATTTGCCTGTTGACAGCAGTTGCATCATATTTTAATTGGTGAGCATTGCTAATAGAGTGTTCAGGTTCTAAAATTAGTTGTTTATTTTTCCTTCTTTGCCCAAGGGTTTTGCATCAGATTATATGCCTTCTGTATAACTGTTTGTGTTCCAAAGCAACACCTTTGTGCAGTTTTAGCTATTTAAGTAAGTGTTAAAAGTATGGGCTCCATGACAGCAGTTTCAGAAACTGTGACTTTTTAAATTGTTTCTTACAACGTTGTTTATGCACTGTAAAGTGCTTCTCTTTTGTTTACTGTGAATTAATTCATAGTTATCTTTGTAGACCTAGGGTACAAAATGTGCAAGTTTATTATGTTTTATCTTGGTATAATGGCAGGTCCTCAGCTGCTGCAAATTGTCATAGCACAATTGATGCTACTGTTTCTGTGGCAGCTTTCATCAGGTGAGGATTTGTACCATAACAGTCATCATGACATTATCCTGAAAAACGGGTGTGTGTGGCTTCCCCCCCCCCCCCCCCCCCCCAGTATTTCCATGGGCTGGATTTATGTCAAAGCTGCACAGTTTTGATGCTGTCTTCATGCTTCTTGGAGGGTTTTTCTTTTATTGTGTGGTGAAATGCAAAACCTCTTCTTTGTATGATTCTGCTTGCTGTGGAAGAGATGTGTCCAGTCCTTCCATGAAAATTCAGACCTTTTGGAGGATGCTTGTTGTGTATATCAATCCTCAGGATTGTTCTGTTGCTTTGTACCTAGTTTTTTGACCAAAGCTGTGGCTGTTGCAAAGGTGTTCGTGAGGTTTTCTGTCACAGCTGTCAGTTGTTTTTTTTTTAAAATAACTTGTTTGATCCATCGTGAAGTGATACCCAAACTTGTTTTCCTTGAATGAAGTAGTTGAAGTAAATAGGCCACCAAAAATGTGGTTGTTTGAATTACTTATTGTAGCTGTGAAGGTCAAACTGCAAATATATAGCCACTTTAACAACTGTCTTGTATCTGTTTCACTTTTCTCTACTAGCTTAAAGAGCCCTCTGATATTTTGTTACCATGAAAGTACTTACACATTACAATAAAACCATGTCACAATGTCCTGATTAACCTAGTGACCCAAACTCCCCAAGGCCTTTTCTAGCAGGTTTTATCTAGTCCTTGAATAATTTTTGTAGCAAACGTTTTTGCCTTTTCTCCATTTTTTTAAACTTATTTTTAGAAAGGTGCATGCCAGAACTGAAAACTGGTTTTACACATATCATATGCGCGTGATGATATGGCCCTTTCTGTTTGTCCAAGGATTTTCAGTGACCTATTTTTCTGCCACAGCAAGAAAGCTCATGTTGATTGTTTGCCTAGTTTGACTTCTAGATCATTATTGGAGTCAGTGCTGAACAAAATAGTCTGCAGTTCAGTGGCTGTGGCCTGGATCACTAATTCTTGGAGGTTTTAACTTTATAATGGCCATTTTAGCATTAGAAAGGTAGGCCTCTTTGACTTAAGTCCTCTGCAACCGTAGTATCTTAGATGCATCATTTGTTCTGATTTTGTTAGTTTCCCAACAGTTTTTAACGAAGTAGCAGTCAGTGCATCCATAATAGTCCTGGTGCCTGTTGTGGAGTTATCTAGGATGGGTGTCTTGGGGTTTGATTTCCATTAAGCATTGTAATACTGAAAGCTTCATGCAGGTCCAGAACATGACTGTGACCTGGTGAGAGTTACCACCCTTGTGTGGTAACAACAGTGATGTGGATAACAGTTGAGCTTCGTCAGAAACTTGGAGTCAGGGTTAGGATTTGCATGTAACCCCAAGGAGGCAATGGTTTTCTTAGGAATGTGTTTTTATTCCCCATCTGTTTGCTCACCCTGTTACTATTACTCATATTGCTGGTTTTGGTAGGCAGTGTTTACTGTAGTGTCCTTATTTTCTTCCGCTGCTGGATGCAGGTGCGTGTGCCACTGGGTAATAAGCTATTTGAAAGAATTTAGATCTGCTCTGTTACTGTGGCCCTGTTTCCATTAGGGTGGCCTCCCTTGGATGCTTTTAGCTTTGCACCTTGATGGTGTTTGTTTTGGGCAAGCTTGTACCATGCAACAAATGAGGAAAAAACATCCCTTCTGCCCCAGCTAATACATTTTTATTATATATATAATAAAAGACCTGTCTGGAAAGAGGCTGGTGTCTGTGAAGATGGAGAGATCCTTATGATTAAAGTAGAGAGGGAGTCCAATCTTCCAAGTATGACATCCTTCACCAAAAACCTCTGAGAAGTCCTGATCCATACCTATCAGCTAATATTGGATCAGGTTCTGGCATGCTGAAAGGATCATAAAATTAATTGTGCTTGATCGATACTGGTACTTCTTGTGTGCTTGTCAGGAGAACAGGGCGCAGTATGAGCCAGGCAGGCCCTGGCAGTGCATGCTGCCTGGAGAGCAGAGAGCACTGACCAGGCAGTCTGCCAGGAAGGTTTTAACTAGCCTTTAAAATGATGGACTAGATGGCCATCACCAAAAGTCCCTTCCAGCATTGTTCTGTGCTGCACATACTCTTACTGTGCACCCTGCTTGCCCTGGAGAAGTAAAGCGTATCTGCAGCTGCTGCAGCCTATGAGAGACTCTTGGTCAGAGAACCTCCGCTGTGCACGGACGGGGAGTGTGATGCCCAATGTTATTACTTGCTAGAGCGTGAAGCCTGCAAGTAATGGTAATACAAATGTATTTCAATTTGTAACCTGGCCTTCTGTATCAAGATTGGACTACTTCTATTCTGTTGCACGTGTGCATCACTTGGGGAAACATGCTGATAGTACTTAACATTTAATTGCTTCTCTTGATTTTATTTGTAAATTAGAATCTAGAGGATCTGTAAGAAAAAACAGTAGAGCTTAATTGGACAACATTTTAGAGTAACTCAAAAAAAAAAAAAAGACATGTAGCTTTCCAGCTTTTGGAGCTGAGACAAATGCAAACTTACTTATTGATCCATCTATATGATATCATATTTTAACTACTGTCTAAACTGGAGGTCATATCTATACTAGATTGCTTAAGAATCTGTCTATCTTATCACATCTTGTACTCATTTATAGTTGTTTCCATTTCTGGCTTTGCTAGAGAGACAGCTAGTGTTTCAACCTAAATTAAAATCAATAAGAAGCAATTTTGTTTGTTTTTTAACTACTAGAGCAGGCTTTTTTTGGTTTTTTTTTGTAAACCTCTGCATGTTCAAGTTGGTCACTTGATTCTTTCCGGCATGATAATTGCCAGACCTCGTTAATTCCTAATTTTTGCATATGTAGGAAGGGGTTTGCATTCCAGTGTACCTAACAAAATGTCAAATGTGATTTAAAAATAAAAATTTATTTTAAATCATCACTGAGAAATAAATGCGGTAACGAATACTTGGCAGTTAGAAGTACTTAAAAAACATCTTGAGGGGAAGCATATGCCTGGGGCCTGTGGTAAATGCAGTTGACCCAGGAGTCCTGCTCTGGCAGGGTAGCACAGGCTTCCCCTGGCACATTTAGGCTATGTCCTGCAGGGATGATTTCCAGTGGAAAAAGCAGAGTCTAGGTCTCTGTGCCTTCAGTCCTTGGCTTGGATATTTCTGCATCACATCAATTCACGTAGGAAGCTGTTGTCATGTTGTCAGCTGGCTTTTACCATACAGCCAGCAGATTGCCAGCAATAACAATTAACCTGGGTCAAATTCAGTGTGGAGTTCCAACTGAAGCAATGTTGGTACTTCCTAGAAAAGGCAATGGTGAACCATAACATAATATCAAAGTAAATATTTGAAGGTAATGCTCTGATGAAGTGTCCAAAATAGGATGTGTTGCTGCTCTGGCGAGTTGATCACAGGGTGCACGAAATCGTCCTCTTTAACTTGCAGTACAGGCTGCCCAAATGCACACAGATGGACACATTGCTGTGTAATGGTTGCTTTCTATGTTGATAAAGTTTATGAAGGTTCAGTTTTCACTGGCAAAGCTTCTTGTCACTGATGTAGGTATCCAGTTGGAAGAAATAGTTTGTGTCTTAAACAGCATTTCCAGAACAGGTAGGCCAACTGCTGTGGTCGATAATCTGGCTCTTGCATAGAAGCTTTTGGTAAGGTGTTTACTCTGCCTCTTCTGGGTGAAGTTCAGCATCTAGCAACGTTGGGCCAGTGTCTATATAAACATTTATCATCTTCTGCATCTTGTTTTAAATTGTACAAGGTGAAACTTGAGTCCCTGGGAAAATGAATACCAGTATTTTTATCAGGTGGTTCTTTTAGTTGCTGTGATCTTGCCCAGTGCTTCTCACGCTTTCAGAAATGTTTTAAGAATTCCAGGAATTCTTAATTCCAAATCCAATAACTTTTTGGATGGTCTAAATCACTTCCTGTTTAACTTTATTTTGAAGTTCCTAAGTATTATGAGCTACCTGTTACTTCAGTCTCTTTGGTTCAGTTTTCTCTCACCTTTTCTTCTGCTTCCACTTGCTTTGATTCAGACACGTTAATGAATCAAGGAAGAGGGCAAATCAAGGGCAAAAAGAAGCAGAACGGGCTACTCTGGTAATCAAAGCAAGAGTCTGTTCCCTTAAGTAAACTGCTAAAGCAGTGTTTTGTAGGATCAAAACATAATTAGTAACTGGATGACACTGAAGAGCACATTTCCTTCATCCTTGAAGGCAAGTTGAGTTGCGTGTGAATTTCTTAAATTTGATGTCAAATCAGCAAACCATTCATTTTTTAACTAATCACTTAAAACCACACCAAAATTTATGTGCCAAGAAGCCAGCTGTGTTTAAAAATACGTGTGCAAACCTGGTACACAGTGATCCAGGAATGTAAAGTAAAAATGACTTGTCTACGTGCTAGTAACAGCTATTGTAAGTGAATCCCAAGCCATAGTTCAATGCAAGGAGTGATACATTACAGCACAAACAGATTCTTTGTCAAAAAAGGTGATTAACACTTCATGTCAAACACCATCTGCATGTACTGCTTTCTCTATTTCATGTTATTAAGCAGTGTGACCTTTTCTCTTTTAACAATTAGCTTAGAAGGAGAAAGCCAACTTAGGAAGAAAATTAACTTTTTCATTGGATCTGAGGAGTCTTACAGTTTTGCAGTAGTCTTGATTATACCTTCACACTTCATGGTTTTGGTTGCTGTCTTGATCAATGACTCTCCATTTCTGCAGTTTGAGATTGCATTCCCCTATTTGCTTCTGTATTTAGGAGACATCATAGGGTGTTCTGGGTGCAGACTGTGTCTGTAGATGAGGCTTGTAAGATGCATGCTGTCAATGGGTAACAACTCCAGCTTGTCTCATTTGCTTTCTATTAGGAACAAGTTCACTTGCTAAATAATTCTGTTCTGATCTTCAGTTTCTAATTTACCTGACAGCGTGCTTTCTGTTGAACTGAGACTATGATCACTCACTGTAATCAAGTGCTCCTTATTTGCAAACCCAGATGTTTCTAAACGGCAGACACTGAGTATGAGAGATGGCTTACAGTTTGGTTTGCCTTTCTGCTTCAATTTGTGAAACAGAAGCCATCCTGGAGTTTGCTACATTTGGTTGCAATTCTTGGAAACAAGGTTGAAGCACATGGGCCTTGCAAAGAATATTCTCTCTTGATGAGCTGGAAATAAAAGACGTGGGTTTGGTGAACACCATTTCTGTTATCACTGACTGTCTGGGCCGTACAATACTGAGCGAAATAAAGGATCAAAGCCAGTAGCACCGTCATGTCTGCTCTGGAAAGCTGATGAATTGTTCAGTGCTTCCCTTGGTGCCTTTCAGTGACTTCTGCTGCGATCAATACAAGCAGCATGAACAGAAATTGGACCCTTCTGCTGGCTCTCATGCTTGCAAGTAAAGTGGAGAAAGCTTGATTTGTTTTGCTGCTTAAGCCCTTGCTGTCCTCACACGTATGCTATATGAGAGGCCTGCTTACCTGTTTGCATTCTATTATGTGGCTCTGCTGTCCTGCCTTCCAGGATGACACTTCAGTGGTGCCAAGCTGGATGTGAAGGAGCTAATGCTGTGATTTTGGATATATATATTAAAACCAAAAAAACCCCAAACAAAAAAAAACCCAACACCAAACTCCAGAGAACTTTCAGCTGGACTGTAAGGATAATACAGTGCTAGTGTCTTTAATACTTGCAGTCTCTCAGAAAGACCTTAGACTTAAGGTCTACTGTCCATTATTCAGAACTACCAATACCTTTAGAAAGCTGCTTTGCCATTCCTTTACGCTTTCATCTAGACTATTTTCCGCTGATGAATTGTTCCGATGGTCACTGGCCATTGTAGTTGTTCTTGTAGTTTTTGCCACGTGGGCTTCTGAGCCATTGTTCTTGTTGCAAAACCAAAATCCAGCAACAGGTGCAGTGCTGCCTTCCTGAGCACGGTGTTGTCTTTGCTGTAGGTGTTTGCCTGTCATCTGCATGAATGCTCCCACTTGGACTGGGGGCTCCTTTCTTTGCCCCATGCCTTTCCTGGTGTAGCTGGGCCCTTATGCTTATGCAGTGTTTGTTAGCCAGGCCTTTTGCGGGCTTCAAGCGGGAATTATCAGTGCCTGAATGCATAAGCTGAGGCTACCTGTGTCGTTCATCCCCTTGCTGCTGAGCGGTTGGACCAGTCTTCCTGATATCGGGACCTGACTTACAAGATGTTTATCTCACCCGAACTGGTAAGGAGGATGCTCTGATGGTCTTGGATCAGTCTTCTGCTCTGTCTGGTCTGTTGCGTGCTTCTGAGGTGCTATTTTGCATTGAGGTTGATATATATATATATATATATATATATGTATGAATACTACTGCTTTTAAAACCTGGCATAATAATAATTAAGCTTAGGAGTGATACACCTGAATAGGTTTCTTCCATTAGTAAAGCAGTTAATAGGTGGATTAGAACGAACATTCAGCAGATGTTGTAGTAGCAGAGTAGAACTGACTTCACATTGGGGATTCATAATGTGTGTCTGAATCCATGCTTATAGACAAAATTGTGAGATGAGATTTTTTGGAAGAATAGTCTTGCCCAAAGAACAGGTGAGGCTACTTTATAGGGTAGGGAACTTCTTTGTTAGGTGATACTGAAGTCAGATGGCCTTGTGATACCTTTAGCTGAAGTATTTTTAGCGAAAGGGTTTTTTTTGGTTTTTTTCTTGTAAACTTTGAAGCCAGATTTGTATGCATGCATACAAAAACTGATAGCACCTGTTAATTTTGCACCAGAGCTGAAGTGGTACAGACAAAGGCTCTATTACATAGTAACAGGTAATTAGTTATACAGGACTATTGGTTCTGGTCTGAAGGAAGCCCTCCCTGTTCAGTTCAGTGGAGATTTCCACCTTAAGTGTGACAGGGCAATGTCAGATGCGATCTGACTAGTGAGTGATTTATTGCAATGTTGACAAGAAAAAACTCTACGAAAGGAAATGTTGATAGAGGACAATGATACTTCATTGCAGTTTCTTCCCTGAAAAGCTAGAGTGGCATTGATGTTTTACTGTTTACATGTTGCTTCATCAGCTTGGGCAGTTTGTCATGGAGGGGAACTTGTTTTCAAGCACTAATGCCTCTATAGGCACACTTTTTTTCAATGAGGAAAACCAGTGAAGAAGCAAGCTATTTGAACAGTCATGTTCGTGGTCAGATTGCTCCTTTTTCCTGTCCATGCTCCATTTTACCAATTATATATTTTCTTTAGTGTTTCGAGGAAAAGACTGGAAAAGCAATAGAAACAGCATCAACAGTCTGTGTAAAATACATATTAGTGTTCTAAAAATAATTTTAATTTTAGCCTGTATTTTAACAAACTTCAGCTATGTGTTTCTTTGTCACTTCTTCCCAAGTTCAGCTGTTTGCCCTTCCATGCTGGGAGTGTTTGTGAAACCCATAATTCTCACTGTGTAACACATAAGAATTTTGCAAGTGACAGTTATAAGGAAATTCCATGGTAAATTATACTAAATCACAGGTAATTTGCCCAAGGCATAAAATAATTGAAGGGATCTGATGATAATTCTGAGGAAAAAACCCCAGCCTGATTCTGGGGGACTGTGTGTTGTAGAATCTTAAACTTGATAGTTTCTTGTATCCTTGTTTGAATCTTACTTTGAAGAAACTTAGGCCTTTAAGAGCTATAGGGTTTGTTGTCCCTGAAGACCTCAATGTCTTCTGATGTTCTAGTATCCTTAAGAAGGACACCAATGGACTGGGCTGTAGCTATTTTTAAAATGATGAAGCTGGACAAACATGCTAAAAATACCTTCTTAAGTTGGCTTGTGTGTAACCAGCACTTTTCAGATGACAGTCTGCATTTTCATCACTTCCAGGATGTTGAACCAGGTTGAATCACTCTAGCTTTTGTTACTGGAGTTGGATCCCACAGCTACAGAAAAGCAGAATCTGATGTGTAGTCTTCCTTGCGATGAAGACCAGTGTGAACACATTGTACCTGTGCCTGGCAAACTCTCCTTTGTCCTCCTTAGACAAAAGTCACTCCAAATTGAGAAGCATTTACATTTATTAGATTTGAAGAATTTGGACCATATTCATCATAGTATACCCGTACACACAATCTGTCCTGGCTCTTTATTAAAATGTTGCAGTGGAAGGAGACACTAAGGAAAACATCCAGTTGTTTCCTTGTGTTCAGCGACATGGATTGTTTTGGTCAGAGAAACATTGTGAGATTCCTCATTGCATTCTCCCAGCTATGTGAAAGTGGCTTGAAGGTTCTGGTTTGGTTAGTGTGGGAGCTTGGATAACTGAAGATGTATGTTTGGATGAGAAGCTCTGAGGAGGTGGCTGCGCTTTCGCCCTCCTAGACTATGGCTCAGCAGGGTGCTGGCAAAGTTATTGATGGTGCTTTCAAGACTTGCTGTACAAGGACAGCAGTTGCATGCCCAGGCATATGGAGTCAAGGCTGACTGAACCAGCTTGCCAAAGCCAGGATGGCTTTTCTTGCTGTTGTGGCAAAGGAAAAGATGAACTCTTGTGCTGCAGTTTGTTGGGCTCAGCTGAATTTAGGTATCATATGGCAAGACTTCCTCCCGCTTTAATCCCTATGGAGACAAAAAGCGAGAGAGCAGCCAGGGTATTGTGGAGCTCTGTGTATCTTGGGAGAGAGGAGCACCTTTCTGGTGGGGAATTCAGGATCTTGCTGCATTGCCAATCCCATCAGTGAATTTAGGCTGCCAGAAAGCCTTCTTGACCTGGGAGTTATACATCCAGATAGCAGCCTAGCTGGTTTCTCCCTTTGGGAATGAAGAGAGGGGAAAGTGTATGTTGCACAGCAATAGTTTGATCTGAGTGGATCCAAGATGCTTGTGAGGACTCTGTGGTATCTATGTGGGCACTGTTTATCAGGTTAGGAGATGTTTTTAAGGGCCCTAATGTCTGCTAGGACTGAGTATAAGTACCTTGACAACGAGGAAGACATGGTGTACATTCTCCAGATAAGTTGTTTTTTCCTTTAATGACCTGAATACCTTTTGGATGCATCTGTATATCAGACCTTTCCTCAGTGTTATCTGAATTCCTCTGACCTAGAGGACATTACAGCTACACTTTCACCCTTTGGGCTTCTGTAAGGCTGGCTACAGCATAAATCTCGTTTTCTGTTGAGCTTCATAATCATGAAGTCGGCATTGATACTGAGCTGGTCGACTTTTTCAGAGGACAAATAGCAGTAGTCTTTGCATTTCTCTTTAATCAGATAGCCTCTCGTCTGAGAGAGGCTAGGAGCTGCTAAACTGATGTGCAGTGGCTGAGACACATAAAAAATGATACGTCCACTAATTACTGAATAGTTTCTGAAAAAGAAATTATTTTTGGTGTGTAAAATAAATTGTCTCTGGGTGATGGCATTGATATGCTGTTGATCATGCAACAACCATCTTTGCAAGCCTGAGTTTTCTTTTAAAAAGGCATGATTGTCTGTTAAATATTTGGGCATTCATATTCCCCCTGGGTTGATCAACTATTTGAAATGAATTATCTCACAGTCCTGTGACAATTAGAGTGGCATGCTCAGGTGAAAGGGTTTGTCTGTTTCATAGATTGTAGAGATACGCTCAGTGAAAATGAACATCCTCCCAAGGTTAAATTATCTATTTAAAGCTCCTCCAATTACAACGTTGGATAGAAGGATTATTTTTTTTTTTTTTTTTTAATGTGGATAAGAGTTAGCAGAGGACAAATGACATAATTGGAGGGGGAGAGAGAGACTTCATACGTGCTTGCATCTAAAAGAGTGAGAGGGGTAAGGAGAAGATGGTGCCAGAGAACCATCTTCATAGTCCTTTCTGGTTGCCTTAATCTCAAGCAGTCTTTGCAGGTCAGGAGAGTTAGTATTTGTGTAAAAGCTTCCTGCAACTTCTCCCTGGTGTGCGATGTGGCACTTGATGCCATCTGGCCTTTTTGTAAGAGAAAGTATAAAAACAACCCGACCCTTATATTGGACTGTATAAATAGCCTGCTTTTTGCTCTTATATAGCACAGAAGAACTAATAGCTGGTGAGTTGAACTGACATATTCCTTTGTGCACAAGTTACAGCAACTTAAATGAAAATTACACTCCTAGCAAGAGAATGGACCTCTGTTTAAATTAGATAAGGAGATTATGACAGAAAAAGATCATTGAATAAAGGGGTTTTTAAACTAGCCAGTGAAATAAATGTATGACTTCAAACTTTGTCTTGCCAGAATTTATTAATAAAACACAGTGAGGTTTTTGGAATACAATGAAGATCCTTTCCTTTGAAGGTTACAGTGTAATTTGTGTAATTGTGTTTGTATAATTTGACTTCAAGATATGTCCTTGTAATTTGGTAAACTGCAGATCTTGCGCCAATCTATTGCATTTTTCTTGTGCCTCATATTGATGGACCTAATTGCCTCATAAGTATATACTCAGTTTAAAGCCATTGCACTGCCCTCTGGACCTTGAGAAATTCGCCTTCCAGTCTGTAATGATAATCTCTGTATGGATCTTGTCTGTGAAGCAGCTGGCCATCTTTCCTTGCTTCCTTACTAAGTATACATAGATAATTGCTGTTCTGGATAACCTCGTTTTGCTATTGTATAGCTGAAGAAAACACTGTATGACACCTACATTTTTCCCAGCTGTAGGATGCCCTTTTTTGGCAGGGAAGCTAGAACACAGCAATCGCAGGTGTCGTCTTGTCAGGAACTGGCTGATACTCACTGAGAAAATCCCCTAGAATTGTATATACATGGCACTGTTTCAGCTGGTCCTTCACTGAAAGTGTTTCCTGATGGAATGGGATAGAAAAGTAGCTGTGGGCAAGGCAGCGATCGGTGTTGGTAGGGTGTGTATGTATTTCTGAATATTTATTCTAATGACATTTAATACATGGGCTTCATGCTCTTGCGCTTTCTCAGTACAAAACAGGTGCTGAAACATCTAGACAGGCTTGGAAAAAAGTTACCATTTCAGTGCTATCTTGTTGCTGAGCCCCTTTGAAGTCAACAGAAAATGTGGGCAAACAATTTGTGTTCTGAGGCATTAATACTATGAGTTGTTTGCTCACCCTAAGAAGCTGCAGTGACATTGCTCTTGGCTGCTGGAGCAGGGAGAAATTGTAAATACGAGATGAAAACGCTCAAAACTTTCCTCAAAATGCTGGAGAAGGAGGTAAAAAAAAATATTGAGTAAGACGTGTCCATGGAAGGGTTGAGGGCAGACAATCATGCTGAGGAGTTGAGTCACTGGAACTCGAGGTGTAGATAAAGCTGATTTAAAGATGGAGTTTGATTGTGTTGCAGTAATTTTTCTATTGTCTTTATGTGGTAGGCCCTGAAAAAAATGGCTGTTGTTAAAACCATCAGAAATGTAAAGTGTCTTTAAATCTTAAAATTGCACAGAATAAAAAAAAATTTAGAAAAGGTACCTCTTCACATAGGTATTGATTCTTAAATGAATGGTATGAAACTTGAAAAGAAATTGCACTATTTACAACTTATTTCTACAACCTTGGAGTGAAATATTATGTATTGACTTCAGAGCAGAAGACGTTGAGTGAAGTTATACAAGCTTAATGAAAATAAACCTACACATGACTTTGCATAAAGGGGGTGAAAATCAAAGGACTAACAAATTTGCATAGATAACATTTGAATTGATAATTCATATTGTACTTCATTGCAAGGATGTAATTTTTAATTAAGAATAAAATGTGGTAGATATTTTAAACGGGAAATGATTATAATTGCAGATGGAAATGGAGGTAATGAGAACTGGTTTAATTAATTGTTAAAATTTTTCTTTTGCTTTTTGTTTTGTTTATAAGCTTGTGGCCTGTGGACATGACATTTGTTTTGTAGATGTGTATATTTAAACATACAATGATTAAGGCATGAAATGCTGGTAGCAAACAGTTTCTCTGAGTTGTATCAGTTACTTGAAGGGGTCTGTATGGATGGACTTCTGAGCATCTTTGATAGACAGACTGCTGTTTGCAGGATTGGTGTGAAATTGTGGTGTAAAAACTCTATTTCCAAAATGTTGTTTTTAAACCATATTTGTCTTTCACTGTGGGTTTCACAGATGGCGGAGCTACTTCACTGGGGAAAAATGAGGTGGTGTTTGTACCAAGCAACTGTTGCCTCTAAAGTTCTCCATTGATGAATATGACAATACTGTGTTGACCTGAATTTAACTCTGCAAGATTTTGTTGATCTGTTGTACTCTGTCTGTGGTTAACCAACACAGCCCTTCAGGAAGCTGTGGGGGGCTCTTGATACAGCTGAGCAGATCTGTGCCTGCAGAGGAGGGAAGAACCTGGGGTTATGCAGCTCCCATCATCAATAATCCTACATATGTCTGGGAGGGCTCCCATAGCTCCACAGAGCAGTGTGTCCAGCAAAAGTCTGCCAGCGAAGAAGATAGTGATACTGGAGGGAAAGAAACTCCAGGTCTGTGCAGAAGCAGCCCTGCTATTTTGCTGTGCCTTGAGGGTGTTTTGGACACAGCCTGTTGCAAGCAGCATTGGATTCTGCCACTTATAGAAGGTCCTTCTACAACACCAGAACATGGACCCCTGTGGGGGCTGTGAATGGGGTTTGAGAGTGGGGAGCTGTGGGGTGGGACATAACTTCTCAGTATGCACTTTATCATTTTTTATTCTCGAAACTTTGTCAAGGTCTGTTAAAGTTTACAACCTTGCGTTTAGGAAATGCAGCATGAAAACCTACAAAATCACCATTTCCTATTCAGTTATGAGACCTGAGGTAAAGAAGATTATTTGCATAGAATTCTTAGAATAGAGGGTACTTCTGCCATTTGAAAGCTTGGTAAACTTACTTACCAAGCTTAGAGCTTTGCATCCAGATTTTGAAGTGAACAAAATTAGTGTTGCCACTTACGTTAAAAACCATGTATGAAATCTGTCATCTCTGGCTGCAGAGGGACTTGGAGAGAGCTACAATTAGCACTAATTGGAGTTGCGTCTGAATCTTCTGTCTATTGGTGTGAGAATGGACCCTCAAAGTGATTGGCAGAAACTACCTGCCTGCCCCAATTCCCTAAGGAGCTGCTCTGTTGCATTGCAGCACATCACAAATGAAATAAGTGTTTACCAGAAGCCACCAGCTACCATGCCTGAATTATCCATGCAGCACAGGTGCTGAAATTTTATGCAAGCTATGCAGTGTGCTGGGTACTTGTAGCTGTAATAAAGATGCACTACGGTTTCTTTCTTGGAAGTCTATGGAGTTTTGATTCTTGCAGATTTCATTGCTTTGTGATGCTCCACAGAATGGGTGGAAAAGAAGGTTTGGCATACCAAAGAGTTGTCCAGCTCTAACCTTTTTAATGTGTGTGTATTTGGCGGTTTTTTGTTTGCTGTTGGCTTTTTTTTCTTAATTTTGGATTGTTGTTGCTTGGAAAGCAGCACCTCACATGAAATTTATCTTGTTACCCATGCTGGTCATGGGAAAATTTTTTTCCAAAGTAGATAAAAACTATATATGCAGAAAGACACATCTGTACTTGGTTTTGTTGCCCCTGGGTAAATAAAGTAGAAACCTAAGTAGTAAACTAATATTCAGAAAAATGATGAAAGAATTTACTTGAATGACAACATAGTGTTTTTTTTTTTTTTTCCTGAAGTACGCAAGCAGAAATATGAAGTATGGTAATGTCACTAGGGTAATATACAGCTGATAGCAGTGCATTCATTTGCATTTTTTCCCCTTACCTTGTGTTTCTTTTTTTCCCTGAAGCACATGTGTTGGGAATTGAAAATGCAGTTTGCCTATTATACACTGGCAGTAATCTTTCAATTTTTTAATGTAAAAAAATGAGTCCACAAACATGAACAGCCACTGATGTATGGGGCTATTGATGGGAATTGAATTTGCAAAGGGAAAATGGGATTTGGTTGTAGTCTGAAATGATAATGATGCAGTCCAAATGGATTTGTAATGGTCATTCATTCATATTTTTTTCTGCAGTTTTGTGGTTTTGACAAAACATATTTATGCAGGTGACTATGAAAGTAGCATAGGTTCATTCTGAGTGGGAGTTTATAGCTAATGGCAAACAATAAGTATGCAAAGCCTGAGCCTGTTCCCACAGACTTCATTAGGTGAGGGAAGGGATGTTGTGATTTATTTTACTAAGAAGGCAAAAAATGGTCAGGGTAGTGCTTCTTGGAGAGGTTTAAGAAATAATAAAAAGTACATTGACATGAATTCTTAAAAATGTATGGATTTGTAGTATCAACCTAGTGAGCGCTTTATGCAGCACAAGTATGAGACCTATTGCTCAACACCCAGATAAATAAAGACTGCCCTGAAGAGTTTCCAGTCTTAACTACGATCAAACCAATGTGCATTATGTCGAGGTGCTGTGCTAGGTATTTGTGTTCCTGTAAACTGTAGCTGTACCTGTGTGACAGTCTCCCCTCAGCCTGTAGTCTGAACTTGTAATTTGGGCTGCCAGGGGACTGCAGAAATTTCTGTATATCCCGGCTGCAGGTCTGCGTGCCTTTAAGGTAACTTTCCTGTTGGTCTGATTTCAGGGGAGTTTGTCTTCCCTTCTCTGAAAGCAAGGGGAGAATGACATGCCAGTGTTCCTATGGTCAGAAGAAACTGGTGGTGACAGAAAAATGATAATTTAATGGTGTGGATGGATTTTTGGCTTTGTTTTCCTTTTGTTTCTATTTTTTTTTCTTTTTTTTATGTTTTTGAACGTCACAGTTGTAAACTGCCTTCCATTTGAACTGGAGCATAGTCCTTGTTGAACACCATATAATTTTAAAGTATGAATAGAAGTAATTATGGCATATAGGGAGAGTTTCTTGTTTTATAAATATATTAATTGTTATAAATCTTTCCTTTTAAAATCGATGCAGCCAGTGGTTCAGATGCAAAGGCTGAAACACACGCCCATGTAAAGGAATCTGCTTTCAAGCTATAGAAGACAAAAAAGGGAGCACGTGGCGGGGGGGGGGGGGGAAGATGCAGATTTACCTGTCATTAATATTGCCCCTATTTTCCTCTTGCTGCTGATTAAAGCCTGAGCTTTCTGAAGAAGAGCTTGGTTTAATGCTCTGAAGCCAAGCTGTGACGCAATCCTTGCGGGGCCTTCCTGGGGGAGAACAGGCAGCTTGGGGAGCAGGAAACCACCCATTGTGAGCAGAATCGCTTAAGTATTTCCTGCAATGTAACTTCAGCTATTTTGGCTACAGGCCTCACTGCTTTTGAATTTATTTTTTTTTTTCTTTTGATAAGCATTCCATGAATGGTCCTGATGCAGAAAGCCTGTAAGCATCATAAGTCTGTTTATTTTAATTGGCTTTGCTATCCTGATAAGCTAAAGGCAGAAGGAGCCAGGTGGCTCAGAGGGCTGTGGGTGGGGTTTCGTTTGTTCAAATATTGGCATTTGGAAACTGTTTTATAACTGAAGGAGGCAAATGTGGGCAGGGTTAGTCTGACATCCTGACTGTGTGAACTGGTTGGGGCAGAGACTGTTTCTCTGTCTGTACAGTATTCAACACACTGCAGACCTCTTCAGAGCTTGAGTGCTGCAACAGTATAAATAGCATTAAGGGACGGTACTTTTCTGTCTCCTTCCTTTGTAAAGGATGGAAGTTTCCTCTTATGGTCCATTGTTTTGATCTGCTTTTCACAATGCTAAAGAAAAAGCTGCAAATACCAAGACGTGCCAGTCACTCTTTGAATCCAGGAAACCTGTGCTGGGTCTGCCCTTTTAAGAGTGCTTAAAGGATAAGTGCTGGAAGAATCAAAGAATTTTGTTCTGACTATGAAATTGCTAAACATTTTCCCTCTGAATTTTCAAATGTTGAAGGAAAAGTAGATTTGCCAACGGTTATTTTAAAAATACTTTTGCATCATTTTAATCTCTTGCATTGGTTCTAATGGAGTAGATTATCTGTGAGGGATTTAATTTTTTTTTTTTCCCAATTTAAGACCAGCTGCTAAACAAGCAGATCTCTTGTCATTACATAGCAAATCATGTTTGTGAAGCAGTGGTCTCACAACTACCTGGACTGTGAGGTAATTTGCACTTTCAATGAATGTAATCTTGGGGGGAGGTAGGCCCCTAAAAAGTTATTTTGCAGTTTCAGCCCAGTGCAGTGAGTGTTGTGAAAGGTCAGATGCCAACAGTTATAAAGCTTAGCTGACACAGGGTTTGCGGCTGTCTCTTCAGGAGCAGCATGCTTGCAGGCATTGATGGAAGCCATGCAAGCTTGAGCTCGCAGATAACACAAGTCTACAGATAGCCTATGTGACATTTTAACTTTGTGCTTGAGGGACAGCCAAATAAAGGTGGATGGAAACGTTTTCTTATTGACTGTTGGAGCAGAAGCTCTTAGCTAATGTAGGAGAGACTTATACTTTGTGATAGTCTTTCATACTTTGTGTGCCCAGCTAAGTGTCTTATGTTGCAACCATCAGCCCGTTTGGTTTAATGTGGTGTTCCTTCTATGTTGGGTCCACAGCCCATTTTCACCTCTTTGCTTTAACTCAGGAACATACTTAAACATGAACTTAACTCTTGAATTCTTTAAGTGTGTTATTGAATTGGAGCCAAAATGGTGAAAGTGAGAAGCTTCTCGAAAAATAAGTAGAGTATTGTTTTGACTTTTGGTTTGTGGTTTTTTGTGTTTTTTTAATTATTACAAACAGTATTAGTGAATTCTTAAGCAGTGCAGGTGATTACACTGCTTGGAGTTTCCTTTCTATTTTTGCAAACTGTAAATAATTGTTGCTTTAATAATTTTCTGCGTGTGTACCTAAAACACCCTTGTATACTCTGCAAAGGAAAGAAAATTGATATGCCATTGCAGCCAAATTTGCCTGGATGGAGAACTCTTGTGAAGTCTCTGTTTTGGTCTGAGGTGGGTTGTCTTCTATTTTCAGTCTTGTGCAATTCAGTAGAGGTTTGCACTGCTACAGCTCCATTATGAAGTGTTTTGGTGATACTGTATTAATATGATGGAATTGTCAAGTGTAAGCCAGTAGCGTTCTGGTTGATCAGTGAAAGTATTTTTAATAGTGTAGCTATGTATGTGCAGATATTTGTTCTGAATATTTTCATTCAATGGCTCAGGGTTCAGTTGTTTTACTGGAAGTAGCAAGTATTTTTCGTCTTTTCCGTACTTAGCACCCGCATAAAACATTATGCTCATGAAACATTTATGGTAGCAATCCATTAACAGGAAGACAAAGGTTTTCCTCTAAAGAGAATCGCCAGAATGTCTTGCTGAAATGAAACCTGTTCTCCAGCTGTTTTGTATGCATTATTGCTGCCTCTTACTGAAAGTTTAAAAGGTCCGTGTGATGTAATGCAATGATACCTTTGTGTGCAAAGCTGCTTAGAAGCAATCTGAGTCAACAGGAAAGCAATATCTTCTTAAAGCTTGTGACTTATATTAGTTTTGTGATCTCAGGTATGAAGGAGATAAAAAGGGCAAGGGTTTACTGTAGATTGTCTTGAAGGCATGTAGGGTTCTTGAAGTAGTAATAAATGGCAGATTAAAATTGATCTCAGTGAGACTTCCAATGTTAACCAGTGTTACAGAAGTAAATGACTTCAGCTTTTTGGCCGCTTCATCAAATGGATCATGTTGTATGGTGCTGTCAGGAAGCCGCTTTACCTGAGAATTTCAGCTGTGGGAAGAGCCTTTCCGGAGTGTCTCTAGAATAGTAAGCTTAAGACTATAATGAATGATTGAATGACTATTTGTGTGTATATACACACACATCATTTTAATGGAAGAGATAATGTTCTTGAAGACAAGATTAAGGATTCAGAGGAGCATTAAAAGCAGAAATATTATTTCTAAGTGAAAGGGAGATGAGAATTTATTATTAAAATGTTAAAATAATAATTAATACTGCTAGGAAATGGTAGAAGAAAAACTGTCTGGTTCAGCTGGTATAGATGAGCAGTTTCAAAACGACAATATGCGATGAATCACTTCCTCAAAGCACCAGGATCATTTGGTGTGTTGTTACCAGTGATGATTCTGTTGGCTTGGGTGCCTTTCAGTAGAAGAAAGAAAGAAGTATGTTCTTTTACAGTGGAGGGCAACTGACTTTACAACTGTTAGATGAACATGTTGACTGGCCTAAAATAAGCAGTTGTTTTGAATGCAGAGCCTTGATCAAATTACACCAGCCAAAAAAAGTGCATTTCTGCTGAAGTCAGTGGAGTTGTGCCTGTTTTTACTACTTAAGAAGCTGGCAGATAGTTTGCTTTTGATGTTCGGGTATGAACTGTATTAAGTGTCTGGTGCTGTATGGAGAGTATGGGGGGACATTCTTGATATTCTGTTCTGCTGAAATACCACTTAATTACACCATGGGTTTCCATGTACTGCCCCCCCCCCAAAAAAAAAAAAAAAAAAAGTTACATGGAGAAGGGAAGTTTTTAAGAAATAAACATGGAAGACTTTTAAAAACTGTTTTTTCAGTTTGTTTTGCTTTTAATTTCTTCAGATGTGTGGACCATAAAGGATGGCCTAATAGACATGCCTGGCACTGTTAGTACCTCAAGATCTGTTTTCAGCAGTTCTGTCCCTCACAAGAACACTCAAAGGGTTAATCTTGTCCTGGCAATTGCTTAGAGCCCTGAATGAAATTCTGTTGTGTTTGCTTGTGTTTTTTTTTAATGAAAAGTATGATGTACTAAGTAGGTTATGTGTTTTGCTGGGCCCTGTGGTTTCCAGAGGAAAGAATCACAATTTTGTGAGTGCTCAAGCACTTAAAATGTCCAAAGTCTGATAGAGAAGTGATTGGTCTTCTATTGAAGGCTAGAACTTAGCACATTATCTTCCATGGATGAATAAAACAATTCTATTTTTGTTCTGCCACACTAGTGTTAAATTCATTAAATGCAAATCTGAAGTGTACGTACTGTGCATATTTGCCTCAACTCTGGAATGGAATGGAAGTTTATTACTAAGCACAGAACAATTTTTCAAGGTGTCGGTTTACATTCCTTTTGCTTACTAATGAACTATGGAAATTGCTTACTAATGAGCTATAGAAATGGAGATTCTGCTTTCTCCCAAGTATGAAAGTGTTCTCTACACAGTAAGTAAAATGACTAGTTATAGCTTGTGGAGAATACAGCTGTTCAGCAAACCACTTGTATGTTCTATGGGGCCAAAGCTTCACCAGCTCCCAACTTTGCTATTGCTGCCCGCAGGTTTTTTTTCTAATAGTTCTGAAAATAAAAATTTTCCACCAATGCATATGTCAGCAGCACTCTAGTAAGCAGATTCTTGCATGTAGAAATAATAAGCTAGGAGATACTGAATCAGAACTGAACTTGGGTGATCTGGGTTTGCTTGGAGAAGTTTTATTTCAAATACTGAACGCTGTATATTGACCCTTGTGTGCTGTGAGGTACTCTAATGTCTAGTTTGTTGTGTTTTTTTCTGCTCGAGCACAAAAGCTAGGGGGACAGGATGTGTCAAATCTGTAGAAGGAAGTAGAATGTAGGTTTTCCATCCATTTACAAATCTGCTGGAGATTTAAAAGACCTTTTAAAAGAAATTAAGTAAGGACACTTCCAGTTCTGTATATGAATTTCAAATCTCATGAACTTGAAGCCAGTAAGTTTATGTGCAAATAAAATGTTAACCCAAGTTAGAGATGTTGAGTGTGTGTTTGCATACACACGTGCATATATAGTAGTATGCAAAGGCTTTAGAAGGGTTGTTAATTCTATATTTAAAGAGCCACGAAGAATTTACTGATTGGGAAGAAAATAGATGGAAACAGAAATATAGTTGGTAACTATTTAAAATGTTTTGTTGTACACCCTTCAAAACCAAATAAACAATAATGTATGTTTTCAAAACAAAAGTTCTAGTTAGGGGGACTAGAAAGTGTAAATAATAACAAAAAGGGAAACTTGCAGGAAAAAAGATAAACAAGGCAGTAGCAGTAAAAGCAGCTGGTAAAGGAAGGTAAGTGTCAGGAATTACTGGTCAACTGATTTATGTATAATGAGAATAAATATTTTGAATGAAGGGAGACAAAACAATTACGAGATGTTATGAACAAGTATGGTAATTTGTCAATATCCACTCATCTGTATCATACTAAAATGTCTTTTTTGTAGTAAGAGGGGAACTAGACACTGTGTTCCCATATTGCAAGAATAATACCATAAATGTTTTCCAGTAAGTAAAGAGAATGTTAAACAGTAGTTTACACCCCCAAAGTATCAGAGGCTTCTAGTACATTTTAAGACACTGAGAAGCATGAGGTGATTAGAGAACAGCTGTTATTTTCAGTTGGCTAAAATATAGATGGACAGGGGACAGTGTGTTGGTCTCAGATCCATTACAGGCAAAATAAGGAAAAGCAGATGTGGGAAGCAATGAACAGTGTGAATAAAAGACAGTAATGTAATTCATGCTGACCATCACTGTTTTATGGGAAGCAGTCAGGCTTTCTGCAACAGAGCTTCAAGTTTGACTGCAACACAATGATATGTTATACTTTGATTTCTGTAAGGCATTTGATGTAGTTCCACATGACAGCTTAACTTGAAAAAGAGAGTGGGCTAGAAGGAGAGCAATAGCTAAAACTGGGCAAACTCAGTCTTGAAATAAAGCAAAAACACTTAGTCCATATATCCCCACTGGGTTGTAATTGAGTTTGGGTGCTGGTCCACCAGCACTCCTGTAGTGTTCCTGTGATAGTAGGATTACATTATTTCTCTAGAAATGGCAATTAACAGATGCTTTTTTTCCCCCTTACATGAGCAGAAAGAGCCAGTGCAACAGGAAGCCACATCCGATGCAAATACCATCGGTTTGTTTGTTTTGCCAGTGTAATACTGTCAAAGCTTTATTGAATGAGCTGACTTCAAGCTGTTGATATAGTTCAGACCTTGGCAGCTCTCTAATCTCCTTGAAGCTTTAGTGTTTGATTGCATTCGTTTGCCCTGCAAATAGTCAACTGTGTAAGTTATCTCAAAGTGAGAATATATCTAAAGCCTGTATTTATAATGGACAAGGTTCACGGGAGTGCAGAGACCTTGTAAAACACACATGAGCTCTTTTTTGAATATGCAGTGAAATATTGAGTTCTGCTTCCTGAAACCTGTCAAAACTGCCTGGTTACAAGAATCCTTTAGACACTTAGCTTTAATTATTTAATGATACGTGAAATCATTGTCTTCCTGTTATTGGCAGGTCATATGTTTTATGTTTTATGTTAATACTACATGGTAGTGATGTACCTGCTGTATATACATAAACCGCCATTTGTTTGTCATTATTGGAGGAGAGAGTGATGACATACATGCAGTGATATTTTTTTTTAATTGTTTAATTTTGTTGTGATTTTCATGTTTTGTTATCTGTATCCAACAAGCATTCCTTTGCAGGTTTTGGTAGGGTAATGAGTTCAGGGAAACAAGTGCATGTAGTATCTTCCTCATTGATAAACTGATTGCTTTCAAATACATGATAGCCCAGGCACAATGTGACTACAGCAGTTGAGGCTCTGTAAACAGTTTCTTTCTAAATGGCTCCTCCTAGGGCTTTATGTCTTCTTTTGGGTACTGATTTGACAAATCTGTGCTTAGTGCAGAGTAACATTGCTGAGAATTTGAGTAAAAGTATATTGGCTGCTTTCTAAGACTATGGAGAATGACAGTGTATTTTTTAAGAAATGCAAACTTTTTTGTATCTCTTTTTTTTTAATGAATATGTAAGCTTCTTAGTGGGTTCTTTTTACAAAATAAAATCTGCTTTGGAGGGGAGAGGAAATAATAGGAAGGACTCTTCTACTTCAGGGAAAGTATTCAAGCAAGGGTGGTTGTCCTCACTTTACTACCCACAGTTTCTTTTGTGGGGGTTGGTTTTTTTTTGTTGTTTTTTTTTTTAACTGTTAATTCAGGAGGTAGTGGGTGAATAATGCACACTTGAAAACTTTCTGTTCCTGAACAGTAACACATAACAGCAGTCTATGAAAGGAAAATAATGGGGCCATGAAGTCCTGCATTTATGCCACCTTCGTACTACTAGGAAGCAAGAAAACAATTAAAAACAACCAAACAAAACCCCATAGATGCTGACTGTCCAGGAGGCTTGAGGTTGATTATCCTATCTCTGATCAGCACAGACTCCAGTAGTTATCACTGCAAATTTTTTGTTTTGTGTCATGGAGAGGAACGGATGAATAGGAGTAGATGAATGGTCTTTCTTTTGCTTCTGTAGTTCTGAGCAGCTTTTGCTGGAGGCTTTGTTGTTCTGACTAGTGCTAGCTATTCAGTCTTAGCTCTGTGTGTAGTCTTCCATCCTGTGTTGGCACAAGTATTCTTCATGTCAGGACAGTGATCAGATTTTGGGAGGAAACACCAAAAGCTCTAGAAATGCATCCTTTTCCAGATGGATCTGTTTCTATCTGGTGCACTGCACAGCTGTTGAAACTGCTATGCTAAAACAGTGGGGGAATTAACTACTGGAAAAGCATGGGAGAATGTCTGCTTCCAACAATCTAAATGTATCATGGTGTTAAATTTCTGTGGTTGTTTCTTGTTCGGCTGTACTAGGTCATAAAAGCTGCTGATCAATGTTACAAACAGGTGATTAGCAGTTTGAGTTATGAATATTTCTTTTAATTTGGTTGATGTAGTGTGCTAAAAATTGAAGGATGCGGTGAAAGGCTAGTGGTGGAATGAATGAGTGAAGGAAAGAAGGATTAGGTTGTTTGGTTTTTCTTCTGAACTGATGATAATGCCAAGGGCTCATAAGTTGTCAAATTGGAACTTGTTGCATGCTTTAGAACCAAGAGAAAATCTCTTGCTTACTCAGGATCGTTGGATCCACGAGATCACTCGATGCACCACTGTAGGAGATACTCAGTGCTTGAAGAGAGCAGTTCACTGCATTGGATTGTACAAAGGAATCATTTTCCCATTGAGCATATTTTCATCAGACACTAAGCATTTAAATTCCTCCCTCATGCCTCCTGGTTCCACCTTCAGAAATTTCTTCTTTTCAAGCAATATGTATGTATGTCAAAATTCAAGTGATAAGGTCGTAAAACTAATTGAAAAGAAGCAGAAAAGTGAGGTCTGTCAAGAGTGAGTTTTCTAAAGTGCAGCACAACTTGAAAGAGCATTGGAGTGCTCTGCTAGAATATTTTGTTTCTACAGGTATAAAACTCATAGGTAGTTCAGGGTGTTGGTGATGTGTTCCTTGGTGCTCCCATTCCACTTGTGCATTGATTGTGGCATGAATCTTTTGAAAATGTATTGTCTGATAATTCATCTAAAGACTTATAGTATCATGCAAATACAGCAGGCTAAAAAATCCCTGTTGTCCAAATTGCTTTAATGTTTGCACTTGAACATTTCAAGCTGCAGCCTAAAATAACTTTCAAATACAGCTTTCTGAATGGAATATATAAATAAATGCACTCTTCCTTTCCCAGAGAGAGGCAGGAAGGGTGTATATGAGTTTAACTATTTCATAATTCTTTCTCAGATGAGTTACTAACACAAAACAATGCTTCCCCTCCACCTCCCTGTCCTGTACCGGGTTTGAAAGAAACACTTACTTCTTGGTGGAACATGTGGTTGTATCCTGATGTGATTAAAGACTTGGTTCAAAATTCATGTTTCCCCCCCAGGCAAATAGAAGTTCAAATTAACACTTAAAGTTTGAAATGGCAAGTACAGAAATGCAGAAAGCCCTAAGGAGCGTTGTTAGATGTATTAACCTAGTTCAGAATTGCAGTCCCATCCTTACCTCTAAGAAGACCCTTCAGTTAGCAGCTTGTGAGGCATACATACATGCAGACCCTTCTACGGCCTGACTTTTCTCTCTTTTGCATTTTCAATATTTAAATCTGCAGAAGTAAATTGCCTTCAGAACATGTGAATTTCTACTGCTTAAAAACTAAGCAAACATGAAACACTTATTTCAGTTTTGCAACCCCAATTTACTTGTTAACTTTCTCCTTTCTTCCTTTCTGTCTTCTTTCTGAATGTTCAAGGTTTGTTATTACAGACAATTTAAATTCCTTTCCCTCCTAATAATCTCTTGCTTGCACACACAAGATAACAGTCATGTATATGGGTTTGCTGGATTACTAAATTGCTGTTTATTCTGGTGCTTTGTCAATGTGTTGTGAATAGAATTAGCTGATGTTTAGCCTCCTTTTTAATTTATTCAGGTTCTCTAACTCTGCTTGGCTCTAGTAAGAGCAGACCAATTGCTTGCTTCAGATCATTCTGTGGCATGCAAACCGATTACACTAACCTATCAAGATGAATACTGGGTGTAACAGGGAGAGCCTAGAGCCAGAATATTTGCAGGATTTCTTCGGCAGACATCCAGGAAGAACCTGTTCAGTAATCTGCAAATGTGTAATCCTTTTAATGCATCAACTTTGTTAGAACACATTAGTGTCAAATGTTAAGTGTAATATTTTAGTCTGTGAAGCATATTGTGGAAACAAAATAAAACTGGAATGTAATGTGGTGATGCTGAGGAAAAACTCCCATGAAATCTTTTGGAAATTAGTCTGTATTAGCTTCATGAGGTGTTTTTCCATCAGCCTCCAAATGCTGGTGGCATTACATTTGTATGTACCTGGGTTGAAGGTGTTTGACCTTGAACCTGATGAAGGCTGCAGGAGACCTCATCTGGTTTGAACTAACTGAAGATGAGCCTGTGTTGCCATTGAAGTTATTGTTTTGGATTTTCTTGTTAATCTCTTTATTCATATTTGCAGTGTATCCCTGATACATTTCTAGTGGAAATTTGGCTAGTTTATGGAGTTGCTTTGTTGCTAAAGGCTTCTGTTACAGGAATGTCCCTTCCCAGTGGGGTGCAAGGAAGCTTGTGGGGTTCAAGCTGTTACGAAACTTTTGAACTGTGTACTTTCAACTTTGTGTGTTTTGGAAGGGGGTGGGGGTGGAAATGTTCTTCTTGGTCTGCAGACCTTTCCTTCCTTTGTAATTTTAAATCCATTTCCTCCCCTTTTTTCTGTGAACAATCCAACCTGAATATCTTTTTTTTTTCTTTTTTTCCCCTAGTTATGGGGTGAGGGTGGGGAAGGCCTGTGATAAATGTCAGTGCAAGACTGGTGCAGCCAGGGGCCATAGCCACCTGGGTAATGGGTAATCATTGTTCAGTACTTCTGCTGTACTCGTTTCTTTCTGCCTCTTCATTGATTTACTTAATAGTACCCAACCTATACCTGGACTTGGATTATTGGCAGGTTTCCCAAGGTTTATGTAGGTTGAGGATAACTCTCCCCACCATGATATCCTCCCAGCTTGTGGTGTCTCCCCGGTGAGTTCACCAGGGAGCGTACGGACAGGTATTAGATGGGCACTAAATCTTTAAAATCAGAAGGAATTAATATAAATCAAATCTTACTTGAATTCAAGCTGCATGTTGGATTGAGCCTTTTTATCCTTAATGCTACATCCCCCTGCTCTGGCCAGACACTGTAAATCTGCAGCTTGTTCCAACTGCCTTGTGCAGGTACTGAAACATCCCAACCTTTTCCCTAAAATTTATCAGTGTCTTGACATTAAATATTTCAAGTGGGTTTTGTTGAACAGTGTAGCTTTTTTTTGTGTGTGCTTCTTAAAGGTTACTTCTTGGAACAAAATAGAAGGTTGGGAGTTCTTAGCAGATGTTATGATTAAATCTGACTGGTTGTAGGCTCCTTCCTCCCCCAGCTCCCAAATGTAACATTTGGGGTGATGAATAGCAGAATTTATAAGTGATGTCAGTAGCTCTAATTGTTCAGGTTTTTAAGTATGTGTGTGCACGTGCATGAATAAACTCTTTCCTGTGAGCAAAACTAGGCTGCAAAACTGATGGGGTTTATCTGGCTTTAACTGTATTTAAATATGTCAGTTAGTTCCCTTCATATGGGAGCGTCCTGATAATTGTGAATAAATAGTTTGATACATGACTTCAGAAGTATTAGCTGAAGATAAATCACATAAAAGACTTCATGTGTGTTAAGCTTTTTCTACATGTCTGGTGGTCAAATTTTATGTGATTACACATTTCAGACTTAGTGTTTTTGAGTGCGGAAACTACTCGTTACTAAATCTTACTTTCAAAACAGTTCTCCTTAAGTCTTTTTTTTCTTATAGTGAAATTGCCCACCGTCGGGCTAGCATTGACCCAGTCGTCTAATATGTGCCTTTTTTGCCTGTGGTTCTTCAGCCTTTGATTGGTAAAAAATTTAAATTGAGCTCAGCTGAAAGCCTGAGTGGTCCAAAAGCTGCTAAAAAATGTGATCATCTTCCATGTACATAAGTGTATCTAAAGTCTGTAGGATATTGTGGAATTTTTTTTTTATTCTCTGATAAATTATTTAACTTCCCGTTTCAGTGGCAGTGCTGTGTAATATAAATGAAGTCAATGCTGCTGTGCCTGAGCTGTAGAAGCAAACATTAATATACTTTTTAAAAAACACTTCATGAACATAAGTGCATGTGTGTATAGAAGCTTGTACGTTCAGATCAGATGAAAACTGGGCTTTTCTTCCAAGGAAAGCCCAGGACTTCCAAATCCAAATTCTCAAAATTGAGTCAGACACTGCCCTGTGCATTCATAGTATCGAAGCCTACATAGGTTTGCCTCGACTATTTTGTGCTTTTGTTAGTTCTTAGACTTCTAAATTATTCTTTTTGAATGATAATTGCACTTTTTTTTTTCCTTGTGATACAAGATCCCACCAGTATTGCCCATGTGAGTGTAGTGTTCTGAGAGATATGAAGTGATCACAGAGAAGACTGTGAGCGAAGTATTTCTTCCTTCATGAGGTCCCTGACCACCTCCTGCTGTACACATCAGGGAGGTGAGCAGGGTGACAAGTATAATTATTGTACCTCATCACTTTTCTTTATTGGTTTTGTTTTATGTAGAACCAGCTAAGCTGTTTGCAACTGCTGTGATAAGTTTCTAGTGCCAGCAGAGATTTCTTGGGCGATGTCTGTGAAGCAGAAACCTTTAGTTCTGTAATATATATACAATACTATACCCTTGCAGTGAAAGGAATGATTTAGGGCAGAAGTCCATTATTTCTGGGCTAGCTAAAGTTACTACTTCACCTTTGAACTGCTGTTCGTTGTCTAGTGGCTTTACAAAAGAGCAGCTAAGGCTTATTGAAACTTAAAAATCAATTAAAAAGATAATAATCCTGCATCTCTATACATCCATTTGTGACCTCAAAGTGGAGAAGGCACACAGATGCCAGATTGATTCCATTTTCATCTTGGATAATGATTCCATTTTCATCTTGGATAAATATTGATACTGTAGTGTGTTTTATAAAGATCTGCTGAAATTTCTAGAAATATCCACCTGCTAGAGATTGTTAGTGCCCTGACCTAGCTGAAGATAAAGTATATGTTAATATTATTAACATAGGGAAAAAATTAAATAGTTGAGTACAGTGGGTTCCAATGTCATCTCTTCGTCTAGAGGAGCATTGAGAAGGCTGCTAATACAACTTGAATACTGCTGCTGGTATGTTCTGGGTCTGACACTCCAAACTAAGCAGGATGTTTTTGGTTGTCAGAATGACAGTAGACTCAACATTTCATTGTCTGTGCTTATACAGTAACAGTCTATATTTAGTAATCTTGAATCCTAGTTAAACAATACTGTTTAAAAGAGAAGGGGGAAAACAAAGCTGTTTGACAATTATGGTAGGCCCTGTGCCTTACTAAACTCTACAATGAGGCAGATACAGCTGCAGCAGGGTCAGACCTGGTAGTCGGTGTACTGTTCCAGGTAGAGATGAAATAGCAAAGAAAAGATCCTGAATTATAAAGCAGGATTCCCAGCTAGGATTGATCATACTGTTACTTTTACTTATCACTCAAGTATTTGTCTAGCTTCTAATTTTAATGGCTTTAGGAAAGTAATATATTACTTTTAGTCAGAAAGCGTTTTGTAGGTGGAAGATATAAGGAGTTTTTTGTTATTGCCTTCAGAATGAATCCAGAATGTAATTTGTTTCTTGGTGCTTTGTTAAAAAACTGTAAAAGAAAGAGAATAGTCTCTACTGACAGACGTGAATCTCCCTTGTACAGCTGCACATGCAGCCTCAAAGCAAGCTGCCATTTTCGTAAGACAGAACCATATGATTCTTGTTAAAATTATAGCCAGAACCTTTCTATGTTAATGCTTCAGTGGGTGCTGCATAAAATGGTCCTGTTCTTTAGAAAGCAAAGGACATAGGCTTCTGGAAACAACTGGCTTGCTGTTTAGAAGATGCCAGTGACCTAAGTTTGAATGAGATATCCTTTTGGGTAAATCTATACTTATTATTTCTTTAATATTATTAGAATGAGACAATGTATGAAATGTAGGCTTCAGCAAACTGGATGGCAGAACTCCTGCTAATTTGAATATGCCTGGGCTTTTTTCTTCTATGTCTTGGTTGCTATTACTCCTTTTTTCTTTTTTCTTTTTTTTTTTTCCCTTCTTCCTATCAGCCTTGCAATGAACTGTTGAAGGAAAAGAGACGAGCAAGCAAACTCCACATAATTTAAACTGTCACTCGGCAGTCACCCTGCGCAGCAGCTGAAGGAATGTGACACTCTTGTGGTCATATGCCTTGACGGTGAACTTGGACCCATAGAGACCTCTCCAAGAGTATGCATAATCAGTGTTTCTCCAGAGAGTTTTGTCATTCTTACTTGCTTCTTGCTTATGCCACTGTAAATTAGAAGTTACTCCACTGAAGTTGAAGTAACTAAATCAGCATTAAGTGAGAAGAGAAATAGACTTGTGCCTCTTGATTTTAAATGAATAAAAGTAACACAACTTTTTTTTTAAAAAAAAAACCCCGTGATTCTTTGAAAAGTAACATGTCTGGTAATTCACAACTGAGAGTAGGCATTTTTCTGTTTAACTGAATGATAGTCTTAACTTCACCTCCCTCAGACTATGAAGTATTGAAATAACTGAAGGTCAAAAAGCAGTGACACTTGCTGGCATGGGTTTTTGGGGGTTTTGGGGGGCTTTTATGTGTCATTGCTCTGTGCTTTCTGGCAAAACTGAAAAACTCTGGGTTCAGTCCAGACAGGATCATCTTTAGGAAGAGACCTTTTCAGTGAGCATCTTCCCTCCACCAGTGGCCTTGTGTAACATACTGCAAGTGGATGTTGACTTGCTGCCTCCTTTAGACCTCAACTTCCTTACCTTCAGGGAACCTAAAAAGAGTTTTCCAATATGTGGCAGTAGAGAGTATGGAGTACGTAGAGGCTGTATTAATGACAAAATATGCTCAAAGCTGCGTGTTGGGTTTTTGTGTGGGGATTTTTTGCTGTTTTTTTGGGTGTTGTTTTTTTTTTTTTTTTTTTTTATGTGGTGGCCATATATGAAGTATCTGGTCGCACTTGAGAATTACTGCTGTGGATACAAAGTTTGAGGGTTTTGGCTTCATCTGTTGTGCCATTGAGTTAATGTACTCTTCGCTAGACCTGCTGGGCTTTTTACTTTTATGCAATTTATTTAGAATTGCTTATTGCTGCAAGTAAATGTAAACTGGCTGAAAACAAACAAAAAAAATCTTACATTAACTTAGCACTGTTGAAAATAATGTAAGGTGCAAAGATAACCTCTGTTTTCCCTTGGAGAATAAATTCAGGAACTTGTACTGTCTGCTACTTTGCTCTTTGTGTTTATGTAGGAACTTTGCACATCTAAGATTCTAATCTTTGCTGTAAACTATTAAAATACTAATACAAATGTCTTAAACTCATTTACGTAAGAACAGTGATAAGCAGTCTACAGTCCCTGTGTGTGTGTATGAGGAACATGGTGGCAGTCACTCAATGGTAACACTTACTCTAATGATGCAGATAAATTGTGCTTGCTTTTCTCTCTGTATATACATTTATATTTCTTCCCTGTTGTGCACAATTTTAGCGCCTGATTTATCAACCTCAATTACAGGGGTAGAGCTTGATCTCTTTTCCTACATCACTTCCATATGCAGCCAGATGGGTGCATTGGCTGCCATGTTTTTTAAAAACCAAAAACATTCAGCAGCCCATCTGGAATCTCGGTTGGCGTTGGCTAAAGCCAGCATTGAGCAGAGATTCCAGATAAGTGCCAGCAGCAACACATTTCTCCCTTCAAAAAAATAATGTCATTTTTCTTTCAGTTCTTGAGTTGAAACTTAAGATGGAATCAAACTATGTTAGTTCAAAAAAATGTAGAAGCATTGCAATGTTAATGCAGATAATTTCTGAAATATTCAGGGATTGTTCTGCAAATGTGCTGAGGGTTCTGCAGCTACTTGAAGAGGCTGAGGTTTTGCTGTGTTTGAAAAGAGGATTTCAGTCTGTGTTGTCATTTACATTGTAGCTCTGAGGTAGCTAGAACATGTACCGCTAAGCGTGAACTTTGCTAGTATGGGCTTCCACATGGAATGTATTAGCCCAGCAGGGAATCTGTTTACATCTTTGGCTAGCTTTCCCAAAGTAAAAACAATGATTTTGAAGTGAGGGAGACTGTTGGAAAAATCTGACCTTCCCATTTAGCTATATATATAGTTGTTCAATGCAGAGCTAGAAATGTCTTTCCGCTCCCTAAGTTACTGACAGCATATGCATAATTTTTAAGTTGATATAATAAGCAGTGTGTGCATGCGAAGAATAATACCCCATGCCTCTTGCATTTAGAGTAGATATCGTATGCTTATCTTTGATTCTGTGTGAATGAAAAATAAAATGCATGCCTAGATTTTTGAAATTTTTGTAAAGGAATACTGTTTGATTATTGTTAATTACAGAAAAAGACATGTGGCAAGAGTGGGAAACACTCCAGGACCTAGTTTTGAATTTTTTTTTTCTGCAGGTTTTACTCTTATTTTTAATGTGAAGTAAAATAGGAAGCTTTATGTTGTGACTCAGTGAAGCAAAACTGACCCATCTGAATTCTGCCTAGCAATAAGAGTGAATGCAAGGAAATTCTGTCCCAACCAAAGTGTAATTACTGCTGTAATTACTGTTGTTACTGAAATTCTGCTTTTGTGTCTTAACAGACTACCTCAGCATCATTTTAGGGGGAAAGAGCTAGCAGAGCAATTTAGAGTGGTAAATACTTGTATTAAAATGAATTCAGATTCTTTGGTGTAGTTTTACTTTAAATAAAAAATAGCTCAGTACAAAACATAACAAAACCACAACAAACACCAAAGAGTGATGGTTTTCTCTCCTCCTTTAAAACTTGATGCATAATTTGAAGTTGTTCCAACTTCAAATTCCATTTTTCAACAAGGAGTTTGAATCTGTGATTCTGTGTTCTTTGAGTACGTTGCAAAGCCTTATTATCATGTGCATGGGTTTTTAAAGTTGTTTCCATTTTCATCCATGATGAAGTATTCAGAGACTGTATGCTAACACAAGAGCCATAATAAAGTTAGCTTTATTTACATGCAAGTTACAGAGTATAAAATTCAAGTTAATTCATACTGTTTTGCTGCATTAATTTCTCTCCATCTTCTTTAGAATGCAAGAATATTTTTGTTTCTTTAGACTGGAAATTTACTTCTGTCTTTCAGATGGTAGAGAATAGATGGAACCGGAGACAAGCACTTAGTCTGCTACATCTGTGCATATGGATCAATACTGAAACCAGTGCTATATACCTCACTGATTATGTTAACAGTTTTGAATTTTTTTAACAGTGCCTTCTGGTATATCAACTCTGATCTCTCTCCAGGCGGTCCTCTTACACACTTTTTATCAGGAGTGCATGCATCTAGGTGAAATACAATAGCTAATGCTGTGTAACGGTTCTGTAGACTAGACTGTTGTATTTAGTGGCTGGTGGAGGTGAACTGAGGAAGCCCTGCTCCATTACAGGACTCAATAGCCTTATACTGGCAAGCAGTGAGTGTCCTTCTTGGCAGGTCAAGGAATATGCCTCCCATGAGTGCTTTCTTGCCTACCTTCCTTCACTTTTTCCTCTCACATACCCATGTGAAGAGGTACAGCACTTTCACTAAGTATTTAAGGAAGGTACTAGTTAAAGGTGAAGGAGCTTGAGTTTTCTATGAAAAGGGAGATTTGATACACGGGGAATTAAGATGCTGTGGACAGACTTGGGTCTTGCTGTCTTCAGTCACTGCTTTTGAAAGTGCTATGCTTCAGCAGACTGATGTGAGATGCGATAAAGAAAAGTTCTGGTGCCCCGTGATCTGTGAAATAGCCTGGGCTGGTGGGTCAATTTGTAGTACAAATAGTTGCTGCCTGGTTATTACAAAGTAAAGCTTGGAGGATTATGGGCTGAGCTTTTGAAACCTGTCTGCTTACTACCAAAGGGTGCCACTGATGTGAAATGGTTCCTCAGCCACAACATGTTTTATTCTAATCCCCAATATTGTATTTTAAAACGGTATTACAAAATGCAAGGATCTGATACCTACTTACATTTTAGGTACTCTGTTTCAGCCAGGCCAGTCTTCTACTCCACCGGGTCATCTTTTGGCACATGAGAAGTGACTGGGCATGAGGGAGCACAAGTAGGGGCAGAATCTTCCAACTTATGTTTTGAATTTTCCAGGTTGTGTTTCTTTAAAACTGGAGTGACTTTGAGCAGCCAGAAAATGCAAAAGCTTTAGCATAATGATGTGTGGGTGTGGTGCCAGGAACTGTTATTTCCCTTGAGAATATTTGTCATCCTTTGAATAAGATCAGAAATAGATTTGAGTGCTCACTACTATGAGGTTTTTCTTCTTTGTATTTATTTTATTCTTTTGTTAGATGCTGTTCCCCTTATTTTTTACCTCCTCCTTCCAATACCTCTTACTCCTTCTGTGTGTTTAGTCTCCAGCTTGTCCTGTCTGCCTTGTAGGTTATAACCTGTCTTGGCCAGGAACCAGTGAATTCCAGGAAGGGAAGCGGTGTCGTTTGGTGCTTCTCCTGCACCTTGCACAGCTGGGCTGTCAGCCGGTGAGTGCCCTCAGAGGTGTTGCTCTAATGCAATGGTAAATATTCCTGCCTACTCTTCTGGTGTATTTCTCCTCTTCTGAAGATGCATCTAGCTTAATTTTTATTATTTTTTTTTTTAAAAAACGAACCAAATGAAAAGAAAGTGCCTACCCAGAAACAGCTCTATACACTGAAAGAAAGATATACACCCACACACACACCCATTCTTGCTGAATAGTGATTGAGCCAGTTCAGTTGAGAAACTTCCTTCCAGAGTGATGCTGTAGTTAACACAGGCTCTGGCATCCAGAGAGGTTTGGAGGGTGCAGCCTCAGCTGGTCATCTGTGTTGTAACCTCTGAAACCTTATCGCCTGGGCTTTCTTAGGTGCTGTTACCAGAAGGGAAATTGTGCTCCCATCTTCTTTTGGCTGGAAGGAAAAAGGAGAGGGGCTGCTCTCAGATTTATTTTATTCTGCTCTTGAAAGCTAGTCTTAAACCATGTATAGTCTGAGCACAATACTGCTGCATAAGCATAGGTATGCATATAGAACCTTTAAAAATGGTGTCGGCATTTGAGACGATGCCCTCAGGGTCAGCAAACCTGACACAGGACCTGTGGGATATGCAGGTCCTTCTGTAGCAGCCTTTAGAGCCCTGGTGAGTTATCTCAGAGCATCTTGGATGGCGTGTGAATGAGAAACTACATAGTTTCATGTGTTTTCTGCAGATATTAGACATACAGTTTCTGAATTGTGTGCTGATGGAGACAGGAAATATCTTCATCTGTACATTGGAATGAATCTGGCACAGCTTGGGTACCACATAAGCAAAATTGAATCTCATCATCCATAGCTCATTTTTATTAACTTTTGTACAGATATCAGCATTTCATAAATGAGAACAGCATCTCATACTAAGCCAGCTTTCTTTTCTGCTGCTCAGTTGATGGAGTCTGGGTGGCAATGGGCCACTAACTCAAGGCATAATTTTGGTTTATGCTCTAGCTTTATTATTCCCTGTTCAGGGAATATATATACACACACACAAACATGTGTTTTTACTGGCCTTTTCTGTTTACATGGGTGCATGTTTTTTGCCCATTGCAGTTTTTTTCTGTGAACTTTCCCAACTATCTGGACCTTCATTGTCTTTTTCAACTTTTTGTTTGTTTGGTTATTTATTTATTTATTCATTATAGGGAAAGAATATTCTTTGTGCTTTATCTCTGGCAGGATTGTTGAAATGGGGCAGTGAAATTAATTTTTTGCTCATAGGGAGTTTCTTGCTTTCTGCCAAGCTGGAGTTCCCTGTTCTTTCTATATATATATATCATTGGGGTTTTTTTTCTGGTGTCCCCAAGGAGTTTAGAATATGCAGCAGTTAAATCATGTCCTGTTTCTCTATGTAACTGCAACTTTGCAACTTGTCAAATTTTTGTGTGTGTAGACTCCCGATACACTTCTTTGAGAGGAGTGTGTGTGTGTGTTTTGTATTTGGCAGTATGAATTTACAAGACCATTAGGAAGCTATTTTGCATAACTGGAATTTGGAAGGGTTCCTTGTGTTACTATGATTCTTCACTTGTAGAAAACCTGGAGTAGTGGTGGCAACTGCCATCCTGTGTGGACAGGACAATGTGGCTTTGTTTACAATTGTTCTCTGTCTGCTCAATAGTTAGTAGATGGAAGAGCACTTATAAACCATGTGTATTTAAATGTAAAAAACTTGCAACAATCAATAGACACGCTTTAGCGCAGAAGTCAGATCTGCAATACACAGCAGATGTAGCTATCTCCCAAGTAGCATAAGGATGCCTAATAAATAAGCTCAAATCCCTGAGAAAAGTATGCTGTGTTTGAGGGGATATGTTATCTCCTTTTATCAGCTTCTGAGCTGCTGTTGTGCTCTCTACATGGGATTAGTAATAGTGGGATTAGTAGTAGTACTATAACTAGGCAAAGGGAAGGGAGACATCACATTATAAGCTGTGTGTGCCTCCAGGAGGAAGAGCGTTTTATGTTTAGAGGTCAGCTGTTTAAGCTCTGGTTGGTGTGGGGATTTTTTTGAGAGCAGAAAGGACTATGTATGTAGTCATATGCTTGGTTGCCATTTACAGTACTAAGCATCTAAATTTGCTGTTTAAACATGTTTGTAATAAAAATTATAATAGGCTTGTTTTGAATGGCCAAGCAATTGGTCCTTGAAACTCTTCCTCTTCTATGAGATGCTGCTGTTTTCAGTTGCTACTTTTCCCCAGTGATTTTGGTTGTTCCTTATGGCTTTGTTCTAGACCCCTTTACTCTTTTCCTTGATCTTCAGGTAATTTTTTAAATTCATAGCTGAGGATATCACATCTCTGTGCAGATGATCTGTAAACATGTCTCTCTGTCCTCAGCTAAGCTTCTTCTGCTTTTTGATCTTGCATATTGGCTTGTTTCTGTAAAATGCCTTTACAAATGTCATCTTAGACCAAATAGTGCTACAGAAGCCTCTATGTCTCCTTTAGCTCAGGACCACACCAGGCAGGTTACTCTGAATTTCTTCCATCTCTGCAGGGTATTTTCTTGTTCAGGCATTTCTCTGCTATCCTGTTCTGAATAATATATGTTAAGTAAATCTGTCTTCTCAGTCATAGCCATTACTCCTGTTGGTCCAGCCAAAGCACTTCTACTAACCTACTTGTCCATGAAATTCCTTTCTTAGAAATCCCCTGTAAAATCCTCATCCATTTATTGTATCTGATGGATACTTTTTGGCAGTCTTGAAGCTATACATAATTGTGACCCTCTCAATTTAGCTTCACTTGCTAGACTTTCCAAGGTCTCTTGTCACTTCTGCTTTGCTACTTGCTTGTCAGATGTTTCATGATCCATCTTTGTGCCTCCTGTGTGACTCCCTATATGTTAATTTGCAACCTCCCTGCCTTCATCTGCACAGGTCCCTATCCTGTCTGCTTTGTAAGTCCCTCTTGAAGACCAATGTGTACAGTGCTGCTCGGTGAACCGAGCTGACAGATGTACAAATTGCTGACTTTTCCCTGAATCAAGGTTCAGAAAAGTGTTTGGAAAATGCCTCACATCTCTATTTGCTGGCAGCACCCACAAAGCAATAATACTTGAAGTGGAAATCAGTCTGACTTCTTGGTACAACTTCTCCACTTGTAACTCCTGGCATGGATGGCTGAATCATCTTCATCTAAATAGACAGTACTGTGAACAGATGGTAAATAATTTACGAAAAGTGAAGCTATGAGCAGGCCTAAGATTGAGCTTCATGTCATATCTTTCTTACTGTCATAGATGTAGACTTGCAGCTCTGAATCACAGCAGACTATACTCCATTTGTAAGATGAATTTTAAATCATTTAAGAGTAAATGAGACAAAGCTGAATTTCTTGAATTAGGCTAATAACAGGCAGTGATCCCCCAGAACAAAGGGCTGCGAAGGGACTGAAAAGCATTGCCAGAAATTCATCTTCTGCCTCTGCCCAGAAGCCCTGGTCCAAAGTAATGCTGAAGCCACTTGTCATTTTCACTTCAGCTGTTCCACTGACACGTTCAAACCCAGCACTAGATGCTGTGTCAGAAAGTTTCTTGATGTTTGAAGAAACAGCATTAACTGTGAAATCGGGAAGATACTGCAGGAGGAATAAATTCAGTATTTTCTAAGTAAGGGGTCAATACTGGAAACTCTGTGCTTTAGGAATGTTTGCCAACAATATCTCTGTAAACTTGGGGAGACTTGGATAGCAGTCCCCACTGTCTAAGATCGTAGCATCTGCTAGCATTGAAGAAAGAAATGAAGGGATTTGTATTCCCTGGCTAAGTTGCAAACCTGTTCCTGGTTGTAATAAGGGGTTGAAAGTACTAAATGGCATTATTCCTCAATTTGTTACAGGTAATCTTGTAGACACCTTTAGGTTTTTTGTTAGTGTGTTCCCCCCCAGCTCCCAGTTTAGAGCTGTGGTTCTCTCTGTTGTTTTAGGGGAAACAGAGAGCATTAGTATATGTTTGATGTCACACACCAGTATATAGAGCACTAATTATTTTTCTGTCCTTGCGTGATTGCTTTGAAAGCAGAACAAAGATAAAAAGGAAGGGATGCTTTGACAGTCAGCAACCTACATTTGCAGATAACCAATTGAAGGCTGCATTGTCTCAGTGCTGTATTTTCAACATGGAGAACCGGTGCTAGCTCTTGCAGGGAGAAGGTGATCTGGGCCAGCATAACAGACCTTGGAGAAAAATAAAGGAAAACAAAGAGTTATGGTATGGTTTCTCCTGTCTTGATCAGTAAAGTCTGTCCAGATGTTTTGCATCTCCCACAGCAGTGAAGGTCCTGGCAGTAGATGGCTGCCCAGTTGCTCCCTCTAAAGGCTGTGTTGGCTGGGGACTGTCTGATCTCTTACCATGCAAAGTGAGTGTACCTTTGCCGAAGGCTGAATATTTCCTTCTATGGCTTGAACTAGTCACTGCTCTTCTGAACAATTCCCTGTTCTACAAAACGCCATCATTGCCCTTTGGAGGATTCTGTGACTGCTTTTCTCCTGACATAGACACTTTTTCATGGTAAGATCTCCTTTTTGGCAATGCCTATGGATCTGTTGACAAGAGTTAGTGGAACCACTGCTTAATTCAGCGGCTTCTAGCCAGACTAGCCATGCTTTGTAATGATACCTGCAGTTGCCCGAAGTAGTTGGAGTTTTGCTCACCTTTTGGGTGTATGTACAATAGGGACTGTGTAACCCCTTAAACAAGTGCTTTGTTTACAGAGCCACAACACCTCAGAGAAAAAATAGTTGGTAACATTTGCCGGAAGCAAACTTAGTCCAAATTGTATCTGACATACTATAGTCAACATTTAGTTCTAAGATTATAAAATCATAGAAGGGTTTGGGTTGGAAGGGACTTGAAAGATCCTCTAGTTCCGAACCCTCTGCCATGGGCAGCACCACCTTCCACTAAACCAGGGTGCTCAAAGCCCCATCCAACCTGGCCTTGAACAGAAGGGAGTTTTATGGTAGTTGATATGTGAAAAGTCTTGGATTCAGTTGTGGATTATAGACACTTTTTAAGATCCTTTCATAAGTATTCTTTGACATTGCACCCTTTAATCAAAAGGTCAGTGCTAAGGCTGTTCTGCCTGTAGTAACAACAGTCATGAAGACTGACTTAGTTTTCAGTCAGACTTAAGAGTACAAATTTTGTTTGGACTATCAAAGTAGTGATAATATAGATGTTTTATCATAGCAATGGGTGGGGAGTTTTTTGTTGGTGTCCTGCCCCCCCCCCCCCCTCTTTAATCAGCATTGTGGCTAATGATACAACTGGTACAGCTTAGGTGACGGTTCTTGCACAGAGAAAAATAGCATAATTCTGCCAAATGAAAAGTTACATGATTCATTACAAAGACCTTTAATTTGCCTTATTAATTTTTTAGGAATAATTTGTGAAATCTATTAAGCATGGTGGTCTTTCTGAACACAGTGTGATCTCAAAATCACAAAAATTCTCAGAATTCTTTTTGAGATGAGTGCTATCTTGTGCTAAAAATACGTTGCACTACTGCAATCATTTCGTAGCTGGATTCACTCCATCACACAAGCTCTTTATCTGAAATTGCTATAAGCCATAACATAAAGCTTTTTACTTGCACACATCTAATTGAAGGAATATTTATTTGCTGCATATTAAATTCAAACTGGCCTACTTCTGAAGGAATATTTATTACTTTAAATCTCAGTACTTTGAAGAGAGAAATTTTAGAACAACTCATTCATATGACAAAGTTAATTAGAAACTGGTATTTTAGTTCCTGTAATATTTGAAAGGGAGTAGTGCAGTATTTGACAGAAAGGTATAGTAAATCATGATTTCTTGACAAAATTAAACTGTAACTGAAAATTTAACTTTTGTTGGGCACAGTCTGAAACAGTTTACAGGGTACACATGGAACTTCACAGACAGATCTGGTGTGTTATAGCTTAGAGTTTATAACGCAGCAACGTCTATTCTGGCTTTTCCAGCTTGATCTTGCATTATGGATATAATGTAATGTGGGGACATGTTCCCTGCTGTTGGTTTGGGGAAGCAGTATGGCTAACAATCCCAATGTCTTTTTATAAACTGTTGGATTTTATGCATATGGAACAATGTCAGAAACCAAACTGTCAAGAACCAAAGCTATGTCTCAAATATTTATTAAATACAAACCAGCCTGCTAGTTCTCACTAGCAATAAAGCTGTGCTTGTGATTTTTGAGTAGACCCTGTAGCACAATAGCTGGTTCCTTCCACTGGTGATTTACCAGCTTACTGCAACCATGGCCACTTGTCTCCTCCCCCATGAACTCCTCTGAAGTAGTACTATGTGTGTATTTTAAGAGGAAGCCCCCTTCCAGTAAACTGTGCTATTTTGCTGATGATAAAGATCAAACTTATGTGCTAGAAATCAGCAGTAACAAACAGCAGTTGTAGTTACGTGCAGCACATCTTTAAAAAGAGGTGAGAGAAGTAATTCATTGATCTTTACATAACATCACAAAAACTTTGAGGTTGCATGTCACCTGCATCCGTGTGGTCATGTTGTAGTGAGCTATTTGTGCCTTAGACAGGGTTCTACTTAGGACTTAGAGCTGTTGCATGGTTACAACTCCTCTCCACTCAACCAAGCGCTTTTAGCCTGAAGTGTACTAAATCCCCGAACAGTGTACTTGGGATGTTACGTACTCATGGTTGGATGGGCTTGGATGAAGGTTTGGTGCAGCTTGTGTGGGGAGTTGTGTTTCAGATGGATCACTTGTTAACATTTTCCCCAGTTTATTTAGTTATTTTGCTTGTGATTTCCCTAAAATTGGATAAAATCTAAAAAACATTCTTTGCTTCTCTTGGAATTCCTAAAGAAAAAAAATAATCAGTGATCCGGGCAGAGCTCGGGTTTCAGTGTGAACACTCAAAGGATTCTACTTTATCTAGGCATGTATAGGCATATATATGCAACTGCATATATTTTTTTCAAGAACTCTGTACTTTGCAATTCTGTAATGCGTGCATAATGTCTGAGGTGGTGTGTAAAGTCCAAACAAGTTACAGATACAAAGTATCAGCCAACACTTGAAATTGGATGTTAGGTCTTCGAATCTGCCCATGTGCAGCTGAGAAAACAGCAATGCTCTCGGCTGCTTTTGTTCAAAATCATGTGAAAGCTATTTCATAGTATTTAAAAGTACAAAAGCAAAGACAGATTTTGACCTAGCTACAGAACTGACACAGGCCAAGGAAAAGGAGATGCTGAGACTGTATCTGCTTAGACCATTCGAAGTCTTGACCTTCTATCAAAGAGTTCTGGAGTATCTCATAGTGGCACACCTTATGCTCTGAATGCCTCCTGAATTATTAAAAGGTCATTAATATATGTTGGAAGTATTAGAGACTGATTTTAAATATAAATGCAACAAATCAGAATGTAATGGGAAATAGGACATGAAACCAAAGTGAAGGTTATAGTATATGAAAGACAGTTTAGGGAAGAAGGGGTGCAACAAAAACACGGGGAATACTGGGCACATGAGAGTCTGTAGCATTTTTTGTGTCAGATTATTTAAACTTTGTTCCTAGGATTTCTTACATACTTTTCTTCCTCTGGCTTGGTATTCTTAAATTGTACAATGTAGTAGCATAGCTTATAGGCTACCAAAGCATAGATTCCCATCTTGTGACGTAATATCAAGAATAATTTTCTAAAAAGGTAAAAACCAGATGCTTAGGGAAATAGCCTATCACAAAGTAACTGGAAGGTGAATGCCATATGCTATGTTCTGCATCTTTAACCATGTAATCATAGTCAAAATGGATATGCTGGTGAAATGGATAACCCAACCACAAATTCAAGGTGCCATTGGCTTTTGAGTATCTATCATAATGTCTTAGTTGAATTCAGCCTGGGAATATTATGGAAAAGGAGCAGTAATATGGTTCAGTGATCTCTGCAGATGGAGACAATAGCTGAAGGTAGCCAGAGGAGAAATGCTAGTGAATCAGTCTAAGCTGATGAGTAAGTGAATCAAGAAACACTCTCTGAATGTTGCTAATACCATTATTAGATTTTGGGTATAGGTTTTTATATAGTTTGCCAGACCAGGGGATGGATATTTCTTCTCTGAGTAAACATTAGCTAGATGGGAAGCAAACATAGCAAGAGTAGACCTACTGTGAAAGTATAGAAATAACATTGGCTGCCAGCCTTTAGCAAAAAAACCCCTAATATTACTGAGAAAGAGACTTCAGATGCTGAATGCATGGAGTACACTGAGCTTGTACTTTAACCACTTATTTATTATCTTTAGTCCTGTCAGTAGTTACAACTACTGCCCTCCAGGTGCTTATTTTTCAAGTAAGAAGTTGTCCTTAGCTCTTGTTGCATCCTGTCTGTTAAGGAACCTTGTTTTCACTTTGTTGGAACATGACCAGCTTTTTGTACAACTGATTCCTTAGCATTAAGTCAAAAGTTTCATTAAAAAAAACCAAAAAAACGCATGTGTTTCTGGAGCACTGTGAATGTAATGTGATCGGGGATCTGAAGTCATGTGTGTGGGAACTGTTAAATATTCTGCCAACAGTAGCTTGTTGGGTTTTTGTTTGTTTTTTAACATAGTGTCACTTGCACAGAAGTTTCTTCTCTATTGAGTTACTGAAGGTGTTTGAGGGGAAGGGAATGTTAAACTGGATGTTACACCAATGCTATAACACACTATGATTTTAACCTGTTGTTGTTTAATTTACTCACTGGAAGATCTGCTTAGGGCATGATTCAGACACCCTTTGAGAAAACTGGGAGATCAAAAAATAGCTCAGTACAATGGCTTGCTTCTCATGGAACAGCTCTGTTTCTCAAAATTATTTTGGTCAGGGACTGAGAGTATGTTTGCAGGCAGATGTCAATTCATGCTCTGCTTCAAACAGATGTGGCTATGCTCTGAGCTGTGATCATGTGGTTAACACAGCAGATTATTGGCCAAAGTGAGTTAAGTCCAGTTTGGCAAATGTGGCGGCACAGAATCTGGTCCAAGCAAGCTTGCATCTGCCTGCAAAAGACTACGTGGACAACCTGTGGGGAAGAGTAGACTTCCCTGCTGCTTCTTCATCTCCCTTTCTGAGAGCTGCTGCCCATACTGAGTGTTGCATGACGAAACCCAGCAACAACACAGCAGGTCTTTCCAGGACTGCAGACCTCTTTGCACAAAAAGAGCTCAGAAGGCGGTGTACCGGTGCTTCCTCGCATTCAGAGGCAGCCTGCTTCAGTAACGGGCAGGTTGTGAGATCTTGACCCTCCTAGGAATATTCCTAGTATATTTGTGGTACTCGGAGATCTTGCAGTGGTCAGTGGGATTGTTTGTGATGTAAGGTAGTATGTAACACAAGTAAGGGACATCACAATCTGTCTCTCTAAATTAGCAATCTGTTACAAAGATCAAATTAAAATTAAGGTCAGATTTCCATTCTCCCATGCACATATTTGGCTGACATGCAAGTCAACAAGAGTTCTGTGTGCGACTCAAGATGCAATTTGGCCCTAAATTAATTTCATTAGCAAAACTGAAACTCAAACATGGTGTGAATGAGACATCTGTTAGTCTGCTGATTCATGTCTAAAGAGAAATGTCATAAGGATTTTTAGAATGCAATGCTGCATCAGAGGCAGCTGCACTGACGTCGCAGATCAGTCTGTTTTAAATGAAGTCTTAAACAATAAACCCTTCTGTGATTCTTTTTGTTGTGGATGTATGTCTTTGAAAATGCAGAGAAATTATTGTGACAGTGAAAATGAGATAGAAATGCAAGGAAAGCAGCATGGAAGCTTCCCACTAGTGCTGACCCATCAAGCTTAGGTAAATTGTCACTGTACCTTACCTCCCCATAAATCCTCTTGGTGCTTCCCTTCTTCCCCCACCTCTGTGAAGAGTAGGACTTTAGTTAATTGTGGCAACACACAGTACTAAAGAAATCATCTACCTAGGAAATACTAGCTTTAAATGACAGTCTGTTACCCTCCTGTCTGAGCTGGCATTTCATCTGCCACTTCCCTTTAATTTAATTGGGTGTATTTTGTATTGGTGCTTTTTGCTTGTTGGAAATATATTTGCTCCCATTGAATACTCACATAGTCACAAACATTCACTAATGGTGACAAAATGTTATTTATTTATGTTTATTTGTTTTTTATTGGCTTTTATAGCATCTGTTTCCTTTGGCATGTGAGCTTCCCTGCTACTAAAACTGGGATTTCAGGAACATGAGCTGAAACTGCAGTGGGATTACACTTAAAACTCCTTTCAATTGGTTTTGTGGTTGTTTTTTTGTGTTTTTGGTGGAAGCTTGGGTATGCATGAATAGCAGGGTAGGTAGCATGCCTCTTCCAGTGAGAATAAGCACTAGGAACACAAGAATGTCAGAGCAATAACAATCCTGTTTTCATGCAAATTTCCCAGGAGTAAGAGAGGCATATTGTAGATGACACATTAACAGGCTTGTCTTTAAATAGAATGTTTTTTCAAAGTCTTCCTTGGGGCACCAATGGCTGTTCAATGCAACATTAATGGATGCATTCTCCTGATAGAATAACAAGAATTTGGAGGCTGAAAGAGATACTAAATTTGCCTCCTGCCAGATTTTGCATGTCTTCTGTTTTTCCTCTAAATACGTACCTGGATTGAGGGCTTGCTGTCTCATAGCAAGGGAAAATCCACTCTCATGTCTGTAGTGCCAGTTGACCTCTTTTAGAAGGAAGTCTTCTACTGTGTAAGCCTGAGAGATTGTGAGTATCAAGCGCAGTAAGTGCAGCTGCTCCCAATGATATGAATACAGGAGATATACGCTCCAGCAGCTGGAGTGCTGTGGGGTTGTGGAGTGTCTTCTGAACATGGCTCTGGTGATGGAAAGATAATAAAGAGCCTGTACATGGATGCAGTTCCTAGTACCCACAAGTACTGTCCTCTGGATCAGTTCTGCTTCATCATGCAAGAAGCCTCGTAGCTGCTTGAGAGTTCATGGGGCAGTGAACAGCTGCACCACAAGCAGTGATAGAAATGAAAAGTGAACGCAAAATACAATTTGGCCGTCCTTTGAAGAGTGAAATATATTTCCCCTTCTTCCTTGGTCCCAAAGGAACTTGTCTTCCTCCCCCATATGATTTGGTAAGTCAAATAATTTGGCTGTTTTTCAATATATTTTACTATTTGACTAGTTGTCTGTCTTATTCTCCTCACTTTCTTTTTATACTTGTTGCCAAAATCAAAAGCTTTGAAAGGTGTCTCTTTTCTTATTCAAGAGGGCACTGCAGATCTGTTTGGGCACTAAAACTCACCCTTTTGTTCATCTCTTACTCTTTCTGCCTTGTCATTGCAGCGCCCTGTTATACATATTGTCTCCGATCAGATTATGCAAAGCTAGAATAGCATTTTAACATCAGCATATTTTACTGGCTGTGATGAATTGGCACAATTTCCATCTGCATTATGCATGATTTCCAGATCTCTACGTCAGAGGGATGTGAAATGTTTTGTCTTTTGACAGGTGTCTGTTTTATAATTTACTTACTGGGACGAAGTCATTAACTTGTTTGATGAAGGTGGCCTAAGTTAGCACATCCATAGAAAGGCTAGATTGCTACAGCAGTGTTCCAGGGACATAAAGAATTACAAGCCTACCAAATGTGTCTTCTGCTCTTTCAGGTTAGGTCTTTTGTTAGTTACTTTCCACAGAAGCTGTTCAGCTCTGCTTAATTTAGATACTCATTTTAGCAGAATCTGGAGCTTGAGTTCTTTCTGTTCTTCTTCTGCCCCTGGCAAATTCTCTTAAGTACCAGGCAATTGAGCCTTTTTCTGATCCAATGAATATTTAAATATTTTATACAAATATTTGCTATATATTAATTGAGAACAAGTGAGCAGACAAGAATAACTCCATATGCTGATACTTACTATAGTTTACTGGTACTGGGGAAACAGGATGTTGATACAGCTCCAGCACATGCTTTTGCAAGTGCTCGTTAGGCAGTGAGTAGCTTTGATGCAGCAGTCTGCCCTTAGAATATTCTGTAGCTCACTAGTGTAGGGCTACTTGGTAAGTAGGATTGTCAGAAAGGAGATTTAAACTTCCTAGTTTCCAGGTGAATGTTATAATTGCTTATTAAAATTTGAGTTAAGTTCATGCACAATTTTTTTTCCTTAAAACTACATTTTTGTCTCTTTAAATCTTGGAAGGAGGAACAACAGTGACTTTAGCACTGAAAAGGACCATTTTGGACCTCACCGGTTTATGCTACGAGAGTCACCTATACTTCTAAGGCTTTCCTTACTTCTACATAAGCCTGGCAGAGCAGGGAAGTGCTAATGCAAAAACCCGCAAGATTAAAATGCTCAAATATACTCCAAGCACTTTTTTTAAGCACGTGAAAATTAGAATGCACCATATATGATAATTTAAATCATATTGCTTAATTCATGACTTGGCATCACTGATATGCTGGAAGAACCTGTATACAGTCAAATGTGATTCTAGCCATTAATTCCTTTGCCATAACCTCTTTCTTTCTGAAGAGTAAGTAGTAAGAAGGAAATACAAGAAACAAGATCAAAAGGGAGTTGCTAATCTTTATGTATTTTTTTTTATGTTCTTAGTTGATGCAATAAGAATGATTAAATAATGTTACTGCTTTATGTTCTAGTATATAGGTGTGTTTGAATGTCAGTTTCTTGTCAAGCAACCACTTCTGGCTAGTACTGAACTGTTAACTTAGAGTGGAAAAAAAGGCTTCTGAGAAGCAGAGCAAAGTTGTTCTTTGTGTGGTGTGTTTTTTATAAAGCCCTGAGATACCTGATGAGAGAGAGTGCATGGCAGAGCACATTGCAATAGGCCACAGGGCTTTTTGTCTTTGAAAAATATCTTGGTTATATAAGAAAATTGCTTGTCTTTGTTGCCAATCATAATTATTCTTCATTGGATGGCAGTGCAGAGTCTTATAATATTTTTCACTTGGATTTTCAGAATTGAAACCTGTTATCTTACTGTCTCTTAATTATTTCTGTTAATAGCAATAAATACAGATATTTCTCAACGAAGAAGCACATACTGCCGTGAACGAGCAAATCTGGCAATCATCTTGCTAGCAATGCTGCAGGAAACAATAAAACATACCAGTAAGCATATAATTCTTTCTCCATAGCCTTGAACTGAAATCAGTGGCTCAGACTATCAGTCACTGAAAGAAGGTGTTGATACAATGTGTATATCTTCTGTTGGATCAAAAAGACTTGAAGGAAGGTTTTTCTTCTGAAGACCATCTATTTTTCTTGGTTGAAGCTAACAGTAATTCTGATCTGTTTTGCCAAGGTAGGGGTGGGAAATGACAGACACAACAAAAACCCTTCTCTAATTCAGTAATTTGGTTAAGCTGAGACACACATCAGAGCTGGCAAGTTTTGAAACATTGTCTTTGGAAGCTTAATGCTAAGTGTTTTCTCTTGAAGCTAACTATTCACTAATCCCAAGTTAAACCTTGCCCTCAGCAAAACCCAGAATTCCAATAACACACTTGCACAGAGCCAAAGCAGGCTGCCATGGTAAAGGAGTGGGGATTTTGTCCTTTATTTTTAACTCTGACCATCCTCCAGAAAATTGACCCAGAATATTCATTGAATTTTACCACTTTAGCCTCACCCATTAAGAACCAAGACTATCCAATAAATAGTCAATTGTGTGTTGATAAACCACAGTAGTTCTTCAGAGAATAATTATTAGGGCTCTCCCACAGAAGAGGGAAGCATTGGATTTCTGTTCTCAGCTCTTCTTCTGGATTGCTAGTGGAGTTGCTTGACCTTAATGAGTTTATTAAAGGAAGCTTAGTCAAGAACTTTGGAGCATCTGTAAAGGTGGAACAATTTTCAGGTGGTAGAGATTCTTCATTAGAATAAAAAAAAATGAGAAACTATACTTTTTTTTCCCCCTTCTTTTACTACATTAACAGAAGTCTGAAGGATTTTTAGGTCAATGCTTATAGGAAAACTTGCTTGGCAAAGAGTGCTAGTAACTGTTAAGAACAGTTCACTGACACTGCTTTTTAATGCCTTTAGCACCCTTATAGAACAGATGAGAGTATTACAGAAACAGTTTTGAGGTGTTGTGTTAATATTTAGCAGATTATGGTAAAATCTCACAAATCAATTGATAAAATGTCTGCAATTAGGAAAGCTTAACTATCTCCTGTCTAGTAAAAGCCTCAAAGCTGTTGGCTGAAATCCATTTCAGTGTGGGAACTGGGCTATGAAAATTCTAGTGATACACAGAACAAGAATCAGGTATTTCAAACTGCAGTTCAGTTTTGTCCTCGTTTAGTGTTACCATTTGATAGTCTGGTGCATCAGAAACAGCTCTCTAGAGCTAGAAGTGAGTTCTGATGCTCCCAGACTTGCTTCACTGAATTTTTTTTTTTAATTCGAGCCTTACTATTTTGAGAGATCTCCATCAGGCAGCAGAACGTGTATGTTTTTGTGCATTGTTTTGATGCTTTGGAGGTTCATATGTTTAAACTCATGGGAAAGCTAGTTGCTGAGAAGCTCAGGTCAGTTGGAAGGTGAAGATTCAGCTTTGCTGGGGAACTTGCCTTGTGCACAATCTTGGCACTTCAGACCAAAGGCTTTGCATGTCCTGTGGCGCAGCCAGCTCAGAGTGCAGGCTGCTTCCAGTTGCTAATTTCTCCCTGAGCCAGCAGCTTTAGCGCGTTTGTGCCACTGGTTGCTAGTGCTTTGTGTTGCTGATTAGAATTAGCCCAGAAAACCATGACACTGAGGGGGCTTTTTGAAGGGAATTTGAACATAATTTTGAGTTTGACTACGCCAAGCGTTTGCTGTGGTGATTACATAGCATACACTCAGCGGATAGTCTTTGTACAGCTTATGGCTGATCCTCCGCCAGACTGGGGGAAGAAAGCAGCAGCGCCTTTGTACAGTGGGAGAGCATAGTTTATTACCCAGTAGGTGTAATTTAAAAAGATCTGAGGAAGAGAAGACAGATGTGAGGAGAACTTCTGTCCAAGTAGGGTCAGTTATATTTAGACACCCTGGTATATTTGTGTTTTGAAATGGCTTTTTGAGAAATAGCAGTCTTAAAAGAAAGACCAAAGCCTAGCCAAACAACATGCTGTTTGATTTTACATCAAACCTTTAAGATAGGATAATATTCACTCCAGGGAGAAAGAATGGTTGAATAAACATGTAGAAACTTAAAGGTACCGAGAATTTGAGTAATCAGTGTACAGAGATGTCTACTGAAATGCTACGACACATATGACACAGCTTTGTAAATTTAGTCAGAATGGAATTTAAACTACACTGTAATTATAGAGCTGGGGTTTTTGCAGAGGCAGTCGACTCTGCAGGTTTGTACCAACCAAAATTTGCTGAACCTGGTTGTTTTTGGTTTGGTGGTTTTTTGGGGTTTTTTTTTGTTTGTTTTTTTGTTTGGTTGTTTTTTTTTGTGACCCAGGACTCTGCCCTTTCTACCCTTTCTAATTCATCAGCTGTTGAACTTTAACCTCCACTCAATATTGCTAAACATTGTCATCAAGCTCTTCAGGTCCTTATCTTCTCCCCTGCCTTGTTCACCTAAGCTGAACACTTCTGTAACTGCATGATGGTGGTCCCCTGTTCCTGCTTCCCTCTGGCATCCTCACCTATTACCCTTCCTTTTGAAGTAGAGTAACAGCTCCTTGGGAGGGTACCTAAGTGTCTTTTGTGGCCATGCAAAACTGAGCCTGGTGGATTTTCACAGGCAGGGCTTATGAGCCTTGATTCTTAAGAATGTGTTTTAGTCACTAATGAAATGACTAGCTGGAAAACACTGGTGGAACAAAACCAAAGTGGCAAAGTATTAGAAAAATACTACTAAGAGAAAATAGATGATCCTGTGTTCTTTCTTTGCCAGTTTAATGTTTCAATATAGACAGACTTGGTTTTTTCCCCACAATGAGGAATTATTAGCAGTTGTATAATGAAGCATGAATTTTTAATTGTGTGTTTTGTCTTTTTTTATGTAGGATTTCATGCATTTTAATGTAGGATTAGCCTGTTTGTGGTGGTGAGTTTTGGTTGTTAGTGGTTGTCATTGTTGTTTTTAAATTCATATGTGACCTAAGTTAGGCTGTGTGGGACTCAAATTTAAAGAACCAACCTTCCCCCGCTGGCCTCCACCTCCACTCTGGTACATCCATATTTGCTGCCTTAGGTCTCTGGCTTAGTCAAAGCTATTACTGTTGGTTTGGTTTTGCTTCTCTCCTTTTGTTCATCCATTTGGTACTCCCACAACTGTCTCTCTGTCAGTTTGAGAAAAGACCTGGTGTGCAAGCAGCCAGTTATGTGCAGCACTAACCGAAGATTTCAGTCTTTCCTACTAAAAGGCACCAGTAGGGATTCAACATATATCTATTCCCCCTGCACCTGTCCTCCCCCTGTCCAGCTAATTTTCTGCTGATACTGTGTTCAGTTTTATTTACCACATATTGCTGCTACTTCTTTCTAAGTCATGGAGACAAGTTTGGGCCACCGTTGGTGCCAAAATCATTGTATGCGCTCCTGGGAAGTCCCTGGTGTGGTGTTTATGACTCTATACAGTCCTTTTCCCACATGTTAGTGTAGAACAATTCTTCGTAGATGAACAGGACAGAGGGATGTGCAGGAAGATGTTCTAGAGTTTAGTGACTGTGGTTTGACTCCTTTTTATTGGTTGCTCCAATTCTTGTGATACTTAATCAAAAACCTACAGTACTGCTTCCCTGAAAGGCCTAGTTCCTGGAGACGTGGGATTATATGAGGAGTGTTTCTGGGTGGTTTGTGTTTGTTGGATTTTTTTTTTTCCCTTATCATTTATTTATTTATTTATTTTTAATTTGAGTGCAAGTTGTTTGCCTTTTAATAGAAATAGATCCCTTGGTCTTTAGAGCTTTAGAGAAAAGCCTAAAAAATGTCACCCGGTAAGGTTCAAAACCTGATGGGGAAATTAAAACATAATGTATTATTTCTGTATAAAAACACACAACAAGAAAAAAATCCTCTTGTGACTGTTTCAAGCTGTGTTTTGTGAAAGGTCTGGATTGTAGTGTACACTGGGAGGTAAGCATGAAACAGACCCTGAAGATTTGTATCTTCTTGTATTGCTTTACCCCTTTTCCAAAAAGAAAAAGGAGCGGGGAGAAATACAAAGAAACCTTTGAGGTGAAGTGTTGTCAAGGGGGGGATATTGTGCACATCCTAAAAAAAAAAAAATAAAAAATTCCTAGGCAAACAGCTGCTGCTCATCTTTTTAAGTAGCTTTAAAATCATAAGCTAGATAGTGAGGAGGGTGGAATCTTTGCCTGCTTCTAGCTCAGAAATGAATATTTAGTCATGTAGAAAGGGTTTGTGAAAGTAGATTCCCTTTTCAAAGATGATTGTCACAGTAGCTTAAATTGTCTGCCAAGCATCATAATACAGTTTTACTACTGTAGGAAAACAAAAGCAAAAGATAAGCTTAACTTACTGAAACAAAAAGAGAACAGAGTGGAAGAATAGCAAAGAGTCTCATTGATGACAAGAGAGCACAGTGATTTCCATGCAAGTAACAACTTGAAAGGGGCTTCTAAAATAAGGTTAGTGCACTAAACAGGTTAAGAGGTGTTTCCCTTCTGCAACAGGGCTCGGGTACTGTGGTAACAAGCACGGGGGGATGGGTTTGGGGGCTCTGGAGAAAAGCCACCCTTCTGTTCTCTAAGGAGGGACTCTGAGGCAGTATTGAGGGCCACATGCCCATCCAAAAGTCCTGTTGAGCAGAGAAGGAAAAAGATTCCTAGGTGGGAATCATGAAGTGATGGAGACATGACCCAAACTAGTGTCTGACAGTTTCATTTCTTGCCATCTTTGTTCCTGTGCTGGAAACTCAATGAATTGGCTAATCTTGCTCTTTGCCTGTTTTCAGTTGGTACTAAAGGCATGGCTCAGGCCAAAAGATGACACGAGAGGCGTCTAGGTAAAGCAATGGCTTTAGAAACTGTTTGCCTTTCAGGAAGAAAGGAGATATTTGCCTTTTGAGATATGCAGTTGGGAGGCACTAGCACTGTCAGGAAGCCAGAGCTCACTATTAGGTTTAAAATGCCACACATCGTTCCCGTCTAGCTCTTGCTGTCTTGCTATTGTGTTCTCATTTTTTAAATTTGTTTATAAATATTCATTATTGGATATGAAATGAATGAGTGAATATCAACCAGGTGAATGGTTCCTAGGACTGTAAGACATACTGTCTTTCGGGATTGATACATCTCTCAATTTCCAGAAATTCAATCCTGATCCTGCACATGCTTAGATATTTAGGCTTCTTGTCGTGAATATTTGTGTGTCTAGATAAGAACATAGGATGTGAATAATATGATGCTGAAGTATGGAAAGACTTGCCAGGACCTCACAGCAGTGCTCCATGAAACACCCAGTGAGCTCCACTTTCCCAATGACAATGGTAAAGAATGTATTGCACAAAGCCTTAAAAGTAGCTTGACCACACTACTTTTTCCTATTTAAATGTTGTGTTTCTGGTGGGGTTTTTTTGTTGTTGTTGCTTTATTTTTAAGTTTTTAAACTACATGTAGAAAGAAATGATGAGCAGAGTGGCAGATGTGATCGAGGCTCTCGCCAGGCTTTTCTGTCTGCTCTGCCCCTGGCAGTCAGTGGTGATGCTGCAGGTAGGGGGACTGGATCATTGAACCTCATGTTTAGACTTTTAGAAGTAATTTTTCTCTTTACTTGAAAAGGGGTCCCCAACATGTGCTCCAGGGCAGTGATAGGAGGCATGCCATTGCTGCCCATCTCCGTCAGCTGATGAGCTGCATGACGGACAAAGAAGGGTTGATCAGGTGGCACCTCCATACAGCGAGGCAGCAGGGTGAGCTGGAGTACCTGTGTACCCCAGGTTGCTTGTGGGAGACTTCTGCAAGCTGCCTTACTTTGGCCATTTGCCTTTCATGTAAATTTTCAGCATAATTTCATAACCAACTTAGGTCTCTGTTACAGTCATCATGGCTTGCTAGTACGGATGTATGTCAAGCCAATCTTAACTTTTTCTACAGTAGGATAACATCCTTTGTGGACAAAGGAGAAGTGGCTGTTAGAGATCTTGAATTCAGTGCCTTGCTGTGTATCTATTGGTAGGGGTTGGATGCAAACCTGGCTAGATAATGGTGATGGGAATTTACTTATCAGTGTTTAACTTACAGAAACGTATGGGATAATGTACTGAGCATGGCTTGGAAAAGGTCTGTCCTGGCACTAGTTCTGTTCAGTATTTCAGTTTTCATAATGATTTGGATGATGCAGAAGGGAGTGTACTTACTAAGCATGCAGATGATGTGAAGCTGGGATGGGCTATAAATACATCACTTAAGTAATCTTTAAAAAAAACTTTGTTCCTACATTTGCCTTCAATGAATCACAATCATTTGGATTTTTGCAAAAAGCTTGGAGAAAAAAAAAGACCTGGAGCTGTGGTTTGTCACAAGCTGAACATGAGTCAGCAATGCCATTGCAGTGAGAACGCTTCACAGAAATCAAAACTCCTTGTTGTGAGAAGCACAGCAGTCATATTGGGCTGTGCTGCCTGCACGTCACCTGGCATCATCATTCTGCTTCATGCTGTTCCTGACAACAGTGTTAAGCTACTGTGGCTGGTTTGGGGCACCGAGCTTCAAGGGAGAAGGTGGGGTAACTGAGCTGACTTACCCTGAAGAAGGTTGCCAGGAGCTGTAATAATAGGCTTCAAGAGAGACATTTCTCTGTGTTCTTGGTACAAGAACCTTAAATTTAATAAAGTGTCAGGTACAAGAAAAAGCCAAATGGTAAGGCTGGGAAGGTGTGGGCTAGACAGTTTGAGAGACTGTGGAGTCTGTTTGACAGCCTTCAACAACAGGCAGGAGAGGTCTGTTAGCTTTATTGTAAGCTTGGTGCTTTTTGACTTTTTCCTGTGAATTACAGTTGATGCTACAGCCCTAGTGAACCACAGCCTTGCCGGGAATGAACGCCACACATCAGCAGTGCTCGGTGTGTTGTATGCTTCACAGACAAGTGCTCACTAAGCCTACTCCCCTAGGAGCTCGAGGAGTGATGGTGTGAATGTCGGGTAGAGAGGAGGGGGGATACATGTTTTATTTATAGCTATACTTTTGTCTAATCCCAATGCAAACAATTGTGTTGAAAGGCTTTATGAAATCTGTGTGTCTGCTCCCACTATTGTGCATATCCAAGGACATCAGGGTGACTCTGTACCTGCATGCTGGAGCCCTGAGAAGGGTGCTTTTGCATCTGTGTGGATTCTGTGAGGGCCAGCTGGTGTCTTTGGAGCTCGTCAGGGCTGGGATTAGTGCTATGAAGGTGTTGGAGGGAACTCTTGGCCACTCCAAGAAGGCATGCCAAGAGGAAATACCAGAGTCTGTTACCTACCTGCTCAGGGCATGGTTTACTGCCTCTGCTATGGTAGCAGTGAATGCTCACTTCTGCTGCTGCCTTCTCTTCAGTTGTGTTGGCACCACTTTAGATGCTACGTGATGTTTATAGCCCACATGGTGACCTGAGTCAATGAAGTGAGCTAAACTAGCCGTAACCATGAAAGAAAACTGTTATTTTGCTGGAGGCTTTTTTTGGCTTAAGTGTGGCTCCCCACTCGAACCCACAGACAGCTGTTACCAGCCCAAGTGGGTTTTTTGAGCCGGGAGAGGAATGAATGGCATGGGAGGGCTTGGAGGATGCCTGAACTTTTACTTGTGCCAGGAAAAGCATGCCTTGCTCAAGCCCAAAGGCTCCCACGTCTGGAGCAAATGGCTCAAATACAAGAGCTTCAGAAGCTGTCAGCTTCAGGTGTGCCACAGAGGCTGTATGTAGTGTGCAGGTGTATTGTCCGTCAAGTAGCAAACATGTGATTTGTATTCTGTTGCCTGTGTAAGCATTAAATTACATGCTGTTATGGTTTTGAGAGAAGATATTTAAAGCCATCTAAACTTTAATGGAAACAAGATTTCAATTATTCTTGTAATGATAAGGATGAAGGTTTTCTAGTTTATCTAGAAAAAGCCCTGTTCTTTAATGAACCTCAGTAATTAGAAATGCACTAGTCTATAACTGAATTTCAAATGAATAATCTATAGATTTAGCAGCTTCTGTCTTCATTCCCCTTGTCCTTTATACAAAGTTCCCAGTAAGCTACATATTTCCCACTGTGCACTCATAGAGCACGCTACTGTCTTGCCATATGGTTACCTTCCTCTAGCAATTAATAGGATTGTATGCAAAGGCCCCTGAATCTTTGGGGACTATATATTTGCTTCTGGTTTTGTCAGAACATGCAGCATTTTGATAGGCAATTTCTCACATTTATGTCCACTGAGTAACAAGTTGCTTGAAAGACAGCATAGTAACATAATTGTACGAAACTTAACCAGAGGAATTTGGTTTATACAACTTTTTTAAAAATAGAGAGTGGATATATCTTTTCGAGTTTCTTGGGTCATTTTCTAGAACTAGTGTTTATGGCTGGATGCAGGTTTCATGGATGGATGTAATCAGTTTCTTGGCAAATGTATTTACAAGGACATTATTTACAGTCACTTTTCCCTTGCATTATTTAAAAACTAGCATGACCCCAAATAAGCAAACTTGAAGGATTCAACTAACATTGATAGAGATGTAGTAAGCGAAGGAGGAGAAAGATTATGGAAGCAATAACCAAAGGTCCCTATTTCAAAAAAGGAAAAGTGATTAAATAGCAGTGTATTGATGTTGCTAAGCAGTGCACCTTTACCCCATTTACATGAGCACTGAAGCATTTGAAGACTATTTTAGATAATTTCCACACACATTTTTCTTCAGAGATGAAAACTGTAGGCAGCTTTTTAGAGCAAATGTTATCTGAATTATCTCTTCTTTATGTTGCTGGCGCCTACTTGCATGACATTTGAAAGTGGCTATGCATGATTTCCCCTTCTTCGTAGCTCTCAGTATGCATCATGGCAGGAGCAGTTCTGCGCTAAGACCCACAGCTCTCAGGAGTTTGAGCTGCTCTGTGTTGGAGCATCGCCTCCGCCATGGCTGTGCCATGACAATACTGGTTTCACTGGGTTTTTACTCTTTGTAGGGGTATCCAGGAAGTGGCTGACGGGTGAATCTGACCTGGGCTCAGTGAGAGAAGTGGTGTGTTCTTGTGCCTGTGGAACATGGGCTGCTCTTGAGGAAGGAAGGGGTTTAGAGAGTGAAAAGATCAGTCAGTTGCCTTAATGGAAACTGAACTATCAGGGCCAGTCCTGCAGTTTGGATAACCCTGGACAAGCCTCTTGCTTTAGAACTGTTTAGACTGTAAAGTTGTAGAAGGTGGAGCATGTCCTCTTCTGTGTATCCTACAAAGTCTAGTAAAAAAGGACCTTTTTCTGCATGTCTCTGAGGTAACATTAAGAATATCTTTTTAGATGGAGTCTAGTCCTGCCAAAATAAATGAGGTGTGGGGAGGATGTATTGTATCTTCTGCACAGAAATCTTAACAGCATTGGGGACACAGTGGGTTAACAAATCTGACACTGAGGAAGTCAGTAGGCATTTTATTGCACCAATATTATGGTGACTTGAGAGCTTGCTTACCTGCCGAGGAATTCAAGGTTCTTCAAACCTTGTTTTATTTCAGTATATCAGGAAGGGAAGGCAGAGAGAGGATGATGGCAACTAATCTTCTTGCGATGCTGGAGATGATGGTTTTACTAAATCTGTTAAGTTTCTGTGGGTCTGCCTGAGAACTGGCTTAGGGCAAGGGATTACAGGGCTTTAACAACTGTCAGATGCGGAGTTGCAATGGACTGTCGCCGGGTCCTTGCCTTAGCTGCTTCTAAGGTCATGTCAGCATGTCTGCATCATGTGCCTACCTTGATTCCAGGATACCTCCTCAGCATCTTGGGGAAAAGTTCTCCCCACACCTCCAGATTAACTCTGAAATGTCAGAACCTGTATTTTTATTCTTCTTTCCTTCTGCTCCCACTCCACTCCCCACCCTTTCATTCTGGAATGGACTTAAAAGTATGTCCCACTCGGCTGTGCCCTGTGAACATAAGATAGTTTTGAGCAGACGCAAAAGATACCAGATTAATTTCTACCTACACACATGTTGAATCTACCTCAGAAAATTTGGCCAGAGGTTTTAATACTGAAAATGCAGCTGTCACTCTGTTGTTGCTGTTAAAGATGCTGATATAATCCGACAGTGTCAGTGAGTGGGTCGGCTGAGTCTACAAAGCTGTTGCACAGGAAGAGTCCCTTAAATTTCATGGCCATGGACATATTTTGCTTTTTTAGCTACCTTGGTGAGGAAAGAAACTTACTTATTGTAGAGTAACCCAAACAAATTTTGAACAATTGATCAGCTTGCGTCCCTTTCCCATAAGGTAAAATGGACAGTGAATGTACCTGGACTGGAAGTAACTAGAATGCTGTGGTACTCCAAGGAAGGTTGATATGTTTATAAATGTATCTTGTGCAGGAATATCAAACAGCAAATGAGTGAATAGGAGCTGTACTGATATATTTTGGGCTTTTCTATTTGGCATGTGAGTGGTGGGGAGGTGTTGGCCCCCCTTCTATAGTGGTTAATTACATTTCCCACATGACATTTCTCTCTCCTTGACATATCCCATCATTCGCCTCAGTGATGATTGTCACCAGCCCCCCGGCATCTCCTGTGCTTGTTTGAACGATGAAGCCATTTGTTTAGGGGGAAAAAAAAAATCCCAGTGTTTTTTTTCCGCTGTCCTAATTTTCTTGCCAATTTATTTGAGATAACTTTGAGGTTTTTATTCTCATAAACAAGCTTACTCTCTAGATAAGCTTTTCCCAGATGTCCCAGTCCTGTTAGATACCTTGGTTTCCATGTGTTTGTTACCGTGAGAGAAGAGTGTATTTGACATGGTATTTTCCTAACTAGAAAAACATATTTATATTCCATACTTTACAGAATATAGCTGTTCTGTGTATTAAGTTTGAGCTGTTGAAGGTTTTTTTTTCAAGTAGGCATTCTCTACATATCTAAGTGTCCAAACATATTCTACGTACATACCATATTAAAAATGACACCAGCTCCTAGTTTGCAGGAGGACAAGAAGGCTTTTATAATTCTAAAAAAAAATATATATATATAATCCTCTCAAGGAAATGAAACAAAGCAGGTGTCCCGGTTTATATGTCTTGCTACTGTTGTTCCAGTATCCTGTTTCAATAGTTCTATTCCAGAATAAGAATCCACGTGGAGGTAACAGCATTCCTAGTAGTTGTTCCAGGAGCTGTTGCAACAGAAGTGAATGTGGTGCAGCTTCCTGGGAAGATGCTGACCTTTCAGTCTGGTACAGGGTAGCCTTTCTGCCTAGTTTTCCTCCATGTGAAGTCTTGTAGGAATGGGATCTACACCATGACTTACAGGAGAGTGCTGCCTATTTTCTATAACTTCAACATGAACATGGCTGAAAGCTGCCCAGATAAAGAGTCTCTAACTTTGTTTTTATTAATGAAAATAATTTTCCCTATGATGTTGCCAAAACTATGTTGAAAAGTTGTTTCACATTTACTCAGGCACTGCTGTGCCAGCAGATGTCCAGTTTCTGCCTCTAACTACCTTTTAAACTCTTCCCCAATAACTAACTCACATCTTGTTAAATATTCCAGGAAACTTGAAGCTTCATGTTGTTTTTACCTCACAAGTTAGGACTCAAACCTGGCCAAGGAATGGAAAATTAGATATAGATCTGGGAAAAGGCTAATAGCGGGGATCCCTGTGCTCCTTCTGAAAGTGTGTTCCGTTTCTTTGTGTGAGCTGAAAGAGGAGACTGGAAATGAGGCAGAATTAAGTTGAGATTGAGGAGCAGTGGAAGGAGTGTCAGGGAGACCTGGGAGGGAGGGCAGCAGGGTGGTAGGTACAGTATGGGGGACTCAGCACAGGAGGCATTAGTCCTGTGGCTGAGCCTGGCTGACTTCCGAGTTAGCAGCAGTCTCATGGCGACAGAAGACTTGGGCATTAAAGGTGAGCAGCTCCCTGCAACATGGTGGTGAATGGTTGATGGCAATTATTGATTCAGGTCTCAGAAACTGGCATAAATATTGGATTTCAAAAGTCATGTGTTGGGCTGTTGGAGAGGAGCAGACATTTCTGGCTTTCCCCCTGACAACTGAATTCAGTCATAAGACCAGTAATTGCAAGGCATTAAGCTTGAATGGATCTAACTGCCTGGGGCAATTAGGGTGGTGCTCTTCTGGAGGGTCTGGTTAAAAAAGCAAAACAAGACAGAACTTAAAACCATTCAAGTCTTTATCCTTTGCCAAAGGCACTGCTGAAAAGTGCAGTAAAGGAAGATGAGGGAATGTCATATATATATAGGTATGTCTATATAAAAATGTATACATCTGTTTATGTGGGGGTTGGCGGAGGGGAATTTGAAAAGGTTGCTACTCTTGGAAGCTAGAAACAGATCCCATGGCTTGTATAGGTAAACTGATATAAAGTGGGCTCCCAGCATATCACCGAAGACTTTTTCAGGAACATGTTCTGTCAACCTTCTCTTGTACTGAAGTGTAAGATACATCAGATGCTGCATATCCATCTTAATCTTTTTTCTTCTTAGTTAAACAGAAGTGCTCCAAGAGTGCTTTTATTCTGTCTGACCTTGGGCTCGGGTTCCCAAAAGATCTGTGCAGCTAGTGAAAACCATATTGGACCTACATGGTGGTGAGTGGCTGATACTGTATCAAGGTGGTATACTTTGAACATGTTCTGAAAATGAGTTACAGTTAACCTGGAACTTTGCAAGCAGGTACCAGGACAGCAGTGTTGCCCTTGGCTGTAATATATCAGTGGCCTCAGGAACTCAAGATTTAGTTAATGAAAAACTCTGATGCTTTGATGTCACCCTCCTCTGTTTCCTCGATTGGCATTGAATGGGAAATCCTCCAAGATCTTTGAAAAGAAGACTGCAAAGTTTGGGAGATGCAGAGGCAGAGGGACCAGAGGTATGAAAGCCACCCCCGGCTGCACCTTCATCTATGACATATTACATAAAAAGAACGCACAGCAGTGAAATACCATTCAACTGTCATGAGATAAACTTTAACTGAGGTATAACAATGGTTTGGGGACTTCTACTCTTATAGGTGTAAATCTGTAGATTCACTGGTTTATTCTGATTCAAAATTGTGCAGTTCAGGAAAAGCAATGGTCCTCTATTTCTTTAGAGCTCTGCTTATCAGAGCACTTAGGATGAAATCACATCCTTGTTGAAGTCAATGGCAAAGCTTCCACTTATTTTGATGGTGTCAGATTTCATCCATTGCAAATTGCTGAACATTATAGAATTCAGTCACATGTAATCAAAATATAAATGCAAATTGGTATCATCTCATAATGTAGCAAATACAGGGGGAGTATCTTGCTAGTGGTGGTATGAAAGACACATCTGTGCGTATTTTTAATGCACCTATGCTGTGATGAACAGATTGAGATTCTATGTCATTATGATCACAGGGGAGATAGATTTGCACTGTCATCGACTGATTGCTTCTGCTTATTCCTTGTTATTTCACAGTAAGAAATCTAGGAATTATGATGGACAAGGCAGAAAAAATAATCTAGCTGTTTGTGCTATGGTTTTTGATGCTGGTGACCTTCTTTTCACCACTTGGATGTCAGATGCACTACTGAATGCTGAGAGGCAGTGGAGTTTCATTCTTTGAGAAACTGTGGAAGGGGAGAAAAAGTACCTATCCGTTATTAGGAAGTTACTGTAATGGTGAAATTAGTGAGTGCTGATTAAGTATTGGCTGCTTCAGAGCCTTGTGTAGATCTTCTTAAATTGGTGTTGTATTGGATAGTGTTTTGACATGATTGCTTTAGTTATAGGAAATACTTCCCAGAAGCTTTTGATTTTCACAATGCTTTACAGAGAAAAACTTCTCAGGACAGTGAGAGTGCCAGAGATGGGGTTTAGGTTATTTACTTGGTACAATCAGTCAATTCCCTGATTAAACTGTTCTTGAACCTATAAGATAATCATAAGTTTAAAAAAAAACAGAACTGCTATTTTAAAACTCAGCCTTTAAAAACATTGAGGGGGAAGACTTACCTCTTCCAAGTTGTCTGAGTCAGGGTGGGAATCTTTGTTACCCAACATGATTAATTTTAGGGAATGAAGCTTGTGAATCAGAATGGGGCTAGGCTGCTGAAGAAGGGGAAAAGTATCCTGTTTTCCAAGCAACAATTTTAACCTGAAAGCTAGTTCTTTCTTCTTATTCCCTGCTAATATAATGGGACCTAGCAGTGGATGAAAAGTATAAGCTAGCTGGCAGAGTTGTAGACAAGTTGGACAGTGATGAGATAGCTTTGGAAATGATTGTGCGGAGTTGCATAACTGTCAAGTATTGCAAAGAAAATGGGGTCAGCATGTTTCCTCACTAGCAACCTGTAGGCCTGTATCTGTTACAAGGAGGAGTACAGGTGGGGTTTGCAGGCAGTTCTGGATAAAATGAGCTATATATTTGTGGTCTGTTGTTTAGGAAGCTTTGATTAACAGCTCTCCGTGAGGTTTCAGAGTCTGTTCAGCATTTCTGTCACCAAATATTTTGGGAATGAGGAGAGTGTTCCCACTGTTAAGGCAGTCACAAAAGAATATGTGAAGTATTTCTGGTAGCATGGTGAGTCTCCTCACCTAGGGTTTTGAATTAAAATTTCTCCATGAATGTGTACTGTGGTCAAAGGAGAAAAGGCTGTAAGACTTTCTTCAGAAAGAGCTAATATATCATTCTGATGCCTGTTACAGTGTGACATGAGATTCCTTTTATGCTGTATCACCATGACTAGAGATGTTCCCCTCCTTTGTAGTGGTGGTTGGAAGCTACCCAGGAGACGCGAGCTTATGTCTCATTTCTGTAATATAAATCCTAAGTGCTACTGTGGAGCTTTTAATAGTTAACTGCTTCGATGTCAACATATTAAGCTGCAGTGTGTCCCCTAGATATTGTAAATTCATAGGAGTGTACCTACACCAAGAGGATGGAGGGTGGGGAGGAGGAGGATAAGGCAGGCGGTGGGTTTTTGCCTGGGCTTCTAATAAAATTTGTGTAATTGAATATGTACTAAATGAGAGCAGCCTCTAATAAGAGTAGATGAGCAGAATGACAATTAGGGCTGTGCACTTCAAGCTTGAAACCAGGAAACGAGGGCAGTAAACATACCTGGTATTAGGTAGCCAGATAACAGAAAGTTTAAGACTTAATAAAAATGAGCAATGTTCTTTCTTCAGCAACACAAAAAAGAGCAGTCTTGATTCCTGTAGCATTGTATCATGTCCTTTCTTTGTCCTTAATCAGCTGCAGCAGAGGCTTGGAGTTCAATACATATTGACTTAGAGCATATGCTGAAGTCTGAACTACTTGGGTTTCAAAACTTCAGTTGTCAGGAGCAGCATACAGATCTGGGTTAAGCTATCTGTCCCTTTAAAGTTACTTCTGCAGTGTAGTCGCACTTATAATTCTAACATATTAAACTTCGAGGTGTTTAAAAATCCATGCATCCTTACCACTGAGCAGCTTGTTGGAAGAGCATCTGTATAACTTATTACAGAACTCTGATTGCCTTTAGGATGGCATTGCCTATGTCCATTAATCTCAGTAACATTATATACACATAATATATTGATAAAATGCTAATGACCTAAGTTAATGCCAATAAAAGCAGGAAATGAGGGTGTAGGAGTTCAAAGTGTAGCACTTTTCAGCCTTCAGTCTTTCTGGTTGGTTTATTTGTTTGCTTACTGATTATTTTCAATTCATATCACTACCACCCCACCTCCCACCACCCCCTGCATTGCACCAGACTGTATGCAAAAGCACGCATTGTGCCCAGATTCTGAACTAGCTATTCACACATCAGGGGATGAGAAATGTCCTCGGACTAGCCAGTGCACAAATGTTTTGATGTTCTGATCTCCTTTGCCAATTTGTGCTGTTTTTTGGGCACCTTCTGCACACATTGTTTGTTGCACCACTGCTACAGCCAACAGTCAGAGCCTGCCGTGCTCCTGTTGGCAATCAGTTATTGAGTTGTCTCATAGCATGCCAGTCACTTACTCTTTTATTTAAAAGGCAGCTGGTCGCTTAGAAGATTTTCCACTGGGAGTAAGAGCACATTGAATGGTCTTGGTTGGAGCCTCTCAGAATATCTATCCTTATGATCAGTAAAACCAGCAGCAAATTACTGCAGAGCCAAACTTTGCTGCTGCTGGTACCTACACAGCACTGTGAAACCAGGTGGATTTCTGTAGCTGGAACTCAGAGGAGATGCAGCCTGGAAAGGTATTAAGGCTTCCAAGTATTTAAATTAAAACTTAAATCTGAACTCTGTAACACATCAAATGGACAGAGGAGAAAGAGCAACAAAAATCAATATAAAAAATAGTTAATGCTAATGACATTTAACAGTGCTGCCCTGCGGTGTGTTCTCATTCAGGGAGGAGGCAAGTGTATTGGTTATTGAAATCTTACAGAAAGTGTGAAATGAAGAATGTATGCTGGAGGGCATCAATATAAATCTCATAATATATTTTAAAATTTCCCCCTCCTAATTACACCAAACGAAGCTTATGGTGATCCTCATGGGATTTTTCTTGAGAACAGGGAAAAATGAACTGAATCTAGATTCTGTATGTTGAAGGTTAATTCTAATAAATCAGAAAGCAAAGATCTTGTAATGGGAAAGTATTTTCTGCAGTCACCCAATTAAATGTTAGAAGCTGGATAATGGAATAATTGTAGTTAGTCAATTGCTACAAAGTCATAATAGCTTGAGTACAGCTAAGACTCCAAGGCAGTAAAATGCCGGTGGTAAAATAATAAACCCATTATTTCAATAATAATCTCAAGTTAATTAGAATAAGGCAGTGCAGCGTATTTTTAATACTAGACAAAAACAATTAGCATAGTACTTAGTAACAACAATATCCTTATTATCTGAAAGACAAAATAGGATTAATACAGCCGTAAAGCATTGAAGCCATATGTCAACAAAAGAACACAGAGCAAAAATAACTTTGTCAATAGCCCAAGCCCCAGCACAAGGGATGGAAACTTCCACCTCCAAGCAAAGGAAAGCTTGCTTGTAGCAGATGTATGGTGGAGTTTCTTCATATGAATGTGGTCTTTTCCCTGTGCCAAATGTTTATTTGTCTGGATTCATTCTTCATGAAATGTCTTGAGTCAGTTCTGATTATTCCTTCTGCTTTTTTTTTTTCTTGGCAAGATTAAGACATGATATATCTCCACGTGCCCGCCTGTGTACAAAGTTAAGGCTGGAGGGATTATTTAAATTATGGTCTGACCTCCTGCAAAGCACAGGCCAGAGAATTCTGCTCCGTTATTCCTGTATTATCAGGCTGACATTTGAAGCAGATACGTGTTGTAGATGCCTCAGGTTTCAGGACTGTTTTACAGCATGCAGCAGTCAGTATTCTGACCCCATTGCTTCTTTAATGATAGGGCGAAAAACTGCAGTATGTTTTGTTGCAGTTGCCCTGATAGGGATCTGGAAGGCTGAGAAAACATTCGGCATTTGAACCAAGCCTCATCCTAGAGCTACAGAAAGCTTTCCATGGGGACGTGTGAACACTGCCTTTTAACTTGCAGAGAACAGTCAAGAACAAAATGCTGATTTTTGTTCTAAAAAATCTTTATTGTTGCTTTCAAGCTGATCCACTGATGTTACAGCATTTTGACTTTGGTGCTTTTGTCCCCCGGAGGCTCTTGGGTATTTGCTGTGTTTTGCAGGTTTGAGGTGGAATGAACAGTCTCCTTGCTCGCCCTTACCTGCATTGTTACTCAGAAGGAAAATGAGGTACTCTTCCTCCATGAGGGAAAACAGTGACTAACAGTAGGTTTTGCATTCGAACCATAGAATCATTGAGGTTGGAAAAGACCTTTGAGATCATCAAGTCCAACCGTTAACCCAGGTGATTAGCTCAAGTCCTCTAAGCTTCACTGTCTCACTGCCTTGGCTTGCATTTATTTGCAGCCTAATCTCAGATCAAGAGGCTGGTCAACCTGTCTTCTCACCCTCCTTTTGAAATTTTAGGAAGGATCTGAAGTGTATCCTTGCAGGATAGGGTAGTTTGCAATGCACTTACTTTGCTTTTCTGCTGAAATACGTTACTTGGTTGTTCAGGAATAGCACACAGGAGAGGCTTTCTGCTTGTGCTGCCTGACCCTGTGCTCAGCAAAGGCAATGCTGAAGGTCCTGTTGCCACAAAGGGCTGGAAGCTGTGCTTGGTTTCCCTGCTGAGGCACCCAACAAATGCTAATCAACACTGTTCATTATCATATGTTGTAATGCAGCCATCTCATGGTAAGGGCTGTCAGCTGGGTGGACCTGGGCTGAGTTGGAAATGGTTGCTGAAATAGGAAAAGCATTGGAGAGTTGTGGTATAGAGAAGAGATGGGGAAAGGGCACATGGAAACTGAGAACATGGAGATCTTGTAATTTGCAAGCTGCTACTCATCGTGGTATATAAATCAGGAGTATTGGAGGTCTTTGAGCTCGCTACAGTTCTTTTGAAAATTAGTTCTTTCTTGGAAGTCATGGTTGTCTTGCTTTCTGTATGTGTTTTACAGATGAATACACATGTGTGCATTCTGGCAGATTTGCTCATTAATGTTGGTATAAGGAAGGCAGTGGTTCTGAGAAATTCGGCTGTACCAGAGAAATACCAAACATTCCTGCATAGCTACCGATATCTGGATTATAGTATCTGCCACGTTGCAATAATATTTTGCAATTTAAGCCCCAAGACATAAATCCAGGAACTGCGGCATAGTCGATAAACTAAAAAATTGCTTGGTGTGGATAATTATGGCAGTGATCTTACATTACATTTTAACCTACATGAGACCCTGCTGACTTGACAGTGTTAGTTAGTTCCTTTTCTTGTAATGCATGTTGCACTGCTTTGGTCTAGTATTCTGGCCAGAAAAAAAGGGCCATGGCTCTGCTCTGCTATGTCTACTCCTATTTTACACTACAGCTATTTGATAATCACTAACTAGTTTGTATCCTGAAAAATCTAGGAGATGCACTGTAGGAAGAAATGCTCTAAAAGCATAACTTCAGTTTATTAGAATGGGATCTTAGCATTTTATTACTTTTTATTATCATTTATGATTTTGCTGAGAGTTGTGCATTCCTCTTGGGCTCTGTCACTGGGAATAATGGCTGACATTTGGTTGGGGAGCGTGGGGTGGTGAAGGTTAGGGAACTTCCCCATTCACTGTCATGACAGTTTCCTATTTAATCTAGATAAAACAAGAATCCCAATGAAATATGGCCTATGATTAATTTATCTCATTTTGCCTTCTGTTAATTATAACCTACTGTCTGGGGAATTGGTAAGAGAGGGCAAAGTCTCGCATACAATCAAGCGTTTGAAGAATCTAAAGATATAAGCTAATTCCCACAAACCTATCTCGGAGAGAGAGGCATCTCCCAAAGGCCCTTTACACGGTGGGAAGGCTCTTATTTTCAGCAACATCCTAATGTCTGTGTGTTGCTTGAGATTTTCATGATGCTGTCAGCTGCTGCAGACATATGGCTCCAATTGATTTGTCCTGACAATAACAGTTACCAGCACTCATTTCTCCACACTCAGAATGAGGCACATCTGTTATAAATTTGTTGACTGTCAAGGACCAGTAAAGACCTATCTGAAAAACATCCTTTTTTGTTCTGTACTTCCCCCACCCTCCCAGCCCCCTCTTAAGTGTGGTTGTGGCCTGCTGTCCAAGACTGTGGCTATTTAAAGGTCATTTCCATGGTATGATGTGTATCATGGGCATTGATTTTTATCCAGAATATATTGCTGTGACTAAATAATTCCCAGCTACACTTGCTCATTTTATTCTGGGAGTTCTTAGTTGTTTGGAAGGGTTTTGGGGGGCTGGCTTGGTTTCTCCTCCGAGACAGTAATTCTGCCCCTTAGTCCCATTTTAGGCTACTGATGATTATTTTAGTGTGTACTTTTCCCTTTGAATGAGTAACAGCGCTTTATCTTGAGTCTCAGCTAGAGAATTCCTGCAAATTATAGGGGGACCTTACAGAAGAAAAAAAAAAGGCATCATTTTTTACAATATGGCAAATATACATAGAAATGCTTCTCTTGCTTGTAGGCAAGTGTCACACAAGCACATGCAGCATAAGGATATTCCTCTGCCACCCAAACCCCCTTTGTTTCATGTACATCTGCCAGTTTCTTCTGTGGTTTAATTCCTGGATGTACTTTCTGAACTAGTGCAGTGTTTGAATTTCTGTCATCACCCTGTGTTTAACTTCTGAAGGACAAATCAGTTCAACTGCCTGGATGGAATATTCCACTGGTGTTCAGGTCTGATTCTGCATTTTAACCCTGATTTGGCTGATAGCCATCAGATGATACTGAGTAATGATTTATCTTCTCTGCACCTCAGTTCTTCTGTTACTGACCACCTTTGCAAAATACTATGGTATCTAACATTCTACAGGACTATATTTTTATCTAGCTGTAAGCTCCAATGTGTTCCCATTGCTCTCATCCACCAGAGTTGGAAAATGTAAATATCTAACACATATAGGAGGTTTATCTCTGTTGGCACTGCAGGGAGGACATGCCTGCCTTACAGGTAGAAATAGGATGCACAGGCACTGCAGGTATTGTGCTTCTCCTTGACTGGCTTGACTCATTTGAGGATGAGTTCTGTTCCTTTGCTCTGCACTTCACCTGGCATAAGGATGGCTGTAATAATACAGAGCAACAGGCTGTAACTGTTATCCTCTACTTCAGCAGGAGGAACGTGCATCTTGACTTAAGACCTTTGCCCTGAGACCATGCAAAGATGGAAGTTTTAGCTTTCTGGTATCCCTGAGACTTAATGAAGTTTAGTTTTGCATTTTTTTTTAAGTTTGCATAAAAATGGAAAAGTTGCTTTTCCTGCTTCTCATTTAATAGCTGAAGCTGGGATTCATAACACTGCAAGGGAAATATTAATTTAAAAGAAAAATCCTTTTCTTCCACTTTAAATTAAATCTAAAATGAAGGGAGACATTTCTATTCCTCCTGCAGTAATCTTTCTTTTGTTTTTAATACAATGTATTATAACATCATAAATAGAAATGTAATCTTACTAAAAGACATGCAGCAAGTACTTTATTAGAAACTTTTTAAAAAGAATAATTTACCAAGGTGAAATATTAACGCAGCTGGCTGGAAATTGCAGATTTTTACTAGGGCATAGTCATTTTTTTAAAAAGCAAATTAAAGTAGATATATTTTAAAGAAGTCAAATTCCAATTGTGCCAAGCTTTTACTATAATATTTTGGCACCGCTGTGTATTTCTAATTTTTTTTTTAAAAAAAAAACCTCTTTAATTTAAAATTCATCCAAACATAAATTAAAAAATTTTGCCCTGTTTTTCCTTCTTTTTGTAATTGTAACCTTTAAGTGTGGAATAGGAACAGTTATGTTAGAAAGTCTCAATTTGATTGTTGTTTGACTTTTATATAGTACAAATGAAGTTACACCAACAGAAGGCCCTTACCTTTGAATGGCACAGTGTATATGTAACACCTTCCCACGTATCTAATTCTAAGGGGCATGAATGCGGCATGTGCTGCATCTCTCAGCTGTGTTAGACCTCAGTGGCAATTAAGAACTTGCAGCTCTTTCAATGATCCTTTCCTCCTGACTTGACATATTCTTTACTGTGACCTGAGAAGCACCTTTTTTCCTTTCCTTACCCATACAGAAAATAAAGAATAGTTATCGATTACATGTTGCTTAATGGGTTCTAATAAATTTACACTTACAATTAAATTTTTAAATAAAGCATTTTCAGATTAATTAGGGCTTGGTTCATTTGCAGTTAATGCTGCTCTGCTGCAGTGGAATAGCTAAAAATTGCAAAAGCAGTCTCCTGCTGTGTTTTTTGTTTGTTTGTTATTACAGTATTAGGCTTACATGACTGGTTTACCAATAAGAAAGTAGTCGGTGCCATCATAAATTCATGAAGGGTACTCAGCAATAACTTTGGCAGTTCCTGGCCCCAAGTAGAATGCCAGTCTGTGATGTTTCTGTTACTATTTGATCTGTCTTGCAGTTGGATTCTCGCTTCTTTGCCCTGCCTCCAGCCTGCTGTGGCAGTTTTGGTTTCATGTTGCCCACCCTTCTGCTCCGGCTGCTTAGGGCCAGAAGATGCTTTTGTGTTCTTGTCCCAGAAAATTTTCTTTTTTTGACTGCTGTGAGCGGTTCCTTTCTGCTCACCCACTGGACCTGCCACCTGAATGCGTTCTTCAAGCCAGACCTTTCTCAGCATAGCCTTGCTGTGTCTGAGCGTTTTGGGTTCTTTCTGCATAGCATCTCTTAAGAAATAGTCCTCCTTCTGCATACACCCAGCTACGTTTTCCCTGCAGGATTTTGTCCCTGAGCGGTTTGAATGATCTTCGCTGCTCTTGTGTCTATTTAGAAAGCTGTTAGGAAGACTGGTTTTCAAGCCTGTCTCTTACGGTCTGGAACCTTTTTCTCTTATTGCACCAACTTCCACATTCCCTGTGGCTCAGTCTTGTTCCACACATCCTGACTCCAGCTGAGGCTGATTGGCCCATTGCTGCTGCTCAGTTTTGAAGCCTCAGCGCCCTTTCTCTGTGTTTTTTATGGGTTTTGTGGGTGAAAAGGAGGATTGTTTGCTGGAATTTTTGTGGGTGTTGGGTGGTTGTGTTTTGGACTTCCAAAATCCTGGCAAGTCCTAGTATCCATCTTAATAGGATAATAGCCAAGAGCCAGCTCTGCTGGAAGCTAAGCTTCTTGCAGTTTCTTGCTATTTCAGCAGATCTCCTTAAACTAACTTCTTATCTCATGTTTGTATCTTGTAGTTCCTTGCAAAGCAGTGCAGTAGATATGAATATACTCCATGTGAGCAAAGACGGTCTTTGTGTACGCCGTGTTAAGATGGATAATATCAGTTGCCAAATACGCTTTGCATCAGTCTTTATTTTCCTGCAGCCTTAAATCTAATCACATACAGTAGATGTTTTACAAATCATGGTTAACATTTTTTATAGCTTTTTAAAATCCTGTGTTCAAAACTGATTTGGTTGTCAGTTGGCAAGTAGCTTGAGTATATAGAAGCCTCCTTGTAATACATCACTTTGTTCATCAAAGAAAATTGCAATGTCAAGAGTCCTCCTCCCCCCATCCCTGAAATTTTGATGCATGTTTTTTGAAGAAGTCATGAAAGGATTTAAATCCAAAGCTGAAAAGCCTGACTGGAACTGATTGCTTTGAGCTTCTTGTTTACAATATATGGATTGGGGGTTAAAAAACACAGAAAACAACATGGGGGTTCCTTACGGATAGTCTTACTTTTGATTTCTCTAGTAAAGACTGTGGTGTGGTGTATATGGAGAACATAAAGAATAACAATAAAAGCATATTTAATAATGAACAATTTGTTTGAGGAAAACTAATTTTTGATAGTTGGTGCAGTATTGACAGAAGGTTTTTATAGTTGTAAGATGCAGATGTGCAGATCCCTGTCATGGATAGGATAAATTCTGTCACAGAACAAGCACTGATATGCTGTCAATGTTTAATGCATTTGTTGTTTAAAAAGTAGTTTCCTTAATGTAACGTATTTTTAGATTGTTTAGAGTGAGAGAGAATATCTGTTGTGATGGCAATATCTCTTTTTTGTGGATGAATTAGAATATAGGATATTTCCATGAAGAAATCTTTTAAGCATTACATGAAAGGATAAATCTGTTGTGTGTTTTTTTTTTTTTTTTTTAACACTGATGCCAGCTATATGGGAGATGGAATATTGTTGCGGTTCACGGTGAAAGCATAAAAGAAGCATAAAATATGGAAATAGCAACTGTGGTACACATGCACACAATTTGGAATTAATTTGCCTGGGGGGAGTTATTTTCTTGAGTAATTAAACTTTCTGTGGGTATTGAGGACCATTCTGGGGCTTTCTGAGTCAAGTGGGGGCTAAGTACAAAGCTGTATTGTAATTAAATAGCCAAGCTGATCTGCTTGGAAAGTGAGAAACCTGCAGCAGTCAACAACCTGGCTTTCTGCAGGTGGGCTGAAGTCTTTATGAGGGTTCTTACAATCCTTAAGAAAACAATTACATTTGTCAGGCTGCAGGCTGTACACTAGATCAGTCTTCCGTGGCACAGTGCTTTTGTTGTGTTTTTTAGCAATTTAAGTGCTTGTAATAACTGTAGGCTTAGTAACACTGGAAACTGGGGAGCGTTACAGGGTGGTTGAGACTGGAATAGGAAGGGAGTGAGCTCCTTTGCCTGAGCCTTCCCAAGAAGAGTTGCTCTGGGGGACGTGAAAGCTTGAGCACTGAGTGTGCAGCTTTCCAGCTTTCTCCTACCCCTGCCAAGAGCTGACTTCTCTTTTGTTGGCCTGGCAATGTGGACCCGTTCAAAGTGGTTGGGAAGGCTGTATGCTTCTCATGCTATGGTCTCTGTTCTCAGCCAGAGCTGATCTGTAGTGGCACTCAAGCAAAGTATGTGTTGTTCCCACTACTTGTGTGCACAGAGCATCTTCCCTCAGACCTGCCCCCTGCTTAATAGATGGTGTGCATTTGAGCTCCCACTGTGCCCACCACAAGGTGAAAGCATCCCTTTGTTTCTTACCGAGCTCTTCATCTCCGTGTCTACTCTTGTGCTGTGAGAGCACTTCTTGCCTGAAGATCAACACTTCTGAGTGCTCTAAAATCTAACTCTTTATGAGGCTTGTTATGAAAATTGATGTATGAAACAAGGAGGTAGAGTGTGGAGTGGGACATTTGAGAGTTGAGAGGATATGAGCATGAGCACACCAAGGCGATGCCAGGCAGGGCTGAGCAGCCTGTGGCTGGGCTGGCTGGGCCAGCACAGAGTGGGGCACAAGGCTGGTGTTAAAGATGCTTTGATTCACTCTGTGTATCGTGTGTCATACCTTGTTGTCCCTCCCTCCCCGGCCCAGGTCTTACATTTTTGGTTAAAAATGATATTTTTTCTTTTTTTTTGAGTAATGGGTCTCAAACAGCATGTGGCACTACAGTGACAGTCTTGCCAAAGACTTTCTAAAACTGAGTTATTGCTTCCAGTATCTCTGTGCATGTGCCCCAGGATAGCAATTGGCTTTTTCTGCAGTGGTATTGCAGCATGAACTTTAATCTAATTCATTATCCACCCTAATGCTCAAGTCTTTCTGCATTACTGCTTTCTAAACAGCAGTCTCTCACTTCATTCCTGCACTGATTATTATTTCTCCCTAACTGCATAGCCTTACATCTATCTTCAGTGGGATGTCTCACTTATATCAGCCCATTTCAGTGAGTTTGCCAGACAGCTGAATATTTTTGAGTCATTCTTGCTTGGTTCTCCTCCTCTTGCTTTAGCATCATTTACATTTACTGAGAGTGGCATTAGCTTTGTTATCCAGATGGTTAAATTGGTTATATAGGAAAGAACAGTGACCCTGTGCCTTTTCAGACGGTGCTGCATACCATCACTGTATGATTACAGTGTGCGCCATTGCTGGCAATTTTTATCTATTTATTTCATCTGAGCTCAACTACTGCTTTTTTGCTCTTGCTGCCAAAGGCCTTTGTGCTCTTGCTCTCAGTAGTATGAGGTTTTGTGTAGAGATCGTTATTGCATTCTCCAGAGACAAATGACCCAAGAACCAAGTATTATTTTTGGACCCTCAACACCACCAGACCCTCCTGCTGGGAAACTTCAAGAAAAAAATTTTGCCTGGGTGAAAACCTAATTGTGAACTGCAAAGCAAAGATGGAAGTTTGATTCATTTAACAGATTAGCTCTGTAGTATTTACAGTGTCTTTTCCCTTTGAACAATACAACCTATTTGGAAGGAAAGGAGAGAGTTCTCAAAATGGTAGGTCATGTTTTGGGGGCGTATCTCCCTGACTAACAACTTGTTCAGTCAGCACAAAAAAATTTCTATCTCAGTTTCCACTTTAGATTTTATATTTTGTGAAATAAATGTGGATGAAACGCTTTGCTACAAAATCTGTATGTAATACAAGCTGTCAGCATAAAAAAAGAAGAAAAAACATGTTTTGTAGATCATAAGCCAAACTAAATACATTTTTACACAAATAAAAATGAATGCTTATTTGCTTGGTTCTACTCAGCTTTTAAGTTTGATCCTAAAATAATTTTTGTGGATCTGGCTGGAATTACTGTCACATGCTGGAGGCACTAAATCTGGCTACCTGAGTGCTACTGATCTGTTTCAGTGCAGAGTGATACAAATCTCATGTTATTTCTGCTCAGTCTGGGGGAGCGTGCTGGTTTATACCTTTCCATCTTTTCTCCAGGAGATTGTGTAGCTATAGATGGTGAGACCTGATGGCAAACTGAGAGGAAGATATCTCACAGTGGGACTAGAGCATTTCTCCTTTCTTTTCTTAAATAGTTCTTTATTGAGCTTTCCACCTTCTGCATTAATTTGAGAGCCTGAACCAAATAACCAGGAAGAGATTGATGTGGCCTCACTTTATTTCCCACAGTCAATAAATTGTTAAATGGGCCAAAGGACATGGGTTAAAAAAATCATTTTGTATAAAGAATGAGGGATTTTTATTAGCTGACAGAGCCCCTGGCTCTAAAGACTTTATAATGGTGCAAGTTTGATCTCATGCCATGCAGTGGGAACAGCTCTGTTGGCTTCATAAAGTGCCTCGCTATTCTCCATGTGAATGAAATTAGCACTGTGCCCTGCATTTTCTGCTGAATGAATGCTGGGTTTGCTGCTCCTTCAGTGTTAGAGGCAGGTGAGTTTGAAGGGATGCCCTGGAGTGAGGACTCTGTGCGGTGTCAGTGCGGACCTCTCCTTCCCCAGGAGAGATCTGTCATGTACACAAGAACAGAGTCTCTGGAGTCGCTGCATAAGTTTAGCAGAGAAGGCCTCGGGTTGAAGGTACGTGCATGCTTTTTTTGATATAAGGCAGAGGTGGCTTTAATGGGATGATGACATGAGTAAATGAAACTGTAGGCTACCTACAGGGAAGCAAGATGGCAGCCTGGGTGGACGGAAGTCATGGAGAGAGCAGGTCTGCATCACAAGGTCCTTGCCATGGTTATTTGGATGCCTCTAGTACACTTTTTATTTTTTTATCTTTTACCAAGATACTTCTTATGTGACTTAGGGGAATCTGTTCTAAAAAATAAGGCTGTACTATGACAAATACCGTCAGTGGATACAAGCAAATTATTTCCAGAGGAGAGAGGTGAAACTGGTGATTTTGTGTGAGTTAGTGTGGTTTTGTGAGTATTACTGGATTTAGTGAAATGAAAATGGTATGATTCTATATTAAACAAGGAAGTGAAGGTACAAAATACTCCATAAATGTCACATTTATCTGCTCTTCAGAGGCTGCTCTTCTAACACTGTGCATGCAGCACCTCTTCTGTGAGAGTGAGAGTAAGACAGGTGGATCCAGCCACAGTGTTTTCTGTTGTAAAACCCTTAAGATTTAGGTACTTGCAATAAGGCATGAAGTGAAATAAAGCCCTTTTGCTATTGTTAATTCATCATACAAACAAGTCACTCGTATACATGTGTGGCATATACATTTCCTGGATAAACCATGCCATGAATGACGAGACCAATCCGGCCCCTTCTGGGTGTGCCAGTGCTGATGGATTCAGGTCTCTTCCACACAAATACGCTGTGCTGCCTCTGCATTCCAGCTTGTTCCAGGCTTGACTTCAGGCTTGCTCTTGGGGAAGTGGTGCAAAGGCATTAGAGCTGGCTGTATAAGCAGTGAAACCTTGGTTTCGTTGCCTTGGTTCAGTCTGGCAAGGTTACTCTAGATATCAGAGAACTGACTTTATCTGTTTTCTCCCTAATATCTGCTGTGATTCAGTCAGCATTGGCTGAGAGACCATCAGCTTTCTTGTGGAGGTCAGCCTTGCATATGAACCTCTGCTATGAAGTTTTATTTCTGCTTTTGCATCGTGCATTGTTATGAATAAAATTCAGAGGTGACATGACCCTTCTGAAATACAGCATGGAGAGGCGATGAACAAGGATGAGGATTCCTCCTTTTAAGAAATGCAGATAATGATGGTTAACAGAGGTCTGAGGGACTGTGAAGGATGCACAGACTAAGAGTTTTCAAGGTTACAGAGTTTTCAGATGCTCCCAATTATTTTTCTGTCTTGCTACCCAAATCAGAAGTGCTTAAAAGGAGTCCATTTTTTAAGATGTTATGTGCATTAGTCTTCTCTAAGGTATTTCAACTTAGATGACCAGAATACCATTCTGGTACAAAGAAAACTTTGTCTTAAAGTTAAATGGAGTTTATTTCTGCATGCAGGGAGGTGTCAGGGAACAGTTTGGTGGGATGAAGGATTTTCTCTGGGTTTGGATCACACACAGCTGGTTTTGATGCATTTGCAGTTCTCAGTGATGGGGGATGGATATTTCTGAAGCGGGGGTCCTCAAACATCGTTTCCGCGCCTATCGCCATTGCATACTGTTTGCACTGTGACACAAACAGCAGACCTTCCGTCCTGGAGGAGTGCAGTTGTCTGAGGTATTTTTTTCTGCTAAGCATTTCTGCATTTTCTCAGGGAAAAGATTACAGACTGGGGTTTTTGTTCATGACTTGTTGCTCACACATGGGTAGATTTGAGCTCACGTAGTGCAGTCTGAGAACCCTTATTCTAAGGGTATTCCCTAAGCTCTCTGGCAGAAAATTTGCTGCAGGGCACCACCCTCCTGGAAGGGGTGGGAAGGGGTAATGTTGCATTTGGTTTAATTTGTGTGGGTTTATATTGAGATGGAAATTGTTGGCATTGTTGGTTATCTGGCTGACTTTGCTTATTCCTAGCAGAAGTGCTGCAGGTGATGCCAGTTGACATCAGTGGTCCAAATTTACCAGCTATATCATATCTTGCACAGCTGATGCCAGCAGACTGTAAGCCATGAAAATGCAAAATCAAGCCTTTTCTAATCATCCAGCAGCATCTGTCTTTTCCTGGCCTCCCAAGCTTCTTTTTCTGGGTCCCCTTAATGGGGCATCATTAATGCAACTTGAAGTTGCATTACTGTCTTGCTAATGAGCTTTTGCTCATCTTGCTTATAAAACCAGGCAGCCTGAGAGAAGGATCTGTGGGAACTCATGACTGAGGAGACTGGTTTGCTTTTCCTTGGGTGGGCATCTGCTCTGCTAGAGAGTGGCTGATAGCACCGGGCATTGCGGTACACTTTGGTGTCCTTGTTCTGGTTTGCCATAAGGCTTGCTCTGAAGCAGGCGATTTCCCTGTCACGCTTAAGCTCCGTCCCTTGTAACGCAAGGAAAAGACTGCACTGCAAATCTGTTTTCTGTTGCTTGTTGACATCAGCTGTAATGCCTTGGGACTGGCATTGATACATTGGAGTAATATAAAATTGCATTACACTTTACTTGCTGGCTTTGAACTCAACAGGTTACCAAGGGTTAATGCACCTAGTGACTGGTGTATTCATGTTTGGGATAAGGGCTTTTAATTCTGCTAGTTAATTTAATCCCCACAGTTTGACAGCGTGTTCCCTGGACTATTTTTCATCTTCAAATTGCAGTCTGCTGGTTAGTTCCTGTAAAGGCCTGCTGTGCTCTGCATTTATATTCTTCTTCTTGGGATTTGCGCTGTTACGACGTCATCTATCAGACACGTGAAAAACGGAGAATGAATGGTGTGAAAATTCCTCATGTCATTTTTAGAGATAGACCTGTGGATTGTGCTCACGCAGGAATTAAGGGGTTGCCTGAGTGACTGTCATCTGGGAAAGGGATATACATGTCCTGGCAGATGTAGCATCTCTGTGTCTGTTATTTCACTTAGTTGCAAGAAACTTTTGATTTGTAACTCCCGTATTTCATTAATGGAAAACTGCGAAAATTGCATGTGCATTCATAAGAGAATAGATTTTTTCTTTTATCTGGTAATCAGAAGAAATCTCTGCAGTATAATCAAAGGAAGAAGTCTCAATCAGAATATAATTTGTTGATACTGTCTGACCACCATATGTTGTTCTAACTTTCATCCTTCTTTGGCAAGATATAAAATACTCTGCAAAATATAGTTGAAGAGTCTGTTTAAAGTAATGCACTATCAAAATGGATTAGCTGTGCCTGAAATATTTCTAGATTTATTTGCTGTCAGAAGGTGGTAAAATATTTAAGGCAAAGAGCCTAGTTTTGTTTAGGAAGTTGCCTGTGAAAGAGCATAGAGAAATGAATTTAACCATTATTTATTTTAATTGTACAAAGCTATTTCAATTGTTTAATTGTATACATTTATTTCCTATCAGTCCCATGTCCTGTCCATTCTTGTCTCACCTTCCCTCCCCTCCCCCCCCCCCCCCCCCCTTTTAGCTCCTTTGACATTTATTCTAAGAAATTGCCCAGAGGACTGAACTCTTTTCAGCAGAGTCTGTGTTACAGTGTATAGCATTGTGGTGTCTTCAGCTTATCTGCTTCTCTTTAGCACACTTTGATTAAAAATACAGTAAGTGCACCTAGATAAAGATGCTGCTTTTCTTCAGCTAGGCTTGCTTGAAGCTTTAGGCTTGCAGATGGCTCAGTGTCTTGGCTCAATGATCTCTTAAACTTCATTTAAGAGATGATACAAAAGTTCTTCAGGTAATGTTTCTGTGCCCCCTCCACCTTGTAAAATGCAGTGTTGGTTGTGCAGCCTTCAAGGAAATTACAGGCATTGATTTGGTACAGAACTAATTGCTAGCATTCCTTCTAATTTGGTGCGGTTTTGCTGCACACTAGCAAGATTTTATTTTTAACTTCCGTGCCTTAAGTGTTTTCATAGTGTGACACTGCTCTAGGTTCCAATAGCCATGTTTCTTGGCTCCACTTGCTTTCCAGTGGTAGCAGCAAGTTGGACTACATCAGTTAAAAAGCATGGCCATGTTAGGGAGTAGGAGTAAAACTGATTCAGCTGCTAGTGTAATCCACAGTGGCAAGTCATGGAATGATTATGAGCTGGGCAATCTGTTTACCTTTGACTTTGTACCATTTTAATCGGAACAGCTGAAAACAGATTTGAGTGCAATCCTTGTCTTCAAAGAAGGCTTAGAAGAATCCATGTTTGGCACACAATCTAGTTAATCTACCATCATAACTAATGATTTCACCATTCAGACATAAAGTATCGACCTTAAAGGATTTTCCTTACATAGCTGATGGCTTGATACCTTTTAAACACTAATGCCAAGGGTATAATCTCTCTGAATAGTATAATAGCTTTATATTTAAGGTAGATTGGGGATAAAATTTTGTGTTTTCATGTGAACTATGAATACCAGTAAGGTATTCAGGCAGGAATTACGTTATCGTACCTCTGAGGGCACTTATCAAATAATTTTTATTGGAAAGTTAATACATTGAGACAGAGTGAATGGAGAGCTGATCAGAATGCTAAGGCATGTTCCAGCATTGCATTGCTTTTGCTGTCTGCAGATATGCAGCATGGGTTGATTCATTTAGCACATCATCTAAAATCATGTAGCGTTCAGTACCGATTAGAATTATATGAAATTGTGTGTAAGAGATTTCTCCATGTTAGCTTTGAAGGATCCTCTATTCCTTGCAGAAGTAGTTCTGATAGGCACAGCACAACTCCACTGACTGCAGGTGTTACGCTTCATAGGCGCCAATACTGCACCAGCAGCCAGAGGAGTTGCTCAGGATTTAATTTCACGCTTGTGTATCTGAGTGTAAGATTGGTCCCCTTCTCTTTTAATCGTGTATCTGCAAGTCTCAGACCATATATTATAGTATTCATTACTCCTCTTCCATCAGCACTGGCATGATATATCAAATGAAACCTCACAGGGCAAGGGCTTCTGCTGTCCCTTTTCTTTCCCTCTGCCTCCTGATGCATGTATGTGCCCATATTCCAGCCCACCCCTCTATGTTGGCTGCTGCATTTTGAGCCTTGTTTCTGCCCCTCCTATTGGCCTGATTTTCACTTCCCCAGCTTTTCAAGGGTTCCCAGAAGAGTGGAGCTTCCCTGTGTCTCCTCTGTGCTGGGCCAGCACATCTAATTGCTGGCTCTTCACCAGCATCCAGTTTTGCAGGAGTGGAGCAGGAAACCACTTGGCTGCTCCCAGTTCTTGAGCTGTTAACTGTGTCCCAGCTGAAAAAGACTTGTGGAAACCTGTAGCGATTGGTGCTAATGTAACTTAATGTTCTTAAATATTTTCCTCTAAACTTGTTTGGAAGTTAGAAACACCGGAAGATATCAATTGAGTTAGTCTTTTATTTGCATGTGTAGCTTTTGAAACTGTGGAACTGGAGCATTTCACAAAATAGAACAAATGTACTCTAATGGCTGGAGCTGAACAAAGTATTTCAGCTGTATTTATTTTCAGTGAAAAAAGTAGGTTCAGGAGCACTGAGATGGCTGTTAAATTTTTATTGGTAGTGTCAAGTTGTTTTGGTTGGAAGGTGCACCTCCACCCCCACCCTCAAAATCTGGAAAAAGTAACAATTCTGCCTGAAATACAAGATGGTTTTGATTTATGAAGCAGTTTCTTTTTTAAAATAACTTGTCTTGAATGCTTTGGCTCTTCCGAACTTCTATCTGAAAAGCCACTGTTCTGTACTTTGTACTTCTTCAGTGTGAGAAAGTCCAGTGACCCCAGTTGATATAACGGAACAAAAGCACCATGAGATTGAGTCTGTGGTTTCCTGATGACCTTACCAGTATAAGATATATTGCCAAAAACAGCTATTTGTTCCCACAGTGTGTTCTTGGAGTGTTTGTGTGGCCCCATCCAGACATGCGTGGTCATACAGTGAACAGACAAGGCAATGGACCTGGCTTAGGGAAGAAGGTGGTGTCCTGATTTTTGATAAGAAACACACCATTACCTTTCTAGTTCACAGGCTTGCCGGAGATCTTGACCTGTCATCCTCTTCCCAGAGTTTTTGCAGCTATCCAGTTAACATATATCTTCTCTACATTGCTAATGACTACTGAATTATTGCACGTTTGTAAAGGGATGATTGACATTAATGCTGGGCTGCCTAAAAATGATGCAGGATTTTACTTAGAACAGGCTGTTCCAATTTGTTTCTTTTTCAGTCCTACAGAAGATGTTTGGTGGTATAACCAGCAAGCTCCTTCCCACAGTTCTATTGACACATACTTCAGCTGCCCTCTTAGTTTGTAACATCCTTTTTGGTGGGAATAAATTTGTGTACAGAATGGCTCTTCACCATTTATAAGTATAGATAAATGTACAGATCTATTAAGTGTCTATGCAGAAAACTAAACCTGCATATTTTTACAAGAATGTCAGGGTTTTAATTGCATAAATAAGATGCTGACTGAAGCAAATGTTCTATTTTATATTAAGGTTAGGCATGAAGGCTTGGATTTGCATAATTTAATTTTCTGCACAGAGGATACTGAAAATCAATGGTATGATTCATAGCCACATCGTGGTTGCCATGTGGCTTTTTGATGGTTCAAGCTACGGGAGTACAAAGGGGTTTAGAACTTCAGATGGTTTGCATTGACTCAGAGCCTTTTTACTTTGAACAAATATAGATTATTTAGATGTAGTTTCTTTCGTCTGATGGTGAGTAAGCCAGAGAAGGGCTCACTGGGCAGGTACCTGCAGGAGTACCTTATTCCTTGTAGGGGGCAGGGCGAAATCTTTCATCTGCCTGCAGGAATCAATTTTTCTGGGTGACGGAAGCCTCACATCTATTTGCCTCCTCTATGTAAAGGATGCTTGGAAGAAAGCTGCTGTTGTCTTTTATTTTGTAATAAGGAGAGTCTGTAGGTGTATTTCTCAGCACATGTGATATGAAAATGAATAATTGGACCTTTTTTACTGATAGCATTTACAGTCATCCACTTAGTTTATTCCGATGTTCTCTTCCTTGGGACTTTCATGGTCTCTGATCTTTGCTCGGGTTTTTGGATTTTTGTTTTGCTTCCCCTGCCTCCCTGAGAGGGTGTGGGTCTCCACATCCCTTACCTGTTCATTCCTGTTGAAATGAGTGTCTGTTGCCCCCCAGCCAGATAGACATGTTAAGGTAAACCAGAAGAGGAATGTGATATTGTGTTGCCTACAAATCCTGGTAGCGTGACATGTTCCAGTGTTTCTAGTTTGCAGCCTGAAGTGAACTAGCATTTAGGAAGTTGCCAGGAAATCTGGAAAACTCATTCAAATCAGAGGCTCACAATAAATTGCACAATTAGTACCTTTGCTTGCACAAGAGAAAATTTGGCAGGAGCAAACCTGTAATAGCTTTCCTGAGACTGAATGACTTTCTACCACTTCAGGATTCCAGAATCTGCAGAAATCCATGATCCATGTTGTGGAGTGAAGGTTATCTATAGAGCCGTATAGCGTATGTGGATAGTCCTCAGACACAGCATGCTCTTTGCTACTCTGATACCAAAGAGGTGTCACCCAGAAGCTTTTCTAAAGGGAAAGAAAGCCAAATGCTGACTTACTGGTGCTTGATGTTCAGTAAAGTCCTGTTACAAGCTTAGCTTCAGCCCAGATGTGGTTGACCTGGAAACAGAAAGGAATATGGTGCTTGGTGACTGCATACGGGTAGCAGTACTTTACATTGTTTTCTGAAGTTTTAATTTGAATTATTCAGCTTGTTTATTACTAATCAAACAAGTGGTTTGGGATCAGTTGGACTTAAATTGCCATAAAGCCAGTGGTTGTGTATTTGTTCTTCTTTGTTTGTGGATGTAAGGTGGGGTTTTTTTTGGTTTGTTTGTGCGTGTTTACTATAGCAGAAAAGTTTTTGGTTCAGGTGCTCTGAGAAAAAATAATTGGATCTATCATAGACTTTCTCTTGACATTTGTGAATTTACATACGTCCAGTTTGGTTCAGTCAGATGCATAGAAACAATAAGAAAATTTTGTATGTAAAAAACTGAAATGACCTTATGGAAGTTAAGCATTCCTTTACAAGAGAAAATAATATATGGTTTGATGTATAAAAGAAAATCCTGGGATGCAATGTAGGATGTGTTCTTATCTGTTTTGGTTGATGAATTTAATTTGTTCTAGCTTGTGAAGTCTTACAAAGATTTTTTTCATTACTGGCTTCTCGGTTTCATGTTGCAAGGCATTGGTATTGCAGCTGGCTATTTTGTCTGACATATGCAACCTTCCTCGGGCTAGAAGGCAGTGCTACATGTCTGTCTTGCTTCAGTGAATTGCATGAAGTGACGTTACTCAAGCCTTGCTTGTATTGGGACTGCTACCCAGTGTGCTGTGGACTCAGGTCCGGGGGCTCTGCATGGAGGAGGTTAATTCAGTCCTGAGTGAATCAGTTCTACATGGGCTTTTCAGATGAGTTTTAAAACAGGTACAGTTATGATAACCAGGGTAACACTGTACTGGCATATTACACACACTTGCATCTGTATTCTTCTAAGGATCTTGATAATTTTGGTGTTGAATTACAATTAGCAGCTTGGTAACCACTAGCAAAGGAAGCTGTCTTTTGGGTCTGGACAGAGGAAGCTTGGTCATATGACTTGGTTCATACTTGCGTATATTGGAATTTCTTTATGGAAATTACTGGAGTTATGCAGGCATGTGCCAGATCAGAATAACAACATCAGTGAGTCCTGGCTTCTGTGAATCATCTTGGGATGGTGGGTTTTCACGTGCCTGTTAAATGTTTTCTAAGCAATGCCAACTTTGTAGTCTCTTTTGCAAAGATTTAATCTCAGCAGTGTAAACTCTAGGGAGTAAATAGCACTTTCTTAATGATTTATGCTTTTTCTCTTTCCAGCTCTGACTGAAGGTTACGTTGGTGCTCTGCATGAAAACAGACATGGTAGTTCTGTGCAGATACGGAGGCGAAAGGCTTCGGGGGATCCTTACTGGGCATACTCGGGTGAGTTGACTTCTTCAGAGGACTGAAACGTAAAATATCTCCAAAATCAAATTGTTTACTTGCTTTTTGCTACTACTATGCTCAGAAATAGTTTAGATTAGATTTACAGTGAATTTTCTTCTGCTGACTTCCTTGCAAAACTGCCTCTACAGGCATCCTCTCCTTTCTTGCATTTATGCCATTTACCTGCAAGATTTGCCTTGTTATTCTGTTCCTTCTCTGCCTTCTTTTAGTTTAACGCACCCTTAAAAAGGCATAGTCTCACAAATTTTTCTTTACTTATCCTGTCTAATCAGTACATTCCCAAGCTCATAATTTGCTTACCCTGTCAAGCCATCTAGGAAGACTGAAGGCATCCATATATATATCCAGATAAAAAAACCCCAAAAACAAGCAAACAAAAAAACCCTAAATATTTTACAATTATTTCCTTGTATGCATATATTTTTGCAGTAGCATATAATAACGACGATGAGACCTGTCAGTGCAGCATCACACCAGGATGCATGATGCTGAGAAGGCAGGACATTGGGAGGGTATTTGATTGTTTGTCCCACTGCTCTTACAACTCTTATGGAAAACCTGATGTGTCTGCACAATTTTGAAGTGCCACAAATCAAAATATACTTCAGAGTGATGTCTTTGATGTATGGTTTGATGGATGGTTCAGGTCTAGAAAATTCCAAGCCTGTATTTGAAGTTGTTAAAAAAACCAAGAACTTGAAATCTTATTAATAGTGATGTTGACTCTGGGGGAAAATGTCTAATATCTAGGAAGTTTTTAGTTCAAGATTTCAAACATCGTAATGAACTTGTGCTTGCTTTTTTGGAAGACCTGAGATGCATTTCAAACATTTGGTGCTCATCAGAGAGGAATGTTGTGCGGGCCTGCTTTTAGCAGAAGGATAAATACTATTTTCTAGGAAGATTGAATACTGATACCAGATAAACAGACAAATGTTGATTTTTAACTGCCAACTCCTTTCTTTTATACAGACCATAAATTTCAGTGGAAATGAAATTTTATGGGTATACTTAGAGGTTGTTTTCCATTGATGTACAAAATACCAGAAGTCACAAGATTTCTCTATTAGATCTCTAAATACAAGGTATCTCAATGTAGTCGGGCAAGAAAAATTAAATATTATAGTAATGTAGGACAAATGGGCACTTTTGTTAAAGTTTGAGATAATCAGATGGACAAATGTTGCCACAAGATATTATTTCTATATTGCAGCTTAAAATAACTTCAGATTTTTAAGCCCCCAAACTCATTAAGAGCAGAAATAAGAAAATAGAGGAAAATTTGTATGTTGGAATGAATGGCCGGTTCCTATCTGCTGTCTTGTGTAAAATATTACAAGTTAAGTTCCACTTGGCAGGGTTTTTTTTGTCTCTGTCACCAAAAAATGTACAGAAAGATGCCCTTCAACCAACCAACCACACCAAAAAAAAGCCCCAAAACCCCCAAAGCAAGCAAACAAAGCATAAACCCCCCACAAATCTATCTAACACCAGTTTATGCATAGACAGTTTTCCTAATTCTATTTTTGTGATGGTGGTGTTTTTCCTTTGAGTAGTATCGCTTGTTCACCCCTCTAAAAAAGCTTTTACCACCCACAAATCCTTTTTAGATTTATGTCAAAATAAAATGTATAGTCCTGATGTGTAATTACACCTTACCTTTTGGGGTTTTTCATAGTTTTGTCTATTGATAAATCTCCCGCTTCTATGAGGAAAATAGTCAATCTGTTTTTCAGAGAATAGATAGTGACTTCTCAGCTGTCAATCACATGCCATTCTACCTGATTAGTGCTATCTAATTAGAACCTTTTAGTCGCTATTGCTGATAAAAGGAGTAAATTAGGAGATGGAAAAGGTGGGAATGATATATTTACCAGCAGTTGTCAAGAAACCAGAAGAGGGTGTAATATCATTTCTTAGGATGCTTTGTCAGGCTACTGTTTGAACAGGGTGATTTGAAGGGGCATTCCAGGCAAACGTGGTTTGGGACAAAGTATTCCAGCTGCAGAACCTGGGTCTTCATCCATGGTTTTGTGACTTGAGGTACACGTGTGAGCAAACAGCCTACGTACTGTATGCCCTGGCTATGTGGGTCATGTGTGTACTGCATCTGAGCAAGAGCATCTTGGAGGTAGATGAAGATCTGGTGTCCTGAGCTGTGTTGTTGTTTCTGCCTGCAAGGAGGAGCAGCTTTGCCCTGCTGAGCCCCATGTGTGCCTGGGAGCAGGAGGGACAGGGCCATGTGCTAAGTGTGAATGCAGGCAATGATTTGGGTTGTGTCTGAGAGGGAAAAGACAAGTAGAGATTCTAAAGGAATTTTCCAGGGTTGATGCTGTGTCCTACAGAAGTCTCAGTACTTCCAGCATCTTCCTGAGAAAGGGACGAAATCAAGATGGCAATCAGATGGCGGAAAGGAGCCTAGCCTGTGCTCCGTTAGAAACGGGATGTTTCTATAGGCTGCTGCTTCGTCCTGGCTTTTAATATGTAGGAGTCTCTCCCTCTCTCTTCCCCTCACTTGGTTCCTTCCAGCTCTATGTGGGATGTTCAGCGTCCCTTATCTGATGTTTTTTGTCCAGATTTGCTCACTGAGGTGACCAGAAGTAATGAAAATGCCTAGCTTCTGTGTTTAGGTTGAAGGTGGGAGTAAATGGTGAGCCAGATGCCAGACAGATGTTTGTTTCTAGCAGAGTACAGTGAGGAGGATGACTGTTATCTGTTTCTCCTTGATTCCTCATTCTCCAGAATATTTCCTAGGAAACCTGAGCAGGGCTTGACTAAGCAGTTTGTGCTAATGATTGTCCTACGGGCAGGGTTTTGGACATGACTAGGAAATTTACATCAAATGAGCCAATGGAGAGTGGAAACTTTACTCTGCAGTAAGCAATTAGCCTGTACCAATGGCTTCCAGACTCTTCTACAAACATTATCTGGTAGGCTGCTTCCCTTTCCTATCCTCAAATGATTAGGCCAGTTCCCCTCCGGTTAGTTGTACAACATCTGCTGGCCCAGCCCCAGCAATTACAGCCAGGGAAGAAAGTTATCCTAGACTGTGCGCTGGTGAATCTGAAGTTTCTTCTAAGGGAATTTGCCAAATGGAGTAAATGATCTTAAAGACCTTTTCCAGCCTAAATGGTTCTACGATTCTACAAATACAACCAGGACAGCTTCCAACAGCTGTCAGTGGACAGCTATCTGTTGAACCCCAATATTGACCAGCACGCCTGTACGTCTGCTGGGTCTGCATTAGGCTGAACTGTGGCTTTATATTGATTTTGATTGAGTGGTACTGATTTATAGCTGCAGAAACCTCTTTACATTTATGGCTGTGCCTGCCTGCTTGCAGAGAGCTTTTGTATTTTGGGGCTTAAGTGTTCTGTAATAAATCCTGGTCGGGGTGGAGAGGTCTGAATGCAGCCAGCCAGTTGTGGCTTTCCTGCCCAGGGGTGGAAAAAGGGCATAGCCTTTTTGCTATTGCAAATAATTTTGCTGTATTGCAATATGGTTGTTTTTGCAATATGCAAAAAAAAAAAAAAAAGTAACACTATTGCAATATGCAAAAGCCATATTGCAGAGAGCCCTCAAGTCTTTTCTTTTCCACAGGATATTATCTGTCCTATGCTGTTCTTTTAGAGTAATTCCTCTGTAGCCTGTAGGAAACCCTTCTGTGGCTCCATGCTCTTGTGGAGGGTGGATGGTCCAGGAGCTGGTTTAAACTCTGGAGAATCAGGAATTTTCCTGGTTTCATAAGAGATCTTGTAGCATTATTGTGTGCTGCCTGGTAACAGTGCTCCTCTCAGGCACACGATTTTAATGTGAATAAAACTTAATTATTGATCAGGAGTCAGACAGCCCTTGGGTCTATAACATAGGCTCCTACATACCTAAATGTCCTGCGACAGGACCCTGTGAACCGCAGTGCCCTGTGCTCGTACTGCATGTGCCCTGGACAGAGCCACGGAGCCAGCACCACAGAGCTCTTGCTTCACTGGCTGATTGTAAAGAAAACTATTTTTAAGCCTTATAAAATAAGCCTGTTGTTATAGTCAGAAGTATGTCTGTAGACGTTTATTCCAGCTCAAAAATAAAACTTGCAAAAATAAAGACTAGATAATTAAATGAAGAAGGCCCGTTTTAAATGGGTTCTGTCAAAAAGGTAGAAGGCAACACAATCAGCCTTTCAGAACAGACTTCATTATGTCTACACTAGCAGCTCTTTAAACCAAATTCAGAAGTGAGCAAACACTGAAAACCGAAGACTAAACTTGTCTTTAAGTAGGAACTGTAAAAGTGAACAGACTGAAATCTCCTAGATATTCTTTTTCGGATTTTTCAGGAAGCTCCAACTACATTTCTAGCAGGGTTTCTCTGCGTGTGTGTATTTGTATGTTTTGGCGAAGTATTTATTCCATGATCGTGTCTTACGGTTTGCCAAAGACTTCCTAAATTGCAACTGGCCCCATTACTTGTAGTCTAACAGGAATGTGGGATAGGTAAAGCACAGTCAAAGCAAGAAGTAGGTATGGATCATGAATGTGCTTCAGTGTAGTCTTTTCACAATAATCTTTTCCGTTAGGCTATCCACTGAATGGACAAGTTTGAAATGATGTCTAGGACATCCTTATAATTGCCACAGAACTCGGTATGTTTCTAATACCCACAGTAGTGACAGTAGTTCGGGTGCCTTGTCATTAGCACAGAAATATTTTTGTAAATACATAAGCTGTTTTTTAAAATAAAACAAAACTTAGAAAGAAATCCTACAGAAATATGCAACTGAGACATCGAGCAGATCCAGGGCTTTCTGACTAGCCCTCCCTTGTGTAGTGTATGCTACGTCAGAGCATAATATTCCAGATATTTAAAGATGCCTCTCAATGTCAAATGTTGCATCTGTTGACGCTGAGAACACTTTGCTGGTGACCTGAGCAGATGCTCTTTAGCCTTGCAGTAGGCTGAAAAAATGGATAGTGAGAAGGTCAGGACTTTAGGAGGAGATTACAGTATCGGATATTGATGCAGATGCTTGTATCTTAAGTGCTAGTAGCTCTGAAGGGACTATACCTACTCACAGCTGCTTTTCTGAAAAACTATTATGTAAAACTAATGTGACAATCATTGCATGAGATTGTGGAAAACCAGAAGTGGCTATGGGGAAATGTTCCTCCTTACTCGGTTACCTAAATCAGGAAATTCCTTTTTGAGCCTTCAGATATGTGATGTCTAATTATTAACATATGTGAACTATGGATATAGAATGGGAGTTTGCACTGTCCTGGGGCTGGATGTTGTAGGTGATGGTGCTTTTGTTACCAGAGTTTCCCAGTTGAGTTGTGGTGCTAGCACTGGCGGGGCTGGTGTGCCTTGCTCTCTTGGTGACTGTTCCACTGATCAGCCTTACTGTTGGAAGCTGACTCATTCAAGGAATGCTCTATTTTAAGTAATCAGAACCGTTAGAGTTTCTCAGAGAACAAAAAAGCAGACAGTAGCCAAGCATGTATATGTGTTGGGGGTTGTCTGTTTACTTAACTATGGCTTTGTAAGGAGAACCCATGTAGAAAATGCATACAGTTGTTTTTCTCTTTAATCTTACGGTGTATTCAAGGCATCTCTTTCCTATTTGTGTCTTTGATCCTTCAATTTGTGTGAAATTATTAGCACTACATATGATGCTTCTGTTCTTTTTCTGTGTCCTTACTGATGTGTTTTCTGTCGAATATGTGGGATCCTTTCTCTCCAAGATTCTATGCAACTACCATGAACATTAGTAGAAGTTAATAGAAGAAAAGTAGGCTTCACAAGAGTAAGGGATATGACCCCGTGAGTGAGGAAAAGTGTCCATTAAGAATAGGAACTGTGGCCATGCTGTCATGCTAGTGGGCACTAACTGTGTGAATGCTTTGTCCCGCAACACTTAGACTGTCACTGCTGTCCTTTAAGATGCTATTATTTAAAATACAACTGGTGGGGAATATAAGAATTGAGTGTTCATCTCAAAAGCAATTGCTGGCATTAAAACAGGGAAGATCAGTAAAGGTTATTTCCTGAAAGAATAGCAAATGGTGTTAACTGTGATGAAATGTAACTTGGTGATGTCGTTCGTAAATGTGTGAATTTCTCTCTCGTTGCTGAGTGTTCTATTAAATAAGCTGCTAATGTGAATTAGACAGGAAACAATCAGCACATAGTAAGGAAAACATAAAGACTTATTGAGCTGAGAGGTAACTAATGGCCTATTTGCCATGGTCAGTATTTCACTCTTTCTGTCCCTCAGAATAATAAATCTTGATATTGACCAAAACTCTGGCATACCACGTGCGCAGTTATCGTTCCACTGTAAGACTACTCATCTCTGTTAAACACAGGATGGTCAAAATGAGTAGGTTCTGGCTCTTTCCCTTCCTCACTCATTTAAGCTGACTTTCTAAAGAGGAACTAAGCTGAGAGGTCTAGGAAAAGTATTCCCGTTAATATCTGATCTGATCAGTAAACTGAGCCTTGAATATTTTATCTCCATTCCTCAGAGATGATTGGTAGTCTTTGCTGAACCCTGCTGAAGCCAGCTGTGTTGCATTTGTTTTCATGTGCAATCCTATTAGAGTAACAGTTGTTCCAGAAATCAGCGCTACACTCTTTCATAACAGAAATGTGGAAAACCATAGCTTGAGAGTCTGCTGTTACTGTCAGTGCATGAACTCTGATTTTTAATGTGCATAGCTAAAGCAAGTGGTATACTGCTGTGTCTTTTCTCAAATAAACAGGAAATACCATCTGTATATTTTGATTGTTTGTATTCTGACGGTACTGGGTCATGAGTCTTCGTGTCCATGGAGCTAGGCACTGTAGAAATGTGCACTAGACACATACTTGTCTGCAGAACCTGTACCAAAACGTGTCCTTACTAGAGGATGTCGAGGAGAATGCTTTTTATCTTTCTTTAGCTCTTCTGCATTACGAAGTAACGAATACAAAATACTATCTTTTGGTTTTATTATGAGAATGAAGAAATGAGTTTTCAAGTTCCTGTCCCTGAGAACAGGATATATCTTCCTAACCATAAGCTAGCACAAATAAGGACTTTACAGTCACGTTTGTGTTGAGTATTTAACATTAGCAGTCCTTTAAAGAGAGCCAGCCTTGCCAGAGTCCAAGTCTGTATCATTTTTACTAAGCCACATTACGGGGGAACACAGCTCTGATTGAGAGTCTTGTCATTTACTTTGTTTGTCTATTGGCAAGTTTCTAAATAATCTGCTAAGAAAACCTCGGATAGTAATTTAGTTTCTACTTAGACACAGACACGATTTCCTTATTGAATACCATTAATACTGTTTGCTCTCTCTTCTTGCCACCTTTTCTTCTGCGGCATGCTTACAGTTTATTCCAAGTACAGTTATAGTCAATCGTGGTATCCAGTTTGTAATGAAATGGTTGACTGAAATTTTTAAATGTTGGACATGGTTATGGTGAAATTGCTTGCTTTTTTATTTTAGTTCTTATTTGGCAAGGTTCTTTCTGGAAGTTGATGGTTTTTCATTATTTAAATACATTAAAGCAAATCTCTGATTTTTTTGAATGCTCTGAATTCTTTCTTTGCTGTTTCTTAGTAGATAGGCCTTTGGCAGATGACCAGCTTTGAGAAGCTTAAATATAAGAGGTGCAAAGAGCCGGATGTTCCCTCAACTATCATTCTTTCAAGAAGTTTTCCCTACCACAGTTCAAAAGGATAAAACAACTAGAGCAGATGCTAGATGAAATCTTCAGACCTTCAGATATAGTTGTTCTAATACTATACCAAAGTATTTTTACTTTGCACTGCTGCAATCATAGCTCTGGCTATATCTGTGCTGAAGTGAGGAAGCACAAAGAGCTGCTTTTGCTGGAGATGGGGGAACCTCTCACTTCTTTAAACGTACTGTGCTTTTTGTTGCATTTTCTTTCAATGTGAACACTGGGACATTTGTAGAAAACCTCTGGAATGACAACAACCAGCGCACTGTTCCATAAAACCGAAAGTGTGCTGAAGTGCAGCAAAAAGTTGTCAATTTAGCTGATTTCTAGGCATTGAAATAGGAAATAGTATAAAATATTTCAAGCTCCTTAGACATAAAAACATGTAAAATGACTATATTTTAAGCATACAAAAGAAAGATGGAGTATTTGGGTAGCAGCTGTAATACAAGCTCAGCAAATGGACTGGAGAATACATAGAAGGTTGGAGCCTGCTGTTGCCTTGAGGTTCTTGAATGATTGCAGTAATACATTGAACTTCCAGTCTTGATTTCATATGTAACTGAATGCATATAGGAGAATAACAATGGGGAAAAAAGTATGGGAACAGCAAGGATACTGCAGTGAGAAAGAAAGCAAGCAGGGAAGCTTTGAATAGCCTTGTAGTGTGTGGATAAAAAAAAAAAAAAAAAAAAAAAGCTGGCACAAACATTATTGCAATAGTCCAAGCATGAAATAATCAAGGAATGAATCAGAATTCTAGTTGCAGGATATAAGTGGAGTCTTTGTATGAAAGGGCTGAGCAAGGCCAGTACTGCAGTTGATGCAGTAGATGTAAATTTATTTCTGTTATTCTTGTGATGTCAGATGGCTGCTTTGTGTCATTCCAGTTGCTGTTCAGAATATAATCTTTTCAGTATCTCTGCTCCCGGAATTGCCCTATCTTTCCCTCTTCCCAGAAAGTGTCTCCATCGTACAGAATGTGGCATCGAAGACTTGTACTTCTTCAGCATTATGATCCTTGAAAAAAGAGCCCCTGGCTGCCGGAGGAGTCAGTCTCCCCGCTGGGTTCTTGCAAAGGGATGAGCGAGCAGGAGCAGTGCAGCGGTGGGCTGCTGGAGGGCATTGCCACCCAGCACCTGGCCAGCTGCCCGTGGGGCAGCCTCTGCTGCAGGTGGGCAGAGGTCCCGTGCATTTCTTCTGTGTTGAAGGTCACATGCCTGTCAGTGGAAGGTAGAATTAAAAAGTGTCTCATTTATGGCTGTTCTGAGGTGTCAGTTGGTAGTGCAGTATGAGGGCTTAGCAGTGGAGGGAGAATATCCCTGAGGAATATGTGTTTACGTGGTGGGAACTGAAGGGCAGGACAGTTAAGTAACTTCTTTGATAGACCCCATGTGGTGTACGGCAGAGTGGGAGTCTCAGTGCTGTGCACTGATTCTTAGGCCACACATCCAACCTTATCAAATGCTAATTGAAGAGATCTTGGTTGCCTTGGAGACGGCCTTTTCTTGGGGGAGACGGTGTCAGTAGCACAGGTGTTGAGAAGCTCCTGAGCTAACAGGAGGCCTTCCTGGAGATGATCCAGCTATGGAGATTTATTTTTTCTTCAGCAGCAAACTGAACTTCTCCCTGTGCCGGCTGCTTTGTTGGAGCTCTCAGTCTGTTTGGTGCTCTTAGTTTTTTCCAGCAGGGTTGGGACAATGTTGGGCTTGAGTAAGAAGACATTCTTTTCAGATTCAATACACTGAACATTTGGCTCTAAATTACAAAGTTTTTTTATTAAAGACTCTGCCCACAGAGTTGGATGGGCAGACTTTTAACCATCAAATTAAATAAATATGAAACCCTGCAATGGAGTGTGGAGCTGTGCATATAAATTACATCTTTAAACAGCACTTGAGTGATTTTCTGGAAATGTTTTTAACTCTCCTCTGAACTCTTAAGGGTCATCTCTGTAGCCTTCGTATCTGAGGGAGGCTGTTGGCACTGGAATGATTTATTGAAGAGGTATGTTGTTCTGCAATATAACAGTAATGTCAAGCCTTACTGAGAACCTGAGTATCAAGCTTCTGTTTTTGTAGAGCTGGGAAAGTAAGTAGGTTTAATTCAATTGAACCCTGAATGAATGATTCCTAAGTATGTGTTCCCACCCACTCCCATCTCTTAACACTGCCCAGCTGTGAGGTGAGTGTGACTGTGCGTTGATAATGTTTTCAGGACAGTTAGTGAGATGACTGTTTGCATTCATGAAGAATTAGGAGCAGAAAGATGAAGACTGCGACTTGAGCTGACATAGTACTAGTGGGCATTGCTGACTCATGGAGTGTTTATGGTTGAATCTTCAGTAAGGTGAGATACCTTTGAGATGAGTAACTGCTTTAAAAATACTGAAGTGAACTGACTTGACCAGCAAGTTACTCTTCCACCAAAGGAGCCTTCCACCTTTATCCATTTCAAAGAAAATCCTGCCTGTTGTCTTCCAAACAGTACTGCCAAGTTTAACCTAAGCTGCTCTATTCGATTGGTGACCAAAGTACACCCTTCCTCCCCTACATTCCTCTTCGAATGCAGTCTTACTTCACGCCTGTTTGCTCCACACTACCACAGGATTACAGCCTTGCAGGCGTGTAGGCTGATACATGTCTATCCCAGCGTAGCTGCTATAAGGTAAGGTCATACTGTGATCACAGCTGTAAAGACCAGGAGGGCGCAGAGAGGCTGGGTGACATGTCTCAGATTACCCTAATTTGGCTGAGCAGAGGGCCGAACTGAGATCTCCTGTAGCTGGCCCATACTGCTTTTTTTACCTTGCTGTAATTAGAGCATTCAGGCCAACATCTCAGTTGTCCAGCTGCCAGAAAGTTCAGGAGTAACTGTTTCACATAGCATTCTTAGTCTCGGAAACAGGTCAGAAATATTCTCCACTGTCTTGATGTATAAATTTCCTCAAAAATGAACAAAAGAAGAAATGACCTTGCAATTGAATGCCTGAAGGTGATGTATATTGGCATGTGAAGGTAATTTCTGTTCCTTTTCCTGTGTGGAATAGTGAAACATATATCTCCTGTCCCCTTCCCAACTCACTTGTAATACACTCGTAGCTAGAGCTGAGGTGACGAAGGTCACTTAAATGTTGATCACATGCTTTTGACCTCACAGGATGACTTTGATGTATTTCACATCATCTGGTCCTTGAGCATTTGGGTCAATCCCATGTGCCGAGCTCCTGTATGAACAAATCGGTAAGTGGACGCACTCTGAAGAATTGGATGTTACATGATTTGCTTTGCGTTTGTGCGAGTGTATTTCTCAAGTACAGAAATAAGATTTACCCTGAGGTAACAATGACAGTGAAGTCATGGAGAGTTTAGATCACTTCATGTTCAGTTTTACATGCTGTCTTTTGCTCCCGAGGTGTGGTGGTGTGTCTCAGGCTGCTGCTGAAGCCTTCTGGCCCCTTGGGATATGAAAAGCCATTTTACATGCCAGATGCTAGTCTGCTCCTAACCAGAGGTGACATGAACTTTGGATATGTTCCAACTTGGAAACTTCTGTGGCACTTCAGATCATGTTTTTAATTTATATTTCTGTTGCTGGAGACTTGAAATTGAGGCAATTATCTGCATGCAATGGTATTATCATACGCTTATCTCTGAGGAAGGGTATTTGCTATGTGAAGATAAGTTTGCAGAGAGAATTGGATGTGACTTCTATAAAGAAGGGTTTGGTATATGTGGTTCAGCTACTGTTTATATTGCACAAGGCCTGCTCAGATGTGTGCAGGACTTAATTGGTCTCAGTGCAAACACAGCCAAGTTACCTCTACTTTAAACTTGTAGAAGCCATCTGATATGGCTTGTTGTTAAATGCATGAATGGCTGAAGCAGGGTGTAACAAGGTGAGGACTATGAGCTGGAGAAGGTACTAAGATCCTTCCCTTTCTTTGCCATTAAAAAAATCAGAACTATACGGCTTTACGAGCAGCTAGGTGCTTCATATTCCTGTGAAAAGTCTCTAATGCCTAAGAAGCTTTAAGCTTCTTTCACAGCCTTCAGTAGCGCTTTGGGCCACTGTTCTGTGTGTTGATGCTTTCACTTCATGAAACCAGTGGCTATCATGCATCTGAAGATCACCCGCTTCTCTCGGATTTGATCAGTTAGCTGGCAGGTTCAAAAGTGGTAGGTAAGAGAGGGGGAATTGGTAGACCGGCTGCAATAGAAGGATCAAATGCAGAAGTCTGTTTCCTTAGGAAACAAGGCTCATCCATTATGGACCTCTAGTCAAAATTGCAAGCTCTCATGAGTGGCTTTTCAGAGTACATGCCAGTTAAGTCCTGCTTCTGCAAGGAAGTCTCTGCCATTTCAGCAGATGGGTTCTTAATAGTGGAAAATGTCTGGGTAGTTCAAGTGAGCAAAGTGTTGGTCACAGTTCTGTGCTGTTGTGCTAAGCGAAGTATAACTGCTCAGAGGAAACGGTGCAAGTCCCTGCAGCCCTTCTGTCTGAGGCCATCCATGGTCCTGATCAATGAAGAGGTCTGCACAGAAAACCTTGGAAGAGTACATGGTAGACAACCATTTGTTTTGCATTAACAGAAGACCTTAAATTAGGGAAGGTGGTTGTGGTGCCTGGATACCTGGTTCAACATTGCATCTTGTGATGTCTGTTAGAGCTGGAGTGCAGAGTACAGTAAACATTTTCAGCTTTTTCCCCCAAATACTATTGGAAACTGCAATAAAAAGTAACTGCAGGGAAAGTAGTTTTGCTGAGTTATGCTACTTTTGAAAATGCATAGTGCTCCATAAGTGATACTGGGCATATTTAACATTCTTTGATGTTAATTTCCTGGCATATGGACATCTCAACTTATTAAAATAAATAAGTACTTTCAAATTTAATGACATGATGGAGGAAATGGCCCTTTTTCACATTCACGTCCGCTTCGCTGGATAATTTAATGTTTTAAAATGTAAGTTCATATTAAAGTTTAAAATTCAAGTATTGGTTTTTGAAATTCTGTAATAAAAAGGTTTTGCTGTAGGAGAGATGTATGAATTAGGGCGCATGATAACACGATTAACAAAGTCTAGCTGGTGATTTCTTCTGTACAAAATGCTAGCTGTAAATCCTCCCACTAGGACCTACAGCGATGGTCTGGTGGTAGGATCTTCGGGTACTAGTAACTGTTCCTTTCCTCGGGGCATTGCTGTGTAGCCTGTCAGGCTTGCCTACTGCCTGTATTCCAGAGTGAATGTACATCTGTGGGAAAGGTCAGCCCTTAGGTGCTACCATCTTATTACTAAGTGTAAGAAATGCACTTTGGTCCTCTCTTTTGTGCTAAGGGAGGGTAACAATTCCCTGGAGGATAAGTAATGCTCAATATAATTGAAAGGGTATAAATATCTGAGTCCTAAATAATTAATACAGATCATTGTGTTTGAATTTTGGAGTGTGCAAATGGTAGAAGTTTGCTCTTGTCTTGTTTTTCTTGCGTTTCTTGAGAGACTGCTTACATGCCGTTGAAGCCAAGGATAGCTTTATTTCATTTCAAGGCAGACTAGAAACTGAAGAACTTATTTTCAGAGAGAAAAATGGCAAGGGACTCGAATGAAAAACCTACTCAGCTGAAGCAGAGGTGACAAAGTTCACTTTGATTATATTGATTTTAAATTACTGTGTAGAGCTGGGACTAGCCTATGTCTAGTCCTGCTCATGATGAGAAGAAGACAGGAAGAAGGCATGAATACTCCTCTCTCCTCTGCTTCCAAATACTTCGTTACCAGTATGATAACTGAGAGCAGTCTCATCCTCCTGATGTTCCCAACATGCAGAGGCAAGGGCATTCTGGCATACTCAAGTGGAGCTGAAAGGAGATAAGAGGCACAGAGAGACTGAAACGTAATTTGGTGGTGTGGTTTTCCCCCCCTCAGCAGCCCAGCCCTGCGCGCTGGCTGCCTGAACCGGAGAAGCACGCAGTGCCCTGTTGGGTGTGTAACAGGTGCCTCCAGTCTGTGTGTGCCCCCCGCTCTACAAGAGATGATGACATTAATAGGAAACAGAGCGTGGCTGAGTTTGATGCATTTTTGGTGAAAGGTACTACAACCGCCTATACCACAAATCATAACTAAGCTAGAATTAATAGCAATTAACAGCACCAACATTCATTTACTAGGAGTTTTACAGAGGAGTCATTAGTGTTTAAGTAGTTTGCATTTGTTTCACTGTCAATGAGAAAATTATTCAGTCAGTAGGAGTTAATGTTTTATTTTAGACCAGTCTTATCTATTTTATTGCCTAGTGTGCCTTTTGGGAACAAGAACCAAGAGCAAATAAAGCTAATTTTGATAGAAATTTGATACGTTATTGTAATGAAACTTTTAGTTGCCACATGACTGAAAGAGCACAGAAAAATGTCTTGTACCTGCACTAAATCCAGCAAAGTTGTGATGGGAGATGTTGTGTCTCCTTGTTTGGTGTGATGGAGAGAATGCCTGAGGCACTTGGGTAGGGAAGATGACTATTTCTGTTTCTTCCCCGTGGTTTTTCAGCAATCTGACATAGTGTGCATGCCTGGGCCTATGCCAAGCAGAGATGCAGCCTCCAAGTGAGACTTTATTACTACAGTCCTAGATGATTAATTTTGTACCAAATTGTATGGCCCTGATTAACCCAGAACACAGCAATAATGCTGTTTTAAAGATCTTTAGCACATCCATTACTTCCATTTCCAGTGTGCTGCTTCACAAGGAAAATATTTGTTTCTTACTGTCAAATCTTCAGGTAGAGTCTGGGCCATAAAAATCACACTGAGCTCACGGTGCCTTGTGCATTTGTTATGTTTAACTTTGACCTCATTGAGGGAATGGCTGAGAGATCCTTACTTGTAGCACTTTAGTAAGGGCAGACGTTATTGCCCCCCCATAACTGTAAGGGAGACAAAGGCATTATTTGTCCAGAAGACTAAGAAGGCTGAGACTAGAATTAAAATCAGGATTTGTAGATGTGCTTCATCCCTTTCAAGATGCCGGCTACTCTGTATGTGGCAGCACACTCCTCTGATCCGCCCAGGGTGGCAGGTACTTCGTGTATTATCTAATCAGCAAGGCTGGAGCAAGACCTGTTACTCTCACGGTGCAGTATTTATTGCAGCTGCAGAGCAGGCACGAGGATGCTACCTGCATGTTAGTGCTGGATGTGTGGAAATGGGAAGAGTTGAGGTGGTTCAACAGGCAGGACAGGACTGGTTTTGCATTCCTGACTCTTAGCTTTTGTTGTTTGGGGTTTTTTTCTTAATAAGATGTTGCAATAGTTTTGGGGTATGTTTGTTGGGGGTTTTTTCGTCTTTTTATGTTTTTAATTTTAAGCTCCAAAACATTTTGTAGCTCCTTTGCAAAAGTACAGGTTAGAAAAATCTATCCATATTTTGCAAATCATTGAACTCTAATATCTTTATTTAGAAGTATTTTTTGGGCACTGCTTGACTTTTAGAAATCTGCTGTTTGTTAAATCACTCTCAAGTTGTTTTGCATAGTTCAGGTCTTAAAAAGTAAAAATAAACCCCACAATCTTTCTATTGTTCCTGGAAAAGCCTTGTACCCTTATCAACATCCTCTGGCTTGTCTGGGGAAAGCAGATACACTCTCTCGTGCCAATGGCCATATACAGGCACAGTTTCACATTATTCCTGTAGGATCATGGCTTTCGTGACCCCTTGCAGTGGAGTGTTCGCATGAATAAATAATGCGATAACGTGTTGCTGGCTGAGTTTACCCTTATGGGGAGAGCAGTGGTGGCATGAAGCAGGGAGCACCCATTTCAGATGCTTGCACTTGTGCAAAGAAACACTTTTGCCAAGTCTGGAGGAAGAAAAAATGAGTGTGGGAATCCTTTCTTCCTACAAGCAGTCAAAGCGTTACCTGTGTAGCCCCATCAGAAGGCCCTTCTCCTAATCAAAGGCTTCATATCTGGTGGAGAGGCAGGGCAGACTTCACATAGGCCTCCTGGGCCTTATTGATGTCTTTGGAGATGAGGGTGCTTAGCAGAATCAGCCGAGGTGACCTCTGTTTCCCAACACGTGGCAGCTCTGCTGTCTGCTGCTTTTCAGCCTAGGTCAGATTTCAGCTAGAGGTGACAGACTTGGGTCTCATTATCTGTTCTCGTCAATTTTCGATTTCCTCACTGCCACACATCTTTCTTCCTCGAATATCCGTAACAAGGCAGAGATCTCCAGCCAGTTACACTGCTCAGTCTCTTCTGCAAACACTTTTTTGAATAATTGTGCCCTTTCTCCCCAAGACTGGCTTTCACAAAAGGATATATTGCTGACTTTTTAGACACTAGATCCCATTATCTTGATGCAAAGACTTTGTCTCCCTAAATGAAGGGGAAATTATTTTTAATCAATGAAACTATAAATGCCATTCCTGTATGGTTTTAAACCCAAAGTACTGGAAACAATCTGGCAGTGTCCTGCCAGCCGGTGCCTCTGAGAGGTGTTTCTGAAGTGAGCTATGTTCCTGGAGGCTGACAGGGAAAACCTACTTCTTAAACAAAAGTGGTTCCAAAAAGTAAGGTTTTGGCTCCCTGAAAACCTATATTTTTGCAGCCACCTGTCCCGACTGCTTCCTGGTGTGATTTAAGCCTGTGCAGTCTGCCAGTGTACGATGATAGAAATTGTTTTACAGTAGGCTGGGCTATGGGACTGTGTCAAGATGTGCTCTAAGAGTATTTCAATTTCTCCACTACGTGGAGGTGGGCAAAACCCCCAAACCCTGTGTTGAAACTCCTCATGGTTATATAAGGCTGTTAGACTGCAGACTTACATGGCCCACAGATCGACCTGTCAGAAACTAGGTCCGTCTTTACTTTCAAAAAGGACAGATAAAGGAAGAAGCATCCCCTGCAGGCAACTTCTGTAAGTGGAGTTTTATTACATACAGACCTCCAGGACAATCAGACAAGGATTTTGATTTATGAGATAACTGTTACTTTTAAAATACTGAAGGGAGGATTCAGGAGAAGGTTATTGTTAGATTAATTAGTGTTGATAGAATTGACACAGGTATAATGTAACATTGTCATGGCAGGTGGAAGTCACCGGATAGACAGCCAGTGAGAGAATGTTTGTTTAGTTTTGTGCTCACCTTATCTCATCTTTTGCTGTGAGGTGACTCATGAACAAATCTGTATGAATGTAAAATGAGGCTTTCTGTGTTTAATGCTCTCATAAAGAACTAAGTTTTTAGACAGAAATTGCATTATAAATTAATTGAAATTAGGTTCAGCTTTTGACAGTCAGTTTCCTAATATTTAGTGATCCCTGTTGTTGGGTTTTTTAAACTGGTTATCAATATTAAAGCAAAGCCAATTGATGGAAAAGAGGAATATGTGTTCTACGGCGCTAAAATAGATTGAGTTTTATCTTCAATGGTTTAAGAATGTGCTTTCAAGACCTTACAGTAGGAGTAAATTCTCCAGACTTAAAGGGTTTTTACCTGTTAATCCAAAATACCAGTATCTCCTACAGAAATTGACAATACAAAGAAAGTGTAGGACTTGATTTTCAGGGAGATTAATTTGTATGAATAAATGCTACTGGAAGGGAGAGTTTAGGAGAAATCTTAATAGAAATCTCCAATTAGTTGAATGGTTGGTTATCTGTGAGAAGACATAATATTTACTAGACATTGGAAGCTGCGTGAGTACTTACAAAGAAAAGGGTAAAGTAAGATTAAAGTTTGTGTACTGTGTGTTGTAAATTGTGGGCAATCTTTCAAAGGCTTTATGGCTTATTTAAGTTTTTGAGAAAATACTGGGAAAGATATTAATAGAGCATAATATTATGAAAATGACAGTGTTTGGGCACCTTGTTAAAATCTTTTCTCCAACAGCCATTTTATTACTTTTGGCTCTAATTTGATAAGCAAGGCTGGCAGAATTGGGATCTTCTATTTTTGTTACTAAAGGCAGCTCTATGAAAATAAGGAGGAAGAATCTCTAACCCTTTCAGTCCACAAATAAAACCAAACTGAAACAAATTGAAAGCTACGTGGTAAATGCTATGAAGTGTGACTCCTAAACTCCAGTCATCAGATACTTCAAGTTTAAACAAAAATAATAATGAATTCCACAGGAAGTAATGCTATTAAAATTGTAAGTTCTATTCTTGGTCCTAGAGATCGCTTGAATCTTGCATTGATTAGTCGTAGGCGTGAGGATCAGGTAAAGTGGTGTTAGCTCATTTGTAATTGCAGAGGGCGTTTTATGATGTGAAATGCTTATATGTGGCTGACAGCGTAAAAGAGAAAAACAAGACAGTTCTTAAAATGAGTGCTACATGTGAAATGTGGTTCTTTATCCATCACTGCTAATTTCCCAGGTAATCCGCAAGATATCTGTCCGTCCTCAAGTAGTGACGTTTCATCCTGTTCATATTTTAGTGCAAGATTAACCTGGGGTTTCATCACCTTTCCTGAAGCCATTTAATATCAGATTGAAGCACACACCTGCGTTAGTGTGTACCCCTGCTTTTGCATCATTGGTTTTGGTTTTCAATAAGAGGTGGAGACCTGTGGTGATTTATGTTCTAGTTTTGCTAATAATATTTTCACCTGATGAAAATAGAGGACATCCAGACTTTTGAAGTACCCTGGCATGGCTGGGAACTGAAATAGCAAAGGAGTGTTTAACCCAAGTAAATGAAAGGCTGAAAGGCTGGAGGCGTGAGATAAAAAGCCACTGGAACAAAACTGGGGGATGAAAGTAAACCAGAGCTGCATCATCTTTAACTGTATTTTACTGATGAAATGTGAATGTTCCTACTTAGCAGTTGGGAAGTAAGTGTCCTAGGACGTGGTCTTGAAAGGCCTCAAGTGCATGTTGTCTATATCATAGAATCATTTAGGGTGGAAAAGACCCTTAAGATCATTAAGTCCAACTGTTAACCCAGCACTGCCAAGCCCACCACTAAACCACATCCCTGGAGTGCCATATACAGTGCCCAGAGTTCATGTTCTAAAAACCTGAAGGGATGGTGACTCAACCACCTCCCTGGGCAGCCTGTTCCAGTGCTTGACAGCCCTTTTGGTGAAGAAATTTTTCCTGACATCCAACCTAAACCTCCCCTGGCGCAACTTGAGGCCGTTTCCTCTTGTCCTACCGCTTGTTACCTGGGAGAAGAGACCGACCCCAGCCCAGCCCAGCCTGCTTTCAGGCAGTTGTAGAGAGCGATAAGGTCCCCCCTGAGCCTCCTTTTCTCCAGGCTGAACCACCCCAGCTCCCTCAGCTGCTCCTCATCAGACCTGTGCCCCAGCCCCTTCCCCTGCCCCTGCCCGGCTCTGGACACGCTCCAGCCCCTCAGTGTCTGTCTGGGAGTGAGGGGCCCAAACTTGAACCCAGGGTCCGAGGTGCGGCCGCACCAGTGCTGAGTACAGGGGACGGTCACTGCCCTGGCCCTGCTGGCCACACTGTTTCAGGTACAAGCCAGGATGCTGTTGGCCTTCTTGGCCACCTGGGCACACTGCTGGGTCACATTCAGCTGCTGTCAGCCAGCACCCCCAGGTCCTTTCCCACCAGGCACCTTCCCAGCCTCTTCCCCAAGCCTGCAGCGCTGCGTGGGGTTGGTGTGACCCAAGGGCAGGACCCGGCACTCAGCCTTGTTGAACCTCATACAGATGGCCTTGGCCCACCAATCCAGCTTGTCTAGATCCCTCTACGTGCCGTCCTGCCCTCAAGCAGAGCAACACGTCCTGCTCACCTCCCACCCCCCCACACCCAACTTTGTGTCATCTGCAGTCTTACTGAGGGTGCACTCAATCCCCTCATCCAGGTTGTTGATAAGTCATTAAACAGGACTGTCCCCAGCACTGAGCCCTGGGGAACACCACTTGTGAGCAGCCATCAACTGGATGTAACTCCATTCACCACCACTCCTTGGGCTCAGCCATCCAAACCATGAGCAGCCAGGTTCTCCAGCAGAATGCTGTAGGAAACTGTGTCAAAGGCTTTACTAAGGTCCAGTTAGGGAACATCCACAGCCCTTCCCTCATCCACTAGGTGGGTCATCTTGTCGCAGGAGACCAGGTTAGTCAGGCAAGACCTGCCTTTCATAAACCCACGCTGACTGGGCCCGATCACCTGGATGTCCTGTACGTGCCGTGTGATGGCACTCAAGATGATCTGCTCCATACCTTCCCCAGCACTGAGGTCAGACTGACGGGCCTGTAGTTCCCCAGATCCTCCTTCTGGCCCTTCTTGTAGGTGGATGATACATTTGGTAACCTCTGGTCAACTGGGACCTCCCCGGTTAGCCAGGACTGCTGATAAATGATTGAAAGTGTCTTGGTGAGCACTTCCACCAGCTCCCTCAGCACCCTCGAGTGGGTCCCATCCAGCCCCATAGACTTGTGCGTGTCAAAGTAGAGCAGCAGGTCGCTCGCTGACTGTTTCCCCTTGGATTATGGGGGCTTCATTCTGCTCACCGTCCCTGTCTCCCAGCTCAGGAGGCTGGGTACCCAGAGAAAGACTGGTCTCTTACTGTTAAAGGCTGATGCAAAGAAGGCACCAAGTACCTCGGCCTTTGTCACTTTGTTTGCCCCTACATCCAATAAAGGATGGAAATTCTCCTTAGCCCTCTTTTTGTTGCTACTTTATTTATAGAATATTTTTTTTTATTGTCTTTTACAGCAGTAGCCAGCTTAAGTTCTTGTTGGGCTTTAGCCATATCGTTGCATTTTACAAACCCAGAGAGAGAAAGAGGGGAAAGGGATGAGTGTGTGGTGGCTTGGTTCATTTGGTTTTGTTTGTTGTGTGTGGTTTTTTTTGTTTGTTTGTTTGTTTTTTTTTAAAACTTGCCTGGAAGACTCAGAAAAGAAAATAAGAGGCCATTGACTTGGTGGCCAGTGACTTATCATCACCTGTTGCTCCAATGAGAGCTGAACAGGGGTTAGTATTCCCTGGGCTCCCCCTGCTACTCCTGCCCTCAATCTGAATTTTTGTCTAACCCTGTTTGAGATGAAAATGTAACAGTCTGGCATGAATGAACACTGATATAGATCTGTCTAAGCTCCTTTCTTACTTCAAACTCAGTGATAGTTAAGATGGGATTATAAAGAAGCAAGGAAATTCAGCTCAGAAGTCTTAAAATCAAAGCAGTTCACTAAAACTAAGGTATTCTCAAACCTTTGTGCCAATTAACACTGAGCTGTGACAGCACAGTCTCTTTTACCTCATAAAAATTCTAACTTGTGCGTATTCAGGTGGGTGGATTTAAGTAGGGGGAACCTATAAGACTTCCTTTTGATTAGCTTTCCCGAGGCAGCACGTCAGATCAAGCAGTGCTTGACAGTTGGATTTTTATCACTTCAAAGAAGAAAATATTTAGCATGATACAGGGATTAGATGCCCACGCTGATGCTGTTAACTGTACTGAGGACACCTTTTTTTCAGCCAAATAGGTGTTTCGGGAGGAGTTTCTTGCTATCGAACAGAAGTATTTAAATTTGGAAAAAAATCTACAGATTTTGCTTCAGATCTTACTTACATGGAACAAATTTGTTCAGAATTTGCAGTCACTTAAGCAATCATGAAATTTAATCCGTATCAATAGTTCCGTAAAACTATTCGTGTGAATTACAGTGCATATATGCTTTTAATAATGTCAGGACACTGGCATCCAGTTGTGCAATACCGTTGTTATCCTCATCAGGCCTGTTTGAAAAGTATCAATTCAACCCAGGTAACATCATTACCGATACAACAGGTGTTTTTACAGTAGACCTTTTCCATTTTAAAATTCAATTACACATAATTATTATTTTTTTGTATTCCTTCCAGGAGAGAAATAATTAGCTGGTTTTAAAAATGTAGAGGCTTTAAAGGAAAAAAACCAAAGTAAAATTACAATCTTTTCTAACTACATAGGCTACTCTGACAGCAATGATGCTACAATATACAGAGTTCATTGCATGCACAGCTGAAATTTGGTCAACCAGCTCCACAGTGAAATGAAACAAGTGTTTTAAACCACTTAAGAACAGCACAAACCAGATCAGTATGTGAAGTGAGGAATATTAAACTTCACTAAAAGTTTTAGGTGGACAGACTGTCATTACTAAAATTGAAGTTGTCAGGCTCCTGGGATTAATATCCCTGTACTTAGAAAAATTGCTGTAATGTCAATGACCACGAGTAGTCATGACCTCTGTTCTATTTGGAGAGCTTTTAAAAGGTCTCCTACTGACCTTAAAAACCCAATTTCCAACATTTTCGATAAGACCATTATTGCAAAGATAGGAACATAGAAGGATCCATACTGGAGCAAGGATTAGGTCCCTTAGTTCAAGGTTACGTCTTCAGCCATAGTTAGTGGTTTGTGCTGGTGAATTTTTTATTAAATAAAAGTTATGCTACCTGACTACAGGCTTTAAATCACCTCTGCATGCTGCTACTTTGTGCAGTCTTAGGGCTGCCAGTGGAGTCAGAGTCTGAAGAAAGAAGGAGCTGTTGCCATGGGAATTTTGAAAGCTGTCGTTGTTTCAACCTTTGCTAGCATTTGTGGAGAAACGTGACTCACTGGAGCAAATTCTTCCTGGGGTGTAACTCCACTCAGCCATGATGAGATGCCTGGAGATGCAGAGACTGGGATAGCTGAGGAGGGGGGCAAGGAAGGGAAAGCTTCCTTTTCCCCTGCCCAAATCACTAGCGGAGTTCGCAAGTAACTGGGCAGATTTGGAAATTCATGACTGCTGGGAGTATTAGACCATCTCATTCTTTTCCCAAGGCTTGTGCTTCTCCCGTAGACTCCAGGAAGAGGTTTTCAAAGGAGTTCTGTATTCCCGTAGCAAATGATTGTGAAAATGAAAAACTCTCTTGTAAAGGTCAGCCTGAGCGGGGGGCTGAGCTGACATTTATGCCTTTCAGAAGTTCCTCTCAGTTGTTGCTTTGTTACGCACGATGAAGAAACTTACTTACAGGGCACTAAGTAATTTTGGTTTATTGTTTTACTTGTCTTGTTTCTGGTTATAGCACCTGTTTGATACTCTCTGGGCAATACTGTTATAGTCAGCTGCTCTTGTGGTTCAAACCCAGATTTTCCTGGTAAAATTTTTCTTCAGTCTGACACTTCACAAACTTTTCCCAAGCCAGAGATGAACGAATAGTCTTGGAAAGTCTGCTAAGAATCTTTAGCCTGTTATTTTCTGAGCTGTCTAAGAATTTAATCCAATAACCATTTCTAGTGGCTGTGTCAGGCTTTTGGATCAGGGGATCAGACCCAAAGCGTGCCCCTCTTCCTCCCCCCCCCCCCCCCCCCCCCCCCCCCCAATTTAAATTTAGATGTTTATGAGGAACGTCCATATCTTACCTTAATCTGTGAGAAAACGTAGAGCTCTGCTTCTGAAAATATCTACTGGGATATCCACCTTCAGATCACATGCGTGTTGGTGAAGAAATCAGTGCTGATTTTATTCCTGTGCTTCCTTGCCCATTTACTTTCCCCAAGCAAAGGATGACTTCTTTGTTGAGGGCTGTTTTTCCTCAGTTTTCAGAGCACAAAATAAAGCAGCTGTTTATTCCAATTTCTTTTGTACTGTAAGGACCATTTAGTATGCAAGAGACCAAAAACTTCACATGTACCACAAGAAATCATGTGAGTCTAATGATGCCATTAAACAGACAGTGTTTTTCTTGGCATAAATTAAGACCCCATAGAAAAAGGTTATAAAAATTGGAAGAAGCTGTGTTGACTGAGGAAGATGCTGAAAAAGAGAGAAGTGTATTAAGGAAGACAGTTCTGTTGTTTTAAAAGCTGATAATTCTTCAGCTGACCAAGAAATTTATGTTGCCATACACCGAAGTTCAATAATCGCTGTTGTTTTCTGAGTTGAGATGAAGTTCCTTTGCTTATGGAAAGGCATTAATTAGAAGAGGGGTTTTTTTGGTGGGTTTTTTTTTTGGCCTAGCTTCCTGCAATTCTAGGGCATTGACTTTTGACTTTTGAGAGAAGACATTGCACAGGAGACAGTGTCTCAATTAAAAGAGCTTTTCAGAAAGCAGCTAGGAAGAATTCATATTTCTAATATAGACATGCAGAATACGTGCTTAAGAGATTGATCAAAATGGCCACCCACCTAAACCTGACAGCCAGAGCTCTGTTGTGCTTATAGCCTGAATTCTTAAAGGGGAATTCCTCTCTTAAGTTCATGTTCTCAATTTTTAAAATTAAAATAGACTGACATTATCATTGGTTTTGGTTCCCTTTTTCACTGGACTGTTTAGGATTTCATCAGGTTTCCCATTGCTGTTGTATGTGGTACCTTCCTTACAAGGCAATCCTGAAACTCTTTTCTTCTGCTGTTATTCAGCACAAAGTTAGATTGATTGACTGGTTTATCTTTAATAGTAACATCCCAGAATCCCATTGCCTATCTTTCTTGCATCAATTAGCTCTCTGTTAACCAGAGGGTGCTATTACCTTCAGTATGTCTTGAGAAGTTGTAAAAAGATAATTGTTAACCTAGATACCAATAAGACTTTACTGAAGACTTGTTTAGGGCTCAAAGGTTTCAGCAGTAATCGATTTGATAAAATAATGGCTTCTGTTCCCATGTGGATATATTTCTGTCTTTTCAGGTACTGTTTGTTGAATGGAGGGAAGTGGTCATCAGATCTATGGCCCTTAGTAACAGGCTGCTGAAAACAGTTGTGACCTGTTCCCTGTAATTTGCATCTTCGAATTCTTTTGATTCTGGAAGTTAAAGAGAAGCAATGATTTTGTGTGATTCTGTCAGTACTGCTTTGATGCTTGTCAGAGCATTTTCTGTTATACCTTCCTATCCAATCCCTTGTGTTTTGCATAATTTTTTTTATTTTTTTTTTAACCAGGCTTTCACTGTTTAAACTTTTGATGGATGTAGGTGCTGGCTGTTTTAAGCATATTTAAAAACCTGGCAAAAAATCTTTTTTAATTGGTATCTAAGTGTTCGTGCAAATCACCTGCATGGCCATTTGGGGATGTCTGTGTACTGCGGTGGCAGCCTGCTGGTGTTGAACAGTTATCTTCAGCGGCAGGTAGGAGGGCTCGAGAAGCCAAGGCCATGAGTAGCTGTATTGAAGCCTATATTGGCAGATGCCCCTGTATTAAGTGGCGACTCCGCTGCTCCTTTTCGCTTTAACTCTTTATGTTGCTGATGACCAAGTTGAATGCTTCCCTGCTGCTTGTTTGCAAGCAGTTGGTATTGTTTGGAGGGAGCTCTTTACATTGGTCTGGCTTTTTCATTTTAAATTCATGCATTGTAGTTCAGAAAGATAAAATAGCCACTTCTAGCTAAATGACAGAAGGGTGTATCAGTTTCTGGAAGGAATAACTTCTCTGTCTTTTAATGCATCCTAAGGGAGAAGTAAGTATGTTGAGACACGTTACCAGAGTGGAAACTTGCTGGGAGATTTGAGGGTAGCAAACCGAGGAAGAAAGCTTTCCTCAGCTCCCTCATCTTTCCTCCATTCACCAGTAATCTGTTGGGGAAAAGTTCCATTTAACCTTTTCCCTCTTCTGTTCTTTTGTTTGGGATGCACTCCTGGGAACAGGGAATATCCACACACTGGAGATTTTTTCAGTGAGGAGTAGGAATGGTAGTGGTGCCCAGATTTCTGTCTTTGGCAGAACAGCTGAGTTTTCTGATCTGTAATCGGGTTTGGGATAGGAAGAACAGGAACTGATCACCCACCTGACACTTCTTTCTGCTTGACTTCTCAGGGTCAAACTGTGATCACAGGCTACAGAGTTTTCCCAGAATTTTAATAGCACAAACAGATTTTTACAAATTCTACTAATACATCATAGTTTAAACTGACTTAAACATTGTCAGGAAAACTTGCCATCATGGTGTCGATTTCTGTGATGTGATAGAGAAGACTTTAATAGTTTGAAAATGAATGAATTTAAAATTGGGTAGTTGAAGGTCAGAACCCTATAGTGATAACTCAGCTAATGTAATATTCATACCTTGGTCTAAAGTAGTGCTGTATATCAATGTTGTCCCTGTCTGCCATGATTATATAGGGTAGAAATGCATTTGTGCACTGACAAATATCTAAGGGAGAAAGAGACAGGGTATTATACAGACAGCATATAGGAAAATTCAGGAGCAAGGCACCTGAAAGAATTCATAGCCATGAACCATTATTCTCTTCTGACTAAAGCAAACTTTATCCTTTAAGTGTTAACCACTGTCAATACTTGTCACAGCAGAATTGCCTGGACCATCCTTCAGCTGGTTCTGTGCACCAGATTAACAGCTCATTTTTTTTAAAAAAAGCACTGAATTAGGAAGGGGGAAAATATCTGATTTGTTTCTAGTGGGCTTAGTTCTCAAATCAAAAATGTGCCCTAAGGATTGAAAATTACTGTTGCCTCTCCAGTATGGATGGACCAAATCAAACGTGATGCACGAGGTATGGATAATCTAACACCACGTGCTGGCCTAATACAGGTCAGCATTCAATCTATTCCAGGTCTGGGAAGCAAAAATGTGTCCATGGATGTTTTAAAAGTCAGAGGTCTGGTGTGGGCCGGCAAGGATTTCATGGACACTGTTCATCGGCTGCTATCTCTCCCTGTCTTCTCTCAGCTGTGTTGCCTGGCTAGGGAAGTTATCAAGTTGAAGTTTTCAAAATCTTGATTATCCTTTGTTGTTCTAAAAGAAAAGATGTGATAAATTTTGCAAATTGTTATCCATCAGTTAAATGAAGGTCATCTGCCCCCTTGGTTTTAAGAAAGGACCGTGCCTTGCCCTAAAGATGCATAAAATGAGACTACAGGACAGGGTCAGTTTGGATCCCGTGATTACCAGTTAAAGAATGAGGAGGCATTGCAATTGTATTTGCAAACATTTACTTGGGGAAAAACATAGTAAATTAGCATTTATCTATGAACTCCAGTGAATTGCTTACCAAGTAGACTTACCACCTGATTTAACAGTAAATACTTTAACTGTAAATGGCTAGATGAACCGTCTATATGCATTTATACTCCTCTGCTCCAAAAAGAGCACTTAGTCCTTTACTCTGTAGCGCAAGCAAAGGCCTGAACTGTAGAGTTGAGAGAGGGGCTGTAGTGGTTAGCTGAGCTGGATGTGATGGGATCAGGATTTGGTATCCCCTCCTTGGTATGCTACTAAATATTCTGGGCAAAGGTTGAACTTCTGTTGTGATTTTGTTGTTGTTGTTGTTGCCATTTTGGTTTGGGCTTGTTGTTTTTTGAAATCTTTGAGAAATTGGTGATGAACTTGAGAGGTCTTGAGGCTGGTTTAAAATCCCATATCTCTATATACCATTCCCATAGATTTTATAGACATTACTGTGGTCGTTGCCAGGCTAAAAAAAATGACACCTCTCTGCTATCTTGACAAAAAAGGGTAGTCTGGAAGAGCTAATCCACTGCCTGAATAGGAGATGATTTATTTTTTCTGGCTGTCAAAAGAGCACCTTTTACAGACACATAAGGTAGAAGATCTGCAAAGGAGGAGAAGCACTTATATGCAAAATGAGCTAAAAAAAAGGAAATCTTCAAACTTGTTAGACAAACCAATTTATAAACACAAGTGTTCTTCCTCTGTTCCTGTTACCAGATTTCTGAAGAGTCAAGAAAATTAATCAAAAGTAAGCTTCCTTAAGAGGATATCTAAATAGATATTGATTTCTTTTTTTAATGCACTTTGTATTTTGCACAGTTTTGTAGTTTATAAGCCCTTTTAACTCATGAGATGGAGGAAAACTCATTGTGGTTATTTGACAGGTGGTTGCAATAATGATCGAATGCCTGTCATTTGTAATTGTGCAGCAGTAAGGCCAGGGGAGTGGAGGGTGGGGGGTTGTGCTTTCATGCCATTACTGAGACTAGCATGGAATTGAATTATTTGTATTAATATTTCGAAAAAGTTATTTGAATGCCCTGTATTTTGTGTACAACTAGAGGAAGATGATGTTTTCTTTTCAAAAAGGATCAGTCAGTTACTTTTGAAGACAACATTTGAAATCGTAATAATCTGTGGGGGTTTATCTTCTGGATTTATATAAACAGACCTCAGTCTCACAAAAGTGATTTTCTTATACAGCAGAGACAGAATTCAATTTTATGTTTGTTTTTTTTTTTTTTTTTTAAAAACCCCAGATTTATTAAAATGTCCTTTTCCGATTCTGGTGACCAGTAGGGAAGGAAGAAAAGAGCACCTTTGCCCCAGGCTCCCTGTTTTGCCAGCTTAGCCTGTCCATGACATAAATGCTTTTGCTCTGAGCCATGGGAGCTCATTTGGTGGCTGCCTTGGTGGACACTCAGATGTAAGAGTTTGTCATCTTCCTGCTTGTTTCTTTGCTCTTAAATGGATAACAGATATCCATCCTGAGCTTAGGCAAGTTGTATAAATAACTGAACATGTGAGGTTCATAATACCCATGGCATAGAGGAAGGGTGGGTCTCAATAGGTAATAATGTATGGCCTGTGACAACAGGAGATGCTAATTCCAGCCCAACAAGGAAAAGTTCACTGAAAGTAAGCAACCCTTAGAATAATGAAATTCCTTCTCTTACTTACTCTGAGGAATGAGAGTTCAAGGTCCAACCTCCAGTGGTCTGGTGTGGCCATGTTGGATGGAGATCAGTAGTGCCCTCCCTTTGGCTTCTCCATTGTCACTTCATCTGTAAACTAACCTGTAATCGCAGCACAGGGAGAAAACTGATGTGCAGTCAGGAGCTGGGCCTTTGGTGTGACCATCCTGCTGGTGTTCTCCCAGTGCCTCTCTGGTGGTCCACTGAATATGCCCACAGTGGTGGAGACTTGTCTCAGTGGTAGTGGATCATGTCCCACCCATCAAGGCAATCTTCACGTCCCAGATGCCATTTTCGTCCCTGTAGCAGAGGCTCAGTGTGCCATCCCTGTAAATGGGCTGTCTGTACCTGGGGAGGGTGGTGGTGGTGTGGGGGTGGAACGATGGGGACACAGCTGTGAGCTCCTGTGGGCTGGCATCAAAAACACCCAGTATAGTTGATGCTTTTTGTCTCTGTCATCAACACAGGGAAAAATAAATAAATAAATAAACCCCAAAAATATCCCTGTGAATTTCTTCTTGGCAGTTTCAATAGGGAGAGTGTAGCAAAGTAATAGATAATATTTTTACACTCCTACTGGATTAGAAAAAAAAAAAGGGGGGGGGGGTGTAGGGTTTTTTTCTTTTTTTCTTTTTTTCTTTTTGGTTTAAATACAGGCTGAGAAGTCACTGCTGTAAATGTATTTGAGAAATAACAGATAATGTTCTTTCACATAAAGCTTTAATGTTTCCTTTTTCCTTAAGTAAATAACACCTTGCTGAGCCATACTTAAGTGTGCCAGTTTCTCTCTGGTAAGAAGACTGCAAAGGTGTCAATTATAGTGAGCAAACTAGTTATTAATGGTATTTTTACATTCTTAACGTTTATTGGTGGCTAAGGGAGGATGGTTGGAAGGGGTGTTTAATTTGTAATACAGGTTCCTTTCTACTAGCAGAAAAAGGATAACAAGAACAGGGAGGATTTAAAATTTTTTCTGCAAGGGTTAAAGGAGCTGGCGTTCATGCATGGATGGCTGGTTGATAGAAGTTCTGAAGAGTTGCCTTTACTGCCTTTCACTTAAGTGATCCGTGAATGAAAGTGTCCCCAAGTAGGATATGACACAACAACCTGTGACTTGCTCATTAAAGGCTCATATTAAGGCCTGTCTGGGAACTCTCTAATGCCAGATCACTGGGACCACGTACCGGAACAGTGCCTTTAGAGCTCCTGCGATCCTTAATGGTAATGCCTCAATATCTGGCTCATGGGCAGAATATGCAGCATCGCTGTCCTATGGGACTGTTAAAGACTGTTCTCAGAGACCCCTAAAGATGAAAATGATTGATACAATGGGCTTAAAGTAGTTACTGTTCTTTGTGTCAGTAATCTTCATCAGGTGGCAGTAGAGCCATGAGTTGATAGATATTACTGTAGCATAGTAATGCTGTATCATAATTGTAATCACCTGACAGTGAAGTGTGGCCAGCCTAGGAAGTATCTCAAAGACTTGTCTGTATGTTTACTTTATATTCCTGCTACATAAAACCTTGGTGTGTCCGTGTCTTGAGTTCTTTGTGCAGTGCTGGCATTTGTACCTCAAGAAATGTATACCACTACCTAAAAGAACAGGTCTATGAACAAGAGCTAATGGGAATTGTCAGAGATCCACCTTTTAACATTCCTGATCCTACAGGCTTTTGTGCACCTCCTAAATAGCTCCTTCAGTTGCTGCTGCTGGAGAGAGGGCAGTAGGCTGGGCATCATTCTGACCCACCAGGACATCTCATCTGCCTGTACAGCCCATTAAAGAACGTCGTGCTGGAACCCAGTCACAGTAAAATTTGACCAAAGCCAAATGAGAAGAAACAGCAGGGAGTAACTTATGTTTTGACATTAGGCTGCTTTGATCATCTATTTCATCTCAGTATTTTTGAAGATATAGTTGTACAGTCAGCAAACATCTGGCAACGCCCTTTCATGCTGACGGAGCATAGAATACAGGGTGATTTTACTGATAGACCTTTTTCTGTGAAGAGACGTGATGGAACTTGGGTACAATCAGTTATTCAGCTCAGAAGATTCATGGTGCTGAAAATGATATTGTGTACACATGTGTTTTAAGGATTTCTATTGTGTTACAGAAAGATTAAATGCAAATGGACTATAGATAGTGTTTTTAGGAGGTTTTGAAGAGGAATTGTTTGGATTTTGGGAGTTTTTTGGGGATAACAGCATGAATTGTAGCATTTATGTGTTAGCAGGAGCAAGGACAATCATTTACATGCAAATGTAAAGCTGCATTTCTATCGTGTCTGTGCTGTTGGTGTATGCAAATTCAACACCACCCCAGACCACAGTTAGGTGCTGGTAGTGGAGCTGCAGCTAAGCTAAAAGCTGTGGTTGCAAAGTGGGTCCTGGGAGTCTTGAACCTGGCTTAGACTACTCCTGAGTATTGGCATGGACTGTGTGAACCCCCTGAAGAAATAAGCTGTGTCCGGCCCAGCGGGAGACACAGGCAGTGATGCTACTTTGGCTTAAGTCCTAAAAGGATATGGATATGTCTGTAAACTGTGGGAGCTGATGCTCATAATGGCAGAAAGTTTGATAGATGGGAAGTAATTTGGGGATTTAAAATATGTAGCAAAAGGGATTTTGAAGACTGTGGTCCTTAGTCTTGGTTTCCTGGTTTGAATGAGAAATGTAATGAAGATATATGTTGTACTTCAGTATTAGATGAAATTGTGTTGGTTCAGGATCAGTGTTAGCCATTTGCTTCTTTTCACCTTCCCCCCCACCTCCCAAGTCCCTCAGAGTTTTCTGATGTTTTCTCAGTATACTGTATTTTTTCCCACTTTGAGCTTTTTCTGGTTTGGGTCTGTCTGGTTAGGCATGTGTGTTGTTTATTCCTTTGCTGCTGTTATTGCATGGTCATTGGTTTTGATCCCTCTTATTTTTTTAAAGATAGTTATTGCTTCAATAGTTATTGTTTGGTTTTAGTTAGTTAGAGGTTGTTTAGCTCCAGCTCTTCCTCAGAGACTGTGGGTCAAACCTTTAGCTGGGTAAAATCAATGTAATCAATAGAGCACTGCTGATACACATCAGTGCAGATGAGCCCTTGTGTAACATCAGCTCAGCAGAATCCTACTTGAATCTTTGCTTTATTTCCCAGTTCAGCTTTTTGAAGACATTTATGGTCACAAAACACTTCTTTTCTTTCTGCAAACCCCATGGTTTTCAAAGGACAGAGCAAACAGAACTCAGTTAAGAATGATACTTTCCCATTAGGCATGTCAGAAATGTACCCTTTTTTTTTCCTGTACAAATAAATGGAAGCTTGGGATATTTTAGAGGAAGAATTCTGATCTTTTCCCCCATGACTGAATATATTAGTGCAAAAGTCCCATATTCCAGGCATTAGCCATTTGCCATTTCGTGACACACTTTAAAGCAACAATAGTAGCAGTTTATGTGGAGTATAATTAGGAAAATATCTGATGCCTTTTTGCCTTTGCCTTGGCAATAAATCCCACATACATGTGTGGGAACAAGGAAAGCCAGCAGTTCTTTGCCAGCCAATTTCTCACAACATCAACCAGCAAATGTTCCTTCTGCAATTGGGTGTTCCACCGACCACAATTCAAACCCACTGGTTTAAATACCTGACCTAGCTACCACTAAAGAGGCAGCAAGAAAGCTACCAGTGGAGCCCAGCGGTGGTGGCTGTCAGTCTCCTTCTCTAACCTTTATATATGCTGCCTCTGTGTGTCAAGAGTCAGTAATACATCTTCCTAAAATAGGTGGCTGCAGGATGTGCGGGTAAATTGGTTGACTGACAACATGAGATAAATCATCAAGAGATACACGATAACAAGCAGTATCCTGCACCCTGTCCTGGAGCATCTGCATGGGCAGTCATTTGCAATGAATTTGAGAGATGTATTGTCTTTTTTAAACATCCATTGTCTGAAAAGGAAGCTGCTACAGTGGAAAGGGAGGATCTTTCAAAATAGGATTTGTTCTTGATGAAAAGCCTCTTCACTAATGGGTGGATACCCCACATGGTTCCTTTGCATAGCACACCCACTACCTGTCCCCGTTTCAAATAGGAAAGGCTTAAAACAAAGAAGGGAAGAGCACTGATTACCAGGAAATTGCAACACAAAACGAAGGAACAGCAGAAGAGGGTTATGGTACAAACAGGCCTCTCTTTCTGACCTGAGCTGCAATGACTTGCGGGTCACAACACAGAATCGGCTCCTTCATCTACAGATGCTGCTGGGGCAGACTGGAGGGAGTTTAGCAGGTTTCTTCTGGTGGAGGTCGTATGCCAGGTGAGGTGAACTTGGCATGAAAGAAGCAAAAAAAGCTAAGTTTGAGGGATGTGGTAGAGACAACATCATATTAAATATTTGTTTCCTCAGTAAACTCTGCATTTCCCCCCAGCAGTATCTTTCAAAGTCCTTGCAAGAAGCAAGGCCATTTTTTCCCAAAATACTTGTGTCGTCTTGAGCACCTCTTGACATACAGATGGAAATCTGGGCAGGATAGTTGCGTCTCCCTTACGTGACATCCCCTTCTGTCTCAAACTGTCCTGTGTCAAGTTTCCATGACATTTTTTAGAAATCCTGCATTTTCTCTTAACTTTTTGTAAGCAGTAGTCAAGGCTACATTGTCACTGGTGGATGAGCACTGTTACACCGCTTACTTGACAGGTTAAGAAATGAGGATATGTTCATGAGTTAGGAGAGAAGGCTCCGAGCAGACCTTATAGCAGCCACCCAGTATCCAAAGGGGCCGACAAGGAAGCTGGAGAGGGGCTTTTTACAACGGCAGGCAGTGATAGGACAAGGGGTGATGGCTTTAATCTGAAAGAGAGAAGATTTAGATTAGGTATTAGGAAGAAGTTCTTCCCTGTGAGGGTGGTGAGGCGCTGGCACAGGTCACCCAGAGCAGCTGTGGGTGCCCCATCCCTGGCAGTGCCCAAGGCCACGTTGGATGGGGCTGGGAGCAGCCTGGTCTGGTGGAAGGTGTCCCTGCCCACGGCAGGGGGGGTGGAACTAGGTGATCTTTAAAGGTCCCTTCTAATCTGAACCATTCTATGATTCTGTGATTTATAAAAAGTAGCCCACTTTAATGCATAGTTGTATAAAACTCTCTATGCAACACTATCCCGAATGTTTATAGAAGTGTATTTGTTGGAGGGTGCTGGTAGCCCTTTCCCAGCTGGTCCCTGAAATCTAAATCCTTTGCGTATTTCGGCAACTAATCTATAAATAAGAGTTAGGTGTTTAAATGCCTTCATGAAAGTAAGCCTGGTGTTTTTCCTGTTCTGGAACATTTTTCTTTTCCTTGGTTTAACCCTTAGTTTTGGTTTTAAGTGGTGCCACACATTAAAGAAATTCTTCAGTTCAGAGAAACCATGTCTTTCAATCTGAAAAACAGTATCCTAGCTTGTGTCTCAAGCCTGTCTTTGAAGATACCCTTGATTTAATTCATCAATACCTTTAAGGAAATAGAAAGGAGACTGTTCTCAGTAAATTCCAGAAAAAAAGATTATCACTACCTAGTCATATACACATAGGAAAATTTCAGAACATTCAAGGTGATTAATGATACAATGTATAATACTTGGCACTTAATGTAGACGTACAGACCTGAATTTAAGGAGTTTTAAGTCACAATTTTTAGGTGCATTAAAGAATGAATAACATTTTAAATGTTTTTAAAAAGTCTTATACTTAAAGAGTTTTAATAATTTGTTTACATATTTTTAAATACTCTAGAGCTCTTTTTAGTGCCTGAGCGTGCATTACAGACCTGCCAAGGTTCTTCCTGCAGTTACACATTCACTTGTAATGACTTTGTCTTAATCAATAGTTTCTCAAATGGAGACGCTCAGATATTCCAAAAGACACCTTAAAGGACCTCTGGCAGATAAATAATTAAACAACCCTCTGGCTGTCTTCCTGCATGCAGGGAACTTCTGGTAGAAACCTAATTGTTTGATTTCAAAAATCAAAACCTGCCAACCTCTTGAAAAAAAGGCAGTTCTAGCTGTTTGAAGAATCTCATTGTTTATAGCAGGTCGTTGTAATGATGGGCTGTTGTGTGAAAGAAGAGTTCCTTTTAATCTTTAAATATTCTGGCTTACAGAAAAGAAGTTGAATGGAGGGAGGAAGTATTGAAAACTAGTAGAAAAAAATCTCATCTTGTCGGGTTGCTAACTAGGAGCTTGATCCCGGAATTGCTCAAGTGCTTTTACAACTTTGCTAGTGTGAGTTGTGTTGACCGCATTATGCATGTGCATATGTGTTTGAAAGATGAGACACGTGAAATCTGAATCAGTTTCCTTTATTGCCCTGACATTAACTTCACTGGTAATAGGGAAGTCTGAGTGCTGGTGCTAATTGTCTCTCCTATATGTCCTTCTGACCAGTGAATCCTCTGCTCTATTTTGAACTTGCCAGAAATAACTTGGACATGGTGATAGGATGAGTGTTAAGCTTCACAAATGTGCATATTAATCTGGTAATGAAACTAGTTCGTATTTGTCATTGTTGCTGATTAGGTTGGTGTATTATCTATCTAGGCAGAAGTCTGCATCTTTTGGAGGCAGTGATTGAGGATGACAGCTGCCAGCACAGAGAAGGGATGGAAACAGGGGTCTCAAACTCCCTACCTTCAGGAAAAATTGTTTCCCAGAACTGGTCTGTTAGCAACCTTTGCACATTCGGTATGTCCTGTAGTTTGTAAATCATTGCAGGCTTCAGTAGATGAGCTTAGTCACCCCAGAGAGTAGACTGGGCATTTAATTCTGTTACGTATATTGGATTAAATATTAAGGTAGACTGTCAGATCATTTGGAAAATGCGGTGGCTGGTTCCTTGAGGAAGCAAGATGTGCAAGTCCATGTTATTAGATTTTAGGCAACATCTGACACAACATTTTACTTGCAAATTATGTGAACAGAGTTTCCTGCTGCTTTAAGACTGTTCCGAATGCCAAAGGGCTCTGCTGTCACAGTCTGGATTTCAGGTACCTGTGTAAGCTGATGTGAGCTCTTAACGCTGCGTAACTCACATGGGTGATGGTCAGATCTTCAGCACCATGGTGGTAACTTTTTTCCCGTGAAAGGTGCTTGCAGGGAGTCAGGTAATCAGCCTTGCTAGGATGAAAATATACCATGTTTGGGATTAGCTGGGAATGGTGGCAAAAATGCTATGTTGCTGTGGAGTTTGGTGGGATCAGCACAGAATCTTGATGGATGGGGTGGTTGAGTGGATATTACTAAGAATGTGTTAGAGAGCGTAACTGAAGTTCTTAGCCCCCTTTGTTTGAATTTTTGGTTCTCTGTTTTTAGCGTCTCTATTCACATGTCTTAGTATCACATATAAAGTAGTACAAACACCATCTTTGCTTTACATTGAAGATGAATATAAAAATGTCTCAGATTTCTCAAGGAATTAAAATAATAATTTAGGATAACATCTGGAAATAAAAAAAAAAAAAAAAAATACATTAAAGGAGAAAACAAAAAAGTAATACCTGAGAATGAATAAAGGATTACATCACTGTGAGTGCTGAGGGTACATGGGGTTGACGAGCAAATTCTTCTGAAGTTCATTAGCATCCTAAGACTAGGAAGAATTCAACTCCCGTACATTTTGTGTTTCAGAATCTTAGTTCATGTATTATAAGACAGTGTATGGTCCTTCAGATATATCCCCTTTCCTATGCATCTCAAAACAGGGGTGTGAGGTTGCTTTCTCTGTTCAGCTGCCAAGTACTTAGTTTCTCAGATAAACTGCAATTTTTTTTTAACTAGTCTAGACCTTGATGTATTTAGTTCCCTGCAGTTATCATATGAGCATCTTGGTTATAGCAGCTGAGTATGTAACTTGATATTTATAAACTTAAGAAGTTTGGAGAAACCTGAAGTCCAGCCATGCTCAATATCTTCTGTAAAGCTCTCTGTTCAAATATTTCCACCATTACTGAGAAAGGAGTTGCACCTTTCCTTCTTCCCTAGCCTAGAAGATTCTACTTCAGGTAGAGCTGTGTTTCTAAAATATGGTATAAAATACCTTCTGTCAGTTTAATTTGACTTGAAGAGGAGTTGCCGAAGCCCTCACCTCTTCTAAGGTGGTCAGCTCATAGCCATGCCTGCTGGCTGTCATGCATTTGGGCAAATGGTGGCCCTCGGACAGCATCTCATTGGGAAGCTCCACTATGCAATACTCTTGGTGGACTCCTCCATGGATGCATTCCCAGGAGGGAGAGGGTCAGTGTCTTGTGAGCTGAGAGCCCGGTTGAGCTGGCAGTGTGCTCTACTTCTCCCTCCATGGCTGTGAGGGACCCGGGCAGACCGGCTGTCGTTGCATGTGCTCTGCAGATCAAGATCATCTGCCTGTGTCCAGTGATATTCTGATAAAAATAGTCAGAGAAGCATAAGCATAATCTGTAGCACGGAAAGAGAGTTTCGGTCAAGCGGTCTCTGGTTATGTGGTTTTCTGCTAGTTGTCCCCCTCATGGCACTTTCAGGGCATTTTGCTTCTTCCCAAGCAGATTTTCCTTGCGTCTTTGGAAGCCTTCCAGGAAAAAATGCAAATAGAGCAGTGTGATGAAGTGCATGGTAACACTGATTAGTTTTATTCTGGAAATGCCATACACACAATCTCAGCTAATCATGCTATATATATTTTTTTTTACAAAAAATTATACTGTTGGTCTGTAAGGAGAAGGGGTTCTTCCTCTAGAAAATTAATTTTAATTCCTTATTCTTAGTGAGAAAGGTGGTGTGCAGTCACAGATTTAATTAGGGGTATAGCAGGCTTTGTCAATCAAGGGAGGCAGAATTTTACTTTGGCTACTTTCCAAAATGGCAGAGGCTTAAAATCAAAACCAAAAAGCCTTCCCCAAAGTGTGTTAACACACCTTGACCATTATTACAGCTCGTGTTTGTTTGTTTGCTTTTCTTGTGCCAATAAGAGAATATCATTATACTGAAAATCAGATATAACAGTTTCTAGTCATCACTGGCTTGGAGCTTTAGATCCTTCTCTGCTGCTCTGTCTAGCTTTAATTAAGCATTAGGTCAATCTTGGAGGGGGAGAGCCTTTCGTGAAGTAATATGTAAGGAACAACATTACAATATTTATTTCATTTCAGTAGAGATTTTATTTGTTGTCAGGGCAAGAGATGCATAGAAATAATGGCAAGTCGGCAAGGAAGTATGTATCTTCTTGTTATGATAATGGAGCTTTGTTTACCTGACCTTCCAATTAGTCAAATGTGGGTTCTTGTTTGTATCCTGATTACCTGATCTCTCTGGGTTTGGCTGGTTCAGGTACAGATGCAGTTTAAAAAAAAGAAAAGCGAGCCCCTCAAAGTTGATTTCCTACATACCCCCCACCCCCACAGCTTGTAAAAGCAAATAAGATTTCAGCATGATGTTAATGAGTAGTAATAGACAGTCAGAATAATTGGTACCTTCCTGGTTGTGATTAGGATTCAGACGAGTTACTTAACAACCACTGTTTCTTAAACATGAATTCTGATGAATAACAGAGACCTTTTTCTCTTATCTACTGTGTCTGTTACTAACACACTTAGCAGTTGCAATAGTTTGAAATTATATATTTCTTTTTATGTACTGTCATGTCTTGAATTGTAATAATCTCGGTGGGAAGTTTTGAGCAGTACATGCCAGTGTGACCCTTGGGTTTTATATTTTTATTATTTTAATTTATTTTCTTTTGCCTTTATGCTTGTGGATTAAAGTGGTACTGTTTAAATCTGCTGCCTCTTGTAAGAGATACTGAGATAAAGGTTCTTGGTTACCTCTGGCAATACACATGCTTTCAAGAGTGACTGTTCTGTAAACATACGGATGCTATAAGTGATTTCATTATACCCAGTGAGTCATTATACAGAAAGTGTTAATGTCACAAAAATAACTTGGGAAATAAACTTTATTGTGGGTGATAGGGATTTTTTGTTTGTTTGTTTTAGTTTTACGGAGGTCATATATAGCTCAGGAAAAGCGTTGGACCTTTGACAGCAGTCCTGGCCATGTGCGATGCATTAATCCCAAGCTAGCTGCCATATTCACAGCTCTCCTTGCTGTTACGGTTTGGTGCATGTCAGTCTTCATTAACAGACTATTTCAGGAATCTCCAGCCATTCCCAGGCTGCAGCTAATTAAGAGTATTCTAGTTGTAGGAGTGCAGGAGGTCAGATGCTATTTTATGAAGTGCAGTTACATGGCCAGCAACCCTCCAGCTGCTGCTCAGATGTGTTGTTCTGGAAATCTGCGTGAAGCGAGGGGAATGAAAGACTCTTGTCAGTGCATTTTGTCTGCTGATTCTGTCCTGGGACATCGTGGTGTGTTGGACAGAGTAAGGAGTGCTGGTGGATTTGGCTGTTTATTGGATTTTTCGGTGGTCTGGAGGGCCAGAACTGTTTCTGTGTGTCGTGTTTTTAGAATTAAGGTTTGAGGGCGTTTGAGAAAAAGTGCAGCATGGAAAATGAATGTTTCAGGGGTTTGCATTAGTATAGTAAAATTTGCTGTAAAAAGAGCAAAGTGGCAGATTTTTCATACCTTCTGAACTTGCTAACAGGTTTTCATATAAATTTAAAAATTTCCCCACTGATGTCAGCAACAGATATTTCAGAACTTACTAGGTCAGTTACAAGCAAGAAGCACTTACTTAATAATAAAGTATTAATATTTATGAGAATTGCATATTTATTCGGGGATCTCAAATCGTATTACAGATTAAATGAATTACTGCATACAACACAGGCTGAGGTACAGAGAAGTTAAATCAAATGCAAGTCATCCGGGCTTGGAGCCGGTGAGGCTCTTTGGAGAGTGCAATGATTTTATTCACATTCTGAGTGTTTGCAAGTGCTTTGTGGAGTCGGGTTTAGTGAGTCATTGGCAAGGCTGGGAATTGAGCGTTGCAGGGCTGTCTCCCAGGCCTGCACTTTAACCAGTAGAGCTTCTTTCACTGCTAATTTGAACTTTGAGTTACCCCAAGCAGAAAGTCAATTTGCCATTGTCAGACCTCCCTATTCTACATCTCTAGTTGATCAAACAGCAAATTCCACTCCAGATGTAACCATGTTCCATTAGGGAGTTTTTATTTCTAAAAAGGACTGGAAATGAAAGACTCACTTACTCAAATCATGTAGAGATGACTCAGATGCCAAACTTTTTAACATCCTCACGCTTTTTTTTTTTAACTTTTTTTTTTTTTTAAAGAAATTTGTGAACAAACTCCAAAAGGAGCATCAAGAGACTTGAACTGAAAGGAAAGTGAGTGAGCCATTCAAACTGCCATTAAAATCTGGTGGTACGCCAGCTCCTGGTCAGGCACTGTTCTTCACAGTGTAATTTATTTTATTCCTAAAACAAACCACCCCTACCAATGGCAAACAAGAAAACTTCTTTCTTCCAGATTTTAATTGTTGAATGAAAGGATTAGGGAATAAGCAAACCTAACCCACTTAAATTTCATGGCATGCACCTTCACTGGAGAAAATTGTTTTCCATTTTTGGATGGCCCAGTACATTTTTGTGCCTCTCTGTTAACTTTTCCACTATACACTTGTGTTGCTCTAGCTGTCGTTCAGGTCAGAGTAAGAGCCCAGAACTTAATTCCAGCGTATTATCTGTGCTTCACCTGAGCATTCTGGCCCTGTTTTTTGAAGTGGGTAAATCAACTCATCCTCAGCGGTGTGAGTAAAGAAGCATTTGTGGTGGTTGTAAATCGCATTGAACTAAGGGGGTGGCTTATACACTTACAGTCAGAGCGCATACTTAGGATCTCTCTGAAGCGGGGGGGGGGGGGGGCGAGCAGAGAAATCAGTCCTCTCAGCTTTGCCTATGTTGTGAACTAAAAAACTGTGTTAACTGAATAAATTTAAGTTAATTAGGATTAATGTTTAACAGTTTATTTTAAAGCAGAGCATGACTGAGATGTTCAGACTCTTGGAAGTACAGATTTGTAAGACAAGTGCTAAAGCTTGGAAACTTTGCAAGTTGAGTAAGTAGAAATTGGGTATGAAATGAGTATTTTGGAGTCTATAAACATGCCTCTGGCTGTGTTGCCCAGCCTGAAAGGCGATTAAATTGAAGTTTTCTAGAACAGTATTTTTTTTCATCCAGAGAACCATCAAACTTTGTGTGGATGTTTTAGCTTCTCTTTTTTAGCACAGATTGGAAAACCAAGTGTGAATACGCTCATTAAAGAAGGGTTTGTGCAGAAGTATGTATACAATTCCATTGGAAAAAAGATGCCTGTTATGAGGAATTATATGCAAAGTACAGATTAAGGTACTTTCCGATTATGAATAAATGTATTGCTTTCCATGTGTGGTGTTGGCATTGTTTTGATCCATCATACACATGTAATTTACTCCCATGTAGAAGCCATTTACGCTGCTCTTTGCCCTTTGGGAGTGGTTTAATATGATCTTAATGTAAATGAGAGCCCTAGACTAAGGTCCACCCTTTGCCAACCTGCTCCGTGCATCTTCCTGCCTGAGGCTTACTGCAATCAATGTGATTGGAAAGTGGATATCAAGGCTGCAGCTCTGACCCCTAAACCTGTACCTCTAAGAGATTTCCAAAAAGAAACTCTCGGCATCTCATTACCTCTGCAAATAAGTTTTTTAAGCAAATGAAAGGAGGATCCTTTGTAGCCTCCAGGAAACCTTGCCATGGACGGACAGACGAGAAATAGAGATCAGGTGTTTATGAGAGAGGTAGTAGTTCAGGCGAGAGATCCTGAAAGGTATTCTCTATTATATGAGCATAATTAGAGCTAGTGGTCCAGAGATTTGTTACTCTTAAATTATGTGGGAGAGTGTTTCCAAACCTTGGGAGTTTTTTGGGTTTGTTTTGTTTAACTTGCCTGTAGCTTTCAGGTGTCAAAGAGATGTGATGGGCTTTTTTTGGAATCCTCAAATCTGCTGACAGATAAAACACTTTCTGGCTGACCTGCCACATGAAAAATAATTTAGCTCTGTGCTTTATGCTTTCCCCTGATATTTTTACAACTTGGTTTAAGAAAGTGTGTGTGTGTATGTAGGCATTTCCAGAACAATAAATTATTTGTGCTTTTACTGCGGTAATACATATGTCCTAGAAAATGCCTTGTTTTGGCTTTACTTACCAGAGCACGCAGAGCTGGGTTTCTCAGCTAAGGATCTGAACTAGAGTGAGCAAGATCCTGCTACAAGTGACTGGATCAGTGAGACAGTTGGATCTTGTTGCCTGGAAAAACAAAGCTTCCTGAATTTTAGTTCTCATTGAATGAATCAGACTTTAATTGTAGATTTTTTCATATTTTTTTTTCCAGTGCCTACAGGATGGGTTTGTATTTTTGGGTAGAATGACATTGCCATGGTGACCCTTTCCATTGAATGTCAAATCTGTGGAGCCACTCCTTGTTTCTACCCTTTTGCTGGTACAATTTTACCCTTGAAAAGGGGTGGCTGCATTCACAACAGCTTCTGTTGTAGCTGGAACCAGCCTTCTGACTTCCAGTTTATCTGACTGCATGCCATATAGTAAGGACCACATGCTTCTTACTGACAAGCAAATAAACATACTGGGGCTAAGATGTCGGGTAAGAGCTTGCGATAACTACGGGGGTTTTTTGCTGTTTGATTCTGCTGTAGGCATTGCAGGTGGTGACCTTTGAAAGTATCGAGAGCATCTGAGCTGTTGTCTGGCCTGGGTCACTGCAACAGAAGCTGTTGCCGATGCAGCTGTCCCTTTCTGCAGGACAAACCATACTGGTAATGGTCAATCAGACTCCTGAAGTTCTGGTGCTTTACAGCTGGGTGTGTACTTGGGTGTTCTGATAGTTTCCTTCTCAGCAGGAAGGCCAGGCTTTAGGCACTGCATATGGAGCTGGAAGTTGTCTTATTTTGGGCAAATGTTCCTGTTTCATTGAACCTCCTCTTACTGCACCATTTGCAGAGAGGTACAGAAGGGAACCTAGAAGAAAAAGTTATTGAAAGCCTTTCCATCAGTTACATATCAAAAATTTGTGCTATGCTTTTAAAAAAAAGTTATGAGAATAAGACGGTTGTGGACACCTCTGTGTGTATACAGAGACACACAGAGCTGCTATATGCATACAGTACACTTAACATGTATATGCTGCATATAGATAGAACGTGTTATTTGTAGCTATCAGAAAGTTTTGTATTTGAGCAGTTTTTCAAATTTTTGTACCAGTTTCACAGAGAACTAGAAGGATATATGCCTAACAAAGTAAGTAGCTCTAGCTTTCTTTGTGTTAGGATTTTTTAATAGAGCTTGCTTTGCCTTAAGCTGTAAAGCCTAACATTTAAATTGCAGCAGGCTTCCCTCATTTCCATGGTTGAAATAAATGCTCTGTATCGTTTTACTATTCATGTCATTACACCCAGTAATCACCACACTCATCCTAGCACACTGTGCAGTATGCTCAGTTGAATATCTCTGACTTTCAGGAGGCTTCGTTGCTGGCTGTTGTTTGTTTCTGAAGCTGCGCAATGACATACTCTATTGGGCTAATTTGATAGTTTGCACTCCAGTTGCTGTGAGTTATGACCTGTTTTCTTTGTTTGCCATGTAAATGAAGAATTGAAATTTACAGGGGATCACGTGCTTCTCTGGTCTCTTGATCTGAATTTATGGATTGTAATTAATGATACAAGTTTGGTGAAAGTTCAAAACTTTCACCCTTTTCTCCTCCTTCCCCACCTCTGTAAAAGTTAATTGCTACCGCTGCATATTCAGCGGAGACCTGGGATGGAAATCTAGGAGAGTTAATTTCCTGCTGAATATTGGAGCACATTGCTACTTGGACTCTCATCCTGTGATCAGATTCATGCACTCAAGCGTTCACATCCTTGCATTCACGTGGTGACTAGTTCATTTCCCTTGCATGCCTGTGGCTGGAGGTGCTCCTCGTGAGCAGGGTGAATCGTCCTTGTCTGAAAAAAAACCAGAAGTGGAGGTGTGGAAGCCAGCAGAGACTGCAAGATTGTACTTAATGCTGCTTTAGGTATAAGTGGTGTGTGAGCATGAAGATGTGCAACTAGGTACGTTGGTGAGAGAAAACAATTTGGTCTTAAGCACTTTTAAAAATCCTTCCAGATTTTTATTATGGTTGGAAAAGTTAGTTGCCTGTCTACCCTATACTCCTGCGTGGCCACAAAAGGCTCAAACTGTTGTGGCACAGACAGCAGAAGTTCAGCAAGACAGGGTGTTCAGGGGGTCAGTACAGCTAGCAGATTTGTAAATGAAATTAATACAATTATAGGGGAGTTTCCCTCTTCGTGCCCCCGCAGGCAGCAGGCACTTATCCTTACTTCATGCATGGTAGGTAAGTAGAAAATGTATTTTAGGATATTAACTTTCAGTGGCAGTGATTTACTTCACAAAAAGAGCTCAATCCCTCTATTTTACTAGGAACACTTGGGAAGTAGAATGTTTCTCAGTGTGATGAGACATCTCAGATTATGGCTTTTGCAGTTGCTCATATCGTGAGAGTTAGCACGATCCGTCTGTTCCCAGTGCCGGAATGACTCTCTGCACCTGCCGTGCTTACCAGGTTTGAATTAATATTAAAGCCTTTCATACTCTTAAGAAATGATGTTTCATTTAGAAGATTGACCAGTAAGTGAAAACTGTACAGACATAACCTGCCCTTCTGGTCATGGTGGAAAGGAAAGAAAACCTTGTGTGGAAGTTTTTTGCTTGCTTGATATGGTTTTTAAAGCCAACGCTGAGAACAGGCATCTTAGAAGTTTCCTGACTAGAGGTTAGCCTACTAATTACTGTTTCTATTACGATCCTGAGATCCACATCATGACTGATGAGGCAAGTGAAAATAAAGGTAAATATGCCACTTGTATCCTGTTTATTTTGTAGTAGATGAGACAAACATGTGCCCTGCTTACCATAACTAGACAAACAGTTTTAAGACTATGTCTGTGCAGATACATATATATACACACACACATATAGATGTATATTCATACTTTAGTTTATGAGCTCAATCCACAGAGGTATGGGGTCTTTATCAAGGAAGGCAATTTTAAATAATTATATTTAAAGAGTAATACAGGGGAAGTCATGCGCAGCTATGGAGCAGAAAGCCTCAGTGTGTTTTGTAGCTCTGTAATAGCTATTATTTATCACAAATGTGCCGTCTGTTTGTTCACACTGAGTAATGAATGACCTTTCTGTTTCCACAGCTAGACCTGTGCAGACTTCAGCTGATGGGGGTGTAGTGCAGTAGCTATTTATCATGCTTCACTTACACTGATCACTGGTTTAAGCTGCACCACCAGGGAAATATCCGGGACTTACATTATGGTTCAAAAAAGGAGCTTTTATGGGGTTAACAGCTAAGAAAAGCAGTTATTTTCTGTCCCTGGCTGCTATAATTCAAAATTGACTTTGCTGGAATTTGAATCAAATTACTGCCAATATTGTCATAAGCAAATTTATCAGCCAAGGGCTTGTTTACTGTGTCTTAGCAATGCAGGGCCTGTATTGTTGTTGGGTTGGGTTTTTTTGTGTGAGATTCCTTTGTAAAGCTTCAATTTCTTACATTGATAAATGGGATAGAATATATGAATGAGAACGAGGTAGCTCAGAAAAGGTAATGCATATACTTCTTAGCACAGAAAGGGTTTATGAAGAAGTTACATTTTTAGCTCCTCATATGGTTCAGAAATGAATAATGTAAAGAACAAAAAAAAGATTGTATTTGGGAGGGCAAGAGAGAGGTTAGGATGGGGTGGGAGAATGAAGTAACTGAACTGTTCTTTGGAACAATCAAGGTCTCCTATTTTGTTCTTGCAGATTGCACCAATTAGTTATGTTTTACTGACGCAATCTCTGGATGTCAGAAGTCAGTCTATTCCCATTTGGCATGTTAAAAAGCAAAATGCATTATTAATGCTTGAGGTGGGACCTCTGGATCTGTAGTATAAAGCGTTAAATGACATTAATTTAGACAATAATACTATCATCACACTGTTTTACAAGCCAATAACCCAGCTCTTGTTCCCCCTAGTAGTTTATCTCAAGGAGGGAAGTGGATTATTGCTTTATAAAATAGGCGCAATGGTATTTGTGCCATTATGCTGCAATACAGAAATACTAAACAAGAGAAGGTAGGGAGCTGAACAAAAGTAGAGGGAGACGGAAGACTGCAACAGAGCAGCATTCACCCTGTGTCACGTAAGTGAACTGAAGACTATAGAAAACACTTCACATGTGTAAAGACATGGATGGGAATGTCTTCTCCACTGTAAGAACATGACCCAGGAGGCACTCGCGCTTCTTTCAATGCAGACCATTGGATTGGAAAGATTAGTGAGAGAATTTTGGTCTTGAGACCACGCTTGCAGTTTCTGCAGCATGCACGGTTGTGGTGCGGTTTGCCAGGTGCCCACCCAAGCTGCTCTATCACTCCCCCCACCGCACCCCCACCCCCCCACCTCAGCTGGATGGGGAGAGAAAAAAAGACTCGCGGGTTGAGACAAGGACAGGGGGATCACTCATCAGTTACTGTCACAGGCAAAATAGATTCAACTTGGGTAAAACTTAATTTAGTTTATTACCAGAGTAGGAAGATGAAACTAAAAAGCAAAACTTAAAAAAAATTCCCTGCACTTCTCCCTTCTTCCCAGGCTCTGCTTCACTCCCGGTTTTCTCTCCCTCCTCCTCCCCAGCGGCGTAGGGGGATGGGGAAATGGGGGTTGTGGTCAGTCCATCACACTGTCTCTGCCACCCCTTCCTCCTCACCCTCTGCCCCTGCTCCAGCGGGGGTCCCTCCGGCACAGCCGGCTCCAGCGGGGGTCCCCGCGGGGGCACAAGCCCTGCCACAACCCTGCTCCAGCGCGGGCTGCCCGCGGCTCACAGCCTCCTTCGGGCATCCCCCTGCTCCGGGGCCCTCCCGGGACTGCAGGTGGGGATCTGCTCCCCCTGGACCTCCCTGGGCTGGGGGCACAGCCTGCCTCACCGTGGGCTTCACCACGGGCTGCCGGGGAATCTCTGCTCTGGCGCCTGGAGCCCCTCCTGCCTCCTCCTCCCGCACTGGCCTTTGGTGCCTGCAGAGCTGTTGCTCTCACATATTCTTGCTCACCAGCTGCAATTGTTGCACAGATATTTTTTTTCCACCTTTTTAGACACACTGTCCCAGAGGCACTACCGCTGTTGCTGATGGGCTCCGCCTTGGCCAGTAGTGGGTCCATCTTGGAGCCAGCTGGCATTGCTCTGTTGGACATGGGAAGCTTCCAGCAGCTTCTCACAACAGCCACCCCTGTAGCCCCCCTGCTACCAGAACCTTGCCATGCAAACCCAGTACAATGGTCCAGGCTGAATTTGTGCAGTTAGAGCAGATAGTAGGTAACTTACTACCTGCCTGTTGGCAAAGCTGTATCAGCCAGCTTGTTCCTGGAAAGCTTTTGTTATTCTAAATAACATTTACAGCTATGGACCGCAAATTCCAGGTTCTGCAGGGTGTTTCTGAAGGACAATATGGGGCTGAGACCAGCAAATTCAGCACTTGAAGTTGAGGTGATGCAGGGAGGCTTGGTTTTGGAGATGGAAAGGAGAGCTGGTTGCCTGTAACCCCCAGCCCCTGCCCTGGGACTTGAGCAGCTGGGTGGGTGTTGCTGTAGCTCTTGCTGGGTGAGGTGTATGGTAAATTCTCCAGAGGAAGGAATTAACTTTTCAGGGTACAAAACACTTGTCTCTCGTCTGGCAGACATGCAGTATGTGTTTTGGCACAAAATACCTTGTAGCAGTGCTTTTCGCATGTGAAATTAATGGTCTCTCTGCTCATTTGATCTTGAACTCCTTTTCAGTAAAAGCTTTTCAATAAAAACCTTTACAGTATTCAGTAAGATAAGTGGTAAGACAGCAGCATTCGATTATCTAACCTTCCCTGTTATTTGGAACACGGTCATGTCCCCTGACATCAGTTAATTACTCTGAAAATTACCTTGGTTATCCAAAACCTCAACTCTCCACACATATACTGTGTCTCTGTGACATTCAGATGCCCAAGGTTGTTCTATATTAGCATAAATATCTGACCAACTCCCAGGAACTAAACGGACAGATTTTGGCTCTCATTACATCTATGTGTATTTCTGCCAACTTCAGCAAGTCTGCTGCTTTATATTTTATATATTTATATATATGAACAGATATATATTTATATATCTGTTTAAATTGGTGAATTTTGTATTATACTTATGGCTTCTCTGTGCTACATATTGCAGAAAACCGTAGTATTATACTGTCTTCACCTGAATTTTTGAACCATTCTACTACAGAGCCTTTTTTCCTTCATTTGTCAAAATAACAATTTTTTTACTATTATTATTTTTTCCTTTGGCTACATTTAAAGTTAAATTGTATTGCTGGTAGTGCTGCAAAAATATCCAGCAGAGCTTGTTCAAGAAAGAGAAATTTAAAAGTATGTTGGTATTCTAAGTGTATTTTTAAATGTTTCACTTATTTTTCTTTGGAGTAACTGTTATTTGGAATGAAGTTTTGCCTTGTTTTTTGGTAAAAGCATTGGAAAATGTTTCTGCTCTCTATTTGCAACATTTTATGTGTTTGTGTACTCAAAAACACTGTGAAAAAGTGAAATAACATTATCAATTGATGTCTAGGAAGTGTTTCTCTTACTATACCGCTCCTTCTGAGTCAGAAGAAATGGGGAGCTAAAAAGGAATGGGGACATTTTTCTATTAGTAGGTTTTGTCTCGGAACTGTTGTGCATGTTGCATTTTACTAAACCATTACGTAGGGTATATGAGGTACTTTGCATGAAGCAAAATATGCTGTATGTTTTTTAGGTTTCATCATAAATTACTGAAGAGAAAGTAACATGCAAGATCTGTGGGAGAACACAAAGCATTTTATTTGATATATCTGGGGTTGCATGAGGTTGGAAAGATGACTTGGAGTGATATAGATTAAAATATGTATTTTCAAACCTAAGCGTGATTTCAGTGGATTCTTTGTTTCTTTCCCCATAAGTGATTCTAACGGGAAATACACTTACTTGCCATGGGGAGTCATGCTGCTGATGGTTTCGATCATTGGGATGTTTTGGTTTTAGTTATTTTGTTACCCACTCGCCCAAAACACTTGGCATTAGAGGTGCCTCTTATTGTGAAGGTCACACCCTATGTGTGCAATTATGCTTTGAATAAATGTATCTTGATTGTTAAATGCATCTTGATTGTTATTTTTCTCCTACTGGAATAATAAATGAACTGGTGATCTATAAATCTGTTGATTTAACAGCAGTTAATAAGTGTTTTATGTGGATGAACTGGGTTGTCTTACGAGTGATGCTTAAATATGTAACTCTGGAAGTGGTTTTGTTTTAAATGAATTAAAGCAAGCAGGGCTGCCATGTCCCTGCTTGTTTTGATTCTTTGTAATGTCTCAGTAAAAGAGCTGAATTCTCTGGAAAGTCATATGTGTTGAAAGCGGGGCAAGCATTTAAATAGGTTCAGAAATGCACTTTCACATTCTTGATCGTAGTTATTTAACAATTGTTTGAAATCAAGGAAGCTTGTAAATAAGGGAATGCACTGATACTTACATTGTAATTTGGAAAACAGGATGGTGTTACCATCTTTGTCAGAACGCAGTCAATAGATGTACCAGTGGATCTGGTCTTGAGAAAATTGTTCCCTGCTGCTCGCTGCCACATACCTCTCTGTCTCCTTTCTCACAGCCAGGTTTGCAGAAGGTGGAAACCACAGCTCTCACTGTTCTGGCTTGTGGATTACTGCACAGATATCCTCCCTAAATGCAGAGACGGCAGCTGAAGGCCTGGTTGTCCCTTCTGCTTTCTTGGAGACCATCAGTGCTGTCCCAGAGCTGGTAGGAGGGAGCAGGACTGGTCCTTGGCTGCCCTGTGGCCCATAGGCTTTGACTGCCAGCAATAGTGCATGTTTGTATTAACAAGCCAAGTCACGATCCAGAGTACTGAGGCCTGGGCTTCTGTCCCATCTTACCATTTCTTCCTACATCTAGCTGATGGATATTGCAATAACATCCGAAGCCTTGCAGAAGGGCAGCAGTCGGAACACAGCTCTGACTTTTTTGTGTTGTGGTGATAGATAGCCAGGATGTTCTAGTCCTCTGCCTGCTGCAGAGGGAAGAACCTCCTCCTTGCTCATTCCTGAGCTGAGCTCACAAGTTCAGCTATTCATTACTGAGGGGTAGGACAGTGGACATCAGATATATCGTGTTTTATGCTGTTCCCACTTGGTCTGTACAGTGAAAGGTGAGAAGGTGGTAGGGATTGGAAGTTAAAACAGAGTTATCAAAACAGATGGGCAAAAAAGTCAATTTCTGCTGTGGTTCTCTGTGGGAAATATCAGTTATAAGCAGCTTAGTCTTGGTCCTAAGCACCATAGAATGGGATCTGTTACTGCAGTAGAATCAGAAAGGATTCCCTTATCAAGAACAATGAATAAACCCAGTACCTTTCTTGTATCTGAAAGCGATGCCTTCAAGCTGCTGTGTAAGAATGCAAAAACCCAAAATATGACAGTTTCTCCTACCTAGTAAAAACACCATGGGAAAAAAAAGTACTTTCCTAAGATAAGTGATGTATTATGTTTTCGGTTTCTGCTTTTCCCCAAAAGCAACTACATTTTTTAAAAAACTCTTTGTCTTTCTGGGTAGGTTGTGTCTATTAATATCTTAATTGGGGGGAGTTTTGAACTCTGATCAACAATGTTGTTAATAGCTAAATCATGCATGACTTACTACCTAGGTAAGATCTAGGAAGATGTGTGATATCCCCTCAGCCTCCATGCTTTTCTTTATGTTGACTTCAGGGCAACCACACACAAGCTTGCAGATGAGAAGCCATTAGATGGGCTAATGGGGCATTGAACTAACCTAAGGCAATGTATGTAGGGAGCTGCTTCTCTCTTAACATCTTATCAGAACTCTTTCAAGTATAACAGGAGGCTAGAGGTAATTAAGCTAAAAATGCAAATAAACATGATGTGACCACTTTTATGCTAAGTGAGTGGCTGAAAATAAGTATCTGCTTGGCATACGTCGTTTCCATGGAGCAGGGTAAATACAAGCTTGCTGCTTGTAGCAGGGTCACGGTCTCCTGCTGTGGCCCAGATTGAAAGGTGAAGATTCACAATATTTATCTTTTCAGCAAGTGTGTGGGATCCTGTTACAGGAAAGAGAAAAAGATGAAAGATTTGGTAGGTGGTTCAAGTAGTCTTCCCACACTGGGCCACTAGCTTACCTGCAGCAGAAGGGGGACAGCCATCATCAGTGCTGGCTGTGTGGGGACAGTAAAAATGAATTGGTGGCTTTACTCCAGCTCTTAATAAAGCAACTTGCTCTAATTGTGCCTTTTTGTAGGTGCTAGAGAAGAAATGTTTGGCAGAACATAGAGGATTAACTGTTGTTCTGCCACTGGAAGTCTCTGACTGAGGAGAGCGTGAGCCCGTTGGAGGCAAGATAGCCATGCAACAATTTGTATTCCAAGCTTATCATCATTTGAGAGTGAAATCAATCCATCAGTTTTCACAGGCAATATAACACTTTCCTTAAAAGCATTTCTCATGGCCCCTGGTCCTCTGTACACCAATGGAAGCTTTGCCGCTGGCACTAATAGGTCTGGTATTCAAGATCTTTCAATTTAGTCATCAAACAACTATTGATAGAGCTGAATGATGCTCATCTTGTGAGTTCCTTTCGGCAGCGACATCATATACTGCACATGTTCACAAGACCCATATCTTCTCTTTGGGTTTCTAAGGATTACTGCGCAAAACTAATGGTGTGCTAGTTTCTTACTGCATCAGTTTTGAAGAGGAGCAGTCTTCCTGGAAGCTCAGACCTTTCCTAAGCCATTAAAATATCCATGCAACTTTTCCTGAATGCTAGGGGTTTTTTCAAGCATGCCAACTTGTGATTTGGGCAAGTTGTATTTACATTAATTTTTATTCTCTCAGAAGATTTTTCATTCAGGAACTGTCTAGCACAAGTTCACAGTAGGAATTTGCTTGATGCCGAGTGCCCTTTTCTCCTGTTGGCTTTAAAACGACTTATGCGTACTAAGCTTCTTGCAGGATCATGCACCATCATTTATTTTACACAAGAGTCTGTTTTATTTAATAAGATTTATAACATCAAAGACAGCAAGAATGTTCTTTTTAAGAGAAAGAGTGTGAACCCTTTACACGCTTGGGAAAAACATTCATATCCTGTATGTATTTCTCGCATACTGGAATGCCTGCTATTTAACAGCATCTAGGGATTTAAATGAAAGCTGACAACAGAAATATCCCAGACATACCTCTTCTGTAAATACCTTTAACTTCTTTTAGCTGCCTGTCTTCTGGCTTTGCACGGACAATAAAAGCCAAAATGTTAGAACTAACTTTGTTCACAGGATTTCCAGAATACTCCAAATTATTTCTGTGCATGGTGAAAACACAATAAAGATGTAGGAGAGCACTGTCAAAAACACACTGAGGAGAAGCTATCAGGCTTTGTATTTTTTTCCCCTTTCAGCTGCATTTCTATTGACTCAAATTTGGCAGGCCCAGGACCTTTCCTTTACAGCTTTTGCCTAAGGAAGGAGCTGTTGAGTAAGAACCATGTTTCATTAATCTCATGAGTCGTGCTGAAAGGGCAGGAGTGCTCCAGAGAAGTGTTTGGAGAGCAAGGTGAGGACATCTGCTCTGCAGTGGCCTAGTGAGCACAGACCATGTCCGATCCACTTGTTAGATAACGTTTTCTTGATAGCAGTGCAGGGGCAGTTGAAACAATACAAAGAAAATCAGTAAGATGCTTACAGATGAAGTGAATTAAATACACATAGTGTTTTATCCTTGTCTTATTCACTTATGACAGTGTTACACAAAGGGTGGAAGAGTTGGACTTGTAATTTCTGTGGACCAGGTGGTCAGGAAAGGCCACTATACAATGCAGGGATTTTTTTAACAGGTTGTTTAAAGTTGCTTAGTGAGTAGAATATATACTAGGAGGAATAGGTTGAAGTTAGTTGCAGAAGTCCGGCCAGTTGATAAAAAAAAATAACTTTCGGCATATTGCTCTCTGAAAAGTTTAGACTCCCCATCCATTGGAGTCCTTTAAAGTCATTTGGTGTTTCATTGCCCTCTGTCACGCTTATCATAACCTTGTGAGATGGGCTGGCTCTGCAACCTGAACAGACTTTCTGGCAGCTGCGGTATCCCAGATTTGTGCGTTGTAAAAATTTGTAGGAAAAAAGAGATCCATGGCAAGCAAGAGCTTTTTTCTTCTTTTTTTTTTTATTTACACTTTAATGTTTAGACTATTCCTGTGCAAGAAACCACTTATTTTTGCTATATTGCACATAGTTGTAGGGTTAACTAATTTTGTTAAAATCTAGCATGTGCTTTTAAATATACTCTGGAGAAAAATTCTGCCATGGCAGGAAATGAAGAAGATGAACTAATTGGTTGTCTTTGTCACCAGTTTTATGATTCATTTTTATGGTGCTGTGTCTTTATGAAATCATATGAAATGTATGAAATTGTCCTTGTTTGCAAGACTTTTAAAATGTTTCGGAATTCTTATTTGCAAGCCATGTTTCATATATAAATATATAAATACATCAGCAGATTAGAATTTCATTGCTGCAGCTTTTCGAAACTGCTTCAAGCACAGTCTTCATGCAAACGGTGTAATCCCTTTGCTTTGCAGTCCCTAGGTCAAAACTGGGAGAATTTTTGCAGGGACCTGAGTGCCTTTTTTAGCTGGCTCCTATAGAAGAACAGACAGACAGTCATTGGAACAGCTCGTGACATATGTTTGGCAGCAAAAGTACCCCTGATTCCAAGTTCCAGATTATACTTCTCAGCTATGGCTGGCCCTCTTCCTGGGCACTCATTAGCTTTTCTTTTAGTCATTTTACACCCTACAGAGGTAGTCTTCTTCCACTGAGGTTTTTTTGGGGTTTTTTGGTTTGTTTTTTTTTAATTGCAGAAGACCCAATCTGTCCTTTGTAGTGGTATGAATGTGTTGGGGGTTCCTTTGAGTGAAAGGGTGGCTGGCAGAAAACGTGTACTTTTATATTATAATGAAGAGGAGAAGTGTGAACTGGGAAGAAGAGTTCCTGAGAAATCTAAAGCGTGTCGTGAGTCTTATCTTGCAGCATATAGCCCTCACATATGCATACTTCTGTGAAAGGCAGAACCATTTCATCCCCTGTGTCTCAGATACCTTTGTGCACAGACTGATTCTTTTGTGCTTGAGCAGCAGATTTCTCTAGGACTATATGGGTGGTGGCTCCCATATAGTCTTCTATAGAGTCCCAAGACTCTTCAGACTTGGAGTCATCTTCCATTCCTGGCTGCAGCATCCTGTCTTTCTGAAGGCAGCATCAGAATGATGAAAACCACGTACAGCATTTGAAACAAAGGAATGAATAGCAACAAGAGAAACCTCTGAATGCACAGAGGTGACTGGCTGGGATAATTTAAAATAAAAAATAGCTCTTGTCTAGCAGCTCCTTTATAACACAAAGTTACTGTCCAGAATATCTCAGGAAGCCGTTTTGTATTCTGCTAGTGTAAACCTAGATAGCAGTTTTATCTTTAAAGATTAGGAGTTATTTGGGAAAGTTTCATTTCATTGTTGTATTTAAAATGAGAGATTCCTGCAGCTTTGTCATCTAACTGTGCTTTACATTAATTACTTTAGTGAAGCTGAGTTAAATATTAGTCAGACTGCATATTTAAGTCTACTTGTGGTATCAAGATAAAAATCCAGTCATCCCATGTTATAAGCACTTCCTTTCTCTTCCCTTGACTCCCCAAAAAAAGGTTTAAATTGTTTGGTTGTTTGCATTCTTTGAAGAATATGAAGGTTTTGCACTTCAGACAAGCTCATTTCCTTTTTTAATGGGAAAAGGTCCAAGCATTTCTTTTCAAACAGAACTAGAAAGATTATTTTTGCAGACTTCTGTTGAGCAGTTTTGGACAACACCCTGTAACAGGAAACCATGGCTTCTCCTAAATATCTTCAAGATGAAAATAGATAACATTCCTGTTTGAAATTACTAGCCACAATTGATGATTTGAGATTATGATAGTAATTTATAAATTGTTTTACCCGTTTTATATGAATGAGTTTATTCCATTATTCAACTCAAAGTTTGCTATTGAACATATGGTATTTGAACTTGCAAGGTTTTTTTGTTACAAAGAAAGGCTAAGACAACCTACTTCTTATGTAAAAACAACATTCCTAAGAAATGGATCTGGGAGCAGACCTACTGTGTAGTCAGTATTGAGAGCAGTGGGTTTAAGCAAACGTTAAAAGGGAAGATCTTTAGTTAGAGGTGATAGTATGGGCCCTTAAGGAAAAAAGTGATGGAATTTAAGGAACAAGTATTCACAGTTGTGTTGCACATAAACATTTTGAACTTTCTCCTGAATCTTTTTGTTTTGTATCTGCTGATGAGTGTAGGTCAAAAAATATTTCAGGAATGTGAGTTTAACGTAACCACAACTTCACAAACTAAATATAACCACAATTTTACAAAGCATCAAAGCATTTATGCACATAGAATCATGCAGAGTGAACTGAGAAAGGATATAAATGCCTATCTAATTTCTAAAAACTTTAGTTTGTATCTAAGGAGTAATAATTACTAAGTACACATAATCCACACAGATACACACGGGCATCCCAGTGGTTTTGCATGGCCAGAGGACCTCATGTGTCTTTTAGCTGTTCTGCGTGTTGAGGACTGGGGGTGATTAGACAGAAGATTTCTGTCTTCGCTCAATAGGATGACAATTTTGTGATGCTTTTTTTCATAGTCCATACAGTAGAATGACATGATTCAGCACTTGAGCCAAATTCCTAGTTATCTGCCAAGTTTGGGCTAGCAGTTTTAGTCAAAGTGGATGCCCTTGATGAAGTGTGAGGTCGAGATTGCAGGACATGCAAAGAATGAATTGAAAATAAAAGTGCTATTACTGAAAATTTTCAAGATCTTAGATTTGATATCATAGATTGCAGATTTAGGATAGATTGTACTGTTTTGTTAAAAAGAGATGGTTAGCTATATCCAACAGGCCCATGAGAGCCAGAAACTTCTTACCAAGAGCCAGTTCTGGGGGAAGTGGAACATAATCTTTTGAACTTTGGCTTCAGTATGTTCTTGGTTCATTGTATTCCACGGAAGATTCATGAAGGAGAGTCCCTGCTTTCTATTAGTTTAAAAAATAAAAGAAAACAATCCTCCCAAACCACTAAAATGTGTTACGTGATGTTTAGATGGGCATATTTTCAAAAACCAGCATATCATTTTTTGCTGGAGTTCCAGAACCTTATGCTAACGTCTTTTTCCTTCTCTTTTCTTGTTTATTTGAACGGTGAGTAAAAAGCAGAAAATAGCTTTCTGGCAGTAAATGCTCTCCGGCATTGGAAAGTATTTGATGGTTAAGTTAAGAATGAAAAATACGGGGTTGGATATGTGGTGGTTGAGCTGCTGTGCTGGCTGAGCTCCTTCCCGGATGGCCAGGCATGTGCCTTGCTGCCACAGATATATGCTGCGGCATTTCTGCAGAAGGGGGAAGAAAAGACTATTTCTAAATGGGGAGGGGAAAGGCTTTGAACAGAGAAGCTGTTTTTACTTTGGTTTTTTGATGCTCTCTGAAGTCATAATTTGTTTCTTGCCTTCTAAAAGACACCACTGAATAAAGGAGTAATACCTTACAGATTGCCTCACACTTGCACTCCCTTCTGCAGTTCATTGCCATACCAGTTTTCTTCTTGCATGTTTGTAGAGCATCTAGCTCACAGAAACCCAATGCTAGTGGAGGCATACAGGCTACAGTATATTAATAATATTAATGCCATGCTACCCCATCTATGTTATGTTTTCTGTACTATGAAATTACCCCTTAGCCAGATAAGTGACTTAAGTGCCTACTTTCCTCTTTCCATTTCCTGCAAAAGTGAGACTCGTTTCACTGCTCACTAGCTCAGGAAGAGGGCTTTGAGCATGAATTTCTTTTGCAATTGCCACAGTGGGACAGCACTCGCATACTAGCGTAATTTGCATTGCTGTCTGAGGACACTTCCATGGTTTAAGCACTTCAGGAGCCACCAAAGCAATTTATGCACCGTGCAGCCAAATGCATTCTTTCCTGCACCCTGCTGTGTAGCAGATCTCCCTGCAGAACAGAAATCCTGTGTATTGCCCCACCTTCCTCCCATGATCTCCTCTGCAGCTACATCTGCTGTTTGTGAAATCGGCTTTCAAGCCAGCGATGTCTGCAGAAATGACCTTTGCTCCTCAAGGAATCTCCCTCTCCCACGGCTCTTTTCCGTTGAGGTTAGCAGCGCCCTGTGCTGCACCTGCAGCAGCTGGGTAGCGCGGTGCTGTGGGGTGCAAAGCGAGCAGGGAGAGCACCTTGTGCTTCCCTCTCTTGTGATTAGTTTCGTGTACGTTGGAAGCTATAAAATGGTGTTGGTGATGGTCTTGCACTCCCGTATGGGTAGCCTGACCAGAGTATGTTGCATGGAAGAAACTCATACTTAATTACAAGTGTCAACTTAGAATAGCACTTCTGTTTATTTCTAACTAAATACATAGTTTAACTGTCATTGCAAACTGGGTATGCGTTCTGGTAGTAAAGTGCAGCTTATCTTTAAACTGAAACTGACTTTTGTGAATAATATGCTTCCTACAGCTTGTTTGTAGTGCTGTAACTGAGCAGCTGGAGGTAAAAAGAATGTGCTTTTCCCATAAATAACTGCTATACCAACAGGAGTGCTACTAAGAACTGAGATACAGGGGGGCAAACGATGGTATGGATGCTTATACATTGATTTTTTTTGTTGTTGTTGTTTGATAGGAGGAAAGTAATGAAGACATTAGAAAATTTAGCAAAAGGAAAATAAATATAAAGGTAGTGATTGGTTTACATGGAAATAGTGTCTTATCGCATGGATACTTGATTTTTTTTATAACAATAGATGCTAAGCTAGTACTTAAAGCATGTGTAGCATGATTTATATCCAGGAGCCTAGTGACTGGTACTGTTTTAGGAGGAAAAGGCATATGGCTTTAATATATTAAAATTTGTCTTCAGCAACAGAATTGTTTTTAAATACTATTGCCTTTCCCTCTCTCTACACTTCTCCTATTTCTTGTTTCCCAAATTCCGCGGGATCCAGCCATCTGGCTTTCTCATTATCTGGCCCACTGTATATTGTTAGTCTACTTTTCTCTAAAGAAGGGGAGACAAAGAAATTCGACATTTAATTTTGTGTCATTACTCATTCCCTCTTTGGAGTCAGATTTTAGTTTAATTTGTATCCTTTACCTGTTTCTTGGTCCTGCCTGGTTCTACTCTGTGTTAGCGCCTGCTGATGGTTGCTAGCCCAGTGTGGCGGAAACACTGTGGGCTGAACGGGTTTTTTTTTTTGCTTGCTGGCTAAACTTGGTTGGTTTTTCTAACCCTTTGCACAGCAGGGAGACATATGCTTTTTCTGTGGCTTGAGCACAGGTTCAAAAGCCTCAGTCTGTGGACTGCCCAGCCTTTGGTGGGTCTTTATGTGGAGCTGCCTGTTCATTTTCAGGAGCTGTGGTCCCAGCAGCTCTCCTGACTGAGAGGTTTCCTTGTGAATCGCCTCTGCAGGGGCAATGCAATGACAGCAATTACCCGTGCTGAAGGCTGTTTTAACCTCCTTTAGTCCCCTGTAGTGCAGGCAAGGGGAGAGCGATGGCTGCAATATAAACCCTTCGGAGTGGAGGGGGGTGTGAAGGTGGTCAGGAGCAGGTGGGATGGGGTCTGTACTGAGCCCCTCCGGCTACACTGCAAGGAGTGATATGGCACAGCAGGGCAATCCAGGTAATGAGGACTTACAAAGAAATCCAGAGGTCTCCTCTGCTTTGTTCCGCCTGAATGCCTTGAAAATTTGGGTACTGTTTAGAGTAGTAGTAGGGGCAGAGCCATTTCTCTCTGCATATCTCGGCTCTGTTCCACATGAACTGGAAAGGCCTCTATAGCCTCAAGGAAGTACAGGAGTCAAGGACTGGGAGAAGTTAGCAAAATCCATTGACATTAATCCAAATTAACCTTTGAACACCCTACGTTTTCTGAATGCAGTTTTTTTAAATGGCAGCAGACAGCAGTAAATGATCTTGTTTAATATCTCTGGGCTTCAGTGAATGTGAAACATTAGTATGAAATCTCCTTATTGTTATAATAAATATCTGGTTTAGCCTGATAAGAGGTGAGATGGTTCATAAAATGCTGGATGAGTAAGCCTAAAGAATCTGTCTAATTGAATCTTCTTTCGTACAACGTCAGAGTAGCCGAAAATAGAGGTCTGGGGAATTGTAGTAAATGCTGCTTTGGCATTTTCTCATTGGCAAGCTGGGCTGGTGATGATCCTGCTTTGGGTCCCCATGAAACCAATTGTAGGCAAGTCACTCCTAACAGCAGACAAGGCATTTTAATATAAACCTTGGCTGCATGAAAATGTGCATGTGTGGGTTGGGAGACACATAGCTTAATTTCATAGGTCAAATAAGGAAGCGAGGTTGAATTTAACTATCGAGTTTGGAGTAGCAGGAGATGTGTTTCTTAATGTCACTATTTTCCCTCTTCTTTTAGAAACTGTATGTGTTATATTGCACAGGGAACACTTAACAGTTGTGTCTCTGAGTCCCTGTTGTTTACTGATGTGACCTTTCATATAGCTCTCAAATGTGGTGGTGTTTTGTTGTATTTTTTTTTTTCCCTCCATGTCAAATGAAGCTTAAATTTAAATTTCATGTACCACTCACATTGGCATGGCTTGGTCTCACACAAGCTGAACAAGTATCCCTGCCTCGAGTGAGTAATCTGCTGGAGCCACTTCTATAAAGAAAGGCTCTGAGAAACGTTAGTACATGCTACTTTAAATTATCCATATTGCATATATAAGACCTTTATTTTAGGCAACAAAGAAAGAAGATAGAAGGACAAAAAAAAGTGATTAGCTATCACATCCTTTATAAAACCTAACTGCTTCTAAGCAAGTTAAGAAGTAGTTAAGGGGATCGTAAATCTTACACCTAGGTAGTAAATTTGGCGGGTATACTGTGGGTACATAATACTTGTCAAATACAAAGAAATGCTCATTTTGTTACACATAGGTCTGAGCTCTGACCTATAGATTTCTGAGACCTCGAAGAGAAGTTGCTTCTCATTTTATGTCATGATCTTACTATTTCCTGCAATGCTGCAGCCTTCTCGTCATCTGGGAAGAATCATGTCAAGTTGTCAAACAGACTAATTGCTTTAATATTTTGCAATTCTTTCACTTGAAAACGGGTTCTTGCCCAGTGATAAAATCACTTTTGTTTTAAATGTTAGTGTCTTTGGCAGATAGAAGTATTAGATAATGTGATAGGATTTTCAGAATCGCCCATGGGTTTTGGACGTTTAATTCCCATTCATTTCTGAGAGGTTCTTTGCTTCCCTCAGGACACCTTCAAAATCTCAGCCTTCATAAACCTTCTGGTAATGGCAGGTTTTAAAATCTTTTCAGTTTCAACTTAATGGCAAATCTGTTTCTCATGCGGTTTCTGCAAGTATAAAAGGAACACAGGACTTTTCCTTGGAGTACTGGGCAAGGGAGGCAGCCAAAACAAACACAAATAGGATCACAGCGACAACCTCACCGAGATCCTGACGCCTTTTTGGGCGGGAGCTCTGTTTGCTTTTGCAGCGCTGCGGGCAGAGTGCACATCCTCTCCTTGAAATGAACTGCTTCCCACCGGGACTGAGGGAGGGAGAGGGCTTGCAGGCACAGAAGTAACCCAGTGCTTGTGATCCAGCGAGGACAGCTGTGGCTCCCACTGGTCTGCTGCACCTTCATATCTCCCCATGCCGGGGGCCGTGCAGAAATTCCTGGTCGTATTGCTAAAATATGGTGGTGGAAGAACTGGGGTAGATCTGATGTCCTTTGACTTGTTATATTTTGTATCTTGGAGCACGAGCCTATAATAGAAGGATGCTCAGCTGGAAGGCTGCGGCTCTGAAGAGATTAGGGAAAGGCCGGTATTAGCTACAAAACCTTTCTTACGGTTTCTTTGGAAAATACAGTTTGAGGAGCTTAGTAAATCCGGGTTAAAATTAGTAAGTGAATTCAGAGGCAGACAATATGGCCTGTGAAACCTGGGCTGGTGACTGGAAGAAAGCAGAATGTGTAAAACAATGGGGCTGGAAGCAAGCTGGGAAGCTCGGAGCCAGCTGCGCAGCCTTAGGCTAGCCTGGGAGTTGCGATACACGTGATGAAAGCAGCCTGGTCCGGTAGGGAAATTCTGCCTGCAAACTTCCCTTCTGCCCTGAAATCATCAGCCTTCATCTCTGTATTGCTGACATTTCTTGGCTCAACGATTTGACTTGTCAGTAGCAAAAGACAATGTGAGAAAAAACATTTTGCAATTCGTGTTGTTCCTTTGCGTTTGTTCAAAATGGCTGCTGGGCAAGGGGGAGAGGCTGTTGCCGAAGGTTCAGCGAGGGAGGCACTGCAGAGTGCCCTGGGTCGTGCGGGGTAGTCTGGCGGTTCAAGCATTTGCAGTAATTCCCCAGGAGTTACTCTGGAATGCCTGAAGCTCCTAATGGTTGGGCCTTTTTCCTTGTCCCGAGGAAGGGTGGGGAGACAAAAGTGACCTTTGAAGTGATCTTGTCAATCTAGGGGTTGCAAAAAATGCAGCGCTGTTGGTCAGAGACACCCTTGTAAAAATAAAGGGCATCCAGTATGCCATCATAATTTTTCTGACTTGCATTTGTCTGCTGTTAGTAAAGCCCTGTCCTTTGTCTTCAAAAGTGCTGGAGAAGAGATGTGCAGCATAAAAGGAACAATCATGGGGCCACCAAAGAGTCCAGTCTTTGTTGTTGTTTATACCAAAGTATTATGTTATGCTATTGGCAAAGTAATTTTCAGCTCCGAGTGAGACAAGATCAGTCACAGTGGTTTTCACAAGATTGATGTGAAGAGCTAGAGTGGTGCTAATTAATCAGAGATGGGGAGAGCGTGTGCCTGCATACTCAATTAGTGTAACATTTCCTAAATTGGAAAGGACTTCTGCCATACAGTAATACTATAGCAAAGCCTGAAGGGTGCAGAAATACAATTCATAATGAACTTCCTTAACTCATTACTTGAACGCTTGCACCCCAAGATGTTATTGAATGGTAAGCCTAGAGTGACTTTTCTGTTGTAGGTATTGCAATGCTGGGAATTGCCAAAAATGCATGAAAGGCAATATGTCCTTTTATTTAGAAGATGTTATATAACTAGGCTCCCTAATTATATTTTTACTTACACAGAAAGAGGAATGGGTGTTCGTTACAGTAAATCGTCTTTGACATAAACAATACTTAGTTACAGCTGCTTTTCACTGTTCTTTGAAATCCAGTCTCTTTTAAGAAAAACTGCAGGTTGTGATAGCTGCTACAACACTATAAACAATAATAAAATGGTAGTTCCAGCTTTGTTCCAGTACTGCCCATGGAAGTCTAAAAATGAAAACTGGTTTCCAACCTAAAAGCAGACATCGATGGTAGGATAGAATATTTTCTCTGCTTGTTATCTAAATTAATTTTAATATTGAACTCTAGTATTTTTGCTTGCTTGTTCTTCTGTTACAGCAAAGATATTTTTTCTTGCCTATAGGTAGAATAACCTGTAAACCATTGTGATCAAAAATAGCAGAAGATTTTTGTTAAGTCTTTGGAAATAAAGTGATTTAGTGGTATAGCAGCTTTAATTTTATCCAGATTTGTAGTTTACATCAGGCACAGCTGTTGAGTAAACCTGCAGAATGAATTAGAAATGGATTAATGAAGCTGTAAGACAAATACATTAGAATATTTTAAACAGCTCTCAAGGAAACAGTTTAATTTTAGTCATGTAACGGCTTTATACTAAGAGCAAAATAAAAGTAAAACAATAGACTCAAATTCTAAATTGACAGCCAACAGATAGTATTTTCCATGGGGTTTTGAAGTATGCAAACCCATATAATTATTTTTCTGACTAGTGAAATTGATTCATATGGTTTATGAGGGAAAGAAGCCCTCTCTGACAAATATGGTCTGTGGCAGCTGGCCCGATACCTGTTATGCCACTCCAATGGCTATAAAACCAGAGATAACAGTCCAATTTCATTTGTAGTTATGCTGCTATAAATCTGGAGTAAGTTCATTGGTTTGATTCGAGCATTAGAAACCTAAGTTACTTTTCCTCTCCCAATGTCTGTCATTTCAGGTCATGTTCTGTGCAATATAGTGCGGATGAAATGTGTCCAGTATCTTTGATATCTTAAGCCAGAAATAGGTCACTGATCTTTGATTCTCCAAGGGAAAAATACTCAGTTTAGCAGCCCGACAAGGGGACAGGAGGGACGATAGCTTTTGGTAGACTTACTCAACTTAAGAAATCCTCAAGCTGATTATGTGCCTTATTCAAGTTTCTGCCTCGTTTCTGCTGCAAACAGTCCTGGAAAACATGGACTTCTGATGCTCCTAGGTTTGCTGGAGGAACCTGGGAACTAGTTGCTGTCTTGGTCTTTGTATTGTTGTCGTAGTCATCCTTTGAGCATGTGTTACTCCTGTAGCGTGGCTAACACAACAGGAGCTGCCTAGCAAATCTAAGAAAGTGCCAGCAGGTTTACTTGTCTTAATCATACTGCTGTAGTTAAACTGCTGCAAATCTCTTACATTTCAGAATATCCTCCTCCTTGCAGTTTAGCTGAAGTGTTACTACCCGAGAATTTAATTTGGCAGGAGCAAAACTGTACCTGTATGGAAGGAGTGGTGGACTCCCACTGATATACACACTCTTGCTGAGTTGCTCTGTAGCTGTTTGCTTGAGGTATGACTGTTGAAGCTGGCTAGAGATGGATTTGTTCTTTTTTCTGCTTATTTGTGGTGTTTGTTTGCTTTACAATTGAACCTATTCCTGTAAGAAGTTGAGAAAGGATCAGGAATGCTTAACAAAAGTGCAGGTACTTGGGAATCTGGGTAGAACAGTGTTTGTAAGAAATAATTATCCTTGTCTTACACTCAAGGCATACAAAGTACACTCTTCACCTAACCAAACGTAGGTCAAACTGAGCTTAGCCCACTCTTGAGAGATTTGAAAAGCCTGTGCATGTATTTAAATTCTAGTGCAGTGGAACAAATCCTCTGGTTGACTTCCTAGGATAGGTAGTTGTTTTAAAAACACCACTGAAATTAGAAAGCATATGTAGGAGTTTGTCCTGGCCCCCTCTTTCTTGCATTGTTCAGAATTTCTTACCCTATGGCCATTGAGCATGGCTGATCTGCCTCAAAGTTACCTGCTCTTACACCCTGCAGAATCACCTGCAGCAGCGTATGTCTGTCTTTTTCTCACTGCAATGACTTGGCTGTACTTAAAGTCTGTGTGAGTAAAAGTAAATAAAATTCAAGTCAATAAAATGTAATAAATAGCATCCCTGTTACAGGTACAAAATGATACTGCTGTACCTCAGTCAAGCAGTTGCACAGAAGAAACTGCTTCTTAGACAAAAACGTGATCTTTCACAATCCAGAATGTATTTTTCCCAGTTCTGTGTGACTTCATGGTCTAGTCAGAAAAAGCTCCTATTTTTTTTCTCTTAGACCATATTTTGTCTGTCTTTGGTCCTGCTTTGTTGAGTTCTATAATCAGTCCTAATTATCTCCATGTCTCTGTATCTGATTTCAAAGGATGGTGTCGTGCCATACCTAAAACCACTGGGGTTACCAATTAAATAAAATATTGCAGAGTGGGTTAACATATTAGCAACCTTTGTTCAGAATATTTTTGCAAAGATAATCCGAGTTATTAGCTAGCTGAACAGGGACACAAGTTTGGTCATTAAACGCAGCTGACTGAAAATTGAGTTAAGTCTCCTAATTACATGGACAAACAGCCCTGGAAGCTGTTTCTGTGCAAGCCATTGTTCTCTGATCAAAAGGAGTTTGTGATAGAGTCATCTCTTTTTATGAGATGGGAAATGTGAGTTGTATGAAATGTGCTACCTTAATGTCATCTGTTATGTATTGATGTTTTCAAACTTCTCAGAATGAAACATGATCCTGTAGTTGGCTGTAATGATAGTGTTTCTTGGGGTTTTTTGCTTTGTATGGAAATCACGTATTTCTTGTCTTTGTCACTGGTTGAATTTTAGTGTTGATGCTAGCTGTGCCATTCTGATGTTTGCAGTGACTTGTGTGAAATGGGTGACGTTTTAGCCGCCTTTCCCAAGGAGCAGACAATAACTTTCCGTGAACACAGCTCTTCAGGAAGGAAACACTGCAGGCCTTTTCAGCAGCGAGAGAGGGAATGAAAACTAGCACTCAGAAACTGAAGTCTCTCAAATAAAAAAATGCATAGTCATGGACTGTTGGTCTGAGCATTTCTCATGTCCCCAAGTTCTTATGTCATCCCTCCAGGAGCAGCTGTGTCAGGGTTCTGGATCTACTTTTTGCTGATGGACGCACCAAAGATGACTCTGTACCGGGCACGGAAGAACTGGGGAACAGTTTGTAAAGTTAATTCAGCTAATTGAATGCAGAACCAAGCTGGGTATCTCTTCCCAGCTCTTTTCAGTCTTAGGGGGTGAGTTCCTGTTTAGGACCATTTGTGAAGTCCTGGAGCTAATAAGCCTCCATATTAACCAGTAGTTCTGGGTTATCTAATCCGGACACGCCAGCTGACTGCTTGGTGAGGCTGCTTGGGTCCTGAACCAACTGTAGCGTCTGGGATTTCCTTTGTCTGTTTGCCAGCTGGTGAGAAACTTGACTGAAAGGCACAAATTAGAATCTAAAGAAAGCCTTAATGGAAGGGCCAAGCAGATGGAGATCAGCGTGGAGACTGGTAAACAGGATAGTAAGGCATAAGACACAACTTGTACTGTTGCCCTCAGGCTGCATCTGTTACTGGAAATAAAACTTGGGGTTGTCATTATTTTAACTTGCCAAATATATATGAGCTGACAAAAAGCAATTCTCATGTCTCTAAGCATCTTCATGATAATGCATCTTATGTTTCTGCATTAGGGCACAACCCTTTTGCTGCAACTTCATCTCGTAACACAGACGCTGAACACAGGAAGCAGTTGCGTGTATTCACACCCGTATTCACATCATGGATTTGCTGTTAATCATTGATAAATTGTATGCCAGACCAGCTGTACAGTTTAATTTCTGCCCTCTTTCTGTTTGCAAATAACATGACTATGCATATTGAGTCATATTCCAGATACTTTATTGACAGTAACTTTTTATAACCTGATACCCATGGCTATGTTTATCATTGGCTATATAGCTACAAAATAAGCACAGTTATTTATAACAAAATGGCTCTAAGTAAAGCTGTGAAGTGATTATGGTATTTTTAATAAGTAAAGGATTTGGAAACCACTATGGTTTCCATTTTTTGTAAGTGTATTAGTATAATTACGTGTTTTAGTGACTAAAATGAAAAACAAATAGCAAAGCATGTTTTTATTCTATTAATAAACTTGGCTAAAATGCTGATTCTCCAAATGCGTTCCACTCAGTAGGAAAGGATGAGGTTAATAATAAGATAGCATCCTTTCATCACCTCTGTAATTTGGAAGACTTGTTGATTTTCACTTTTTTTGATGTATTTCCTTTTTCTATTTTGTTAGGGGGTTTAGTTGGGGTTTTTTATTTATATTTTTGTAGGTTTTGGAATAGAAAAGTGAGGATCATGTTGAGAGAGTACCATGTAGATGTAACCATGCAAGTATAGTCCTGTTCTAAACTGAGTAAAATTTTCTAAACTGAATGCTCTAAGTTAACAGGTTATTCCTGTTCATTCCTTGTGGTACAAAGTACGAATCACCTATAAAATTTTTTAAACTTCAACTTTAGGAGCTGTAATTTGAAAATATTTTGCCCATCTGTTTAAATGAATATTTTTGCTTATGCTTTTTGACTTGGAAAAGTATAACAGAAGAGTGTTTAACGTGCGTCGAGTACATCAAGGATGATGCTTTAGTGTTCTGTATAAAGGTGCATTTCAGCAGAGCATATTTGCCAGCAGGTATAAGGTCCCTTCCTATACTGGGACCTTGACTCTCTTCTCTGTTCTCTGTCCTGGTTCTCACATTGGTAAAATGAATTCTGGTTTATCTCTCTGAAGTCTCTGAGCTCGTCAGGAGGAAAGCAGTGGGTATTTTATGCGTGAGGTATGTAAGATAAGACACATGGGAAGGTGTAGAGTGTTCACGGAAACTGATGGATGGCTTTCCTCTTAAACAGAGGTTGAATTGGAAGCTGAGAAATAGCCTTCCTTGGGTGGGAGTTTTACACGTTACAGCGCGTGCGTGCACATGTATACTGATGATGTAATTGTGAATGCACTTTAAAAAAATTGGCTTTTTATATGAACTGTGGTTTACAAAATGTTTCTAATAATTAGATTTTTATTACATAAACTCTTTTCTGCTTTTGATTAGTGTCTGGGTGTAAAGACTTTATTTTGTATGTCCTTTTGTAATTTCATACAGGAACAGTCAAAACCTGAAGGGATCCTGTACTGTTTGTATATTAAATCAGTCCTAATGTTCTTAATCTCATCAGTAATTAAAAACAAAGTTAACTTGGTACTTGATTGAGATGTAAGGATGTGGTTAATTCATTGTTTCCCTCTCTCTAGAACAGTAAAGCTTTGCAGGTTTGGTTCATGTCAGCGTTCCACAGTTATTCCAAGAAGCTTAACCTTACGTGTGTGTGTGTTTGTGTGTGTGTTTATGTATTTTCTTTGGATAAACTTATTTTGACAGGTGGCAAGATCCATGCAGGTCTGATTGTTTACCATGCTATGCAGTAAGCTGTGCAAAATTTTTTTTTAAGTCTCTCTGGGGGCGATGGCATCCTGAAGTAGCTGTATTGTTGCATAAGGGCCTAGATGCCAATATCTTCCTGTTCATATAAATTCTAGCAATAGTGGAAGTATTGTGTACTCTGAGTCCCTGTGTAGGATAGGTGTAATATATACCCCATACTTTCAAAGCCAAGAAGTCCGTGCTAATGTTTGTTCTTTGTATTAACACAGTTTGTATCTACAGCCAGCCTTTTCAATAGCTTGGTTAATTCCCCTTGCTGCTAGGTTAAGGTGATTTCTGCCCAGCCACTCCGGGGCAGGTTAAAACTGGATTTCTTCTAGGAGCTCTTAGAGCCCACCGGTCAGCTATTGCTCAAGGAGCCTGTATAGCTGACAAATTAATTTCTGCCCTATTGAAATTAAAAACAAATAATTGCTACAGGGTGACGGTGCATCGTAATGTAAGTAATAAATTCATGGTAAATTATATTTATACTGAAACAGGGAGGCACCATGTATCTTTGGTGATTTATACACGCAATCTGCCAAGTTACTGAGCTAATATTAATTTGTGGAAGACATCAACCTTGCTCTGCAAGATAATTTAGATTATTCCTTGTACAACTCCAGTGCATTCACATGAAGCTGTGGGAACAATAAAAATATTAATAAAGGACTTAAAAATGGGAATGCTTATGGGAAAGGAAAAGCCTCATACATCCCTGAATAAACTGGTTCTTTACATGCTGAGTTATTTCTTAATTCTCACTGTCTTCTAGTATATTTTCTATAGTTTTCTGGCTTGTATTCATCACCATGGTATTAGAATACTTTCGGGTAGTCCATTAAGTAGCATGTTCATCAGATCATTATACCCTGTCACTGAGGAGAGGATTAAATAGTGATATTGTATCTATTAATCTGGGAAACTGTGCTTCAATTACAGCAGAGAGGAGAATGGATGAAGGGATGAGTTTTATTGGCATATGGCCTTGATAGAATATTGGTGGTTTACTTAATTTGGTAGTTTTTTCTAACATATTTGTCTTTTATAAAAAAATAAAATTAATTGAAAGTCCATGTACTGATAGAGGAGAATTGCCTATCTCTTACTAGGTTTACTAGGTTACTTCCAATTGCCAAATGACACATAATTGTCATATAAAGAAAAGAATGTTAGAACCTGTCTGTGTATCCAAGGAGAAAAAATAAAAAAATATTTAAAAAACACCCTGCAAGTGAGCAGTCAATCTCCAAGGAAGAGGTGAGGAATAGAAAAAAATTACTGAAATATATTTAGATAAGAGTACATCTGCTGCAGAGGAAATCAAACCAGAAGAGTCCGTCTCCTGGTAGTTAAAAAGGAAAAAATTCCATCTGCCAACATCTGAGATCAGAGGGGACACTAATGAACATCAACCAAAGTTATGATAAAATATTAAAGAAATATTTAAAACTATTTCAATGCAGCATTCACACTTCACTGCAAGGATGTGCACAGGGACATAGAAGACTATGTAGTTAGACTATATTAGCTTGCTGGAGCCAGATGGAAAAATTCAGAAGAAGTTACATAAAGGTTTTCAAACAGAGATATTGTATCCTGGCAGAAGAAACAACTGTTGGGATTGGTGAGTGATATAAAGTGATATAAATTTTTAATTAACCAGATTAAGTCCCTTTTTTGAAAGCTTTTGACTACATAATTGAAAGTTTCCAGAATGGTGTTCTTCTGCAATCTTTGCCTTTTTGAAATGTAGCGAAGATTTTATGAAACTAAGATTTTATGAAACTAACCCATTAAGATACTTGTCTTCATCAAGTTACGCATTTTTTATTTATCTTTATTTTTAAAGCAATCATTTAAAACCCTTGAGGGGAGAAACTAGCAAAACTTGTATGTTCAGCTGAGACAGCTTTGTGGCCAGGGTTTCCCAGGTGGTAATATAAGATCATAACAGCAGCCAAGGGACCTGCGATGTGTATTCTGAGAAGGCTGTTGGCAGAGCAGAAGAGGTATTGACGGTGGCTCTGCATCCACTTGGACGTGGCTCTTCCAGAATTAAAAAGGTACAAGTTCAAAATAGGAGGTTGTAGGCTTAATGCTCCTTCTGTAATTACTGATTGCCTTGTAATGGAGCCCCAGACTGGAATGGGAAACAGTATCACGCTGAAGGTCACGCTGCCTGGGTTTAGATGTCCCTGCTCTGTTCCTAGCTCCTTGTGTAATCAGAAATACGGCAACCGGGGGGTTAGCAGGAGGTGACGTGAGGGAAAGCAAAACTAAATGTGAAATGTTCTTCAGGTTAAAATGCCACCATGGGGAAAATGCAGAGACCGCTTCCTGGATATTTCTGAGTGTGAATATTTCTCACAAATGGAATGAGATTTAGTGGGTGCGTTGTGCCTGCTTTGCAATAGGGACAGAACTATATAAAGAACAGAGCAAAGCGCAAGCTTAGAAAATTCATTCATTCAGTGTATTGCTGTACTATTTCTTGACAGATGCAATTTGTTTATCTTCTGTTTTTACTGAAACAATTAGCTCACCCCCACTATTCTCTCTAAAAGTGTTGGTGATGAGCAGTTAATTACGGAATCTATCACAGTTTCTTAAGTGCAGTTCGTTGATTGACCAATGACAACATGCTAATAATTACCTGTAACTCTTTCTGATTTATCTTGTTTTACAGTAAGCTACATTTAATAATAGCAACCTTGCCTTGCTTCCAACCCTCTAGAGACTTGCCTAAGTAATAATTACTTGCAGATGCAGCTCATTTGTGCCCTGATTCACACCCCTTCAGCCCCAGTGAGGTCAGGCCTTTCACATTTGTATTTTCCATCTTTAAGCAAAACAACATGTTGATAGAGAACAGAATATGAAAAAGAAATACTGCAGGATTTGTGTATGAATGCTGCCCATGGGAACAGGGGCTTTGCCTTACAACTTCTGGAGAGTCTTCCTCAAAGAGATACCTGCTGGCTAAAGGTAATAGGCACTGCCTTCTGCGCAGTGATTGGGTTCGGCTGAAAACTTGAAAAATTGATTTTGACCAATGCCACAACCTGAAACGCAGATCAGGTGGCTTAACTTCTGAGGCTGATGTTTCTGTCCACCTGCCTGTCCTCCTCAAAGTCTTTACACCTGCTGGCAAGGCTCCTGAATATGATGGGACAGGAAAAGCACGGTTAGGAGAGTTGAATACATTGCAGATTGACAAGTTTCATGAAAACAGAACCTAGGGTAGAGAAACAGAGCTCTGTTAATGCCTCTCCCTGAAAGGAATGGTGCTGCAGGGACTGGGCTTTCATTAGACATCTGTGAATCCGCTGGAGAAACAGCTGTTGTGAGTGTCTCGATTCTGGGATGGTAGACCCTTAAATCAGATTACACACACTATTAGTCACTGGTGAAGCTAGCCACTAGATGCAAAGTTCATTGCAAATACAAATTCCGTTAGTTTTGCTACCCAGCTTTCCATCATGTGTGCAAGGGTCTGTTCCTATGGGATGCTGAACACCTTTAGCTAAAGTAGAGTCTGATCGTTGCTGTTCATTTGCCTTCAGCCTCTCCTGGCTCTTATGGGGATTTAAAAGGTTTTATGTTGCATAATCGACCCTCTTCTGAGTAGGCATTAGTGAAGAGGACATGGGAAATCATCCGGTGACAGGTTTTAGTTGTGAAATTACAAAAGTGCTTTTGCCTGTGTGTGCCAAGTAAGGAAAGATCCATATATTTGCATGCATTGTCTTTGGGCAGCAATGAAAAAGATAACTGACAACTTGGTTTTCTGGGAAAGAAAGGAGCATTATCAAGGAAGATACTGGAAAAGTTAATTAGAACACTAAATGAGCAAATATTTTACTGTCATTACTTAAGCTTTCCTAGGAAAAGAGATAACTTTAACATTAATTGCCTATCAGAGAAATGTTGGAGGGTTATGACAAATGAATATGTGGGATATAGGATGAGCATTCAGATACTGGAGAAATAGAGCAAAACAAATAACATTAATAATAACAATAATTTGTGAACGTGTATGTGTTGGAAATAGTTAAAAAATGTTTTTGAAATTTAATTAATCTTGTATGTATGTGCATGCAATACTTTTTTTATTGGATTAGCAGGGGCATCTTTCAGAAATATGAAATACAAGCTGTATTCTCCAATACTGAGAGCTCTTATAATTGCCAGAAGTACAGTAAATGTCCCTATCATTCTCTGGGTTTAATCTCAGCATAATTAGCTTCTTGCACAATAGAGTGTTTAATTTGAATGGCTGCCAAGGCTCATTAAGTTAGAGAAGTAGTTCCTGAGATCTCTGTTGTTAAAATTGGGGCTCTTCTATGAGAGAATTTTCACTGGAGGTGTCACAGGGTTCTTTTTGGTATTCCAGTATTAATTTTAGGCAGGCAACTAAATATTTAAAGAGATACTGATGCACCTTTCTACCAGATGCTTAGAAGTGGGACTTCACACCTTGCTCAAAAATGTGTCTGCAATCTAGCAGATCTTTCAGAGCAAACTGGGACAAAACCAGTGTGCAACTAGTACTGCCTCAAGCAGTACTTGAGTATTTTTCTAAGGGAGGGGTATGTATCCATCTTTGCCGGTGATAGTTGCAAAATAATTACTCTTCCTAATTTGGAGAATAGGAACCCTTACAGTGAATGTTAATGTGATTTATTTGTAGTAATGGAATCCTTTCATCAAATATTTTCACTCATATTAAACATCAGTTTAATATGAATTCTTGACTGAGGTTCTCTCTGTTCTGATTCTCAGAGTTGTTTTCCCAGTGCAGAAAACTATTTCCGATGCATGTAGCTGGCAGTGGGACCATGGTGCTGATTGAAGGCAATTGTGTTCCTCATGTTACCTGGCAATTACCCATGACTCATTCATATTGTCATCTAAATTAAAGCAGTACTAGACTGCATCATCTTGAGGGATCTCATATTTTTGGGTTTTTTTCAGAATGGAATACTAACAGTGCTACTTCATATCACTTCTGAGCTGTTTGAAATTAGATGTCAAAGGCTGTACCAAAAATGTTTGAAAAATATCAAAAGCCAACAAGCACGTTTGCAGAGTTTGAGGCTGCTTCTGTGCAGAATCGCATGAATCACATGCTGCTTTACACCGTTGGGACCTTGTCTTTGTTGCTTGTTGCTTAAGGTGTAAGATAGCTATGAAAATATAAGGTGAAGTGAAGGAAAAAAGCCCCTCAAAAAACAACTGACATGTCTACAGCCCCTGTTATTTTTGTCTGAGTTTGGATATTTTGCTCCTTCCTGAAGCCTGATCTTTTTTGATTTATAGAACAGGTGGTGTCGGTTCCTTTATCATGTGCTTTGTGATGGTCTCAGGACAGTAGAAATCATAGGATAAAAAAACAGTGAAGAATCAGACCCTTCAAGAAAAGAAACTTACTGTGTTCATTGCTAATAGTGCTGGTCTGAAATTTGAGAAAGCTATACCAGATGTTTTTACATACATGTCTTGCACTTCTTTGTACTGACTTGTGTTTCCTATCTCTTGAGATTTCACAGTGCTAGCCCAAGACTGACAGACATGGTTTCCATTTAAATTGCCTGAAATATACAGGGGGGGTTACTGTTGGGGTCCGTTGTGATTTATGCATATGTGAAATAAATAAAAATGTTTCTAGGGATCACTTTTCTTCAGATGTGGCACATTATCTGCATGAGATTCTCAAATGCTTCTCCACAGTAGTTAGTATGCCTGTGTAGAAAAATCCCATCTTGTCTCTTTTTGAGACGGTCTGGGAGAAGTGTTCAGGCATTAATTTAAAAACCTGAAATTTGTTCCTGATGCTCTGGTTTGGAGGAGGAAGAGCTGCCTCATCTCTGTTTCTATTCTCCCTACGATCCTTCTACTCTATTTTTTTAATATGACTTGATGGTTCTGTGAAGCAAGAACTGTCTCTTCCTCTGTTTGCACAGGACACAATGAGGCCCTGGGCTCAGCGGGGTCTCTGACTTCTACCAGAATATCAACATAATTAGTACTAGCTTCAGACTGCAGAAGGATATGGAGGTTGAATTATTTGTTTATTTAAGAAAAGCTTAAAGAGCTTAGATGGCAAAATTTGCATGAATTATACATTGCCTCAAAGTGGCTCTTTACATTTTCTGCTTGTTGCAATGCAGGTGACGGAGCAGTGGGTATCACTGTTTTTAGTGTGTGATCCCATTGCACCACAATTAAATGTGTTACAGCTTCATCTTTAGAAAAATACTGAAATGGCCATAGAGGTCAAACCAGAGGTCTGTTTAGGCCAGTATTTTTTGTCTTTTGGTAACTCAACAAGATGGGCTATTGGTAAGGGAAGAGCTTAAGAAGGCAATGATGCATCTGCAGCCAGCCCTGCCAGGCAGTGGTGGTCTGTGGTTGAGGGGTTTCTTTGGCCAGAGCTTGTACCTGCATAATCGTTTTTGATAGCTCTCGATTGGATTGTCTCCCAAGCATTTGTCTAATTTACTTTTTTGCACCATTTTAATATTTCGAGCCTCTGCAATGTCCTGTGGCAATGAGTGCATTAGGCAAAAGGAAGAAGCACTTTTTTGTTGTAAACTTACTGCCTCATAATTCCACCTGAGGCTCTGGAGCTCTTGTGTTGGCACAAGGCATGAACACTAGCTCTGTGTTCCTCTTCTCCATGCAATTTCTGATTTTTAAAGACTGCTACCATATTCTTCTCTCTCCACTCTGCATCTTCTCTTTGCCTGGCCCAGACATTTTTTTCCTTCCTTTTTCAAACAGAAGCCATTGCATACCTATGCTCATCCTTCCTGCCTTTCCTGATAACATTTTTGCAACCTTTTTGAGAGGAGCAAGCAGAACTGCTCCCACCGTTCAGGACATGGATCTGTAAGGTGCTTGCTTTGGTGTTTCACTCTAATTCTTTCGTGGTGATTCTTTGGGTTCTGTTTGCCTTCAGGCTGCTGTGGAGCATGGAGGTGACACATAGAGAACTGCCAGCCTAAGTGATTGCTCTGAAATCTTCCCTGAATATTAACAACTAATTTCAAGTCCATCATTGTATATATAATTAGGGTTGATTCTGCATTGATTGTCATTGAATTTCATCTGCTATTTATTGCGCAGTGTTGTGAGATCCTTGTACAACCCTTTGCAGTCATTTTTTGTGCAAGACAGGTGGCAAGATCTGCTGATCACCAGACTTGTTTATTTTTAAATTATCCACAGATAAATTTTAAACTCCTTTTTGCAGTTAAATTAAGATTTGAGCATCTGTCTTGAGTGGGAATCCCTTCAATGTCAACTTCCTTCCATGGAAAAACCTGTCCATGTATTACCACTGTTTGTTTCCTATTTTTAAACAGGATTGCATCAAGTTAACATGCCATGTAAACGTGTTTATTTTGTTACAATAGTGCTGCCTCACCTAGGGTATGCTTATCTTAGGTAAAAGTAGGTTGTATTGTTGCAAATTAAGTGGGAACACATTTAAGTTTATTCACCCTCGTACTTATCCTACCAGGATTTGTGCCAGTTTAATTTGAATGGTTTAGAATTTAATTTAGGTTTATATCATAGTACGTGAAAAACCTTTACGGAGATGAGTATATGTGAAGTTAACAGTAGCATTTAATTCCAAAGTGTTCAAAAAAAAGGGAAAATCAATAAAATTTTTATATAAATTGGGGCCTTAAGGCAGCTGTTTAATATATAAAGTTACTGCTCTGAATTTATATTCTCTAGATTTGTCTGAGTCGCTGAATTCAGCTAAATATTTCAACATTTAATAAAGCCCTACTATATATTATTTTTTAAGGGTCTTAGAGGCTGTCATTTAGAAATCTCTTTCTCTTCATCATATAATTAAGAGCAGTGAACTACAACAGCCAATTTTAAAGTCAGGATAATGCTAGTTGTTCTACGTTGTTATTTTTAAAACAAAACCAAACAAAAATAACCAATGACACATGGATGCTTAAAATCCTCATCTCGTCCTGCTTACAGGCTCTGATTAAGCCGGTGAAAGCAGGCTGGATCTAAAAAGGCTGGGGAGGGGAATGAAAGGTCCTCAGAGAAATCACAGAAGAAAATTGCAAAGTTAGTCTTCTCTGTGAGTCGAGCTGTGAGGAGGGATGCGGCTTTCAGCCGAAGTGGGTGTTTAAAACCAAATATCATCTTGCAGTTTGTAGAAGTGTAAAACTGAGTTTCCTTATTTCGGTCCTGCTCCATAAATGTGGCCCACTTAGCAGCCCTTAGAAGAAGTGATGTCCAAGGCTGAGGGGCAGAAAGCGTATGAATGCAAGTGATGGTCCCCTGGAACTTTCCACCTCCAGGGGACATCCTGGCAAGGAAGGTCCCTTCAAGTGAGGAAGGTAACAATTTGTAGTAGCTTGCATTTAGACATATTTTCAATGACCACCTAAAAGTTGTTGGAAGACGTGAAAAGGTATATGTAGTGCCAGGAGAAAATCTATGAAGGTGGGCTTGCAGGCCTCTTGCTCCACAAGTCAAGCGCGGGAATGGCTGTGGAAACAGCTCCTTGTGGGGCATGGGTAGGTCTGGATGCCCGCAGGCAAGTAAAAAATTGCAGGATAATGTGATAAATTGTACTTGCACCATAAATGTCATTATATTACATTGCAATAGGACTTTTTGGAGGTTATACTGTTTTATGTTAGAGGTTTTTCACGTTTAGGTTCGAGAAGTTGCCTGCAGCATTGCAGAGGTAGGAAAGCCCCAAGGTGTAAGCAGAGCTGTTCTTACCAGCACCGTTTTTTTTTTTAATGTATTGTATGGTCCTTTTGGATTTTTGTAGAGAGAAGACAGAGTTTAATGTGACCAAGGGGTTCTAGCAGAAAAACTGAAGTGGGATGAGGTTTGTGACTGCTGATAGTCTGCAAGGAGAATCTTGTCTTTGCCTTTTGCTGGGACTGTTCTTCAAACCAGTGCTGCAGCTGTTCTTCCGTTATCCCAGTGAGACAACTACAAAATACAATATTGATTAGACATAAAAGGGAGGGCACGGCCCATAGTCCTGCAGTTCTGGGTAGACAAATCCTGCCGTTCCTACTGCTAATGGCTAAATTATGCCCTCCGCCCTGTCAGCCTGAATCTGGCCCTGCTGGAATTAATAATGCGGTTGGAACTGAGCTATGTTTTGCCTTTCATCTCCATTAGGGCTGGGGGTTGACAGTAGAGAGCAGGAATTGGCGATTTGCCTCTGACTACAGAGATGGCCAAAAGTATGGAAATACAATCTTCTTGTTCACTCGAACAAACGTCTGCCACAGGCTACTGAATCTTATCACACTTGTTTTGCTTGTGAAATATTGTTTGAACTGCAGTGATTACTCAGCAGCTCTTTTATTTCCATTCATATTTTACCTATATCCTTCCCAAAGGAGGAGGGGAGTTATTTTATGCTTAATTAAGTGTAAATAAGTGATTGCCTGTTTCTTTTTTTTTGTTGTCATGAGTTTTCTGAGCTTTTATTTCTTTATTTACATGCTTGCCTTTGGTCTGTGCTAGAAAACTGATCTATGGAGGGACTGGCCTCTTCTAAAAAGTGAAAGCTTGATCAAAGCACCAGTCGATACATGCATGCAGTTCCTGGGTGCTAAGTAAACTAATGAAGTGCTATGTGTACCCTGCCAATAAAAGGTGAAATATGGTTCCTATTTTCCTAATATTACTCTTGGAGCTTTGCAGCTGGAACTAAATTGCCGCTTTTCTTGTAAATTGAGTTGTAAAGTGCTTGTGCCAAAATGACAAGGAGTTGCTTGAGAAGTTGGATGAATGCAAGCCTTCCTTTGGCCAAATTACTGGGAGCCCAAGTTTAAGTGTATTGTGAGAGTGAAGAATGTATCTGTTGTGTTCGCTGGGTAATGTGGACTGTTGGCCATGAGCCACTGAACTCTGAAAGGGACTACGTAGGGTTGAGATTTATACAGGAATTGGAGTCTGCAGAGAGGTTGACAGAGAAGGTACAGCAGAAATTGGAGACCTCTTCACTGCTCTTCTCTGACACTTGTTAATCATTTTGTTTCCGGCAAAGAGATTGTGAATTCTTAAGGTTGTGATCTCAGAAAAACACACAAAGCAGCCACAAACTGCTTGGATATAGAGCTGTCCTGTAAGAACTGATACAGTATTAAATATAAAGCCTTTTATCTTTATACTGATTATCCCACATAGTATTAAAATGGAGGAAAAAAAAAACCCAAAAACCCAACCAAAACCATTTACAAATTCCTTTACCTTTTTAGGCTTTGCCTAATCATTCCCAGATTTTTCACAGGACCTTTTTTGGATTTGTTTTTTTTTTATTTTATTTGTTTGTTCTGTATCTGGAAGCCCAGCAGATGCCCCACTCTTGCCCCGTCTGGATGTAATGGATAAGCATGTTCATCTCTTTCACCAGAACTAGTTCACTTAGGCAAAGATTTTGATCCTTATTTTTTGCAGCCTCTCACTTCTGTATAGTCAAGTTACTGTACAGGAACATTAGCTTTCATTTTTAATACAAAAGAAGTAGTTTCCTGGCCTTCTGCTTGGAAATAAAACTGCAGTGCACTTTTAAATTATGGCCTTTGATAATCTCACGGTAATATTCCTTCTTATTTTAACTTTGATGAAGAGTCTCTATAATTCTACATGCATTAGACTATTGCTGTAGTTGGTGGTGGAAATTTAGCTGTAATGCTCCAACATGTAAAAATGTTCATTTCTGCTGTTGAGAGTTTTTGGAAAAGTAAGTGAAGGCTAATAAAAATGGCTTTTTTTTTTTTTTTTTTTTTTTTTTTTCATTACTAACAAAAGCTAGTATGTATGTATTCACGGTATTTTATGCTTGTTATGCTACAGCTTTTCTTGCTGCATAGGTCATGGCAGATCCTTTGGGCTGTTGTGGACTTTGTGTTCCCTGCAGCATAGCAATCACTTCAGCAGCTTCTGCAGAAGATGTTTCCTTTCTGCATTCCCTGGCTCGCATGTGGTAATGGTGGAATGTGGCTGGTTTTTTCCCTTGGGAGATCATTGAGACGTTAGGTGCTTGGAGTAAGTTTTGGGAATTGCAGTGTACTGTGCTTTTTGTCAAGTAGGAAGAAGCTATCAATAAACAGAATTGCTGTGCATGGAGAGGAGGTTAGTAATGTTATTATCACCACTTTTAAAAATAACATTCATGTCATTTATAATGACATCAATTTTTATTTCTATTCTTCGTATGCATCTGTGGGTTTACGACAGATGAAGATTAAACCTCTCCAATTTAAAATCTCAGACATACCAGAGTTTGAAAGAGCCAGCTGCAGTAACTAGAGCTGACTGCATTTGGGTTGTCACCATAACAGCAGAAATAATGGAAACACCTTTTTTTGTTGTTGTTGTTTCGTTTCTTTTTGGTTTGGGAGGGTTTTTTTGGTTTGGGTTTTTTTGTTCTCATAAAGTAACATAGATACTTTTTCTAGGTTCCTCTTTCTCTCTGTTGGTTTGGGAAGCCTAGATGACTGATGTAGATGTTTCCCTTTGGTAGCTTAGGTGGAGCTAGACCCCCATTTGCTATCTGTGAAATGAGGCTGAGGCAACACAATTGCATTTGGCTGTGGGGCAGCCTCACTGCCTGAGCTGCAGAAAAGCAGAGGTTTGGTCTCTCTCAGTGAGCAGTTCCCCACCCAACAGCATGGAGTAACTGCTGCCTAATTACTAAAGCACTAACGTGACTCTGAATCGGCATGGAAAATGCTCTATTTGTGTGAAGTATTTGTTGTTGTAATTTTATTCTTTTTTTAAACATTTTTATCCCTTAAATTGAAACGTTATTATGCCCCTATGGTCCAAATGAGTAGTTCTGTATCCATATAGGTATTTGTTTCAAAAAGATTATTGCATATGGTGATGCAATGGAAAAATGTTGTACTATGCTGTCTTCTGAGACCAGCATATGTGTTCTGTGTAACAGCAAACCCAAGTCATAAGTCTTTGGTAAAAGCCATGTTCTTCGGGACACGTGAGAATAGGATTGAACAGGGTGGTAGAACAGAGACCCTGGAGAATGGTTCTGTCCTGGTGGGCATGTGAAGCAATTGGTGAAGCAAATCTTTTTTTCTTATACTACTGTAAGACATCATATTGTTGAAATAGACATTTGTCGTTTCAAAGTTCTTTTTTAAGGTGTTGAATTTTCGTGGCTGCTTTGTAAAACATTACTCTGTGCAAGCAGGTGTTGGAAAGAGAAGAGATTTGTGTAGTTATCTGTCTGTTGTGACTATAATTATGGAGAATTCGGCTCAATTAAAAAGAAAGGGGATAACATGGACCATGGTTATAACATACATCACTTCTTAATTTGTATAATCAGTTGTTTCACTTCCTGCTTGCTGAATACATTTCTAAAAGGTGTCTTTATTTAAAAAATTACGAAAATTTATCATGTGCTATTTAAGCTACTGGGTTGTGCTGCTGCTTAAACTATGTCAGTTAAAATTTAGTACAATATTTTTGTCCAATTGTTTTTAGCTCTTTTACCAAAGGTAGCACAATTTAGTTTTGTCCAACCCAAAAGCAGAAGTCATAACTAGATTAAAAACCTACAAAGCAGATAATGTTAATTTTATATTTAAACGTTTTGTTTTGTTCACATGGAAACATTATAGGACTTAGTTTTATAGTTCTTAATGTGTTAAATGGCCTTGTGGATTAATGCTGGTTAATAACTGAACAGAAGGTGTAAGAGGGTAATTAAAAGTCAAATTTTATGTGTTCAAAAACTATGTTACCAGTTTCCTAACAAGGAATGTAACAGATGTTTTTTGCATTCAGACTTTTATCTTGGTAGGTGACACATCATTATCAACAACTGTTGATTAAGAGCATTTAATACCCTAGGGACATGATATTGTGGAGGTGAAGAAGCCTTCATTGGAACACACTTACATCCCTGTGTGCTTAAAATTTAAAAGCTGTTATCTGAGTTATTAGGACTCTGGGGTTTTTTTCCTTTCTTTTTCCTTCTTTATTTTTCTCCCCAGAAAAAGCATATGTATTCATTTGTGTGAAATACCAGCACTGGAAAATGTTATATAAAGTCAGCTGATCTTGGCAAGTATGGTAAAATTAAATGTCCCATTTAACTTCCCACACCAGCTCCAAGTCTTTTATGTTTGCAAGTTACCATGAACTTGGAAAATAATCAAAGGTTTGTTTTATATTTTGTTCCTTTTTGTATATGTTCTATTGGAAGTATTTTCTATGGCTTTCTCTTGCTTTCAGATCATGGATGTGAGTCATCGCATATTTTCTCTGTTTTGATACGGTGCAAATAAATAGTGATCAGTAGCTAATCTTTTAATTTAAACCACAGTGCACGACCTTGCATTTTCTCAATGAAAGTCCGAAGCCTAGAAAATTTACAATGTACTTCAACAGCTGAATTCACTTTGGTAGAGCATTAGCATGTTGCCTTGTTGAGAGAAAAATCATGCACAGCAATGTTTTACAATTTAAGTTCTGGACTCTGGCATTTTCAGTACTTTCTAATGGCAGGTCCATGGGTGTTGGGATATACAGCAAGGTTAGAGGGGATAGCCAAGCAGTGCTTTGTGAGAAATACTGTGGCTCAGGGAATTAATTAGGGGGTTTTTTTTATCATCTTCAGTTATTGAAGAAAAAAAAAAGTGTATTTTATTTTAAAAGCTTCTTTTTAAAAAGATGCTTTATAAAATTACTGCTTTTTATGAAGCAATGTTTTGCTATTATGCTGAACTCCTCATGTCTCAGTTATGCGTTTTTGCTTATATAAGGCATTTAAGGAAGCAATATATGACTTGGTTGCTGCCTATAAATTCAAATAAATCCTCAGCTGAACTATTTAGGGGCAATAGACACAGACTTTTGGGGGAAGCGGGACTTCATTACGTTTCTGAATACATTTAGATACATTCAAACAATGTTAAAAGTTTTGTTTAAACTGACAAATGCTGGAATATCTCTGAGTGAAAGCAGCAATTAGGGCAAATAGACTGTGCAGATAAAGATGTGAATCCCTGCAGATTCAGATAAAATCCAGTTTTATGACCCCATATACTGGTATACAACTTTCTGACCTCGTGCAGATGGAAAAAGATGCTGGAAGATGAGTTCTGCTGCTCTGGCCATATTTCCCACACCCACTAGATATGGGACGTGGGAAATTGCAAATACAGCCTGTGAAAAGCCAGGCAAGCACTGAACTCTGCCTGGGGATGGGCGTGTGTGTGTGAGATGCCGTGAGAGCCAGTCTTAGCCCTGATGCGCTGCTTGTCTCTGACTGCAAAGGGGCTTTCTCAGGCCAGGACTGTTTTAGACCCAGGGGGTGGGAATGCTTTTATGTGATGGATGCAGGTTCTTTAGCTAGGTGACTTTGTTAGCATAAGTAATGGAAGATAACTAGCTCTTCAGTGATGAGAGAGGGAAATGGAAGGAATTGCTTAAACTGTTGGTGGCTTTTCTCTCCTTTTCTTTTGATGCGGGAATACAGGGTGCCTTACTTGCTTATCTACCCAAGGAATCAGAGAGGGGGGGAAAATCTCAATAACAGTATTGAATTATTTGTGGATGTGCTTTGAGAAGCTGGCAGGAAATACTTTTCTTGAAGGGCAAGAGGAGATGAGCAGTGAGAACAGGAGACATTCCTCTTTTCATTTGCCTAACACCTACAATTTCTAATCCCTTATAACCTTTGAGGTTGCCTTTCACGATCCATAGAGGCATTATGCTGGTAAAACACTGCTCTATCCAGACTGAGCATTTTCAAGTAAAATGGTAAAATCCATATTTCAGTTGTTCAGAGCAAAGTGTATGTGCAGATGTGTAGTACATTCCTGCAGAGTTCATGTAGCTGTCCGAGTCTGTAGTATGTGAATGTGGGTCCTTGTGCCTCTCTCACATGTGAGTAATTCAGCATCCAAACTTAAGGGAGCACCCTCAGCCTTATAGCACTAATGCCCTATAGCAGCTGTGACTATCACAACAAAGGGATGCTGTGGATAGCTGTTCAAATAAGGCCGGTGTGCTATAATAGCAAATATTTGTATTTGTATTTGTCTTCTTCTGTTGTCTAGAGACATCAGCCTGACCTTCGCATCCTGCTAGAATAACACTGACCTCCCAGTCTGGGAGAGTGAATCCTGCCTGGGCTTTTCACAATAGCAGGGGTTGTTGCTAATCCCCTGCCTGCAGCCCTTCTCAAGTGTAGTGAAGTTTTGCTGAGGTGGCATGCAGGCATCGTCATGGCTGGAGTGGACTGACTGTCGCTAGACCCTGCCCAGGCTCCCCCCTGGAAAAGCTGTTGGCCAGCTGTGTCTACTTATTTATGCCTTAGTTGCCAAATGTTACTCCATTGAGGCTGACTGGGTGATTGGCGTGTCAGATTCACCCAGAAAAAAACAGATCTTTCATCCTGACCTAAGGGGCCGTCGGAGTCCCTAATCAAAGGAAATTGCTTCTGCCTTAGTGGAGAGGAAACTAAACGCTTTTGGGTCTAGCATCATCTCACAGCAAGGATTCTTCAGAAATCCTGCTTCAGCATCCCTTAATTGTGCCTTTAGACTTTCCTCCTGAAGTGCTTTCTTGGAAGAGTTAAATTAATCACCAAGTCCTGGTGCCGTAGCTGTTTTCCTGTTGTTTTTCTTGTGCTGTGAGATGATTAGCTAACTGGACAAGCTTGGCATCTTGAAATCTGAAACTGTCTCTTGGCGTTTTTTTATTGCTTTGAAACATTTTTGAACATTTAGTACACAGTATTAAATATTACTATACCCTGGGTGTTCTAAAAATTGATAAAACCATTAACAGAAACGCAGGGCGGTGAGCTTTCAAATAATGGTTTCTTGGAAACATTAAATATATTTTATATATACTGGAGACTTTTTTCACATGGTAAAAGTGACTGAAAATTATTTTGTTGATGTACCTGTTTAACTGCAAGTCTTTGTTAGTAATACATCTTCATGTAAATTTAAGTTAAAAATTATTTCAGATTTGAATTAAGTGGGCTTTAACTGACCCAAAGGACAAACGTCTGCTCCAAATGTTTGTACAATAAATATACATCCCCCTCTCTTTCCAGATTTGAGAAATTATGGAAAGCAACAGTTGGAAATACCATGATGAATTTTTCCTTTTATTAACCTATTTGTTCATTTTGTTCTTGTCCGTCACCCTAAAGCTCTATGCAGCAAGTACTAAATTAGCTGGTACCACTAAATGCTATTTCTTCCTAAAAATATCGAATAAGATTCTTTCATAGTTAACTGTGAATGCCAAGAACTTGGCTATGAAATATTTACCCACTATTAAAGCATTATACTCACATCTTTGTTCTTTTTTAAAAAAAGTTGGGTTTCATCTCAAACTTGCTTTTTTTTTTTATTTTTTAAAGAGGTGAGCTTAATATCCAATTAGCTTCATTGATGTGAAGTTAATGTCTTGTTTGGTGGAGGTGAAATATTTTTGGAAGGCTCTGCTTCCAGCAGATTGCATTAACATACATTATAATTACCTTATTTACTAATAGTTACAAAATGGGGAATTCCATACAAGATCTTGAGTAACAGAGGAATCAAAATGTGCCGTTGTAGTCTTTCAGGAAAAGCATGTACATTTTATACATTTTTGCATATGTCTTTTTATGACAGATCAATGTCAGACTGTGATCCCAGTGATGCAAATAATATCTTTCAGCCTTGCCTGAATCTGAGTAGTTTTTCACATCTACCGGCTCCTACATTGCTCATCTTGTAACACTGAGTTGATTTCCCAGAATCTAAACATCTGTCAGAAAATCCAAGTGTGGTAGGAAGGACTTCAGTGATGCAGTCAGTGTGGATCGCATCCCATAGTTTGTTCATTCACGTGATTCTTCCTGTTGCTTTTCAACGTGGGTCTGTACGTTGAAGGTCCATGTAAGGCAGTGGTCACTATTCTTTTATTCATTATTAAATTTAGAGTTTTTCTGTTACTAAGAATGCAGCAGCCTGTAGCAGGGGGCATGGCACAGTAGGGTGAAACAGCTACTTGCCTTTCCCATTTTTTGTTTTGTGACATGTTCTGAGGACCAAAAGGTCATAACTACTTTTAGACCGATCTTCCAAAGCACTGGGGGAAATGTGAGCCGAAGAGGGAGCTCTTTAAGATATTGTACTCGTATTCCTTTTATATATGTAGTGTAGGAAGTCCAGTTCTAGTGCTCCTGCCTTGACATGTAAGTTAGTAAATACTAAAGATTTATAAATCAGAGTTTCTTGGATGTGATTTTTGAGTTAATAAAGCATCAGTATTAATTTCTGTGTTCTCTATAAGTGCATAGACATATATTTATGCGGACAATCAGAGCTACACAGGATATCAACTGTGCTATTTATCCTACAGAGAGATGGCCTGTTTCTGCCTTGTCTTTTTTACTAACACAGTTCAGCAATGAGCCCTAAGCATCGATCAGATAGAGCAAATAGGAATCAATTATGTTTTATGAGGTTAAATGGACCATAATGAAAAGTCTGTTGATATAGCACATATTTATTATAATTAATCTACCTAAAAATGAATGATACTGATATAAAAATAATGTTAGCAATATCAGTGTGACTTGAATACTAAACTCCTTTTGAGGTCATACCATTGTATCTGCTCATCTCGGGCAGGGCAAGCAGGGATGGAACAGCTGTATGGTGTATTCACAAGGTCTGATGAAGATTTTTGTATTTATGTGGTTATTCAATAAAGAACTCAGCAGGAACTTCCCAAAATTTTTGTAGCAAGGGTACTGTGATTTCTGCAACATTTCTGTCCACAAGATAATATACAAAGAAAGCTCATCAGGAAATGTGCCACATAATTTCATTGCTCTGGTAAGTAAGAGATGCTCATTCTTTAAGGGTTCCGATGCTTTGAATCTCTTTCATTTTTCATCCAGAAGCTTCAAGGAACTTTGTGGTTCCAGGATTCTCAGGCAATAGTAGCTTGATTTTAAAATATGTTGAGCTATTCTCCTTTTCACTCTTTTCAATCAGATTTATAGGTGATAGGAGCCTCTGGAAATAAGACCTGTTTGGCCAATTCCAGGTTCATCCTGACCTGTAAGTCACGCTAATGACCACCAGGAACTGTGCACTTAGCAGAAGAGCAAACTGATTTGATTTCATATGCTGTAAAAATACAAACCAATCTTAGCTATAACGATAATAATGCAAAGTGTAACAGTAATATTGTATTACACTAACCCTTTGACCCAGTGGCATTTAAATCTTAAGTATTTATATATTAATGTTCTTCGAGAGGTTTCCCTCAGTACAGGAAAGCAGTGTGTTCAGGGGAGGAATGTAGGGATGTTTTCATCTTAAGTGAGGAGAAATGTTTGCTGCAGAATTTCATGCTGCTTGTAACTGCCTACCAGTTAGTGATTATATTTCAGTGTTGTTGCTGTTGCATTACTGAGAAAATAAATGTGTAATTTTGTTGGTTTTTTTAAATATTTGTCTGCAAAGCAAACGGATACTTTATAGATTTTTTTCTTGCCTCTGTTTTTTTAAATTAAAATTTAATTACAGATTCACATTCCAGAGACTGTCATGTTTTAGCATTAGTTTTTCCTTATTAAACTGTAAGCATAAATTTCACTTAAGAACAAAACAATTGCCCTTTAATTTCAGAGTACAGATTTTTGTCATTATGATTGACTTGAATATACTAAAAACACTGAGAATTGAAGACACTTTGATGTTTATATTTCTCTTAGAATAGCGCACAAAACAATAAGAACCATTTTCATTCTTTTGTTCATATCCTTAACATTAAATCAAGACTAGAAGCTTTAAAGACAAATACATGTTTGTAACTATTATTTTTTTGTATTTAACAAATCATCATAGATCTGTAAAGTTCTGAATCATTGCAGAAGTTGGCAGAGCATAGTTGAAATGGCTTCTGCAATGCAGAACCTAACGGAGATTCTTAAGCAAAATGCATAAAGATGTGGGAGTCCCACACTGATCTGATTTTTCTTAGAATTCTATTTACGCTCTCAATCACTTTATCGTTTATTCAATAACCACTGTTTATTAGCATTGTTCTTTCAGTTGGTCTACCTCTGTATACTGTTAAATTTCTCTTTATCTTGATTATTTTTTTTCTTATGATCTGTATAATCATCTTGATAAAACATCGCCTTAGCATATTTGGTCCCCATCAGAATGTATCAAAAGACCTTCTTGGGAACTCGGGGCATGAATGCACAAGGAAATGCCCAGGTAGAGTCATCTGTTCTACAGCTTTATTATATTTACAGCCCTTACAGTAACAACAAGGTGTGTTTAGGAAGCAGTAAAGGACCTGTTCCCTTCACTCTTGGCCTCGAAAAAGACTGTAAGCTCTGACAGCTGATGTTTTCCAAGTTCATGCCCTCAGTGACCTTTTCTTAGCATCTTGTGTGTCCCTGCCTGAGATTTACTTTGGGTGGACTACTGTCCGTCTTGTTGCTGCCTGTATGCGCTTCCCTTTCATGCCCTGTGCCCTAGAGCAAGTCTTTGGTTCTGCCATAGCCAATTTGGGGACTTATAGCAGCGAAATTGCCCACTTGAAGCACTGCTTCTTCTTTGCTAGATGCTTTTGCTGGTGCCTGTTGAACACACTTTCTTTTGGAGACTTAATAAATGAATAGAGAAATTAAAAACGCTGGTAGCATACAGGGAAGAGGACTGCATAGAAGGGCACAGTGCAGCTTCCAACCAACAGCTTTGCGTTATTACCTGCTGAATGTGTTGTTGGAATGGAACATGTTGCATTCAAAAAATTGACACTCCTCTAATAGCCTAGTAATAAGCAGACTAAACAGGTAGCTTATTCATATAGTGTAATAAGGTAATCTTGTTAGCATGAGTTTTATCTAGCTTCGAAATTACTGAATTGGGTAATTTCCTCTTGGATGTTCCTCTTCCTCCTGTTTTGTGAATGGTCTGCAATAACCTTCCCTGTGCTCAAGCTAGAGCTAGGAGATACTGAGAAGTTGTAGCCCCTTTCTGCACAATGCAGAGCTGCAGAAGTCTGTAGGGGGAATTCAGGATTCTAGTCCTGAAATGGGCTGTGTCCAGTCACCTTTTAATGACATGCAAGGCAAGTAATTAATTTTTTGCAGTATAGAGGTGTAAAGTCCTTGTGGATGAATTCGTGATGGTGCGTTGCAGCTCCTAGGATCCTCTGTGCAGGGAGCAGCTGCGGTGCTCTTCTGGAGGAAGGGGCTCAGCCATGTACAGGGCAGGGAAGCTGGGTGCCTTCCCTTCTGCTCAGGCTGCAGCTGCTTTCAAACCTCAGTCTTTCACTTTTTTTTTTCTTTTTTTTTTTTCTTTTCCAAGTAAAAAGCAGCAATGAAATTTTATTAAAAGCATTAGCTTTCTTTGCATTACTGCAGTGGAAAATAACTACTGAGAAGATTGGACCGGGCAGCCAGGCCACGATTCTCTGTTGCAGTGTATGGCTTTTCATCTTCATTTTTGAAAGCTACATTTATCAATTAAAAAGTATATTTTAATTTTATCAAAAGTGCTAGTTGCGATTAAAGAGCTACTGAAGGTCAGTAGTAATAGGCTTGGAAGGGTGGGAGGTGACACCTGAGAACGTCAAGATTATAGCTTTCTTCAGTAAAACTGTGAATGTTTGAAATGAGTGTAAATAACTTATTCTTGGCCGACCTCTTTCAAGCTAGGATGCTGGACTCCTCCCTGGGGAACTTATTATCTCTTGAGTGTGCTCATCTTTACATGGGCTTCTTTTTGACGTTGGGGATGTATCTTGGGCGCTTCGCAGCTGCCTTGCCGTGCTCAGCCAGTGTGTGAAGGGCTGTACGTATGGTATGCTGTACACAATTTTGGCAGCGTCGTTTCCTACTCCTGCTAATCTGACAGGAACCTGTGGCTGTGACAGTCTTCAAGAGGCGGTGAAGAGTGAGCTCCCAGCTGGGAGCTATAATAACTGTTGTCAGGAGCATCCCAGCAGAGGGAAGATGGGTGGATTTTGGTTTTTTGTATCTTTATTTCTGTGGGGAGGGGCAAGCAGTGAAAGCCTTTTTTAATGTCATCATTTCCTCCTTTAATTTTCCCCCAGTATTTAGAATGAGCAAACAGAAATGAGTAAAATATGGCTGGCTGCCCTCAGGGGCATTGTGGTAATGTCCCTCTTTGGGCTTCTGCAGCTAGAGAGGAGCTTTGTTTGGGAAGATAATTGGTATTTTCAGTTGTGGTTACATCTACAGCAGTGAGGACCTATAATATCTGTTCAATCCCTGTGCTGTCCCACACAGCTTGCTCCTTGGAGAAGAGGCTTTTGTGTGATAAACAGCAATAATATCAAACTGCAGATAATCTACCCACACCCCAAAAAAGCAGCAGTAGCAATGTGTCATCTGCATTTCTTTTAAAAGACAAAAAAATGATCTTAAACACAGCACAAAAGGAGAGGCTGCCTCCGCTTGTTTTTTTGTTGCCCTCAGCGTTTCCAAAGAGCGAGAGAATTTCTTGGTGATTGGTTTGAGAACCTGGAGAATTGTGCTGAAATCCTGATTAACACGCAAGTTTTTCAAGCCTCTCTGGTGCTTTCAGTGTGAAAGGAATTGGCATTTGCAAGAGAAAGAATCATTGTTTAAATAGCAATGTGAAATATCTTATTTATCTTGTCATTTTCACTGCCTTCATGATTAAGGTGAATGCTTGAAGCTTGCAGTCTTCGTTTTGCAGTGCACTCTGAGCTTTATATGAAAAATGAACAGCTGAGGCATTCTTTCCTTTTCAAACATTGGTGATGGAAGAAGTGGTCTTAATTCTGTAATTCTATGATTGTTTTGAGGTAAAAGGAAATTAATTTTCCAGCAAGAAAACCAAACCTACTGGGAACCCATTAGAAAGTGCATAAGATGACACTGTCACTATTTTGATTTAGCATTATATACCCGAACATCTGCATCTAAGGGAACAATAGAGCAAATCTTATGCAATGACATTGAACTGCAGCCAATTCTGTTTGCATTTACTGCCCCTAGCTGAATAGCAAAAAATAATTGCAGCCAATTCCTGAATTAATGTTCCTGTGCCTCTGTGGATTAGAAAATATGTGGGAAAATAAAATACAGTAAACTGCTCATCTACTGAAGTTAATTCTAATAAATCCAGAAACCAAGAAGCAAAGTCAAGTTAGGGCAGAAATTTTTAATAAATATTTCTGTTCAGTAAATCAGATGATGTAGTCATATTAGATGTTGGTGATTTAACTACGTACCATCACACTGACAAGTAGGCATGATATTGGACAGAAGGTATTAAAATCCATCATTTTTATATCAGTGGGGACAGATAACTTGTATCCAAGAGTTCTTGCAGAGCTGAGAAGTTGATTTCCACTAAGGATGAGTGGTGCTGAATTGCTTTGAAGGAGATGCATACCCAGCTGAGAGGCAAGATGTAAAACTACTTGCTGCTTTTTTGAGGCTCTTGTCTCTCCAGCTCTGTGGGATTGGAGGTCCAGTGTTTCAGATTCGGAGTTCAGTGGGCAGAAATTAGATGTAAAACTCCATACCTTGCAAGTGCAACAATGTAGGGATTGCTGTTTGTGTCTGGACTTTAATTGCAACTAACCTCAAGTCCTATAAAACTCTCAAGTCTCGGGCAGATTCTGGATAGCTTTCTGGGGCGGCTGTACAGGAGAATGATAGTTTTGCATTAAAAGTTGCGAGTACTTTTTTTTCTTTTTTTTTTCTTTCCCTTTTGTGGATCATTGGTATAATCTGAAATTTTAACCTTATAAATAAGAGAACCTTGTACTTTTTCTTCCTTGCTAACACAGCCACGGAATTTTAATACATTTTACAGTGAAACTGTGTGTCAAAAAACACTTTATACATAATTACTAAAAATAATTATCTTTTGAACTGTACACTATGCTCAGGACTAAGCAGTAACACAGGAGTCCTTCATTTGAATTTGTAATTCTTGATGCTATAATTGCACCAGAATAAAATTTAAAGCTTTAAATGTCTATCTCTTCCTGTCCCTTAAATCTTAGTGAATAAATGTGACATTCTTACCCTGATGACGAAGGTACAGACTCAGTTGGTTAAATATTTTAAAGCTTGTGGTTAGATCAATATTTCACAGCCCTGTGATGTGTACATAGGATGTCGTAGGTAGTTAGTCTCTTTGGAAGCCAGCAATTAGACTGATACGGACTTCAAAGGTGTGCTCAGAAAAATCATCAACTAATCAGGTGTGCTGGCTGACAGTGGTTGCGTTCTAGGTCAAAGCATTAGTTAATGCTTTGTGGGCACGCTGCAGCTGTTGAAACAATATGGATTTGGTTGGTGGAGACATGCCAAGCAGGACTTGCATCTCCTTATTATGCTTCAGGAACTGTAGCTTTCAACAAGCCTCCTGCCCTGCAGTGGCTCAGATCATTGCATTGCTATGTCATGCTGAATAATTTGCAGCATTTAGCACTTAAATTGGCTCACTGCAGACAATCCAATTAGAATAAAGTCTATTATCATTTTGGAACCTTGGGATGAAATAGTGTTTAAGCGATGAGCGTTGCCATACAGCTGCTTCTTGTAGCTTCCCTCTAGTCTTGCAGGTCTTGTGTGCTGCACCGAAATGGTGACCGATGCTGACGGAGAGAAGCTCCTGCTTCCAAGCTCAGCCCTTGGTTGCAAGCTGCATTTTCATCTGAAGATGTATGGGAAACCCACAGTCTTGAGAGAGACCTGAGGTGCTTCATTTTTTTGTCTCTTCATACATAGAACTTTGTAAGCGTTTTGGGTTTTGTTTGTTTTTGGTTTTTTTTTGTCAGGGCAGACAAAATAGCTGGCACTGTGATGTCAGCACTACAGTGGGTGAATTTGGCATGGCTCTGCTGACTTGGCCTGAGCTGGACTGTTTCCCATGCCAGGCCCAGGAAGCCACGTGTTCTGCTGTGAATTTTGCTGTTGACCTTTTCCTCAGACTTTGAAAGTCAGCAGAGGATAGTTTTGAAAGCCATACAGTAAGGTGCGTAGGGGATTTCACAAACCACCTGCATGATTTAGGCATTTAGATCCCATGGACTAGCTGGAAACAGTGCCCGAGTGACAGGTACACTTGAAATCCTAACTAGATGCGTTCTGATGTCTTCAGCTTCTCTCTGCTTTAGGACACCTTTTTTTGGTTGTATTTATTGGTGACAAATCGGGTACAAGTGGTTTTTACCCCTCCTCCCCCAGCTTGTACCCAGCCACGTGCACTCCTCTGGTGCCAGTGTTTGAGCTGTGCAATGAACTGATTTGGGAACTTTCCCAGGTTAAATATAACTCTTTTCTTCAAGCCTCAGCAGATGACGTAGCTAACGCATTCAGATATTTTTGCTTGTATCGGTAGAAAAATTGTAATAACGTAGATGGAAAACCATATATGAGCAAGCACCTATGTTGAAGTATTGTATATAAGCTAAATTACTGAAAAGAGAATAATACATGAATATTACATTATAATACTAATATTGATTTCTTATGCTTAGATAAGTCTCTTTGCACTCAGGACGCTTTAGCAAAAGGAGATAAGGGCCAAATCCATTAGCTCTGGTGAGATTTGGATCTGCTTACCTTTGGATTTCATGAAGTCAGGTGCTTGCATCCTGAGCAGCCATCGTGCTGGGTTAAATACTGCTGTGCAGAGCAGGGGTATGAGGAGCTTGTAACAAACAGAGAACGTAGCTCGGCAGTGAGAGCATTTTTCACGTAGGGAGATCAGATGTGTGTTCTGTATATCGTTCATCTTGTTGAAAGGTTTTTATTTACGTACCTTAGATCTGACTGTGTATCTAAACATACATGCATATAATAATGTTTTCTCAACCCTGAAAAATGTAGACTGGGATAGATTTTTGTGGTGCTTTGTATTTAAGTATTTGCCTTATTCCTTGGTGACATTAAAGAAATTGTCCACAGAATAACAGTAAGCGCATTAATCTTCCTATCCATGAAGGTATTTCATGCACAGTGTTTGGCATGCAATAGCTGCATTTTACCAAAACCACTTTGATAATAAAATCCTTTCTCTATTAAAAAAAAAAAAAAAAAGCTAAGTGAAAGTATTTACTGCATGACACTTCTACGCAGTAACATATTGAAAAGGAGTATTAATACACTAACTAAAAAAGATGCGAAGTCTACATGTTGGTGTTCCCCTGAATCTTCTAATATAAGCAGCTCAAGATTTATCGATGGAGATAGCTGTTTAATATGGACAAATTAATTTTGCTGCAGAAGTTAGACTAGTTTTCTTGCCCAGACTCATGGTATACATGGTACCTGAGATGAAGTCCTTTAGCTTTTAAGCCTTCAACAGCTAAGTGTAGCTGAAACATGTCCCCTATCCTCTGTTGGTCCATCAGTTGCAAAGGAGTGTCCCATTACATGCAAAAGCTTTTTTGTTCAGCAGGAAGATTTTAAAATATAATTACCTTAGAGTCGCAGTTTTATGATGCACCTGAATCAATTCAAGTTTGTGCCACGCCGGAAAGCATGACTCTGCCCCAGCCATGTGCTGCTGCCTCTCCCTGGGCTCTGGTGACTATGCTCATCTGACCCCCTTGTCGTGTCTTTAGGAAGAATTCACCTTAGGCAAAAAGAAGGGAATAGTTTCAGGCCCCTGTGGCATCAGCCCAGCAGCCAAAGCAATGGAGAAGGTGGCAGGCACATAGGAGAGGAAGGTCCAGCCCTTTTAGCAGCGGTGCCTGGTTAGGATGGCTCAGCCATGTGGCTGGGTCTCACCCTCAGGTACCGCAGCCTGTGCTGCCTCGGTATGTTGTCATGGCTGGTATTTCATCACTGTGCTGGGGAACCCTGTTTAGCTCAAAGCAAGCAGAGTTTTTATGTTGTAAATATCTGCTTTGTGTTTGCGTCAGAGTAATGCTTTGGGAGGAGTGGGTAGGACCAAGGAGTAGCATCTCGGTAGCACAACCTTTTCTTCTCTGCTGACTGCAGCGCAGCCTTAGGAAAGGTGGTAAAAAGGCTGTCAGGCTGAGTGAACACTGGCTTGAGAATGAACTTAGCACCTGCTGCTCTCTTCGCTGCGCATCAGTGTGCTGGCCAAGCAGTCTGTCTGATGTGGTACTGGTTACATCGTGTGTATACTGGGGGATGCATTAGTCTTCTGCTGTGGTGGTATTCTGTGGTTGCTTTTAATATACCTGTTGGTGAGACCTAGGGAAAACACTACATGTCTTCTGGGTATACATTGCTGTAAAATGCGGGAAAGAAGTGAAGTTTATGTTGATTAAAAAGCCTCTTTGTTTATTCAATGGTGATTAGCTTCAGAGTAGTGGTTGGGCTTTGTTTTTAATTTGTACAATCACAGTCTCTCATAGAATAGCCAATTAAAGAAAACATACATAACAAACACTTACTTCTAACTGTCCTAAAAATAGAGGTTCATATTGGAAGTGTTATCTCAACTTTAACTACACAGTAGCATAAGCTGTAATAATGTGGTAATAGCTGGAGTTGACGCAGCAGGTAATGAATCTTCAGTTGGATATGAACTTTATTATCCAATGTATGGCTTCAGCTTGAGTTTGTCTCTTGTTGTCACAAGAGTAGCATTTGCATAATTAAATAAATGATCCTAAAACTGTCTGCTCCTGTGTGGCTGTGAAATACAACGCTTCTTTCTGTCAGCGCTCAAGCTCATACTCATGGATTATTGGAAAATGCATCACAGAAAATTAACATCAAACCTTTGGTCTTTATGAAATATATAGTAAGCAGAGGACTTACTGAACCAACAGCCTGGGTTTTGTTTCTCATCTCACTTAATTGATCTCACCAGCAATTCTTCACTGAAGAGAAAAAATTAAAAGGGTATTCTGAGGGCCTCTTTACACAGACTAATATTAAAAAAACAAACCTATGCAGTGGTAAGAGAGACTGAAGGCATTAGGTATTCTTGAAAGGTGGAGGAGATAAGCTTGTGTTTCTGGTTTTTATTTAGTTTCAGTATTTCACGAAGCAGATTACACTCAGACTCATTACAGTGTATTAACATCAAAAGGCATTTCAAGGGTGTAGCTTCCACTCTCTTCCTATGTGGTGGGGTTTGGTTTTTTTAATTATTTTTTTATATTTAATTCTCTCTCTGTTGTTGCTAAGGGCTACATTTTCTGTTTTTAATTGAAAAATCCAGTGCAACCCATGTGCTGGTGTGTTCCCATTGCCGTGCCCCTGGAGAACATTGGCTGGCCGTAGCTTTGCTTCAGTAGTGTTAGCTCTTTAGCTTGGGCTATACACCTAAAACCGTTTTAGTTCTGGAAGTCACCAGCTCAGTCCCTTGTTTTGGCCAAAGCAGCAGTAGAAGCAAAATAGTATGATAGTGTCATTTATTTTTGCAGTTTCTTTTTGTTGTAGTGGTGACTCTGTTCAATTGCAACAAGGTAGTCCCAGGGCCTTCACCTTCAGCGTGTGCTGCTTACGTGGGAGGTCCTTGGATCTGTCTCCTACAGCTGGTGGAGAGAGCTCTGCTTAATTGCTAATGAAGCTGGCAAAGCCCTGGGTATGGTGACAAAGAGCAGGAGTATTACTAAGGGAGAGAATGTGTAACCTCACCTTGAGATACAAAATGAATAAACAAATTCATGCTGAATTTCACAAATGATTTTCATACAATTTCCTCATGGCTAGAGACACCCATTAAGGGCACTGAACACAGGAAAATAACTCGCCAGTGAAGGAATGTCAGTGGCATTGATATTCTCCTTCTGTCCTCATCCAGCACCTGCTAAAGCCCATGGAAGAAGTTCAGCAGTGTGTGTAGCTGGGGCTTATATCACTTGTGAATTGTTACACAGGCATTGACACTTCTCAAGGAGAAAAAAAAAAAAAAAGAAAAAAAAACACTGCTAAAATGGCATATATGTTTCCAAGCTTTGTGTTTCTATACAGGTGTCAACTGTACCATGATATTTTCCAGACATAATAGAATGTCATAGTTCTACCAAAAATCTGTGATTGATTGCCGCTATAATGAAAGCCAGTGTACATTGATGTACACATTTTAAACTATTTTTGCCTTTATGCTTTTCTTGTTTAACCTGACATTTCTGTTTATTGTATCGGTGCCTAAATACGTCAAATGTTTATAGTGCGTAAAGAGCTTTTTTTTTTTTTTTTTAATAGCAGTAATCCTGTTTGAACCTGCGATTTCTTGAAGGTTTTTCTCCATTGTTGCACTTGATGCTCTGTTAAAAAAAATATATATAAATACTGCTATGTGGCTTGTGAAAGGAGGACAACTGATTTATAACAGTAGTCCAATAGTCTCTTTTAATCTATTGACTGAATTCAGCTCGTTCATCCTAAATTTATTTCCCAAGACATAGAGCAAACATTTAGTTGAAAAGTGAGTAGCTTATTCAATTTCCATATGTTTTTAATTGTCCAGTTCCTCTGAGAAAAGACCATTAACTGAACTAAATTACAGTTTGGATGTGAATTTTTCAGCATGGATCTCTGCCCAAAAGGTGATAAATTAGATGCTAAACTGTCTTTGATAGTGACCTGAGAGATTAACACAAAACTATTTTGAAAACAGAAGGAAAGATTTGTTAGCCAGTCAGTGACTGTCAGGTTTGGACATCATAAATTCCTGCAGTACTTGCCTTATTTGAAGTGAATGACGATAAATAGGAAAATTTCAAGCAAAGTTAACCCTTTGGCATCCCCATAAATCTTGGAATTAAATTTGAGCAGCAGTAATGATGAAATTGTAAAGAAACCAAAAACCTTATGTGGACTACAGCTTGCTGTTTAGATTTTTGGTACCTTTGGTGCAGGAGCACATAGAGGGCTGGTGGGAAGCTATAAAGAGTAAGATAGCTGTAATCCTGGGGGGGCTTCAACTTACAAATAACACAATAACAAAATACAACTCAACAATTAAATCTCAAGTCCTCTGTGGCTTTGGTTCTTGTGTTTTGATTTTATGCAACAACAGAAGTAACAGAGAGGTATGTTTTTCCTCCACCACTTTTAACAGCCCTCAAGTTAAATGAGAAGTGGTTAGAGTGTTTTGTGCAGCTGCATTTGATACATTAAATGCACAGACGTGCTGGCTGTGTTGACCTGAAAAAAGAGAAGATATGCATTCCTGTAATTTTAGCTGCTCTGCGGTCATTAGGAAAATGTCATTGTTTTTATGCTTAGATCTCCTATTTGATGATGACCTTTGGTGAATGTTCCTAGTACCTCTCAGCCTGTCTGTAATGCAGTGCTTTACTGCAGTGTGGCCCAGGCACAGGCCACCGTCTTGTTCTGGGTGGAAAGTCTAGATGTGGTCAGCATAGGGCTCCGAATCCTACTTTTCTTAACGACACTTTTAAGAGGTATTTGCTTAAAAGGTATAGCTAGATCTTGCTTCCAGGATGAAACTGGGAAGAAACTAATCTTTGAAGGACACTTGTTCCCCTCTGTTAAACATTTTCCCCTTTTAGAGAAAATATTTCCTCCTTCAAGGGATTTGAAGAGGGCTTGGGCACGACGTTGGAGTGGATAATCTTTGCAGCTGCCTTTTTCAGCAAACCTCTGGGGAGAGGGGGGTGAAGCAAGTGTCTGGGAAGCCTGAAGACAGGATATTTCTTCAGACAAGTTGAGAAATAATCAGGGGCTATGGGAGGCTTCTCAGGATGAGAATGAAAAGGAACAGATGGATTCTGGAGATTACCCAGCGGGATTTAGTGACCACGTCAACGTGTAGGGTGGGGGGAGGATATTCAGTGTGAAGAAGTGCTCTGATTGCTTTTATTTTAAGGCAGCCCTAAAACTAGTGACAAGGCTGGTGCTGTGTGATATTTGGGTGCTGCCAGTAGTTTACGAGGTTTTCATTTGGTCAGTCCCTAATAAATGTGAAAGTAGTAAAGGAAGGGTAGGTGCTGGCAAGGAAATAGTAGCTCTTACTTTTACGAAAAATATTGGACTTGAAATTATTGGGGAGCAGCTGTGTACTTGTATTTTTTCAGTTAAAAAATAATTATCTTTTTCTTTCATTGGGAGATCGCTGGGATTCAAGGCTTGCACCTTTCTTCCAACTCCCTCTTTTCTGGGCTTACATCATTAAAATCCCTGTCTTCGTAATTCAGTGTCTTGGTCAGGTGCGAGACAGCAGGTCTGGAGCATGCCCCTCTCAACAGACATGTTAATTCAAGTCCAGCGCGACCTTATCTGCTAAAATGAAGGGAAGACACCACATTTTCCAATACTGGAACAGGGCAAAATTTTAACACTCTTCTTTGGGAGCTGCCTTTTGTAATGACATGGTTTTGTTCTTTTTTTCTACAGAAGTAGTTAAATAGTTAAAATTGCTGTGCAACAGAAGGATAATAAAAAGCACCAACTAGCCAGGTTATTTCTGGTCTCTCAAGAAGAGTTGAAAATGCTGAATTTTAAGATATTTTTTTTTTTAATACATTTAACCTATTATCTGGAGGCATACCTATCAAACATTGAACAGCGCTATTTTTGGGCTGTCGGCAAGGACATGGGGAGACATGTTCTTTTCCTGATGACCCTTTGAATATAGTTGTGGGATTCCTACATTTTTCCTACCTGTTTTTAGATGTAGTTATTCTTTTGTTTCTTGTTGCTTGGCAAAGCAAATTGAATGAAGAAAATCTCTGCAGAAAAATCTTTATCATTACATATAAGCAAGTGCCTACAGGGTGTCGTTAAGAAGTGACTTGAAAAGCTTGCAAAATAGTTTGAATTGATTGGCTGGATTGGTAAATTACTCTAAAAACATAATGAAGAGCAAATGTAAATAAAATAGGAAACACTATTCTCAAAAGACAGGTAGCACTGATGTCCATTCAGCTCAAAATGGACTGTAAAATGCTTGTAGCTCTTTGTATAAATCATGCCCCCTTCAGCTTTGTGAAAGCTTTCAGTGGAGCTTTTGAATCTTAAACAGGCAAAGCAGTCGTATCAGATTTAGACTTTTTTTTTTTTTTTTTCCCCTCCATAGGGCACATAACAGTAACCAGATGTAGTAGTAGAGGCAGAGCAGACAACTGTAATCCCCATTGCCAGTGTCACCACTGTTGATCCGTTCTATTATGTAGCTCATTCTTGTACTTTCCACAGTTTTAACGACCCATCTTCTATGTTGCTGAATGTAATTTTTAATCTGCAAGAGCCTTTTTCTGGGTTTTCTGGGTGTGTATTTCCACTTTCTGCTTTGAGAAAGTCACATAATAGATACAACTCATAGACATAAGATTTACAGCTCCTCTGGAGGCTACAGCTGGATTTAGTGTCCAATGCTGTTTATCAGGTTGATTTTTGTAGTGGTATCACCCCAAATTTTGTGCATCTGTAATGTAGGAACAATGAAACATTTAGATTTGAGACTGAAATCCTACCTTGACACCAGACACTCTTGCCTTGCAAGTCTCCGTTTGTAGATGGATTAATTTTTTTTCTCCATTTCAGCAGATACCATTTTTTGTATATTAGTTAATTTAGGACAAATCTGTTTGGCCTCCTGGCTGACAACTAAGTATGGAATTGACTTTTGTGGCACTAGTGGTATTGAATGAGTGAGTGTTCTTATTCTAAGCTTCCTAGCGTATTTATTAGCAGTTCCTGAACGCATTGCAATTACTGATTAAACAGGTTTTTTTCATCTTCACAAACTGCTGGTGCTACTAAGATTTCAGGCATTATAATAAAAGAAAAAGGAATTCTTGGTCTTAATTTTGAGGAAGAACAGATTCTTTGCAGCAAGTACTTAATGATAACCTGGAGGACACCAGCATTTCATTCTACTTGCTATCCCGTATTGGTTTCCTGTTTAAATCAAGATTAATTTTGGTGTTATACCTATTACAGTGTTCTATTTTCTTCTGTAGACAGTTACATTTATATGAACTACTTGTCCATGTCCTTACAGTTACTGTTAGGTTTTTATGTTTTAGATTTGACTTGATTTTTGTGGTGGGTTTGGAAACAACTATGAGTTTCACTGGAAGTGTCACCAGAGTTCTGATTTTGCAAATACTGAGGAGAAGACATAAGCACTACTCTGGTGCACAGATAGTGGAGACTTTGATTTGGGCTGCAGTGTTTGGGACAAATTAAAAACTTCTGATATCACTTTCACATTGTGAATTTCCTACTGCTTTGTAACTGATATATTATTTTAATCTGAAGTGTTGAAATTTCTTGATTTAAAATGTTAAAATCAACTGATTCTACTTGTGGGGAAAGGGAGAAGCTTGATTCCACTCCAGCCTCCCCATGACTGCTTCCAGTCCAGATATCTGCCAGATTCATCTGAAATTGTAACCCGTTAGCCCCCAGACATGCTGGACGGGCAGAAGTGCAGAAGGCAGGTGTTCGCATCTGTACAGACTCTGTCCTGGCTGTGGTGTGGAGACCAGCATGGCTTCCCCTTCGTCTCCAGGGGAATGTCCTGATATTGATACTGATCTGTGGTGATCTTTGTAGTTTGGGGCCTGGCTGGTGAGACTGCTTCTGGGGCCAATAGCTGTCAGAACAGAGGAGATCAACAGGAGGCCCATTTGTTACATGTCAGGAGGAGGGTCCGTTCACTCAAGCAGCCTTAGCTTGGAATTACCTTCCCCTGGTGGATTGGCAGTTGGTATCTTATGGCATTCGGGGGTGACTGTGGCAGGCTCATCTGTCACCCGTGCTTGTGCTCACTGTACTGATTGCAGAGATTGTGATAAACTTAATCTAGGGTGGGAAGTCTATTTTCCCTGATGTTAGTCAATAAGCCATATGTATTAGTGTACACAGGCCTACAGACCACACGGGATAATGCATTAGCAAATCCCTAAATAGATGACTTGCCTTAAATTTAATGAGCCCTTTTTATATACGGGGGGTGGGTGGGGGGTGGGGTTGGGGTAGTGTAGCCACAGACCTCTTCCAATATAGTCAGCTTCTGCTTTTTTTCCCTGTAAAACACACCTCACTTGGTGCCTTTCTCACATCTGCTCTGGGATGGTACTGTTGGAAGTATGTAGCCCAAAACTACATTGACTCAAAGCTTGCCTCCTTGCTGTGTTACTGCTTCCCCTTTTGATTCCCACAATTGTGGGGACTGACTTGCTGACCCCTCCATGGGTGGATGTCAGCTTCATCAGATAAATCTCTAGCAGCAGCCCAGGAGCCACCATGCCATCAGTTGGCATTATAGGAGGAGACTCACCTCTGGTCACATCTGCTGGCGCTGCCCCTCCTGGGATCCAACCATCCAGCGGGGCTGGAGAGAGGCTGCTGAGGTTTCCCACATGTTGTCTTCTTGAAGAAACCTTGATGGTATTGAATTCCTGCTTCTGTAGAAACAAAGGTGGCAGTGATGGTGTTTTGTAGGAAGACACAGAACAGGTTGACATGCAGCTCATGGGGGCAGAGCAAGCCAGGGAGAGTGGGTGAGTTACTATAATATATTTATGTATTGAGGAATTACCTTAATATATAAGCTGTCTGCCATGTTGCATGACTTCGCTTCAGAAGCCTCTCCTTTTGCTAGCTGCTTTCTAAACGCATAAAACAGGAATGTTTGCAAACCAAGTGCTTGCAGTTTGCGCAGATCCATATCACACATTAAGCATTCGCCAGGACCACTGACACATGGCTCTCCAAGCAGCCAGCTGGCCACTGCCATATATAAAAGTTTTGGCAAAATTGTAGAAACAGATTTCACTCGGGAGAGAAAGATGCGCTGGCTTGAATATGTCTGATGAACAAGGTGGAGTCACAGAAACAAACCCCAGCTTTCTTGTCCCCATCTCTCCCTCCTCTCCTGCATCTTGAGCATTTTTTGGAAGGTGATGTAGTTGTTTTAGTAACTCCAGGTCTACAAATACACCCCAAGCCTGTACATGTATGTATCTGCCTTCTAGCACTAGGGCTGTGAGATTTTTTGAAGGTCTGAGCCTTAATACTACGTGATGCTCTGGTGTGTGTGGCCTTCTGGTCTCACAGGACCTTGAAAGTAAGTCTGCAGTGATCTTCAATGAGAAAAAAACCCAGCTCTCGAAGGGACTGCTGGTGCGAATTTGTGTTAGTGTTTTATGTGAGCCTTTGAACCTCTGGAATACAAAGCGCTATCCCGATATATTGGACTGTGTGCTCTCCTGCTATGAACCTGCCTCTGGTGGAGGGAGCAGTTGTTCATACCAGTATGTACTGGTATTGCTGGCATGAGCAGTTATTACTTGGAAGATTGTAGCCCAAAAATAGATATTGCTTGTTTCTGGATGGGGATTTCTTTCCCTTTTCCTACCAACATGTGCAAACACAAGCTGCATTGTTTTCAGGTAACCTTTTTTCTTTGGACCATAGAGAGAGAATTTATCTCAGAGGCTTCTTGGGGAGAATTCCTTGTGGTATTTATGTTGTGAAAAAGGGCTGTATGTCCCAGCTTCAAAGTGAAACTTGGCAGTGTTGTGCCACCTATGTGAGAATTAAAAATATAAGCACCAATATAGGTGAGATGATCACTGGAGAATAAGCAGGCAGAGAAGATTGGAAAGCTCAGCTTATAATGCACTCCCAAAGGAATGATAAACAACTCCTTGGCTCCTTGTCTGAAGCAGATGTGTTTGGGGGTAAAGCAGAGAGGTAGCAGCAGGATTTGGGTATGTTGTGTTTCACCCTGTGTAATTCAAAGAGCAAAGATGAATCCCCTTAGGGTCACAGATTCATTCCTCCTGAACTTCAGCACCCACCACCCCATTCTTGATGGTGCCTCTTTCCTCACCAGAACAGACCTCGTCCCGTCAGACCTCTGTTCCAGAACTACCTGTCATCTGCATGCTAGCGCACATTTCCGGGTGCACCTTCCCAGCTTGACAAGGTTCCCTTTGTGCCCATAGTCTCCTGGCTGTCTTCCTAGTTGTCTACCAGCTGGTAGTCTGCCATTGCTGGTCCTGCACCCCAGGGTTTTTTTGTTCTTTTTTCTTTGAAGAGGAGGAGAGCAACGTCGTGGCTGCCCTAAGAGCAACACTGCTTTTGCAGCCTCTCGCTGTATGGGGAATCTTAAATAGGGGTCTTCAGCCAGGCTGTGGAGACCTTGCCTGACCGCTGGTGGGAAGCTTAGCTGTGCTTTGCTGGGCTGGCTGCAATGGCAAAATGCCACGTGAAGTACCTGGGCTTAAATGTCAAAGACATTTATTCAGTTTCAATTAATCAGTGAAAATACCTTAGGAGTTCATTGAGAATCAGAATCTGATGTTGTAAAAGGTTTTCACAGGTTGAGACTTTTGATGCAATAGAATGCCAGAAGTCTTCCCTGTTACTATGGAATGTTGATGCCTCTGTGAAACTGGAAAGGCAGGAGACATGCACAGGGTTTCTGTCACTGCAGGAGCAAATGTCCAAGGACTGGGAGGAGGGAGAAATGGGGCCAACTTTTTTGACAGCGCTCAGATGTCAGATGAGCTCTGCTGCATCATTTGACTGCCCTCTAAGTGTATTTCTGAGAATTCTGATTTGGGTGTAATAGGGTTCAGTATTTTTTAAGGACAGGAAGCATTACTGGATGTGGGATCAGTTTCATCTCTTTTCCGCAACAGCGTGTTAGTATTTTCCTGTAGTTAATATTTAAATAGCCTGGTGATTATTTCTAAGGAAATGAGATTAAACTATTGGTAAAGTTGCTGAGGAACAGAATGACCTAAAGTGTGCCAGAATAAGTTATTTTAGGGTGGGTTTAATTGAAAACAATGACTTAAGTTTCGCAGAAAGCCAACATACAGGGAACTTCGCCGCTACTGGCAATTTTGCAGTTGTTAATTACTGTAGATCTGGTATTTGCTTGTTGCTTGATACCCTCATCTGCTATTGAGTTGTGATAGTAGAAACCTGTACATTTTTGGTGCTGGGATTCATGTTAAAGGATGAAGGGAAAAGGCTCTGGCTCTCGTGTAACTGGCAGGAGAAGGCAGTGGTCCGGTCGATGGGAAGGAGAACATGTCAGCTGTATCCTCAGAGTGCAACAAATGTGTGGTCTCCTACTTTGCTTTCCCTCCATAATCCCTTACATAATGGATGTTTTCCCTGTGATTTTTTTTTTCTTTTTGTGAACACTAAGGCTGTTTAAAATGAATCCGTTGTAATCCGTGTAGCAAAGCTTTGTGAGTTCCTCATAATGCCTGTTGGGTTGTTTTTTGAGTGAAGATCCCAGATCCCTAATCTTTTATCTGGCTGTGTCTTTCGACTAAATTTTTACAGCTGGGATTATCTCTTCTCTGGATAGCTGTGTCAGTAGTTCATCTCTTGAGACAGTGGCCAAACAGAGAAATAAGGGAGGGGAGGCTGAAGATGGGAAATGTATTGGATCAATCCTAAAAGAAGAATAGTGTTTATTCATGCTGAAATGTAAAACAAACCAAAAAGTTTTCAGCTGAACAAAATACTCCTCTGAAGGGTGTTCTTAATCCTTTTCCAAAATGTAGCTCCACTGTAAAAATAAGTATTTCTTCAAAACAAAAATTAAAATATTTAATTTAAGGCTGGTCAAAGTGTACATTCTTCTGATTTTTTTTCCCTGAAAATACTCAGCAGATTAGACTAGTTTGAATCAGATTTGTTGATTCCAGTTCAAACTGGCTTTTTTAAGCAAATAAACTCTGTATGTGAACAACCTAACAGACTAACTTACGTGCCTCCATGGCAAATCCTGCTACCTTTGTCTTCTGCTGAGAGTAACGTAACATTTAAAAAAGAAGAAAAAAGTTCCAAGTGAATGATGCAGTGTGGGACCAAAGGTTTAGCATTCCCATATTTCTAACTGCAGATCAGGTGGAGGTGGGTTTGGTAGCGGGGTGGAAATATTATAGACAAAGGGAACCATCTGTTCCCCCTTTAGAAGGAGGGTTGCAAGAAACGCCTGCAATAAGGCATAAGTCACTGTCTGCCAGTGGCTTAATGGAGGCAGTGGATGGTGACGAGAGCCAGCCGTGGTGGAGAAGCCCTGCAGAATTTGTTGGCATTTCTTCTACCTCTGAATCTGCCTGTTCACACTGAGGTCAGGAATAACAGCACCGTGTTTAGGAAAGGCTCGCGTATGGGAGGAAATTGTTCTATTAATTGCCATTGAGGTTTTAAAAAATTTGTATCACCTTGATCCAGGAAACCAAGTGCTACTCAATAATCTGAAACTATGCCCTGGAGAGATGTCTCCAAGAACAGAAGCCAGGAATAATTAAATTTACGGATGGCTTTTTTTCTTTCTTTTTGGTTATGCTATAATCATGGTAGAAGTTTTATAGGCTTCATAAACCTGACTGGCACATACCTTTCTTCAAACCTGAAGGATTACTATATATTACAGTGCTGGGCAGTGATCAATAGTACAATAACAGCAGTTATGAAAGGCTTAAGACCCAAAAGATGCACTAATGGGAAAGCACATTTTGTATCTTAAATGTGAATTATGCTCCTGCCACTAGAGTGCTGGTGAAGGGGAACTTTCTTCTATTCAGTTGATCTTGCATCGTGTCGGACATTAGAATTGAAGACTAAGGCTAAGACCTTCAGTGGAAGACTGCTAAACAACGGGTTTTAAGGATGTTTGGAGTGTTGTGGGATTGCACAGCGAGTGAATGGATTGGGATCAGGCCATGATCAGTCCCTACTGCACTTGGCAGAGCTCTCAGAAGCTGACTCTCCAAGAAATCCCTTTGATATAGGTGCTGGAAAGTATGAACCTGCATCTCTGATCATTTAACAGAGCTGTCCAGGTGGCTAGATCCAAGCTTTCGGTGTGTAACAATAGTGAAAAGCCTTCTGACAGGAGTTGCATCTCTTCTGAACAATAGCTATTTGGAATGATACTGGTTGAATTTCAGGAAATTTATTTCAAGGTGTCGAGTTATGTGCCGGGAATAATCCAGCCACTGGGGGTGGCACACTGACTAATGTAACTGTCAATTCTGAGTTGTGCTGAAATGTTTATTTGAAAATTTAACAGAAGATTCTGACCAGAACATTATTAAAGAATTAAAATCTATGAAAATGTTTTAGTAATTTTCAAGATAAGAATTTGCTTTGTTGCAAGCAAACTATTTTGTAAAACATTTAAAAAGATTTGGAAAACCTTAGCTAGTAGGTTGTTTCAACCTTATCTTACTCCATACCAGGAGGAACAGTTTCCTAGACATCTTGTGGGTGTTATTTTGTTTTGATTTGTTTGTTTTTAAATCAGTTGCTATATTCTACACCCCCACACCCCCCCTTGGTGAAAAATATTAAATTGAACGATAGGAATAACACACAAGCTGCTCATTTCAGAAAACTTTGGCTGAAAAAGATTCTCAAAAGTGAGCTTATTTTTATTCATGGATAATACCAATTTTTCTTTGGTAATTGAATATAAATTCTGAAGGAAGCTTAGGCTTGCTTTCAGCATATTGCCCTCTCTGGGCAGGATACTGTTATCAGCGTAGGTATTTCCTCCAGATCTTGTAGTCTTGTGTGTACTGCGCAGTCTTCAGAGAGCAAAATGAGGAGTTAGTCGAAAGTTGTGTGGCGCCTGTACCACCTGCTATTGTTTTCACTTTTCTGCTTCTTTTCTTTTGTGTTTTTGGTTGTTGTTGGTTGTTTGTTTAAAATATTTGGGGATTAAATCTTCAACCAAGGAAAAAAAAAAATTCTTAATAGGTAGTTCCAAACGCACTGAGATTTCTCCCTGCTGCTCACCCTGGAATGTGTATGGGACAGACTTCCATGTATCACCTCTTCCCAGTTTTGTCCCTCATGGATTTCCCTAGGCATCATCTTCAGTTTGCTGGTGCACTGTTTTTTGTAAAGCTATTCACTTAGGTTAACAGTCCAACCCATCACGGGAGGTGTTTTGCAGATGTTATGGCAGTGGAAGATGGGTTGTCTGCTATAAGGGTAGATGTAGAGTAACTGGCTTTTTGTGTAGCTTTTCACATGCGTAGTGTACAAAAAATATCTAAGTGAATACTAAGGGTATGGGATGTTCTATAAGATTTAAACAAATTTCTAAACACGTGCTGGGAAAGCAAGTGAAAACACCAATTTTGCTTGGATCCTTCACAGAACTGCTAAAACACTTTGTCTGTGAAACTGAGAATTAAATGGGTTTGCTATCTTCTTAGCCCCATTTGGCTTATGTCATATACAGATGGGTATAGATGTAAAATAGGCCTATATAATGCATGCATACATGCACAATAGATACACATGCACGTAAACATTTACAATGTGCATTAAACTTCTGATTGATTTAGGCTTCAGAGAGAAGCCTGGGATATGGATTTTTCAATGCTTCTCACAGTAGTATTTCTCCTTTTGTGTGGAAGCAAATAGCCACTGTAAAAGCAGACTCTACTGGAATAATTAAAAGCAATTAGGTCGGTATGTTTATAAGTAGTCTAACAAAGTGTCTACTGAAAAATAATCAGTGAAATCATGGTAGTCCTGCAGGGGAACCTGTAAAGAGAGTGAATACTCAGGGGAGCACCAGTCAGCAAGATGTGCAGTCCTCAAGTACTTAACAAATCAGCTGACAAAGGGAGCTTTGAAAAGAAAATCAATGTAGGTAAAAAGAATGCATTTATCAGAGTTTGATTAAACAATGCAAATATATCACAAGGAAAACAAAGGAATTTAAACAGCTGTTTTAAAGTTGTAGTCGTCATAATGATAGTTGTGTGTGCTGGTGTCTGTATGGATGGTGTGCGGTACCGAACACACAGACGTATACCTGCTTTAGTCCGTCGCAGGTTTGGGTTTGTGGACCCTCGAGGATCCATGGGGTTTTTTTTATAAAAGGTCCATGAATGGTATCTAAGAAAAGAAAACCCATTATCAATGGGCTTAAATCCACCGTCGCTGGGATCTGCACCACCTTGGGAGACGTTTTGCAGTGTAAAAATCAAAAAGGTTTAAAAGCCTGGGCTGTGCAGCATTTGCAGCAGTAGGAAAATTAGCAGCTGCAGGATTAGGCACATAGCCCATATAAGAGCTCCCGTGTAGATTTACATCCTTCAGTACCTCATTAGTCTTCAAAAGTGTGTTTTGGGTTGTTTTTTTTTAAACCTGGCTCTCTTGAGTTTTGTGACCCCAGGAGTTTGTTATTGTAGCAAGGAAATGATGCTCTTTTTTGTTTTATGAGAAGTGAATGTTAAATAAATTGAAATTTAATGTTTACTATGGTCCCAAAGGAAGACAAAACCATTAGCTAATGACCATAATGATGAACAGATTTTATTTAAATTTGCAATAATATTTGATCTGCTATGCTATTAATGGTGATTCTGTTAAAAAAAATCTATAAATATAGAGGAATAAGTGTGATTTATGCAGGCAGTATGAAGTTGAAAGCAGTATAAAGAATCTGTTTGGACTGGAATTTATTTATATGCATGTTTGGATGTTGAATGTAGCTAGAAAAGTTTCCTAGTTTGTAAAAACAGAATAGCAAACTTCCCTGCAGTTACCTATTCCTTTGGAATATTCTTCCCTTAAGTTTACCTGAGCAATAAAAAGGGATTAGTAATTATCACAGAATGAACTTCCAGGAATTAAAATTCATAGCTCTGCACATCAAAGCTTTGATTTTTTTATTTTCATTGGAGTGAGCACAACATCTACGTTAACATTATTTTAGTGCTATTTACGGTGTATAATATTTATGCATTTCCATGTACCATCACAGAGGAAATCGCCAGCGTTTCATTTTTCTTGAACATTGTTTTCAATTGATAAAAATGTGCAAGGTTTAAAAAAACAGAAAAGCCAAGTACCTGGGTGGTGTCAGTTGCCAAAAGCTGCTCAGAGAGATCATTGACAAATTTCAGACTTCCAAAAACATATTTATGTATTTCCGTGTAAGGCAAAGTCTTTGGCCATGTCTGTAAGGTTATTCTGGTTACACTTGCTGAAGAGAATCAGGGTGTTGTAGATCTGGGCTTGGTGCTCTGGCATTTAGAAGACCTTGACCTGGTCCTTGGGTCCAGAACGCCAGAGTGCTGCTGATCTCATCTGCCTGCACCAAACGAGGATTTGCAAAAGACCCTCTGTGCTGCTAAAATCTCATGTAAATCTTTGGTGTGGTGCTTGGGGCTTTATGCAGTCTTCATCACTGTTGTAGGCTTCCCCTGTGCTGTTGAGGGAGTGAGAACAAGGAACCTGGGTCGTAGGGGCCTTTCAGAGTCCTGGTTAACATCTGGAGTTGCACATGGAAGGAAATTGCAAGCCCATAGAGGCTCTGGAGAACAGATGGAGCATGTTTCCCATAGTTAAACTAGTATTATTATCTTGAAATACAATCAAATTAAATAAAAACTGGCCTAAAAGTCTTTTATTGTTTCTAACCTTGGCTGTCCTACAAGCATTTGTTTTAGAACCATGATTTATGAGAGAATGAGGTGATATATATATCACCAAATTGGTTGTACTTCATCTTGGTGCTGCTGATCCCAGCCAGATGCTGATGACACATCCAAAGAAATTTTTCTTTAATCTTTTTCAGCATTTGTGAACTTGGATGCTGTCTGGGACAGGAGTAGATAGGGGCGTACATTTAAGCTTTATGTCCCTGTAACGTCTGTGAAAGAAGCTTGCAGCTTCTGATAAAGAGCTCTGCAGGCCTCCGAGGGATTGAGTCCGTAGTACTTACCCAAATCTTTGCAGGTCTGCAAGGGAGGGCAGGCCTATGGCTTCCTTGCGAAGTGCAGGCCACTGCCTTACTCAAAGCACTAGGTTATTCGTCACTTGAAGACATGTTGTGCCATGTGAATCTGGCATTAAAGCCCCGTTAGCTTGGGGGAACGGTGGATCCCTTCATCCTGAACTTTGGTCGAGCTACTCATGGGAGAATTTCAGGGGGAAGCCTTTCCTGGCTCAGCACTTGTATGCAGATTTATTTTGTGTATCGATTAAGAAGCTACCTTTTAAGTGATTCTTTAAATACCTTCGTAAAGAATTACTGACTGCTTGTAGGGGTTGAAAATGTTGCAGTCTGGTATCCTCCTAATGTCACCAAAATGTCCTGGAACATCAGGTCTCCTACAGGAGAACTGCAGCAGGGATCCTTGCGTGATCCTCTGAGCTGTGTCAGATGAGCAGCCATGTGAACAGAGACACTGCTTTTCTGTGAATGTTCCTGCACATAACCTGGCAAAGAAAGCTCAGGACATTCAGCTGTAAGGACTGGTGTATTAAAACTGAATTAAAGTGTTGTCATACAGATTAGAATGGAAAAACACACAGCCAGATCTCTAATGTCTTCTCTTTACTGTGCACATTGAATAATAATGATTTTATGAAGATAGTGCATGGTAAATATTTATAAGCAAACCAGGCAAACAGTGAGACCACAGTGAATAAATAGCTATAAATGTATCTAAGTCCTGTTTCAGAATAAACTACAATTACATTCCTTGCTATAATCAATACTTCTTCCCTTTCAAAGAGTTATACGGTCATCAGTGTCCAGTTCCAGTAGGATATCACCAGATACATTCTGGCTAAATTTTGGGTTAATATCAAAGTAGTGTTCTTGTTCCACATGTAAAAACAAATAATCTCTAAATATAGATCTTTTCTGGTATAGTAATTACTGCTTCTTCACCAACTATAAGAGCAATTAAGCCCCAACTAATGAGCAGTTTTCTATGTTATAGTTATTCTGCTCTATCTTAATAACACTTATCTCATTAAATAGCTTTTTTCCTTCAGAAAAGGAATGTCTAAATTCATTACACGTTTTATAGCTACCGGTCAGAAGAGCTTAATCCTTTTATCTTTTTCAGGCAATTTTAGTTTCTTTCTTTTCTCAGGTGTATCTGGTCCTGTTTACATTTATTTCCCCATTTTAAATTGGCTTCTCCAGCCAGCTTATAATCTAAATTTGTTATACCTGCAGGGCTGGGGCAGGGGCTTTAATCTGAAACAATGGGACTTAATACCAGGCAAGGAAGGAGTTCTGCTCTGAAAGCAGATGCCTGTAAAGTGTGAATTTCATTCTTTGTCTTTCCATCTAACAGCTTGAGAGAGCTGTCTTTGTACAAATTTGTGCTTTTGCCTTTTTTTGCCATGCCTTTTTTAATAATTTAAACAGATCTATTTCTAAACATCTGAAGCAGTAGCTAACAAACTGGTAAGGGACCCTGAGCTGTGTGGTTCAGCAGGGAGCTGCTCAGAATGGAAGTGGCCCAAAGGGGTGAGGCAGCAACACCAGGTCTAGTAGTGTCATTGTTAATCTCACAGTATTTGTTCTTTTTCTTAAAGCCACAGTTCCTGGATTCTTCTAATGAGAGGAAGATTTGTCAGCATCCATGTGGAAATGCAATAGTGGTTATGAGGGAGGAACTTGAAAGCCTGTCTCAAGTATCATTTTGTGACTGGGGTGGGGAGAAATTGTGTGAAAAGACCCCCAGAACGCTCTGATCATGTTTTTGTAATCAAATATCATTGTTTGGAGACTGAAATGCATGATGTGACTGGGGATACTGTAAATTGAGAGGCAAGTTCTCTAGCGAGGCCCCTTCCTCTTCCTGATGTAGCACTGGCTGCAGCCCCTGTGCAAGAGCATGGCTCTGCATGACTTCTGGGATATAGGGAAAAGCCTCTGCAGAGGTAGTTTTAACACAGGATAATTGTTTTATATTTATTTATTTATTTTATTAGTTTAAGGAGCAAACACGTCTCTTAAAATGGGTTGAGAAAATAAGCCTAATGCTTTATTGAACCATGTTGCCACAATTGTAGTCAGTGCTAAATCAAGGTTCAGATATGAAAGGAATTGCAGTAAGTCCTATGGTTATTTAGTTTTCCTTTTTAAAATGCCTGACAGTTTAGAACTGAATTTGTAGAAGTGTTATTGAATAAACTCTGACTGTGGCATATTTGCTTTAGGACCTTGTTTAGCAAAGCACTTAAGTAAATGCGTAATGTGAAGCCCATGAATAATATTTGTGCAATGAATAGAGCACATAAGTGAGCGCTCAGTGTCCAAGATATGAGGAGCCCTTGAACTGGAACTATTCACACAATTAAAGTTAAACATTTGCTGAAAAGACATTAGATTATTCAGCTATTTAAAGTAAAGCATGTGCTTAAGTACTTTGCTGAATCAGAGCCTATAAAAAGAAATGCTCACAAAAACATGTGAATGCTGAAAATGGAAACGAATCGCTAGCGAACTGATATTGTGTCGCAAACGCAAGCGAACTGAAGCTGGGTACGAGGCCATCACTGGCCGAGTTAGCGCCGTGCACCTCACAGCAGAGCTCTAGACTGTCAGCTTTGCTCTTGAGTGTTTGTGCTGACTGCCCTGGGTGACTAAAACTGGAGTCTTTTCTAGGGTGATAAATCCACTGCTTAGTTTGCAAATTGTCATACCAGGAGCATTATGCTACATGATGTGCATACTGTAAATGCAAGGCTTCTCTGAACCACTTAATCGAGGCATAAACTGGAGCTGTGAGGTAAACTCTGGAGGCTGAATGTGAGTAAAGAAGATCAATAAGATGTGTCTCAGTAACTACCAGATTAATAAACTTCTATTACAGATTTACTAGCTTCACTGTGTTAGTGGAGCTGTAAGTGGTTACATCCAGAATTTACTTCAGAATAACCCTGCTTGCTTTTTTGCTGCTGCAAAAACCTGACAAAACCAGAGAGACCAGAAGGTGTGTTATGTGGATAAAAGTCAGCATCAGTCACTGATAGTTAAAAAGAGACATTAAAAAAGTTGGTGCAACCACTCTCACAAAATCCTACTATTTGCTTGAGCTTCCATCCCTCAGAAAATAATCTTCTCCACCCAAAGGTGTGCACTGGGTTGCATTTCTGGGAGCAAGCACTTGTACAGGACACATCACAACCAAAGAAGAAACAGGAGTGCTGTATGTGCTTTTAAAATATTCCTTAAAGAAAGACCTGGGAAAGATCCAAATAAATCCAATTTTACTGCATCTCCTTTCTTGCTAGATAGTATGAAGTATATAGATGTCATCTAGAATAAACGCATCCTGAAGTAAGCAGCACTCTGTGGTTTTTCACCCTTTTGTTACAAAGGCACTGGGAGAAGCTCAGAGCCAGGCACTGAAGGGTGGCTGGCCTTTGGGCACCTGTGTGGATCATATGTATTAGCCCAGCTCTTGGTATTGATGGTTTTGGTTTCTTTTGTTATTTCCCTTGGCATTAGATGCTGTTTGGTATTTGTCAATAAGCTCAGGTATGCTGGAGTACTGCCAGGATCAGTTGCTCGAAAGTAATGAGACCGACCAAAACAAATCAGGGGAGACTGAAAAAAAGATAGTAATTTTAAGGTTCTTGTTTGCCTTCTGGCTCCTGGACCTTTCTTTTGTGTTTTCAAATTTTCTTCTGGAGCCACAGAGCCTGGAAACTTTCAAGTTTAAAAAGCTGGACATAATTCATTCTCATGAGACCAAGACTGAAGTCTCTCAAGCCCACCAACTTCAGCTTTAATAAAAGCATTAAATTACCTAAGGCATGCTCTGTAATCAGGAAGGTTGCTTTTAATCACTTATTTTGGTCTGTGTTCCCAAATACTGCTTCTGCGATTACCTTATAATACTCAGAATACTCTAACTCATTCCTGTGGGTTTAGGCTGACAAGAAATTCCAGTCATGGATTGACATGTACTTTGTATTTTACTCTGAACAATAGAAAACTGGAAAGTCAGTCTGCTGCTCAAAAAGCTCTTGGCTTCAGTTTAAGCTAATAGATAGCCCAGGAATACAGACAAGTGCAGCGGGACAGCATGGCTTAGCGTAACAAGTGATCTGACGCCCACAGTCAGCTTAATTGGCATCCAGATTTTTTTAGGTGAAACTATTAAGTGTTGACCTAAAGGAAGAAAAGAACTATTGTGAATATTTTTAAGTGGTACTTAGTCTGGAGCTGTTCATCTGTTTTCCCCCCTCCATCGCCTTTTGACTGCTGCAAGTCTGTTGGCAAGTCCCATCAGAGCCAAAAGAAGAAATGTAGGCTCTTGGGGGCTATCTGACTTAGGAGGGACAGGTTTCCTTTACTCATCTTTGATCCAAGGAATCCTCTAGCTATGGTAGTGGCAGGCTTTGCTTAGGTCTGTTGAGTGTTTTCTCTGAATTCCCAGCCTGGCTGACTCCCTCACTGGATGATAGTTCTGGGCAGTGCACGACCTTCCCCCAGGAGGAACCTTGTCCAGCCCCAACTGCATTTACTAACCAAGACGCTCTGTAAATATATGGATCAGCCCCTTGAAGCGTGAATGTCCGCAAAGGGAAAGTGCAGGCTCCCAAAAACCTCTTGCAGTCTACCACTAGCAGGCAAACAAAAGATGGGTCAGGAGACCTGATGAGCTGACGTTAGAAGAAAGCTGCAGATTGAAACTTGGAGAGCAATTAAACACTGAAACAATCCTTAAAAAAAAAAAAAAAAAAAAAAAAAAAAAACCAACAAACGAAAAACAAAAACAAAAAACAAACCCACACAGTGCCTTCTCAAGTCTTGATTTCTTCAACACTGGACACCTTTCTGAACGAGGTGAAAACTTTTTAAGGCTCTGTTGAGAGGTAACTTTTGAAGCATGGTGAGTGGTGTTCATCATGTCCATACATGTTATCCAACTGTATCTTCTGGCATGAAAATCTATTACTTTTTACTGATATTGTAAACCAAACAAAACCTGAGATTCTTTCCCCTGGAACACTGTAAGTTTCAACAACCTGTTGGAGATACAACAAGGCTTTCCTTGATGTAGCATACTGTTTACAGACGTAACTATCAAGGATGCTGGTGGTTATTGAGGTAGTCTGGTTTTGATGGAAATCAGAAATAATGAAACCTCGTTTCTATTCCGTGCATTAATATGCCTGTCAAACAAATGCAAATACTATTTAAGGAACATCTAGTTTGTAAATGAGGAAAGATTTCAGGCCTGGAGTAGAGAATCTGTATCAACTACGCAGCCAAAGCAAAGACTGCTCTGTTGGAGGTGGAGTGTGTGGTTCTGCATAACAGGTGAACTGAAAATGATGGCTATGACAGGAGCTGTATTTAAATGAGCCAAGTTGAAAGCAGTGCAAGAATAGAGGAAAATGATATACACAAATCACAGTGAATTCTGTCCTCCACAGATCTATTTCTTTTGTCACAAGCAAAAATTGCTGCAATGGAACATGAGGAACTAACTTCTGTGACCAAATGAGTCGAAACAACAGTCTGAGTTTGGCAAAGGTACATGCCTTGTGGCACATGAAGGGGAAAGGAACAAATGTCTTCTGGACAAGACTGAGCAAAATACAAATTTAATTTTGCAGGGCTTCAGAAGGATTTTTCCTTGTGTAGAAGGAAGCTTCAAGATCACAATCTCCAGTAGTTTAGGTCAATGCAGTCATAGAACTTCTGAGCAATGTGTCACAAAAGGTCAAAGTAGCTATTAATAATACTGTGAATGGGTCTTTATTCTAGCCAAGTTCCTGATATTTTTTTTTCATACATTTTGGTGTTTCAGTTACTTGTGGTTTAAAGGAAGGGTCAGGACAGTGTAGAGCAAGGGAAGTGGTTTTGTATGACACTAGCCAGGCTACGCCAGCATGGCATGAAGATCACATGCTTACCAGTCTCTGGTACTGAAAAAATATTTAAGGTAATTAAAGTCACAGTTTAGAGCACATTTAGATTGGAGGAGCACCCCACAAAGGCTCTGGTGTCTTTATATTCTCAAGGGAAAGTCCTGGTGTTATCAAAATCAGTGCCAAGTCCTGTCACTTCAGACAAAGACTGGCTTTTGTGTTTCATCCCACCAGTTTGCGCTGGAGTCAGCCCAGTATCCTTGCACTGCTGCTGTGCTGAGTAAGTCACCATCTATTTGTATCATAACCTTTCATCTTACAGACAGATAAGTATAGGAGCAACTTTACTCCAGTTTTACCTCTTGACATTCCTGGGTGGAGTCTGTTAGGTGGAATGTATAATAAGTTGCAAATTTTTATTTGGGGAGTTTTCACTGTCATTGAACTCTAGGCTTAAAAGCACTTTATGCTTAAAATAGTGAAATACTTTTATGTGATATAAAAGTTGAAAAGCACTGTTCTGTTCTTCCAGACACCAATAGTCTCAATAATGTGCATTGAAGTGAATCTCCTCTTTGCTTTGGGGTTTTTTTCCCCCTTTTTCTCTGGATCCTGTGTCTGTCCTTGTTATGTCAGACTTTCATAAGGGCCACTCAGGTTGATCTCTGTGCTCACCCTTTCAGTGAACGTCTTTACTGCTTGCCATCTTTTCCCCCTAAAGAAAGTCCCTACATATTGAGTGAAAGTGGTAAAAATGATGTAGTTTTTTTCCATACCACTCGAAGCTCCTGTTGGTACGGGCAGTATGGGTGCATGTTAGCGTCATATCAGGAGGAGCTGCATTTCTCCTAAGTAGCGCTTTGTTATGAAGTTCATTTGACTGAAAATATTTTGCATGCTTAACTACCTGCTAGTGAATTTTTCTATGCCAAGTAACGTGTCAGGAGCTAGCGGAGCATAGTAAGTTAATTACTTGTGTGCATACTGTGAAGGAAAAGCAAACAGCAAGGCACCAGTGATACGAAGAATGAGACTTCATTTCAGTCACCAGAGATTGTGTTGTTAATGAATCCGCTCAATCAGCAGGGAATTGGTAATGTAGATAAGACCAGGTACGGCTGTGTACCGATACGAAGATTAGTCCCTCAACCAAAACATTGTTTTTAGTGAGGGTTTGCTAATATTAAGTAGTTTTTCAAAAGCACCGGTGAGATAGAATAACAACCTGAATAATTATGACTGTCTTGAAAAGATGATGATGATCTTCTAATGTGCTCTGCAGACACCATATAAATCCAATATCTTAGAGATTTCACAGTTAACTGCTATACTCCAGATTCCATTTTATGGTATATGTCACTGTGGGCTGTCCAAACACTGCTGTGACTAAACAGCACAGGGAAGCGCGTTCAAAGCTGGCTGCTGCCTTTCTCACACCGGGACAAGAGGGGCGGGGAGCGCTGTGCAAAAGCATCTGCCTCGCTCCCGAGCATCCTCGGCGGCAGTGCAAGAAGACGCTTCCATCGGAGGGAGCAGGCAGCTGTGTGAACTGCAGACAGGGAGGTGAAGGGACAGGTGATGCTCTTACCTTGCCCTGGGGAAAATCAATCCCAGTGATAAGCTGTGGCCCAAAGCCTGCAAGCTGCACTCTGGGGTGAATGTCCCTAAATGAAATGTTCATTCAGTGTTGGAGGAAAGAACATTTATCCCAGCCTTTTTTTCTTTTTTTTTCTTTTTTTCTTTTTTCTTTTTTTTTTTTTTTAAATCAGTGTTTGACTGTGCACCACTGGTACTGTGGGAGTGAATCTCCAACGCTCACCCCAGCTCCATCCGTCACAGCAGTCAGTGTGCTGCCAGCTCTCTGCAGCAGCTGGTTTTTCCCCGCAGCAGCTGCTCAGCTGTTTGCGTGCAGAGGCTTTGCCTGTCCTGGCCAGGCAAGACTGCAGAGCCAAGGGACAGTGGGGTGGGAAGGGGGGCTGCTGCCAGTGCTCTCCTCCAGCACTAACACACTTCTGCCTAAAACTCATCCAGGCAGGAGAGATGTGATGGAATAAGATACACCTTAGGAACATTAGGTACTTTTCAAGACTTTGGTTTGTTGGGATTTGTTGGGTTTGGGCTTTTTTTGTGGTTTTGGTTGGTTGGTTTTTTTTTAAACTCTGGACTTCCCTAATTAGAAAACTAAACCTGGTTTTGAATAGTTTAAGCCATTTAGTGGAACATACTGGAAATAAGAAATATAGAACAAAAATGAGAAGAACAGTTGTAAGTGTTCTCTGGCAGCTACAGAAGCAGTGCTGTCTGCTAGGGTACCTCACAGTGGATGCTATGGTTGCTTATTGTCTTCCTATTTATTCCTGCTCCTGATGCTCTTAAATTAATGCTAGAAACATAGACTGAATGTTAATGGAAGTTGAGGCCAGGGTTCACAACGTGTCGTTAAGTAAAAGCTGGCAATCTCCCAGAAACTCTCCTGGGAGCTATTTTACTGGTGCATATTAGTGAAAGTGACAGCTGGATTGAGAAAGCTGCTGTAACAGGGATGTCATTAAGAACTTAGTTGGACAAAAGTTGATTTTCACCTAAAAAGGAAATATCATAGCAAAGCCAGTGTTTGTCAAGGTTTAATGAGTGATTTAGGGGACTGCAGTGTTGTTAATATAATTAAACAGTACGGGCCTAGTATGGTGGCTGTCTTCTGGTCAGATTAGGATCACGAAGGGGTACTGGAAGGCAGAAGGTGATGTGTTTCAGCATCAGGTAATTTTATCTTCCTGATTTTAAATTTTAGTCTGCTTAGGACACTTCTGGTTTTTGTAAATTCTAAACCTGATCCAAAGCAACAAGTGAAAATCATTTTTGTGGAAGGTTTCTTTTGAAATCGCGAGTACTTTCACTCCCACCAGTGCCTCTGGATAGGCTTTATTGATATCAGCCCTCCCTCCCTTTATTCCCTTTCTATATTGCTCTGTGCTCTCTGTGGGTGTTTTATTAACCTGCATCCTGCAAAAATTCAATAAAAATATACAATTTTTTCCTTTCTTTCCTCCTCCTTTTTTTTTTTATGCTGGCTTTCAGACAGAGCTCTAGGGAAGGCTCCTTTAGTTAGTTACGAGGAACAGATGGGAATCAAGAAAAGGTACTTTCTGTTCTCGTACCCACCTAAATTGGAGATAATTAAGTTACAGTGAGGCATCATTTACGTTAGCAGTTTTTTTTGGTGAGATCAAGGCTATTAAGGGTACATGTGAGAAGTAGTAGGATTCAAGTCTGTGGTGCTTTGAGAAATAATTGGAACCGTGTTTTTCCTAAATTTGTTTGCAGGCAGCCTGGCCCTGAGGTCCATAGTGGGACAGCTGAGTCTTGCAGTTACTGCGCTTTTTATTTCTGCAGCTTTCCTCAAGTTGTGAGCAATCCTTGCAGATACTCTGATGAGACAGGTGAACTTCTCCTTTTTTTATAAAGGAAGAGAGTGAAATGGAGCGTGTAGCTCCTGGTGGTAGGAAGGAGACAGAGAAGCAAGATGGGAATTTGAGATTTCCTGACTTAAATGTCACGGCTTATTACTGTCACTGTCATTCAGCATTCATCTCTGAGCTGCTAGGCAGGTTCAGCAGCATGGGAGCCCTCAAACAAGCCAAGATCTCTGGTTTAAAGACAAAATGGTCCCATAAAAAGGTTCCTTAGCCCACCACACATGTTCTTGCAGGTTTTCCTCTTGCCCCACTCCTCCTGCAGATGGAGATGTCTCTACCAGTTTCAGCTCAACAGCTGCTCTCAGGCTGCTGCCTGGGTTCAGCATGGGATGGGTCCTACAGGGGCCATCACCTGCACTCTGGTGGTAAGGTCACAGGCACCGAGCAGCAAGCTGTCTGCTTGGCCCCCTCACTTTTGCCTGCTCTGGGTGTTGGCAAGGGATGTTGAAATTAGTACCAAGCAAAATTCAGATACTCTTCCTTCCTTTTCTTTCAACAGCCTTCTTGAAGACCCCCCTCAGGCCTCCATCTGCATCTCATAACTCTTGGGCGGGAAAGTTTCCTGCCCAGTTTCTTCTGTTATATTTTCTCAGGGATTTATTCACACTGTGCTTTGTTCTTGGAGTAGCTCAGATGGAATCACAGTTTACACCAGCATTATACGTGCTTGTGCTCCTTCATCTGTTTACTTCCTTGAAACACCAGACTCATTTCTTCTTTTATCTTTGCTCTTTGGAAGAATTGGCATTTCTTTTCTCATCTGTCCCATGGGAAGGTCAGTTGCCTTTCTGGTGTGCTAGTGGGTTGTCTGGCTCAGGGGGACGGCTTTGTAGAAGAGCACACTGTTACAGAATAGGGTAGGTTAGCCCAGGAGGGCTGCACGCGCTCAAATTTGAGGTGCTTCATGTTGGATTGCTTGCAGCTCTGTCTTAACGTTGTTTGGTTGTAAGTTTTTCGAGGCAGGAGCTGTTTGCTGCTCTGGACGTGGAAGAATGGAGCCCCTCTTCCTTTTCCTGTATTTAGGCACTACAGCAATATAAGTGTTTCTGCTGTCAAAGTCCATTGTTATACAGCTATTGCCCTGTAAAGGAAAAAAGGACAGTGAGAGAGAGACACCCTTCTGCAGAGAAAGTTGTCCTGGACATGACCTGTCCGAGCCACCCGTGCCCTGTCTGAGGCACCCATTACTGAAATATGTCTTCCTCCCAGCAATGCAAAGCGCTGTCATTGAGCTACTGCATTGATTCATAATACATCGTCATTCAGTAATTTCCATTAGGATTTATACTTTTTTAAAATTATATTTAGGAAAAAATCTATTTTTATGTCTGTCCCTAGCCTTCATGGAACTTTACTCAACTAGTACAGGAATAGAAGAAAGTTAATTTACAATGTCCGTATAAATTAATCTCCTGTTTTCTCCTTATATTGTAAGTTATCACCTCGTTTATTATATGCAGCTCAGGGGTGAGCAGTTTTTAAAAGGCCTCAGACAGTTATGAAATGAATGGTGTGAGATGTCAGATATATTTATTAAAAATGCAGAAAAATATAAAAAACAGAGGATGGAGATGTATATGGTCTCACTCACTTGCCACCAGCAGGCACCTTCTATACGACAATTTATCCTCCCACTCAGTGTGTTCTTCATGATAATTTATTTGATATTGTTGTGCTCTGTGCTCAATATAAATATTTTTGAACTATTAGAGTTACAAAACTCAACAGCTCATTAGTCGTGTCTATCAAGAGTTTATTGTGTGAGACACCCTGTAAAAAACCCCAGACTATTTTGCCAGCATAGCTAAACTTAGTACCATTTTCACTTCCGTGTGGTGGTAAATTATTCAGCTCACAAATGCTAAAACTTGAAATGTTTATGGAAAAAGCTTGTTTTAGTAATTACACTTACTCCACTTTATTGTGAGCTTCCTGCAACATTTGTCTTAAGGTCCTGGTGTTTCCTGATGTTGGATATTTATCATACATTTGTGCCACTGGCAGGTTGATGGGTACAGTGGGAGCTTCATACAAGATTCATGGCAGCACCATACTTTTTTGAGGAACAAAATTAGGATGTAGAAACTATGCATATGTGTGTGTGGAGATATATAGTAAAAAAGCACTGTGTTTGTGACTGTGTAATACAGATGTTCACACATGTACTACAGATTACAAAGGTTTTGCAAACATATACATTAAAATTTTTGCCAAAGATAAAGATTGTAAGGTTTAATTAAAGAATCCAGCAATAATCGTAGCATCTGTGGATATGAAAATTTAAGGAGAACATGCACCTCACTCTGTCTTCAGGTTTAAAAGCTACAGACATTATGGGATAGTTCATATTTAGGAGCGTGATTTAAAGCCTTTCTTTGCATCTGCCGGATTCTGTCAGTGAGGCAGTATCACTGACAAAATCAGTTTTGAAGATCAGCTTTGCTTTTCCAGCCCCTTGGCTGGACATTTCTGTAGGTGTGGTGGCATCGCTGCAGAAAGGAGTTGGTGCTTCTGATGTTGCTGCTAGCAGTTGCTCAAAGTTTATCTAAATCCAAACCCTTTTTGTTCTGTCTTCCTGTATTTGTGTTTGTTCCAACAACTGCCGGTTAAGATATCCCTTATCAGAGATTGTTCTTGGGGAAAATGTCTTTCTTTCAGTTCTCAAAAAAACTGTTCTTGGCTGTTTACAACTCTTATGCCTTGTACGCTCATTTCCATACTGAGCTTGCATACTGGATGATTCTTAGACCTGTTCAGGTCTCAGCAAGCTTTTCAGGATCTTGCTCGTGGTATTCGGTCTCAATTTTCAAGCAGTAATTGGAATTTTCTGCAAGCATGAATGTCTCATGTTAAACAGAGTGGTGACAGAGAATAATAAAATGAAAAGCCCTTTTCCCTCTGGGTAGGAAATCCTGAAATCTTTGTTCAAACAGCACTGTGAACTCTAACTACAGGCTGTCCTTCTCCATCTCTTTGATTTTGGTATGCCATCATTTTAGAGCAGGACAATATAATTTCAGCAACTTTTCTCCCTAATATGATTCAACAGCCTGATTGCTTTCTCTGCAATGGGAAGACCTCTGGAAGATGCCACCGATTTTTTTTTATTTTATTTTTTTTTTTTTTTTAATCAGGGCTTTCAGGGATTTTTATACCTTTACCCTTGCAGCCTCATGGTAAATGACTCAGCAAGAGATAACGTCATTCAAATTATCCTTTTCTGCCTTGTATCTAAATGCGGTCTTTAGGCTTCACCCTATGGGGTTCACTTGATTTCTTCTTCCTGGGAGGGAACTGGAGGTGAGAGGAGAGGGTGAAGGGAGGCTGATTTTTCAACCAGTCCAGATCTGCAGTACATGCCCTGCCTCCTGTCATAACTCACATGGTGTAAGCATCTTCTCTGGTGCCTTCCTGGACTTACTGATACGGTTGCTTTTAAACGGCAAAAAGTGATGGTGGTCTTGGTTTATAGCATCAAGTAACAGTTCCTATTTTTTTTTGTCCAAGATAACAGAGAGAAGACCCAGGCTGAGATTTCTGAAGGATTTTAAAATGCATTTGGTTCCATAGTGAATTTCACTGATATTTGATTGTCTTAAATTATTTTTTCCTGTTTGAAAATTCAGCCTGCTATTGAAGTGCATTGCTTTGTAGCTGAGAAAGGGCACCACTTCCTTGTTTTTTCTCAGTGTGAAAAAAGGAACCAGTTTTGTTACTGGTGGTGGCATTTCTTTACAGTGTTTCTTGAGATTTGGAGGCAGAGATTCACATCTTCAGTGTTGCTCAGCTAAATGCTGAGGTGGTTGGGCAGATCATAGCTGCCGGTCCGTGCGAAGGAAAGCATCCCTATTTATCCAAAGCCTTTAAAACTTGTGATTTCTTACCTGCTGTGGTCCTTTAAGTCTTTAAGCTACCCACCCAGAGCTGTGCAAGCAAAGTTTGAGAGATTTTTGTGTGAAGAAGATACGCTGTGTCCTTCCATCCATCCTTAATAACTGGTTGGATTTTGCCATAAGAGAAGCCTGGAATTTTCCCTTTTGTACCCACTTGCACTAAATGGCACGGTACTGTCACACATCCAAAATAGCGAGACACTTTTGAAAATGCTGTGTCAGAGATTGTCCCCATTGACTTTCAAGTGAGATTTAGCTTTTAAGCACTTGAATCCTTTCTGTTCCTTGTCCGTAAGGCAGGAAGGCAACCTGTGGTAGATGCTAGAGATAACTTGGACGTGCAAGCGAGCAGCAAGAGCCGTCTGCATGTGGGGTGGTGAAGACGAAGTAGAGCTGGAAAAGGGGTCAGGGATATAAGCCTTTCTGCAGTGCCGTTTTTCTTATGGCTCTGTAAATACCTGCCTTACACATAATGACAGATGATGGGATAGGATGTCCCCATGAAGTGATAAAGCTAATTTGCTTCATTTGCAGAAGTGCGGGGTTTTGGTTGCTTTGCAACCCTTGCTACCATTTTCATTCAAAAAGGGAAAGGTTAAGAGGCATCAAATGCAAAGAGTTGTCTAAGATAATTTTGTTAAAAACCCAGTAAGAACAAATAATAAACTCCAAAATTAAACTCCTCAAACTAGTTCTTTGCATGCCAGGCCTGGGATTTAAAGTCAGATTTTTGTGAAAATGTTGAAAACAAGTGAAATCAAAAAAACCCCAAGTGTTGACATTTCTCCCTTTTTACTAACTTGTAAACAAATGATCAGAATCACATTACTCAAAATTTGCTAGTGTCTGTTAAACTATATTTGGATGTTGTGTAAAGGCATGTGTGTTAGACACCAGTACATACCGGAGTAGCTGATCCATTACTTGGAAAATTATTTAAAATCAAGGAAATGCCAGTGGTTTTAATACGAGATGTTTTAAACAAAAGATTGTGGAGGAAAAATATATTGGAATTTTTTTGAAGTGGAAGTTTTTGTACAAGTTTTAATTAGATTTTGGCAGAATACATTATTTTAATGGTTTTTCATTAATGGAAGACTGCTCATTGTTTTGGCTGTACAGTAAAAAGAAGAAAAAAGTAATCTTGGATTCTATTTAAAGAGCAGCCTGTGTATTAAAAAACTATTAAAGAAATTGCAGTCATTGACAGAAAGATTTTTGCATGAGAAAAGAATGCAGAATTCATCTAGGAAGCATCAAGTAATTTCAGATGAGGATGAGTGATAACATATCTGGTGTTACATGTTGTTTGAAACTTCACATGTGAGAAGCTGCAGTGTTGCTGAGGTTCCTGACCCCAGCTCTGCTCTCACACCTTGGAAGCCAGCAGCCCTTTTGCCCCTGATTTCAGTGGGGATAGGGCCAAGTCTCCAGAGACCTTGCTGCAATCCAAAATGAGCTCAGGGGGTTGCCAGCCCTGGGAGATCCATGGACCCTGCAGCTCCCTGAGCCACAAGTGGATGCGGGGCAGGGTTTCAGGGGACCTGGAGTTACTGGGGCTGCGCTGGATAGACGCTCTGTCCTTTGTACCAGCAAGTGTCGTTTAGGTCTGTGTGGTGGGACCGAGTGAGAAAACACCCTGCGGCAGCTGACAGGGGGTGGCCTCCTCTCTGCAATACGCGGGGGTCACTGTAGCCAAATTCCCTTTCCTCACTGCTTGCCTTAGCCCCCAGCCCCATCCCATAGCTCAGGCATGTTCCAGTTGCCAGCTTATGTCGCTGCTCTTCATTTGGCTGACCAGGGGGTGAGTGCAGCCCTCCTTCCCCAGTGTGTGTACTTAGTTGTTGGACCCAAGCACATGATTTCCCCAAGGGAGGACACAGACTTCAATATCTGAAGATGCCAAGTGTTACCAGTCCATTCTGTTTCAGTGCTGCTTTTGCATCAAATGCTCCAGCTCCAGGACGGGGCTGTCTGATGTTTACCTTTGCTTGCTGGTTGCTCTACCATCTCAGTGGAAATGTGTAGTATTTATTAACACAGGTGAGGGCTCTTAACTTGTTTGGGTTTTTGAAAACCAAATTATTTGTCAGCCCTTACAAGGGCAATTCAAATTTGTTCCAAATTTTATTTGATTAAAGCCATGATGCTTACTGTTGGAAAAATGAAATACAAATAGCTGTAAGTTATTCTGTTTCAGATGGGTAAATGTCACACACAGAATGAAGGGATTTTTTTTTTACCAGGTTTAAGTGAAACAGAGTCTTTATTTAGTGTCATGTTTTTATTTAAAAGCATTTATTTAAAGTTCTAAAAAACAAAGAATTCAATAAAGCAAGACAGGTGTAACTGCAAATGATTAATGATATAATTCTCAGTACTTTATAAAGTGTCTAACACTGAAGAGATTTATACAGTGCAGAATGGCAATTGTGCTTTGATGGAAGGAATAGGTAATCAATACCTGCAAGCTTAGAAAAAGTGTTCTATTTCCTCCTCTAATGATATAGGGTTTTTTTGCAAGGCAAGGATGTCTGGAGCATGAGAACACTTGGAAGAAGAATTAATTTGAAATCAGTAGTGGAAGATCAGTTTCAATTAAAACTGCACTTGAATGTCCATGGAAAAAAGCAGGCAGTTACGCCTAAACCTTCTGATGGCTACCAGTGAATAAATTAATCCCACTGCACTATTCTTGATTACATTTTATAGATCATTTAGCTTATTTTTTTCTGGTTAGGGGATATAATTTATTTACTTTGGTCTCAAACTCAAAATTTTTCTTCTTGGCCCCCTAGCCTGCCTTTTCACGCTAATTGTTAAAGGTGGGATGGCTCCAGTCCTGCGCCGCTGGGAATGGCAATGTTGGGGTCATGGCCTCTATTTCTGTCTAGAATTGCTGCCATAATGGTGTAGGTCATATTGCATGTAATAATTTGCATATCAAAAACTTCTGAAAGAAATTAATGGAAAACCTAGCCATTTATAAAATCCTGTGCTGATTTTAACTAGCAGGTCTTGAACTTCTAAATCAGAGCTTACCCTTATGACTGTAATTTGGGATGTCAGGACTTGGAGTCACAGCACCAGCACTAAGTTGGGGTTTTGAATTGCTGAGTGAGTTTCATTGCATTAGATTTTTCTTTAATAATTCAGCACCATTACAGAAACATTTTATGCATGAAAACTAATACTATCACACGAAGAGAGCAGATACTGCTAGGCTTTCTTTTGTAAATTATAGTTTTAGGAGCAAGTGAAGCTACTGGATTTATGGAAAGAGATGCATTGCTATTAAATTAATCCAAACAAGTTTAATTTTTAAAAAAGCAGACTTAATGTGTTTTTTTTTAATGATACAAAGCTATACAAGCCTTTAAAGGTCTGTGAAGAACTACATTTCCACAAGAGTCAGTCCAGGTAACTAAGTGACTTGAGGTTCTAATTCAACATGGTGGTTGGTTTGTTTGTTTGTTCACCTTTATGGCTTATTTTATACATTTTGACAAGACAGTTTTCACTGCTAATTGATTGAGTTGGCTATACTTAAAAAAAAAACCCAAACAAGTCTTTGTGACAATATGCATGGAAGGAGCCATACAGTCCCTGTTAAATTAAATCTGCCTACTCAAAAAAAAGCCCCACAAATATCTCCCCATTGACACCAAAATATTTAAAGAAAAATTTGAGTGCACAGCTTCTTTTGAATACACAGCTGAAACTACTGCGATAGCCTCTGTGAGCAGAGTGCTTTTGAAAAGCTTGCCCCATGTTTATAACAAAGCCAAAAAATTAGAGCTGGCAGGTTTGATGATTATGTGTAGTACTAAACATTTTAAAGCAAATTCCCAAATTTCATGGAGTAAACGCAAGGTTATATGAAAAGTAAATCTGAATTGCCAATTAATTTACTGCAAACCAATTACTAAGAGCATCCTGATGCAGGAAAAATATCTGTGTTTGAGTGTAACACAGGTTTTTAATAATTCTGTTCTCCTTGGGAAATTAACTGGAAGTGGATTTTGCTGACAATGCAAGTTGAGCCATGAGATAAACGTAACTGATTTTTAACCTGTGCAGATGTGTAAATTATTTTTAAAGGATGTTGTAATTTGCCTAAATGTAGTTGAAAGTAAAACACTTTCTTGTTGTTTTGGTTACCTTACAGTGTTTGTGTGTGATGACTATAGCACAAAGTCTTGCTATTGATTAAGTGTCTTGCATTAGCCCACAGGAAGATAGGAAGAATGCATATTGCAACTAGACAGATTAAAACCCAGGGGCCAAAGAAGCTGGCCTTCACAACTGCTGGGTTTGGGTGGCACTAATTGAATTTACATATGCTTCTGAGATGGAAGAGTAATATATGCATATTTGGGCATCATTTACTGCTGTTTGCCCATTGAACAGACATGCTGACTATGTAGTTCAGTGGTACGATACAGGTATGACATCAGGGGTCCCGGGAGAGCAGAGTTCAGCTGTGGGTTGTAACTTGGTTTTGGTATATGAGCTTGGGCAAGTTGCTTCCCTCCTCAGGCCATCAATTTCCCTGTCTTTACATGAGAATAATGTTGCTGATCCCTGCTGTAAAGCACTCCAAGAACCATGAGCGAGAAGCGCTTTACAAGAACTCTGTGCTGTTATTTCAGGAGCTTAAACCACTGTTTGCACTCATAGGAGAATAATCTCTTAGTCCCTGTTAACACAATTTAAGAATTGGAGAGGGAGGTCATAAGAAAAATTTGAAATTCACTGGAGATGCTCCTGTATGTGCTGCTGAAGGTCCCTGTTTCAGAGTGCATCTAGAGCTGGTATACAGTGGGAATGACAAGGTCCTTGCCTGAAACCTCTTTTTTTTAATGTATTATTTTTATTGACTGTTCATGCTGGAGAACCCCACAGAATGGGTACGGTGAGTTGGGGCTGTGGTAGACACCCTCTGGCAGATTTAGTGGTGGTTTGTGATACTACCTCTTGCAGCTCCACCACCACACCATAAGATACTGCTGCTTTTCTTCTCCCAGCAGCAGTGCTGGTGCAATCCTGTAATGAAATTTAGTTAAACAATTTAGGGGTTTAAGACTCATAAATACACCAAAAAATAATTTGGAGCTGGTGAAAGCTCTGGAACAGGAGCAGGGTGCACTCCTCCTCTGCCTTATGAGTTGGCTGGACAGCTGTAATAACAGTATCTTAAACTACTAAAAAGCACTTTAAAGCATTATGCTGAGCCTATGAGAACACTGACGGGCTGGGGACAGAGGCTGCTGGTGTCATTTCTCTTTGTAGCTGTAGGATGACTTTCTCTTATGGACCTTGAATGGTGGCTAGCAATGGGCTCACAAAATACAGAAGTTTATATTGATTTCCAGAACTTAAACCTACTCCCTGTAACTTTTTAAAATAAAAAAGAGAGCAGAGGTGTGGAGAGGAGGAGAGGTGACAGTATTTGGCTCTGTGTCTGCTTTTGGCTAGATGCCGTGTAATACAGATGGCTCTGATGTGCTCAGGTACAGCCAAGTATGGTAGACTCTGCCCATCAGTCCTTGGAGCTTCTCATTTACTGTTAATATTTGACTTGACTTGTTTTGAGAGAGTAGTTTATGTCAGGTGAGAACAGACTGTGGTAATAAGGGAAACAGAAAAATCATGTAAGAACAGCAGCAAAAGAAAGTTATGGTGTTTTCCAGACAGGTCATTGTCCTCTTTACTTCATCCAGAGTAAATTTTTTTCTTTCATTTTTTTCTTCAAATTTACCAGTATTCATTTTGCTTAATTCTTTCTTTTTATCTTTTCTGTCCTCAAAACCTCCAAAAGAAGTGAGATCATTAATAAAGATCATATTATCTAAGCAGAGTATTGCACAGATGTGGGTTAATGGGGAGCTGTTACATTATTTGTCTCATGTGAAAAGGTAAACCATATAGTAATATAATAAGGCTGAGGGTTTAGGATAAAGTTTCTGTAACGCTATGCTAATTGACATCATATGCATGAGGGGAACTTGGGAATTGCAGATAGTTTTATGGAATAGTAATTAAAAAAAAAAAAAAGGCCATTGTTCGTTACTGCTAGAGGCAAAGCTGGAGTACTGTACAAAGCTAATGGATTCCAAACTCCTCCTAAGTTTACAAGTCTTAACCTCTTTCAAACACGGGAAGTGTGACTGCAGTGGAGTTACCTGAGGAGTTTAAGTGCTTCGTCCTCTTACTTAAGAGTAATCCAGAGCTATTGAGCCACTGGAACGTTAATTGGCGTTGGTATTTTTTAACAGGTACCTATGGTCCCGAGCACTGGGTTACTTCCAGCGAGAAGTGTGGAGGGTCTCACCAGTCTCCCATAGACATCATAGACCATCAGGCTCATGTTGGAGATGAGTATCAAGAACTGCAACTTGATGGTTTTGACAATGAATCTTCAAACAAGACTTGGATGAAAAACACAGGAAAAACGGGTATGTTCTTTTTCATTTGTCTTCATAGCCTGCCTGCAGTCAATTAAAAATTCAAGCCATGTTCCATCCTCCTTTTTCATTGTTCTGTTGTTTGGGTTTTGCTGCTTTTCTTTTTTTCTTTATTTTTTTTTAAATACAATTTTCCAGCAGCAGCCACCTATGTCTGCCTCTGCATTCTGTGCAAAGCTAGTTCTGCAGATTGATTTTAAGAGGTTTTTTTTAAGGGATTTTTTTTTTAAGGTTCTCAGTATAAAATAATTCTCTTGGTAGTCAGTTGTTCCTCAGAATAAAAGGCTATATAAGAGTTTCAAGGTGTAACCTTGAATTATCAGCTTTCGGAGGCTGTAACATCAAATCCAAAAGAATGCTGAGATGCGAGGCTCAGGGGGAAGGAAAGAGGAAGTCTTAGAAATTGGAAGGTTTTAGAGAAGAAAGAGCAATAACTGCTCAGAGTAGTGGGGGCTTATTAATGTGTTTCTGATATGATTATTATAGCACTGTGTTCTTCACTGAACTGAATCCTCTTCTGCTCTGTCTGTTCTGGCTTTCAGAGAAAAGAACAGAGTACTGCTTATTTTTACCAAAACAGTTCACCGAAAGGTCAAGGTTGATTTATATGCAAAGCCGCATGCATTTGATGACTCTTTAATTCTAAAAATGTAAAAAGCTGAAATTATAAGGGCACCCTCTTCATTTGACAAGGTCAAATATTTTTAGGGAATTGGATTAAACCACTAATTAATTCAATTTTACTTATTGGAAGTATATTTTTATCTTTATTAACATTCTACATACATCTCTATGGTGCTTTATGTAATGTGTCCCTAGTCAGAGGTCTGCTAGCAAAACCTGGGGCATGTACCTGCTCTGGGAGTTTGCCACACAGCTGTGCACGCAGCACAGCCTCAGATACACCCATTGCTTCCAGGGAACTTTGGATCCGAGCTGCAACCTGGAGTTCAGCAAGCGCTTCAGATCCAGTTCCAGAAATTCAGGATCTTAGGGGGAGTTGAGAGTTACTGCCCCTGAGATGAAATGGAGTGACAGGCTGTGATCCTGTTTTCCTTCGCTGCAAAGCAAATCCAGTTAACATAAACTACCACCAAGCATAGCTTGGGTTTTTGGTACAATACTGGGAGTTTTTCCAGCTTCACTAAGAAATGCTTCTGTTTGCTTTGAAATCCTGATTTTGTTGCCCTTTGTAGCAACATGAGGTTCAAGCAAGGTTGAATGCTATGGAAATTTGGTGTTTAAATAATCTATTCATGCTATGCACCCAGCCCTTTTAGTCACAGAGGGGTGTTTATACTAACCAGTAATAAATGTAATTAGAAATACCACGGAAAAGTGATGGTGCTGTTCTAAGAGAGATGCTAATGCTGTACTGTATGTGTAATAGGAACATATTGTTGCACATACAATAGGAAACCATGTTAGAATCACTGAATTGTTTAGGTTGAAAAAGGCCTTTAAGATCCTCAAGTCCAGCTGTTAACCCAGCGCTGCCAAGCCCACCACTAACCCGTGTCCCTGAGTGCCACAACTACAGGTCTTTTAAATACCTCCAGGGATGGTGACCCCACCACCTCCCTTGGCAGCCTGTGCCGGTGCTTGATAACCCTTTTTTTTCCTGACATCCAATCTAAACCTCCCCTGGTGCAACTTGAGGCTGTTTTCTCTTGTCCTACCGCTTGTTACCTGGGAGGAGAGACCGACCCCAGCCCAGCCTCCTTTCAGGCAGTTGTAGAGAGCGATAAGGTCCCCCCTGAGCCTCCTTTTCTCCAGGCTGAACCACCCCAGCTCCCTCAGCTGCTCCTCATCAGACCTGTGCCCCAGCCCCTTCCCCAGCCCCTGCCCGGCTCTGGACACGCTCCAGCCCCTCAGTGTCTGTCTGGGAGTGAGGGGCCCAAACCTGAACCCAGGGTCCGAGGTGCGGCCGCACCAGCGCCCAGTTCAGGGGATGATCACTGCCCTGGCCCTGCTGGCCACACTGTTTCGGATACAAGCCAGAACCTTGTTCTGTTGAACCAAAACGTGCCAGCAGATTTTCCAGTCTCCATGCAGTTGGCAGTGAAAGCTGTATCTTCAGTCTTCTCTGCTGGGTGATTTTAGCACTGCTGCTATATTTGATTTCTTCACCCACTGGGGTATGGATTTTTGCTGACAAGTTATTGCTTCACAGAGCAACAGTAACTGTCAGTTTTCTTGGTAACTTACGGCCTTTTACTGGTAACGTGAAGACTCTTTTTGCCTTGCTGTCATCCCTGATTTCTTCTGCTGAGCTTTTAACTCCTCCCTTATTTTATCAAGTCCCATTCCTTTTCTTGGGTTTTCTGGCCTTTTGAAGAAACTTGTCTGAGATTATTTTTTTTAGGGGGTAAGTGGTAGAGGAGCAAACCAAGTAGGATGTTTTGGCTTGTGGGTAGAACGTAGAGGCAGGCTGTGCCATGAATCGTGATGCATTTTGGCAGCAGAGTCGTGGAGCAGATGGCCACATGAGACCTTCGTATTGCAGACTGACAGAGACAGTAAACTAAATATCTGTTTAAGCAATGGTGACGGATGTAGAGGGCATTTCTCAGCAATTAATGACTGGTTAATAGAGACAGGGGTCCAAGGGAAAGCCAAAGGCCCTTAACCTTGACACTCATCAACTGGCAGGAAATGTGTTACTTGGGTTATTACTATTGGAGTTAGTAATTCTTTTTCTTTTTTCTTTCCCCTCCCCACCCCCCCACCCCCCACCCCGGATAGAACAATTATTTATTTTTATGCTTTGAAATGTTAAAGATAAAGAGATTATGGCTTTTTAGATGTGTTGTGCTTTTGCTTGTTCCCACTCCTCCACCACATCAGGTAAAGGGCAGACAGTGTACAGAAAACAGTGTTTCATTCAGAAAATGGAAATGGATTTGTTAAGCCTCTGTCTCGATGGAAATGCTTTTGTGCATTATTACACTGACAGAGGCACTAATGTGGGTTCGATTTCATCACCATAGTAGCTGGTCCCCTAGTGGTAAAGATCATTCGGAGTGTATAAGCACATTTCATAGTTACATTTGCATTATTTGTTTTCATCTGTGACACCTCATAATTGTTAGCTGGTGTCAACCAGGCCTGAGGCTGATGAGGCTTCTGCAAGCCTGACCTTCCCTGTGGGAAGAGTGCTGGTGGGAGCAGTACCCTCACCAGCATTACACAGACATTACCACTTTACCACTTTTTATGTCACTGAGAACTTCTGAAATGCCTTCCGCTGAGAAAAACCTGCTAAAATTTCTGCCAGAGGTGTGTTTTTGTTAAGTACTTTTCCTACATGATGTGCGTCACTCTGGCTTGTCCTGACCATCAGAGCCACTCTGCTAAGACAGGCGAAGAGCTGCTTTGTATCCAGGTTTATTTTTGCTCTCATGAGGGTGATGGGCATACAGCTCCAGCCCTGATCCTGCAAATGGCATCACACAATTGTGATCCTGGTGGTTGTGCACCACATCCTTTGGTTTGATAATCTCAGTTATATAGTACTTTAAATTAGCAGGCCTCGGGGTTTGATTCCTTGCTGTGCACTCTGCAGAACTCATTGGATAAAGGCAGCGGCTCTCAAAGCCCAGTAAGGTGATGTTTGGTTACTGTAGTCCTGAATAGTAGAGATCACATGGATGGGAGGGAAGCCACCACATCGCTGGCAATAAGGGGATGCTGCTTAAGATAGGAAGGTGATGGGAACACGTGTCGTACAGCTCAGCAGTGTAAGAAATACTGTAAAATGAACAATTAGATGAACATTTCAGATTGTACATCCTCCTAATTATCCTTTTAATTATTCATCTAAAACAAGTAAAATGACCCCTGACAGAGCCATAAATGATTTAGGAACTATCAAATATTTATTAGATGCAACTGAATCCCCACAGAGGTTCTTAACAGATGTACACGAATCTGCTTTCCTGTATTCCTCATCTCCTACAATTTTATCTATGGAATTTTTAACCAATTGAGTGAGATTTTCAGTATTTAAAGTACTGCTGAGCTCACTGAGAATTTTTTAAGGGAGAAAGAGAGCGATGGTGCTTTCAGCGCCTCGTGTTTCACAGATTTGGTGTAAGAAGATGGTGACCACCAGTTGTACCCTGGCTGACACAGGCAATATCCTACAGCCAGTCCTGCACCCCCCATCTTCCTACACAAACACTTTGATGCAGAGGGAGTGCTGAACGAACCAGAAATCGTGGAAGAAAATAGTCCCATGATATAAGTAGCACAATTTAGAAACATCTGAACATCTCAAACAATTTAACATTTAGATGATTTTAACATAAACAATTTAAAGTTGAGACGTGTCTGAATTGTACAGTTGAGCCTGAGACGAGGCTGCTGTAGCCAGCTCTCTGGGCTCATGGGGGGGGGCAGCCCTGGTGCAGCAGAAAGCGTAGTCCGCAGCGAAGCCTGCCACTGATTCATGAACAGAGGAATAACTTTTCTTTCACAAATAGCTTTTTTTGTTTTTTCAGCAGTGAACAAAATCCTCCCTCTTACATAATAAATTGGATTTATATTAATGTTCCCATTGTGATGACACAGTTGGCTTGAGAACACAGAGAAATCCTTCTGGGTTATGCTATTCCCATTTAAAAAAAAAATCAGAAAACCAACACAAAAACTTTAATCACAGGATTCTGGGCACAGCAAACAGTGGTCTGCAATGGCTTTTACAAGAACAAAATCCTAATTTTAGTTCTGTTTTTAAGCAACAGTTTTGTAAGGGATGAGAAGAAAGGATTTTGTAGGGTAGTAATTTTTAGGGATCATGCATATTGAAAATGGAAGATGCTAGAAAGGCAGGTGATCTTTTAGTTTGAGCAGCAAACAGGAAATTTTTTGAAAGCTGGATTCAGTTCTGGGTTGGACCATGGACCTCCCCTGTAACATGTACCAGCTTCCACCATATGATTTTGCGCTCTTGTTTGGACCTGCAGCTTTTGTTGTTACATAAAATACAAAGGCTTTTGGAAATAAAAATACAAAGGAGATCCTTCTGATCCTTATTGAATCACATAATAATACTGTCAGAGTGACTGTAATAAAACCCAGTTCTTATGGAGGACATCTCATGAGTGAGTCTCAAAAACATTATTGTCACTTTCCCCATTTTACAGAAAGGAGGAGCAGGGAGGGTAAGGAAGGTACCCACCATGTGCAGCAGTGGAGGTGTGACAGGGCACAAGGATGTCTCCCCCTGCCCCTAACAAAACAGAGGAAATCCAACAGCCACAGGATCCATTCTTTACCTAACTTGTGAGCTACTGACCTTCAGTGGTTTGTGAGGCCAAGGAACAAGGTCAGCTGTTACTCTCTGGAACCACGATAAACAGGTTTTGATGGAGTTTGCTGTTTAAATTTCAATCAAAGTTCAATAAGGAGGACAAAAAGTCCTTGAGAAATTTGGACTTCAGGATTTTCTGTAGTCTATGTAAATTCATAATCACTTCCATAATTAGCCAGTATTACTTGTAGACTTTTTTTGTAAACCAATCCCTGTAAAGTGGAAAAAGATGACACGACATTTTACTTACATTAGAAGTATTCTAATGTAATGAGCAAAAAGTGTAAATGCTTCAGAAAAACTGTGCTAAGAATGTGTTTCTCGTTGTTCTGTGTGTGCAGTTGCTATCCTGCTGAAGGATGATTATTTTGTCAGTGGTGCCGGGTTGCCGGGCAGATTCAAGGCAGAGAAAGTGGAGTTTCACTGGGGTCAAAGCAACGGATCAGCTGGCTCTGAGCACAGCATCAATGGCAAGAGGTTCCCTGTTGAGGTGAGTGGAAAGACATGCGCTTATGTTGTCGAAAAAAATAAAATCAGAATGTATTGCTGTAGTTTGAGACGACTGTGAAATAGGGCAATGTTTCCTTCAGTGAACATATCACTCTCAAGGCCCTTCCGGCCCTTGCAGTACTCCATCTATCATCTCTTATGTGCTTTTGCAATGTCAGCTCTGAGCTCTGCTTTGCTAGTGTTGCCAGCTCTCGTGTCCCATGGGTTAAGTTGCAAACAGCCACTTTTCTTGTTTCTCCCATAAGCTTTCCATGTGTGGGAGGATCTCCTTGCAAATATCCGCAAAGTGACCTCGTTGTCCTCCAAATCTTTTCTTTCCCATGATGCTTACAAACAAATAGCAGCGGTTTGGAAGCCGTTGTGCTGAAACCACTGTTTTTCATTGGTATTGCTTCCTTGCACACGTATGGCCTTCTCCCTGCCTGTAGTCAGCCGTGGTCCCTTGCCTTGTACTAACAGGGCGTCTACATGGATCTGTGCAAACAGCCGTGCGTTTGCTGGGCCGGGGCCAGCCCTGCTCTGACAGCCGCCCAGCTATCACACAGTGCCGTGCCGCAGCAGGAGCCAGCACCCTGCATAACGCGGCCACGTTCACGGCACTGGGCCACGGGCTGCAGCTGGCCACAAGGATGTGCCTTCAGGTGGCAGGCAGGGCCCTAGCGCCGTGGACTCCTACTGCTGTAGAGGAGCAGTTGGTTCTTGGCTGGTGGCTAATAGTCCTAGGTCGCTCTGTCGTCAGTGCAGTGTTTTCTGTGTCAATAGAGTTTGTTGATACTTTCTACTCTATAGTCAAGGTTTTGCATGGTGAGATAAAACAGATGTTATCTGGGATTACCTTTGCCTGTTGGTAGGCAGATAAGCACTTTCAGAGCCTGGCATGTGGATGTGACGGGTCGTGGGGAGCTGCGCTTGCCCATAAGGCTCATGTGTGGGCAGAAATGGCTGGCTTGTGAGCTGGGTCTTGCAAGAATTTGATTTAGCCTCCAGCTTGCCGTAATTCGTCCCATGTGGCTTTAGCCACGTCACAGTTTTCAGGAGGTGGAAAGGGACTTCCAAAGATCAAAGGGACATTGTAATAGGTTCTGCTGTATGACCAAAACCTCCAGCTTCTTGCTCCAGCTGCCCCATCCCATGAGAATTAGAAGCCATTTGTTGTCTCCCAATTCAGAACCTGCATGGTGGATGTTCTGAGAGGCACAGATTTTTTTATCACCTTTTTAATGAGCTGCTGCAACAGCTTCTGGCTTGAGGTAGCTGTGATTTCTCATGAGGAGCCACTCCTGAACGCATAGAGAAAGGCCCAGGCGTTGTCCTGCTGCCCTGTCTGTCTCAGTTGGCAATACTGGTATGTGTAAACTTATTTCTGGGTGGCAGAAGGAGCACTCAGGAAATCTATGGAATCAGTCAACTCCCCTTTTGAAATTTCAGGGAGTGGAGCTGGTAAAGGAGCCTGGGCCTTCTTGTTTGTGTCAGAAATAGTATTTCCACTTCACAAACCCTTTCTTATGATGCCAGGTCTATTTGATGCTGACTTGATGAATGGAAGCTATTTTACTTTGGAAAAAAGGAAATTCCTAAGAAATAATTTTCCTTTGGTTTAAATATTCTTCATTTTCTTTATTTTTTTTTTAGTATTCCAAGAATTTAGTATTCTTGGAATACTATTTTTTTCTACTTTAAAATTGAAGAATGGGGGTGTGTGGGGAAGAGAGACTGCCTTTCACAATTTAGGTCAGTTTTTTATTAATGCTGTGCAAAATAAATTGCTGCATCACATGGGTTCAGTGTTAATCCTAATAATAAAAATGTAATTTTCCAAGTTATTTGTATTCCTTGCAATGACACAAACCTCTGTTCTCTGGCTTTCCTGGGTACAATGGCATTAGCAGAATTCCTACTGCCCTTCCTTTACTATTTTGTAAAGGAAGAACACTTTTCAAACTGAGCCTTTTCCCATTGTGATGCTATCTACCCTCCTACACAAGAACTCCAAATTTCATTCCAAACATGTGCTAAAAAGGATTTTCATGGGTGGATTTTGAATAGTCTAAGGTGATGACACTGAGTCCTTCTTGCCGACACATGCAACAACAATCCTCATAGTTGGGATTAGATGTCTCAAACAGTAACTGTACATGTATTCATGGTGGAGCTTTTAATTTGTAATGCTAATTGTAGTTCAGCTTGCAACTGTCTGATGCAACCCTAATTGCCTGATGCTGGGAGGTCTGTGCCAGAAATACAGTACTTCATTTGAGAACTGGCATTTCTAGGAAGGCTGTGGAAAGGAAAAAACCAAAATCCTATCCTACAGAAAGCAAAGCCCAAATCATTCTGGTTATTCTGAGCCCATGGACATAGGTAAAGCTTTTAAGGAGCATGTAGGTATTGGTATTCCAGGTCTGCAGCAGTTACAGTGGCGATGCAGCTGAAAGGAAACATTTTCTGAATCTAATTGTGCAACCAGATGTGGACTATGCAAAACCCATTAGTTCCAAAGCACATCCCAAGGGAATGCAGATAGATCAGCTTCATCCATAGGCTATGCTCTGAGCGCATGAAGTTTAGATGTTTTTTCCTCTGGGAAACAAAGTGCTTGCTGATAGTCTTTTTTTCTTGAAGAGGATGCAGAAACTAATTACAAACGTCAGATATAATACAGAGCATTATTGTTTGACCATGTTGTTTCGTTTTTATTATTACAACTAAAGTGTCAGATGGTAAGGCTGTCTACGTTAATTGGTTTCCTTCACTGAAGCCCATCTGGATCATATTTTTTTGTGATTTATATGTTAAATTACTTGGTAAGATATATGAGAACATCCTTTTGTTTCCTGCTTTAAAGGCACGTTGGATCAAAGGCATATTATCTTGCACTACTTTTATGCATATGTAGCGTATTGTGATTCCTTTTCAAACCATGGACATACATAATGGTGTTCTTTCATTATGTGGTCCTGATTGCTTATTTATTGATTAGATTTTCCTTGGTGATACTTGAGCCTTAAGAAGCCTTTATGAGCTTGGCTGTCTTTGCAGTAACATTCATGAGCAGAGATGCCCACATGCCTCAAACTTTCATCCACAGTAAGATTCCAGTTTGATACCAGGCCTGGTCAGCATGGGCCTGAAGTTTCTTTTCCCCCCTCCTTCTTGCCTTTTTAGCACCATCATCTGGGTGAGGCCAGGCACTAGTGCTGTGGTGCTAAAGAGTAAAGTGATACCATTAGTGTGTCTGTGTGAGTGGAGTGCAAATCCTAATGAGGGCATGGGCTCTGTGCCAGTTTAGAAAAAGTCTCTCTCCTTTTTTCTTTAAGAAAAGGTTTTAACATTGCATTCTCCAAATTTTAATGAATTGCTGACTCCTTTGTATTTTGTTATTGTTCTTCTCCACTATAATTACTCAGGTTTTTCTTTTTCTTTCTGAAGTCACGGCGGTATAAATGAACATGCAAATGCTAGAAACCATTTAAATGGTGAAGTGACAAAATTAAAATTAAAAAGATGAGCTTCCCTCAGGCCAGGAGAGAACCCAGGTTCCCCTCATTAGAGCCAAGAGGAGTAATTGCAGTGCTTTAATCTCCAGTGTCACGGCACCGGTTAGCAGCCCTGCCGGTGCAGAGCTTGCGGCAGGCAGGGAACACCATGCGGGCTGCCTGCTAGGAGGGAGACCCGGCGCTTAATATTTCATAGGCAGGCAAACTGCTGACGTGGCAGTGCTGTGCTGGTGGAGCTCAGTACCACCATCCCAGCATAAATGATTTTTTTTTTTTTTTTTTTTTTTAGCTGCTTCATACTCATTTTTATGTAAAATGCTGATTATTTCTGTGAAGAGCAGAAATCAGAAGAGTGATTTTAATCATGACTGTGTTAATTTGATGTGAGCTTTGGCTGTTTATGAGCTTTCTCTTTAATGGCGCTAATTGTCAGTTATAATGTGAACACCATTATACAGTACTATACAGTAATTTATTTAGTAAATGAGAATCTTATTCCAAGGACCATACTGCAATATGCCATAGAGACCTCATCCCTTTAATCTTACATGAACAAACTTGCACTGTCTAGGCCAAATTGGTAATAGGAACATCAACTTCGCTTCTGAAATAGCAATGTGATTTTGTACCCACAAGTGCCAACATGCATGTTTTTGAAGATCTCGAGTTCTTCATTTAAAAAAAAATAAAATAAAAATCCAATCCCCCCCCCCAAAAAAAAAAAAACAAACCCACAAAAAAAAAAACCCAAACAAAAAAACCACAAATCATCCCAGCAGAAAATGAAGAGCTAACACCCTTTTATGTCGATTAATGAGCTTCTATGTTATGTTCGTGGATTCATTTTACTAAATTATTATTACAAAACAATCATTTGCATTAACAATTCTTGCTCTTCTTTAGGTGTGCTTCTTAGAAGACTTTCCAGGTTCTAATGGTGTCTTTGTTCTTGCTGCTTCTTTGATTTTCTTCTTTTCCCTTTGAATATACATACTAACTTTGGCGTGGTCTAGATCTGCAGCTAGTTGCTCTGATTTGAATGCTCAGATCTCCTTGCCAAAGTTTATCAGTGTGCTATGCTACCTCTCGTTAGGCCACGTAAATTCTGTTGTATATTACCATAAGCAGAAGACAATCAATGTCATTAATGGAGAAGAAATGTGTGTTATCCAGTGCATAGAACCCTTTACTACAGGGAATAAACTGAGACTAGTTAATGGTTTTGTTTTATCCTGAATGTTAGATGGAGTCATTTACAGTATATGTCCAACCTTTTGTCCATCTGTTGATTGCAGGGGATATTTGCTTTTTAGTGTTAGAATTGAAGCTTTTTCTGTTCTTTAGTTTTACTCTTGGTGCATTTGTAAGTCTGTTTAGATTTGTGCTTGCTTTTTGACATTAGAAGGTGAATGTATCACAGTATTTTCTTGATATACAGGAGGGCACTAACACCCTATGTTGCTGTGTTGCAGCTGGGTTTATTATTTCTGGCATCCAGCATATCTGGTAATTGTAATTTTGCAAAGATCTCTGGTATTGGCTTCAAGCACAAGTGAAAACTAATTGTGAAAGAGGGACCTAGTGTTGGGTTTATTTCCTTATATTTCACTTACTAGTTGCTCTTCAGATTTCCTTGCCTCCATCTGGCAGGATGTAGCAAAGTAGAAGTCAATAAATGATGGAGGAACCTAAGGAGGACCATTGGGAATATATCTCAGTGAGAGACTCTGTCTGAAGTAATGTTACTGTAATACTCCCTCCAAGGATCAAATCCACAGTTACAGGGGGTACTTCGATCTCCCAGTAACTTTGATGGGAGGTGTGCTGATGGAACTCTGAGTGAGAGTTTGGATCCATACTCCTGCTGTCTGTGCTGTAGAGCATCCAGGGAATTCAGCATGCTTTGCTTATTCCATCTACATCTCTTACAACACCCCTGACTTAATCATTCAGACAAGGAGGTGGTCTGGGGATTTTCACATTTAATTTTTTTTTTTCTCCCCCCTTCCAGGTGACACTTAGCATGGCTTTTTCGGTCTGTTTTCTTACCTTCTTCTGTCTCCCTTTCCCCACAGTGTTCAGGGGTCTGGATAGCCATAAAATACTCTAAAATACAAGATGCTAAAAAGCCAGAACTGCTGCTCTGTCTTTTTTCCAGTAAAGTAAGATTTTAATCCAGGAGTCTCCAGACTTTACTCCTCTTTGCTCTTCACTGCTTTTAAAATTTGTTCGGGTTTCTCATAGTCAGGAAAGCAGCATGTCATAATTTTAAAACATAAATGGATTGATATATTGAACACATGGCTGAGTTTCTGTCATGATGCGCTGTAAAGACCACGAGCAGTGCAAGTTAAACGTCATCTTAGTACAGTCTGGTTTACTGTTTTGTTTTCCTTAGTGTAGCTGATACACTGTCTCCTCGCAGTTGTCTTTAGTGCCTCCCATATACTGACAGGAGAATCAGTTGAGACTTTAATTAATGACTATTGCAATCAAGGTTCCATTTTAGTGCAGAATGCTTCATCTTGTAGTAGTGAAATATTTAGTCTCCATCTGGCTGATCTTTTCTGTGAATGCCCCATGATAATTAAGTAGAAACATGAGAGGATGGTCTGAAATTAAAATATGTTTAGTGGAGGGGTTAGCATATCTTGGGACTGTTTGTGTAGAGACCCAAACAAAATTTAGGGATGTAACAGCAGTTTGGTTTTATGGCAGCATCTTCCTGCGGCCTGCCAGGCCCCAGTAGTTTCTGGAGTGAGTTAGCGAATGCTACAGTGCATCCCGAGTTTTATTCTGAAATAACTATCCAGTAACACAAACCAGATATAACTCTTTTTACGTTGGCTGGGAATGTCCTGCTTTCCCCAAAGGATTTCCACTGTCTAGTTGCAAAGGTCAGAGGCAGTAGCACTACAGTGCAATTACAATATGTTAATGATGAGCTAAGAGTTGTACATTTCTCTTAACATAAATCCCTGATTTTCTACATGATTAATTGGAGTCTGGAAAGATTGACAAGGAGGAGGATCAGATGGGGTGAAAATAAGAGATAAGAGGCTGACAGCCAGTTCTTGTTGTAAAGGAGAGTTATTTTGAATGGGAGAAAAAAATCAATACAAAGGTTGGAGATTTTGACAGAGTTGTAAGAGCTACTTTAATGAAAGGTAGCAGATTCAATAGGATTGTTACTTGAAATGTGGGATTGTCTGAGTTAGAAAAATGGGACTGTCTCTCCCCAGTTGTAAAGGTGAGCTTTACGTGCTGAGCTTACTGGGTATTTAGGCCCTTGGATTTATTGGTATTCACCGTGGACACTCAATGTGGCAAAAAAAGGGAAAAAAAGTATCTATGGGAGTTTGCTAAATTCTGTTCTTCTGGTATAGCGACTTGATTATGTAAGGAGAAGGAAGAGGCCAGCAGGACATAGCTATTGCTGCTGCTTCACCATGTTAGGAAGCTACCACGTTAGAGTATCTTGCAGGCTTCTGCAAAGGAAAGTGTGTTTTATTATGAGGAGGGGGCTTCGTTTAGCCTTAGCTGTAAGGACCGGGCTAAGGCTTTGATAGACTCAAAGGGACATTTAACAGGACCTCTCCTCTGACATGTCCATGTCGGCCTCCTTCCCTCAGCAGTGCTGGTGGGAGGTGAGTTCAGGCAGGGAGGCTGTGGTGGAAGCTTTGTAAGCCAGGTTAGAGGTGAGGCGAGGAGTCAGCTGAACCTCAGCATCCCTCTGTGCAGATACAGCTTGGACAGAAGCACGCCTTCATTTAGTGTGGCTGGATACGGGGGCTCCAGTAACGCTGCAGAAAGAAACTCTGCAGTTGTTAGAGGGTTATTCTATTGCTCTCAGTGGAAACGGCCACCTCAGGCTTAAACAAGGAGCCGGGTTTTCCAACATTCCCAACCATTTTAAGTTTGGGAACTTAGGTGCAGGAAGGATTTTTTTTTCAGAGTCAAATGCACAGCCATGAGGTGCGTGAGGCTTACAGAGAGGTGCCTTGCAGGTCAGTCGAGTGTCTCTGGGCTGAGGGCTCTGAGCACGTGGAGGGGTGCACCGAGCACGCAGGTCAGGTGTGTTTGCAATGCCATACTGCACCAGGTTGGCTGTACTCCAGGGTCCTGGGACACTGGTTAGAAACACGTGAAGTCTGACCAGTGCTCAGCACCGCCCCATTCTGTCAGGCAAGTCTAACAGTCCTAGGACTTTGGGGCATCTTCCCCTGGAGATGTATGACCCTTCGTAGTTATTCCAATAGGCCCTCTGCAAATAACAAAGATGGATAACGTTGCGGGGGGAGAAACAAAAAGAAACATTGCACAAATGTGTTAAGAAGTGATAATGTTTCCTTGGCATGGAAAAAATCAAAACAAAACCTTAATGTGGTTAATGGGCTTGTTGGTAGCTTGTTGGGCAGTATTTCCCATGGAAGTCATTTCACTGGGTCTCAACAGTGGGAATAGATTTCACCAATGTTAATCATGATTTAAGGCAGCAAGCAGGAAAATATTTGAATTGTCTATTATGCTGGTGCTTTACTGATTGCATTTTTGGGTTTTAGGTGGGTATTTTTTCTGAAGAATTCTAAACAGTTGCTATAATTTTATGCCAAGAGAATAAATTAAGTTAGATATGGTTTTTTGCAGTTAGAAAAAGTACATTTATTCAGGTTTTAATCCCCCCCCCATTTTATCACATGTTACATAAGTGTTTTCTAAAGGATGATGAGCAAAAGCTTGTGTAAACCAGAAAGAAGGATGTAGCTTCTTGTTTGGTTATTCATGTGTCCAAAAAGGTTTTCATTAAAATTGATTTCATAATGCAGGTCACTGAAAGGCTTTTTAATTCTAGGGGGAGACAGGCTGTCAAATACATTCACTGCAGACTGTGCTTGATCAGTAGTATCATGTTTACATTCTTGCCCTCCCACCTGAATGCCTCTGCTGTCTCTTATATTGAGTTTAAAAGCTCTTTGGGACAAAGCGTGTCTCTTTGCTGGGTTTGTGCAGCGCCTGCCCCAGTGGAATTCCTGCTCTGGGATACAGCAATGCTGCTGCTGCTATAACCACAGGCTTTGCAGGGATGAATTGCTTTGTTTTTACTATGATAAAGCTTCACATGATGTAAGAGATCAGGCAGCAATATGAGTGTAGTCCCTGTTATTTCCGCAGTTCGCAGGCATTGTATTTCCAGACAGGATGGGAAGGTTAACTAAAGTTGAAAAAGGATCTAAAATGCAGCAAGAGTTTACCGTCTGGTAGAAATGAAATAACAATCAAGTGGTTGAAAATGAGAAAAAAAGGTATGTGTTTGCTTATGGTTTGAGACACGCAGCACTCATCTTTCTGTAAAGAAAAAACAATCTGGGGAAAATAGTCGTTCCCTGAATACATGTGTCCTCCTGCTCCCTATTTTTCTACCCAGCTTATTAAGCAGAATTCTGTGTTGTCTAATTAGTTGGGCTTTTCAGCACATGCCTCCAAAGGCCAATAATGTCCTTTTCTATCACCATCCCGTCTAAGCTGGCTGTCCTCAGAGGGAGCTTTCCTTTCTCCTCTGGCTCCAGGGGGGGAGGCAAAGCGGGCTCCTATTTCCAGGAAAGCACAGCCCCCTGTTTCCTGCCTGCAGCTGCCTGCAGCGCGCTCCCTGCCCGGGCAGGAAAGCCTTTGTAATCTTATCCCTCAAAGAGGGCTGGGATATTGTTGTCCATTGACCATTCAGGAGATATATATAATTTTTTTTATAAAACATAGCTCCCGATCTACACATGTGCAAGAAATACAAATTTTGGCTTCCCACCAGAATTAGAAATAGCATTACTGAGTAGGAAAAAGCTTTTCCCCCTGCAGTGGGCTAACAGTTTGTTAATAGTTTGTTCAAGCACAGAAAATGGCACCTGCTCTGCCAAAAGAGCGTTAGTTTCTCCAGAGGGGACTGTTAATTGTCCAGGAAAAGAAGATTGAAAGTGTCTCCTTAATAATTTAAGGATGAATCATTCTTCCCTGGGACTGGGGGCAAATCTGATTTTTGAACAGACTCTCAGACGCAAAATCAAGGGTGGTGAGGCAACCTTGCACTTCTCAGGCAGTAACTTGAGTATAAAAATATGCATTAGCACAAGATCTGTCACACATTTGTTATGGACAGGGAGAGATCTTTGGGATTTGATCATGTCAGGGATGGATTAGAATTTTGTCATTTTTGTCTTTATAGAGCTTTAACTACATTCTGTGTTTTGAAGTTCATGCCTGCAACACCGCTTGTGTTTGCTCTTTACCTTAACTGGATTGCTGTAAGGTGATCTTAGTTGATTTTTGTTCCTACGTCAAGCCTTTCCGTTCCTTCAGGATGGTAGTACCTACAAATAAGATAAACTCAGTACCCAATGCCTGTATGCAGCACTCAAATGTTTTCAAACAGTAGCAGATTCAACTTCTGAAAATGCAAAACTACCCACAGATGGGTAGCCAAAATTACAAAAGTCATTCAAAAAGAGGAGGAAACTTCTTTAGTTTTTCATCCCTTTTGGCTGAGTGGGAAATTCTATTCTCCTTTCTCTAAGGTCTAGATCCTCTTAGGGCAGGTGAGTGTTCTTGAGGAGAAGGTGGAATGCTGAAAGTTGAGTGACACATTAAGTCTTGTGTTGGCACATACCAGGTAGGACCATAATAGGCCCTAAGAAAAAGAAATGTCATTACATCCACTTCAAAATAGGAGATTCAAGATATAACAAGGAGGTTTTAAAAAAGATTAATTTGAAATTCATTGCTTGAGAGGTCTCATTCTGTCCGGCAGGCAGGAATGTGACCACTCACTTAATGAGCTGCATTCAAAAGATTAAATTTCAAGAGAGTAAAAGTAAAGCCTGTTATTTCCTGAACATAAATGGAGTCACCCATCCTCAAAACCAGTCATGTGTTTCTCCTCAACCTCATCTAATATTCCCTTTGCTCCCCATTTAACTAGGAAAAATTTGAGGGGCCCTTGCCTCCAGGAAATACCCAAAGTAAATACTTCAATCATATCAGTCAGTGATGTTAAACCACATGCTGTTTACTAAGTAATGCTGAAAGCTACATGCTGTTGTTGCTGGCATACCATTTATGAAAGGCCTGTTAGCCCTCCCACTGAACCATATGGTGATTTATCAGACAGTTTAGTAGTAGCAAGACCAAGACCCAAATTGGTCAAAACTAAAAAAAGGATGTTGCTTATGTTGCCTCTGATACAACGTTCCTGTTCCTCTTCCCTTTGTAGTATAGGGGATGTGTGCGCTGCGCTGCCTGTCCCCTTACGGGGCACAGCCTGGAAAGCAGTTGCTGTATTTCCAGGGTACGGGATTCAAATCTTAAAAGTTAGTTTTTCAAGAAACTTAAAACAACAATTTCTGGATGCTTGCAGCTCCAATAGCTGTTGTGTTGGTCTATTTAAAAAAAAAAAAAAAGAAATATGAAATATACATGAAACATGAAAGCTGAAGAGTGGGGCTCAGCTCTGAGGAGTTTGAAGGGTGAGACCATATAAGAGGAAATTAATGTTTTCTGTAGAAGAAAAGCAAACTGTCATTTCAAAGAACACTTCCTAGCAAAATGTTTTAGCCCGCTTAACACCTGAGGAAGCAAAACATCCAGATGTGATCTCTGACTTAATATTGCTGTATTATTAGCAGAGTTAGTTCAGATTTTTTCCCATCATGATCAAGATAAAAGTGGAAAACATTTTGGTAACACTGCAAGGAGTAGTTTGGCAGTGGTCAGAAGCTGGAACTGCAAAAGGGCAGTAAGAGAGAAATAATTAACAAGGATAATTTTCAGGCCTTGACAGCCTGGCTTGTCTTTCTAGCAGTGAATGGATTCACCTGACATCCAGAGATAGCCATCTGATAATAGCACTCATAAGATCAATACATCAATACTTTATCCTTGAAACAGTATTTAAAGTGTGTTCTTAGGTTCATTTCTTTACTTCTGTAAAGTTATAGCAATCTGGGATTTGAGATAATGCATTCATTACAGTCTCTCGGCCCTTCTTCGTTTACTGTATTTTAATGCATCTGCCATGATTGCTGAAGAAGGATGCTCAGTAAGCTTAATCTGCTTATGCTTTAAAAAGAAAGGATGCTCAAAAGATTAAAATGGGGCCTCACAGAGAACAGGTTTGAGAGTTTGCAGTGCTTACAATGGCACGACATTTTGTGCAAGAGGTATTTCAAACATAAAGCTTCTGTGGTGCTGGCTCTGCAGACCTCATGGTGAGGAGAGGAGGGGGAGCTGGGCACAGCTGAGATTTTGCTTTTGTAGATTGAGATTCTGCCCAGGCTCTCACACGGCTGATAATGCCAGAATGTCACTGGGTTAAACCTAATGCTGCTTCTTTCTGTTAGTGTATCTTGCTGGTCCACATCTCTTCACGTTTTGGGGAATTATTTGTGGGATTGTGATGCACACCCCAGGACACAGAAATACCATGTGCATGCTTGAAATAATGCTTATGCAGATAAGAACCCCGTATGTAAGTACGGCGAGAGATTTCAATCCGTTTCCTTTGTTACAGACTCACCAGATACCCCCAAACATATGCATTTTGAAAGAATTTAAATGGGACTGGAAATTTTCTTTTTAGGAAGCGCTGCTGTGAAGGACAGGAGACGTGCAGCAGGGCAGTATTGTTTCTGTGATTGCACCACCTATGTGTTCTGTCTCTAGCAAGGGAGAAGCTTATGCTGAAAAACACCTATTTATCTAACAACATCAACAAAGAAATCCTTTTTTCTGATAAAACCGGAGAGAACAGTGGCTGCCCTCTGAGCACCTGGGAGAAATGACTCGTACCTCTGTCTCGGTATCGATGGGCGCTTTCCCGCAGCAGCCTGAGGGGCCGGTGCCATCCCCGCCGCCACCGCGCTGCCGGCCTCACTGTGAGGGGGAAAGTTCAGCACTTTCAAAACTGGTGGGATTTTGTTCATTTTAAGCAGATTATGGCATGAAAGATGGAAGAGGAGATCAGAACTGGCAGGAGGCTGTAATTTGAATAGGACCTTCAATTTGACATGTGTTATGTCCTTAAGAGAGGAGCCAGCGCCTGGTTTTTGTTGACAGGTGTGGCAGCGGCCTTGAGGGATGATGGGCACTTTGGCAAATCGTTAAATTGATTTGATAATCAGTCAGTGAATTTGCTAAGAGCGGGTACTACGTGCCTTCTTTGGGGCCTGGTTTAACCTAGTGACAGCCTGTTTTAAATGTATTGGGAGTCTTTAGTTTATTTTTCCTTCTCTTTTCCTGGTGAGAGCTCTACACAGAGTTACTGCCAAATAAAAGAAGCCATTTGTCCTCTTTGGCTGTAAAACTAACCTGAAGACAACCAGACCTCACTTTTACAGAGGAGCTGCTGTCCCAGGTTAAACTCTCTCCATTTTTCCCAGCTATGCCCAGATAGCGGTGATCGTCATCGTCAGGTCTGTAATGTTTTATGTCCCCTCAGCGGGGCCGCAGTATTTCATCACTGCTTCCCTCTCTGGGTGGGGAGCATCGGGGCTGAGGCAGCCCTTGACTCACCAGGAGCCCTTTACAGCTGCCTTACTCCAGTTCCCAGCTGCTCTTTCCCAGCTGGTCCTGGGAGCCACAGACTTTCCCCCCCAACACGGAGCAGAAAGCAGAGGTTTTTCCTTTCCCTGGTGGCACAGATGATGGGTGCGGTAGAGCGGGCAGGCTCTGTGGCATGGGGTGGCAGCCAGCTGTAGCTGCAGGTGGTCTCCCTCGGGTGCCTTTCTGTGTGACCTTTAGGCTGTTTGTGTGGCTCATGGTTGGATTTGCAGTTATCTCCCCAGTAGCCCTGCTATTTACTGTGGAAATTGGACACGGGACAAGTCTGTCGAATTAAAACGCGCTGCCTCCAGCATCAAGCATATTTATTAGAGTTTACGCTGGTTTCTGTTGGAGCTGTTCAGAAGGGGGATTTTGCTTCAGGCGTTTCCAAACAGCAATGCAATTTGTAAAAGTTTAATGTGTGTTTATTTTCTGGTTCCCCAGCAATGTCTGTATTGTTTGCTTGGGTTCAGATTAGAAACGTTTGTGTTCTGGATAACTCCCTTGCCCAACTATTACAAATAAGAGATGGTTTGGTGTTTTGTGGGGTTTTTTTCTTACGTGCATTCATAATTGCCCACTGCTCTTAAGACACAAATTGAAATTGTGTCCTTTGTACCATGATGCTCAAATGATTTCCTTTTCAACAAAGAGTATGTAATAAAGGTTAAAAATTATTTTTGCAATCTATGCATTTAAGTATACATTACTATCTGTTTTAAGGATGGATAATCAATGTAAAAAATGATACTTCCGTGTATTCCTAATAGGTCACTGTGTAAATATCCATAATGGAATCGATCCTTAGGTTATGGCAACCATTAGTACAGAAAGGGGTTTCACAATAAATGTATCAGACATTTGTCTTTCATACTTACACGCAAAATGATTATTTATTGATTATTTTCAATCCAGGTTAATGATGTTGAAGAGGTTTCGATATCTCGATTTAAAGTACTTAGTGTGCTTCAAACAGAGATGTCATATCCCTTTCAAGAAGTTGTAACTGATACCTGATAAGTGATTTTGCTCCACATTCTCTCTGTTATATATGTATACATATATATATATATATATATATAAAAAAAATATATAAATCAAGGATGTTTATGCAGAGACTAGACTAGAAAGTCTTGGTGACACACATCTGTACCAGCCTGGGTTGTAAGTTTTACTGTTTCTATAGTTTTGTATTTCTGTACAGCAACAGGGTGTTGCTGTAGCCAAACGCTCAGGGATTCGCTGTTCTCAAAGCGTGTGATTCTCATTGGGGTTAATAGGAGTCGTGCATTTGCCACAACAGGGAGGAAGATTTTCTTGCTGAGCGTGATTTTTTTTTTTTCTTTTTTAACTGCAAATGTTTCCACAAGTTGACTAATGGATTCAGTTATTCCCGTTAGAAATATCCTCGTAAACATGGGCATTATTATCTCAGGTAACCTGCTGAGGGAGCGCGAGCAGAGATGTGGCTGCTAAAAATAAGCTGATTTCCCCCAATATCTGCCCAGCACCTTTTCTTGCAGAGCTCTGCTGAGCGCAGGGACCAACAGGATGGAAAGGGAGGGCACTGCTGTGCCCACCGGGACTGGCACCACTGTACGTGCCAAATTCTGGAATGCATAACCCAAACATAAAAGCCTCTCAGGGGTCTTCACGGTCTCCATTGGCAGACAGGCAAGTAAGACAATCAAGCATGGTTGCTTACTTGTTGCAAGGTGAGGATACAACCTTTACCTACCCTGATGCTGTTTCGGTGGTGTTCTACCATCACACTAGGAAGCTGTGTTGGGCAGCTGGCTGGCCAGGCTCGATGGTTGCACCCCTGGGGGTGAGTACCTAATGGCAGCCAGGATTAGGCCATGATTGAAGGAGTACTTAGCAGTGAAAGTGTAACTGCAAGGAAGAAAGACTATTACATTTCATCCCAGTTCAGCAGAAAAGGATTTCCAGTCAGCTGAACTGGTTTTCTTTAGATCTCTGAAGCTTTTGGGTCAGGAAAAATTATTATATTTTTACTGTTACCTACTATATTATCTTTTACAAACTAATTGTTGCCTAGAGCTGTTCGGCACTATGAGCATGAAAAACACATAAAACCAAACTGTATGCTAGAAGACTTACTTGATTATCTTAGAACATTTTGCATTTGTAGAGCTTTCCAACTGAATATCATAGAGCTCTTTGGCAATATTAATGAGCAGTGGGAAAAACAATTAAAAAAAAAGCATAAAGTGACTTAGGATCTTGTGCTCCATTTGCAAAGTGACTTGGCACGTAGCTCCAAAGCCTTTCAGGTCAATACATAGTGGCTTCCTCAGTTCCTGAAAGTCAAGCCCACAAGCATCAACACAACTGTTAGTCCAGAAGGAGCCTGATCTCAGCTTCTGGCACTGTGTACCACTTTGGTTTGGGTTTTGGCACGTAAGAAGAAAACCCACTATTTGTGTTCATAGCTTAGCTCTCTTGTGCAAACAAGTATCTAAAAAGAGAAAGATCTCTCCCAGGCAGCCTGTCCCACCAGATTCCAAAGGGACAAAGGGTGGCTGAGATGAGACAAGGACAGAGTCTGTTTTTTATTAAAAGTGGAGGACATTTTCTTCCTCTGATATGTAACTCCAAAGCAACTGAGATCCAGAAAGTAACTCCATTTCAATTCAGAAGGGTGTTAAGCTGAGATGTTTACCTCTGCTTGATCGTATATACAAGCAGGAGGTGGAGTGCTCAGTGACAGCTTGGTGAAGTGGTGACCTTGGCAGTGGAGGAGTGGGTATGGTGAAAATTCACCGGTCCTCTCAGAGGCAGAGGTGGCATCTGAAGGCTGCTGGCATGTGCTGCTATGGCTGCTGCATATAAGTTCTGAGCCTATAAGGCTGACATCTGCTTTTGAATAAAACTGTGCTGGAAGCTGACATCAACCATTTATGCTGCTTTAAATTCATATTCTCCTTGGAAAAAAATAATCTAGTATTTCAGTGCAGGTTTGAACTTTTTTTTATTTGTGAGTCTCCTAAACATTTTCCTGCTGAAGTGTAGGCCCTTTTTCAGTGAGTTTAAGCCTACTGACAGTAGACTGACTTTTCTTAATTATCTTTTCCAGACCCCTTTAAATTAGTCCCCCAGGGGTCTGTGAACCTCATATTGAAAATGACAGCTTTAATATTTCCTTGCTAAATACTTGCAGAGAGTTGTCCAGGGATGCTGACTCACATAAGATTGCTAATTCCCACTGAAAAACAAAAGAATCTGATTTTAAGCAGTAATGCATCTGAGGGGATGGGGCACAGTATGGAGGAAGAGGAGAACGGCCATCAAATGTGGCCATGGCTTTGTACATACTGAAAGTGGGAGCGTGTGGGAGGGGAAAAATCATTTGAAACCATTGAACTCATGCATAAATGTATAGCTTTCAAATAGCTAATTTTTTTGTGTCATAAAAGAAAACTGGCTGGGGCTGGTTCCTTTTTTATAGCCTTGTCATAAACGCTGAAAAATGAGGTTTATAATTTATGGTCTGAAACCACCTTAACTATTGCAATACAAACAGCATCGCTGTACTGCAGTTTATTTCTAAAATGCCTCCAGTGAAAATATTGCAGTGCCATAATTAACTAATACGAAGATCCTGTTTGTGGTGCTTTGTGCTGCTTTCTCCAGAAATATGCAGTTAGTATAAATCCTCAAGGCTCAGAAGATGGTGGTGCTTCAAAATAATGTCACATCACCATGTCAGTTAAGACAATCATTAATATTGTTTCTGTGACTTACAGAAACCATCCCATTGGATTTATAAGGAGGGGCTAATATGGTTTATATATATGTTTGTGTGTATGTATATGTAAAAAAAAAAAAAGTACAGAGGAGAACAGCATGCATGCTGTCTCCTAATTACTTTGTTTTCTGATATCTCAGCAACATTGATCTTTCAAAATGATCTCTTGCTGGTGGCATCGGTTTTATGTTGGAAAATATTCCTGCAATTCTGGCAATGATAAACTAATTACAGGCTATACATTTTTAATGATTTAATCTCTTGTCATATTCCTAGAGAGAAGTGATCCTGATTCCAAACAAATCTCCCATGCATGACCAAACACTCATCATGAAATGTATGGTTTTCATTAAACCCTGTTGTTAATACAGGCTTAGAATTGTTTTTGTTAAAATGGGGAGAGGTTGGGGAGTAAAAGCATGCTGAAAGATTACTGTAATAATGCTGCAGTAAGCGTTTTGAATCACACAGAGCTCCCAGCAACATTCCACTGACATGTGCCTCCCATTACGGAGGGCTCTTGACAAGCCATATGTAACGCCAGAGCCACATGTGTCAAAGGGGCTTTGGATGGGTAGCAATTAGGAAGATGCATTCATGTTACTTATTATGTGCTAGAAAGGCAGGTTTGTGTCGCTTGCCCCATCCATGTTAGTCTTCAGGTTTAAGAATAATGATTAGGCAAGCAGTGGATGAAAACAACAGCTTCAAGTGACACCCTTTTTTTCATGCACGGAGATTTCTGCCCTGTGAACTGCTGCCACACGAGTGCGGTTCGTGCCCTTGTTGCCACCCCTCTCATCGCCACGTGCCTCCGTGGGGGTCTGCTTTTTAATCTTGCAGAAAGACTAAAGCAACGTGCCTTGGCCTCTGACTGGAGTCGGAGGGTGGTGCTGCGATGGGGAAACATGAAACGCTCCTGTCCTTTGCATTTACTGGAGGGACTGGATCTTTAATCCTCGTTGGTAGCAGCTCCTGTAATTGCGCGTCAGATCCAGAAATGGAAGAGGGACTTGGTTCTCTTGAGAGTGCAGATGTAAGAGGTATTGGAGAGATGACAGGGAAAAACAATTGTTAGAAATTTCTTTTACCTATGGGAGAAATTTAAAGTAATTTCAGTGAGCTGTAAACATTCCTGCCATTTTGCTTGCTTTCAGGTGCCTTTGCCCCTCTCCCAGCGAGCTGTTTTGTTGTTTTTAACGCCTCCAGTCTTCAGGAGGTCTGAAGATAAGAACAGTGTTTAGAGGAGACATTTAAATCAAATCTTAGTATATCTGGACCAACTGTGTGTATGCTGATATGCTTGGAAGAATTTGAGTGAGATGCACACACGTACATATGGCTAATAAAAATGAGGGCCTGTAATTCCTTAACCGAGAGAAGTGAGTATGTAGCGGGTGAATTAAGGTTCCTGTGAACTTCTTGTGGTTCTCCTGGCACAGTGAAGATGAAACTATTATTATGAACTGGAACTCCAATTTTATTAATGTTCTGAAGTATGGAAGGAAGCAACAAATCTGATTTAAGTGAAGACATTTGTCTTGGCAGTGTGATTTACTCCAGGGTTGTAAATTTGACATGATGGAGACTAAAATGTACTGAAACTTAAATTTCTCCCATATCTCACTCAAAGTCAAATGATTTAAATAGCAGGGTACGAGAAATGACATGTATCCTTGGATGCAAATATATTTTTGGTGCTGAAGATTTTAATTTCACGTCTGAGGAAATTTATCAATTTGAGGACTAAACTTTCAGGAAAACAAGGGTCGAAGCTTCAGGGCATGGTGTGGGGATGTAGCTGTAATGAGCACATCACCATATGCTGCAGTGAAGCTTTCCTGCCTGGTAGCCTCCTATCCAGGGTCCAGTAATGACAAAACAGGTATTATCAAAGGTGGAATCTGCTTTGCTGACACAGATCCTGATAATGCTTCTGTCCTGCAGTGCTCACCACACTTCTCGCTGGCACAGTGCCTCCTCTGTCTCCTGCACTGTAAAAGTCTGTTCAGGAGAAAACATTAAAACATGTTAAAGGTACAAAACCATTAACAAACCAGAGTGGACCTGGGGGGGGGGGGGGGGGTGAGTTAGCATCGCTCACAGAAAGCTCCCAACGGGATGCAGCACCGAGCATCCTGCCTGCTCTCAGTCTGGGGGAGAGTTTGTTGCTGGTTTTCTGTCCTTTTTGGACCAGCTCAGGTAGGTGGACCAAACCAGCATCCATAACGTTGGACTCTTTGCCCTGATTTGGTTTTCCTTTTCATTCAGTGATAACTGACACCTTCCCAAGGGTCACTGAGTCCTTGGGAAAATTTGTCCTCTGAAAAGGCCCTCTCCTGCTGAGGATTAAGGGAATTTATGGGAACTTCACTCCTTGCTTTCACATGTCAAAGGTGCCTGAAGTTAATTTTCAGACTTTGACTTTTTGGTAATCAACAGGGAGACTTTTTTTCTGATGTGAATGTGAATTTAACCCAATGGCTATATGGTTGATTTGGCATAGCTCTAATTCTCCTGTTCATTTCCTGAGTAGTGTCTTTAAAAAATCCCCATATTCTGGAAGTAAAAATCAGAGCTTAAGTTTAATTTTTATTATTATTTTTTAAGATAAACCTCTAACTTTTACTGCCTTGCTCTGTGATTCCGTGAAATGGGATTAATTTCTTAGCAGCACTGGACCTGCTCTGTCAGTTCAATAAAAGTAATGTGGACAATTTCAGTCTATTACTTTTAAATTAACTCAGCCCATATGACTCTTCCTAATACACTGCCACCTTGTGAAAAACAGGGTTACGTTTTATTGATTCGTGTGATAGATGAGAATATTAAGTGTTCCCTGGCAAACAGCACCCCAAACAACACGAGGCTCTTAAGGCATGCCAGGACTGGGGAACTAATTATGCTGAGACAGAGGAGGTTAATTTACTCATATGTTGTAAAATGGAAAAAATATTAAAGTAACTTTATAGCTTAAAAACCCAAACCACCTCTCCTCCATCCCTCCGCAGCCTGGCTGATACATTTTGTCTTGCCATATTTTAAGTTGGTTTCTGAAACTGCAGATTTTAAGAAGGTCATTTGGGAGTGAATAAGAAAGAAACCAAAGCAGGGGAAACCTCAAGCCAGTGAAAATATAAGGAAATTAAAAGAGGCCCTTGTAACATAACACACCTGATATTTCAGTGCATGTAGTAGCTCTGTTTTCCACAAAGGGAAGAGGGATGAACGGGTTTTGCTCCTTCAAAGATGAAAACTTTACAGAAAGGCTGCTTGTTAAAATTTCACTCAGTGAAAAATGAAGTCTGGAAAAGCTGGTGTGATGATCCTTTGAGGACGTTTTAGAATAATTGTAACAATAATGCATTAAAATGTCACTAGGGGAAATGATTAATTGGAATTGCCTTCATTTTTCTCCTCCATTTGCTTGCATTCCTGTCCTTAGTTCCTCATATAAAAAATAAAAATAGTAACATCCAGTCCTAGCACTATATATGAAGTCTTTTATTACTGCAAAGTGACATATGTGAAACCTTGCTACTGACATTCATGAACTTATATGCCTACTACTTCAATTGTTTTATTAATGTTTTGGCTTTCAGCATAAAAGCTAAAACAGTGAAAACCACTGAAAATTTCTGACCATGGCACTGACATTTATCATTCTGTAACAGAAAGTGTGCTGGCTTGTTTGCTGGCTGTTGGTCTGTTCTTTCCAAGGCAGAGAACCTAATTTTCAGTTATTTTTCTCTCAACTCTTGTCCTCCTATAACAAGGACTAATCCAAGCTGGCACACTGTACAAAGCAAGGATCAGCGATAGAGGTGACTTTTGTTCTTGAGGCTCTAAAACACAAGCAAAGTGGGAGTAAATGACAGACAGATGTAATAGGAGCAAGAGAAATTGGGAGCGGGAAGTTTATCTTCATGAACTCTTGCCTGTGCTTGCTGGTTACCTCCTCCAGATGATGAGCTTTAAAATAAGCTGCTGGGCCAGCATCCGAAACTTAACCTTGTGTGGGTGCATCTTCCCTTTGTGCATTTGCCTTTATAAAATCTGTATGGCATGCGGGATTGAAAACTCATCTCCGTATTTAAAAAAATATGCGGTTCTGTATGTCGTCAAAAGAACTAGAGGAGAGGAAAAAAAGAAAGCAACATTACAAATAAGTAAAATAAGTAATCTGCTTGTTGCTTTAGGCATGTTTCTGCTCATTTTAGTGTGTTGTCATTCAGTTTGATTCACTGAACTGATTCAATTTTAATGGTTCGCTTATGCATGCAACTACCTGGAAAAAAAAGATAAAAAAATGCCCCTAAAGCAAATTTTACTGAGATTTTGGTCAAAAAAGGATCATAAATAAGCAGAAGTAAGAGCAAAAGCTAAAACAATATGGCACACATCAAGTAAAAAGAAAGTACAATATGTGAACTGAAGAGTAGAAAACAAACAATGAGCTACAAACTAGAAGTTAAAAAATAGCACCTAAGGTAAAAAATGAAATTCAGTATGTTTTACAATTACACAGGAGAATGAGTTTCTTCAACCTTTAGCTTCTTTCTTTATTCAGTTAATTTAAAGACAAGGCTGGAAGGGTATCTTTTCCAAGGCACCAGCAGTTTCTTAGAGCCCTTGCTGAATGCCAGAAAATTTAGCAAGGGGGAAAATTGCATATACTAAGAATATAACATGATGAATATGTTGTGTCACATACATACCATCTGTGAGTTATTCTGATAGACAGAACAGCTTGTCTGCCAAATCCTAAAGCATGGCTTTGATTAGTGCATACATAGTAATATAATAGTCTTGCGGACTTTAGATGAATTGAAGTATGACCTTGAACTTTTAAAGGTTATACCATCTAGGTCTGGGAGGGTAACTCCCTGCTTCTGTAATTAGGTCTTTCTGTAATGAGTGCTGTAGAACAGAAGTTTGCACAAATGAGGCTGCCGGCAGTTACCAAGGAGAGGAGAACATCAGGGCATAACTCTTGGAGAACAGTGATGGTGGTTTGTGGTTTTTTTTTTTTTTTTTCTGGTGAACTTCATGATGGTTGTAAAACAAGATGTGTTGCATCCAAGGCTTTATACTGGGGGAGAGTAATGAGGAGGGGAGTTTCAAACTCACTGGGGTTGCAGCCACTCAAGGAGAGGTGTGCTGTGCACAGTAATTTGTTAATTGTCTATGCAGCTCCGTAAATCTTCTGCTTTTGTGGTGGTCACAGTGTTCCGAACTTCTTGGCCCCATGGCAATCACTTACCATGTGGGAAGATGATCAGCGTCTCACAGATTTGGTCCTTGCTATTCTGTTTTTTAATACTGTTGGAAGTTAATTTCATATGTTATTATTTACTTAAAGCTGTTAAATGTTAGCCTGAGTTTAAAAAAACCCTCATTTTTGTGCAATAACATGATTCAGCTGTGATGGCTGCTGCAGTAAATGTCTTATAAAAGAGGTCCCTTCCTGAGCTATAGTGCCTATAAATATTAGCTTTATTTTTGTAAGTAGTTGCTTTTTCAGCAGCAGAGTAGCTGTAACCATAAAAATGCTTAATAAGAAATGCTTTCTCAGTCACTGTTTATATGGTTAAACATTTAAAAAAAAAAAACATTTTGTATTTCCTGAATAGCCCTTAACATTAAATGTAAGTTCTAAGCAATTGTTTTTCTGTGGTTTGGGGGTTTTCTGCAAAGTGAGTGTGGAAGGCTTTCTTTTTTATTTTTTTCCTCCCTTTTTTTTTTTTTTTTTTTCTTTTGAAACTGCTGGGTGGCTCTCAGTGTTGAAGATTTAGATTTTGAGAACGAAGAAACTTAAAAGAGGCTCCGCACACATCCTGTCTTGGCACGCTGTTTTAATACAAATGTCACCAAGCGGAATCGAGGCAGTTTCAAAACATGAACTTGCTGTTTCTAATTGGTACCTGTTCTGAGTCACCCTGACTCGCTGTTGTGGTTTGAAAATCACATTTTCCTGTCTTTCCCCCTTTTGCATGAAAATAATAGAGCAATCCAATCAATTCAAGCTGCCTTTTACTAATTACATGGCGGGATGTGTGAAAGGTTCAGGTGTTTTACGTGCCTTTCGCCATGAGCTTCAGTGGGAGCAAGGAACCAGAACTCCGGGCATATCAAATCCCTGTTGCCTTTCTTAGTCTTTCCATGGCTAGAGAATCTCAGCATCTTTCTGATGCTCTTTGATAGGTATAAAAATCTGCAAGCGTTGCTCGTGACTCTCTGGAAGCAGAGCGGAATCCTGTTAAATGATTTGTGACTCATCTAGTAGCACTTCTCTGTATTCAAGGTTTAAGAGCTACCCAAACCAGGAGAAATCTTTCAAGTGTAGCAGACTTCAGAGTGGGTAGGGCCAGACTTAGTCAACTCTGCCATTTGAGTCCAGTCCCAGGGTATCTTGTGCTTTGCTGTATGAAAAGGAAACGATCCGACTGAATCCTCTACAAAAATTTTATCCTACCCTGTTCTTTGAGTGTGATCATTTGTAAGCTTTTGAGGAGAGAGAAGAAAATCTATTTTTAAAAGTTTCACTCTGTTGGAAAGTTTCACTCTGTTGGAATTTTTTATTTTGGAGTCTGCATTAAAAGAGGAAAAAAAAAAATGGCCATCAGCTAGGAACTTATCACTTGATAACCAGAAGGCATAGTGAAACTGCAAAACTCATTTCCATTGTCTCTTTGATTTGATCCTATAAAAATCATGACAATGAACACAAGCAAGCATAATATATTCTTTCATTATGCTTCCATATTTATTTTGTATAATAGGCAGAAACAATAAGTATGTCTCTAGCAGTTTCCCTTAAGAATATTATTGTTGATTTAAATATATATGTACTTTTTTAAAGTCATGTTTAGGTAATGCATTTTCATTTGGGATGGTTTTGTTGCACAGATTCATTTTTTATAGCAACACTTTTAATCAGAGGTTGTGATCTCTCCTCAATAATACCTTTAAAGAAAAACTTTACTTTTACTGGCTTGCACAGATATCTAAGTTTCCTTCAGGCCCACATGGAAAGTCAGTACCTGTCCTGAATATAGGATGTGATCAGAACAAAATAATTTGTGATGGGCTATTAAGTTCCATTTGCAGAACACCCAGAAGATAACCACATAGACGCTGTGGTTGCTCATGTTCTCTGTGGTGAATTTTATAGCATCAAATCAAATAGTGTAAATGAGTTTAGTGGTTTCACTGCTTCCATGTGTCGTTGCGCCTCCCCCCCCCCCCCCATTTTTTTTGCACAGGGTGCAGTGATTGCCATAAATTCTGCAGAGAATTTCAATCAGACATATTTTCTCTTATAACAAGGGGGCCCAGTTTGAGTGCCTTTGCCAGCAATAGATCTTGGCAGCAAGTCCTCAGGGGAAAAGTTGTTCCTGAAGCTGTTCCTGGACAGGAGACCAACTCTTAAAATGAATAAGCAGTAAGTGCAGATACTAGACCATTAGGTCATATATCACAATCCAGTATGAAAAATGCTACAGCTCCGTCTCCAAATGTCTTTTAGGTGCTGCCTTCACAGCTAACTGTAAATGAAAAGAGAAGAAAAGGTTTTACATATTGCATTCGGGACAGCATAGGAAATGTGAATTTCCACAGATAGATCAAGATGTTAAAGTTAGATCTGGTTACAGTGGAGACCAGTTCTGTGGAGGGCCATGTGTTAGCAAAGAATGTTCTAGTCTAGAATCAAAAACACTTTCTAAAACTATGTCTTAAAATACGCATTCAACTCCAGAATAGCAGATGCTCTCTGCTCCAGATGCCGTGTATTGGAAGAAGTCTGCATTTTTTTCAGTTGCTGCTAAAATAATGTGTATTGCATTTCAGATTGGAGACACTTTGCAGTTCAGGAAGAAGTTCCCCAGATGGAAGGATGTGAATTATTTATGCAATGTTTATCTCAAGGCCTACTTCCCATCACAACTAATTAAGGCTATTTCATTTCATTTCGTTTCATTAAAACTAACATTTTCACATTGGGGAAAACATTTATCTAGGGAAAATGTTACACTATCCACTACTTAAAAGCTTGGAAGGTTCCATCAATCATATAGTCTCATATTCTTCTAAAAACTTAAAAGATGGGAAAGTAAAGGCATTTCCCTGTATTAGGGCTTGCCAAATTGAATTGTAATTAATTGGAATTTAACAAATTAAGATATATGTTCTTTTCCTCTACTTAACAGGAGATGATGGGGTTCAGAAGTGGTGCTCTGTGACCTCAGTTTTGCAGTCCCTGGACAAAGCTCAGCTCATTTTTATCTGTATACGTAGAGCAGAAAAGGAGCCTTTGCTCCCTCTGAATTGCCTTAAGACTTTTTTTTTTTTTTTTTGCGTGAGCAAAGACTGAGATCAAGCCTCACAGAAACAGAACGTATTGTGAAATAAAATTGGCTTCTTGGTATGTAACTTGGCATTTAAAGTGGCTGTGTTTGCATGGCAGGGAGGAATCTACTTTAATTCTTGTCTTTGTTCCTCTCCTGCTGCCAGTGTCTGAGTGTGACTTGTGCAAAGTACTCCATTAGGTATCTGTGATAGCCAAAGCATTAAACTGAAAGGTCGTGCTAGTATTCATTTTAGAACTGTTTTCCAGCTGAGATACTGCCAGGTCTCACTGAGGTTTCAGCAGATTAGATGGTCTTGTGTATAGACCTGCACTAAAGGAATATCATCAGTCTTGGGAAAGAGGGGAAGGGAGAAAGAGAGCCCATTACTGTCATTTGACAACTTCATTTCGGTTCTTGCCCCCCAATAATTATAACTCCTAGAAAAGCCAAATTTTGGAATCGGCGCAGTTAAGATCTGGTCAAACAACTCACGGCCTGTCACTGCATTTTTAAAAGCCCAGAGGTACAAGGATGCCAGCCTGTGAAATATGCTAGGAAAATACAGGCAAAAATAATGAAAATAACATGTATACAGCTTTATCGTGGTCTGTGATGGGTTTACAATTATAGAATATGCAGCAGCTAACTTTTCTGGTGGCTTTTTGTGAGGTCTGGATCAACGGTATCATGGTAAGAATGTTTAAACATCAATTTATTCTTGTGGCAGGCAGGATTCCTGCATTATCTCCATCCTCTCAGGGGACAGGCATTAACAAAGGCCTTTGGAAGTTGTTCAAGACTAGTTTGCAAACAGCTAAAATTTCGCAGAGTTTTATAAGTAGGCTGTAGTGGTCTGACAATCAGTTATTGTGATTTCACGCATTTAAGGGGAAATAAACATTGTTTTTCACAGCATCCTGCTGGAAAATAATCTATTGTTTCCCTAAGCTTGTGGGTGTATGTGTGCATTTGTTTATGTGGAAGCTCTGAATCTTAAAACCATGTGCATATAACTACTATTTCTTGGTGAGATACAACAAAATTCTGCATGTGATAAAGAGGATCTAACAGTGGGTGAAATTTCTTTATAGCACGGATTTAGTAAAATGCCTGACATTATTCCTGTGGAGGAAAGTTCATCCTTATTTATGCCTTGCTGCTGTTAACATGGAAAAGAGCAAGATGATAGTGATTACCAACTCAGGTTTGGATGTGACTGTAATCGAGTTGTGATGTGGAAGGAAGGAGGAGGAAATCTCACCTAGGCTGAGTGTGCTCCAGTAGTTTGTTAGGCATTAGGTCTTCTTTAAACCATCTTCCCCCACAAATGTTTGTGTGTCTAGTTAGGCCAGAGAAAATCCAAGTAATTCTTGCCTCATTTTTTAAAGGCTCTTTTATCTGAGCTGAAAGTACTTTGCGGAAATCCTATGGTTTGCTGGCTTCTGTGGTTGTAGTGCCTTTTGAACCAGGCTTCGTGTTTGTGGGGTTGGATCCTGTACAAACACCAAGCAAGGAGGCTGCCCCTGCTCCGGGCAGGTGCAGAAGGGTGGCTGCAAAGCGAGCCTCCTGCAATGAGCCCTCACTCTCGCTGACCACTGGTTTTACTCTCAGCATCCCACTTCCAAGATTTAACCCCTGTCAGGCATAGCAGTGTTTAAACTTGTTTCATCCATGTGTGGGTGAAAAAGGAATACATGACACAATTAAGAAAACATACCTAAAAGTATCAATTATGCTGTGTTACTCTGCTTGTAACTTATTGCATTCATCTGACACTTGTCAAGTTGTGCTGGTCAGATGCTTTACATTCTGAAAAGGTAATTTAGCGGCAGGACTTAGTTTATGTGTTCGTGCATACTCTTGCATTTTTCTAGAAGAATAAATTTACTATCACATAGTATAGCTAGCATGATTTTTTCGTGGTGTGGAGGCTGTTAGTGTTATCTGCTTTTTAATATCTACAGATCAGAGCGTGGCTTCCTGTAGCTACAGAAATCCCAGGTCTGAAACCTCACTGGGTGGGTCCAGACATCAGAATAACAGTCACTGTATTAAGGACATAGTCTTCCTTCATATCCGTTCTTATTGAACCATCATTAACTGAAATCATAAGATAGCGTTCAAAGGAGACTTTATCTTTACAAGCTTACGTCTGAATACACAAGAGCTTTGTTCCAGCAAGTCTCAGCACAACGGCTCTAGAAGCCTTTTCTATGTGAGGTTCTGAAAATTATCTTCTGCATTTATTAAATCTCAGTTAATTTCAAGATGGGAAGACGCAGGGAATTGCTGCTTCTGTTTCTCTTGCTGACTTACTGATCCACAGAAACTGAAGCTCGGTATAATATAGCTGTTTGGAGGCAAACCCTTCACAGGTCAGGGCGAAGGTCGCATTTAGGTCCAGGATACGTGGTTACAAGTGCAGTGAAAGTGCAATCTTGGGTGACCGTGTCCCTCCAGGTCTGTTCCTATAGTGGCCACAGAGGAAACGTTCGTGACTGAATGCCACGCACAGACTGTTTTTCCCATGTTTTTCAGACCTTCCTTCTTTTCCACAACAGGATTTAGCAGAACAGCCACACAGCTTTGCTTAGTATTCAGCTGGGCTTCAATTGTCAGTGAGATACTAATGGAAATTTATCATATGCTGAACCCGAAGTGACATATATATATGTTAAAATGCTGTGTTTTATTGCACACCTAAAAATACTTCACTGTCCTTACTTTTTGAGCTTTTTTATGTAAAGTCCTCAATCATAGCTTAAAATCTGGCACTTCCATATTAATCTTTCTCTCTTTTTTTTTTTTTTTTTATGTAACTTTTTCTAATGAGGAAGAAAGTACAGTGGAAATTTTTGATCACCAAGTTATCAAATCTTTCATCTTGTTTTCATTCGTCATTCAAAGCAGAATTAAGAACAGAAGCATTTCATGACGCACTGTCAAATGATGATGAAACTATTTGATACTAGGAATCAGATAGTCAGCTGCTACAAATTGGCTTTATGGCAATGATTTTGACTTCTGCTTTCTCAGTATAAGGAGATGGCCTCTTTCTGTATTATTGATGGCTGCTTTGGAAATGAAGCTGGGACGCTGAGTGAACTAGCATGAAGGTAAATACAATCTGACATGGTTTGCTCTGGAGAGCTCATCATCTCTAAAGGCTTCTGAATGCCCCTGAGAGGTAAAGCTATGGTCAGGATGAGGAGACAAGTATTTTTATGCCTTTTGCTTCTATCTTCTTGCTCTTGACTGTGAAGAAGCAACCTTCTCTATGGAGCAACATGCTGAATCACTCTATTCACAGACCTCTGGTGACCAGAGAATGCAAATTTCTTACCCCAGGCTCTTTTATTAGCAGTAAGTAATATGCAAGCAGACAGAGTTTTAGGAAAAACATCTTTAGGGAGCTCGCATAAAGGCCAGCATTTTGTATGAACAAGAGGTCTGCATTTTCCTGATATTCTAGAGTTTTGTGTGTTACATAAAAGCAGGTTCATCTGAAAACTCTCTCCCCAGTCATGGCCAGATAAACTGGCGTGGGTTTGGATTGAATACTTTTTCTGATCCCTCTATTTTTCTGCTTAGCAATTCTTCCCTGGAATGATAGAGGGATATTCTGGGGGAACAGAGCAATTATTCTTTGTGAGTTAATCCATAAGGATTATGGCATTTTCAGGAGTTCCCATTCAGCTATTCCATCTAGTTATTCTTCCTCTGATAATGTTTTGCTAGGACAGATTTCCCTGCGAGTCCGAGTACTAATTTTGCTCATAAGGAACCTTTGCTGGTGTCTAATAAGGCAGGGTATGCAAATTTTTCTTCCAGAGTAAGTAGGAGGGCCTACCCCCTAATTTTATCAGGAGTTGTCTTTGAAGCCCAGCTAACAGGTCAGAAAAAAATGACCTATTCCTCATCCACACGAGGACTGAAGTGGAGTGTAAGGTATTTATCACCATCTTTGTTACGATTCTGAGAGATTTAATAGTCCCCAGAATTGTTCATTTCTTAAGAGCTATGTGCTATTAAACTGAGGCATTATTTAGCAATTGGTGCTGTCTCAAGAGGATAATTACTCAGAAGTATCTATTTGAACATTCATCTACTGCTAGTTGTATAAATGTCTACAGTGCCTGAAGTATTTAAATACTAAGAGGCTTTATGATTAAAGTTACTATATTACAATATTTAACAGAATGGTGGATTTCCATTAATACTGTGTGTGCTTAGATCCAAATACTGGTATTTTCTCAGTAACTCATGGGAAGCCGCACCTACTGATGGCAATCCCACTGAGTAAAAGAAAATCGGTACATTGTGTGACCTGGTGCCTCCCCGGGTGCAGAACTGAACACAGCACAGCTCTCAAGTCAAAAAAGCCCCAGTTTACCTGTGTACAGCACTGCTGAGTTTGGAGGGAACGTGACAGCGGCTGAAGTGGCTGCTGCCTGTGCTACACATGATGATGAAGTGCTTTGTGAAGGAAGACAGGGAGAGTCTTCAATATTTGATCCATACTTGCGAAACTAATGGGGTCTTTCTTTACCGTTGCCGCTTAATTGCAAAGGAACTTGCACAGGTGTGAAGTTTTTGAGAACCTGAGCGAGCAGTCGGGTTTCGATTGTGATGAAATTGGCCGATGCGCTGTAACGTTATTACAAGAGACTGACATGTCATATGCAGACACACACGCAAAGCATATAAATATCATTTTATAGTTTAACTAGGTCAAAAAGAAGACTGAGTTTGCACATGTAGTAATGAACTTTATATTAGTTATTGCCGCTTAAGGAAGTGTTCCCAGAGTCCTTATGCAGAGCTGTCCAAACGTGTGCTCAATGCTCAGCAGTAGCAAAAAGGCAAATAGGAAGACTAGAAGTTATTAGGAAATGAGTACAATCAACAGGGAAAAAATCTTTTCTCCGTGGTACATATGACTTGGCCAGTTCTGATTTCCCAGCCTCAAAAATGTATTGTATGTCCAAAAGCATAGCTGGCCTTCTGTGATACAAAACACCTTCCGTGAAGACAAGAAGATAAATAGTTTTTGTGACATCTCAGCCTGGAAAAGGTGACTCGGGGCACGTGATTACAAAGGTCTGTGAAAGTTAAATAGGTGTTACTTGATATGCTTCATGATATAACTAAGGGTCTGAGGCCAGAAAGATGGAAGGTGCACATTCAGCAGAAAGGAACACATCTCACGCAGTGTATCCAAGTACATGAATTGTGGAACCCCTTGTGAAATGATCTTCTAGCGGTCAGCAGTGCATCCAGGTTGGAAAGAGGATTTAACAGTGTTTTGGACAAACCAGTCAAAGGATGGTTCTTGTGCAGCTTCCAGCCCAGAAAGGCCTCTGAGGCTTGCTGGAAGATGCAGGGGTGTAGCTAAAGGGGACAGTTGCTGTTTGTCCATGTAAACATGCACTGTCTTGTTTTTACTTTCTGTTAGTACTTGGTACTGGAGATAGGATACACCTGTACACTAGATGCACCTGTAGCCTGAACCAAGTGTTTTTATGAGGGCTGTCCAGGGCTACATTAATGCAGCCTTGAGTATCAGACAACATCCACAGCAACACTGCTCCAGACGAGATCAGCGTTTGACATTGTTAAGAACCTCTACAGAAAGATTGTGGATTGAAATAATCTAAAAAACATGGAGATACCTTCGAAGGTATGAGTTTAAATGGGAAGGGAATAGAGCTGGAAACTGGAAGATCAAAACTGGTGTTTTGTAAATCATTGGTGGATGTAATTAATGGATATGCTCATGCCATCTGTAGCCCTTGGCTGGCAGTCTGTGTGAAGGAAGCTTTTGAGAGTGAAAGGGCCAGATGATGTATTGATGAAGGGAAGGAGATAAAATACAGTGCTTGCAATTTCTTGATCTCTAGGGATCTCAGGACCCTGTAATACCAATATACAAACTACCACGTGACTGGGTGTTCTGGGAAGACAGTCATGATCCTGAAAGTGTTTTGACCTGCTCAGAGCAGCAGTGTGGGAAGCTATGAGAGCTGCCACTGACTGCACCTAAATCTTTAACAGCCCTTTGGCGTGAGAGATACAGATGCTGTCTCTTCTTTGTTTGTTCTTTTCTTCTCCCATCTCAGTTCTTTTCCTTCCTATCTCTTTCTCCTTCTGTTTAAGGTGAGCCTGGCATAATGAGCCCAGGCAAACTCCCTTTCACAGCGCTGTTGTGATCCCGTGACTGGCGAGGCAGGGAAAAGCTGTGCCCCATGCCACCCGACAGGGGCTGCCAGGTGTCGGAGTGGCTGATAACAGCCACTTTCATTGCCTGTTTTCCACGGTAATGAAGTTGCAAGCATCAGTCGCAGAAGCTGCTTTATCTGTCTGTGCAATTCTTTTCTTTTTGCTGTTACGTTTTTTCCTGCAAAAATTAGGACTGGACTACAGAATTAGCTCCAGCCTACCTTACCTGTTTTTCTGAAGAAGAGTATTTGTCACCACATTTAATACCCATCCAAAGATTGTCCTTGTAAGAGAAACCCATTTGCTAACAGCGATGGGGATAAGGCATATGGTAAAGCTCAAATATTTAATTGGTTATTTTTGAAATTCTATATTTTTCTGCACTGTTCTTAACTTTTATACTATATCTTTAATAAAAGGTTATAAAGTTGCTTAAATCATTAGTGTTTCCATGGAGCTGAGCAGTGTGGGTCTGTGCTCTCAACTCAAACCAAGTTTGAATCGTTTAGCGTTACAGGCTGGGTCATGTTAACACCTTAGCCTATGACTCTTCATACTCCATTTTATTAACGTGAGTGAGCCAAGATGTTGGATGCTTTTTCCCCTGGAGTCACCAGCTCTGCTGCTGGAGGACAGAATGAGGCTCTGGGTCACTGGTGAATACTGTTCATGAACCGGGTGGTTCAACTCCCTCAAGATCAAGCAGGTGACATTACATCTGTTGGATTCAGGTCTCATTTGCTGCCTTTCCTCTACAGCTGTGAGAGCGAGATGCATGCTTTTAGTAAGTGAATATGGGGATTACTGAGTAAACAAGACTTTTTTATCTAGGGCTCTAATTACAAATCTGCAATATTTCTGTCATAAATTGACCTGTAAGACTTTTCTTTGTGAAGCACTAGCATTAGAAGCCGACAGCCTTTGGAGTGTGTGTGTTTGACAAGGGATGCTGTGGAAGGAAACCAGGCACACTGGTTTAAAGAATGAAGCTAGCCAGGGTGGAAGAGGAAAGCTAAGAAAAAACTGAAATAGGACATGGACTATATGTTAGAGACAACAGACCCTCACCCCCTCCCTGCAGCAGGCACTGCTGCTCCTGGGGTGTCAATGCAGGAGTCAAGAGGTGGTGCCCAGACCTAGTTTAAGAGAGAAAACACTGTGATATGAGTGTGACCTTTAAAACATACTGGGACATAGTTATTTTGTGTATCTAGTGAGGAGCACTCTGGTCTTTCTGAAATGCCCCCAGTAACAAACACTAGGAGATTAGTGATGTTCTCTCTTTGAGTGAAGAAATCATTATCTTCATGAAACCGGATGTTTTGGAATGTCCTCTGGTGATACGCTCTTAGGGGGTTGGTCATGATCAAGGCTGTATGGTTAGAGCACCATTCGCACCATGTTCTGTTTCTATGTAGAAAGATAACTTTAAAATTCTCTTTGAGATACCATCCTGGATTTAATCTCCTTTGAGTATTTGAGTGCAGCATATGCTCACCTTTTTCTAAACCTTTATTACAATAACAGGAAAGTTTAAAATTTAAATCAAGGCTTTAGCTTTAATTCTGTTCCTTGAGCCGTGGTGTATTTTAAATAGGTGGTGGTATATTTGAACAATCTGTTTGGCAATACCTTGCTGACCAAGACCAAGATTTATGCAAGTAGTTTTATCTCAGATTTGTGATTCATAATATATCTTGTTATAAAAAGGTTAAATAAAAGAAATACAACTTTCACAGAACATCGGCTATAAACAGACTCTTAAATGAATCAGTGATTTGTAGGTTAATGTTTGAATTTTTAACTTCAGTGCCACACTTTTAATATATTTCAGGCTTCTTGATCCAAAGCTTACTTTATATTCTGAAGGTGTGCAATTGTTTGCTGTAATCTCAAGAGAAGATAAGCATGACATCTGGTTCACACCTGTGGTTTTAGGGATAAGAGTGTAGCTGCTTTATGTATTATTCAGGGCGCACTGTTGAAACTGCAAGGAATTTGACTCTTTGAGGCCCTTTGTCCCTAGGTTTTTATGCTTGCTTAAAGTAAACATGAAATATAGGAGTCTTCTCTCAGTAGGTATTGAATAGACTATTTATTCCAACCTATGCCTGCTGCCAGAAGGGAAATTAGTTATGCAGGTTAATTATCAGATTTATGATAAAGACTTTACTTGTGCAATTCCCGTATTTCAAAAGTTCCATTGAGGCATTTTGTGCTGTGACAGAGCAATGCCAGGAGAGGTGCATGTACTGGTAACACGTACAATGGTGTGGCTCAGTGTCACAGGTGACACCTTCCCTGCCCACCCCAGCCCTGGCCACAGGCAGCATGGGGCACGCTCTCTGTGCTGTGACAGGGAGAGGCTGCACTATTTTGCAGGATTTCCAGTTTCCATTCCTGGTTACAGGTGCAAACTAAGTGTCTGAGGCTGGCAGAGACAGCAGTGGCATGAGCAAGAATTAATTTGGTTGGGCACTTCTAGAGCCAAAGACACCCACAGTCTGGAGAAAAGCCAGCAGCTGTCACACTGAAAACCAGAACTTATATGGTGTCCGCTACCCAGGGAATTGTTCAAATGTGAGATGCTGAGGCAGGAGAGGTGCTTTCAGAAATACACAGATGTGAGCTAGGGTGGAAATGTGACTCTCTGCCTTGAGAGTTATTTCTATTATTAAAATGCAGAGTAGAGGGAAGGGACGAAGCTGGCACGGAGCCTGGCTGAGCAGAGACACAACTGTTCATACCTCCCGCAAGGAGTGTGTACTGAAAACAGTACTGAACCACAGCCTGTAAAATTTGGACTCAGATGCCAATCTGGTAGCACTGTTGTGTGCATCAGGAACCCAAAGAAGTTCAATATGCTTTTCTTCCAACATCAATGGCCCCCTAAAAAATTGGAAGTGTTAAAGCTGAGAGGTTGTTTTATTTCACTGTTTTATTCACATCACATAAGGTGATGCCACAAGCGAGCAGCAGTCTCCGATGCACCAGGGGAGTCTCAACACGGCATCTGCAGACAGGTACCAGTGTGTCAGTGTGGGAAGGAGGTGAGAGTTAGATTTGTGTTTCTTTTTCATAGGCATGGAAGAATAACTTTGACATTTAGCAAAGGACCATTACAGATTGTGTTTGCAGATGTGACAGTGGACAAGGCTTTAACTTTAAAAGGCTACACAATTTCTAGCACTTTTGCTACTTACTTGAATATTTTGCTTCTTGCTGTGCTGAAGTCCAGTTCTTTTGGATTTGCTAGTGTTAATACAGAATCTTGTCCTTAACAAGCTGGTGCCATTAAGGATGTGTATTCAGCTACTCTGCATGTGTTTCTGTACACAAAGTCTCAAAGACAAGTAGTTTACAGAATTCTTCACAGTGCACTTCAGATGTGTACAGACTTCACTTCCTGCTCTGATAAAGCAGTCCAAGGATAAGGGTAAAGAAAGCTAGAAAATTAGAGACAGAGTACAGAGATATTACATGCAAGGTTTTCCAAGAGACTGTGGAATTTGGGTAGGCACCCCATAGTGGAGACAGATTTCAGTTTGAGGTATTTTCAAGAGATCCTGGGTTTTAAAAAGGATATAGTGTACTTGCTCCTTGCATATTAAGGCCTTTTGAGAAACCTGAAGTAAACCAATCACGTTAAGCAGTTGCATTGGAAAAAATCCCTCTGGTGTTCAGGTGAGAAGTCTGTAGCAGAATTAGTGTCCCTGCAACACAGAGCTGTTCTGCCTTCCTCTGGGAATCTGCAAGTGGCTACTGAGACCTCTGATGCTGACCACTCCGCTTGCTTTATCTTTGGGATTATGATGCTGCCATAGATGGATGTGTATTCCACAAAATATGGGAAAGCCCATATTATTTTTACCCTCTGTTACAAAGCCCTCCAAGTAAGCTCTTCTCATGGGCTGGTTCTGTGGTAATTGCCCATGTACTTCGCAGTTCATAAATAAAAATAACTCTGCAAGTGTACAGCCCGGAGGATTTCACTTCCCCTCAGAGACAGGAATGGCCTTTCGCCCAGCAAAATGCTTCTGAAAACGTGCCCCATCTGCTGCATGGCTTTGAATCCAGAGATGCAACAAAACTATAAATATATCAAAATTTGTTCTGAGGCATTTTGAAGATCATTAAACCTCATGGAAGAGCTTGCCTTCTCCTGTTCAAAAAAAACACACAAAAACCAAATAAACCACACAGGACGTTCTGAATTCCACAGTACAAAAAGAATAATTTGCGCTAAGATGTGAGCTCTCCAAGGAATGAATGCTTGTGCTAGTGCATCTTTAAAGTGAATGGTATATGAAATTGTATTAATCACACATGTTAGGAAAAGCGTGCTTTTGTAGAGTTTATTTTTAAAGTGTGGCTCCTTTCTTTTCCCTGAAGAGCGCTGGAGTGTTTTTGCTAGGAAATCCCAGCAGTTCTCTCCATTCTGGCGGCACTTCTTGATGTTTAAGAAAGTAAATGGGTTCTTGAAAGATGAGCTGAAATATGGACAGTTTGGGTATTTTGAAGTTTCAAACTCTTTCTTCAGTAGTTTAGTTGTCCTTGTAGGAAGACCATGGGAAACAGATGAAGATGACATCTGAAACAGTCAGTTTTGGGTTGAGTTCAGAGGTCTTGTATTCATACAGTCAGTCCCTCTGGCTTTGGTTTTAGTCTCTGTGGCATTCAGTACTTAGCCACTTCCTAAATTGCCTGTTTCAGTTTCCCCCCTCTGCCAGCAGCTAAATATTGTTTCTAATTTTTCTGTTTGGACACTTTTAGAAAGCAAAGTTTGTCTCTCGCTGAAATGGGTCTCAGCGTTGCATGTTCCCGCACGCATGTGCTGGCTGTCTTGTTTGGAATATGCCATGATCAGACAAAGCCACTGTGGGTGAGGCTCAGATCTACTGGATAAATAATCCAAAAAGTCTCTGGCAGAGTCAGAGTCTGGTAGTGGAGCTAAAGACTAGTGAAAGACCCCAACTGACCTCCAGGAGCCTGGGAAGATGCCCTTGGGTATGCGGATGCAGCGCCTTGCGATGTGTCTGTGCTGAGCTCCTGTGTCATCAGCTCCATGGCAGATAGGAGCTGTTTAGAAGTTGGTACCAGTATTAAGAAGCAACGTACTGTCTCTGTGAGATACTTTTGTGACTATTCCTTATTGCAATATCAAACAAATGAACAACAACCCTGGAGTGTTTTTTTCCCTCCAGTGGTAGTTTATTTCATGTGTTTTCCAGTTTCTTGTCATTCTTCCCATTTGTTTCCAATCTTTCCTATTTTTCTTCATAAAATATCTGGTTAAAGGAGGGATGGGCAATGACCTCACATGAGGAAATGAGGCCCAGAAATGGGCAGTGATTTATGCAAGATAGTAGAAACTCTCTAGTAGTCTGGGAAGATGAGCCTTTGCGTTCCAAGGAGGTTGCAAACCTAGTAGGTTGCTGCTTGTTCTCAAATTACTTAAAGACCTGATTGGTAAGAAATACTCCTACCCAAAAATCAGAATACTGAGCTACTTGTTGCTCATTTGGTTTTACAGGCTTCTTATTCTTCTCAGAAGGGAAAGAGCTTTGCCTTTTTAAGGTTTTTCTCACAAGCACGAAGTCAACAGCCACAGTGATTTTTAAATTGCAGTGAAAGGTCCTCCTGGAATCACTTCATTCCAGATCCTTGGACTTGAAGTGAAATACCATATGTCAGGAACCCTCTGATGGAGGGGTACAAATGAGCAGTACTGTGTGGTGTAATCTTTTATGCTTCTTTTATTTTTACCTCCTCTCCTTGGATCTCTTCCATCGCTTGGACATGTGGTTCTCATCCTTTATATGAGCTGACTGAGCACCCTATTGTACACTTACCACCCACGTTTCCAGAAAAAGAGCCTCCTAAATTTGTGAGCCTAACAAGACACTGTGATATATCTGGATACAGGTATAATTATCACAGGATGAAGATATTTAAACATTTCTAGAAGATGAGAAAAGGAGGAAAGGTTCAAAAAGCCTCCTTCTCGTTGTTTCAATTCTTGTTTGCATCTTACTATTTAGTGTTAGTATTATAATTTCCTATGTTTGGAAGGAGGTCAGATATGAAACAACCCTTGTAACAAGGAAGAGGATCAGAAATGAGAGGCACTGCATGGGGAGGTAATAACCACAGCTCTATAATTCAGGGGTCTTGTGTGTTATGAAAGAGAAGACTTACTGCTGATTTTTTGTTGGTTTTGAATGATTTATAACATTTTACTTGTGGTGGAGTGTTGCAATCTATGTTGTCATGGAAATTCTATTGAATTTATAGTTCCATTTATCCAAAACGATTTTCCAGACTTCATTTCATGGTGAATCATATGGCTGTTATTTGGGAGTACAAAGCAATTGCAAAAAAGTTTCATGTTATGGAAAGCATAAACACTGAAACCGTTATTTTCATATTATGGAAATACAAATGAATGCAACACAGCTTTTTAGCATCAAATATGCCTTCATTGTGTAATGACTCAGTGTATATACAAGAGATGGATTTTCTTGCTTGGGATGGGAGCGGGCCTAAGGGGTATTTACCTCTGGCTGTAGAAATCAGGGAAGTTTCTGGCTTGCCAAGGTACTTCGCTCTTAGCAGTCAGGACTTAACACTGAAGATGCTGAGCAATATGGCTGTGATCCAGCCATGCGTTGAAGCCCAGGGCAACCCCACAAGCATCATGTTGCCTCACTGTTCCTGCTGGGCTGTTCCTGCACCACTCACCGGTTTAAACGCTGTTCAGAGCTAGACACAGAACGTGTAACAACTACCAACCTTAAGGCTGAAAGTGACTATGAAATTGCTTAATCTCGACTTGTAACATAGGTATACCTACTGTGTTGTTTGCAGACAACAAAGCAATAATTAATGTTTATTATTAAAGAAGATTAAAGGGAAATCTACTATACTTCTAAGGCATGTGAATGTCTCAATTGAATTAAATTCTGTTATTTCACTTGTATGATCTTTGCTCTTCCTGTTGTTTCAAGTCCTTTCATTTTTTTCAGCCTAGCATTGTATTCATTATCAAGTTGCAATTACTTTAGGGCAAGGACCCTGTCTGACTCTTTGTTTTGCAATTTACCCAGTGCACTTTAGGCACTGTAAAATACTAAGTTATGACATTCAAAATGCATCTCTGTACCTGCCTAACTATAGTTAAAAATTCACTGATGAATAATAGACCAGGCAGGAAAAACATGCCATTATCTGTTCCTGTTCAACTTTATCTTTTAAAAAGAATGCAGTATACTCTATGTTATTACATCAAGCTCTAGTAGAAGTGGAAAACATCACGATTCACTCTTCCCCCCAACCTTTTATAAGCAGATTCTGATTATGTTATAAATGATAGGTTTCATGGTTTTTTTAAAGATAATATAATGAGAAGTCAAACATCAGGCTTTATTGCCCCAGTGTACATCTCACACTCCAGTAAGCACACAGACTGCAGGACAGTTATTCTAAATTTTCAGTGCTGCAGTGAAGATTACATTATGTCTGTAGAAAATTTTTATTCCAGCCAAATGGATCACATCATCCAGTTCGCTAGAAATCTGTGCACATATTTAAAGCAGAAGTGAGTTACATACAAGCTTTCAATTAAGAAAAATCATGTATGATTCATAATCTTAGCACAGAATTTGTTTTTGTGCAAAGGGTTTTAAATCCAGCTGTAAAAGTGCCTGAGAATAATTTATTCTTACAATGTAAGCAGCAAAGGTACTAATTAAGAATTAGTATATTCAGTGATTAACTCCATCATTTAAAGCAAACATTTCAAGATTTTTGGTTCTCCACACTTGCAAAAAAAGATTTGCAATCTACCTGCAATGCCTGTGTGTTTTGCTCTTCTGAAAATACTCTCAGTCTCTAAAGCAGTACATAATAAGCCACGTAACTGTTGCCTCCGCATCTTGCTGCCTGATTCATCCAAAAATTGGCTGGCCTATAAAACCTTTTTTTTTTTTTTTTTTTTTAGCTTTAAATTGCGTGGTAGCCCTTGGATTACTGGAAGGAAATGAGTGGAAAGCTAATTCCAATGATCTTTTCCCTTCCACCAGAATTCCTGATACTATTGAATATTCTGTGCTCCACATCTGTGACAGCACAATGAGTCTTTGTTCATTTTTTTTAATCTAAAGAGAAATCTGCTGTAGGAGGTTGCACAGGGTGATAGCAGCCCAATTTAAAAGTCTCAATTATTTATTTTTAAAATACTTGGCATCTGTCTATGGAAAACGTACTTGCTTGGTTTCCAATCTCTTAGAATTGCTTTGAACTCACTCACATCTTCTGGGATCTATCAAATGCTCATTGTAGCTTTTCTCTCATAAGTGCTGAATGAGTTTAGCCATGACAGTCTGTACTGGATGTAAACTTTGTGTCTTTGTAGTGGGGTAATAACAGCAAAGGGATGTCATGCACAGGAGTGGTGATTCCTGTCTGGGTGTCTGGCCAAGCAGAGGAGCATCTGAGCAGAGCGCCAGAGCCTTTTGTTTGTGGGTGGGTGGTGAGGAGAAGTCATTCATTTGAAGCAGGCTCCGTTTTTGCAAGCTGGTGACATTTCATAAAGAGAGTTTAATCATTCCGAGGCAATTGTACTTTATAAAATCAGAACGGATCTCTGGTGGGCAGTATTTCTGGGTAATACACATGCACATTTTAGGCAGCCCGTCCTTACAAGATCAGCGTGGTGACAGGCCAGTTTTGAGTCAAAAGTGTCTTAAACACAGAGCAGCACTTGACGTTTTGCCAGGTCTGGGAAACACCAGATTTCTGTAGAGGCTGGAAGAACATGAAAAAAAGTGTTTCTGCAGAGAGGAGGACCCCAAGGAGGAGGGGATTGCCTGTCCCAGGGCATGGTGTAGGGGTGTTGTAGCTGGTAGAAGCCTGGAGGTAAAGATGCTCCAGGTTGGGGAATTACTTAGGTGTTGGATGTGCAGTGTATTTGTTTATGGAAGTATTGTCAGTTGGAAAAAGGCCTGAAATGCTTAGGAAACGTAATGCTTGGGTACTGGATCGTCCTGGACAGAAGAGACTAGAAAACATGACGTGGTTTTATAGGGTGACTGGCAATTATCTCTTGGGTTATGGCAGACTGAGGCTTTTCTCTCTAATCCTCTGTTTTAAGGCACTTGTAACATTCTGGATTTTCCCCTTCAGTGAGATTTTTTTCAGGCTTAATCTGTGCTGTACAGCAAATCTCTCTCAAGTTTGAGTGAAAACAATTCTACTGTTTTAGAGTGTAAAGAGTGTCAAAGCATGAAGTTTTTCCATTAAAAGCAAACTTTTGCTCTCACTCTGCCTTGGTAAACCTCTGTAGCTGCAGTACTTTGTAGCATTTTAGGATGGAAAGAGTCTTCCTGCAAGAAAAGAGCCATTGTCGCTAGGGACGGCTTGTTTCAGCTTAGCCTTATCAAAATACTGACAATTTCGAGTTGCTTGGGCACTGCACAGTTTTTTGTAATAGATCTTTACAAGGTACACGCAAGCATACTGCTGTGCTGGACATCTGAGATTAAGGAAGTCCATGTAAGCCTTCCCCAGCCTTGTTACTTGTAATGGAGCTAGATGTGACTTATAAATCCAGTATATTGTGCCACAGAGAACAGGACTCTTATGCCCTCTGGGACCTATGCCACTGGGAGGGCTATTTAGAGCACTCTCAGCTGGGATGTGTGGAACAGAACATACTGGGTGCAGACAGTGTCACACTATAGAAACTACAAAGAATATTTTAGGGTTTCCCATTGCTAAGGGATTTAGTGCCTTTGAAAATACATTTTTAAAAAATATATTTGGAAAATAGGAGCTATTGTGAAATCAAATGCAAAAATTTACAAGAAAATTATGGTTTATGGTGCTGACATTGGGCAGTGCCACAATTTAGTTGGATGTGCAAGCGTGGATGATGCTTCATTCTGCATTTCACAAATGGCATATTATAATAGGATCCAAATTTTCTTTAGCTTAAATGCCCCTATGTTGCATTCTCTACCACAGCTTTGTATGTACCAGGCAGAGACAGTAAAAGTCATTTATATGCAAAATGCATCATATATTGTATATACTAATTATATAATAAGGAGTAATAATGAAAATTTTCTAGCATGTTTAGACCACTTAAGTCTGCAGTGAAATTAATTTTATGGTTAACTGTCTTATTCCCTATTTGTACATAAAGACCATTATGCCATCCATAGAAAATATTAAATTAAATATCTACTGATAAATGCATTCAATATTATGTATATTATGTATAAAAGAACAAAAATACATTAGATGCATTTACATTTTATTGTAAATTGGGGAAAACAGATGAGACTGTATTATGGAAGAGAACAATATGTGATCACATAATTAGAAAACTGTCATAATACTAATGCTCAGCGGTGTCCAGGTGTGGTTTTATGAGCAGCCTGATCCATGCAGCTTTGAGGATGTAACTTTACCATCTTCTTAACATTGTTTTTGCAGTGTATGCATGTGTAAATTATATAATAGCAACTCCCGGGAGAGTCTACTCCTAAAATGTTCCTTCTAGCTGTATGAACACATAAGGAAGCTACTGTATGACAGATGACAATAATTTTTCATACAAGACAGTTCCCCGTGACTTGATGGATGCTGAGAGAGGAACCATGCTCTCTGGAAAAACACCAGGGAGCAGTGGTAAAATGTTTCAATGTGTATGGTAATCAAGGCAGAGTGTGGTTCTTGATTAGTCTGTGAAATTGCACTGCTGAGACAAGGGATCTGAATTAAGCACTTTTTTACCAAAGCCCTTTGCACTGCTATCCAAAAGTGTATTGTAAAAATTAATTTCCTTAAAATGCCGTGAGCAAAATTGATCCAAAATGTTTTTGGCATATGCTGAACTCAGTCAGTGATGCTTTTCTTCATAAACTCCTATGGGGACTATATAGTGTTGTTTTATAGAAGGTATGCCTAATTTTAGACTTTATTTTAAAGGGGAGTAAAATGTAATTTGCGAATGTTTTGTGAGCCTTTGTCTGTGCTGGCTAAATTAAGCAATTCTACCTGAAACAAACGGTTTCTAGTTTCTACATCAATGAAAGGCTGTACCTCAGTCTAAATTTGTTCAAAGCACAAGTTGTCAGAACCTGGAGGCACCACCAACTTTGTGAGATATTGCCAGCATCTCTGTGTGTACTGGGAATAGGAAGGCCAAAATCAGGGAAGAAAATTGCTTTCAAATTTTATGAAGCTAGAGTGAGTGCCAGGCAATTTTTCCTTTTTTTTTTTTTTTTTTTTTTGTAAGCTATTCCAAGTGTGGTCTTACTTTATTCTCCTGCTGAAAAAAAGTACCTCTACCTCTGAAGAGACTGATCTTCACCTTGGTCTTTTCTCTATATGGTGAAGTTTTATTAGATGTATAGTACTGGCAAAGTACCTATACATTACAGCTGATATATATAGGCAGAAACCTGGGAATCAGTAAATATGAGTAGGAACGTATCTGAGCAAGATTAAAGGGTATCATCTCATCTGGCAATATACAAAATTTCAGGATATGGGAATAATACTCGCATTTGTGAATATGGTAGGATTTGTCATGCAGCATGATCTGGAAAAACCTAAACAGCCCCAAACAAGTTATCGGTGCCAGCAGAGCATTTGCCTGCAGCCAGACTTGCAGGAGGGAGCGATGGTCAGACCGGCAGTGTGTCAGGAGGTGTGGACAGTCTCAGCTAGACCTTACGTCTCCATTTAACTGTGTACTGTGTGGCTATTCCTTATCGCCTAGTAATGCTGTGAAAAGCCTGAACAGGTCAGGTAACTGGTGATGGGCAGCAGAGAAGCAGGAGTGAATGTGCAGGTTCAGGCAAGAAGCCAGTGGCAGAGAAGCCTGATAGGTCCATTCCTGTTTCACAGCCACGAACAGATTTTTTTGCTGGAGTCAGATGTGCACAAATAAGCATACGTGTCGGCCAAGTGTCCTGCAGTAGTGTTGCCCCCACGGACACGCCAGCGCTGGCTTGGATTGTGAAATCCATCTGTGAGGATCCCTGAAGTGGCCCCAAGGGCAACCGCGGCAAAGTCCAGTTCTTGTGCTTGGCTGTTACCATCAGGCATATGTTTTTAATTTATAACGTGTAGAGCGCACATACGACAAATGTTACCAATGCTGAATTTATTCTATGAAAATGTACGCACCTGCATGGTGTAATGTTGAGAAGGGAATGTTGCATATTTTGGATGTAAACCAGATCCCTTGGAGCAAATCATGGCTGATACAGATGGACTGACACGAGGGACTTCTTTGGGAATGGAGGGGCTGAAAAACTGCTGGAGAAGCAGCAGTGTGTTAGGACAGCTGGCAGAAGTGGGAGCTCAGTTAGTGTGGTAAATGGAACAAGAACCATACAGAGAATTAAGAGCAGTAGTGCCTACGGGCGTCTGTGAGTTGCCCTTATCCATGGTATGTGTGTGTACTGAAGTGGAATTGTTCAAGAGCAGAGTGTATGAAGGAAGGTATTTCTCAGTCTTATATTTGTGTAACTCTGATATTTACTGGTTTGGGATAATCATTCTTCTCACCTGCTTTCACTTTGGATTTGCCTGATTATTAATATTTATTATTCTTCCTAAAATGACATCAAAATATCTGGGTTTGTCTCCTACATTTTGCTAAGTACTAACACTTTGGAAAAAAAAGTAATGAAATTTAACTGAAGTCAGGGAGAAGTCTGACCCTAACTGATAGTCCTGAATATCAGAGGCTCATAAAAATGCATTGCTACAGAGACAGACTTTTATCTTACAAATTGCTTTAGGAATAAAGGAATAACTCTAAACGTTTAAATCCTTTTCAGAAATTCTCTAAGGTTTTTGAGGTAAATATGTTTAGCACATTTAACAGAGTAGGAGATGAGCCTGCAGTGAGCAAAGAAATGAAGACGTGCTGGCTGAAAGCACAAAGTTTACCATCTAAGCAGACTGACCATACTGTTTATCCTTGGGTTTGGTATTAAAATGCACTGCATTGACTCTGTTCCCTGGTTACTGTCCCAGTAGGGCAGTCATGCTATTAATCAAGATGCTGGTTAAACAATATTGTTCAGCAGAATTCCTTTATCTCAGGTTCATAACACTGGGTTTGGGTACGACAGGTATTCATTACCTCATTTGAAAGCTGTATGAATCAACACTAATGTGATTTTATTGTTGTTTTTAATTTATACAGATGCAGATTTACTTCTACAATCCTGATGACTTTGACAGTTTTGGAACAGCCGTTCTAGAAAACAGGGTAGTAGGAGCCATGGCCGTGTTTTTTCAAGTAAGTTTAAACAAGGGCTATATCCATAAACAAAAGCATTCACCAAGTACTATTTAATTCATTGAATTGTTTCAAGCTTAATGGATGCATCTGTTTTCTTGTTCCCACCTGTCTAAGTGAAAGATATTTCATATTGTCTATGTGTGATTTAAAATGTAAATAAGTATATTTAAAAACATAATGAAAAGTTTTGCATGAATTGTTCTGATTTTATAGCTACTTTACAGATGCAGGTTGGGGAACACATTTATCATGGAACTTCCTTCACTGCTGAAGCACATTGCTGCAGTCCTCGGAATACAAACAAACCAACATGAACTGATTCTGTCTAGAGAAAACTTAAAATTCAAACATAGCTTGAGAAAAAATTAATCAATAAGTTTCATCATTCTTATCTGTAGCAGCTTCTTCTAAATTGTCATAGTAACAAGTTCTTGAACAGACCACGTTTCCCAATGAGTGAATTTATGCATCTCCTTTTTTAAAATGCATCCCTCAAGAGCATGACTGCTCGATTAGCTCATTTGTTGGTTCAACACGCTCAAGAGTTGTGGTGCAGGGTAGAGGCTGCTGCTTGCAATGGCTGGCAGGTCAAGCCACGTGGCTGTGGTGCTCAGCAATGTGGGCTTTTTGTCATGTTGCATCAGAAATGGAGGGGTTTTTCCCTTCTGACTTGGGGGTGAATTGAACAGAGGGAGTTGGAGCAACTCCACACAACCAGGCTGTCACAGGCAGAAAAGTGGCTAATGATGATTTGAAATGTGTCAAGGTGTTGCTTTTTCAAAAGAAAGGAAAGGAGGGAGGGAAGAACAAGGGAAAATGCTGGTTGTCTGTGAGGTTTCACACTAGTTTTTACTCTGGAAGAAAGTGATCTTACTGTTATCTTTGTGAAGCCAGATAAAAAAGAATATGGAAGCACCCATATGTAAATACCTCCCTTTTTCTTATGATGTTAAAGTGACAAGCCTGACTCTCCTGCTCAAATTAAGTAAGGTTGTCTTTTTCCATGTCACTGATTTTGATCAAATGCTTTGATAAGGAGAAAAGGACAGATCCTTGTATTGCATAAATTGCTGTAACTCTGCTGACATCAGGCTAGTGGAAGCAAGCATGTTAAATTCATCACTGTTGAATTCTGAGCACTTGTGTGGCGTTTCATGTTAGGGTAAAGTTGGTGGAGCTGTGATAATTTACAGTGGCATAGCAGGATGATTTCCCAGACTTCTTAATCTTGATGTGATGTGGAAAGCATTGGGCAAATTGAATTTGGCCTTAAAAGACAAAAGTTTAGAAACAGAACAACCAAAGGCACTGTTACTTGATTTATGCCATAGTGAGGAGCTGTACATTATGTGAGTGTGCCGTTTCAGAAGGAGCATGTGTTCTGTCGTGGTGTGCAATACGTGTTGTGGCATCGTCTGTCTGGAATTTAATTGCTAAATTACCCTGGTAAGCTTCACATAAGCCATGTGAAGCTCTGGCCCCATGTCGCACCATTTCCTAGTCTGTTTGTGACATTTATTCCATAAAACCTGTTTTTAGAGGATCTTAAAATTGTAGTGGGACTGTATTTTGTATTCCCCACCTGCAAAGCCAGGTGTGATGCTTACTGCAAGTCCCACTTTGCACGATTCCAAGGGAGCCATTAAACTCACTAAAAATAACCTAAAATAGTCTGTAATGCTGTTAAAAAAAGCCATCTTTGATTGTAAGAGACCTCAGGCTCTTTCAGACCACAATCGAGCATTGCAGTCCCCTCAGGGAAGCAGAAATCTATACTTTTCATCATTTCTAGCCCTGCAGGCCACAGGACATTAGGCTGTAAAGTCTGGATGATGGTGCAGCTGGGCTCCTCTGCTCCAGGAGCCGCGAAATCTGAAGCCGTTACTGATAAACAGTCTCTGATCTCTTCCAGAGAGTGGGGGTAAGGTAACTCCTTGGCAAAGTGACCCAGGGACCACCTGTTTTGCGGCTGCAAGGAAATGGAGGGGGGGGGGGGGTGGGTATTGCTTTCCTTGCCTTTGGGCTGAAGTGATAAATCAGTGGTGTGCCATTAAACAACTGAGTGCATCAGGTCTTCTTTCTGGGTAGCTCTGCTCCAAGATGGAAAGGTAGCTGCCAAGGAAGATTTGTAGAGGCCAAAGTCCCCGTTCTGGAAGGGTATGTGCCCCATCCCTGGCAGTGTCCAAGGCCAGGTTGGATGGAGCTTTGAGCAACTTGGTCTAGTAGAAGGTGTCCCTGCCCATGGCAGCAAGGTTAGAACTAGAGATCTTTGAGGTCCCTTCCTACCCAAACTATTCCATAATTCTATGAATTTTGGCCCATGTAAGTAAAGTCTAAGGACTTCCGTGTGGCAACCACTCTTTTGGCCAACATGAGGGTTTTCCAGAACTTGTCCCATAGAGCTTGAGTTTGTGTACATAGGGTTATTAATTGGTGGTCATAATCCTTTGCAGATCCATACTGTGTTTCACCAAGATGCTGTTTAGGTTCCTTCAACTGCATATCGTGCGCTGGAGCTGGTAAACCACAATTTGACAAAACCTTTCCAGTTTTGTTCAGAAATACTTGGTGGTTTTGGCCTTGCTTCCCAAGGCACCATGCAGATAAGCTTGCCGTGGGTAGTATTTCATACAGCTAATTTAAAAGCTGTCTTTTAAAACTGATTCTTAGTAACTTCTGAATGAAATGTCCTGAAGATGTCCATGGTCGCATTTTGATTGGCAGCTTTGACTATTCAAACACTAATTTTATAGTTTGCTGTTTTCCAGAGCTGTAGTCCCATCTCCAACTCATTTATCTAGAACAGCTTAAAAATTCATTGCAATTGAGGTCATACTGTTTTTTACAAATACATTCGAAAACTGAATTGTGCATGCTTTTCTATGTAAATATTTTAACACAGAAATTATTGGCTAGGTTTGCCTTCGAGTCAAGACTTGGATTTTTGCTAATGCATTAATGCTGTGTTGGAATGAATGTGTACTGCGCTGACTGAGTTTATAGTCTGGCAGGTGTTTTTTGTTTGACTGATGTTCACAAATGTTCCTTTGAAAATCAGGTTCTCCAGTGAGTGAACATTATACTGAACTATATAATTATTGGTGAAGCATTAAATAATTAAGAACCCTCTTTCCTCCTTTTTAAATAATTTAACTTGGACTTCATAAGAATTTTCCTTATTGAATTCACTGTTTCAGGGTAATTTCCAGGTGAAGTACATTGGTTCTGAACCTGGATAATTGAAGCGCTTGGAACTTTGTTGTAACTGCTAATTAAATCTATGTTTTTCTCTTTGCTTTCACTGTAAATTGTTGATAAATTCTATTTGTGTTTGCATGCTGCAGGTCAGTTCTTCTGGCAAATAACAAAAATTACTAGTTAAAATCAGGAAACAATTCTTGCATATAATAACTGCCTTAATTGTACATCTTTGTATTTCATTGTGGATAGACACTCAGAGGGTCTCACATAAAAGAGCACTGTGCGGACTCTATGGAAGTTATTCTTAATAGGTAAATGAGACAAGCTGGCCTGAAATCTCTAACCAGACTTTGAAAGCTGCTTTTTGCACTGGAGTACAAGTTGCACAGCGAACAGATACGTTGAGAAAAAGGGTTCCATAATATTTGGTCCCTTTTCTGACCACAGCATCACTTCAAGCAGCATGCTGAGGACTATTGCAAATACAGGGGAGTGCAGTAAGTAAAGCAAAAGATGATTTGACTCTGCTGAAAATTCCTACAGACTTTTGTTCCGTAGCTGTGTATTTGGGGCAGAATGAGGTGCCTCACTGTGCAAAATCTGAACAGCAAATAAACAAAACCTTGCACCATGCTGTGGCGTTTCCTTCAAAATCCTCTCTCATCCTCACTGAGGCCCAGTGAGTGTAATAGAGGAGCAAAGTGATTTAGGAACCTCTGATCTTTTTCTTTAGTTCAAATTATTTTAAAATTTATTCAGCTGGAACAACCTGAAGAGGCGACACGGGAGCTGCAGCCTACTGTATATACATCAGGTATCATGGTTATTAACGCCATATTGAGGGTGGGGGGAATCAGTGGGGAAGATGGCCTTTTTGTTAAAAGTAGGAATGTCTGTGGGAAAAAGTGTGTTTTGAGAGGGAGAGGGGATCAGAGTGTTAAACAGCAATGTGAGTCAAAAAACTCTTGGGTTTTTGTTGATAAAGGGAGCTCACCTGTAATTTTAGCAAAAATCCAAATTGTCTGGAGACATGAGATAATGCCAATGATTTCTCTTTGCTTCCTGTTTTCAGGAGAAAACAACGTGACAATTCCTATCAGTATTGGGGTTACCTGGTGTTTCTCAAAGCGAAGCTAGCACTAGCAGAAGGTGCTTAACCACGTATCTGCTGCCTCCCGCCAGCAGTACCCTCTTGGTCTGCAGTGAAGGTGTCTGGGTTTGCAGATCCGGTAGTGCTGCAGTGACGGCACCCATGTGCAGGGGCTCAGAGTTTTGTGCACCTTAAAAGGTGCCTGTGGCTGCACGCTGAGGCCCACTGATCCGCTGAAACACGTAGCCGGTCCCAGTCTGGCAGATTGCAATGATCCTGATGTGAATAGCTGGGGCACGTGCTTAATTTCAGCACGCATAAGGTTCAACTTGTACTTAATGATATTCTGGCTCCAGGCCTTGATTAATTATCAGGCTGAGCCAGTTTTGAAGCAAGCCAGGAGTGGAAGGGAAGGCCCAGATTTCTCACTGGTCCCTGAGTCATCCATTCGTATATGCACATGTAATACATATTTACAAGTCACATTTAAAATGAGTAGTTACTTGGATTAAATGCATTCAGACATATTGCTCGGCTCTGTTTTAACCATCTAACAATATAATTCATTGCACACTTCACTACTTGCTTTATTAAAGCCAAACTTAAATGTGTTCAAAACAAACATATTGCTTTTGCATTTGAAATATTCATCTTTTGGGCCTGTGGTAGATTCATTACAGCAGAGAATACTTCATTCCTTGATTACTGCTGTGAAAAGACACAATACTGATTCCCTAAGCACTCATCAAATATTCGATAGCTGAGAAATTCAGGAGGAGGTGATGGAATTCTTGTTCCTACAGGGAGGGCATATAAATCTGTTTTATTATTTGCACAGAAAATCATCAGTGATTAGTTACTGTATCTCAGGTACTCAAACAAATCATCTCTAAAGAAGTTAAAATAAAAATTAATTTTAAAATAACTTTTAGCAATGGTTCCATCATTAAAATTATCTCTGTAATGATGAATGATGTTGATACCTGGATCACTCAAGAGCTTTAGCAGTGCAGGGCTAGATTTTTAAAGGTAATTAGTACTTGACAGCAAATATGCAACTAACAGTATTTTCAAAAGTAAGTGGGATAAAAGCCAAAAGGTTTACAGGTCTTAGACTGTAATTTTACTTTTCATTTTCTTTTCCAATATTAACATTCTTTCAAGGTTGTTGAAAAAAATAACATGTAGCACTTTTACATCTATGTGTATGTTGTATGTAAATGTCTTTATATTTCCTACTAATTTGCTATGCAGAGATTTGTTCTTCAGTAAAACAAATACCAATTGTGGCCTTGCTTTTTGTAAGTCTTTTTTGGTAGTAGTTCTTGGTGTGCTTTATGAAGGCGATCAATAACTCACTTTTCACAGGACCTAAATGACCTAAACACAGAATAAATTGGTGGAACACCATCAAAGCCCTTGAATACTTGGCACAAATACGCTTTTTTTAGTGTATGTTTCTCAAATAACAGAATTCAAGTTTTAACTTCCCTAGAAGCCTTTTTTATTCCTTTTTCTTCCCTTTCATTAAGTGTTTCATGGGCTTGCCATCATAACCAAAGAAATTCAACAAGTGCTTTAAATACAGTAGCTGTTGAGAAAACTGTATCTGGTAGGAGACCAGGTTCCTGTGTTCCCATCTTGATTCCTGGCAATTCCCTAATTCCACCTCTCCCTTACTATAAAGTTGAGCATTTAAAATCTGAGCAAAACTAGCTTGATTGTGAAAATAAGAAGGGAGAGGCAGGCGTGCGCTTCTCCTGAAACATTATATCCACCTACATGAAGTATAATCACTGCTTCAGTGTTTAGGCAATATCTTAAAGGTGATTTGCAGTAGTTCAAATAACATGTAGCATCATTAACACACAGGGCATCATCCAGAGTCATTGAGAAGCTTTTCATTTATTTTAATAGACTTCAGATACATGTAAAGACCTTAAAATTAAATTACAGTATTAATTCTTTTAATGGTTACATTAGAACCCGTGGTGTTTTAATAATAGTAGCTTATGAATAATAAAACAATTATTATTGATTGGCGGTAGTATTATTTAGTAATTAGTACAGGTATTTTTTTATCATCTTCATAACATGAGAATGTGTGCAAGCTAAAGATACTTACTCAATGCTTTTACAAATTATAATTTATATTTGTCAAAATATTTATGTACTAGTAACTCTCCATGTAACGGAGGACAAGCAAAACAATTTGAAATGTGTTCTTACTCACTAAGTCCAGTATCCCAGCATTTTTAAATTGTCGCAGCTGTTTAAAACCATTAGTTGTTGGTAATAAAAGCAGTACTAGGGCCCTTAAGTGGTTGAAGAATAATATAGAAATACAAAGTAACTACCCTGGCATATAAAGACCAGCAAGTCAGAGTAGGTAGGGATGGTCGGTACACCACTGAGAGTACGTTTTCTGAGAAACACCTTGTACAATACCTGTAATGATGTAGAAGTCAAATATTCATGAAAAGTGTCTGTTTCTAGAAAATATATTCTACCTTTCCATTAAAGAAAATAGAAATAATTTTTTTAAACTAAGCCCCAAATTCAGATTTTTATTTCAACTTCTGTTGAATGTTTCTTTGGGAAATATGAATATTTTTGAATATTTTATGTAAAAGAAGAAAGGAAGGGGAGAACAGATGGGGAATAGCTCTGTGAAAAAAAAATATATATCCAGTTTCAATTTTGGTGCTTATTGATTTTCAAGTGCTTAAAAATGAGACTTTAACTTTATTCTGATTCATACCTTTGCCCAGACTGCTCATGTTTAATAGCAAAATTGCTGTTTACAGCAGAGATTTTTTTAAAAAAATTAAAGTCTCTTGTAATAAGGTTCTTCATCTTTTATTTTAGTACATAAATGAGTAGGCTGACTCTTGAGAGTACTAAGCAAACAATTCTTGATGAAGTCTTGAGTTTAACAGGGAAGCTTCCAGAGTGTTCTGGCAGTGGAGTGAGATGCTGTTGTGAGATGGGCAGCGCTGCAGCCTTTCTTGAAGGATCATAGCTTGAAGCAGGGCAGGCAGGTAGGGAAGCAGCAGGCTGCTGGGGTGGGTGGGCCCTGGGACTTCACCAAGGAAAAGCCACGAGCGCTTTGGGGAGCTGGGATGGGGTCGGACTGTGAGCCTGGTGATGTTCATCATCGTGCTGCCAGGCCTAAGAAACAAGGACTTTGTTAGCTGAAATGTGCACGTGCAATGCAGGCCCTTTCACCTGGAGGGCTTTTGAACCAGATAATCTTCAGCACTCCGAATTTTCTGTCCATTGACAACAGCAGCGATACGCACCTTTGCTGGTGGGGTCACTGTGCAGAGCCTGGGCTCCTGGTGTCCCTCATTTCAGACCCCATACCAACACCAGCAGTTTCTCTTGATGTGCAGGGTACTGTGGGCTTGCACGTTCTCATTCGCGTGGCTGCACGTTTGTCACAACTTATCTGTGAAAAGCAGCCCACGTGGCTAACTCTGGGGCTGCTAAGAGCAGAGGTGTTCACAACAGCAGCCTGAACATCCTGAGCAAGCGTGCTCGGAGGAGTGAGGTACAAATGCATGAGCAAAAGCGGGGCTGGATTTGGAGGCAGACAGACTGACAGGGCGGCTGAAACAGATCGTTCTTGGAAGCAAACACATCGTTCTGCTTCTGCTTGCCTGTGTTCTGCCAAGAGGCATTTGCAGTCTCTAGATCATGATGGCTGCAACCTGCTGTGTTGAAACTTTTCTATCCACAGGCTGACTGTGCAGTGTAGAAAGATAATCTACCTTATGTGCATTTCTTCATTGCCCAAGTTATCGTCTTCCTTTCCCTTCTTCTCTTCAGCTCTGTGAACTCGTTCATGGTATTTTCCAAGGAGGCAGAAGAGCAGGAAGGCTGGTTTTGTGAGGTGACCTCCAAAATGCAGTAGTTTCAATTAAAGCAGTTTTGTTAGGTTGTGGTTTAAAGGATATGGTCTGTACTGAAAGCGGTGTCATGCAGTTCTTTTTACAATGCAGACCAAAATACCAGAATGCAGAGTCTGTGACTTTTATTTGGTTTTTAGGCTCAGATATATCTCGAGAAATTAACTTCTAAAGTATTTGGAAAAAAACTCTAATTGAAGGTAGAAGATAGAATTATTTATTTATTTATTCTCCAAATGCACTGTAAATGCTTTCTTAACTGCAAAGTTTGAGATCGTAACTTGTGCTGTCACTTCTCAGGTTTGGATGCAGTAGTAAGGAGGGTGGGTAACAACGGTGATGGGTTATCGAGTGACCTTAGCTGTCTGTGATAAATTGCAGTCCTTTAATGTATTTAATAGAAACATCACAATTATTGATGCTAGAAAGGAACTGTAAACTTTCTTGCTGTTAAAAGGACTTGGAATCCAAAGTTGTGCGACACTACAACTTTTAAAAACACTCTCTGTACGTTTTATGGGGTCTCTCCTCCTCAGTATCTTGAACCATTAATGAGAGCTGGTTGTGTGCATTGCAGGGGGAATAGATCTCTGCACTTTCCCAGCTGAATGTTCATTTGAATGTCAGGATCACTGTCTTTCAGTTTACAGCATTGTAAACATTTTTGACTTGCAGCTTTTTTGCTTTCCCAATGCTTCCTAATTGATTAATGTATTATGATTAATCCCAGGTGGGATGCCATTATTAACTTGCTTCATTAAATTACATACCAATTTGTTAGCCTTAATTCTCATAATTGTCCCCTCATATTTTAGTGGCTTTATTTGAATAACTTGCCCTAAGAACTTGATCAGCATGCATTTGTATGTTCTTTTTCCTCCCTTTCCTTCCTCTCATTCTTGACGTTCAGAAGTGGAGTCAGTTTAGGAATATTTATAGTGTCTAGTGTCAGCATCTTAAACACAGTAATTTACTTCTCTGTGATGTAAAAATATCCTGTCTTTAAAAAAATAAAATAGCACTTTTGTAGCCATACCATAAAAATCTTTAAATTGACAGAAAAATATTTTGTGGAGTTTTCATTACCAGACTCCTGAAAATGACACTTAGATGTCTAATATGTAAAAATTACAGTTCTTAGTCTATAATCTCACCCTCTCTGTGGTTCAGGAAGATTGATACTCAGGAAGTCTGCTGATTATAACCATTAGACTAAAAAACAAATTAGTTCCCTAACTACGGTAATGCTTTTTGCATTTTACTCTCTGATGTGCTTTGTGGATGCATCACGTTGTCACTTCACCAAACATCACAAAGCAGACCTAGGGCAGGATGCCATGAGAGCTGTGTTGAAGTGGTCCCCCAGCCTCCATGCAGGCTCCTGTCACTCGCCTGTTGTCTGCTCTAGGAGAGGGACAACAGCCCCTTGTAGCGTCTCTCTTTGTGTCTTTGAGCACTGATAAGCCATTGAACATGGCTTGTTTTCTTTGCTGCAAGTATGTTTTCTCCTCTCTGTGATAGCAATGATTGCTTCATCCCCTTCTTTCTCACATGTTCCAAATCCGGTGCATTTTGACGTGACCTTTTTTGTTTCAGAAAAGGAAAGAGAAGCTGGAAATAAGGTATCTATTTTTTGCTATGCAAGTCTTTGGAGAGTTTTGATAGAATTGGTCTTAGTTACAGAATCAAACGAGATGTAAAGCTGTGTGTTCATCTTTCTCTTCTCAAGTGCAGCAGCTGCCTCTGATAAGTCCCTGTTTTCTCCCTGTTGTTAAACATCCAGCCTGGGTTCCAGGAAGATCGGGTTTTATGCCTATCTGCTTACCTCTTTTTTAAATTTAATTCGATTTCTTTTTCTGCAAAAAACCATCCTCTGTAGCCATCCGGGACTCATACCCCATTTGTCGCTCAGAGGACTAATCAAGTCAATTACACGCAGTTTACATTCATGGGCTGTAGATGGAGAAATCTAACATTTCAGGCAGGAAACTCCACCTCTCCAGTCCACATCACCCAGTTCTGCAGGATTTTGCACAGGATTTGTGTACCCCTTAGAAAAATTACACTTGTTTTCATCCTCTGTACCTTTCATGAAACTGTAGTCTTCATATGTCTCTGGTTACCGGTTAGTGTTATGGCACATTTTAAGTGAAGGTGAGCACAGGATCTATTCATAAATGATTGCCTAGTTTCACTTTGCGCCATAAAAGTGAGATTGGTTGTAAAGTCTGAATACATAAAATAGATGGGTAAAATTGGGGCTTCCTTTGCCTTTAGATCTTCTGGCTCAGATGAAAAAGTTATTCTTATTAAATTTAAGCTGTTCTGCCTGAAGAATTATTACTGTAGTTCTCAGATATAACAGTGCCAAGTTTCTCCTAGTATTGGCAATAATAAACAATGTAAGCTTCGGATAGAATTTCCTGGGTAGCATACCAAATGTTCTAGAAAACCTTCTCGGACAGCAGCTAATACATTTTTAATACAAATAAAACATAATTCTTTAGTCTTGTTTCAGTTTGATCCCTAAGGTAGAAAAAGTATACCGACTATGCATAATTTATGTATTTGTTTGAAGTGTTTACCCAGATACTCCATTCACAGAGTCTCTTTTTTGTTAATAGGTTGCTGCGAGATGTAAGAATCACTTAGGGCTCAGATTGTACAAATAAATGGAACGTGTCACTTTTATATGATCAGTGAGGTGGCTACGTAGTAATGCAAATCCTGCCTTCGTCCGCGCTGCCCACCTCATCCATCCTTAGCCCAGTCACTGAACGGGTCTGGCTGAAATGTCAGTATGTTTATCCCAGAATGTACGTGATGTGAAAGCGTGGAAGTATGCAAGGGAGGGAAGGGGAGCAGTTGGGAGCAGAGGGTGCTGCCCACCCCTTTCGGGGACAGCACGGATTGGTGTTGGGTTGGCGTGTCCCTGTAAGCACCACCCCAGTTATTGCCAACGATACGTGTGGTTTCCTGTATATTACTGTATAATTCTGAAAAGTTACACATGGTGCAGAGCAAGCATGCAGGAAAATATCCCTCGGTAATTTAATTATAATCTATCCTAAATTATTGTAAATCCAGTGTTACAGATTGCTGCCGGAGGGTTGAGTTGTTGCTGGGTTTTGTCATTTGTAGTTTCTGTGCTGCAGGACAACTGTGGGAGAGGTGATTATTGAGGGTTTTCTGAGCCGGTGGTTTTCTTTCCAGAGGTCAAAGGCAGGCAATGAAAGTAAATCAGAGCCTAGTCTGGTCCCTTTCTTTGTATCTTTGTACAGAGGCAGACATTTGTATGTATGGCTGATGGCTTAACTGATAATGCTGATGGCATATTGCCCCCCAAAATAATTCTGCAGCCGAGATGGCAGCTTGCCCAGAGCAATCCTTGTATCTGATGTTTTGCCACCCGTGAATCTAAATCAGAAATCTTCAAGTCCATAGAGTGGAGATGGGAGTGTGTAAACTTGGGAACCCTTTTACAGCGTAATTTTAGTAGCTTTCAGACGTGTCTTCTATATCTAAGATTCACTGAAAAGCACGATAATCCAACTAAGATGATGATTCTGAAATTAGCTAAATAATCCAACTGAGATGATGATTCTGAAATTAGCTAAATGGTCCCAGTTTGAGTAATATTAAACCTCCCTTTGTTTTAAGCTCAGGTGTGTTTGCATCAGAGTTCCCTGAACAAAAGCAGCAAAGAAGTTGGGATGTGCTTTTATGCACATTAAGCTCTACTGGAGATAGATGAGAGTCAAGAATGCCAGTCACCATGTTATTCTGTGCCGAAAATTGAAATATGTGTTAAATAAAGATTGCATGAATCTGTTCACAGCATCTCTGAATAGTGATTTTTCAGAGGCTTGCAAGATGGAGCAGGATTTTTCCTATGAACTTACAGTGTTTGCAACTGTTTCACAGCTCTGGGAGCACTGAGAAGCCAAAGAAAAGCCGCCTGGCTGAGACCATGAGAAAAGTATTTAGCTGCTGATTGTAACTGTACCATCAAAAATGCATCGTAATGTAGTCATTTTCAAGAGTAAAGAGACTTTCTGAAAGAAGGTATTGGTTTCACAGCATCTGTACTGTATCAAATGACGCCGAACTGGAGATTTGGCAAACTGTTCTTTATGAGTAAAATGATGTACCACGTTAGAAAGTAGCTTGGTTATTAGAAAGCTCAGTCTTGCTCCTGATAAAATGGATTTTTTACTGTAAAATTCATCTTTACTTGCAGCAAGAATATTGCTGAAAGAGATTAACTTTGGATCTCAATGTGTTTTGTAGTGTGTCTCATGTTATTTTAAGGCTGTAAATATATTAGCTGATCTGTAAGCTTCACTTAAGTTACTGCTTTCTGGGCTTTTGAAGAAACAGGTTCATGTTATGCAGGAATCAGGATGATTGAATTAAATCGCCCCTTTTGATATTCATTTTTCCCTCAGGATCATGCTACCAGATCAATGTTTAAAAACAGCTATATGAGTAAGCATTGATTAGAAAGCAAAGCTCCATAACCCTAACAGCTAAACTAGTTATTTTTTTGTGTGTACTTTGTCTGTGGTTTTCATCACTTTATGCACATGGCTGTGTTTTAGAAGCAGTCAACATAAAATTATTTCCTTATACCTTCCTTCCCCCTTACCTACCTTGCCACCTGGCAAACAGTCTTTATCATATCTAGATCCTATAAAAACATCTAACGTAATTCAAAATGTTCTTGTGTGAAACATGATTAGACTACATCAATCACTTTTCAAAGTTCTTTTTTCCCTGGATTTTGTACTCTAAACCGCTAAAAAACACATGCTTTTATATCCTGCTGCATTTTGTGGGAGACATGAGCAGACAGATAGTTCCCCATCTGAGGTGACCCAGACTTGTTACTCTCCCCAAGTACTCTCCCAAAGTGCATACCAGTCAAATTAAGCTTTAGGTTTATGTTTTGGAATGCTGTCCTCTTGCCAACTCATTACCAGTGATATGGGTAAGCAAACTGTTGCCTTCTGCTATTCCAGATATCTATGGAGATTTATTATATTTCAGCTAATAAGCTTACCTTCTCTAATAGCACACAGCCCACCCCACCTTATGGCTAGACTTGTCTCTTCTCATAACTTGGGCAGAGAATTCAAGGCCAGAAGTAAAGCTGGCTTTTAAACCTGTCTGGGTAGAGCTGTTTGGTGGTCCCTGGGTTGTGGATGGAAACACCCATCATTTGTGAGTCTGAACTCGCTTGTTATCTAGACCAGCATTGCACTAGCCCTCAGGTCGATACCGATACCTCTCTGTGGACAGATGGTGGTGGGAGAGGGGGGTGATGCCTGGGCAGGTGGTACCACCTCGGTGTGCTGCAGGGCCATATGGGCCCTCAGGTTTCAGAGAAACTTGGTCTGTGCATGCAGTACAGCTGGCTGCTACCACACCTGTCTAATAGAGTTGCTGAAAGGCTATATAAATTCATGCTGAGCTATGGAGATTATCTCTGTCAGCTGTTCTTGTGTCAGAAGCAATTTTTTTTAATGCTGCATATATGTTGTAAGTGCCCAGGCTATGCCTACCTCTTAGGAAGTATCCTCTTTCTTCCTTCATTACTGCTTGCATTGCATCTGAGGCATATAACTAGTGTCTTACCCCTAAAAATAGAAGAATTTTTTATGCCTTCCTTATCATGCCATATATTAAAATGTTTGCTCCCCCCCACCTGAAATCTGCAGAGCTGAGCTGCAGATGCAGGTGCATCCTACCAGTATGCAGGGGTTACAGGCCAGTCTGCAGAGAACATGGGATGCTACGGCATCCAGCTTTTGAGCACCGGTGCTCGCTGCTGTTAGCTCTGGAAAGCCTCTCATCCTCACAGCAGCCACCAGTGCAGTGCTCCTTGTTTGCGCGTTACAGCTGGGCTGGAATTCAGACTATGTTGGGTCCCAGGTATTTTGGGAAGAATTGCCTGTGCAGCCTGGCAGCAAACATGTCCCTTTGCGACAGCCCTCTGAGGATTGCCCTGACAGAGTATTGGCTTTTTACCTTGCTCCAGACCAGCTCAAGCTTTTGGCAGGGAAAAGCCCAATGCAGGCTGCAGTATCAGTTGCATGTGGTCATATGAGCGTGGTGACATCAAAGGACCATGCAGCCTGCCAGGCTTTTGAGAGGAGAGATAATAAACTTTTCTAGAGGTGGTTACCAAAACCGAGGTTGTGGCAAAGCATGTGCCTGGAGCCTGGATGCTCCAGCTGACTGGCCACGGTGTCGGTGATAGGATCATAACCAGCATACATGATCTGTGGACACTTAGGAGTTAAAGCACTGGGGTGTGAAAAGAAGTGAAAAAGGAGGAGGTAAACACCTCAAATTAATAGGCAGGTTCGCTGGCAAGCAGATTCAGAGAGTGTGTGAGAGGACAGAAGATGGAAGACCCTTCCTGAGAGCATTCCTGTGTACACCCACCTGCAGGAAGTGTCTTCACTGCTCTGGGTCAGACTAGACTTGTTCAAAGAGCACCTTTTGTTCCAACCATGTTTTAAGTTTTGTTTTAAATCGTATTCAGTTGCATTTTATTTCTTTTCTCCTACTTTTCCCTGCGATGTTGAGATTCTGGTAATTTTGAAGTTAGATCCTGTGTAGGAGGAGGGCTTCCTGACCAGAGCCAGAGCTTGAAAACCCCCTCCACAGATGGGTCATGCTCCACAGGAGCACCGGAAAAATGTAAGAAACCTGTGGAGCAGAGGCATGAAGGCTAAAGCATCCTGAGAAGTTCTGTGGCTTTAAGTTAAGTACTCATAGTGATTGGATAGCATTCACTGTGCCACTGCTGAAATGTAGAACATCTTGAAACAAGCATACATGTCATGTTAGTTTTTGTATTTCTTTGTATTTCAAGAGGAAGAAACTGCTGCCACAAACTGAATGTTTCCCAGGCTTTTAATGCACTTATGTTCTAAGTGGTTTTTTTTCTGTACGATAATTTCCCCATTTCCTCTAAACACAAGCCATGATACTTGTTGAAAGGGTTTTGTAAGGAACTGAGTGAGTTGTTGGGTCATTCTAACTGAGTGAAAAATAAACAGCTTGACATATGATCCTCACTGTTGCGCATAGTGTTACACCAGGTGAAATGGGGGGGGGGGGTTTGAGCTCTACTGTTATTGCTGCAGGAACTTGAGTAGCTTAGAAGCAGCTAAAAAAATTGCAGGCCACATCCTGCCGTTTTTAATTCAGTGGCTTGAAGGAGACTGAGATAAGGACTGCCTCATCGCACCTGCTTCTTGGAGCACTACTGCTGTGGCTGCCCTGCTGCTGGTACCCAGCCTGGCTGAGGGATGTGGCTCTTGGTGCACCTGCACTTCATGCCCATGAGCTCTGGAGTCCTGGGCAGTCCTGCAGCTGGTGTCCTTGGCACCCTGTCTGCTGGCATCCAAGTCTCCCTTGGATAAGGCCACTTGCCACCCTCACTAGCTGAGGCTACTTCTTTCCCTTGTCTCTATGAAGGACATCTGGGTGGGGGTGGGAGGGCACAGGGACTTCTGTGGTGATGCAGGAGGCCGGGGGTGGAGAGGAGGAGGTGGCAGAGTCGTGCAAGGGTGTGCGAGGGGTATGTGGAATGGTTTGGGAAGAGAGGATGCTGTAGCGTTGGAGGAGACAGAAACAGCTCACTGGGTGGGAAGAGAGAGCGAGGAGGAGGTGGCAGGTGGGCGATGGAAGAGGGAGGCAACTCAGAAATGAGAACGGAGGCAGACGTGAGGAAGCTCTGAGGATTAGATGGCGCTTTCTGCCTTAGGTACCATGAGCACTGAACTGCACAGGTTCATGGCGTTTTGCAGAGCTGCACACACCTGCAAGAACTTAAATGACACTCAAAATTTAAGAAGGATAAGTGAAGATGGAAGAACTTGCTTGAAAGAGAATTACAAATACAAAAATGTATCTTAGTTGACAGACTCATCCTTTTGTGCCAGAAAGCTGTTAATGAACACCACTGGTCTAACAGTGGGTTCTTGTACCACAACGATGCCTGGAAGCCGGAGAGCCCTCCTGACCCATGGCTGCTACATTACACATGGGGAATTTGCTGTAGCAAAAATTCCTGCAGCAGTTTCGGTAGATGAGTTCACGTCAATGTCCTTAAAAATGAGGTAAAAGGAATGGCAAGCAAACTACTTTGGAGTTTGATGTTTCCAAGTAAGAGAGAAAAAAAACCTCTGCCCTACAATAATTTGTTTTCATTGGATCTCTAATTTAATTGTGAGGTGAGGTGTGGTTGTCGTTGGGGAAGTGGCTGTGTAACTTACTTGACATTTCTGCATCCTTTGTATTTGTGACTCATAGATGCCGGCTTGAGTCATCTCGCACTGGCGGGCTGGAGGGAGCCACTGCTGTTGTGGGGAAGTGAGCCGAGGGCAGTGCTGGGAGGGAAAAAAATGAGGATTTTTCATACAGAATGAATGAAAGATGTTGGGAAGCTGAGATGACTGCTTTTCTTCATTTTAAAGGGGTGATTGCTGTGACCTCTCTCACCAAAATCCTTTGTGTTGGATGGAAGAGAAAGAAAAGGCTGGAAATCTCTGCTGCATCCTAGGCCAGCTTAGCTGGAGCAATTAAATTATAAACCCCTGCAAAATGCTGGGGTTCCAGGTGCCCATCTGAGTTGTTCCCTTCCACCCTTTGCATTTTGCCTAGCCCATTTTCTTGTTTAGCCATCAGATTTCATTGTTTTATTTTTAAAAAAGAAGAACTTTTTTTTTTTTTCTCAGTTGCACATGTTTGTACCAAATTCAAGCCAGGAGCAGAAGAAATTGAAAGCTAACTTCCATTCTTGGTTTCACAGTTTTGAGTTTAGCCTCTCCAAATGTGTGAAGCTGTATATCAAAGAGTGGGTGCTGTAGGATGATCTGGTTGTAGTGCTTGTTATATTTTTTTCATTACACCAATTCATTTTCCTCCCTACTTAGGTCACAATGGTTATTCTTGCCTAAAAACTCCTGTAAATTGAGCAGATTGTGGAAACTCTAAAAGAGACCCAACTCCTTTTTTTTTTTTTCCCTTCTTTTTTTTCTTTTTTTTTTTTAAACTCAGATGGTGAGAACAGTTTATAACTGATGGCAGTTTTTATAAAATAGCCTCCATCCTGATAAAATGTTACCCCCTGGTGTGTCATTTTTCCAGCTGAACTGCTGGTAGGATTGAGAGATCTTGCACACTGCTGCTTAAATAAGTAGACTACATGCTCTATGAAGAAATCATATTATTTTCTCAAAGGAGAACAAGTAGGCTCAGTGCACCAAAATTGCTTTAAATAAACTTGCAGCTACTCTAGCCTTTTTTTTTTTGCGCAGCTGCAGATGGTAAAGTCTATCAATCAAGCTTTCCCAGCTTTGAGAATCTGCCACTGAAGCTGTCTCTCCTCTGTGTTGCAATTACATTTTTGTCTTTTACAGAGTTTTGTATCTTAGATATTTTATTGCTACTAATCAGATTGCGCTTTTGGGCTGCAGATAACTTTTGGTTTTCCTCAGATATATGCGTATTAAGATCTTCCAATGATTTGTTAATTAAATATACTATTCACTTGCAGTAAATTAGCTGTATCATGCTTTCAAAGGGCAAGGATACTTTGGGGAAATTAATGCCTACCGTATCAATGGAATGAGTCAAAGTTCAGGCAAACAAGTGGCTTACAAAAAGAAAGGAAAATACATTGTTGGCTGTTTCTTACCATCCTGGTGGTTGCAAATCTTGTGATAGTGAATAGAGGTAATGCTGCAGGGGGAAGGCTGCAAAGTCTTCCTCAGCCTGGTGAGCTGATCAGTCAGCTGCCAGCATCTGTACAATACTCGATCAATGTTTCTATTCACTAACAAAGAAATTCAGTGTGCACAAACACAACGTACTCTGAGCTGAGTTATTAAGCAGTACTTAATTCTACCTCTGAGTTTCATGCTCTTGCTTTTTTTGAGACAGCCCCTTATATTAGCACGTTGCCTTGCAACACGCTGGTGCAAATTCTGTTGTATGTTCTGATGTAGCCTGTGCTGTCCCTTTGCTCTTTTTATGATACTGCTGTTTCAGACAAATTTTGGTGTAAAAGTGACTATGCTTCTTGTATCTTCAGGCATCCCTACTAGACATAATGAAAGTGGAAGTTGTGATCTATAACTTAGTTTGACCCATCCTTGTCCCAGGGTGTCTGTAACTACCTGAGGTCCAGAGACGGCAGATACAAAGCAATGGAGGGGGTGAGCTAAGGCTGAGAGGAGCTGTGGTTGCAAGCAGCTGCATTGCACTCAACCAAAGATGAGGAACAGCCAGAAGGCCTGACCTCAATGTCAGTTCAATAGCTTTTGAAACTATTTTGGACTCCTCTTTTTTTTTAAAACAAACAAAACAAAAAAACCCAAAAAAAAAACCACAAAAAAAAAGAAAAAACGAAAAAGAAAAAAAGGAAAAAGTGCAGCTTCCTCTTTGGCACTGCTAGTTAATATCTCACTGTAGGTACCTTCCAAAGCTGTGATGAAATATGAAGTTAATAGATCACTAGCAAGCTTTCAGTCAGAATGATGCATTATTCAAAGTGGAATTAGCTAGAAGGATCAATGCACACCCATTACGCTATTTAAAATAATCATTGGAAGACTGATTAACTTCCCCTCCCCCCCCTTCAAACAACATAGTGAATGATAAGTTTAGGAACACCCCCTCTGCTTACATATGCACCTCATGACTTCTGTATATTTTCATTCATAATGGGATTATTAACACCTGAAGGCCAAACCCCAGATTTAACTTAACAGAATTTGCCTTCAAACCACTGAACCTGAAAACAGTTGCCATAGGTAAAGGCGAACTCAGCTCTAATGCACATTTTGAAAAAATCAAAGGTCATGGAAGTATCTATGTGAAATAGTGCATGTGCCAGCATAAGCTTCAGTGTCACATCTTGCCTGGGTACCTGTTATTCTCTCTGATTTTCCACATGAGCAGCAACTTGAAGTATTAAGGGGGCTGTTTCCATTTCTTGTTTTCCCTTAAAATATATTCTGCAGGATACTTACTTTGGGCAGTCCATTCATTATACAGCAAATGCTTTCTGTCTCCCAGCTCACCTCTGTCAGGCTGCAGGCTCTTGGCCAGATTTGTCCTTTTGCATCGACTTATAAAGGAGATGTGCAATTATAGCATATATGGGGGAGATGGAAGAAAATATCATCTGTGGAGGAGCAGGAATGCATCATTCTTGGATCATTTAGTGCTTGTGAAGGTGAAAAATTCACAGCACCAAATCTAGCTTATCATTGTGATGAGAGCTCTGTAGGCATTTGCTTGCCTTCACAGATTGCTCAATGTGCTGTAGTGTCGACCAGTATCCCTTCTCACCCATCAGTTCTCCTGAAAAGGTCCAAATAAATATTTCCTATTGTTTTTCAAGGCAAAGCACATGTAAAATTTTCCCATCTATTCATCCACATTCCAGATTCTGCTGAAATCTTTCACTCCCTTTTATTCAGAAATGTTTAAGAAATGAGATATTTATCCACAACCAGATTTTACAATGTAGACTTCAAAAGGGAGAGAAGAGAGAGGGGAGACAATGGACTTTGTGCAGAGCAAAAGGCTGCATACCACAAAGCCAGGATGTATATCCTTTCGCAGTGCTGCAGAGCGATGCAGGGTTAATGCATCATTGTTCCGAAGGGTTAGGAGTAGGACCTACCCATGCTGTTAGTTATCTCTAAAATAATTTGGCCCAAAAAATATGGATTTGAAGAGTTTCACAAGCAATATGCCATGTACTTCGCTGAGAAAAGTATGTTTCTTTTGTCTGTGATTATCTTGGATTCTTTGAAATCTTGTTGCTGTGATGTTAAAATACATAGCGTGGCATAACGTTTGCATTAATGGAATTCTCATTTCTATTCTAAAGCGGTGAAAATCAGGTCCTTTCCCATAGAGACTCAGGACTGGCATCTGTCCAACAGTACTGAGCTGATAAGAGAATAAATTGCTTAACCATGTTGATTGTCCTGAAACCCTACAGGACAATTTAATCTCTGCAACCTACTTAATTTATAATAGTTTTCTTTTTCGTCTTAGTTGTTTGTACAGAGTGTTTGGAGACTTGAGTATTTGGCTGGTGAGCTGTAGATCTTAACCGCAAGCTGAATGGGAGCTGAAGGCATACGGTTGGGGGAATATTACCCCTGACTTTCACCGTTGTAATTGAAAGTAGAATTTGACACATTGGCGTCTCTCTGTGTCAGCCATTGTCACTGGCTTCAGCTGCCACGGTTAAGTGTGTAGTCATTCATCCTTGGCAGACACTGTCCTTTACAGCACAAGAGAATGGTCTTTGGATGTTAATGCCACAGCACTCTGGGAGCAGCTGGCTATATCGAATTCAAGGCATGCAGATTGTCTTGGCCATTTTACTTAGCAGATGGGTAAGGCTTGATAGATTGAAGATTTAGTTTCCAAGTCAAGGGCCAAATGTTGCAGTGGGAGAGAAAAGTAAATTATATCACTATTCGGAGGGGAAAGGCTCAGGTACCGTATCGCAAAATTGTTGCCATTCATTTTCCTCTGACTTGCACAAAATGCATGTCATTTCGCCTTTCAATATAGCCGACTATGGCATTCTCCTTCGTTTTGAGATGCTTTGCAATACTGTCTGTGAGCCCATTTAATGAGCTTGAAAGCAGTTGCTGCAAATTTATGACAGTTTAATAAGTCTAAATGCCAGATATTTTTTTAAGGTGGAAATGAAAGATAAATTTGTATTTTGTATCACCCCGAATAGGTGGTTTTTCTTCTGTTCTTTTCTCCCCACACCCTTTTCTCCAATACAGCAGATCTATGTAAGCATATTTTTAAAAGAGAATTGTATTCCTTACTCCTGAGCTTCTTAAGCTATTAATATTCACCTACTTTTCACAAGGTGGTTAGTACCAGTGATCATTAGAGAGCTTTGTGGTGCTTCCCCCAGCCCTTCTCACGTTGGCTGGTGGGAAGATAACCTGACTTTTGGAGAGGCTGCCCAGAGCGGTGGAAAATGGGAGAAGTCTGGCCCTTTAGGCAGGGGTCTTGGAGGTAAGATCTGGTGTCGCTGGGTGGTCTAACTGCTTCAATGTATGTTTGGGGGTTCCTCTGCTTTTATTTGTCACTGTTCCTAAAATAAGCATTGTAAGCTCAAAATTTTTGCCTGAGACTTTTTTTTTTTTTTTTTTTTTTTTTTGCTTTATAGAATGGTTTCCAGCAGACAGACAGATCTTGGACTACATATATGACTTTAGCATATGGTTTAGATTATATAGCATGGGGTGTAAATTTTAACACTTTACAACTCTGCTGATTTTTGTAAAAGCAGAGACATCAGGAGGTTCTGAGTTTGTCCTATAAAGCTCAATCAGATGAACAGAGCTTCAGCTACTTGGTGTACAATTAATGACAGAATATGAGAACTGGTTAGAGTTTTTAACTCATTAGGAGACACTGAGCTTAGTACTGCTGTAACACAGGGACTTTCAGCAGAGTAGTACCTTGCCCGCTAACATCTATTTTTACATGCTGTGACTTGGTGCCCGTACTAGCATGGTCAGCCTGGCTGTGGTGCTGTCTCTGCTCTCATCATGCTCCTGCTTTGCTCCTTTGCTGGAACTTTCCTCTTTGGAGTATTAATAACGTTATCCTGAGAAGGTGCTTAGCTCCCTGACCTGCCCGCTACCCTATTGACTCTGAGGGTAGGGCTGCAGGAACAGCATTTTCAAGCCAGGGGACAGCAGGCTGTGCTGCTGAAAGGTGTTAACGCTGTTGTCAATAGAGTTCGTGACTGATCAACCTTGTTGTTCACTAAGGAATGAATCATTTCTCAGTCCCTGCACTACATGCAGGAGCTGTAAGTAAATGCAGCCTGTCTAGAGTAATGATTTCCACCATGACTTCACTTGAAGAACATCTCTGTCTTATGCTCCAGAATGGGGTCACTTGTGCATTACCTTTTCCTACATTGCCAATGCTTGTTTTGTACATTGCATTAACATCAAGCCATTGCTTCTACTCAGAATGGCATGCACACCAGGTATCGAAGTCACCCACAGGGTATGATAAACAAAGAGATTTTGCTTCCTCATGTCATGTTCATCCCATATTTACCCTCTGTTAGCACAGGAAACTGCTTAATGATATCTCTGTGTTTATTTTTCCCTTGCGCTTAGCATGATAGTTACCTATTTATTTCTGCTGAAGAGGATTACAGGCATTTTTCAATTATAAATGATGCACACAAGTATTATTTATCTTGCTTACTGCAGACCTATAGAGTGTTAGTCAGTCTTGAGCAAAAGCATCTTGTTCAGAAAACAACATTTGTAGTAGCGGTACCATGGGTATTTAGGGCAATTTCAGGATGGTTTTCCATCTGTCCATTAATACTTGCTGTGCAGCATGCTCAAGACCATAGCATAGCAGGTTTGTGTTTGTGTGCGACATTCGTGTGCTTGAGAAATTGTCATTTATGATGTGTCTTCTGTGCTAGCCTCTTGGAGGAGGAGAGGGAAACTCATTGCTTTTGTCTCACTGGGAAAAAAAAAGCTTTGCAGAGCTTTGGCAGGCATGTGTTGGGTGAAGCCTAAGTGCTGAAGACCCTGTTACAGATGTACGGTCTTTCTCTAATTCTGCATCCAAGGTATTATGAGAAATGTGGCATGTAAAGCCAATCTGAAGAATTCATTGCTGTTTTCCTTCAGGATATATTCATAAGATAATAAAAACCACACTGTTGTAATACAGATGATATAACAGAAAAAGATAAAAACAGTTTGTAGAAGAATATAAGCTCAAGTTTCATGACATGGAATCATAAAGGAGGTCAGAAGGACACTTCTTATTCTACAGATTTTTGTCCTTTTTATTATTCTGCTTTTTTTTGCCCTTCCTTTCTTTTAAGTATCAGTTGTTGTCAGAGACAGGATTCTTGTATGGGTGAATCTCTGATCTCAACCAGCATGGTAGCTCCAGGCCAGTTAAACTAGAGATGTACAGCAATGGGGATAGAACTTGACATTTTGAGTTTCAGAAACCTCCTTTTCTCTGTGAACACAGGCAGAAAAAGGATACAGAGAAGTGCAAAAAAATAGAGAGGAAATTCAAGGTGGGGTGGGGTTTTTTTTTAAGAACCTGAAAAAAAAAAAACATAAGAAAAGTTTTGTTCTGAAGCCTGAACCATTCCACAAAATGAGAAAACTTTTGGGCACTTTTCTAATGGTATTACCATGATCCTGAAACAGTTGTAGTGAGGTTTGGGAGAACAGTGTGTGAGTATGAGGAAAAAGGAGAAAAGCATCTGGAAACAAAGTAAGACTTTATGCTGTACAGGTCTGAACTGACATCACAAGTGGTACATGTTTGCATGTGATTTTTAAAGAAACTTGAGATACCAGTCCCCATACCCTTGGAGAAAACAAGATTACAGATGCACAGAGCATTTGCTTTCCAGCCTCCAAAGAAAGAACGTGACTCTTGATCTCATGCTATTGAAGAACACAGCACATTTGCAGAATACGCTATCAAAAAGATTGCGTAGCTGGATCTATATAGGCATACCACCTCAGCAGATTAAAGAGGCGCTGCCAAGGCTGAGGTGAAGAATTGATCTACTTTGACAGAAAATCCCAAAAGGAAGAGTTTTAACCTTTAGGATTCTTTCCATCTATTTGCTTTCTTCAAACTGATTGCAGCTGTCACCAGAAATAAAAACAAAGCAAACAAAATAAAACTATTTACCACTTATAGTTAGGCAGCAATAAATAAAACATTGTTCAAGTCCAGTGCAAGTTTTTCTTGCAGTCTTGTATTAAACTGTTTGTAGCTTTTTAAATGATTTTTTTTTTTTTTTTTTTTTTTAGTGGTAGCCATGGCTTGGAGAGATCTGAATAAATGGAAAAGATGCAGGAATGTGTCTAGCAACAGCTCTGCATTTTCAGTGATATGCAGAAGCCAGACAGAGCCTACAAAGTGGGTCAATGGGTCCAGTGTACTGTGATTACTATTTATAAAGAATCCAAAGTGTACAGAACACCCCTTTGGGCATATAAAAGTTCACGCTTCAAAGTGCTTACAGCCTTCAGGGCTAATAATATTATTGCCAGTAACATCTAAGCTGTATATATTTCAAAGCTGCTGTTGCTAGTTTCATAATTTTATTGCATATCTTGCCCTACCTGATCATTGTAAGTTCTGGAGCACCATGATGAGAAAGGGATCTTCAATTTCCATTTAAAATGCTAAACCAAAAAAAAAAATTTTGTCTCTAGACAAGAGCACGAAAATGCATCTTGAACACAGTGGAGTAGTTAAAAGGCCCAATAAACACAAAAATGAAAGGTGGCTTGTTATGGTTTTTTTCAATGCAGTTAGCTAAGAAGATAATGAGGTTTCTAAGATTCCTAATTAGTCATGGGGAGGAAGGACAAGAAGAGACATGCTTGTTCTTTTGAAACTTGGGCAGTGAGTCCCATTTTTCTCCTCAGGCCATTAAAAGTCGTGATTTTTTTTACAATAAAGCATTTTTTGGATGTGCTGTGATCAATGATGTCCTTTTCCTAAGAGTGCACTCCAAGCTGGTGCTGTGCTTTACGCAACAGTGTGCTCCCTGCTGGGCGCGATGTCCTGTCTCATGGATTTCTTCTTTTATCTCCGCTCCTTTCCTCATACGTTAATGCGTGGCCATAAAATGATTAAACTTTGTCTTCCCTGATGACATTGAGGTCATGGGCAGGCAATAAAGTACAGAGGAGCTCTTTTTGCATTCGATTTGTTTGCCATTGGCAGCAGTCCATCCAAAAACGATCAACACGGCACAGGCTTCTGATGCTGACCAGTGGCAAAAAAAAAAAAAAGAGAAATAGACCATGTGGATGAGGTGCATGCCAGTATTTATTTCCCAAAAGTAAATTGGAAAGTATCTTAAATAATAGAACATGTTCACAGAAATTGTGAGTTATTCCTTTAATACCTCTGAAGGAGGCAAAAGGTTAAAAAAAAAATTGCATTATTGGTTGTAAATTCCTTGGCTGTGTTACAAGTAAGTGACTGAAGTGATGGGTTTAATTTCTAAGTTGTGGAGCTCAACAGGGTTAATCCCTCCTGCTGCCTTCGCCGCCTCTCTCTGGTGCTAGGTCTTACCGTTGCAGAGGACACGGGTGATCGCTGTGTGATAGAAGAAATACTGCAGGATACGAGTTTTTGGTGTGGCAGTGCCAGCAATTACATCATCAAAAATCAGAGATTTCTTCTAGATCCTCTCACAAAGCTTTTTTCTCTCTCCCTTGTCCAAGTGACACTAAATTAAATAAGTGTAAAAATATGAATAGCAAAGAGATGCCAAGACCTAACTCCATTACGGCTAAAAGAGGTCCAGCTTCACTGATTTCGGTGGCAGCACCAGATTTATTCCCCTATCAGTAAGGGATGAACTGGTCTGAGATAACTTCTGTTTATCACAGCAGTTTTCCTCTGTGAAAGCAGACGTAGATGGAGAAAAATTCAGCACTCTGGTTTTAGGCTTTGCTGGGCTGATAATATGGCTAATGTTTTAATGAATTCAGAGGACGCTTTCTTTTGATTTAACCTTCCTTACTTTATTTTATTACACCATGTATCTTTGGCATTTGGTGAGGAGCCATTGAGAATGTGAGAACTAAGCAGCTTGTTAGATAACATCTTTTTTTTTTTCTCTCTAGAAGATTAAGCTGAGACTGTTCTGCCTGATGACAGAATAGATGTAACCAATCCTGTATCCTTTGCATGTAGGTCAGTCAGAGGGACAATCCTGCACTGGATCCCATTATCCATGGGTTGAAGGGCGTTGTACATCATGGTAAGTACCTGCTTAAACTTTCTTCTTGCTGGAAAGGGGAGAAGGGCAGGAATATTGTCCTTAAGGGACCAGGTCACCCCTGGAAGGACGCAGCGAGCCTGTATGTTCCCCATTCACTGACGTTTAAGGGCATCACAGCCATTATTTGATTGGTAAAGATCGAGGTCATTTGTTACCTGAAAATGGTTTGGGGTTAACAGTAAACGATTTGTTTCTTTTCAGTCAGTGCTCTAGAATGCATAAGTTATCAATCAAAACCTACTGCAATATATCATTCATATTAGTACTTCGAAGGCAGCGTTGATGCTTCAGTCCTGCTATTTATCTTCTGTTTGCTCTAAAAATACTCCTCTCTGAAGTTTCTATTTGTTTATAAATTATTTGTCTTTCAAATTTAGGGAGCTGATAATGAAACAGAAAATTAACTATCTATGAAAATTAATTAAACTTTGCAGCAGATGAACATCTTTCTAACACTGACATAAATACGATCATTCAGCTGTTCTGATGCATATAAACCTATTATCCTTGAACTTATAGCAGGTACTGAAATAAATATTAATATATTTAATACTTTTATAACCAATTTTTCCTTAGGAATTTTCCTGAAACCTTATCATGGGTAATGCATCATTAGCAGTGACATCAAGATGCTCCAGTTCCCAAAGTACTCTTGTCAGGTTTTAATATAATGATTTGTAAAGTTTTAATAATCTCATTGTAATTCAAATGGCATCTGCTGGAATGGAGCTAGGTACTATAATAAATCTCCGTCCCATCTATAGTGCTGTGATAAAACATCTTTGCACCTTTTCTGAGGATTGTCTTTAGACATTAGCTAGTGCTGTAGAGCTTAACAAACTTTTTTTTTTCTCTTGACTGCAAACCTAAAACTAGTTGACAGTGTTAGATTAAAAGAAATAGGATTTTGTATTAATTGCTTTACTTTCAGAGTCATTTAACATTGCAACTGGGAACACCAGTAAATCCAAAGAAAATTAAACATAGGGGTTAAAAGATAACATACCATAAAGTCCTTCATTTAGAGAATTTTCCATAGGTTTTGCTGTTTATAAATCGCAGGGTTCTGCTGTGAAATAAAAACACACTGTGCTGAAAAACTGTGGTGTTTTCCACAAAAATAGACGTTATTATCTACCACCCACTGGGGAACAAAACAGGCTAGCAAAAATAAAGTGAGGACCACTTGGTCTGCAAGGATTTTTCAGTGGCTATGCAATTTGACAAGGAAGTCAGGCTGCCATCTAACTGGACCAGGATCTTTTTCTAGCTTTGTTTTCTACCTGCCTTCTATTTCAAGACTCTCTACCCCCTGCAAGCATGACAGTGCTTTTTATTCTGCTCCCTCTCTTGCTCCTCGCTGCTGCAGCCAAAATAGCCACTAGTGGATAATCACACCGGCGTCTCCTAAGTGTGTTATTCCATTCCCCAAAATAATTGTTTCGGTAGGATGTGACACGGTCCCAAGGTTGTGATTGCCTGACCACATAATGATTAGTCTGTCTTGGTGCTGCCTACCCACAGCAAAATCTGGGTGGATAAAAGGCATTTATTTTTGTTTTGCTCACAATGCACAGAAGGCTGGTAGTGTTTCAAGTAAAGGAAATCACTTGATATATTTCAATAGCTTGTTTCCTTTTCAAAACATTAAGGAAGAAAAAGAGGAAAATCTCGCTTTCCTTCCTGTTTCAAAGGCCCTGATTAAAGGCCTTTTCTAAGGTTCTTTTGGCGGCTAGAGGAAGGGAATTTCCTCCTGCAAAGTAGTTCAAAGAAATTGTTCTCTTAAACATTGATGGAACGCTTCAGTGAAGAATTCTCACATCATATCTCTCTTTTAATGTTATTATATGGAATAATAGTAAAGATGTGAGCTTTTATTCCAGACACTCATTTCTTTTCTTGGTGTAATTTACTTACATCTTACACAAGCACATTTTTATGAATTTATCTGAAAAGGTTCTTCCTGCCTTCCATTTGCATTCAACTGGAACCCTAAGGCAACGTGGACTTTTTGGCTGAAATACAGTGGAAAACTCTTGTGCTTGTTGGATAGAGTGGTAGGATCAAGCAGGGATATCCAACAAAAGAAGCTGGAGAAAGGCAAAATTGAAACCTTAAATTTCTTTGCATTTTATAACACTTTCATGCCCATGTTGGTTTTAGGTGGTCATCACAATACAAAGTCGCCTATAATATTAGAAACCAAGAACACATCTGACTGTTGAGATAACTAGCTTGCTTTTACTCTAGACCACGTTTGTATATTGTCTGCTGGCTGGAGTGATCACCAGCCCCTCAGCTTTGCTCCTCTCACGTGCTTCATCTCAACATGCCTATTTAAGTAAGATTTCCCTGGTTTTCCGTGTCCCTCTCCCTCCAACTGGCAGAGCATCCTTCCTGAGTCATGCTGGACAGTCACTCCTTCCTCTCAATTATTCAGTTGTCAAAGAGGAAATTGCTCACCCACACAAACATCATCACAGCATCACCCTTGTATCTTCGTTTGCCTTGTGGTGATACTAGAAGGCTTGGTCCTGTATGAGGGCTGCGCTCTGCACCGTGCTGTGTAGGGCACCCACACTGGTCTGTCCCCATAATGGTGACACACACAGTGACCCTCAGCTATATGCGGGGGTGGTACTGGTGAGTAGTGAGCTCGTTTTTAACCATTCTTGTATAGCTTTTCATTTTTTCTGTGAAATTCTTGGATTCTCACAGTGCCCTTCCAGCGATAAGTGAACAACTGAAGTGTCAGGAGGACTTTCTGTGAAAGTGAAAGCAATTTTTGCTTGAGGTTTTGTCAGGGATTTGAATTACATACTAATTTGATGGAACATAAATAATTGTGCCCTTCACAGTGTCATCAGCTTAGTAACAATGATAGAGAAATGGACACATAAAAATCAATACAGACTCAGTTGCTACTCAGAGTTCACTTTGTTTCCTCATTCTCCAGGCATAATTTTGTAGAATCTTAATGCCACATTAAGCTTAATTTTACATGAGCAACCATATAAAGTTTCTTAGCTGGAAGGAAAACCAGTGATGTACCAAACTGCCTCGCAATGTTTGGATCAATGATAATGCTCTCGGGTTTGCCCCGCATCTTCCTGCCGAACAGCATGTTCCCATCACGTCGACACTCCCCAGCTCCCGCATCTGCCCTCGCAGAGCATTGTAAAGGCACACGAATGCCGAGGAGGCTCTTTTCAGAGCTGTCAGATGCCTGTTGCTGATTTTAAAATTGCTTTCAGTTTTGTGCTCTGCCAAGGATTTTGTCACACCTCCCGCCAGCGAGGTGCCTGCTATTCTCACTCCTGCTTTCCCTGCCATAAAGCACACGGCAAGCGTGCGTCTGCCACGGAGCCCGCTGGGGACTGACAGCTGGGAGCGTGCAGCCCCCTCTCTGCAGAAGGGATGGAGTACCAGCAGGTGTGATAGGAATTTTCAGATGCTGACTTGCCAGTGGCTTCCAGCTCTGACCGCTGGGGCTCTTTTTTAGCTCTTCTTCAAATGCTCTTCTCACCACGAAAGCTGATGGGGAAGGTCTCCGGCAATGCGGGTGCTGGTGCCATGATGCACATTCTTATTTGAAGTTGGATCATTAGGTAAAGTAATAAAATCACTAGTGCCTGGCTGCACTTCCACTGCATGTGGTGCTGCAAATCAGACTTTTCTGCCTCCATTGTGCTGCTGAGGTGCTCGGCTGGGTGCCCAGCCCTGAGCCCCTCTCTGCTCCTCATCCTTCCTCATGATGCTGAGGAGCAGGAGGGCAGAGCTGTTCTTGTGCAAGGACTGAGGAGGCTCCCAGGGCCTCAGAGAGATTGATTGTGCCCTTCTGGGAATAGGGGAACATGAAAGGCCAGGTTATGTCTTAGACAGTTGATTTGCATTAAAATGGCTACTAAAGCTTTTGTCTGCCACATGCCTCAGCAAGATCTCAGAGGAGTACCTAGCAGGATGGAACTATTGCACAGAAACACTGCTTTTTCCCGTCTCTGCTGTCTTTGACTTGCCCTTTTTAGTACCCTTTTGTATGTAAGCCACTTAGAGATGCCTTTTCCTTGTTCTTACCAGCTGCCTGAAAGGCAATAAAATGAGTCTTCTTCCCTGATGTCAGTCCTGAGGGCAGCGCCCGAGGCTGCGCAGCGTTCGCCCTCTCCCAGCCTGGCTGCAGGTGCTCTGCACGGTCCCGTTCTACCATGCAAGCAGATGGTTGTCAGAGGGAGCAGCAAACCCCAGGCCCCTGGAAAATCTTTCAGGGTGATGGAAACCATGTTTTGTCATTCTGTCCTGTTCCCTGTGTCTGTCACCAAGAATCTACACAAATCAGCAGAAAATTATTAGCAGAGCACAAATAAATTACCACAGCAGAAAAGCATCTATTAATGTCACAAAAATGGGGCTCTTATTCCCTTCCTTGTCAAAAGTGAGCACTGAAAATCAAAGTGCAGCCAGATCAAAAGCTTAGGTACAAAGTGAATCAATGGCATCTGTTGCTTGTTTGCGAACACAGGGTGGGGTGAGTGGAAGAGAGGAACCTTTGTTTATTTAAAAGGGAGTTTGGGGAAAAAACTTGCTTTTTTCTTCTGCCTTTGTATTATTAAAACGCCATAACTTAAACTTAGCATGGAGCAGAGTGTGATCTTGGGTCTCCATCGAGATGGTCGAGAGGTGTTCAGGCAAGTTGGTGGTGACCACCAAAGTTTCAGGGGCTGATGGGGAGACCATGCCAAAATACAGTGGGAGAATTGCTTTAATAATGAAAAAGGATAGAGGATAAATATGTTGTGCATCTCTCCAGTTGTCCTAGGCAAAAAGGCAGCAAATAACCTGTTAAAATAAATCAGCACTGAAAAAGAAGCAATCCAGACAGTGTTAGTTACCCTGTGGATCTATCACACCAGAAGGCATAATAACAAGAAAACACCATTAGCAGCATGACAGGTTTTTTCTTTTGTTTTTAACTTTAACCATAACACCACCTGACAAGCTGTTTGTTTTCTGCACCAAATATCCAGGGATTGTAGAGAAGAAAGGCAGGGGATAGGGGTGAGGGTGAGATGTGATACCGTGGGACCTCATCTTTTAAAGTAAAACTTTGCAAAAGCAGCAGCCCAATTTGGAACAAGGAAGGCCATCAAAGGGATCGCAGCATGATGTGTTAAACTGAGAAGGAAATGTGGAGGAGCAGTTCTTTTTCCTCAGGGATGATCTGGATATATTCTTTTGTTTTCTGATCTGTTCTTGTGTTCACAGTCAGAGTAGCCATGTGAAAGGGGCCAGGACACGATTACTGTGGAGCAAAGGGGAGGAGGAGGGAGGTGGGAAATGAATATGAGAGCAGAGGTGATAAGTTCACACCTTTATATAGGGCAGCTCTGTGCCTAACTGCAGGGCTCTGTGACATTTAAAAGAATAAATGATGGAAGTGTTGAAAATCTCTGCTCCTTCACCTGCCAGCTCTGCGGAAAGCAGTGCTGGTCACGGCCGAGTAAAGACCAGCAAGCTGACATAGAATTAATACATTGCACACAAAAAAATAATTCAAACTAACAAAGAGAAGATTGCAGTTGTTAAGAGTTAAGGTTGATGCTGAATGTGAACAAAGCACCTGCAGGGGGAAGGAGCTGGGTGCGTTGCTGGTGGGTTTTGAGGATGTTTGCTGAGAAGAGAGGGGTGGTAAAGTCCGAGAACGTGCGGCTTTGCTCTGGCGCCGCTGGAGCAAAACGTGAACAGCCTGTGCTGCTCTGGCTGCTTGTGCCTCACTTCCCCCTACCTCTGCCAGGGTCCAGTGTGCTCCAGGGATCATCTTCTCTAAACCCCTTGTCATAGTTTCTTTTTCTCCTACCTACTACGGGTGCCCATTCTATATTTCTTTGTTTCTGTGTCCCTCCAGACTTCCCTCTGCATGTTCCTCTGCCTTGGGCTAGGTTTTGCAGAACCTGGGGAAGTCTCATCCCAGTCTAGAGTGGCAGCAGCTGCTCTGCATCAGCAGTGCTTAAGCCTTAAAGTTTCAGAATTATTTTTCACTTCTTTAACAAGTTAAGACCTCTCCTCCCCAGCAAAACGTTTTCCTTCTAAGCTGTTTTAAGAGAGGGAGTGAGAAAAATTAAGCCCGAGACCAATACCTGGTATAGAAACATTCAACTTTAATATTTTTTTTTTTCATAGAAGACTTGTCTTTTCTTCGTTCCTCCCGATTTTTGTACTGCTCGCTGGTTGTCTCAGATTAAATTAATCTGCAGGACTGTGTTATTGCCTCATTCCTTTCCTCCCAGCCATGCTGTGCTTTCTGCGTCCTTACAGTTCCTTATATTGTTCAGTAGAGGCTCTGGGTTTTTAAAAAATAAATACAATTGAGAAAAATAATTACACAATAAATGACAAGAATTACCCTAAGTACAGAGGACTGTCAGAAGCTGTTCTTCATGCTGGATTTACAGAGCAAGTACTCCTCTGCTGATCATTTCAGTTGAAATAACATCCTATATTTGTAATATCATCTTTAAAACCACTGCTGTGAGTCTGGTCCCTGGCTCTGCTGTGCAGCCTGCTTTAGCTGGGGAGTTCTGGCTCAGTGGGTGTGCGGCATGGTGTCCTTTTCATTATTTTTGTGTGTTTGCCTTTTAAATGTTTGAATGCAGAAGCTTTAGAATGACTTGGCTCATCGTGAAAATGAAATTGGCAGTAACATTGTTGAACAAATTTGGGAGACTTTCAAAGCTCTTCATATTGGTATTGCAGATTTCAGTTATTCAAAGTGTAGCTGGGTAACGTTTCCACCTATCAGGCATTGCACATACATTAATTTTGGAAATAATCTCATTTTAAGATATTGTTTTCAATGCAGCCAAGTTCCTGTTTTCTTGCAGAAAAGCATGATGAAAGTCCCAAAGCAGTCCATGAGATATAAATGGACTTGGCATATAGTTATTTTCTTGTGATCTCCAATCCAAGTTCCTGTTAGGTTTAAAAAGGGGTTTGATCACAGATAGTTGTGCGCTGTTTACCTGCATATCTCAAGAAGCTTCTTGCTCTACAGTGATTTGGTTAAAAATTTGGGTCTATCTTTATCTAGCGTTTCACAGAACATATTTTTAGCAAGTCAGTCCTTGAACTCAAAACGTTAAATTGATGGCTCTTGCAATATAATATTTGTTGGCATCAGCTTGTGAAAACTGCAGTAGTTGGTGGAGATCCCCTACTGGTATCTGGTTTAAGATCTGATTTTTTCCTTTGCTTGGAAAACTATCATGTACAATTCAGTATTAATTCACATCTGTGGTGATGCCTTGACAAATAAAGAGTGTAAATAGGTCAGCTTTTTAAATCACGCTTGTAATTGCTCTACCTTTAGGTTGGGTTGTACAAAAAATCGACCTTGTTCCCATGCAAAACATTAGGGAGATTTACCAGCCCAAATAAAGAGTGTACTGGGTGTGACTTTTCCCATTGCCATTACGGGAGAGGGACCAAGAGGTAGGCATGAATGTTGTATCAGAAGATCAAATATGCTACCAGCTGGCTCTGTTATTTGGGGTTTTGTGAATGTGAGCGTTAAAATACAATCCTTTCCTTTAATGTTGTGGAACACTCAGTAGTTTAAATGTCACAATCATTGTCTTAATTGTCAACAATGAAGCTGCGACACTTGCTAATTTTTCCTGTAGAAATATTAGAGTCAACACATTTTTACGAGCCTTGATAATGTAAACAAAGTCATGCTGTTTGTTAACTGTCGATAAAACAGGCTGTACTGCGCTAGTGGAGCATCTCGGTGGATGTTTTGGGTGCTGCTCTTTTCTGTGTTGCCCGGGAGTGGTGGCCGCAGCAGCACATTTTATTGTTGCTTTCCCAGAGGAATGCTCTCTAGTTCGAGGGCCTGTCGTTATGGTCCCGATCTCTGGGGCTCCGATTTCCTGGATATTTATTTTTTTGCTTGGGTGCCCATCTGCATTCGGGTGCTGGGATGGGAGTGCGACAAGGAGCAGCAGAAGAGACCGCTTCGGTGTAGGGCTCTGGTTTACTCGTAAGAACAAGGAAGTGGCTCGTGGATCCGTTTGCAGCATTGATTGCGGTGGTTCACAGGTATTTGCAGGTGAACACATGTTTTCATTGGTGTGTTTTATTACTTTTGTCTGCCAGTTATTTCCTAGTACCTGTCAGCAAATGTTGTCTTCTGGGTCATGTAATACTCAGCTTTGTCCACTTTGTCCCTCCTTATAAATTCATCACCCTGCTCAGCCTGTTCCTGGGCTTCTGTGCCACTCCAAAGCACTGAAAATAGGAAATAGGAGCTGGTCATAAAAGACAGTGAGGAAAGGTTTGATATTATTTCCAAACTTGTTCTTTCTTATTTAGTAGGAATTATATATATACACATATGTGTACATGTATAGAAAATATTTCTACCATATTTGGTGAACGCTGTCGCTTAGCTTGCAAATCATTCTCCTTACAGTTTTACCAACAAGGATAACCAGTGTAAGGTTGAAATTTTAAAAGTGACATGACTTCAAAATCCTATCTTCAAAAATGTCTCAAACTCTTAGGAACATAACTTCATGGCATTTACTGTTTCGATAGGCTCTTGATGGATATGGGAGGCAGACTGCTGAATTTCTAAGTCCTTTTTTCTTTAAGTTTCACGTGGCGATCTGTTTTGTGACTCTGGTTTCTAAAAATCTGTACCACACGTCTAGATGGAAGCGATACAAATGAATGATCTGTTCTCAGAAGTGTTAGGTTATTAAAGCATAATCAATTGATTATCTATTTTAGTAGCCATTTTAATCCAATTATATGTATTTTTTTTTTATTTTAATCTTTGGAATTCATTAATGAAAACTTAACAGCGTTGCTTGTAGCCATGAAAAATTAGATCGAGCACACCCTGCCCTACTTAAACTGTGTATTAGCAAAGCTACTTTTTCCTCAAGAAATACTCTGTTTTAGAGCTGACTATGACTTTCCAAATTCTTCGGAAAAAACCTCCCTAATTGATAACCAAAATTTAATCATAGTCGGATACTTCCAGTTTGCATTCAAATAAGGTATTTCTCTGTCTAAATAAGCTTCCCCTTGGTTGATTATTCATATTGTAGTTCAAAATGTTTAAAAATGAAAGACAGAGTTGGATGAAATGTAGACTACTTAATACAGTGTGTATTTAATATAAAAGTCATGCATTATTCATTTTTGCAATTTGAATAACTTTGAATTTAGCATCCCTGTTCTTCATCTTTTCCTTTGATGAACAATTAATTATTAAAATATAATATTGTCAGCATATGGCACAAAAATCCTTGAAAGTGTAAAATGAGCTCATTCTCCTGCCATCCTTTGATAAAGGGATACTCCATATTCTCAGTTTCTCTACAGAATGTTTATCCAGCATCTTAACTGATTCCATCATTCTAAATACAAGATTATGAAAGTTAAAAATAGTTAAATTGTTAATTTTAACTGAAACATAGTTTTTTTAATACAAGAGGAAAACTTTTTCCAAAATGTGCCTCTACCTCCCAACTATTCCATATGTAGTCATTGGCTGTTAACGCAAAGAGGATGTTTGCATGTTCAAATACTCTCAGATTCACAGCTGTCCGCTGTGTGCTCAGCTTCCATAGAGAGACAGTTTCTGAAATAGAAAACCCATGTCTTTTTGCTGTGAAGATGTGCACGCTGCGTTTGAAAATCACATCCTGTGACTTGAGTTTACAGTTTTTCTAACCAAGTTTTTTTTCATAAAACTAAGCCAATCAAATTAAATATGACCTTTTGCTGTGATTATGACTTCTGATTAGCATCTCTTTCAACATTGGCCAATCATATATGTTTTACTATTTCTTATCTAAGCACACTTTTTTCCCAGAGGTATGCTATGAAGAGGAAAAAAAACTGTGGTTTATTATTTGTTTCCTTTTTGGACATGCAGAAGTTGTTGATATCTGTGTGGGCTAGAAGTAACTAAGTTGTTAATGAAGAGATAGCAGTATTCTATTACAATATGTACTTTGACTTTAATAGAATTACTCATATTTTGGAACACTAAAGACTATGAAAACATTGGACACCTGTTGATATTGTGCAGAAGAATAGATGTCTGAAGTGCATGATATATTTGCACCTTGCAGCAGCGGTGGAGGAAAAAAAGACCCTGATTATCAGACTGCTGCACAGAGGTATAGGCAACTCTGGATTTGATCAAGACTTCCAGAAAACTGTGGGATGCTTGGCAAGTGAATTCTGCAGACTTCATCCTTTTGCTTTTCATTCTGACTTTGGAAGGTGTGTGTGTCAGTCACCAGCCTACCTGTTTCTCTGCTCTGCTGTGTGGGGAGTGGGCTTGCTTAGCAGTTCTGATGAGGCAGAGAGAGAAGAGTTCCTACTACCCAAATGTAGACTCTTGTTTGAACCATGAACAATATAGAAAGTGAGGAATAGAGATGTATGGAAGAACCTGTGTGTCAGCATGCCCTGAGGCAGTGAACACCTTTGCACAGGCTGAGAGGGAGCTTCGGCCTCTGAGTCAACATAAATTGCAGAGGATAAATGCTCAGGGATGGCAGGGAAATTGTCTTGCCTGCAGCTGTTCCCTCCTTTTTTTTTTTTTTTTTTTTTTTTTTTTTTTTGTCACAGTATTAAATATTACCAGCTTGTCACTGTTACTTGAAGCTAAATGCTTTCAGTGGTTAGGTTTGCATTTCAGGCTGTCCAAGGACCTTCTCAGAGGAAAGAGTTTGTCCCCAGACTGTTGGACCCTGGGAAGGAGTTTCACGGATTAGGGAGAAGAGACAGTGGTTTTACCTCTGAAATGTATTCCTGGTGCTGTGCTGACTGCGTCTCACAACGTCGCCGGCAATGCCTGTGTGGCTGGCTGCAGGCAGTCCCAAACAAGCAGTTCCTAGATGCTGCTTCAGCCACCTCGTTGAGCTTCAGAGGTGCCCTCCAGCCCTGCTCCTCAGCTCATCTCCCTGGCAGCTCCCAGCGAAGTTTGACTGGCATGGCTCTGCCTCCTCCATCTCAGCAACCTGCAGAGGGATTGATCCCGCTCCTACATCCCTTTCCCCCACTGGTGGGGACGGGATGGATGTGCTACCTGATGCTCTTTGGTCATGCACCAGCAAGCAGGACCACAGGAGCCCAGCTGTGTCCCCACTGGGTCTTGGTGAACCCTCACTGCCATCAGGCTGGAGAGCCATTGACTGAGTGCTGAAACCACTGAATACGGTGTTATTTCTGTGCTAACATAAACCAGTGGGATAACAAGGGCATTTCACACCTGCGTACATTCAGAACTGGAGCGTGTGTGTTCAGTATAGGATTGACTAGCATTTTGGCTGCTCTTTTAATAATCAACACATCAACTCTTATAGAGCTTTCCCGATACGGTGTTTTCATCTTTCATTTTATATATATATGATAAAATATGTTGTTGCCATTACACCTTGTTAGGCTGCCTATCGATGTGATGTCTGTTTTAAAGGCATGTAAAAAAAGTGTAATTCCACTTGTCAATCTTTCCTGCAGAGAAGGAGACCTTTCTGGATCCCTTTGTTTTGCGGGACCTCCTGCCGACATCGCTGGGGAGTTACTACCGCTACACAGGTTCTCTGACTACTCCTCCGTGTAGCGAGATCGTGGAATGGATCGTTTTTCGGAAGCCCGTTCCCATTTCTTACCACCAGGTGTGTTTATTTTCTTAGTGAAGTCCATCTCTTGATTTGCTCTCTTTAAGACAGTGTTTTCAAAACCTGCTGGTTTAATTATGATATCAGGAATGTTTCTGTTGACAAAAAAGGAAGTGTCAGTGATCTTTTTTTTTTTTTTTTTCTCTTAAGTAATATTGTTTCTGAACATGAGCCATCAGTCTTAGGAAGACAGTACAACATGAAACCCAGTTTCCTTTCCAAATGATTTATTTGGTATTGTTTTTGTGAAGATTCAATTAAGCTCTGGTGTAAATATTTACATGGAGTTCCTTTTTATTCTTTTTAATTGAAACTTGCTTTTCAAGGTAAAGTGAGTGATTTCAGTTCTGCTCAGATTTAGTAATTTGAACTAATTACATTAGAAAAGACATCTTTCCATTAATTCTCCATGCTTAACTGTTTTTATAACACAGTAAAGCTGCCATTATGTGCTTAGAGAGCTGGTGCACAAATCTTTAAAATTAGCACATAGCAGCTTCTAATGCAAATAGGCACAATGTCTGGGATTTGTCTGGAGAAGAATGGTCCTGATAAAATAATGTTAGAGTCAGATGTTTACCAGTTAAGTGTATTTTGACACTGTAAGACTGTTGTCTTTAGCAAGCCATCCTGCTGCAGTTAGTCTTTCCTTTTATTCATCTGGCATAAGCCACTGAAAACACATTTTTTGCATGCATGAATTCTGTGAAGGGAATAGTTTTTGAATTCTGTAAATGCATAGTTCACTGGGAGGTCCTGACTGACAGGTACTGGTTCTCAAAGATTTCAGAAGGGTGGTAGGCAATCGCCATGCCCCTGCTCCAGGCTTTTTTTTGTGTTTTCTAGATCCCATTGCTTCTCCTGTAGACTCTTCCATCTTTCTCCGAAGTGCTGTGTTTGACACCAGTCGCAGCACCTCAGCTGGGGCCCTCCCGAGGCCGAGGGACGTGGCAGGATTCCCGTGTCCAGCCCCCCTGTGCGGGGTGGTTATTTTGCCTTTTTCACAACAGCGTGACGTGACGGTGGGGCCCACATTCGGCTCCCGGTGAGCAGGAGCCCTTCCCCGGGGCTCTCTTTAGCAGTGCTGACACATCACGCGCTCCTGCAGCCCGCGGGCCTGGCTGACGCGTGGGGCTCCTCGCACATGGTCCCGGTTGAATTGGACCCTTTGTTTTTTCCAGGCTATTTCTCTGATTGTCGAGATCATTTTGAATTCTGTCCTTGCCTGCAGGATACTTGCAATCCCTTGTAGCTTTTCACTACATCAATAAGTTTACTGTTTATTATTTGGTGGCTGTGAGGCCTGGCCCACACTCAGCTTTATACCCTGTACATGCATCAGGTGGATTGTGACTTCTTTTTTTTCTTTTTAAAAAATACAAATAAACTGGTAAATACCAATTAAGGCCATCACTATAATGGTATAAAGGTACTTTATCCTTGCATAGCTTCTTTCCTGTGCTGTACAACAGTAACTGTGCCAAGTCAAGCCTTTAAAATTTGGCGTTGTGCTGCTTTATGCATGCGTGTGTGGTTGAAGGGCTGGGAATTCTGTGTGTAGACAGACTTTCATTGATACTACAACACATGTGGAATAAATAATAGTATTCTTCCCCTTGGCAGCTCTAGATGGGTGGATTTTAAGAGCCTGCCACCCTGCCATTGCTATGATTATTATTTGTTCCTCCTCCTCCTTCCACTGAAACAGTGCAACATAATCCATTGCCACAGTTTAACCTTCTTTATCACAAACCCCGTGAAGCAGCCTGTAATCCCAGAGGAGGAAAGTGATATTGTTTAAGCTCTGTTGCTGTTCCAATTAAACCCTTGCTTTTGTGCAAAATACCTTGCTGTAAAAAGGACAGTACTGAAGTGGTCCATTTGTGGAGGCTTCTCTATTTTATTCTCAGTGCTTCATCATCATCATCTTTCCTGATAATTAGACAACAAAACAGGACAAGCCGTGTCACCCTGCAGATGCATTGTAAAGCTAAGTGCATTCAATGACCCAAAGCACAGCATTATCTCTCATAATGCATACCTCAGAGTATCTCATTGTGCTTGTTACGGTTTCAGTATTTTTAATTGCCATTTGTATATCCAACCCTTACAAAACTGTGCACATCAGGCTTTAATGGTTTGTAATTGTATGGCTCAGAGTTTTAGATCAGGTTTCTCTGTATCTATAGTAGTCTTACAACAGCTTTTCATTTCTTCTTCTGAACAGGAGTTCCTGTTCTCCTTTTACTCCTTGAAAAGCATGAAGGTAGCTCCTTGACTGCCACTCTTTATTTTTTTTTTTCTGGCAGCTATAGATAAATTAATTTCTCATTTGTCGTAGATAATATTTTTATAGTAAAAATGAAGCTGAAATGACTTATATGTACTTCAACACATAAAAAGGGGAAGGTTAAAAATCATATTTGAATTGGCAGTTGTTAAAATGCAATTATACCTCCCCAAGGTAGCATGGCAGAAGAAAATATTTTAAAAGTTCTCTCTGAAAGTTTAAAAATTCAATTAATGTCATGGCTGTATAAGCCTAGAGACTTGACTTCAGAGAAGCAGTTGCTACCTAAGTTCTTGAGCTTTTATAAAGTAACCTTAAACCCTGTTAGCTGGCTTCCAGTGCATAAAGTGCAAAAGATATGTAAATATTCCCAAGAGTTTTGGTTTGTGATTTCATAGAAGGGTATAGCAGGATCACCTGCTGAGGTTTTTTTGTAAGACAGAAGTGTAAGATGATAATCCTTTTACTGCTTTTTTAACCCATCTATCAATGCTTCTGAGGGACTCCTGCTAATAATTAGGAAACTGTTTTCAAGATTTTCCAAGATGATGCTCTAAAGAATCAGAGAGAGAATTCCAGTTTAGAACCAGACAATAAGGCATCATCTAGGATGCAGAAAAAGTACAGTCCAAATCCCACCATCGGTACCTGCAAGGCTGGGTAGGAGCTGTACCTGAGCTCCCCGCCTGCCATGGGAACTGTTGACTGGCTGTCACCCCTCCCTGCTGGTCACCTGCTGTCCCTCTGCCTCCGTTCCCCTGCTTGTATAATAAAAGTAGTTGTCATAAGGGGGAAGCTACTGCTAAAAATGTACAAGCCTGAGCTGTGCTGGTATCTCAGAGGTAGCAGGACTCAGTTCCCATAGTTTTGTGTTTTATTGCAGACTTGCCAAACTCAGGATTAGAGCTGTGAGGTCCATCCTTTCTCACCCCTGCTATCCTGCGCCCGGTGGTAACATTCCTATACATATCCCCATCAGCCAGCTCAATGCACCACCTGCTCCAGGGGGACTTACTTTTGAAATTAAATGTGTAAAAATTGGCACTCTCCTGTCCTGAGGGTCAGAGAAGTTTTACACATTCCAGCCCAATAACTAGGACTGTCAAGCCCAGCAGACTGGGCAAGCTGGACAGCAGCAGCAAAAAGGGGTTCAGATTACTCGTTTGAAGGAAAATGAAATGATAGTAGCAAGGGCCTCTTGATTCAGTGGAGGATGTTTAACTGCTCTGTTACAGCTTCCTTTGATTATTTCTATCAGTACTATCAACTGAGGCTACAATGACGATTTTTCTCAGTTGCAAGTTTCAGGACTCTCATACACTTCTCTATAGCTGTTAGAGCAGATGCACTTTGTGGAAAGGGTGTAGTTTTCAAAGTGACCTATCATTTGGCTATGAGTGTAATTCAAGTCCCTTTTTAACATCTTGGGCCAGATTCTGTACTCCCCAAATCCATGCTATTAATGTATGTAATTAATGTTGATGTAAACAATATCGGGACCGAATCCTTTTCAGCTCTGTCTTGCTCAGTCTTTCAAGCAGCAACATAACTAAATCTAGTTCTTGACCTGAATGATGACAGTCTTGTAGTTAATGCTATACTGACCTTGATAGTTGTGAGAAAATTAGCTGAAAATATTTTCACCTTAGTTTGCTAGAAGTTTCTTTCTAAGAAATACTAATATATGAAGTAACAAAAAAGTTTTCCAATTATAGTTCGTTCTTACAGGTTAATACATTTTATTAAAAATAGCTCAGATCTGAATCCAACAGAAGGAACTGATTCCCAGAGGAGTATATGCTAACTGCGCCTAAATAGATTTATTCTGTGGGTGTTTTTTTTTTTCTCACCCTGTAGTTCTGTATCTGAGGGAATAGTGATTGGTAGGGAAGTCAGGACACTTGGAGCTGGTAGTCCTGAGGTTGCTCCATTCTGCTACTGACCTGCTCATGGGGAAGCCAGCTCATGGGTTTGGTTGTCCAGCCCAGAAAGGTGTGACAACTGCTGTCACCTTCCCGAGAAAGTGCTGCAAGAGCTGTCTGTGAAGCTTAGCCTGGCAGCTAAACTTCATAAGGTATTCGGAGATGAGGATGTGTTGCCCTGTCCTGGAGAAGGCTTTTGGCATGGGATGACCTGGAAGCACTTTTTGACATGATACTGCAAAACAAAACAGCAGTGAGGAGGGTTTGGCAAGGCTGTGTCACACACAAAGTCCTTCCAGACAAGGGGTCTAAGGGCAAATGTTTCCTTGCCGGTGACAGACTCCACAGGTTGCAGTAGGGCCTTCTCCCTGTTGGGCAGGATAAGCACTGTGCTGAGATAAGACGATAAGATGGCTGGCAGTGATTTCAGTGGGCAGCCTGAATTCCCACGTGGTTTATCAGTCTTGGCATCAAAGTTTTACTTCCTGCCATTTTACTTTCTTATCAGCCACCCAGATTGTACCACATTGTTTTTCTAATTAATGTCCTTTCGCTCCCCTGCCATGATGACTGTGATCAGCTGGAGGCGTTCTACTCCATATTCACCACGGAACAGCAAGACCATGTCAAGTCCGTGGAGTACCTGAGGAATAACTTCCGACCACAGCAAAGCCTGAACAACAGGAAGGTGTCTAAGTCTGCTGTGAAGGATGCTTGGAGCCAGGATATGACAGACATCTTGGAAAATCCACTCGGCACAGAAGCTTCCAAAGGTAAATTACACTTCTGCATTTTGTGCTTGACTAATAAGAGAAATTTTTTTGTCTAACTTCATCATAAAACGATGTTGAGGGTAGCTGTGAGCTACCAAAGAAATAATGCAGGTTATGCAGGCATTCATTCCCTGTTGGTATGTGTCGATAAATCAACTAAACCTGTGGGTACCTGCAATTACCTTTCAAACTCACTGTCACAAGGTGCCATGGCAGTAAAGCCCCAGAATATGTGAGTCTCAGACTGGCAGTGTCCCTGTTTCTGCTGACTGGCGGTAGGGCCTTAGTGATGCCTGACAAAAGGGAAATGTGAAAGGACAAGGTCAGAGGTAAAATTTCAACCCCATTAGCACTGACTCATTAGGTATTTGAATGGGAATAGGGTATCCAGATGTGGTTATGGGTTTCATTTTTACAGTAACAAGCCTTTTGAAGAACAGTCGACCTTTTAATTTGACGTTTGTATCAATCAGTTGGCAATGGTGACGGGGAAAAACCCTCTTCCTTATAGACAGGTGATTTTCTAATTTCTTGCTGAAGTGTTTCATGTGCCTTTTTGTCGAGCAGCTGGTGCTCGCTTCTGTCAGACACTGGATAATGAGCTGGATGGAAGGGGGTGGGAGGGAGGTTGCAGTCATTGTGTTGACACAGACAGCCCTGGCTAGAGGAGGACATGAAAAATTCTGAAAGAAAAGAGTACTGGATAAAATAAGACTAGAAATAAATATCATTTACTACCTTTATTTGCCTTTATTTTATTGAATGGTGTTATTTATAGGTAGGAGGGATGACATGCACTTCCCAGTCTTCAGTCTTGAGAAGTGCTCGGTGCTTAACCAGTTCTGGGTTGAGGTAAGGAAGAGAGGGGCAGTTTGCCAGAAGGAAACAGCTAAGCAGATTTACAAGCTTCCCTTTCGTACCTGGCATTTTCACCTGGCCAGGCACAGAGAGCGTAGTTCTTAGAGGATGTGAATCATGAAAACAGCTGCATTCAGCAACCTTACCCTCCCAAGAGAGTGCTGGAAGAGTGTGTTTCTCAGGGCTCATTATTCTATGAGCATGCTTATTTATATATATATAATATACACGTACACAAACCTCATGTACATTAAAGGCAGCCTTGGGACGGAGAATTTACATCAGAAGTGAGAAGGAGTTCTTGGGAATGAAGAAATCCTGCTACACTCTGATGCTCTGGCCTGCGGTTTTCAATCAGTGTTTTAACAGCCACATGTGTCAATATTTATTTCTTCAGTTATATCCTGTGTACATATTACTTACCCAGAACAGTGATGAAAGTTAATAGGTTACGTTATGTTAAAAGTAACAAAACTGACTAGTTTTTATTTTGAGTAGAGCCGAGGTACCTCTGATACATGTGGTATAATATTCAAGAAGATTTTACTGCTTTGGCCACATGCCTGCATATTCCGTGCCTCACTGAATGGCTTTTAAGATTATAAAAATGCTTTAGGTGATTTGCACCCCCATAGTAAATAGCTGAAACCAACAATGTTGACAGAACGTTACAAACGCTAAGGCGTGTAGTAATGAGCTGATCTTGAAGTTGGAAGTATTGATGCCGAAGGAGCACTTGAATAACTGGAAAGATTGGCATTGATTTTGATCTTTAAGAACTCCGAGGGCCAGATTCAACCAGGTGCACATGGCTTAGTTAACATGGTGTGAGCCGGTCTACAGGAGCATGGGAGCCGCACAGCTGTTTGTCCACACTTAGATAGCTTGGTGCCTGGGTGCTTGACGCCTGACGTGATTTCAGGACTGGTTTCCTGAGTAGGTTCTCTCTGGATCCTCTCCCATCATGTCCAAGTGCCATAATGCTCCGTACTTGTGCCTGCCTGGGAATTTGAGCTTGCTCAAGAGAGACCATCAGGTGGGGAGCATGCATTTCCCACGGCCTGACAACATTCAGCATGCCATCTAATGGCAGGGGTGATGCTACAGTCAGTGATTCTTTTTTTTCCCCTTGAGCTTTTGCTATAGGAGGCTAATGGCTGGGCAGCCAGTCTTTTTGTACCAGCTCTGTCAACTTGTCACTTTTTGGGTTGTGTGCACACCAGGGAACACTGAAAATAGGTGCATTTTTTTCATGAACTTAAAAATAAATAGGTTGCTGCAGTGTTGCTAACACAAAATGGATTGTAGCGTATCCTCCAAAGGTTACAGGGATGAGTTATAGCTGTTCCAGAGATATAACAACGTGGATGTTTCTGGCCTCTTCTTTGACAAAGGTGAACAGTGATGATGTGCCTGGTCCACTGCACATTCTGAACTACTGACATATAAATAAAATGAGTTGAAGTCATAATACTTGAGTGAAAGCAAAACCTACTGTTTATTCAGCTAGTAAATACAGTACCTCTTTATATAGTGTCATTCATGCAAAAGTACTGAGGAGCCAAGCGCGCAGAGCGCTTCTCAGCCAGACAGTCTAGCATTACAAATATAAGAGTGCAGGGTTAGCGTAACAAATTTATTTTATGCAGATTCTTCTGCACAACCTCATGGTTGCATCTCGATGCTTTCCACATTGCATTAAGCAATGTGACCAGTGGCTGTCAGATGTTGGCTCTTGTCTGCCCTCCCCGTGCTTAGATTTGTGCGTTGTAGAAAAAGGCAAGGTCACGAAAATGTGTCTGTTACTTGCTGCAAGGTGATATGGTTTGTGATGGTCTTCAGCTCTGGAGGGGAAGTTTGGGTTTGTTTGTCGGTGTGAATTTTTGCAATTTGTTTCCTCTGTCACACTCTATTAAGTCTGTGGGCAGTATTGCTAATCTAGAAAACAGCGTAGCGTTCATTATGTAAGCCTTTCTTATTTTGGAGGAAAATGTGCCCAGAACAATTTGCATATAATGTTCAGAATAATTTTCAGAATCCCCTAGTGAATAGGGAATTTCAGATCAGCACAAAGCAATGCAGCTCTGCCGTTGTCCATTGACAAACATGCTACCCTGAACAGTTTGGCACCAAACAGGGATGTCTCTTCTCCCAACTGTCAAAGCTATCTTGGGTCACAGAACCGTGACCAGTAGAGTAACCTGCAGATACACGGGAGGAAAACTATTTCTCACTTTATGCCAGTCCTCAGAGTATTTCCTCAGCAAAGCCCTGCAAGCGGTGGTATTTGGTAAATAACATGTCTTCTGGGAAAGGTTATTTTAGGTCAACCAAAACTGTCAGTGCATTTGGATCCAGTTTGTTAGCCAACATGGATGTTACCAGCCTTTTGTTTTGCAGTCACTCTCCTCTCCCTTCTCTTTTTTATTTTTAAAGAGGCAATGAAGGGAGGGGTGGTGTTTTCAAGTGTCAAAATATTTTTGCTAATTAGAAATAGTGTAGAGGGCTAATAGAGGGAGAGTGAAAAGTCCAGTTTTCCCTCTGTGTTAGTATTTAGCAAGAAGAGTTTTCTTTGGTTCCATTATCTCATTCCTTCTTCCTGCTGGCAAAAGCTGATTTAAAATAGTTCTCTTGAGGACTGCTTGTATGCCTGGAATAAAAGCATATGCATAAGACCTTTGCTGAATCAGACCCCATGAGCTGAGCTTAATTCTTCATTTGACCCTGGAGCTGTTTCAAGGAACCATACAGTTCATCTTTAAATATCTTATTTCTGAAATATACCGTTCAGGATAAATACTGTTCAGCTATGTAATTGTAGCAACTGGTGGATTTATAGTAAACCATCATACATTGATATTTTTTACAAAGATGAAACTTTTGGAGATTCAAAGTATATAGTGGATCATGCTGTTAAATCATGCAGATCATCGGCCTGTAAAAGTTAACAAGAGGGCTCACCAGTGTTACAGTACTGATGTATATAAAGTTTTGAAAAGTTAGAGTTTCTCTGTACAGACATATTAAATCAGGAATGTATTTGTAAAATGTTCATCAGATACTGTATCAGTGACGGTGACAGTGTTTGATTTTTGCAGGTGGCCATCTGTTAAAATTGCCTCCTTTCTTGTCTGGCCTGTCCTCTGTGGCTCAGGACTGTGTTGCTCTGTCACGTCACATATTGTGCTTCTGGCTTTTTGTGGGCTGCTTTCAAGCAGCTATGCTAGAGGGATTGTTAATTACTTATCAGTTTAATAGTGTACATTGCTCTTTAGGGACAAATAGACAGAATTCTTACATAAAGAGTCCATCCAGTTTGAAGACATGAGTTTGCATGTTCCTTACTACTTTCACGTGTTGTTTCATCAGGCAGAGATGTATTTACAAAACATTACCTGCTTCAGTAAAGGTGTAGGCGTGGAAACTCAGGAGGAAAAGGTGTTTCATTTCCTTGTTTCAGAAAGTAACCCGTAAGCAACAGTATTTGCCCATTTTATTTTGCTGCTGATTAGGACTGTCAAATGTTGTTTCTTTGTCTTTATGTTTTGTAACACTTAAAAAAAGAAAAAAAGCCTTTAACCTTTCTGTCTCATTAAATGTGCAGCAAGCCTTACAACACTTAAACAAGCATCCCGTGTGAGGGGCTCTTGACATCAGAGTTTTCTTTCACAGATGCCTGATTACTTCCCCAAAGGTGTCTGATTACTCTTTGCTGGAGTCTCAAATGATGCTGTTTCCCATCAGTGGGAATTCGCCTTAGAGTACCATCTTTAATTATGATCCTAGACTAAGTTAAATAATGAGCAGTCATAAATTCACTGTAGTAAAACTTACTTAGCTTTGGACTCTAAACAGGGACATTTCTCTAGCGGTGTACAGGCAGTCATTTTCCTTACTGTTCTTTGTTATGCGGTAGTGATACACAGTTTGGAAGACCTTGTAACTTAATGCCGCTAAAACATGGATAGAAAATATTTGAATTTCCCTCCAGCTTGCTTTGCACTGGAGGCACAGCTCCAGTTATCAGCCTGCAGCCAAAGCAGTTTAGTTCTTATTTGCTATCTCATGGCTCCTGGTGTCAGAAGTGAAACTAAGGCCTCCTACGAAGGTATTGCCTTTTCCGCATGGTGTAGCATCCTTGCGTTGGAGTGCACCTCCACTGCAGCAGCATCCAAAGTTCTGGGGATTCAGTGCAGTGACATCATCATTTTGAAGCAGATAGTTTAGAGCATTGGCAGCAGTGTTTCTGAATGAGAACAAGTTATTTGTCTCATTTATAGCCTCTGTTATTACTCCCAGTAATTTGTTTTTACTTTCTAAATGCCCATGTTTTATGAGAACTCTCTCAAAACAGCTTCGCAGTCTCTTCATGCCCTCGGGTTCTCTCTGGGAGGTCAAAAAGAGCATTAGGCAGAAAAGTTCTACTCTTGAAGAATGTCGTTTATACGATATATTTTTGTATGACCACAAAATACTCTATAGCAGTAAGTGTTATCTATCCAAAACAACATAGTAAATGTAAATTTAAAATGAAATGTTATTGAAACCTTAAGTCGGGATTGCTAAAGCAAAATAACTATTTATTTTCTTTAAATATCTTAGGGAAAATGAAAATAAGCAAGAACCTTTTTTAGTGATGGTTCTTGTACTTTGGCCAATTCTTGGAAAATTTCTTCATAGATTAACAACTCCTTCCTGGTTTCCTTGGCTAACTGGACTTTTCAGAGTTTCCTTTTTTATTTTGTTTCGTTATAAAGATTATTCTTTCCCGATTCCATTCCTCTTTAATCAGGTCAGTGCCCTACTACCGTGTGCTGGTGCAGATGAATCTATGTATCATTATTAGGATTTATGTTGGTGCAGCAGACTGTCTCAGTGCAGAAGGTTGCACTTGAAGGTGGTAACACCATGCTGCTAATTGCTTGCCCTGCATCTTCTTTGCACTGTAGACCTGCCCAGCTGCCTCTATGCGTGAGTGCTACTCACCTATTGCTGGAAGAGTCTCTTTGATATGCACCTTGAGTACCTGCTGTAATCACATTTTAGGCAGAGATTAGTGTGCTCCTGCATATCTCATCCCTTCCACCTCATCTGCGTCTTGCTCTTCAGCGCTGGGTCCTCATGTATGTAGTTGGCTTGGAGCATGTTATGCAAAAGCAGGAAAGGACAAGCTGCTGCCTTCCGAAGAGTCTCAGATCAGTCAGGTGGAAAGCAAAGCATTTCAGGAAAAAACTGACTCCTTTTGAGGGGGATTTGGGTACAAAAAGATGTGGTACATATACCTGACATAGGTCTCATATGTCCCCTCTCAGCGGCTCTGTTCTGCAGGGTTCTCTTTTCACCTGTAGCTGTAATGTGAGCAACATGTGTGTCTGTGCCTGAATGTAGTAGGCAGCTTACTAGTAGATTTATTAATAAACAAAAGTAACTGCTTGCACTTATTTAGAGCTTATAAAGGGCCCAAACCAAGAGAGCAAGAGGAATTCAGTATAAACCGTTTTAAGTGTGGTTTGTGTTCACAGCTGCTACTAAAGCTGGAAGAGCTGAGTACTTGTAAGGGAGCTTGATGATTTATTCCATTTACACCTGCAGGGAATTCCTTTCTACACTGCCTATGTGCCAGTCCAGCTGTTTGGCCCACAGAAGTACAGATTTTCATTTCAGTCTTGACAGTACTTTGGACCATGAGTGTCTGCTGCTCATCCCTTGTGTTGGAAAAAGCCTCCAGAAGCTATGAAAAGGAAGCTGCTTTCCCAATTTGATTCTGGACATCCCTCAGGCACGTACTGGGATGTTCTACCAGCCCTGTTGGCTTGTGCTTCATACGCTCCCTGGTCCAAGCAACCCTCTCCAGGACATTGGAAAGGCTGACTTGGCTAACATGGCAAATACATGTCCTTCTGGCAGGAAATCCTCCTTTCTCCCCCTATTGATGCAGCACGTGCCACTGAATGTGGTCACGTGTTGCATCAGACACACTGTATAAATAAGGAGGCAGGTGTACATATTAAACACTGGTCACCCTCTGTGTGTATGTGTGCAATATAAACAGAAAACTTGCAGGGCAGACCCTTGGTGGACATCAGTTTAGCCCAGCATGGCATCTGACGGTGCAAGGCTGATCTGCACCTGCTGAGAATTCAGGCCACAGCTCTAGAAACAGTATTTGTGAAACACATGATATATTTGGGCTCAAACAAAATGTAGTAAGACCCAGAGTCCATGCCTTGCGGTAAAACAGGGTCGTTGCTGTGATGCCATGGAAACTCAAATGCTACAAAGCAAGCCATACAGGAATGAATCCGTGTGCTGGTTGTGTGTTCGCCTCTGGAAAGGGACAGGCAGCGGAGGGGCAAAACCCAGCTTGCCCAGAGCTCCTCCGTCGGAAGTGCCCCACGTGCCAGTTTGCTCATGAGGTTGTTTCACAGAGCTTATAAAACACGAGCAGGGTCTGTTTGGTGTCCCTCACTCCTTAAGAAACAACCCTGCCTGTTTGAAGCATAGTGAAAGGTAAGAGCGGGGAAGATAAATAGTCTGTCTCCTAGCTACATTCTGCCTGTGGATTGAAGTAGATCAACACAAATATTTGCTTGTATGGCATGCTCCAGAGCCTGCAAATGCCTGCTGGCAAAGTGCAGGCAAAGGTAAAGGAAAAATGCGTGATTCTCTTTAAAGCAATTATCCTTATATATTAATAATGTCATTTATAAGCACTCTGAGAAGTTAACGATGTACACTAAAGCAAAGCAAAAGAATTGCAAACATTTAGTAAAAAGAGAAAGGGGAAATGTTGTAAGTATGCCTCGTAGCACTTTTCTATATATTAAAGCCTGTGTTGTCTCTGTGTATGAGCCTCGTAGTCTATTTGTTATCCTTTGGGAGCACAGCCCTCACTGAACTCTAGAGATTGAATCCGACGGCCCAAAGAATGCTGCTGTTTGTTATGGATCAGAGTCTCTTCTCAAGTTTCTCCACTGAGTCACAGCAATGCAAGGCAGCTGAATCTGGTGCTGCATCACTTCCCTTACCACAATGCTGTTGGCATGGCATTGAAAGCAACTGTGAGTTTTCTCATTGCAGTGTGACCCATACTTCTGCTTCAGGGCATATTTGAAGATTTGAGCATTTAATAATGAGAAGGAATATGTATGTGTGTGTGTGTATAGACATATATATGATTGAAACTATTTTTCTTCCCTTCTCTGTTGGTGGCATTGCTTCTGTCTTGTCTGCAGTCAGGTTCCTGGGGGCTGCTGGGGTGGATGAACTTGGTGCAGTATTTTGTTGATAGCACAGGCATTGGTGACACTTTTCAGGCTTATCTGAAATCAACTGGGAAACTTCTGGCTGAGTTAGGTGTCATTATGCCAACAGCAGCAAGTGGTCTGTCTGTCCTCTGTCCAGCAGGACTGGACCTTCCAGCTCCTTCCCAGTGCTGGGGCAGAGGGGAAAAAAACACCCTCTCTCCCCTGAGAGCCTGGCCACCAACTTCTTCGTCCTTGTGGGGAAGAAAGGCATGAAACCCCCCATACTGACCTTTCAGTTTTTCTCCTACTGAGCGTGTGGGAAGAAATTCCTCATCTACCATCCTCTGTGCTCCGACTTTGTAAGGGAGAAACACTCTTCCCTGCTGCTCATCCCACATATATCCAGATCAGTAAGAAAAAGGAGAATTGAAGCCTCTCTCATCTTGCAGCCAGGAGCTGACTTCCAGAGCAAGACAAGACCCTTACCCCTGTGTTTTAGCTACCCCTGCTCAGTCCTGAGCCAGCAATGTGTTATGGGCACATCCTGATGCCAGTGTTTCCTCTCTCCACGTATGAATTGACTTAGAAGATCCCTGCCTATCTCGCCATAAGGGATGCAGGACTTCACTGGCATGTTGCTTTTCTGTGCTGAAAATTGTCAGGGTTTCATCACACAATGTGTATCCCACAGTACCAAGGAGAGGAACAGCAATTTTGCATTGCTGAGACATGCAGCAGGAGGGAGAGAGTGGGCTTTTCCAAAAGAGGGAATAGCACAGCTAGAAATAACTGCCTTTAAAGTGGTGACATTTTTATGCATGGAAGAGCTAACTTAGAACATTTTTAGTGGATTTTATAAATCCCTGTGAGCCCCATGCCACTGGATTCATCATATGAGGCACCTGTTCACAGGAAGAAGGTATACAAGCAATAACCCGACATGCAGTTCTTGCACTCTCTCAAACTTTCCCTAAATGGCTCTTTTTATAACTGCAGGTAGCATATACAAAAAGCATGATGAAACCCAGAAAGTTTGGCTGGTTTTGCATTTCTGTCTTTGAAAGAGAAATGGAGGCTGCTTTCTTTTTTTTTTTTTTTCTTTAGGAAAAAAATAAAGCTGTAATATTCTCTTAGATGACCTTTCTGATTCATGGGTGTGCCTTAATATCAGTGGTTAGTTTTTGCAAAACAATAAGCCCCCTTTTTGTCTTTCAACTCTCTGAAATGGAGCTGCCAGCAGCTTTTGGATTAAGCTTTATCAGGCTTCAGTTAGGAAAGCCTCGTGGAGGTTACGTAGCCAAATACAACATACAAATCAAATTATGGGAGAGATGAATGCAGAGTTGTTAAATTAATTTTGTTTGTTCCAGCCCATTGGAATGTTTTTAACATGAAGAAAATAATTCTCTGCTGTATGGCTGGCCTGGCCAGCGCTTAGGACTGTATTAGCATGCTACATTTGTCTGCAAGTGGCAAACAGGTTTTCTCCAGGCTTGACTGAACCCTGGAAGACAAACCTAGCCAAGATACTGGCTTGCCCCCTGCTTTCCCCAGCGGGCTAATCTGCAGGGAAAAAGACTGTGGCAAACTCCCAGACAGCCCCACACATGGCCAACAGCTGGAAACATCGGCTGAGGCTGCCCTGTGTCAGGTCAGAGGGCTTCCTCCAGATGTACCCATGCAACCCTCCCTCTTCTGCAGGACTTTTCCATCAGGCAAGACCCAGCTTGTTTGTCAGGTTCCTAGTTCAGGTCACCCCTGACAGGAGGGAGCGGGGCTTTTCTCACTCCAAGAGGCCCCAGGTGTGCCATGCTCAGGGCATTCCTGCCTGCCAGGAGGCATGTCCTGTGGCCCTGGTGAGGCGTCTCTGCTTCCAGGAGTACTGGCACAGGCGGTCTGCTAGCCAGGACACAGTGGCTTTGGTGTCCTGCTAGACCTACGCAGGGCCAGTTCAGGTATCTGCTCAGTATTGCGCTACAACACAGAAAGACATCCTGGAAGCCCCCTCAATATTTTTATTATGTCTTAGAATCTGAATTTTAGAAAAAGTATTAGTAATATTTTTTCTAAAAATAGATGAGATGCTATTTCAATGTGAAATGATGCTAGTTGCTGGGTGTGGTTCTTTTTTCTCACGCAATCATGAATTCACAGGTTGTCTTTGGCTTATTTAGCCTGTTTGGGGTTTTAAAATAAATAAATAAAAGCTTGTGTTTCTCTTGAGTGTGTTCTGATTCAATTCAGAGGAAGATGCAAACTTCTCCCTCCCTGCCCCAACCTCTTTCTGCATTTCTGTTTCTCCTTCAGGTACACATTTTGCAAAATCAGTATAGGTTCTTTAGCATCTGAAAAAAAACCCAGAAAGTGAGGAGCCTATGACTCTTCTAATCTTCTTTCAAAAATCCAAGGCACACAGGGTATTGAAAGGAAAATTAGATCTCTGGAAAATGCCAGTTGTTTTATAGATGGTCAAATCATTGCACTTTTTTTCTTGCCTTTCAGACATTTGCTACGTTATTATGTATCACTTTAATTAAATCATCAAATTGAATTATTGGATCAAACGTGGGTTTTTTTTCATTCCATTGTGTCCTGAGCAGGTTTGGTTAAATTAATAAAACCATATGTTTCATTTTATAAAAAAGATTTCTTTTTTGCCCGTTCATAATCTTTAAAAAAAAAAAAAAGTAGCTGAACAGAAAAGGTTGGTTATTACTTAATTACATCAGGTACTGCTATGTGCCTTGGAGTAATTGGAACAAAGTCACACTAAGTCATGAAAAATTTGTAATATTTACTGTGGAATAGCAGTAGTGTAAATTCAGTCTCCTTTTAGCTGGCTGTGAATGAGGTTTGTCCTTGTCAAAACTTGTCTCAGTGAAGTTATTAAAGTCCCCCAGCTGCTTAAAAGTGCTCTCATGACCTTGGGTCAGGGTGCAGGGTCAGGGAGGGTCTCCTAACTTTGAGCCTGCAGTCTCCTAATTTACCCTTGGAAAATACCCACTTCTTCCCTCTGACTGGCATGAGCTCTTCTGAGTGGCATCAAAGCTGGCTGCAAAGAGTGGCATGGAATAGAGGACGTGACAGTCCCCGCTCCCAAGGGTGGCTTGGGGTCCCTTGAGAAACAGCTGGCTAGCCATGGTTCGGAGGGGTATTGCAATTAAGGTAGATGTCTCTGTCTCTCATTAAGGTTACCTGGTTGAATTATTTCTAAAACAATTTGATGCGTGATTATTTTAAATATATACATCTCTGCGTGTCCTCCTGGAGGAGGAGGACTGGATAAGACTTGTAGGTCTGGCTCCTATATCTGGTAGGATTTGATTAGGTGGAACGATAAAGGCTGGTCTGGCATTTTGAAGCGTAATTCCGTGATGACAAAGGTCTCCAAAGGGGGCAGTTATGATTTATTGGTGCAGTTATCAATGAACAGTGATGTCAGTGAGAACTGATCTGCCTATCTCAGTGGAAGGAGGTGGGCATGGAGAGGCATAACAAGGATGGTGAAGCTCTGTAAAGAGGGACAACAGCAACTACTTCCAGCGGTGCCTTCTCGGCTGGGTCCCAGCCACCTTTGTGCTGTGCTCTGCAGCACCCTGGCTCCACGGGCTCCCTGCAGAGACCAGGAAGGGAGCAGGAGGGAAGGGGTCTGCAGGCAGCTCACCAAGATGTTCTTTCTGGCTTTGTGGTGTTGCCAGCAGGATGCCGTTTTGGTTCCTTCAACTCAGTGTAAATAGTGACTCCTATTCGGTTTGTCAATGCTTTGAGGTACTGCAGGGTCTGTTTGCTTTGCTGGATCATTCTTCTGCGTTGAGCAGAACGATCTACTGTAAAACTGCAAGATTGTCATCACTCGTGGCAGGAGCAAGCACCAAAGATCTTTCCTGCCCAAGTGTATTTCTGCAATGTATGTTTTGTGCAGGCTAGCTACAAAATGTAAGTTATAACTGCACAAATGCATTTGACAGGTATTTTTCTATTGCACTGGTAATGTTGGTGTTTACAGCATTTAATCATTTTTATTTAGGAACTGTAGCTATTCCAGTAATGTAACAGCATTGCTGCATGACCAACCTGCAAGTCCAGGCGCAGGAAGGCATTTCTCCCCTTGAGTGCTGCCAGGACAGTTTAGAAGTGAAATAATGGCCAAATATACACACTGTCACATACCTGCAGAGTGCAAACAAGCTGAATGTGTTGGCTTTAAATGGAAAAGTCGTATTGGGAAAAATAATTCTGCAAACAGTGTCAGCCTGATAGGCTGGGTGACACTTTGACTTTCCCTGGCAGAAAAGAGCAGCTCCTTTGCCACAGCACCTGTGTTTAGGTATCATTGCACGGTATTTTGCTTGGTTCAGAGTTTATATTGGGAAAGAGAATGTGAGAATCTGTCCTCAGTTGTGTATTTTAAACATTATTTTTAAAGCTTGGGAAAAAAGCGAAACCCTTTATATTTGGGAAGCGGACGATGTACTTTTTCGATAGCGTATGAGCGCCATCTAGTGTCCCTCGGTAGTACCTGACCTTTGCATTGCAGCGGCTTCAGAAGTGTTTTCTTCAGCGAGCGGGCTCTGCACATCCCACTCCTCCCGAGGCGCGTGGGCTGGTTTTGGGCTTCCCTGGAGAAGTTTGGGCTCTGGTGGCTGCCTCGAGCAGGAGCTGTGGGTTTGGCGCTGGTTAAGTTGTCCCTGTGCTGGTGTTCCCACCGACTTCAGCCGGAGTGAGGAGTCACTCCTGCCTCCCCGCTGCAGGCAGGGTTAGGAGGGCTTTCGGAGGGCTCCCCAGCCTGTTGTGAGAAGGGGATGGCCAAGGGCCATCAAGTGATGCTCTCCCCTGTGCTGGTGATACCTTACTGACATACAGCTGAGAATCTATGAAGGGAAACCTGTAGAAAGAGGAGTATAAAGTAACTTCTGCTCATGTGCAATAGTGGACCAGGTTAAGAGGTATATGCTGACCAATATAGTCATGTATGTGACACAACAGTGTCACATTTTCAGAGGTTCCAAGTATTTCCAGTGCCTGCAGAGCACGCTGGAGCATCTACCCCCTTCATGCAGCAGGAGGCTGTGGGCCAGGGGAGCTGGGGCTCAGGCTGACAGGGCTTCTTAATGTTCCAGCATAGAGCTCTTAAGTGACCAAGTTAAAGTGTATGTGTAAATGTCAGGACTGAAAGTAAGTTGAGAACTAAGCAACCTGCCTGCAGAAAATGGATTCTCTCACTCCCTTTACTCTGGAGAGCGGAAAGCAGCTGCAGGTGGTATTAAATCCCATTGGTCTCAGTGGATTGCAGTCTAAGCTATTACCGTAGGCAAGGGCATTAAAGAAAAAAAACGGCTCTTAGAGTGAGGCGCAGTTCTTCCTCTTTGTTTTCTCTCGGTTATTTAAGAGACCCTCCTATTTTTCCCTTCTGTTTTTTTTAGCTTGCAGCACTCCCCCAGTCAACATGAAAGTGCAGCCGGTGAACAGGACAGCGTTACTTGTAACTTGGAACCAACCAGAAACTATCTACCACCCTCCGATCATGAACTACATGATCTCCTATAGCTGGACTAAAAATGAAGACGAAAAGGAGAAGACTTTCACCAAGGACAGTGACAAGGACCTGGTAAAACCACAGCATCCACCCCAGACATATGTATCAAGCTATCCTTATATTGTTATTTTCTCAGTAGAAGGAAGCAGAGGAGGAAAGCAGTTGTTATCTTATAGACAAGCTAGTGTTTGACTTGCAATGAATTGCTATTAAAATGTTCAGGTTTAGTTGAACGTTGCCTAACAGACTACCCACAACACTGGAGTGTGAACTTATAGTTCATGTGAGTGAATAAAGGACTAAATCTGCAGACACTTTTTCATATACTGTTGTTGAGAAGCAGCTGGCTCGGGAAATAGTTAGACTCTGAATACCTTTTGGCTTGTGTCCAGCTCACAGATTTTCACATAAAAAGTCTGATCCCCCAGAATCTGTTCCTGGGCTCAGGCTTTTCACTGTGCATAGCCCCTTGCAGTCTTCAGAGCAGTTTCTGGCAGTAAGGGCTAGGAGGTAGGAGTTCCGTGGTCAGGGCTAGAAGATTATTATGGAGTGGCCCTGTACAAGCACTGCCTATGCCTGGCAGTGGCAGAAAAAGAGGGAAGAGCAAGACAGTTCCAGCACAGATGGAAACACCGATCAATCTCCTCCATTTAGGATTTGATCTGCTTGTCATCCTTGTCTAAGTTGAAGCAAGTATTGTACTGGTCTTTAACATCCTCTGCATATAAAATCAAAGTGACATATTCAGGTTTGAAAGGCCTCCGTTTATTGTTAATCAAAGAAAGCCTCTAGAATAATGAAATCAGTAATTGTATATGCACATGAAAAATGCAGCAGCAGAGTGTTATTCCTAATGACTGTTATCGTATTTTTTTTCAAATACACAGTCCTCTGGGCCCATTCAATCAGTTATACAATAATACCTCTCTTATTCCCTTAGATGAAGATTCTTTTACTTCATTTCCATTTATATTTTCAATTTCCCCACTAGACATTGTTATCTGGGTCACATTAGGGAGCGATGTGCCTCACAAAATCAGAAAGGAATCTATTGAAAGGCACCCAAGGTTATGATGTATTGTAACCTCTCTCTTGTCATAACTTCACACTCTTAAGGGAGATTTTTTTTAATCAGGTATAAGGAGAGCCTTAATCAGCAAAAATGAGGTGGGCACAGTGAAAGCATCCTGTTTTATGTAAAAGAAATAATTAAAAGTGCAGGGGATGTGATGGAGTGATAGCTTGGAAATAAATTGCGGTGAGACCCTGTGCTGTGCAGCAGAGCTTGGAGGTTAAGAAAGCAATGACAGCTTTCTAGAGGCAAGAAAAGTAGGAAACTTTTTCAGAGGAAAGTGCAGTTTCCTTTCACTGCTCTGGCAGAGACAGTTGGGCTGTCCCATCTTGAACCAGTGCTAGATGGTGTTCTGCAAAAGAGATCACTGGTATTTTAAGTGACCCACACGGCTACTTCTGCTGTCTGCTGCAAGACATTAAATGATGTGATTGTGGACTAAGGCAGCACAAGAGAGTATCTGGAAGGCAGCAGGGCAGGATCTCAGATCTAAGAGTACACAAGGACATCCCAGGCCAGAGTGCTGAGCCATCACGTTGTACAGGCCAGTGGCATGAAATTGCCATAGCCAATTTGTTGCAAAAAAAATAGTCAGTTTGAACATGCAATGACTTTTCTGGGCTTATCCCATATTTGGGACTTGGATCTGCACCTGTAAAAAAAAAATCCCATTTTAATTCCTTTAAGATCAAATTATTTGAGTTTTAGGTTTTTCTGAGGAGAGCAGAGACTTTCAGGTATGAAGGTTGTTATGACAGTAGATGTGGGACATGTTCATTTCTTTCTCATGGGCAGAGTCAGCAGAGTCTGGGTGCATCACTTTGGCCTTGCCCTCTCCCGGGGGACCAGTGAATATTTCTGTTAGAAACAAGTTTGACTTACATGGCATAAATGTCCTGTGTTAGCACAATGCTTTTTATATTTCAAACTGATCGTGGACAGTACTGTGGGGGTAAAAAACTGAATAATATCTATTTTTTTTAAACAGAAGGCCATCATTAGCCATGTCTCACCTGACATCCTTTATCTGTTCAGAGTTCAAGCAGTTTGCCGAAATGAAATGCGTAGTGACTTTAGCCAGACTATGCTCTTTCAAGGTAAAACCCCACATACATATTTTTACATTAAATGACTCTTTGTTTGTTTAACATTTTCTTTGCAGCGTGCAATATGGTGTCGAATGATTTCAGAAGATGTTTGAATGCATGTAGACAATGCTAATTTCAGATGTGGCCAGTGACTTTATCAGAGTCCTATTTCTAGTGATGGGAGTTTGCCTATACCTCTCTGCTGTCAGGTTTTAGGAGAATTCAGAGCTTTTGTCAGTACTAGTTTTCTCAAACAAATTCATCAGAGACTGCTTACGCATCAGAGGCACAGCTATGCAGAATGTGAGTCTGATCGGTGTCTGGCTTATGTAAAAAGGAAAGGAGATCAGTCCTACCTTGACAACCACATGTGGAGATGTTCAGGTTTTACCATGCACGCAAACCTCAGCAATTTCCAGAACATACATACTTAAGTGAAAGCAAAAGAACTGGATGCTAAACTGTCCTTTGTCATGGACTTCCTTTTAACTGTATTGGAGAAATCTGGTAAAGCTGAGATTTGGTGGGAGAACTTGATGCTTTGTAGATTTCTAAGTACTGAAGTTTGTTGTTCCTTCCTGGGACTTTATTACTACTATTTTATTAAGTAGGACAAAATTCACCTCTGCTGAGAGCACTTCCTTCCACTCCAGTTTACAGATATATAAACCTCAGAATGGGTAATGGAAGAAGAAAACAAGCAGAGAGTAAAAAATTTAAATCCTTAAGATGAAGCAAAGAGTAAAGTCAGTTGGGTCTGATGTTGTATATGGAACAAAGTAATAGAGGCATTTTTCAGTGTGATATTTGGAAAATGTGGAGGTTTTAATCCTACTCTGTTGGCACTTAGCATTCAAAGAATATCAAGCTGTGGACACAATGTAGTTCTGTTGTGGTGTTAGCAGCATTGCAGAGAGAGCAGGGGAGAGTCAAGAGATGTCCTATCCAAGCAGCATCTCATAGGGAGCTCTCAGTTTCTTAGTATCTCAGCATAGTGTTCTAGCCTTCACTTTAAGTGCCAGGCAGAGGACCGAAACTTGTATATTACTGATTATGGCCTCTTTTTGGCAGATAATAGAATGGAAAAATTCTTTGAAATTTGACCATGATACCTATTTAATTACAGTTAAGAGTCAGTCATTATTGATGGTTTTGCTGGATGCTCTTTGATAACTCTGGCCCAGTGTTCAAAGCAGTGGAAATGATACATGGCATCTGCAATGGGGGTAGATGCCGCATTTCCTTCTGTATCTCCCCAAAAGAGAGCTGTTCTTCCTGTCTTTGGTTGTACCCAAGATCTAATCTAGAAAAAGAATCCACTTGAGCTTTCAAAACATTCTTCACAGGCTATCGTTATATATATAGTTATATATATAGTTGTATTTGAGATAATAAGCAGTAATAAATAATGATATTATCATAAGGGCAGAAAAAACTGTTATTGTCAGCCGCTCTTGCTTCCTGTGCCAGTCAGGACATTTCATCCAACTTGGGTTTGAAGGAGAGCATGTCTTTTCTGACAGTGCCCTCACACCGGCACTGCCAGGGCTGAGTAATTAACCGAATCTGTCTTTAGCCTCAAGCACGAGGTAAGGTGGTACCCAACGAGCCCGGATGCTCTTGCTCCAGGCTGAGACCCGCGCGCGCGTTTTGCTCGGCAGTTGTTTAGCAGTTTTACCGAGGCCTCCCTTGCCGGCCCGCTGACACATCGTTGTTCTTTGTTTCTCAGCTAACACGACTCGAATTTTCGAGGGGACCCGAATTGTGAAAACGGGCGCGGTAAGTGGGGGGCGCGGTAAGTGGGGGGCGCGGGGGCGCCGCCAGGTGGCAGCAGGGGGCCGCGCAGCTGCGGCGGGGCTGAGCCTGCCGCCCGCTCCCGGCGGCCGCGGCGGGAGAACCGAGTGTCAGAAAAAAATATCTTCCCAAATACGTATTCGACCCGCTGAGAGGGGATTTGTAATCTTGGTGATGACTGTGGGAATAAATTGAATTTCTTTTATTAGCTGCATGAGCAGAAGTATATGCAACAGGAGCGGGGCTTCGCGCCCAGCATCTTTGCTCTTCCACTGCTTCAGGGATACCGGCTATTGTGTGACTAAAGCTTTAACAAGCTCTTTGTTTTACTTTTAATTCAGGTGAGACTGTAACGAGTCAGTGAAGCTGCCTGTTGTATTCCAGAATCAGAAAAGTTGATAGTTTATATCATTCAATCAAACAAAAAAATTATTTACAATAGAACTGGAATACACTGTTTCAGTTTTGAAAGCACCTTATTTAACATCAACTATCCATAACCTAAATTTCTTGGCTTTTGGTATACTGAAGTGTTCAGTCAGATTTATGGGCTGGATTCATACGATTTAAGTACATTGCTTCTGGTTTTATTCTGTTCCAGTTTGATATACTCCCTAGTAAGCAAATAACACATACAAAGCTTGAATTTGAATGATTAATGTTTATTTAATGATGTATAGAGGTGTTCTAGACATACAAAATCTGCCGTCAAATTTTAATACTCAGGCCAGCTTTGAGACTGTACATGCCAGTGAAAAGCAAATCTTACGGTGCCTTAGGGATTGACACTGATAAATATCCAAAAGTTTAGATGCTTATTTAAAGTTTTGCCTTGAACTCTCCAAAGCACAGGGTTTTTTCTGAGATCTCAGGTTCTCTGTGATTGCAGCTGGTCAAAAACAACGTGAGAAAGCAGCCTTTCTTGGTTTGCTGCAGCATTTCAACCACACGACCTGACTGAAACTAGGAATTGCAGAGAGATGCAGAAATACTGTTAAGTTACAAATTTCAGTTCCAAAAATAAACATTTTACAGTTTTGCTCAACGTTCGGTAGCACCTTTTTAATGCTTGTTTGTCCTTGTCTGACGCATACCTTTCCAGGTAATGCTCCTCTCGCTGATGAATTCAGTAACGTGAGACATTTTTCAGTAAGTTAGAGAGGGAGCATGCTCAGGTTGTCTGGGCAGAACTGCTGACCCCAGCTCTTCTACAGAATTACTGCTTGTCCTTAGTTAACTCACTCCAGTGTCTTTTTCCACATGTAATTCAGGAAGGGGAATGACTTCTTTAGTTCTTTAAGTATATACCGAGGTTTTTTATTTCTGGTGGAGCATACATACACACGTGTGCCCAGAGACCCGCATGTGAGCATACGTGCACTGGGTTGACGTTAGAATAACAGTGGCAGCGTGCAGAGGATGTACAGTGGATGGTTCATTCCCTGCTTCCTCTCAGCTCCCCCATGGACAGTGGGCAGTGCCAGCCCTGGCTCTGGGTCACTGGTGGTAGACAGGGAGAACCCTGTGGATGGGGAAAGCTGGGTCTACCCATGGCTGCCACAGCCTGGTGGTCCTGAGAGGTCGTGGTTACTTGCCAAAGTGCTCCTGATGCTCTCCGAGTCCTTCATGAGTGCCCAGCTGGCCCTGCTGCTGGTCTTTCCTAAGAGAGCGATGCCTCTCTGCAGCATCGGTCCTTAGGAGAATAATGCTGATGGGTAGATCAAAGAAATAAAAATAGTACCGTTCAAGGCCCTGCCAGTATGTGTGGGAAGAGCCAGAGTTCCCTGTCAGAGCAGACCCACCAGCCACGGATGCTCACGTTGGCAGCACAGCCCTTATTTTGGGACAGCCCTTATGTAATGCTATATTTTAAAATTGTGTGTTCTAAGGATTACAACACTGTGAGTAATGCAGCTAAACTCAAACTCCTTTACATCCTCTTTACCCCTGTGAGAAAATGTTACTCACAAGTCACTGGTGACGTGGGTGGAGAAGGTCCCGCTGTAAAATAAAGATAAAGAGGGTTTTGATGACAATGATTATTTGCAAGCGGCGAATGCAGGGAGGTTTCCCCAATTTGTGGTTTGCTGTGTAGCTGTGTGGCATGTCCCGTTCGTGGCTCAGCCCTGCAGCCACCTGCCATCAGTCTCACTTTAAGAGTAGCAACCAGAATGTGGGAAGGGAGGGAAAAGCAAAAGAAAAATGACCCCAGGTAGCATTGCTGAGGCCTCTGCTGATGCTCTCTGCTGTGTTTTCTTCCCCTCTGCTGCTGGTGACCTCCTCAAGCCCACAGCATCTCCTGCCTCCTCAGCCGACATGGCTCCCATCAGCTCCGGCTCCTCCACCTGGACCTCCTCGGGGCTCCCCTTCTCCTTCGTGTCCATGGCCACAGGGATGGGGCCTTCCTCCAGCGGCAGCCAGGCCACCGTGGCCTCAGTGGTGACCAGCACCTTGCTGGCAGGGCTGGGCTTCAGCGGCGGCGGCATCTCCTCCTTCCCCAGCAGTGTGTGGCCCACGCGGCTCCCTGCAGCGGCCGCCCCCACCAAGCAGGCAGGACGCCCGGTGGTGGCTGCCACCGAGGCCGCCGCGGCCGCCTCCCCGGGGCCAGAGCGGGACTCAGCGCTGACGAAGGACGGCGAGGGAGCTGAGGAGGGGGAGAAGGATGAAAAGAGCGAAAGCGAGGATGGCGAGCGGGAGCATGAGGAAGAGGAAGAAAAGGATGCCGAGAAGAAGAAAAACAGGGCGACGGCGGCTGCGGAGGCACGCGATAGCACGGAGCCCAGCGTGGCCGTGGCTTCTCCCAACCGGACTGCTGAGGAGGAAAGAAATAAAACCATATCGGGTGAAGAGCCAAACCAAAATGTTGCCCCCACGGCTGGAGGTCCCGAGGAGGAGAGCTTTGCCGAAGCAGGCGCTCAGCCCCAGCCGCTCCCTTCCACCCAAGTGCCACCAGCCTTCACCAATGAACTTTACCTGGGGAAGATCCCAAGAAGACCAGAGACAACAAGAAAACCTCCCCCAAAGGAGGACAAGTTTCCAGAGGAATACCCCTCAGATAACAAATTCATCACCATTAACCCAGGTGAGTGACCTCCAGGAAAACTGTTTTTACTGATGTAAGACTGTTGGAAAAGTACACAATCCAAATTTCTTACTGATTTCCAGTAGATAGAATGTTTTTGTGGTGCCTGGCTTCATCCAGTGGGCAGGTCGTCACAGGATCCAACCCACACATTGTTACTGGGTTGACCAGAGGGGGAAGGATTATCCTTTTATTTTATTGGGACAGATTTATGGTCCTTGTAGCTTACTAGAAGAGAAAATTTAGGAAAATGTTAACCCCTAAGACACTGCATTAAGATTTAAAAAAACTAAGAGAGAGGAATGCAGTGAACTATGGCTATGAAATTAATTTGGAAGAGCAGTTGCTGTGCTGGCTGGTGTTTCACAGGGAGGTTGCTATATATGCTGTAAGCTAATTGAGTTTATCTGCAGGATTCTCCCTGATTGGGCTTTGAGATATTCTTCCAAATACAGAATCATCACTTATTTCTCACCACAAAACCTGCATGTTCTGATCTTCCAAGACAAGAAGCCTTTCGCACTCGAGTTTACCTTCTTTTTTTTCCTGTGAAAACAGAATATCTTAGCCAGGCAGTGTTCACGCATTTTCTGTGTTTGTCCTGATGAGAATTACCAATGCTCCTGTACCCGCCAACTCTGGATGGATGTACCGACTCCACAGTATGTACACAGCAAATATGACCTTTTGGAAGCGTGCCCAGGTGATCTGCGTGTGCACCAAGCCCTGTGTGGCCAGGATTCGCTGCACACGCCTATGCAAGCAGGTATCTTGTGGTGCTCCCAGCTCGCTGTGAAGAAAGTCCAGTCCATATGCACATGTTTCTGCTTGGGGACCTCCAGGCACTGTTGAGGAAAACAGATCTTAGAAATGCAAGGAGCAAATTGGATACATGCATATGGATTTCTTTGCAGAGTAAGGACTGAGATTTAGATACGGCGATGAGTTTATCTGAGTGATTATGTGTATTACCACAGCATTTATAAGGCAGTGCACATTTTTTTGTTTGGGGTTTGTGGGTTTTTTTACTGTTATTGTTTATTTTGCTAATCTACAGACTGTTTTGTAATTTTGTTTTTCCATCAAAGCTGCTCTAGAGTTAGAATACTGTGAAAAAACCTTACATAGTTATTTTTCCCTGCATTTATAAGCACAAAAATGCAAACGTTGTGCACTCAGTTAGAGCTCAGAACCAATTTAAAAAACAAAGCTAAATCCAATCTTTAATAACATTTGTTACAGAAATGCTGACCTGACTCTAATGCTGTGAATCATAACTGTTCTGTAAGGGAACAGATTAACAATGCAGAGGCCAAGAAACCTGTACCAGGTTGTACTGATTTTTTTTAAAAAAAATACACTGCTGTTTTTCTTACTCCTCAACTGGAAATCTTCAAAGTCCAGTGCTCCCACTGAATGTGGTCTGAGAAGCCTGTCAGGCAGCTTTCAGCATGCCACTTGCCCTAACCACCTTCTCATCAGGAAGGAGGGAACTTGTTCTAGCCGTGCTTTGCAATGTTGGGAGTAAGCATTCAGCACCATTTGGGTATTTGGCTTCAAACCCCAGCAATTCAGTCTGCCTGGGTAAATCTGCCTCTGGAATAGTTCTTTGGTTCTTCCTGCCTTCTGCTTCCCTGTTTCTTATGTGCCAGTTTCTTGGATGTCCCAAGAACAATGTCCCTTATATAAAACCTAGAAAGGGCCTCATGGCTTATTCTCAGCCTAAAAAAATTGGAGGAAGGATGGGTAGTTGATCTTAATTCTTAGCTCATGGTGAAAGGATTGTTATTAGATTGGTTTTTATTCCATGGTGAAATTCAGATGAAAAGGATGAAAATCGCTGAGATGAAGAAATATTATTAATATTGCCAAGAAGTTCCTACTAGTTATTATGAATTGTATCCCCATAGTCTGTAGTGATTTCTATCTCTTTTTAGCATGTAGAGAACTATCACTGAAAGTGGTTCAGTACAGCTTTGCCTCCCACTAGACAGACTCTTTTAAGAGCTCTGCTCACTGGCAGGCTTGGAGGCTTTAAGAGACCATGCCTGAAGACTGCACGCAAAGATGATTAGTCTTGAAAGGACTCCACAAATTAGGTTTCCCATGCTCATATGGGGAGGAAGGGTAACTTACTAAGATCACTATGTCTTTCAAAAATGGCTTCCATGAGTAGGAAATGACATGTGAAATAACCAGCACGTGTTAGCTGGGGAAAAGATAAGTGGGAAAGGTTGCCTGTTTCATCCAAATTAACCTTAGTTAAATTAAATCTTAGTTAAAACTCTGGTGACATACCCGGGATGGGGAGGAGGAACAGTAACATATTTTCAGCTTATCAGACAAGCCTCTCCCAGGCCCCTCAAGTGTCCTGAAGAGGACAATCACAGCTAAAGGGCTGGGAATGGCTACTCAGAGATGAAGAAGGGTCCATTTGTGCCATTTTCCTTGGGGTAGATGTTCATTCCCTGTCCTTGACCTCCAGGTGGAAGAAGATATATTCATCACAAAACTGATGACTCCCTGTCCAGACATTGAGAAGGGCTAGTGTTTTTCAACTCTTGAGAACATTTTAAGATGTTTCTTACTGGCTTTTGGACAGAGGTTTTCAGTTTTAATCTCTTTGTACCAGGTGTGAGGACCTTGTCCTTCAAAGTCTCTTCAGACAAGTCCTTTTGCTTGCATCTCATGTCACCAGTCTTCTGCAGTGGATACTGAGGTCCACCTAACCCAGAATTTGCCCAAATATGTTACCAGATGTGTCCGAGTAAGGTCTGGCTGACCTGTTGGCAGTGCCACCCTTGTGAGAAAACTCTTGGGAATGCAGGAGAAGGAGCTTTCCTCTGGGTTGGATCTCGGTTACTAAAGACACATGCCAGCAAAACCCACAGCTGGCGAATTGTCCCATCGATCAAACACTAGCACGGAGCCTAAGACTAGCTGCTTCAGATTAATTGTTTTCCACGGTAATCTGGACATTTGCAATTCATACAGACAGACCTGACCTAGCTCACACAAGGAGTTGAGCTCAGTGAAACTCCAGACATAAGCAAGACCTCTTCCTATGAGAAAGGGCCTTAAAGGTTTTCCATAACAAGGTAAGTCTGAGATCAAGAGAACGACCAGCGAAGCTGAGAGGACACTGCCAGAAGTGTCTGGAAGCATTCCTGAACATCAGGACAGTTAAAAGAGTGTGAAGGCCACTTCCAAAGTGAGCAGAAAGAACCCCTGCAGCTTACTGTGTCCCATAGAGGGCAGAAACTTTTTTGGATGCATCTTTTCTCCAGGAAAGCAGTTTTTGAAAAACTGTCAAGGTTTCAAAAATGTTTTTGTGAGTAGGAAGTTTAATCATTTTAAAGAGTAGAAAATTGTTTCATAACAATGTACACTTGTAAAATTAATTATATAGCATCAAATTAGCAGTTGTAAGGAGATAACTGAATGGGAAAGTACTCATGAGTGTGGATGATTAGAGGAGAACAGGGAACACATGAGAAATTACAGGGAAAGTGCGAGGCCAATTAGTACAGCAAGGCTCATTTTCTTTTAGTGCTTATTTCACACGCACATACACACACACCTCTCCTGAGGCCGTGTCATTATTTTCCAAATGGCATTGGCCTCTTCTTGTCTGGTGGTATCGGCCAATGCTAATGATTTTCCTCTATCACTGAACGCTTGCTTGCATTCTCCTCTTTCATTTTCCTGATCATCCTTTTCTCTGTTTTGGTGCCCACATTAGACTAATTGTACCTTTGATCTGCAACTGTTACCCACACAGCTGCTCAGCATTGTCCGCCACTCCGAAACCCGAACAGTAGAAGAACAGCAATTAGAACAATTCTCTACCCCACCAAAACAAAAAAAAAAAAAGGGGGGGGGGGGGGGGGGGGGGCAGAACAGCATGATTCAGTTTAATCAGGCTAAAGTAGATATTATGCCACAGAATTTTGGTTTGTGTGCCGGACAGTTACACAGATCCTTTGCATTTGACAGGAGATGACTGGTGGGCTGTTGTGAGCAGTGACGGATGCCAAGTCGGGGCTTTGGCCTGAGTCATGAGCTGGGACTGAGAACAGAGATGTGGGTTTGGCCCTTGATCCGAACTTCAGCCAGGTCCTCCCACCCCTCCGCGCTCACCCACTTCTGCCGAGGGCTTTGTATAGAGAGATGATGATGGGCAGGGTTAAATTTCAAGCCTGATGTATGCTTTTAGCAGAGACTGAATTTTGATTTTTGGAACAGCCTTTGCCAGGTCTGAGGTTAAAAAAGCCTTTTGGGGATAACCTCATTAAGATAATTAAACATCTGTGTAATTCTTTCTTTCTCCATACATGGCAAGGATTATTAAGCTGTATTTTCAGGTGGCATTTTGAGCCATTTTGCATGGCAACATACAGAAGCAAACAGTGGAATGGCTTGACAATAAAAGAATTGAATTATTTGACGTTTGCAAACAGCATGAATTTCAGATATCTCGCATCAAGATAAAACATGATTGGCATCTGTTTACAAAACAGTGAAAAGCCATGCTTAGTTGTGCGCGGCCTGTAAGTACAACTGCTGCAGGAATGTCTTTAAAGAAACAGGGAGAAAATATTTGCACAATGGCATGAGCTTGTATCAAAGGTAATACTTTTTTAAGAAACATGGGTTTGCATTTTCATGGTTTATTAATATGGCCGTTACTATTTTCCAGAATTAATTGATACCTTTGTGTAAGTCTGTGGTTTTATTTACTCCAAGGGAAGATGAGCAGGTGACTTTTAAGAGAGTGGATGGTGTGAGGCAGCTCAGCAGCAGGGGGTTTCTTTTGGCCTGCAGAACACGTGTATTGTCATCGGTAACAGTATGTGTCACAGTACAACAAACAGAACTTTGTCCTGGCGGTTTGTGCAATGGCAAGGGATGATAAAGGTAGATAGGTTATATATTACAGCTATGGTTGCTTATTATAGCCAGCAGTGTTACTTAAGGGAAATAAACATGTTTCTATTCTCAGGACCCAATTACCGAGAATACAAGGAAAAACAGTACATTTCACAAACTGTAGAATGCCTCTTTCTTGCCTTGACCTTTGTGCAAGAGTTGTACTGCCAAAGCCTCCCTTGCTGCCTAACGCCCTCTAACACTTTCTGTGCCAGGGCCTCTTCCATCCAGGGGCTGGGTGGCGCTGCTGAATGGGTGTTTCACAGGAGTTACAGATTTTTCCAGACACAGGAGTGGATTTATCAGTGCCAGGGCTTGTATCGTGTGGGACCTCCTGAAACAGATATGCTGTAATAATTTTTATTCCTTCTTACTGGGATGAATTCCAAGCCATTAAAAGGCAAACTGAATTAATTCAACGAAGGCATATGCCACTGGAAACTGTTTACATTTCTTAGCAAAAATGGAGTTTCCTGGTCCATTTTTTAAGCTCCCCCTCCCCGCTGCAAAGTACAGCGTATGGTGGGCACTTACAACGATATGCTGTTGACACTACCAAGGCTCAACATTCTTGCTTTGGAAAAAAGTGAAATGCTGACTATTTTTTATTTTATAATATTTTGTTGTGTAGGAGAACAGGAAGCTATAAAGGCTCAGATCTGTCTTTTTTTGTGTGTGTGTATTTTCTTCAACTCTTTTTCCAAGTTATCCAGTGTGCTGCCTTTTCTTAGGCTCTTCTGCCATGACACTCAAGAGACTGGCGCCAGCACTCCAGCTGTACTGCTGTGCTTCTAGCCCCAGCTGTCATTCTAGTACAATTTGTATTGGCATTGGTTTGTTTAAGCTCTCTCAACACTTTACTTAAGCAGTGGAAAACACCTAAGACTTTTTCTTCAAAGCCAGCACAGGAACGGTCTCTTTTTTTCTGAAGCACATTACTGCTTGGGCACTCCCAACTGGAATTCTGGGGTGAGAATGGCATTTGTTATTCTGGCACACAGCATACTGAACGCTTTCTTATCCTCACATCTGCGGTATAGGGAGTTGGCAGGGTCAGATAAGTCTGTTCTCCACAGTAGACTGAGTAAGAGGAGCATCGTGAGCACTGCAGAATTTAATAGTGTGCGTTGGGACTCCAGCCCATGCTGTGCTTACAATGGAATTTCATTTTCTTCCCATGCAAACAGAAACATATGTTTTTGTGTTGAAATATGTGGAGGTGAAACTAAACAGAATACTGTCCTTGGAGAGAAATGAAGCAACACCCTAATGGATGTAAGGTGGTGGGACTATTTGGCTCTCCTACAAAGTTTCATTACATCGCATGGTTTTTTGTTTTGTCCCTTTTACCATTCTGATTAGTAACACTTACCTCACAGCCTTAATTTTTTCATGCTGCTAAATGATTTGAAATGCACTGATAAAAACCGATGCCTCAGGGCTTATGATTTTTGCGAGTTTGGCAAAAACAGAGAATAAGCCTTTGCTCTAATTTTGGGGCTGTTCTTTTCCTTATTCTCTGCTAGTCAAGGAAATCAAAGATGTTCAATCAAAGTGCACGTTCACTTCCCCCAAACATCCCTCTGATTAGCACCTCATTTAGGCTGCTTGCTAAAGGGCATTACCTCCATCAACCTAGTCCTTAAAACCAGAAAGATTTCTTGCTGGGCTTGCAGCAGCCTGCAGCCTTGCTCTGTTTTCAGCAGTCAGGAAAAAGCATTTACAATTAACCTTTACTTCCATGTTAGTTGAATTTTACTCCTGCCTATGGAGGAGTATAATCTAAATGCTATTAAAATAGAGTATGACTTCATATTATGTGACATCTGGTGACTTCCAATTATCTGTGTTTTGCCTGCCTATGGTGAAAAGGCAATTATGTTCTTCTGGTAGGATTTGCAGCAGTTTCAGAAGATATGATAATACAATACTGAACAAGGGCAAGGAAGCACATTGGTAAAGAAAGACTCACGGAGGCTAAAAAGCAGAAGTCGTCAAGTGCGCATGTTTCAATCCATGCTGAAATCTGAAGCTGTTTACGCTAATCCTTTCCCATTACGTCCTGTTGACAGGTATTGATCAACTACCGCCTGTTTGTTAGGAAACATGAAGAAGATACAGAATCTGCTTCTGTATTTTTCTTTTATCATTCTGTCTAAAACAATTTATTCGTCAAGTCTACACAAATTTGCACAAATTAGATGTCTTTCGAAATACCTTGATACTGTGTCTATGCTCATTGGCTCCAGTACTTGTAGAACCTCTAGATATTCATCTTAGAGATGATAAAGTAATTTTAATGAGATGTCATGCAAAAAGTGAAATGGAGTTACTCAGCCAGATCTCAGGATATTGACCAACTCTAATTTTGTTCAAAAGCTGTGGCGTAATGATTTCTTCTGTCAGTTACAACACATCCTATCCATTCATTCATCCATCCATCTTGACAATCCATATGCTAAAAAGTGCTTTCGTATGCAATAACTCACCAGATTGTGACAATTCTGCAAATGATGTGACATGACACCCAACATGTTGAGGATTTTTTATTTTAAGATAGTTACCAAGAAATTTATTTCTCAAGCAAAGTATTACACCGAGCTTTGCAAACAGGACTGTCCTGTAGTGTTGAGAAACAGAACGCATTTATCTGCAAACACTGATGACAGAGCAAAGTGTTTACTTTGTTACCGTGGCGAAATGACTTAGTGGGGTACTCCACATCTGATAATAGGTGCTTGCACGATAGAGTCCTAAAATTGTCTATGAGACTGTAATTACAGGCAGTAGTAAAATCCAAGCCATATTGTGGCAATAAACACCATACTTCTGTGCTCTCATGTCTCAGACTAAAGACGAATGGATTCCCACCCTGCAGTCAGAAGATCTTTGCTCTGTTTACTCATACCATGTAAAATGGACAAGCCATGTGTTTTGCTTACACGTTGGTCCATACGGTAATTCTCTTTCCATTTAGTGATTGGTTTTGTTCTGTTTTTTCACACAGCTGACAAGAACAGCTCCAGCATGGCCACGAGACCTTCTCCTGGTAAAATGGAATGGATCATCCCACTTATTGTGGTCTCAGCCCTGACCTTTGTGTGCCTCATTCTTCTCATTGCTGTGCTTGTCTACTGGAGGTGAGCCTGTTTCCTTTTGATTGGAAACCGATTATGATTTAAAACACATTTCAGGTGATGTTTTTTAACATCGTCCTGTGTTTTTTATTTCACTAGATGTTACGGTGATAGATGCATTAGATAACTGTCTGGATGCCAGAAGAGCTCTGTTGGTTAACTATTCAGCTGTCTTAAATATTGATTTTTGTGTCATGAAAATGAGCTTGGTAGAGCTCTAGCAATGGTAGAGCCAGCTGTAATGCCAACAAATATTTTCACAATTAGGTCCTGTAATATAGTTATAAAAAGGTGTCTTTGTCTTGGCCTTCAGGAAATGTGGTCGTGGGAGAAAAGCCCAGCGAGACTGGCCTTGGCTCAGTGTATGGCTTTGCCACAGACCTCCTGTGTGATCTTAGGTAGTTCTTTTCTTCCTTTGGTTGTGCTTCAAGAAAGGGGAATAAGCTTGTTTCACGTTGTATAGCAGTGCTCTGAGTAAGAGTTCTTTAGCATTGGTGAAGTGTTCACAAGTGCAGCCTGCAAGGTCTTGAAAGTAAAAATTGCCTCTTACAAAGAGATACTGTCCTTTATACTAATGGACATTGGTTCGGTGGTGGAGCCTAGGATTAGCATCAATAAATCCATCCCCACTTGACTTACAGTAAATTAAAAGCTGAAACACCTTCTTGTGCCGAAACCAGAACCCAAAGACACTTGGTTTGTCTGGTACTGAAAATTAACCAGGGATTAACCTCATAGAAGTTATTTAGGAATTATTTCAAAATCTGATTAGATGTGACACAGAAAAGTAGCTTTGATGAGAAATAGCAGTCCGTTGATCATCATATTTGTAGACTTAATTAAAAATACTACCAAGCTGTTTTTCAGTACACCCATTTCACTGACAATTAATTGGCCAAATTGCTGAGGCTGGGAACATTTGAAAGAATATTAATAAACAGGTGACAATAGTCTTGTGAAAATCATTTCTATTAACATTTGCAAGTAATTTAACATCATTGCAGTAAGACAATGAATAACATTGTGTGATATGTGCAAAAACCTGAAATTGACAAGGTTCTGAAGATCCCGCTGGAGTGTCTTGTCCTTCAAGATATATTTCCTTCATCTGAAGGACTAAACTTGGTCACATTCACACCAGGCAATCCCGAGGGATATGGTATATCCTGAAGCGCTGTAACGAGGGGTCAGTGATATTTCTCTTGCCTTGATACAAAATGCTCGTCTAAGGAGGAAAGGTTTTGAAATGAAACACTAACAGCTGTTATCAACAAGAATGTTGGTACCTCTCATTGTTTGGAAAACACTTCCGTTTCCTGAAATTTCACTAATGGATTGAGAGAAATAATTGCAAAAATAGCATTTAATTCACTCAAAGAGTAACAATACTGTCCCTGAGAAGATATTAAAGTTGGAAAGTACTAGTTTAGTGACCAATAGTTAGAGACTAATTTTTTATAAAAATTGACTTCCACTATAAGTCATAATATTACTCAAGTCTAAAATTAAGATGTGTTCATTAAAGTTAAATACTTTTTTTTCTTCAAAATTCCTAACCATCCTCATAAAATTTTTATGTGCTTCATAATAACAAACATGCACATAAATCAAGAAAGATGCATGAAAACTGTAGCTGAAACACAATTACTTTTCCAGTAATGTTTGTTATTTTGCATATGGACAATAATTGTTTCTTATCTGCTCTCCATAATACGCATGAGTAGTTAACATTCATTAGTGGCTTTGGTAAAATTACAAACACTGTCATTAATATGCTTGACAGCGGTGGATCAATTTTTTTATGTAAGATTAATACTAAAAAAGGTGGAGGTCAAAAATTAATATAAACATGGAAAGTACGTCATGTAGCAGTCAAAGTTTTTTAATAAATATGAAGAACAAATTGAAGAACAATAAACTTGAGCAAATGTATACTGGCTTCAAAATAATCTCCTGTGTCTACCTTCATAGTTCTGAGGATTTTGTAAAAGTGTATAAAAAAAAGGTAAATGTGTGTTTTAGAGTAAATCAACAAGCAAGCAGAACACAAACTGTCCACAGTAACATTTCACGTTATGCAGACCATGTCATTCAAGTGGTAACACAGCATTTTGTGTGCCCTTTTCAGTGTGATTACCTTTCCTTAGGAAAATAAAATATTTATCTCTGTGAGTGTTTTAAAATAAGGGAAAAAAAGATCCTCAAACACAGTGGAGTCTAATTTACAAGTTTGAATGGAACTGTGGTCTGGATTTTCAGGAAGAAATACTTTGCTTAAAATGTAATGGAATAATGAAATAATTTGCTAAATAACACCATCAAAGCAAATGGCATGAAAACGAGTTTGAGACAGATATTTCAGTAAGGGAAACATGGTATTAAAGTGCACAGCAGAGAAACCCTCGTTATGAAAGGATAACCCTCAAGGGGACAGGCGTGCTGGACCAAGGGGTCTTTTCTTGCACAGCAGCTCTTTGTTTTGATGTGAGAAAAAGCATTACAGAACAAAACCCAAAGAACTAGAAAATGCAGAAAAGACATAGTTACCCTGTGGCAATACATTTTGAAGATAAAACAAATGATATTTTCACTTATGCATTTTTGAGCATTTGTGGGATTAGATGATTTGAGACCAGAGGTGACATAAGCAGAACAATGAAGCAGAGAGAAGCCTTCTGCTTGTTTGCATTGCGTCAATGCCCTATTATTCAGGGACCAAAATAAGGAGTTAGGGAAGTTGTTTGTGAAGGTTTGGCAAAGCGTTTATCTCTGTTTAGATTTTTCGTAACTCATTCCATGATAGAGCAATGAAATAAGTCTTGTGATGATGTCTTGTTGCAAGGAAGCTTCATTTTGTGTTCCCTTTACTTGAAAAGGAGAGTGATAGGAAGCAGTCATTGTTTGATTGAAGCTTTTCCTTTCTTTAGCTGTTTAGCTTCCATGCTGTGTTCATTAGAGACTTCTTGTAATTGAATATATTTGGAAATTATCTGTGCTGAGTCTGAACAAGACTCCCTTATTTGCAGAGGTAATTTGCTGTTCTCAGTTCCTTTTCCGTGTGGATCCTGGACAAATGGTGAAAGAATATGATTGATGTTGAAGCAAAAGGGTCACTTCTGTCTTTTTAACATGGTGGCTGTCTCAGTAATGAAAAGGGATGGGAACTTGCAGGCAAGCAGCAGCTCTGAATTACCTTTCTACTAGTTTCCTGCATTCAGTGCTTTTAATGGCACTGCTGTGCAAAGAGGGCTATGTGATTTTAAGTTGGTAGAGTGGAAAATAAACTAGGTCAGCATAATGAAGCTGCAAAAATTGCGCTGCCTTTCATCCCGGAACAATGAGGAGAGCACCATCATGGGATGACCAGGACCCCACGACGTCTGCTGGCGCTGGCTGGTGGTTGGGCTTCCTGGCCGGGAGGGACAGTGTCAGCAGTAGTTTTAAGTTTGCTTCCATGCACCTTTGATTGCTCTTGAGGAAAAGCTGGTCTGGCTGATCCTTGAGCTGTTGTGGGCACTATGAAGGGGACTGTTGCTCCCAGGACCTCTAGTGCTTGCAACTGGTTTCTTTTAGCATCGAGTAGAGAATTTGTCTTAGCAGACAGAAAAGGTGTGGGGAGACCAGATCCTCATTCTACTCAACATGTAGATTCAATGTTTGCTTCTGCAGTGACACAGCAGTATTTCTTTTGCTGCTTTCATTCCTTTCGTACTGGTTTCTGAAATTGTGTGCTGTAGGGACAACCACTGGATATTTCTAAGAATTAATCACTGGGGTTTTAGGATCTTTCACTGGAGCACTACTAGCTCATCTAGAGGCCGTTAAAACGTGTGCATTGGGAGGTGCGGTTTCCCGAGCACATTAGTTTTTGCATTTCTGGGCATTTGTTTTGCATCTGTGATTTTATACCTAGACACAGTATCATGAGATCCTTCTGCAGTTCTTCAAGGTCAGTTTAAAATTTGACTTGGATTGTCTGCAGTCTTTGCCACTGTTATTCTCACAGCCTTTTCTACAAGCTCTGAGAATTGCAGAGTGTGTTTGGAAGTGACCTCCAAACTATTTAGGGATTGAGTGTGACTTCAGTTTATTTTGTAACAAGGTAAGTTCCTATAGCATGCTGAGCCATAATATGGCTTGAAACGTGTTTTTCTAGCATTTCCACTATATTCTGTTGCAAATTAAACAAGTCCTGGGCATTGACACTTTAAGGGAAACCCACGGTCAGTGCCACTTTCTTTTTCACAGAGGTGCAGGAGGGTGACTAGAGTTAAGAAACCAACTAAAATACTTCGATACACATTAAGTTCTGTCATTTTAGGAAAAAAAAACCCAATACATATTTTTAGGAGTGACTGGTGACCTTCCATTCTTTGTTTTCCATTCCGATTTTTAATCTAAACACTACAATCCTATAGAATGTGCTTTCAAAGGGAAAAATAAGCAGAGAATATTAAGAAGCAATTAAGATTTTAGAGTTTAGCCAACAGCAATTTTTAAATGGGAACTAAATTATAGCCATTTCTCATTTTCAGCTAAGAGGAAGAAATTAATTCACAACTATAGCTGGAGAGTTTTCTTTTTCTTTCTTTGGAACAGATACCATAATTCACCTTGAATTATTGCTGCCATCAACATTGTGATCCCAAAGACAAAGCGGGAATATTGTATTGCATTTCTTATTAAATCAAGCTGTTTATACAGTGCTAATATGTTTACATTCAGGAGGGATTTTTGGAACAACACAGCTGCTGCCTTTGAAAGAGCAAGCAAGCTTGCATTGCTTGTTTATAGTCATGTGCGTGTGTGAGACAGCTTGGGAAAAAGATGCCTTTAATTTTCCTTAGGCAAAACCCTATAGAATTTAGTAGACAGTGAGAGTTTTCTTAGATTTTTATTAAGCATCCTGTTGAATTGAACAGAATCCTTGAGATAGGTCCTGTGGCAGAGCCTTGTACTTCTCTGGCAGAGCCTTGTACTTCTCTGGCAGTGCCTTTCTCTGCAGAAGAAATGACATTGAGCACCAGGAGATGTGGGTTCTTTTTCTGACTCAGTCATTGATTTTCTGTGTGACCCAGGGCCAAGTCACTTACGGTTTGACAGTATTGTTGTTGAACTCAGTGGCAAAGATCTCACTTGGGAGCAAGCTCAGGTGTTCAATATTTCAGCATCTGAGCTCTGTCACTGGTAAAATAGCACTGAAGAAGGTTGGTCAACCGTATTTGTAAATCAGTGTGTAATATAAAAATGAAAGCTGCAACGTAAGACCAAGAACATGTCGAATAACCATGCCTTGGAAAACTGCCTTTTGGTCTTAAATTCTGGGGAACTTGCACAGCTCCATAGCTAAGGCAGTCTTCAGTTTTAAGGGGGGGGAAAAGAAGAACTTCTGCCTGTAGCAGGTAGTAAAAAGTGCTGAAATTGTTATTTGAACCTATCTCTAGGTTTTATTTTATGAGTACACAATGTGTTGTTCATCTACTGTACTGATTGAAAAAGGAACATTGCAAATTTACAGAGCATTGTAAAATTGCTTGCTTTCAATGATAAAAGCCGCTTTTAGCTTACTCTAAAATATTCGTGATTCTGCTTGTTTTCTCACTCATGTAGGATGCTAGGTGGTAACACTTTCTGAGAGCCTGTGTGTTGATTTTGAGAATGCCTCTGGTGCAGTTGCATGAGTATTTATCTTAATAGCAGCGGTTCAAGCAGCCTCCTTCATTCCTGCCCTTGTTCTGCCCTCTGTGATACCAATGCAAATGTTTGTACAACCATGTGAGGAGCTGGACTGAGAAATAATCCACATTTGCAAAAAAAAAAAAAAAAAGGGGAGAAAGGAGCTTTCATGCCTTGATTTAAGCCAGACTAGCTCCCAGACCAGAGTTGTACCAGCATAACTGAGCAGGAGGGATAGGGATGCTCACACTGACTGCCCCCAGTGATAACCGAAGACCACATCCAAGCTTGGGGATGGCAGTGCCCCAGAGTTGCAATTCATGTCATCACAAGCGGTGTGGAGAATTAGCCAACAAGGGCAATAGATTTCCTAAACTGGGAGACAGGCAATACCCCAGGGAGACGAGGGGAAATGTGGAGGTGGATGGCGTGCCTGAAACCTCATGCAGCTTCCATCTCCTTTTTAGTGACCAGATGTGCCCTGCTCATACTGAACAGGGCATGCCTTCATTTTCCTCTGGGAATGGCCACGTCTAGGCTTGTATGATGACAAACAGCCTCAGAGGGATGGGGACGGGGCAGGTCACTGCCTGGCAAGGGGGATGCAGCCCAGCCTGATTCAGAGCCCTCAACCCAGGCAATGCAGAAAAAGCTCTTCAGCTTTTATTGCAGAAGATTCAGTTTGTATTTAATTTTGCCAGTGCCAGAGGTAAAGGTACTGAAATATTGGGCCCTTTTGTGTTCTGTATCTTAAAGCACTGCTCGTTTTCATTAAAAAGGAGCAGGCCTGTGATCAGCTCCCTCTTATCCCATGAAGGGAACTAAGCTTATGGGGACTAAGCTCATCCTCTGTGCTGACGACAGGCAGCTTGCTTTCAAGCCTGAAGCTCAGGGCAGCTGCCGGTTGCTTGTTCTAGCTGTTGATACCATTCTTTGAGCGCTTGTCATTCTTCCATTATGAGGAAAATCAATATGAAAACTTCTCCGACAGCGTCTGTGCTCTTCCACCCGGCAACGCACAGCCCGGGGTGAGGGTGGGAGAGCCCACAAGGAGATCTGCTAAGGCCAGATCGTAGCATGCCGCTGCCGTTCCTCCCCTTGTTGGCTCGTGGGCTTTTATCTTTCCCTCTTGCAAGGCGCTGGAAAGGATCCGGCCCGGCTGTTTGCAAGGGTGGCGGGATGCTGGGCTTTCTTCCGTGCATGGGGCTGAGGTCGGGGAGAGCAGCTGTGCAAAGGGAGGCTGGGTCTCTGCGCCCCACACAGCCATTCCTTCACAACTTCTTGCTCAATAACCATTTCCCAAATGGCTACTTTAGGGCCTTTCAGAAATCACAGGAGTTGTCAGTTGTTATAGTAACAGACCCCCTGCTGCTGAATTGGCCCTGAGATGCCCATTTGGGCTTTTGAACAGACTAACTCATGCTCATTAGACAAAAAAGAGAGAGAGACAGATTTGCAGATGGAAAGTTGCTTTTTAAGCATGCTGGATGATCTGTTAAGAGCTAGACTGTGGAAAGGGGCATGTTCTCTCATTATATGCCTGTTACTTTTACTCTTCTTTAATTAACACTAGTTTTACTTTTTCTTGCAAACCAGAAATCTGCAAGATTTCCATTTCCTCACTGGTGAGGCTCGTAGTCAGCTGCCGCTTTATAAACCAACCATTTTTTCTTGAGCAAGGAAGGTTGGAGAGGGATTTGCCAAGCTTAAATGCAGATCGATGGCAACTTTCAGGACTGTAAGGATATCTACAAAGCTCAGAACACAGTGCTTTTAGTCCTAATTGTACAGCGTCAGGAGCAACATAAAAAATCGGTAAGCATGTTTTGACCCCAGAATGTCTCATTTCAAGGAAACCATCTAGATTTTGCTTCAGGTTTAAACCTGGGCAGTCCCATTGACATTAACAGAGTAACTCCTGAATAACTGGTACCAGCTGAATCAGACCTTGCCCTTGTAAATTTGAGTCCACATGAGTGAAGAACCTGTATCACCCTAAACGGGTTCTCGAGAGTATGCCGTTGAAATAAGTAACTTCTTGCCAGGTGTCTGAAGCCAGCTTTTTCCTGTGTCAAGCATGTCCAGCCTTCATGTGAATTTCATGAAGCAATGTTCTCCTTTCAGCTGTCCTGCAAATGAAACACAAATCCAGATTTATAGCAGGCCGGTGTATCTCCAGGTGTAAATACAAGAGGACTATGGTGGTGGTTGTGCGATATGAGGAAGCTGGTTAGATCAGATGGGTAGGCAGGGCTGTTAGCGGAGAGGGGGAGCAAGTGCTCTAGTACTTGAAAGGGGGTCTTTAAGGAATACATGCTCTTCTGCACCCCTTGTGCTGAGGATAAGGAGTCTTTGACTTAAATTGCAGCAAGAGAGAAATTTAGGTTTGACACTAGAATAAGCTTCGCGATAGGAAAGACAATAAAGCAGTGGTCTACAGAATTTCCATCATCTCTAGGTTCCAAAACAAGGTTAAGCAGCCATTTGTCAGGAGCACCACAGGACTCATTGATGCTACACGGGAGCTTCGAGGCCCATTCTCCGCAGCTTTGCGGTGTGAGCTTTAAAGCACACAAGCAAGTATGAGAAAAGAGGAGGAATGGTGTAGTGTGATAAATTGTCCTGTAAATCAGAGACTAGGAGCGTGAAAAAGCATTTGGAAGACACAGTTTAAATGCATCATGTTTAAAGTGAGTAAAGTGAAGCCAATAAAAGAGCACATCTAAGAACTGGGGGGGGGGGGGGAGGGAGGGAGAGGGGGGGCTCTAACTGTGGAGAGAGAGTGAAGGGAAGATACAAGTGGGCAGGAAAGAAACCGCAAAGGCAGCTTGCAGAGGACAACCGTGTCAGGAGACCCACAGGTTGGTGGAAAAAAAATCTGTTTGGAGTTTTGTTCCATCTGTTCTCCTGCAGCAGGGAGCCTAGAAGTAGGGAAGAGTTAAGAGTACAATGATCTGAAGTTTAAAAACAAAAACAGAGGAGAAGGGATTGGTATAGCTGCAGTTTGTTGTTCCTGTTGTGTGTTATCTATGGTACCATCTGCACTGCACATGTCAATACTGCCCTGTTAGGAGTGAATGCCAACGTGAGCCCACCCCTGCCAAGGGCAAAATACCCAGGGTGACTGTGTCTAGACATCCCTGGAAAGGCTGTTACATGAAAGTATTTTCTTGCAAAGGAGATGGGGAATGGCGGTTGCTCAAAGAACCAAGATTTCACAGCTGTGAGGCCATGCGTGCCAGCGCCAGCAATCCTGGTGCCTGCTGAATTGTGATTATTTTTAACAGCACCTTTAAATGAGAATTCTTACTCTGAAACTGTGCGTGTTCCTCAGCTCCTGGGATGTTCATACCATGTGGGTCAGTTGTGTTAACATCTTTCCTGCAGGCACTTTTATGGATGTGGCCACTGAACTCAGTGGGAGCCCAGATCTGCATCACCTTTATTTTAAAAGATAATGTCAAGCATGCAATCACAAATCAAACAACAGGAGAATACGTGCTTTGGTTGTGGAAGACTGGAATTCAAAATACCATGTTGGTGACCTTGAAAACTCCCAAACAAAAAAAGTACACTTTTTTATTTTTAATTTGCTTTATGATGTGTCCCATAAGACATTTAGGCTATGCTTTGCCCATAGGCCCACACAGGCCATCCCTAAAGGGGATGAAGTTTATGTAAAAGTCTTGGTAGCACATTGGAAAACTTTTGTTGACTCACTCCTCACTGCTTTGTTTAGAGGTGTAACAGCATTTCTCCAGCATTTCCAAAAATACCTTCTTCTGCAGAGAGAGCAAAGGGGAGCAGGCAAGGGCAGCTGAGGTCAGGCAAGGAGGGATCTGCGGCATGGCTGCAATTGATCTTTCTGTTTTCTTTCTGTGGAACTAATTAAATGGATTAATTGCAGATATTTTTTTTCCTGGAAATGCCTTTCCCAGTGTTGCTGTAATGGTGAGGTCTTGGAAAAAAAAAAAAAAAAAAAAGGCAAGATTTTATCTGTGCAGTAGCTGGATAAAAAGTAGTACAAGGCGTTAAGTTTGAACGAATATTTTTTAAACATTCAAATGTTCTAGTTAAGCTCCATTAAGAACTGGTTTGTAGGTGCTGAGAAATAATATGCCATGAGTAGCATGTGTCTTCTCATAAGCACAGCAGTAGAGGATGCCATGTACCACTGGCTTTTCCTACTCATCTGTTGAGTCTTTTGCAAGTCTTTTGCAAGTTTCTACAGGAAACTTTTTACAACTTCAAAATTTTTGAACTCTGGCTGTTATAGCTGTGATAGGTATTTTAAAAGAGAAACAAATTTCACAAGTGCTTTTTGCAAAAATAAATCACTTGGGGGGGGAAAAAAGCTATTTCCTAAGAAGACGGGCACATTCTTTTTCTGTTCCCCTTCTCAGCTTCAAGAAACAATTTATTAACCCATTGTTGTTTGATCTGTTGCTAGTTTATGTTTTCTATTGATCTGTTGCTAGTTTATGTCTTTTCTATAATATTCTTAGCATGTAAGAGTTTGTATTAAGGTGCATACAAGTACCTCTGGAGTAGATTTTCTCTAATAAATTGGTAGGTTCAGAGCTAGAGGAATGTCTCGGACAAACTGTGAATGAAATATCCTATAATACAAGTAGATGTACCCGGAGGGAACAGTATACCTCTGCTGTGAAACTGTGAATTAACCACAGCAACCAGATAAATTATATTTTTTCTCTCTCCTTGTAACCATAAAATACAGCTATTGAAGGGCCCTGTGCTGTCCTGAGTCCCACAGCAGCATTTGGACTAACATTAGCACGAGCTATTTCACAGCAGGATGTGGTCTGACTGTAAAATTGTAGAGTAAGAATATTAAATCAATTCAGTAATCTTAACTGCTTGGATAAATGCTAGGAATCAGCAGGCTAGTAAAACAATAACAAGCAGGGATGGACTTAATTTTACTTTTCTTAAAACCTGTGCAATTTGGGGAAAAACAACGTCTTGGAATGCACATGTGCTGCTATTACAAATGTTGCAACTATGTGAATTCATTCAATTTAGTGTAGAAAAATAAACATGCAGTTCGTTAAAAGAAAACATTTCCTCTATTGCTATAACCAGCATGTATTTTACTTTACTGACTTACAAGTTAGAATCCATTTGAGTTCTAACTTTTACACTGAAACAGGTGTAGGTGGCATGCCTGGTTCTTGATCAGTGGGGTTGTTTCATGTTTTAGAAATCCCATCTTTTCCAAACTAGAACGAAGACGTCGTGAAATAGCCTACAAAGCGACACTTATAAAGCAATAGAAATAAGCCAAATTTGAATTTAAAAAATATTGTTAATGTTAAAAATAAATAAATAAAAGCATTTCTCTATAGTAACAAATGTTTTATTCCCTGAAGGCTCAAATTTGGGTTTGTGGTTTTTTTCCTTCTGATCAAATTATCAGTTAAATGGATATATTTCTGTACAGTGATTCATTGTCTAAAACCATTTCTTAACCACCATCAGGAAGTTTCCAGTGAGTGCTGGTAAAATTCCTCATGTTTTGTAGCAGCATGAGCTTATCTCATTCGCCCCCGTGTCAAATATGGTTTAAGCCGTTATGGATCGAGGCATGTTCTGTCATGCCACAGATTGGGCTCAGGGCTATGATGCTGAATCCCTGCAGGTGGGGGCTTCTCCAAGTCATGTATAAAGGGATATCTTCCCTTTGGCACAGGCCTGAGGCTGGTGATCCAGGTGCTCCTTAGCTGCAGCAAACCCCTCACTAGCAGTGGATGGAGATAGGAAATGACGTTTACCCCTGCTGATGGGTATTTGGCATGAATGTGGGGTTTAAATGGGAGTAAGAGGATAGCTCTCTGCAAGGCAGGCCAAGGGAGAGCGTCTCCTGCACCCGTCACAGGACATTACGTCTGCCAACCTTAGTATTAGGGGCTGAGTAGTTCATCAGTGAGGAGAATTTTATGCTGTTAGAGAAGTCATCAAAGTAAACTGGTCCAAGAGCTTTCCAGCTGCCTCCCAGCTGTTCTCAAGGTATTTATGTCCCCAAGCTGGTTCCACTAAAGCTGAGAGGAGTGTGAAGGGATGGGCACTGCAAGGGCAGAGGATGCTGAGCAGGGACCAGGGGGAGCTTCTCCTCCCGCAGTGCTGGGCAGTGCTCCCCCGGCAGCAGTGGTACCCATGAAGGTTGCAGCAGCTGTACAGTGCTAGCAGTACCGAGGGCATGGAGGACTACCAACCACACCATAACTCAAAATGATGATCATTTACTCTTCAGTCTTGCAAGTTTCCTGAATTTCAGTGTTCATTGGTAATAGCAACTGGTATTACAAACATGAAGTGAAAGCTGTGAAGATGCAGTCCTCATACTCGTCATGTTTTGGTTTGGTTTTGGGTTTGGTGTTTTCTTGTTTGTTTTTTTTTAATAGAAGCCTAGGACATAAATGTACCAGAATGGTTAGTCTCTTCCCATTCATACAGCTCCTTATTTTTGAAGCATTCAGGGTGCTGCTTCAATCAGGGAGTAAATGGGTTTGCTTTGCAGTTTGCTTTTCAGAGCCTGCAAATGATGGTTTTGTGAGTTAAGGCTGAATCTAGGCTTCTTTATCCACATAATCAACATTTACACAACAGCAAAAAAAAGATTCTCCTGGCCCTGATATCATTGTGGGCTTCATATTCATTTGAACAAACTATTTTTTACAACTTCCCTCACTGTCATAGGTACAGGCAAGCCTTTTAACCTAAAATGGCTTTTCCTGCAATCTGTTTATTCTTCAGCAAGCTTTTCTGTAGGCTTTGCATGACAGAAGTTGTGGTCATGTTTTCTGCTAATACCTTGTCTCCCTACAACTATACACTTGTCTGGTGCCCTTGTTCTGTCTAATTTTGGGGACCAGGAAGAAGGGAGAGAGCGACTAACAGCCTAGCAAACGTCAAGGATATTTAACTTGGTCTACATCTGACAGAGTTACTCTGAACACGCTTTGTGATATTAAAGAATGTATGCACCTTATATTTTTCAACATTAATTCTGTATTAGAAAACAAATCTAATAACAATTAAGTTACACTGCTTGTATGCACAAATCACCATAGTTTGATTTGGGTGATATTTAATATGGATTCTATCCAGGCAAAGCAATTGTATCCATGGGGAGACCAATCCTAAAGAATAAAAAAGTTGAAAAGTTTTTTTAAAAAATGTGAGCAAAGAGAATAATTCTCTTTTTTTCTGAGGCTGGGGAAATAAAGTTTCTGCTTTCCAAAGGAAAATACAGTAATTAGGAAATTTGCAAATGGAAATTAGCCTGTGTTGGTCTTCGTCTTTATTTATGTCATTAAATGGAGTCTTTAATTAGCATATATATTATTCATGTTTCAATATAATCCATTTTATAAGTCCAAGTTCAAATATAAAAATCAAAATGGGCTTGATGCACCCTATTGTTCACATGCAAAGCAGCTAACATAGATGTAAAGATATGAGGTGAATTGAAACATTCATATTTCATAAGGATGCAGTCTACATTTTCTGAAATTATGGCTTGAACTCTTTATTTTTAACTTTTTCTCATTTGCATACATATTAGTCCCTGTTTAAATGAAGTGTTAATTCTATTCATTAGACTTCAGTGAATGCCTCTAACTCTCCTGATAATCAAGCATAGGTCCCTGGAAAGCAAATTACGGACTTTCATGTTGCAAACCCCATTGTAAACGTGACATTTATCACTGCAGAGCCAACTCATGTAGAGCACGTGGCTGCAGTCAGGAGGGCAGAACCCTTTTCCTTATGCTTACAGTAACAATTGTCATCTGTGAAAAAGGACCTGGTACCTGGTCCCCGATGTCTCTTCAGAAACAATTGGGCATTTCACAACTGTGCCACTCTCTTGATGGTAAAAGTGCCGGTTCAGCTCTTTGGGGGAGAAAGAGTAACTTGACTCAGGTCCTTACACAAACAGCTTCAAGAAAATGGGCCATCAGGAGTCTTCTGTTCCACATAATGTGGTGGTGGAGATGAGAATTTGGGGACCTACAAGGGCTCTGCAGCACTCTGGGGTGTATTTGGCTGTCAAAGCAGGAGCCTGCAGACTTGGCTTTGCTGCCATACAGAGTGCACTTGTGCTTCAAAAGCTGCAAGAACAGTAGCCCTGAAAGCATAAGCACGAAGGTGACAACAGTGCAACAGGAGTCCTTTTGCTGGCTTTCTGAGTCACGTAGCAAATGGTGGAACTGTGGTCCGTGGGAAGCAAAGGGGCGACGAAATAGTATTGGAGTTTGGTGTCTGCAGTTGCGTATTGATTTGCCAGGCTGTGACAATTAATCTTTTTAATTCTAGGTATAAAAGCATTGTTATCCCAGTGGTGAACCTGAGGTGATAATTTTGCAAGGTTTTATGTTGATGGGGTGAGCCCTGAGTGGTGCCACACAGGGAGTTGCCATGTGTGCTCTGATTAATAAAAAAATTGATGGCAAGGAGAAAGATTCCTATGCCATCACTGTGAGGAAATGCTTGACATCTTTAAAGGCCCATAAGTTCAGTTTCCATCTGTTTTTTTGCAGAGTCTGGACCTTTTCAAAAGCAGTGCTGATGTGCTGTAGGGAATTAATTTAGCTCTTTGTGGTAGCAGAAGGTTAGAGTTCAACATCACTGTTTTTGTTATCCACACAGCTACATAGAACAAGTTCCCTGTTGTAAAGTTTAAAGGAATAGGTGGAGACTACTAGAAAGAGACCTGTTGTCCCTGCAGCATAGTTTTATTTGAGGTGCATGGAATAAAAGAGCAGGAGAGAAGAAATCACAGTATTTGATACACATTCTCAGCAGCTGCTTCATCTCACCGTGTCTGAATGTGTAATCTCACTCTCAGGAGCATTCTGCTTGAGAAGCAGCTGGGTGCTTCTGAACACAGAAGAAATACTCCTGTTTCACCAGCATTTGTGATAATACAAGCTGCAGCCAGGCCTATGGGGAAATGAAAAGTCTGTGTTTGCTAGCGACGCACATTTGGGTGGGTTACAGTGTTGTCTGTAGGATCTGAGCATGCACTTGGATTGTCCTCTCTTTCCTTAGCAATGCTTTCTTGTACTGGAAGTGTACAAAAGAATCCCTGAGCTTTGTACCAGCTTTTTTAAAGCACTTAAACCATCTGCAGCGCTTTCCTCCTTCACTCCTTGGATGGCAAGTGTGGGGTCCATTGAGTTCCTCACTGCCAAACTGGGACAGGCTGTGCTAATTTCCCAGTGTGCTGAGCACAGAAAAGGATGCTGAAGAAAAGAGGCTTTAAACCAACTGTAGCTCAGGGTTTCATGTTATCCACAGTCCTCCAGTTGTTTGGGGTTTTTGGGAAACCTGGAAAGCAGACAGCTCAGCTCATGGGGGAATAAGGCAGTGGATGAGCACTTCCCTTCCATGCCTTCTTCCAGCATTTTTTTTCCTTGGTGTGCCAGACAGCATCTCCCCACCCCAGAGAGAGAGACATTGGCAACCTCACTCCTCATTTTTTTCTGGTGACTGGATTAGCTGTAACATTGTCATTGCTCTCCGCCAACCTGATTGTATTGACTCAGCTTTCTGAGAAGCTGGAGTTAAATTCGTACAAGTTGGATGTTTTCTGTTACAGCTCATGTTCTGTTTTGACCTTCTTGCCTTCACATATTTTCCCCTTTTAAAGTTACTAGCTGTACCTGAGATCTTACCATCAGCGAGCCACTTTGTGGAAACAAATATTAATTAGATGGCTGCTGATAGCATCGCATGGGTAGAAACAAATGCTTTTATAATAAATGGAATTTAATATTAATTGAGTGGTTTGGCGTTAAAGCAGGATATAAAGTGACAAGCTCATGGCACAGCAAACTGCCCTTTGCAGAAATCCAATTAGAAGAGTGAGCAGCAAATTCTAAGCAAACTTGCTATAATCACATGGGGGCAATGTAAGAAAGAGTGGAGCACAATTTGGAGACTGGGACCTATCCCCTTGAATGTCTCGTAATTTCCTTGAATCAACATTTAGATACTATGTGGTACCAAGTTTGCATTCTTCAGCTCTTTCCTGGCAATGCTGCACCCCATTGCTCTAGTCAAAGTGGAGAGAGACGGTATGTTTTGCAATAAAAGGGCACATCAATTAAGTGCACTGTGTTCTGCTACACGTCTGTTGGAGAGAAGTGACTCATTTGTTAGCCTGATGAAATTACTTTGCATTGAAAACTTGTGCTGATGTTACAAGGTTTTGCCTGATCACTTGAAGCAGTTACCTTTGCCATTTCCTCAGCGAGAATGATCAAGAGTTGTTCCCTTTCCAAATTGCAGTGTTTGTTTATGACTTTGAAAAATAGATGATTTGCTGAGATGTGTCACAGATAGTTAAGTGCTGCCTGGAGTAACCAAGTACAATTGTCACAGGTATAGCTCATGTCCTAAAGAGTGATGTAAAATGTTTATTGGGTTTGAATTGTTCAAAAATAGTTTCTCTAAATATTATGCACCATTTTCATCTGGCAGATGGAGTTTCAGAAGCTGCTATAACAAGAGTTTGTGGCATTTCAGACAACCTGTGTATTGTGTGAAATTGGCTTAGCAAGCCTCTAAAAGGAGGAGGGTGCAGGATGTAAAGCGAGGGTGTAGGAGTGATAAAGACCTAAGCACGGCATCTGGGAAGCTGGGGCAGTGCTTCCAGGCTGACGGAGAAGCACATGGGGAAAAAAAAAACCACAAAGAGCAAGTCAATTTATCCATCCTGTCAAAATGGCTACGATCAGCCAGGAGGCAAATGAATAAACGGATCAACAAGTATTTCACACTTGTGTGTTCTCGACAGGAAATCACAGATCTGAAACCAAATGTCTGGGACAAAACTACCAGAAATAGTGGCAAAATACTCTGCTGTTTAGTCTACATTTCAAACATTTTTAGCTCACAAAACTCCTTGGATTAAAATAGTGGAATAAAACAGGAACCTGTTATTGCAGTTGCCAGTTATAAGCAAAGATGAAAATAGTTGGAGTGGGTCTAGCAGCAGGACCTCGGTCCCCGCGGGAACCTCCCTTTGCCTGCATACCTGAACGTGCCTTGTTGGCCGTGGTGATTGCTGCTGTCATTTCCAACCCCAAGCTTACTGTCTAATTGCTGCACTAATGTCAGCAAAAGCACCACCAAAGATCGCATCAGAGCATGGAAATGACATGCATGAATACAGTAGGTGGAAAATTAATCTGAATTGCTAGAGGTGTCAGGACTGAACAATTCACCTAGGAGCAGACATCTCCTACGTTCCTTGAGGACAGTGTGTCTGCCTGCGCAGCCACATCGCTTCACCAGCTTCAAGAAGAGGAAATTCTGAGCCAAGAGCTTGTGTTTAATTTACATGTCTGCTTCTGAGCAAGTGCCTGATGGATCCAGGTGTGTTTCTTCATACATTAAAAAGCGTTCATACGTTTTTGCTAAGATGCAAACTGCAGCTCTTGTGGGCTTTTTTTCTCCTTTTCCCCAGCCCCGCATTTATCAACAGTGAAAGGTTATAAAGAGCTTAATAAAAGGTAGATTAAAGCTTTGGAAATAGTGCAAATAAAGAGAACGGTCTATAAATAGAGAATATATTAAACTGTATTTGGTGTTAAGGGATCTAATAATTAACATAGGTTGGCTGTATTTCTCTTGTTTCACTTATCTGCAATGAACTTTTATCTTGAATCAAAATGTTCTCCTCCTGTGATTAGTTTCATTATTAGCTGTTTCTACACACTGATTAAGACAACAGGAAAGCAATAGTTTACTTGCCCGAGTGTATACCTACTGAAAAAAGTTTGTCATAAGGATGAAAGCAGTTTCTAATTTTCAGAATATTTTTTACTGATTTCATAAAGGCAAAGTCTCTTCTAAATCTGTTACTTTCTGATTTTTCAGTTCTTGACTTCTGTATAACTGGGGGCCTGTTAATAGACTTCATGGTAACTTTTCTGATATGCCTCATACTTCGAGTCCTTTTTCTGTAATAAATGGGTATTTCCTTGACACTAAAACTTCAGGAGCTTTGAATGTGTTACAGGGCTGAAACTTCAAAGATGTCCTTTTCTTAACTATTTTGAAAAGGGAACTCTTCCTTGCTTCATGTCAAGGACTTTCAGGATTATCATTCTAGTGATGCCTCTGGTGTGGTGGATTCTACCTCCATTACTTGCTTAAAATATTTCTAGAATTTTTCTTAACGGCTTTTTTGGTCTGTGGCGATGGTAATTTAAAACATACATTGGTTTTATTTTCTCTGCTTCTTTATTATGCCTAAGTATGCTTCATACTGCTTACTGCTTTTTGGTATTAATTCAATTTTTCTTATAGTATTGATTCTCTTGGTATTTGTTTGGTATTATTGCTATTGTTGATGCTATTTATTTTTTAGAAATATACAGACAGAAAATACTGCACTGTTTAATGCAAATGCTACTGGAAGGATCTTCCTGAGATGCAGGGACTTTTTATTCTGATGTATTAATTGATGTGGGTCTGTTGTGTTTAGCGAAGGGAGCCGGGTGGATATGTTCACATCACGCTGATTGTCCGATTTAACCAGAACATCTCTTCAGCGAATACAACTTGCTTCTCTGCGGTATAGCTCTATTAATGCAGAGCTATGCCCAAGGTACTTAGCCCAGCAGATAAGGAGTATTGGAGCGGGCAGAGCTCACACTAACGTGCCTGCATGTCTCCTGGCATCTGAGATAGGTCACTGGGGTCTGACTACAGTATTTTTACAGAGCTAGTTAGAGATGTATTCGGTATACCACAGCGAAATATGCAACGTGGTATTTCTTAGTGGTTTGGTTCAATGGATGGTAGTTTATTGTCTCTGATTTTTCTGTTTCCTTGTCACATTTGTTAACCTTTGAATGCAAGAAACTCATTAAAGCAATTCCTCAGACACACATACTCCAGGCTTCCCCAGAGCTCTCGAGTCACTACCAGATTAGTATCAGCGACAGCAAGAAGCGAATTTCCAAATAGGTTGATTGATAGCGAGATTAATGATCCTCAAGACTTCTGTCCAGGTTTATTATTTGGCAGCTTACAAATCTTCGCTTTCAGGGAGATGGGTGAGGAAGAAGGACCAGCTGGCTGCCACCCGGTCTGTCTGTATTAGCGTGATGAGGTGATGTACGTAGCCCTGTCAGAGCACTAGCATTAAGTAGTGTATTTTCAGTGTTCTCATTATCTGCCAGGTACTAAATAATTTGCTTCTCTGCTCTCGGTGCCAGCTGCTCTTTTCTTTTCCTTTGTACTGTGCTTCCAAAGGTATCTTTTTGTGCCATGTCTAATTGTGTTCTAAACAGAGTTAACAGAGAGACCATGAAAATTTATAAGCAGCTATTTCATTTTGAAATGGCCAACAAAAAAAGCCCACCCTCCAAATACACGATAATGAAAAGAGAAAGGAAATAATCACACTTTTAACATTTTATCCTGGCTTCAAATAAGCTAAGCATGAAATATGTCCAGCAGTGTTGGGAAAGCTTCCTAGTTCTCCCATGCCGCTTTAGTCCAGGTGCACGTGGACATGGTTGTTGAGAAACAGGGAGCTTCCCATTGAGTATTTCATTGTATTTAACTAACTGGCATTTCTGCCTGAAGATGGGCAGGGCCATCAAAACAGCTAAAAACTGTGCCTGAATATTTAGCACATTTTTGTGTTATGCTTAGGTCCCAGGCCATGGCTTGGAATACCTAAATTGAATGTTTTGATGTCCCATTTGGAGGAAGGAAAGAATATTTTTGCAAAGGAAAGAGCAGAGCTCTTCCATTTTGAGAGTAATTGGGGACATTGAGGTGAACATTCCAGAGAGAAAGCCAGTTTCTGCTGTCCTCTTTTAGGTGGGATCATCTCTGTCTTGTTTGTCTTATAACAAAATTTCAATCCAGAGGAATTACACTTTGCATTTAAAAGTACCTGTATTTTAACCTCCCAGTGTGCCACCCTGGTTTTATTCTTTCCTTTCTTGAGATTCATCCCAAAGGGAATTCATGTCCTGAAATGATAATATCAAGTGTGCCCAATTTTGAGTTCTTAGAGGTGCTACTAAAAGCTCCTCTCTGGTAAGAGGCAATCTTCATTGATTGCTGCAGTTCTTGTGATTACAGAACAACTCTTCACTTGGTTAAATTTAGCTTCCTTCTGTGAAAAAGTTTTAGGTTCCTTTTTAATATTACATGATGTTTAGGGCATTGGAGGTACTACACATTTTATAGGAACTGCCTAAGATATGTTTTGATTGGAAAAGGCATATCTTTGTTTTCCTCTGTGATTTTCTAGTCTTTATTATGAATGTTGCATTAAATAAATAGTTGGCTCAGGGAGAGGAAAATTAATACATCAGGCTTCCCTTTGGTTTTTAAAACCATGCCTAATTTTTAAACCATTTTAAGATACCACCTATAGGTTTCTCTACCCCATTTTTGCCTGAAGACATTAAAGTTTTGAGTGGTAGTGCATATAACCAGGGCACTTGTTCTCTTGCAGCAGAAAATACTGATGAGTAAACCCATTCAGTCATCTGTAAAATTGCTGAGTGTATCCAACACAGCTGCTGTGAGTATTGATTAAAGCAGGAGGGGAAGGTCTGATGCTGCTAGCCCTGTCAGAGGTCACCAGGAGAGTAATTAGCTACCAAGTGTTACAGGGCCAAGTGTCATCACAAATAAGGTTTCACCATCGCCTTCACTGTTCTCCAGGGGCAGCAGGAAGATGGGACAAGAAAGCGTGGAAAATATTTGTGCTGAGTTAAACTAAGATTTATCCACTTAAATTTGCAGTTAAAGACCTTTCTAAGTGCATTTCTGCACTGGCCACCTGGGCACTTTCTGGTCGCACAGCTGATGAAGGGGGGAGGGCTTGAAAGCAGCTCATCTTAGTGTGTGCTGTCATTTCTTAACTGTTTAATTATTTGAATACCTTCCTAAAAATTATTATTTCTTGTATAATGTCTGAGTTCAATATCATATGTGATGTGAATGGGTGTCTAGTCTCTGGTGCAGAATAGGATCTCAGAGGGTAGGGAGAAGAGGATTTTTAATTTTGTGGAGAGCTGTGTAGTCAGCTGGCAAATTTAGGCCATAAATATTAAATTAGCTGCCTTTCCGTGTCAGAAATCCCTAGTCTTGTTTGCAGATTAGTTTTTCAGATGGACAATTTTACTAGTGGTGTGTTTTTCATCACAAATACTGTCTCAAAGTTTTGTCTGCCGCTGCCTTTTTTTTTTTTTTCCCCCCTTCCATCTGCCTTTTCCCAGCCTTTTTCTTGTCTTTATTTCTTACGGTACTGCAGAATGTGTGGTTGAAAGTATGTGTGGTTGGACTAATGATTAGCGTTTGGATCCTTTTAGCTTTTGCAGGACTGTGCGGGTGTGCAACAACTCACTAATGTGAAAAAGCGTTTCTCCTTGCCCAGAGGAAGTCCCCTGAAAGGGACAGGCTACTTTTCACCATCCTGTCTGGGAAAGGATGCCAAGGACTTGGCATGCTGTGAACTTCTGAAACCCATCCATGTACCATCTAGACCTCTCCAGTTATCCTATCTGGGCAATGCTTGATGCTGCTGAAGAAGATTACAGGCAGAAATTGCTTTGTGAGAGAAAGTGAATCATCTTCGGGAGGGATATGCAGGAGAATCGGCATTATTGTCGAGAAATTTTCCTCCTTTTTCAACTTTCCTTTGTTCTCTTGGGTTTTATGCATTCCTGCTTTGTATATCCTCCCATAGCTCAAGTTCGGTCAGCCTTTGCTGCCTTACCACTCCAGTGTAGCATAGGTTCTTTTATAACTCTGCTTTTGAATTCTGATCATTAAGCGTTAAGACCTGGGATTGAAAATAATTGTAGAAAATTGGGGGAATATAAGCCATTTTCTGCCCAAAAAAGAGTAAATGCAGATGCCCCTCTGATACAATGAACGTAATATCACTGCTCCATGCTGGTTGCTTATTCATATTCATAAGATCAGCTTTTTTTCATGTGGTTTTCTCTTCTCTTTTTCTTCTTAACGCTTGAGTCAGTTTTATTGCTCATAAAAATCAGTGACTGATGACCCCAGCTAGAGCAGTGCAGACTGCAGACAGCTGTTGTCCAGGCTCCCATCCACTGCTCTGCTGGTGACATGGTCATGATTTGCAGCGCTTCTGTTGTTCGGTAGTCTGCAGCTCTTTTCTGAGGAGTCATTGCCAATTCTGACAGTGACAAATGCTTGCCAAGGAATAGTGAAGCTAGTTTAAAGTGCAGAGCCATGTGTTACTAGTACACTTGACTGCATACATACTCTGTTTTTGGTGCCAGCAGAAACCAATCTTAATTGTGTCTCCTGGAAAACATGCAAAACAGTTCAACGAGAATCTGAAGCATCTTTTCTTCTACTGAAAAGTGAGAATGAATGTGCAGAGGTAGTGAAAGGGATCATTTCCTGTCTTTGGGTCGTTGTTTGGGAGTTATTTGCAGACCACCCCCACCCCGGTGATGGAGGAGCGTGGTGAACGAATGCCTGTATCCAGGTTGCATTTGATAAAGGCTGAGCCATGTCCTGTGCAGCCTGGTTTAGAGGTCCCTTACAGATCCTGCTTTGATTCTTGTTTGATCTTACCTGTTCTTCACACCAGCTAAGGACTGTCTGTTCAATAAGGGTGGCTGCAGGGACTATTGGTCTCTTTCTTAATAAATGTACGTTCAGCAGATCTCCTGTCTATGGGACTGTGAGAGGCTCTTTCTGGAGGAAGGGTACCCAGAGGACAAGGTTTGCCCTGCTCTGACAGAAGTGAATAGGCCTCCAGGACCCTTTCAAGCCATCTGCCCTCAAATTGGTCATGCTTTAGGAGGTAATGACCCAGGAAGAGAGAAGTTGCAAGAAACTGGGAGCCTGGAGCTCCTAGATGCTATTACAGCAATAAAGTATTAAAAATCTGGCTAGCCTTGGAGAGGGAATACATGCTGCTCCAGCCAACAGAAATGCCTGGAAGAAGGAGTAGATCCCTAGTGAACAAGGAAGCAATGAATGTGCCATTTCCTTCAGTGTGTGAGGCAGGACATGACTCTTGGGTGTCCCCAGAAAGTGAAGCATTCCCTTTGATTTTTCCTGTGTTCAGCCACTATCCTGGTGGCTTCAGCCAGCCACTGCAGAGGCAATCGCTCGCCCTCTGCAATAACCCCCTGCTCCTTCTCTCCCTGCCTCAGCTCCAGAGCGTATCCCTCGCCTGTCATCACAGATCAGGAGATGCTGCCCACGCTAGACAGAGTACAGAGGAGTAAAGGCCAGACGCTGCCCTCCGATCTATTCCCAGTGCTCCCATCAGCTGCAGCCTGCACTGTGTGTTTGTGTTGGAGGCAGTATTAGATAAACACTAAGGTGCTATCTTCTACACAAAAATAAAATGCATCCATGCTTTCAGGCCATTATGTGATCAGGTTCTCCCTCTTGCTTTTAGATGAGTATAAAAGAGAAGCTGCTTGAGGTTTATTAACTAATAACCAAGGAAACTTGTTTTGAGTGTCAAATCTCATGAGGCATCTCTTCTTCAGGAGCTAATCTGCTGTTTTGCTCAATGGAGATGGAACAAGCATTTAACCCAGCTAATCAGGACCAACTCGGCATATTTTTCTGCTTTCAGCTTGATAATAAGGTGCTGCTGCTCGGGACTTTGCATCCTGCTAGTTTGCTTTAATAACTCACTGCCAGTATCTCTGCAAAAAGATTCTGGGCAGGGGGATGCTCTCCCTCGCCTTGTCTTTGCATTTCAGACCCTGCCTCTGCTCCTTCTCAGGGGAGTTGCTAATCTCGCAGTGTTTTACTTTCTGCATTTTGGTCCATATGTGACAACTGTGTGTCTGATCACCACAATCCCGAACAGTTATTGTACCCCAGGGGAAGAAAGCCAAAAAAACATATGGGGCTAGAGAAAATGGTGTGCTTCACTGCACACAGGCGTATTTCAGAGACAACAGAGTCTTTGGTATTTTGCAGAAAAGATGCGGGCTCTCAGAAATCTTCCGGAAGTGAAATCAAGGCTGTGATTTGCTTTTCCTCCACCAGTGCTGCAAGAAATGCAAGAATTATTCTAAAATTAGTGGTTTGGTTGTTAAGATTTTAATAATATTTATGCCACTGACAAATTCCGTTCGCTCATTCACTCAGGACTGCTGACAGTGTTGGTTTCCTGAGCAAACAGGCACGCGGGTGCAAACACCTGCACATGGGTACACACTGGGGTTAGAAGTTACAGGCTGACGTGCTCATGTGAAAACAGTTGTAGACTTGCAACTTGTCTAGCCCTGCATCCGCTCCCACCTCTCTCCGTAGCTGCTTCTCCAGTGACTCGAAACAAGCAATTTTCTGCTCTCATCCTTCTCCTTTATCCAGCCCTTCCCATATACGTGCACAGCTTTACTGCAGCCTCTTGTAGCCTTAGCAACTGCTGCTGCTTAAGGTTTGTGTGCTGAGGGAAAGGTGATGGGTGGGGGAAATGCCAGGGGATAGAAAGGAGCATCCTAAACTGGGGGAGAAGGAAGATACTAAATTGTCTGAAATGCCTCTCAGTAGTCTTGATCCCAGCTATCAGTATTTCATTAGTACAAACTAGACAAGTTTGACAAAGGCTCTTCTTGGACCCAGCTGTTTCCTTGCTCAGGAAAAATGGACATTATCCAAACTGGGGGCCTGGAGGCATCTGCCTGGTGCCCCTGGAGCTCCCTCCAGGATCTGCACAGAGGAGAGATGCAAGAGTAGGAAACAGACCCAGTAAGCAGAACTTGCTAGAAAATGCATCCAGTGAGTTTGTAAAGCCCATTGTAAAAGGTCTTTTAAAGATCAATCCTCTCTGTCCTGTTCTCAAGTTTGAGCCTGCATAGTCCCATCAGTGCTGCCTTCTGCTGCCACCAGGCACCCCTGAGACCTGGAGGGAGTCACCAGGACAGGGATGTAATGGCCTGTGCACAGCAAGCTCAGCTTTAGAGGCTAAACTTGGAATATTTACAGCTATTATGAAAAAGTGGGGGGGAAGAAATGTTTGAGAGGCATTCTTTCACCTAACCTGCCAGTATCCAGTATTGTAAAGTAATGAACATGCTGTGTTATGTATGTATATACATAAAACAATGGGATGTTTGTGACTTGAGAAAATCTTTAGTCAAATTCCGTGGTGGCTGCCTTTTCAAAACAGCTACAGAAAGTCTTCCAGAAATAAAATAAAGAATTGCTAATGACATTAATGATTGTAGCAAACTTTACTATGTGAAATATTCACATAATACATTGTTATTCCAACATTGTGCTCAGCAGTGATGTGCTGGACTGGGTGTTCTGCTATTGCCATCATGGGCCTTACAATATCGCATGATGTGTTTATCAACACAATTACATATTTTGAGGCTATTAAGGAAAAGCTATCTTATGGCTGCATAAAAAAAACCATAATGCCAGCCTATCAGAGCCCCTCAGAGTATAGAATAACAAATTAACAGAAAATAATTGCTTTTCTTCAGTATCATCAGCTTAAAAAAATCCTGTAAATCCCTGCGTAAAGGTCTGTCTTTCTATCAAACACCTTCTTAAGGCCTTCATTACCAGGAGAAGCCGTTCAAGGATTTTTGTAGTATTGACTCAAGGGAAAGAGCCCCAAATACATCAAAATCAAGAATATTTTGCCTGTTTCATATTCATAGTTTCTTCTTTATGTGCGACTGATTTATTCTGCTGCGTGCCCCCAGGGTGTGCATTGTCCAAAATAAAGGCTGCCAAAAAAAACTGAGAACAGGGAGCAAGTAGGATGGGGGGAGTTCAGCCGATGTTTTTATATGGCTGTGAGACTATTGCACATCTTGCATCCTCATGTGTGAATTCACCTTATGGTGTTTCTTAACAAAAGCATACTCGCTAAATAAATAACTTCAGCACAATGCAAGACATCGTGCCTGAAAATAGAAAGCTGCTCCGAGACAATTACTCCATGCTGTGAAATCCGCTCTCTCCTGCTTCAGTATTGTCTTAAGTTGTACTTGTGCAGCCATAGCATGTGCTTGTGTTATAAAGCACTGTGACTGCAGTAGAAAGTACAAATGCATGGAACGCAAGCACCCATGATTATTTCAGGGTCTGGTTTCGCCTAAGAGAGTGGTTTGATTTTCAGTGACTATTTCGCTCCCTGGCATGCATGGATATTGAAAACAAAGGGAGCACAAATTACTTTGAGGAAGTCTGCAAAGCCAGCGTTGCAGAGTGGGCTCTCTGTGGAGAGCACAATGCCCAAATTACAGAGAAGCAGACTGCAAGGCAGAAACTTGTAAGCCACTACGTGCAAATACGTTTCAGCAAGGGAAGCGGCAACTTGACAAAAGGCACAGCTCACAAGGCCACCTGCAAACTTTGCCCAGGTGTTGAGAAGCAGTTCATTAAGGGCTGCAATGAGGGGGATCTTTCTGCAATGGGAAGCTATTGTTAAGTGCCTCGACAGATGAGAGCAGACCCTTCTCCTGCCACAATAGCTGCTCACACCAAGCAAGACTCATTAAATATTCAGTTCCAGCCTCAAGCAGCTCATTAAGTCAGCAATGAGCGGTGACGCTGGTGTTGGAAAACCCTGCCTCAGTTAACATCACCATGCAGAGTCTCCTCGGATCTCTTGATGTTATTCTGCTCAGTACCTTTTCTGTGATGACCAGCTTGTGCTCTCTGCTTTGCATTAAATACAGGTAAAAAAAAGTGTCAGGTGGATTTAAGTTCTGCTGTTCTTTATAGGCCTTTTCAGAGATGACTCCTGGAGCCCTAGCTAAGTGTCTATTGCGTTTTTCTGTAGCAGTGTATGTAATACAAGTTTGCAGGATGGGATGAGGGTTATATGGCTTTTGTGTTAAAAACAAACAAAAAAACGTTATGTTTGCAGAATAACTTTCATGGCAGAACACCATGACACACAGCAGTTACAAATGCTCTATTACTGTCTGTCGGCTGTTACACAGCAGAAACTTTTACAGTAAGTGTATTTTCCCTGGAAATGCTGGTGTCTTAGGTGGATTTTGGCTTGAACTGTATGCTGGATATGTTTCTTGTGTGCAGAGTTTCTTTCTGAATGATGTATTTGAAACCTGTTTTGCAACCGCTAACTTTTGTGAGTGTAATTTCATATTCAGTAGTACTTAGCAATAATATACAGAAGCATTAATGATGGGTGGATGTCAGATGTCAATGAATTAGAGCACACCAGAATCCAGAATTAGGACTGTTAATTGTAGAAAACACACATGTTTTCACGCATTGGTATTTCAAAGCTATAATGTCTGAAAGTATGGAGCAGAAATGGAAGAGAAATGGAGAAGCAGAACATGTGCAAAAGTTTTTGGCTGTTGTTTCAGAGGGTAGTTTTTCACACCCTGAATTTATTATCTTTTTTTTCTTTTTCTTTTACCAGAAAGTGTTTTCAGACTGCCCATTTCTATGTGGAGGACAGCAGTTCCCCCCGTGTGGTCCCCAATGAAAGTATTCCCATTATACCTATTCCAGGTAAGACAGTCTTAAACTGCTGTGCTTGTGCTACTTGGAGTCTGTTTTAATTACATAAAGAAGAGAAGGATATGCTTGTGGTAATTCATGGGGGGTTGGTAGAAATTTGTTGTATCAGTGCTGCTTCATATACTATAAGGTGCTTTGCAATGGGGCTTTGAATGCCAACCCTGTATTTTTCCCTAGGCACCTCTCTCGTGTTGTTTTAATAGAAATTTCTGAATAACCTTTGTAAAATGTCAAAAATACGAGCAACACTTCTTAAAAATACAAAGGCATTGCATCCAGTGTGGAATAAGCCGCTCCATCAGGGAGGCTGTGGACAAGGGTTACGCAGCTCCACCGCTCTCTCGAGAGCGGGGGACTTGCCCCCCACTTTCAGGTGGGCAGAGGTGGTGTCTGCGGGGTCTCAGAGGGGAAAGCAGGACGCAGGGAAAAGCAAACAATCGCAAGTAAAGTCCAAAGGCGTATGTTAATTTGGTATTAATCAAGTTACCAAAAGCCAAATCCTCCCCTCAGCTATACCGACAGTGAAGCTGGAAGCAGAGTTTAGTACTTTTCTCTCTTTGTGAGACATTTCCCCTAGGAATTATTAAGTGTGGGATCCAGCTCCCTTTAAGCCGTGATGACAGAGAGCAGCTTGGTGTCACAGTGGCCTTTGCAGCCACTGCCTTGTTTGATGTTGGTTCGTTTCACAGGCAGAATTAAGATGCCCAAAGTGTTGTATTGACCTCAGTCTGTCAAATGCTCATACTCGCTGCTTCAAGGTGGTTTAAGTTTCCTTTTCGTATTCTGTAATTTGTGTCGTTGGTGTAGGATTCAGTCTGTAGCTAATTAGGTTCATTTTACCAAAAAACATTCAAAGCCATCTCTGAGACACTGAAGGAAACATGCTTCCTAGAAAAGTGAAAGAATCCGGTTATATTTTCCTTGATTTTATTCAGTAGACATGTGTGCCTTATTTCTAGAAAGAGTCTTTCAGAGTAGCCATGGGAACTAATATGAAAGGTTAGCTATTACGTTCCTGCAGAAAACATTAGGCAGTTTGCCTTGCAGTCTGATGCTGTGCCACTGAAAAGAAAAGCAAACGTGCTATCATCTCCTCTCCTTTCTGTGGCAGACATGTCCTGGCCACCTCGCGTCCTTTGTAAGAAGCCACCCTTCTTCTCCTTTAGGGTAACGGGAGATGGGAGGTTTTAGCCTTGCAATGAGCTTTCACAAAAGAACCTAAATAGTTGGAGAACTCCATTCTTCCTACTGTAAACCCGGGATGAGCGCTTCCCTGTTGGGGCTGCTTTTGGCAGTCAGCTTAATGGTCCCACCGCGCCTGCTGTCGTGTGGTACCTCCTTAGAGCTTGCGAGGAAGGGGAGGGTGAGCTAACCTGGACCCTCTGCAAAGCAGTGTCAAAGCACAGGGGATTACGAGCACAAGGCAGTGGGAGGAGATACATTCTCCCCTTGGAGAGAAGTCTCTGGCCATTGTGTAGGTTTTTCACTGTAATTGAGACAACTTTTTTATAGATAAAGAAACCAGCAGAAAGTTCAGCATCTTTTCATGCTGTGGTCTGTGTTGCTGAGACAGTGGTTCTTCCCCTGTTTTGCAGGGATGTTCTGATGGTCAGTCCATTAATGACCGGACAGCATTCATATAAACTGTAATTTATACTGAAGAAGTTCCATTAAAACTGTTCAGGTGACAGGTACCATCAGGCTAGCACATGCCATTCTAGCATGTAACAACAGGTGACAGAACAGAAGAAAATTGCTTTTTGGGGCTGTCTTGCCATGACTAGAACAAGCTGGACCACAGCAGCTTTGGGACTGACATGATGCCCCATCACTGCTGTGCACACTGTGGCCTGCTCAGGCTCGGTAATGCTAAGAGCGAGCTGCTCACCCCGATAATGGGCACTGCAGATTAAGGCACCTGCTGAGCAAGTGCTGCAAGATATCTCAAGAAGCTCTGTAGTTCAAAATCTACAAGGACTGCCGATGAGCTCTGAGGCGCATGAAGAACTGGGACTTAGAGGTTTAGTCTAGTTGGATGCAAAGGTGAATCCAGCCCTTGAATTCCCAATGCAATCACAAGATTTTTGTGGCTAAGATAGACGTTTAGACACCTGCATATAGATATCCAAATGGAGATGCATTGACCTGAAGCTGGATCATGCCCAGAAAGTCTTAAGAGAGAATGAACTGATGAACTTGAAGATCTTGGCACTGACAGTAAAGCTATTCAGGCCACCAAAATACAAGTCACCCTCTGGAAGTGCCTCTCTGTGTCTATTAGCTATTACCTGTACAAGGAGCTGGTAATGAGGCTCAGTGTTAGTAGAGATAAATTCCAGCTATGATGGCTTTTTCCAAAGATGGGAGCTACTGCCTGGAAAGATGCTGAAGCTGTCCTAAACATTTCCCTTGTTTGGAGATGTCGAAGAGGCCTGTTTTCCCCCATATACCTGTTGCTAAATGACAGTCTCCTCTGACGTCAGCTGCTACTCCCACATAAGCAGCCCACTGAAGTGCCTTAAAAATATTAAATGACAAAATTTTCCTTTAAACTGATCACAACTGATGAAATTATAAGCCTCTGAACTTTTCCTCTGGAAGCTGCCAGAGGGTGTGAGAAAGTCTTACTTGCCATGTTGATCCTAAAAGCAAAATGTAAGTGGCATTTCAAATTTTTTGAAGTAATCCTGTTAGGTTGTGAAACCCCATCCTTATAAAAGAAATTTGAATAGATCCCCATGGGACCATGCATCTGCCTCCTACAATTCAGTGGACTAATTTCTGCTCTGAGTTATGAGCAAGCAGCCACAATGATGGATATTTAGGGCAGCGTATCTGAAGACAGGAGATTTGCCAAGGCCCATCTACAGCCTGCAGTGAGCTGCCGGTCAGAGGGAGCTGAGCGGGTTTGGCTTGCCTGGTCCTGGCCAGGTGTGGGGTGGCTCTGCCAGGTGTCTGGAAGCCAGGCACAGCAACATCCTGACACAGCTCACGAGGTTTCAGAAGCGGCACTGGCATCTCTGCATGCCACCGCTCTGCTCCGTGACCTGTCGGCGTGCTCAGAGGTAGCTTTCGTGTTTAGTTCTGCACCGCATTCTGCTCTTATTTAGGCAAGCCCTCTGTCTTCTCAGGTCTATGAGCTCTAAAATCAATCTGCCTGCTACCTACAATAGACAAACAGTACAATTCATCAGGTCCAAAATCTAAAACAATCTTCCTGTAAAGGAATTATTTTACCTATTTTCTATTTCACTTCCCATGGCATACGTGCTTAATTATTGTGCATGAAGCCACATCACCCATAGGTGTGTGCTTATCTGTGCAAATTTGCTCTGAGACTCAAATCATTATCATTATTCATAATTATCTGCACTGCTTGATCTAGAGAAACACGGGACAAAGGAGATATCATTAACTGAGTCACCCACTGGATATTACAATTGAGGTATAAATCTAAACTCACATAAGCCTTACACCTGACAATAATGCATCTGTAATCAATGCAGATTTCTCAAACTCCCCTGCTGTTCAGCCCAACAAAATTATTTCTCCATGTCTTCTCTCTTTGCCTCCACACTCAGTTAATTTTGGCCACATCCACATCATCTTTGCCTGGATCTCTCTGCTATAACATTTGGTCTTGGCAAGACCTCGTTCTCAGCAAACCAGCTCCTGGTCCTGTTGGTTTGGTTTTTTCCATAGTTTTTTTCAGTATCTGGGTAAAACATTTCTGGACTTGATCCTTTTTGGTAGAGTTGGGTAAGTAAGAATAACAGCAACATCGTAGTTGCAGACCTGTATGTTTTTTGCAGCACTGCAAAACAAAATGCATCCCATGTCAGTTTTCCTGTCTTCTCGTTGCTAGACCTGCTCCACAACAGCAGTGCAGAAGTGCACCTCTGTGATGACATCCAATAGTGGAACTAGCAAAAACTCCACTTCTGCCCTCCTACTCTCCTTTGTTTCAGAGCTTTCCTGCTTTTGGGTGTTTGTTCTGGATCTTGCTGTGGCTTTACTGGTTTCTTGCCCAGCCCATGGACACAACAGGCACTGTGGCCCTGGTGTTAGCAGGACTTGTGAGATCCGTACAGAGGTAGTTGAGGCTTGACCCTACAGCAAAACTCTGCATAGTCTTGACCACAGTTCAGAGAAACAGGCTGGCCAATGCAACTGATTCATTTAGCATATTATTCCAGATGTCTTTCACCATTTTTAGTACAAGTAAAATGTCTCAGGTGTGATGCCAGTCATTTCAGCTGTGTCTAGACTACAAGACTAAGGAGCACATCCCATTTCTTGGATCAAGGTGCATGCAGTTTTAAGTTTAAATGGCAGTAAATTAATCTTTTAACTAGTACTGGAATTTATGAATAGTGTATTTAAAATAACTAGAGGCACAATCCAATGGAGAAACACTCTCGTGCTTCTTTAAGAGTGACTCGGGGTGTGTGCATGAGCCCAGGAAACAGCGGAGCAGCCAGTTACATTGCAGTGAAAAGGTGTCTGGACCACCTCATGCCATCGTGTGAAGGTGTAAAGCCAGTGCAGCCATGGCCCTCCTTCATTTCCCTCCCTCTTTGCATGGTTACAAGAAGGAGTCCTATCAAGAGTTCATCTTACTAACTTTTAGCTTCTGTTAAATCTCTGCAGAATTTTGAAACCTTCTTCCTTATTCCTTTAATAACCATGGTTGCCTTGAACCTTTCCTGATGAACGTCGGTGCTTGTTGGGCTTTTTTACAAGCCCAGCTCCTGCACTTCTGATACCTTCTGGGAGTATCCACCCCGTGATAAACTGTTTCTGTTAAGAGACTGTAACAAGAGGTACCTCATTTGACAAAGAAACTGCAGGTTCCCAACAGAGCCTTGGTATCTTACTGTCTTCTGCCAAGATATAGCTGTCTCAAGCTGCATCCCAAAGCAGAGCACCAGGACATGTCTGTGCCTACTACAGTGGTGGTGTATTGAGCACAGCGATCCTCTGTGCTCTGTGCTAGAGACTGACAAGGTACAGGAAAAAGTGCCAAGTGCAGCTCAGGACATGTTTCTCAAGGGCATGAAGCTCTTCACTGAGCACAGACGTAGTGCTTTTCAGCTGTTTAAGACTTTTTTTCTGCTTTTTGCTCCCTGCGGATTTATGTCCCAGCACCATATTGTGAATTGTACCTATCTTCAGCTTCAATTAAATTCATGAATGCAATATTGAAAACACAGCTATCCTCTGAAGCCAAGAAGATATCAAGGTATTTTAGGGAACATCCACCTTCCTTTTTCTCTGCTATGAACCCTGCTCCTGCAGAACACTGAAGAATTTATGGTATGATATCTAACCATGGTACTTGTGGAGGCTTTAGGAGCTGGATAAATCATCCAAAAACATGTTTTCTTGGTGGCCATGTGAATTGCGGATGAGAGGTGTCACACTGGGATGCAGAGCCCTGGAAGTTGAACCTCCGTGTGCTTAAATGTAAGGCATGTTATGGAATTGATGGCATGACTGAGACCTGAGGATGGAAATATGTGAGGTTAAAATTGTGTTCCTTAGCAGGCAATATAAAATAAGATCAGGCTTAATTTCTGTGCTAAGGAGAAATTCACATTGTTTCATTCTCTTGGAGTGAAATTGTTTTTTAGCTTAAAGGGAAGAAGTGTATTGCTATTACATTTATAATTAATGATAACCTAATCTAAAATTTGTACAAGCAGATTTAAACTGAGCTCTTATTTTGACACATATAAAATTTTATCATTAACATCTTTATACTCCTGACTGACACATGGCTAATAGCATCGTAGTAGATTAAATCTTGAAGCAAGAGAGATGAATGTAGCTACAATATTACACAGGTGATTTTTCATATTCTGCTTTTTCATGTGTCTCCCCTTTATCAGAAACCTGCCCTTGTGTTCATTTGACTTGATCATAACAAATAGATTGCAATTATCTTGCTGAAAGGACTTCTGTGTTTTTCTTTCAACACGCCCACCTATCCAGGGCTTTCCAAATGTATTTGAAGTGTTTCCCGTGACTTTTCACTTTGAAAGGCCTTTTTTATTAAAAACAGCACTTCATATGCATGATTACAAAAATGTGAGCATTAATGAGGAATAGTGTCCCCAATAATCAACATTCACTATTTATCTTAATTTATTTTAATTTATGAATTGTGTAAAGTACTAAGGTCCATGACTTCAGGAGGATAGCAGCCTTAAAGGGCTTCAGCAGGTAGTTTGGTCTCCTAGAATGAAACCCATTGTATTGCCTGTTTAGTGTTTATGCAGATATGATCTCCACAGAAAGCAGACACCTTCTGAATATTAAGGGGGTTTTAATGACTTTTTTTAATCATAAATTAATTGATACTGATTTTATAAAAATAAAACTGTTGTTATATATCTGGCCATCTTTTATACAGCAAGCAATGTGATCAGTCAGAAAAATTAATTATTCCAAATGAAATACGATGGCTTCAGTTGCATTCTTATTTTTAATAGTTAAGCAAGGAAAGCCAGTGTACTGCAGAATTCAAGGCTCTGACTATATAAATGTGTATAATTCAAATACACTAAATCTAAAAGGGTTTGAAGAAAGCTGGGCACCGCCCTTTTTTACATGTGGAATTACTCGTGGAGTCTAGTATTTGCGTGACTTGGATCAGGATCTGGCTGTGGAGTTGCCTGCTCAAACATTTCAGATTCAATCACTGCCGAAGTCTGAGCTGAATGTGAAGTTTCTGGTCCCTGTAAGTGTGTGCGCTTCGGAGTGTGCACTCGATTTGTAGGTTTGGAGGTTTTTGTATATTGTAGAGGTGAACACCTGACCTTAGCGGAATCGATAGGAGTTTTCCAATAACCTTTACTGGGGCAGAATTTTACCCAAGGGTATGCAATTAATCCTTGCAATATTCTTTATGATCAGTCAGTCTTCTAGAGACAGACCAAATAGAGACATACTTGGGCTTTACATCCCCGTTCAGTCCTGTGTGTTGTATGCACTCTCCTATTGCATGGTACAGTTGCATAGATCCTATTCAGACCTGTGCCACGAGTGCCCCATGGCTCCTTGTGGAAATGAATCTGTTGGAATCGCACTCCGCGTGGTTATTTCTGCAGCAGTGCTGCATGTGAGGGCAACCTTTTGCTATAGCTCTGCAGCTTTCGTTCTGGTACATATTGTAGTTTACTGAATGGCTGTTAGACTCAGTTTTAAGCAATACGCATCCTAAATATTGATGCTAGGTATTCCAGCTGCTTGCAGAATGTTTCTGTCCATCTTTGTAAAAAAGAAAAACCCTTGAACCCCACTGAATGTGGTTAACAATAAAATAAATATATATATTAAAAAAATCCTGAGATTGCATTTAATGCTCTCTCCAGCAGTGGAGAAGAAGAGGGTGGAAGATGAATTGACATCCCAGGGTTGAGTGCTGCTGGGAACAGATTGGTGCTTGTTTGCTATGGATATGGGAAGACATTTGTCAGATACGTTATTTAACAGATCTGTGAGTTAAGAAGTCAAATCCAGTTCTAGTATGGTGCTCCTGGTAGATACTTCTTTCCAGTCAGGAAAACTTTTTTGCAGAAGGTGAGAACTGTGAGGATACGCTGCTGAGAGTGGATTCTCCACGACTAATGTCACTAACAATGTCACTGGTTTCATGACTGTCGTAAGCCAGGTTTTTGCCGCCTTCAGAAAGGGCAGTTTCCCTGGCACTTCGCTATTCTTCATGCTAATGGAGTAGGATCAACCCATCTACACCACGGACAACTAATCCTTCTTCCCCTTCCCCACAAATCAATTAATCCTTTCTTATCAGCCAGATCAGCAGCCTGATTCAGTTCACTGCTCAGCCCTGCAGGCAGGGAGCCGAGTGGGAGAATCCCCCTGTCCTTTGGCTGAAGCCAGCTGTGAAGGGCACACTGAGAATTGATGGAGGTGCTTCTGAGATGCCAGGGATGGCACGGGGCTGCTGAGCAGTGCGGTAGGTGGCTGCTGTTGGAGCAGATGGGCCAAGCCACGTGGCGGCTATGGCACATGAGTCCAGGTGGCTTTGCAAATGAGAGGCTGAAGTGTAGTGACTAACAAACAAATGGAATAAACTTTCACATTAAAAGTAAGGCGTAAGATACAAGGAGTATATTGGATTTAGTAGAATGGGTAAGATAATAACTGAAGAACAGGAAGCATTTAGAAACAGAACAAAAGACATGGGTGAATTTTCTTACCAAGACTTCTTCATGTGTGTCAAACATCTGGTCTTCAGAAACACCAAAACTCCAAACTAGACAAAGGTAATATGAAGAAGCACTTCGGCTTTGACCTTCTGGATTAATTCCTGAGCCAAAACCGTCTGTTCCAATCCAACCCCACTCAACTATCCAGTGAGCTCTCAGGCTATAAATGAATCAAAATGAATCTGAGATTTTATTATGTGGAAGTGCCATCTCTGATATGATATCCTGTTTTTCTTTTGAAATTGAACCCTATTGCTTTAACATTACAAAGGCAGCTTATTAAGTGGGAAGTATAGGAATATCCTTCCTGGCAGGACTGCTAATTATCCAAACTTCAAATATAACCCTGTTTGAACTTTATTGCTTCTACACACTTTGGGCTTCTTTTGAAAGTGGCTGTCTTCTGAAGGGATGTATAAAGTATTCTGCATTGTCAATTGCCATTCCTCAAAAAAATGAGATGCAAGTAAAGGTTTTCCTCTACAATCATTTTTTTAAACAAACATGACTTTCTTCTTGGCATGCTGTCTTTGCGGCAGGGAATGAGCTGCATTGTGGTCCCCTTTGCTTCTGTGTTTTTGCTACTCCTCTCAGGCACTTGTCGAGGATGGGAACTCCACCGAAGTGTTAAATACCTAGCATAGTAGTTAAACATACCCCCCACCTCTCAGCTTCAGTAGTGTCTGATTATAAAGAATATTGCTACGTTATATTATTTACATTGATGAATGTATATACAATTCCTTTAAGTTCTGGAGACTTCTGCTCTTGTCCATCTAAGATTACTTCTTTCTCTGCGCAACACAAAGGGTTGGTACATTCAGCTCATTCAGAGCCAGATTCAGCTCATATTTTGTAGTGACATAAATCCAGAATCATTTTATTGACACCGATAAAACAGATGGCTAAACCCAAGCTAGACAGAACTTTAATTATATCTGCGGTGTTAGAGGTGAAGGTATCTTATTAAAACATTTCCCACTTCTCTTTGAACAGCATGTAAGTCTTGCAAAATGTAAGGATCATACGGACAATATCAAATGTTGCTTAAGCTTCTGGGTGGGAAAAAGTATATGGTGTAAAAGGGAATATGCACAGAATGACTATGAGAGCTCCTAATTAGCCATTATAGGTTTCCATTAATCTCTTCAATCGACTATAAGAATTATAATCATTCAAGTCTATTTGTCTTAAGATCTAAAGAAGGCTTAACCAAAGCCTTTGGACTGATGATAGTGCAAGGAAAAGCATATTCTGTGCATCTAGCTACATCTGTTGGTTTTCTTAGAGCAGGTCACAGCCATCTTCGGATAACATCAGAGCAGATACCATTCAGGAGTGCTGAGCACGTCAGTACACATTTTCCCAGAGGTCTGGCACGCTGCCTGTGGCGGGGCATGTATGTACTCCAGCTAAAATAATTTGCGTTCTTGGCTGAAAAGTTCAGAGTTGGAGGTCATGAACAGAAAAATACAGCCCCAAATTACTTTCACACTCTTCTGGTTCATTGGTTAGTGTAATAGACTATATCTTGGGGGTGGCTGCTTTCTGGTGGCTATCAGCTGGGGGCAAGATGGGTGTGCAGCCGGGGAGCTGCCGGTCCCCTCTGGGCTGCCATGTCCCTCCAGGGGTGGCCTCCTGCGCGGTGCCTGCCACATCTTGCACCGTGCTATCCCAGCAGTTTGAAAGCTGGAAATCATAAGTGGTTTATTGAGTTTCTGATATTTGTGGTTCTGATTTTAATCTTCCTAATATGAAACAATTACATTTACTCCAACGTGGGTTTCCTGAGTTTATGGGCACCTTCAGCAGCATAAGCTCTCTCTCACCCAGTGAGCTCATACATCAACAGTATTTCCTATTTAATTTATTTAATGCTTAATTGTTGCCCATGTTATCAAATAGAGTAAGAAACTGCATTGGGTTATGGCTTCTGGAGGGATTCAGAAGTGAAAAAGGGAGGAGAAACAATAAAGGATAGTGAACAAGGGAAGTGAATTAGCAGTGGCTATAAAGGTGGAGACACACTGCCACCATGCAGTGATGATGATAAAAAGAAAGCTGACCATAGTTTGCCATGGATCTCTGGTGCAGACCCATCCTTGAAATTGGTGGGAATTCAGTGGACCAGAGAGCACGTCATCTGTAATGTATTTTTTGGCTCACAGATCACAATTAAAATTAAATTCTTCCTTCTGCAAAATTAAATTGGACACACTGGTCTGCGGCAGTGAATCCTTGATCTCAGTTGGTCTCAGCTGAGCTAGACTACTCAAGAAAAAAACCTAAATGATAACTATGGAACTTTTCTTGTGAGAGTATTTGAAATTGCTATCATAGCACAAGTTATTTTCAAGGAAAACTAGGATGTATGGGTTACTTCTCAGGAGAGGAATGATTGTTTTACAGGCTCTTGCTATTGACTGCTGTTCCTGTAGATCATTCCACTCAAGTGTCTTGGCTGCAAAAATATTAATACAAATGTTGTTGTGAGATGATGATGTTCTCAATATTACATAGAATAAATGTTATCACTTAAATATTTCGAAGCGCCAGCATTTCTGCATGCTGCAGCTTTTTGCTAAGATAAGCATACACTTGTCAAATGTTTTGAATCCTGTATTATTCAGTAAATGAGCATGTGGTTAATTAAAGTAGCATTACTATACTGGGTGGTGATCAGATTGCAAACATATCTCTAACAATTGGCTCTTGTAAATAAAATAGAAGAGAGCTGATTGAGATCTGAAAATGCCAATAGATGCAAAAAGCCACCTTAGAGCATTACCTGATAAAATAAGAGTAGAGAAGTAATGACATGGTCAATATTAATTGTCATCAGCTGGAAAGAAATCAGATTGTCAGGGATCTATAAAATTCTTGCCAAAGTAGAACCTCATTTACACATACAGATCTTCATACCCTTTGCTAAGAAAAGCATATGTGACAGCTTAGAGGTTTTAGCTGCCAAAGATCTTTCACTCTGAATACAGTAAATGTCACATCTATTTATTTATCGTTAAATTTTGCTAAGTATCTGTAGAAATATTTGGATTTTTTCAATCATAATGTAGATGTTTAAAAGGAAAAGAATCCAGATTATAATGCAGCTGTAGCACCAAACCATATGGCTGCTAAATAGGAGCAAAAATACACCACTGAATTACTGGGAGTAAACATAAACTGGATGCAATCTTCAGAAGAATATTAAATGGAATATATAAATACCAGAGTATTGCCATAAAATCATGCAATCAGACAATAGTCGCCATCAGGCAATAGATTATTTCACATGCTGAAAGTAATCACAGTTGTATAGCAATTTACATTTCCTAAATGCCAGGCTGAAAATATTAACTAATGAATCTTGGCAAGCGCGGTGTTTCCACCAACTGCAGTGGTGGTTACACCACCACCTAGGCCCTTTTTGAGAGACAGAAAGGGAGAGAAATAAGGCAGCCATCCCACACCCAAGCCAGGTGCTTGAAACAGTCTTGTTTGTCTTTAATTCAATTCAAGCCTTTGACTTCTGTCTTTGAAAAAAGGTCTGTGGGTGATTTATTGGTATATTGGGTGGAATTTGCACTGTGCTGAGCAAGAACAAATGGTCCAGTGGAATACATATTCAATGTTATGAACAGTGTCTGGCATGAGAGAGAGCTCAAATTAGTGTGGGTGTTGTGGTGCCTGTTCTTTTGCTCAGAGACAGTTTCCTGATAAGTCCATTTGGGTTCTACATCATTGTGTAAAAAGGAAAAGGTTAATAACTTCCAAGAGAAAAGCCTGTGTGTCTGCTCAGTCTGGTAAAAATGTACTGGGAGCAATCGTCAACTGTAATTTCCTATTTTGGGTCTCTTCTGTTCTTTTTATACAATGTGGGAGGAGGCCTCTTCATCCCATCCACAGCTATCTTCGAACCACGAACAAGAACTAAGCAATCCTTGGAACTTCTGTTGGAGTTTGCAAAATAGCATCCTAGGGAAGAGACTCTCGGTATTCATAATTGTAGTACTTAGAATTAGATATATATTACAAAGAGTTTATCTCAAAATCGGCCAGATTCATCAAGATTTCTTATTATTGCATATTGAATGAGCTCTGCCCTTGGGAAACTCAGATCTAGGTGATACTGAGAGCAGACTTTCTCTCCTGAAGTTTTATGATGAGACAAGTAGCAACTCTGAATATCTCTTTCTTTCTACAGATGATATGGAAGCAATTCCAGTCAAGCAGTTCGTTAAACACATCAGTGAGCTGTATTCTAATAGCCAGCATGGGTTCTCAGAAGACTTTGAGGTACGATTTAATGATCCACTAATAAAATGTTGTTTTCCCAAAGTTAATTGTGTGTTAATAGTTATGGACCGTGCGACATCTGTGTGATGCTGTAATGTCAGGTAAATGCAATGCTCAAAGGTATCAGAAGAAATAGGGAAATACCAGTTTGCCTCCAGGTATAAGCATTGTGGGACTGGGCATTTACAGATGCTTTCTAACCACCCCAGATTTGGTGCCTTTAAGGGGGGACCCTCTGAGATTTTTATTAAACAGGAAAAGCTGCCTGCAGTCCCCCAGGAACAACGTGAAGATACAAGCAGTTGGGTTTAACTCCAGGCTTTTCTTACAATCTGCAGCTTATTTTACTGTTGTTGGCCCAGAATTTGCTCCTCTTAGTCACACTGAGAAGTCCCAGACCCCCTGCGTAGCCCAAAAGGAGGAACACAGTGCTCACTATGAGTAATAGTAGTGGAATATAGTCTTTTTATGAAAACCCAAACTGTGGGTCAGTTCGTGGAGTCCTTGTTGATGGTCTGTTCAGCCAGGAAAGATTATTGTTGAAATCGTTGGTTATTTTGTTCCAGTAAAACCAAGGAGAAAAGGCTTCAGGATTTAGTTGGTGAGCTTTACCTAATGTGTCTTTTCTAAAGTTTGCAACTTGTTACCTGTTTAGGACAGATTCTGACTTACAAATCTGCTATAAATTGGAGGTAATTCCAATGAAGTGAAAGTAGTTTTCCACCTCTGGATTACCAAACCCATATCATGCAAGCATGGTAAACATCCCCCAGTATGAGGACGGGCTGCAGAGTCAAGCCTCGATAAGCACAAGTCAGTATTCTCTGGCTAGTTTTTAGGCACTTCTTTCATTCAGTCTAACCATAGTCACTGCTGAACCTTTGGAAGTATGGAGAACCAGGGGGAGCCCCAGGAAACGGCATGGACCTGTGCTGTTGGCTTCCCCACCAGCAAAAGGAGGTTTCTTTGTGTGTTGCATGTGAATCAGAGAGGCAGCTCTGCTTACAAACAAGGCAATGAACCATAATAGGTGGCCTAATATCTACGGCTTCATCGCTTACTGCAGTAAAGACAAGACTGTATGCAGGGATTGTTTTTAATGGGATCATTTAAAACATTTATTGTCGCTGTTTGGTTACTGTCTACAAAGACTGCCTGCTTTGTCTGATGCCCAAAAACTGTTGTGTAAGTTAGAAACATTTTGTATTCATGAGGAAGGCAAATGTGTAAGGTGTTAAAGTGATTTAGTTCAATTGACTGCTGGCTGGATGGCTGAGCAGGAATATTGAGGCATTTAACAATGTTGATGGTATTCAGGACAAACATTTATTCTCCAGAGAGTAGAATTTGATCAGGGTGATCAAATGCGACTCACTCTTCTCAATTATTTATGAATTGCGACCCCGGTGCTATTCATCACAGCTGGGTTTTACACCATTTAATTATTCAAAATAATCAGCAACACATCTGTAAACTTGGTCTGGCTTTAAGCAGGCTTTGCTTCAGCTGTCACAAAATCACTGCTATTAACAAATGTTGGACACCTTCTGCCCGTGTTTTAGCAAAGAAAAACACTGCTCTAATAGCCTTATTTTTCCCTTCCTCCTGGAGTTCCCTGCTGCGAGTGCCACGCCGTGGCAGCCAGTCAGAGAGATAGCTTTGGCCAATTAGTCCTGTGCTGGGGAGCGCAGGGTCCCCTCTGAAGGGAAGTTAAACTGCTTCGACCGCACTGCACATGCCAAATTCTGTTCTCCGTGCTGGCTTAAAATTCGGAGAGTCTGCTTTGAAGTCAGTATAGCTACTCCAGATGTATTTCTCCATAGCTGAGGTCTCAGCTTCCTAAAGAGTACATGAAATGTCCTCCTGGAGTAAGGAGAAGGAACAGGAACAAGACAATCGGAGTCTGGGATAAACCATCTGGCTCCCTTGCACTGCTTATGTTCTGCCCTGCTGACACCCCATGGGCCTTACTTTCTTCCTTATGGATCACAGTGATGAGACGGAAGAGTAAAACCTGGGATTTTTCACAGGGCCTGTAGGTGAAATGTTTCTCAAGTGCCTAAACTGGCTCAGAGATCAGAATCCCAGTTTTGAAAGTGGCTGCGGGACAGAGGAGCCTGAGGTTACGTTTACACAGTAGCTGTCGGAAGTGGCTAGCGATGTAACTTCCCACACGCAGTCAGATCCAGCCACGGTGTGTTGTGCTGGAATTGTATCTGCTACCTACAGCGAAGACTTAGTTAATGTTCTATGGAGAAACAGAAGGATTGCAGCTAAAACAGAAAATCCAGTGTTAGAGGGCTGCTAGCCTTGGGTGGGACATAGCACAGCCGTATCACGCCTTCATGCCTGGGGAACTTCTGAAAAGAGGTATAAGGTTCTGCAGTCATATGGGCTTTTTACAAAGGAATCTGCTTTTTGCATCTCAAAGGAAGAGAGAAGATGGCAAGGAGATGCTGAAAACATGTGATCGATACTACAGAATAGATAAATCTTCCCAAGGATAGCCAGTGCGTGGGATGTTTTTAAAAGAAAGGAAGATCAAAAATCTCTTCAGAAATCTCTGTGGCAGGAGGTTTATGGTGGAACTTGTGAAAGGAAAGACTAAACTAGGCACACACATACTCTGCCCGATGTAGAAGGTAAACATTTTCCATTTGTTTGTTGCTAGGTTTTGGTGTAAGTCTCTTCCTGCATTTTTGGCAGTGGGTTGTGGGTTGTATTGAGGTGGTTTTTACATGAAGAAGATTCCTTTGAAAGTAAATGGTGTGAATACTCTCTCCTTCTCTTAAAATGAGCTTAATTACTGCTAAATATTTTGTGAATGTGCTTAGGAAGCGTTTTATGTGCAGAGGAAAAAATTACTTTGAACTCACAGATCTTTCCATGGAAAATACATCCAAAATGAATCCTTATTCCCTTTGGGTAGTCACAGTGCAAGTAGCCAGCTTTATTGTCTGGTGATAGCTGGGCTTTCTTGTATATACAGACTTGTTAAGATTTCCTTTGAGTCCCGTGAATTTTCATTTTTTGATATAAACTAGAAATATAGGATGCAATTTAATACTGAACAAACAAATAGCTTTTTAAGATAAAATCCACAATCCTGCATCGCCAGTGCTGGTCTCTGATATAACTCTTTGTATTCTATCTTGGAATTTGTTCAACCTAACACTGAAAAGAGTTCAAGGAGGTTTTTTGGCTTGCTTTTGGGCAGCTCCAGGACTCTCTTGCTGTGGCGTACAGGCTGAGGTACCACATTTTTACAGGGCAGCACTGGGGCAGGGTTTGGTGGCAAGACTGAAGAGAATTGAGAGGTTCCTGAGCCAGAGATTATATCTACTCCTTGTCTAGCCACAGATGTTCTTGGCATCATTATGTTTGATAGTCTTTGATAGACCTTTCTTCCGTAATCTTCTAATTGCCTCTTGAACCCGTTTAGACTTCTGGTGTCCAAAGCATCCCATGGCAATGAATTCTACAATTTGTTCCACAAGAACAAACTTCCTTTTGGTTTCAACTCATGCCTAATAACTTCTCTTGGTGCCTCCTAGTTTTTGCATTAGAGAGTACATCCCTCTTCATTTAAATGCCTCACATGATTGTGTCTGCCTCCCGCATATTCCCCCTTAATCATCTGTTTTCAAATCTGAAGAAGTCTAAACTGTTGTTGTGTTTGAGGAAGCCATTCTAGACTTATGATGACTTGTTCCCTCTGTACCTTTCTGCTTCCTTTACCATACCCTTTTCAAGATGGGAAAGCCAAAACTGTGCACGGCGTTTAATGAGTGGGTTTACTGCAGAGTTCTGTGGGAGCACAGTGACGTTTTCTGTTTGTTTTTCTATTACTTTCCTTCTTTCTAACATACTATTTGTTTTTTAACAACTACTGAGCACTCAGCTGACATCTCCAGAAAACTATCAGCTGTGACCCCAAGGTCTTGTCACTGAATGGCAATAGCAAATTGGGAACTTGCCAGGATGGATGTATAGTTATGGTTGTTTTTCCCAAGTGCATCACTTTGCATTTATCAACATTGAATTTCATTTGCCATTTTATCACTCAGCCTCTCAGTATTGCGAGATTGTTCTGCTTCCCTTCACAAACAGCTTTTGTTCTAATTATCCTGAATAATTTTATATCATAAACACACTTTGTCTTCTCTGCAGTCCATTTGTGAATAGATTAGGTCCCCATAAGGTCCCACTGGTGAAATCTGAACGCTGACAATTCCTGGGCAGGTGTGTCACACCTCTAACCTGTTGGTAGACAAGGCGAGTTTGTCTTTTGCTCCAAGACAGATCAGTTTTTTAAGTAATGTCTTCTGAGAGGCCTTTTCACAGACATTTTGGAAATCCAAATATGCTATTCTCTTCCACACTGTTCTTACCTATAGACTTCTTCAGGGACCTCTCCACAGCGTGTTAGAGGTAGGTGTTCACCAGCTCTGCTATTTATGGCAGCGTCTAGCAGTTTGCCCCACAGAGAAGTCAGATTGAGTGGGCTGTAGTGCCTGAAATCCCTTCTGGATCGCGTTTTAAAAACTGATGTCACATCTGTCAATCTTCTGTTCCCCTGATAGCCTGACTATATAGGACATGTGCCCTCCAAATTCTTGTATCAAAGGGGGTGTGAAGTGCCACCTCCCACGGCAAAGCTTTTCGCTCCCTCCCCTTGGCTGGTGACTGGAATTAACACGGGAAGTTTTTCGAGTAGTCGTCTCCTTTTCCTCTAAGAAAGGAACACTAAGCCAAGGAATCACCGTCCATCCCCAAAGCTAACTGTGAATTTTTATAGAGATACAGTATTTTGATTTTTGAGATCAGACAATTTTATTTCCCTCCTCCCTAATTCTGGAGCGGGCTGGTCAGCGCTGCTGCGGGAGCGATTAGAGTGGGTGAATGCAATCTCCGCAGACCTCTCCTGCCTGTGGCCGTGTGAGTGTAATGATTCATTGCCAATTTGGAGTCTGAACAGGCTCGCTGAACTTGGAGGCAGGCTGTCTAGCTCCCTCATCACATAAATTGAAAATATCTTTATACTCCAGTGGCACCTTCTTCTAAATGTCCTGAAATGTAAGAAAATAACATAAATCTATATCTTCAGTGATGTGGCAGGGATTTGCTAATGTTATTCTCATGGTTGCTGCTGCTTGGGGCAGGGGTCACTAGCTCTTTTTAACCGGTGACCTCAGAATGTTATTCTCTAGCGAAGGGCTGCATTGAAGACAGATAACACTGCACTTTGCACATTTCTTGAGACAGTGAAAACACTGTGTAGTTATACTGGCATCCCTTACAGATTAGACAGGGCTTACACCAGACACACGCTTATAACTGCATCTACACCAAGGAATTTGGCAGCAGAAATATGCCATTTCAAAAGCATGCTGCTAGTAGACATTACTGCACTGGGAAATGTTTTATAACCCTGGCCCAAAATTGCCATAACGAGAAGTATTCTCAGCCTGTGCATTGCTGTACTGGCACCGGAGGGAAGCAGCACTGTGAAGCTGGAGGAGGAAGGATGGCTACAGAATAGGGTCTTCCTGGAGTTCTCAATTCTTATCTCACCGCTTCACCTACCCTAAGAAATTGGCATTGTGAATTAAAAGATAAAGCTGAAGAGAAGCAATAGAAGAAGTTTGGATATCTGGGCTTTCTGTTGCTAGCCATAGCCCTGCAGCTATAACTGAAGATCCTGCCTGGAAGCCCCACTCGGAGCAGCCGTGGCCCCGCACGGGCAGTGCAAGGCTCCAGCCAGGCTCCGACACCTCCCTTCAGAACGAAGGGCAGGATGCTGCAAGCAAGCATTCCTCCACCATCCTCTCCTCTCTCATTCATTTACGTGAATTTTTAGCTGTCTATTGATTCCTCTGCTGTTATTCCTCTGTTGAGTTTGGTTTGTTTATTTCCCCCTTCTTTCTAGGCTGCCCCCAGCTTACCTCTCTCTTGAGAGCTGCCAGAGAGTTGATGCTAGTGCTAAATTATCTCAAAAATCTACACTGTTCCTTTGGGATATCTTCAAATACTATCTCTGTCGGTATGCCATCTCTACATTTGCTGTGATGAAACATCAAGAGTGCTACCAGAGAATTCTCTACTTTGGGATTAAAATAATACATGCAAAATGATTTTAGGGGTGGATGAACTAGCTGCTTTCATGCTGAAAAGTATCACAATAATACCAAAACATAGCTATGGATGTTCTCTAATTTAGTCCGTGAGATTAGGATCCTTTCTTTGTTCGTGATTCCTCCTCATTTCTATTCATAGGCTTTCACAGTTCAGCCCCTGCTAGGACATCAGGCTGAAGTAATGGGAAACAACAGCAGCGCTGCATAAGGCCAAATCAAGAGACCGAGTTCCTGCTCAGGCACTGTAGCAAAAATTCTTGCTCAGAACCTTATATTGCCAGCACGACACTGGAACAGTTTGATTTTACGCAAATGGAAATTCTTTGAAGTTTAAAAGAAACTAATCTGTAACTTGTTTCAGAAAGGCAATGAAAATGGATCGTTAAACCTGGGTGTATCAAATTCCAATTAGCATTAGCATGGACAATATAATTAAAAGGTAAATTAGCCATAATAGCATAGACTAGAACACTTTTTAAAGTAACTAACGGTCAATTGAAACCATGTACTTTGGTTTCTTGGGTTGTCAATAAGTTGAAAGGACAGAGTAAGAGCCTGTATCCATTCATCTTTGGACAGTAATGTGTTCTGCAAAGTTAAAATGTGAAAAGCAGCAGTGTGCTAGCCAGCCACCATTAAAATCAGTGGAAGAGACTCAGCAGGATTAAGGAGAGCCAAAGAAAATACTCTAGAGCTGAAAAGTTTGTAGATGAATGATGAATGTGGCGATATGGATGCTATCTGTCCTACCCCAAGGTTCCAGTAGCAGTTTTGTGCTAATTGGGAGAGAAGTTTGTTTAAGCTGTGGTGAGCAGCCTGGGATCAGACCTGACCTGGTGGCCTGCCTACAAACTTCAGTTGTAATAATAATATAATTATGGTGATGTTTTAAATATAAATGAAGGACTGCGTAGCCAGTAAGATTTATAAATCCCAGGGTGTTCATTGTACAAGCAATGGAAAATGTTGGGAAGATAAATATGTAATATACATAAATGGGGTAAAATGGCATAATTAAGATGGTGACTTTTTGGTACTTTCTCCAGGGTGAAATTTATTAACACCGGGCTGTCCTCTTCTGCCAAAGGGTAAATAATACTCTGAACAGAGGCACAGATAACAGGCTGCAACTAGTCTTGTCTTCGTGCAGCATTTTGTGCATTGATGAAAGACAACCACTTTGACTTTAATAACAAAGGAATGTTAACTTATGCCTCACTGTCTGGTGGGATGAGCCTGTGGTTTAGTAATTTGCTGTTAGAATTTGGAGAGAGGAACCCCGGAGGGTAAGACAGCATGGGTAACCGCCCTCTGCTCTCAGCCCCATCTGTCTGCAGCACAGCCAGACCTGGTCAGTGGCCAGCATGGAGCTGGAGGGTGTCCTCAGTCCCCTCCTTGCTGGGCAACTTCAATGTCCCACAGCATCAGCTGTGTCCTGACTTGGGAGAGGGGGCGGGAGACGACACGACGACTGAAGTCAAAATGGCCTTTTATTGTTCTAAGTTGATTTTTATTGAAGACAAAAATAGTCGAGGCATGTTGGCGAGGGGGAAGCTTTTGTTGAACAGTCTCCTTTTGCTATGCTTTTGCAGCGTGCAAACATAGGAATCCGCCATTAATAGTAGCTTTCCAGAGTATTAAGAATAATTTAGAATGTTATGTGTTAAGAAAAGCCATTTTCAGATGATCAGCTCTCACAGCGTCAGACCTTTTCCATTGCTGCATTTTTCTCCATCATAGCTTAATCTTCCTTGTCTATTAACTTTATATTGGCCAGCTGGGAACATGTACAGTTGAGAAAACAGTCGGCATCAACATAAAAAGGTTAACTAAAATGATTAACCTTACCAACAATTCCCTTATGGAAAAAAACGTATAGAATTTAATAGAAAGTTATACATTTACTATGTAGTATTTAAACTGTCAGAGAAAATTCCTTAGCAGGGAGGTAATTCCCTATTAAATTCTATAACTTTTTAGAGTATTCTCCACAGAACCTTATTGGATTAATCTATATTAAATTCTGCAGCATTTGCCATAAATGTTTCAATGCTAATAACTTCTAAAAAGAATTTTGTAGTGACGCAGAGATGTAGAGTTTGGCATGAGGCTTTTCAGAAGCAGGGGGGTATTTTTAGGAATGACCTACAATGGTACAACAGTGATGTTATATGATTTCTAAATGCAAAAAAAGGTAAAATGAAATTGCATTAAATCAACCTCACATGTAAGTATGCTGTTTTTCCAGTTATGACTTAGGCTGAACTGATCCTGCCCACTGTGTAATCAGAAGTCCCTTGCTTACTGGAGCTGATAGGCAGAATTAGGGGAAGTGCACGCTTTGATATTTTATTTTTATTTTTATTTCTGTGATAGAAATGGAACTATGAAAATTCTATTAGGGCCAGCTGAGAGTTTTGCTTGTTCCACTTTGTCTTTGTTCAGCTATCTCCTTGAGCATAGTGTTTCTCCCTATGGAGACGGGGGGGGAGAAGAAAGAGGGAAAGTAATTGTTATTTGGGAGTGTCATGTGGATATAAAAGCTATAAAATGTTCAAGGTTTTAGTATACTTTGCACTTTCAAATTGTAAATGCTGGGGAAGATATCAAAATTGCTATGCAAGTCCTTTGTGAAATGTCTGCATAATGCTGAACTCTGTTACATCTGCTGTTTGTATAGCATTTCTCTTGATAATTTTTCTCTGTCACTTAGCTCATGATCTTTGTAGCAGCTGTGAGCTCCTAATGACTTTCCCTCTTAGGCAGGTTCTATACTGTTATTTTTAAAGCCTGAAGTACAAAGTAATTTGGCACTTCCCCATATATCCTTGGGGGAAATTGGTTCTGTTTGGTGCAATTTCTGGGACTCACAACTTTGTAAATGCCAAACACTTACATATTTTTTAAAAATGTGGCTTTAAGCTAAAAATATTTATGCCTAGTGACAAAGAGGGGCTTAGCTTTTTCAGGAAGATTGTGGTTAAATAGATTTTTAAAAAATATTTTGGAGGTGGCATCACACATGAGTTTTAGTGATTCAGTTTGTAAGATGGTTTCTGAAGTGTGTAACTAGCACGGTCTGGCCATGGGGAATAACTGCTTTTCAGGGTCTGAGAAAAGACCCTCTATGGCCCCATTTCAGTAGCCCTGTTATTCTGTTGTTGGACAGTGTAAGGGGTAGGTAAAGAACTAAAAAAATCAACGAGAATTAGATACCTAACCTACAGCCTCAACCAGACAGAAATATGCATCTCTAGCTTCATGAAAACCTTGGCAAGCCTGGCCTTTTTCTGCTTTGCAAATGTATATATATATTGGTACAACCTTTTTTCTTTTTCACTGTATCACGGGCTGTTGATCAGTGCCCAAGCAGTGGTATTTGAAGCACTCGCTGCTATCTGCAGAGATCTATTTTATTTGTATTTTGTAAAAGGCATCTTTCTGCAGAGAACTAACAAAAGGTCAGTGCCAAACTTAAATGTCAGAAACCCTGTTTTGAGAGGTTATAAGCAGGTAAGTTGTCCAGCGGTCAAAAGTCTTTTGTTGAAATGGTTTTTGTGCTTAGTTTCTTACGCTGCACTGGCCACTCTTGCCTTGGAGGGGCTCTGCCCTCCCTTCCCAAGGAGGGACAGAGTGGGGCATCACAGCAGATGCAGTCCAGAAGACAAACGGACTGCTGGCCGGGGGGACGGTCAGCCCTCAGGGTGCTCACAGTGCATCTCTCACCGTCTGTGGTGAGGAGCATAACCACACACCGGGGAGCAGCCAACACGGCTCAGTTTAATCAGACTGTGTCATACAGGATAATATTGAAAGACTTTGTGTTTAATCCAGTCATTAAGGTATCGGTATTTTAAATGTGGTTTCTGTGAGCTGTTGCAAAAGGAGATCAAGTTGAATTTTTTTTGGACTGAAACGTTTTCCATGCAAATAATTTTTACACCTAGGAAGTGCAGCGCTGTACGGCCGACATGAACATCACTGCAGAGCATTCCAACCACCCTGACAACAAGCACAAGAACAGATACATCAACATCCTAGCCTGTAAGTAAGCACGGGCCATAAGCACAGTGAATCATCTCAGAAAGGTGCTCTCCTCTCACAGGGCATCTGTGTGTGGCTGGGATGTCCTTTGCCCACTAAAGGCAGTGGATGTTTTGACTTCTCTGGGGCCAGGATTTCACTCCAGCTTTTGTTTTAAAAAAACTTTGCAGTTCGATGGTCCAAGTGTAGTTTTAGAAGTATCAGTTTGGTATCAAATTTTGTGGAGAAATAACGGGGGTGAATTGATGATCAGAGCTTTACTGACCAATAATGTCTGAAAATTAGCCTAAGGGAAGCAAAGGTGGAGCAAAGAGTTTTATGGATGATCCCTGTGATTCCCTTATAATCCCCAAAGGTGCTAAATCTTACAGTGTAACTGCTGTATTTCAAACTGCTTCAGCTGTGTGTACAACTTGGACAAACAGTGATCTCTGTAGCACAGCACAGGCCTTGCCTCTGTTCCTGTGAGAACTGCAAATCTGGACTCTGCTCTAGAATGCAAATTATTGCAAGTCTGGGATGGAAATCCAGTAATTTTTTCTGTATCATTCTCTGATGTGGAATGAATGGCAGATGCAGCAATCACTGTGGTTTAGGAACAAAGATGGAGAGCCACTGATAAAAAGTTCACAATGTTCATAAACATTGCAATAAATCTTGAATTTTTTTGATGGCATGGGAAGGAAATGCATGTCTCTTAACAGATCTGAAGAAGTAATCAAGGTGCCAGCTGAGGACCAACTGTAAAAGACTTGCTGTGTGGCCTTGGGCAAGGGGATTCATTGCGGTTGTCCCAGCTCTGATTTTAGACATAGATGTCTGGTCTAGGCACAGAGGGAGAAGTACCACTGGAGAATTGGAACAGGCACTCCAGTCCTCCAGCTTGCCCCTGGAGGAACCTCTCTCTCCACTGGTGCTAAAGAAGGGCAGCTGAAACCAGATTCTTCATGCTTAAAGTTAGCTCTTGTGTCTCATCTCTGTGTGTGTTGGAAGCACCACCCAGCCCAATGCCGCTGCCCAGGAGCGGGGGAAGGACTGCACATTTTTTCTGATTGAAGCTGAATTCGAGCATTTGGGTGGAACAAAAAGAGGAGCTAAAGAGCGTGACTTAGTCTGTCCTCTTGGTGTGATGAGGGTGGTGGAGTGAGGACATTCACTCAGCTCCCAGAGCCAGTCAAGGGGAGGATGATGAGCTCAGTCACTGAGCCGAGCAAAGGCAGCTTTACTGCCTGCGAGAGCCGAGCCGGCACCTCCGCACAGTGCGATGGAGCCCTGGGGTGCCCTGGCCCTTGGGACCGCACGGTGCTGTGTGACGGGGGTGATCCCGGAGATCATGCTCCTGAGGCTCCAGCATCCTTTAAAGCGAAGTTGTCCCAGCATGATCCACATACTTTAAGGGATGTGAAGACTGAGGACCTGCTTCCATAAGCAGATGACCAAGAACAGATACTCTCATCTCCCTCTTGAACCCAATCCAAGACCAATTTCTTCCATGTATTAGTAAGGGTTACTCCAATACGCAGGAAATGGGATGCTTACCTGTAGTTCTGCACAATGTTTCCTTAATGCTTCTCTGCTCTGTTTTTCATCCTGCAGATGATCACAGCAGGGTGAAGCTAAGGCCTTTACCAGGAAAAGATTCTAAGCACAGTGACTACATTAATGCTAATTATGTCGATGTAAGTTGTTTGAATTGTTTTTTCTTCTTTAACTCTGAATCTTTCCACAAGGAGGAAGTATTGCCACTTGTAAAGTGGTTGTGTTTTCCAACTTCACCTGATAATTTCGCTACAAATTCCTTGCTGTTCTGAATAAGAAAGGCACCTTTCTTTGTTACATTTAAAATATTAATATGTCTGCCACGGTGTTGCTTTCATCTCACTTGGCATTATGGTTTTCTTTGAAGGGTTACAACAAAGCAAAAGCCTACATTGCTACCCAGGGACCTTTAAAGTCTACCTTTGAAGATTTCTGGAGAATGATTTGGGAACAAAATACTGGAATCATTGTCATGATCACAAACCTTGTTGAAAAAGGAAGAGTAAGAGATTTTCTAGTTTATTAGTAGTTGCTCCTTCCACCTCCCTGAATCACATGGGCAGAATTTGTTTTTAAATGGTTTGGGATGATACATACTGATGTATAATATATAACTAACACAAAGAGGGATACATAGCTATGATTTTACTTTTTTAAAAAGCTCTTGACACAAATATAAAGAAGCAGCTCAGACTCTTTGCCAATCCACCCAACTATGTCTTTGTTTAGAGAAAATGCGATCAGTACTGGCCGTCGGAGAACAGCGAGGAGTATGGCAACATAATCGTCACACTGAAGAGCACAAACATTCACGCCTGCTACACTGTGCGCCGCTTCACAGTCAGGAACACAAAGATGAAAAAGGTGAGTAAAGCCTTCACCGTTCTCACCCAGGTGCCTTCTGGCTTGTGTAGGATGCAAGGCACACAGCCGCGAAACTCAGTGTTTGCATAGGCAGCTTGAATAGCAGGTGGATGGGCCATAAGTAAGCAAAGCCAGGATTACAAGGAATCCAGTGAAAGGTTTAGCCTGTATTTCTTTTTCTTAAGTTCACCGCTGCTTTGGTGTCACAGTTGTTATTGTTATTATCTGTTCCCACAGTATTTTTCCTTGAACTCTGTCTCCACCTAGCAGGAGGCAGAGCTGCAGAAGGTTTCCTCTGTTAGAGTCCAGCACTTTCTCAGCTGAGCAAGCCAGTAGGATCAAGTGCCTTTTTCTGCTTCTCTTCCGTAATCTTTCACTTCTTTCTGCAAACATTTTGCACGCAGGGTCAGAAAGGAAACCCCAAAGGGCGGCAGAATGAGAGAACAGTTATTCAGTATCACTACACTCAGTGGCCTGACATGGGTGTGCCGGAGTACGCCCTGCCTGTGCTAACCTTCGTGAGGAGATCCTCCGCAGCCAGAACCCCGGACATGGGACCAGTGGTGGTGCACTGCAGGTACGATGGGTGCCATAACTGCTTCGTGCCAAGCATACCTCGTGCACAGCGTGTGCTCTTACATGCCAGCTAAGACAGACCCTGTAAGTTATTCATACAGGAGTGTGCCAGCCCCATGGAGTGCAGACAGACCTGAGCTTGCTTTGCCTACATCTTATGACAGCTCCGATGCAAAAGCTTCCCAGTTGCATTAGAAAACTCTGCGTCGCGATACTGAGCTGCTGAGCATCGCACTGGTGTGGTTGTGAAGGTCCCTGCTCGAAGCTTGTTTGTAGCCTGCCCATTCCGCGTGTGGGCAGGGCAGGATCACCTCTGCTGGCAACCAGCCGTGTGGATGCACGGACGCCTGGGCATGCGATTGCCACTGACCCACGCTCACGTTGACCAGCGCTTGCGACTGACCGAGGATTTCCCTTAGATAAGTTAAGGGATGTGGCCTTCATCACTGTGTGAAGGGGCTGTACAGTACTGTAGCGAAGAGGAGGGATGATGGGGGTTAGAGCTTCTTCCTGAGCAGAAACTGAGAAGCTCTGAAGAGTTCCTCTCTCTGCCCTCTCTGTTGGGCCCAGGACTGCCCTCCTCCACTGTAAGGAGTCCTGCCTCCACAGGATTAGACCCCTCACTCCTGCCCATAGTGCCCGTACCACTTGCATTTCCAGAGCAGGATTACAGCTCCCCTGTGAAGCCTAAGCCTTACCTCAAGGCTGAAGCCAACCAGGGCAGCCCCACAGCCTGGAGCAACCTTGATGGTCCAGGGCAGTGCCAGTTTGGCATAGGGTGGATCTCCATATGGCTTCTTCTAGCCAACACCAGTAATAACAGCAGTGGAGACAGGAGCCAAGTGTCAGACCATGTGAACAGCCACAGCGTGAAATCCAGGACCACGGCAGCCCGATCCTCACTGCCCTGGCCTGTGGGGCCAGCCAGTTTTGGTGCCACCAGTATGGTGGCTTGCGTTTTGTTCATCCGCACCTAGCAGCACAGATACCCACAGAAGGGAGGGAATATATACCTGGTAAAATTCCCAGAAAACCAAAATGTTTTGCAGAGAAATTTTCATGGTTTGGGGCTAGCAGGGGAATGAAAGTCTATGAACAGGAATATTTATTTGCTTAGTTCTGTTCTGCTGTTGTGAGCATTTACTTTCATCCGTAGTTTCATTTTACTGTGTTACACGGTTTTCTCTTATGTGTTCTATAGTGCTGGTGTTGGCAGAACTGGTACCTACATTGTGATAGACAGTATGCTGCAACAGATAAAAGACAAAAGCACAGTTAATGTCCTGGGTTTCCTGAAACATATCAGGACACAGCGCAACTACCTCGTCCAGACAGAGGTAAAAATTGTAGTGGGGTCAAAGTTAAAGCCATGTTCATTTTTATGTTGTAATCAGAAAGAAAATAGATTTTTCCATTACATCCCTGGAAAAAATTAATATATCACTGGCATTTTTTTGCACTGGAACATCTCTTTTTTTTCTAGACCAGAAACTTCAGATTTTGCTTTTGACTTAATCAGAGTTGTACGTGCTACGCTTGTAAATTTTTGTTCTGGGCCTGGCACTACTTGCATGGGTAGCTTGTTCTGCACACCCTTTCCTTTAGTGTGATCTACCCCTCAGTTAATGCCAGCTCTTTAGTTTATTCCAAGCACCTACCTAACATCCTGTTGTTTTTCTAGGAGCAGTACATTTTTATTCATGATGCCTTGTTGGAAGCCATCCTTGGGAAGGAGACTGAAGTATCTGCAAACCAGCTGCATAGTTACGTTAACAGCATCCTCATACCTGGCATAGGAGGGAAGACTCGACTAGAAAAACAGTTCAAGGTAAGGCTTATCACTGCTACCCAGAGGGACTTAATTTCCCTACTCTCTTCTGTAAGGGCTATCTTCACTGTCAGTTATCATAGATAAGGAACCAAACCAGAACACTTCATTAGCACAGCACAGCATCTTGAGAAGTTCGCTCCTCAACAGCCTTAGCCACACTGCTGGAAGTGAGTGCTAACACTCTTGAAGTCAGAGGAGAGAAGAGGGGCACGGGCACTGCTTTGGAGTGTACTGCTGGTCTCCCTGTTCTTCCCAAGGGGGCTTGGATGTTCCCGAGTCTGTGGCTAGCTTGGCTTGGAAGTCTTCCTCCAAACTGTGGCTCTCATACATATATATGGAGAAAGACATGAAATGAGGTTCTTAGCACCACCTATGATTTCAGCACTGTAGAAAAAGAATGAAAAATATTTTGAGACCAGGAAACACGATATGCCTTTCTCATCGCTAATAACTCTGCTTACTGCTTTTGCCTGCTACATCACAGCTGTTTGTATCCTGGCCAAAGTAACTTCTTTTTCCCCATATCTCCTATTTGAAACCTAAGATTTCTGATTGCGTTTTATTTGAATGCATTTAAAAATATTTTGTGAGACTATGTATCTTAAGAAGATTATATGTGACATCTGTTTTCACAGCTAAACTCACTCAGTTAATAACTACTCTAGGAACAGAAACTGTTAAATTATACCAGGTGCCAAGCTATTCAAAAAATGAACAGGCTTTTCTCTGAATTCACTTGTAGAAAACTCAGTACTTCTCCATCAGTCAAGACATTCCAGATGCTTAATTACTAAATTAAAGAAGCAAGTGCAAGCGCATGCACACACACACAAAATGCAGCAAGAGAAAAAGATTTCTTATCCCCCCAAAAAAGTGTTGCACTTTTACAAACGTACTAAACTATATGAATAAAGATGTTTTCTGATGACTCGTGGCAAAATTTCAAAACCTTAAGTGCCATTTTCAGAAATTACTTTCTCTGCCAACGTTGCACAGGTATTTAGAAACCCCATAACTTCTAATGGGTCTTACGCCAGTACATAGATGAGTTGAGTGCTATCTTGTTTGGAGTGCATTTGATACTGGGACGTGACCAGCAGCAATTATTAAATCTTTCTCTCATTTCTGCTGCTACCACAGAGCTGGCAGAAAATAACTTGTGCTCATGCCCTGGTACAGTAGTTTATGTTCGACCATCTTAGAATAAAATTACGCTGAGTAATGAGCTGCTAGTGCAGGAGATGAAAAACCCACCTTCACTCTCTCTGCTCTGTTTCCCCATATACTGGGGGAATATTCAAATACAAACCTGCCTCCCTGACTTTTCTTTGTGCCTCTAAGTAGCCAAGAATGAACTTGGCAAACCAGAGAATGTAACCCATGGCCTCGGATCTCAGATGCTGGCATGGTGGGTTCCACAGAGGCCTGGCAGAAAAAGACATTCTGCAGGAACGATCTGGCTTCTATTTTAGAAGAAAATGTAAAAAAAGTTTTTGTTGTTCTGTTTTTCTAGCTTTTTTTCCTTGAGACCTGCTTCTGACTGAACATATCTGCAAGCCTTTGAAATATACTCTCAGAGATAACGAAATGTCGTGTTCTGTGAAAATACATTTTGATGGAACTTCATTTTCAGGATGTTTCGAAGATGAGAGCTGCAGAGATCTTTTTATCCATTAAACATGTATGAAAAGGATGATTTCCATTGGCACCTTGAGTACTTAAACAAGTTTAACAATGCAGTTTATTCTTCTACTGATGCATCTTTGCAGGAGTTGGCAAAGAAACCTCCTCTTTTCATTTAGAGCACAGTGAGGACTGACTTACTGCTTTATTCTCTTTCAGCTGGTTACACAGTGTAATGCAAAATACGTGGAATGCTTCAGTGCTCAGAAAGACTGCAACAAAGAGAAGAACAGGAACTCATCAGTTGTGCCATGTAAGATCACATCTTCGGTTTGATTACTGCCTAGCATAACTTTTTGTACTTAATTGTCCAGGGGTTATGCATGAAAAGGCATAGCCACTAGGAAGGAGAAATGTAATCTTTTGTTCAGACCAAGCTGTCTTGTCTTTCAGAATTACCCTGATGAAACTGAACAAAAGAAAATAGTTACAGTGTCAGCCAGATATACTGTTCAAGTGAAATGTTAATTTGAAGTGCTTAAGTATTTGAATAATTAGGTAGGGGACAAATCTATGGAATACTGAGAGAATTACTTTGATACCACTCCCAGCTCAGGTGAGATCTCCTGGTGGGATTGGCACAAGTTTGTAATTCGGTTAGACACTCACGTTTCCATGTGTGAGCCTTCCCCAGATTTGAGGGTATGTAGTGCCCAAGGACACAGTTTCAGAGTCGTTAATACAGGATCTGTGCAAGGCTGCCAAGCAGTGTAAATTTGCAACAGACCAATCGCGGGCGCATCTTTCCCGTCACGTTAGCCAGAGTACAGGACATACAGGACCAGTGATAGCCAAGCCAGCCCAAAGTAATCATGGCACAGGGATGTGGTCCATCGTGAAGTTTGGTAATAAAAAGGGAAGTCATCAGGATATATCTTAGAAAGAGATGTGAACGGGGCAGAAATATTCTCTATGAATTTGCACTTCGTGTCACGTAGCTGCAGTAATTTCAGGTGGGCGCTTGGGGCTTGGCAGTTGTGTTGAGGATGTTGTTGAGCCCAGCCCTCAAAGACAGAGAAGTGCAGATCTGCTGAAGAACACACACACATGCTTGTGGGTGGTTACCCATTAGGGAAGGAGTTTGTCTCTGGAGGTTCTCTCACCCTCCAGCTGGGAGGAGTGAGTGATGTTAGTGCTATGGAGTGGTAGGGAAAACAAAATAAATCAGCTGGGTTTGTGTGCTGCTGGAGACAAATGGAACACTACAGTCAAGAATTACCTGAAATCCCCTGTTATCACTGCATATACTGTTATTTGGTAATTCAGCCTGCTGTGAAAATCTTTGCTATAGTAAAATTTGATTCCTGAAATTACTTTGTCCTTGTGGGAATATTGTGCAACATTCTCTTTTATATCCTGTGTTAGCAGGCAATGCTTTAACGCACTTAAAGTGCTGGCCTTCTCCTGCGGGAGATGGGAACTGCACACTGTTTGGTTTGTTAACGTCTGAGAAATTCTTACTTTCTGCACTGTGCCATGACCAGACTTTGATCTTTTTCTCCCCCACCCTCTTTTTTTTTTAATCTTATAGCTGAGCGTGCTAGAGTGGGCTTGGCACCACTGCCTGGAATGAAGGGAACAGATTACATTAATGCCTCTTATATCATGGTGAGGAAGCCAACACCTAATTACAAAGTAAAATCAATTCTAAGGTGCTAAATACCAGATGCCTATAATTGTCTTAATTCTGTACGTAATGGCTGTGTATTAACAGATGATATTTTAACACCTTCCCCATAATGTAAAGCTATTAACTGTGTTTTATTAAAGATTGTTGCCTAAAAAAATTAAATACAAGACGCATTTAGATGGAATGTGTATTTCCATGAGATACAGTCCAATAAATACTGGGGTTTAGAGTAAGTGAAAACAACAGGGACTCTGCAGAATGGAAATGGAGTTATAAAATTATAGTCTGTGTGAAAATATTGTGGAATAAAATGAAGTAGGGTCGTTACGTGTCCCCAAAGATTAAATCAATGCTTTAAAAGTATTGAAGGCAGTAAGTAACTGTGTGGTTTATTTTGCTGCAAAAGGGCTACTACAGGAGTAATGAGTTCATCATAACCCAACATCCACTGCCACATACGACTAAAGATTTCTGGCGAATGATCTGGGATCACAATGCACAGATCATTGTCATGCTGCCGGACAACCAGAGCCTGGTGAGTTCAATGTGTATCTCCCTGTGCAGTCCCACAGTCGCTTACCCAGCTGGGCACCAGTGCAGGGTCACTCCGTTGCATGCTGTGGTTATTTTCTGGTTAAAAGCAAAGCCAATTTTTGGGCCACCTTCTCAAACCTTGCCATAAGCTTGTTACAAAAAGTTCTGAAATGTGGGGCATGGTTTTTTGCTCTCCCCTTCTGCACTTCCCCCTGGGAAAGACATCCTGAGCTGAAGCCTCTGAGGGCTGCCTGGCTGGCGGGGTGCAAGGCGCTGAGGTTACTCAGTGGCCAGGGCCATGGGTGAGGACTTTGAGAGGAGCAGAAATAAAAGAAGAGACAGTAGGATAGTCACTTATTTTCCCGGGGACTTAAGACTCAGGCTACGAAGACTACAGCTGTGCAAGGTTACAAATGCTATTTTTGATAAAAGTAAAAAACAAATATGTATGTTAATTTAGGTGGAAATAATGGGACAGAGAGAGAGAGAATAAGGAGACCCGGGTGAAGTGGTAATCGCTACTTTCAGATTTACTAGCATGTCTCAAGACAGCGCGTTGAAAAGGATTAAGGACTAAATGGTTCGTTCTTTCATACACACATCACTGAGGTGAACAGACGATTGTAGCTGAGAATGGAAGAGAAACCACCTTCATTGCAGCAAGAAAACAGCAGTCTTAAGGGGCTACTAAAGAGGCAGCAGTCAATATGCTTCCTGTGTGTGGTGTGATGAAAGGGATTGAAGGCCCTGCAAGGCAAAGAGTGTTCGGAAAAATCCGATCGAATCAGAAAGCACTAATGAAATGAAAGTGTGTCAGGTGGAAATGAAGAGGCTGATCTTGTCTTTACAAGTACATGAAATAGCTCTGCAGAACAATAGCGGTTAAAGGGTAAAGGAGGAAACGCTGGACTCAGCCGCATCCCTTGCAAGGACGCCTGGTCCGTGCTTTCGCCTTCCCCATTCCCAGAGCAGAGGTTGGCCAGCTGGGCAGCTGCATCCGTGCGTTGGCTCAGTGTTCAGTGTGGGTTGTGTTGGCTGGCCAGGAGGGGTGACACGGGGCTGAGGCAGCGTCAAGGTGCTGAATGTGTATAATGCCAAAGGACGAGACGATAGTGCAAGCTACCTGCTGCCTGAGGACCTGCCACGTGGCAGGACAGGTCACTTCCCTGGCGTTCAGCGATACTGCACTGCTTGCTGGTGCCTCTGCTTATCATCAGCTAAGGGCAGAATCATCAAGGCACTCTGAAGGACTTGGGACAACGTCCCATTTCCACAATAAACATTTAAGGCCCAAATTTCAATGGTATCTTGCACATCATGCGCATCAAGGCTCCAGGCCCACAGAAACAAACTTGGGTTTAAAGACAGGCTCATGACGGCAGCAGGATGAAGTGGGTTTGTAGTTCATGTTCTCTCATGAGTAAAACTTGGGTTGCTCAGAGACGCAGGCGTTGCAGTGCTGTACGTGCTGCTAGAGTAGCTTCTGTGCTTACGCTGCAGGGACATGAGACCCCTGAAGGCAGGAGGAGAAACAGGCATTGCATGTATGTGGTGAGCCTAATTTCCTTTCTCTGCAATAAATTAGGAATTTGCAGTTCTTTTTTAAAGAATAGCTTTGACAGTATGTTATCTACATCTTGTCAGTTAGGCTACTCCAGCACTGAGCCTCTTCCATCATTCACAGTCTCACTGAGGTTTTGCAGCGTCCCTTCAGTAGAGGAGTTTTGCTGGAGAACTTGCATTAAGTTAAGACAGTGGGTTTTTTCAAGGCTAAGAATATTTGGGTTTTTTCCTTCCTCCTTACTCCCCACCTCGCTCTTAAAATTCCAGCCCTACATAAGTTTCCATCAATCTTCTACCTAGATCTGAATCACAGACCTTGAATTTTTGCATTAGACTACAATAAACACAAATTAAAAATAATAAGCAATTAATTTTTAAAGGTCAATTAGTTTTTTTCTAAACAGATATCTGAATTTCACACAAAACTGTGTCAGCAGGAGGTAATAAAGCCTGGGATGCAATATAAAGGTTAAGTATGAGTGAGCGAAGATAACTATTTCCCTATGAAACCAATTAAAAAGCAGACGTTACCTGTTTGGACACACAAAGGAAGGATCTGGCAGGGTTACTGCCTACTGTAACAGTAAATTTGGTTTAGACAGAAATGGTTTGTAAAGGTCAGCTCTCAACCATCTCTATTTATCAAACCAGTTTTTTGATCCACTGGATTTTTCAGCCACACAGAAGGTATCTGAAAGGCTGCAGTAGTGTGTTGTTTCATTCCTCCAGGCAGAAGATGAGTTTGTGTACTGGCCAAGTCGCGAGGAATCCATGAACTGTGAGGCCTTTACTGTGACCCTTATCAGCAAAGACAGACTGTGCCTCTCTAACGAAGAGCAAATTATCATCCATGACTTTATCCTTGAAGCTACCCAGGTAAAATAAACCTCCAAATGTGGGTCTTGGCTTTTCATCAAAACGTTATTGACGTAATTCAAATATGGAAGAAGAATTCAGAGTTCAGAAACAGTTCTGAAAAGGTTTTACTTGTAAATGCATGTGCGTGCATGTTGCTCACGGGGGAAAGGTATTCTCGTTGGCCCCTTTCTCTCTCACATCTTCTACTTCCAGGTAGATTCCTTTAGCTATTGAGACTGTAGTATTAATTGTCTTATTTTAAAGTGATAACATTGATTTTTCATTTTGAAATCACAAAAGTAGATTCAATTATTCTTTGTAAAGTACACAAAGGTTTATTGTCCTATTTCTGCTTATAAAATTCACCACTTATAGTTTCATTGTTTGGGGGTCTTAATTAAGGGGTTTTATGTAAGTACACCTCTTCTGAACTATAAACCTGCCTCTAGTTATCTATCCAGATTGCAGCTGGATTTTGCTGCAAGACATTAATTTGCAAGTCCTTTTAGGTTTAAATTCCTCGGTTGCTCTCCTCTTGTTTGACTTTGAGCCATAAGGGCTCTGAGAGGTTTATGTGGATATAAGCCCTGAACTCAAATACAAAATCTTTTATCAATCAAACATTTTGTTAAAGTTACATTATTTTGGGGTGTTCACTGTTACAGAGATGCCAGAGCTGTGTGTCTTCTTCTTTCTGTATAAAAGAAGATGGTATCTCTTCAGATTGTAGTGAGGATCTTCCCTCTTTCTACCTGGAGTGGATGAATGTGAAACTAAATAGCTAATGCCCAGGCTGGTGTTTCATTGCAGGATGACTACGTTCTGGAAGTACGCCACTTTCAGTGTCCTAAATGGCCAAACCCAGATGCTCCCATAAGCAGTACCTTTGAACTTATCAATGTAATCAAGGAAGAGGCCTTAACAAGGGATGGCCCCACCATAGTTCATGATGAGTATGTCGTCTCTTTTCTCCCATTTATGTGCAGGTTACTCAGTTACAGCACGCTTGTTAGGAATGTTGTCCATTCTCGCATGGAGCAGATGGGGTTTAGTTGTCTAGGGAAGAGGATCAGACTGTTTAATCTTCCAGGGATGAGTTTTCAGTTGGCATCTGAGGACAAGCACATTTTGCTTAGCGTAGATTTTATGTTGGTCATAATCTTAGATGGACTCAGAAAGTGAGGCTGTTTGCTTTGTAAGCGTTTTGGATTCTTCTGCACCCAGAAGTATCCCAAACAAATCCTACAACCTGTTTTGGAACCCAGCAGAGCCCTGGTTTAGACAGGGCTCTAAGCAGCCCAATATGGGCTTATGGAACCAGTTTCAAAACAGCCTGAGCTCCTGTCTAACAGCTGGGGTTTAATGTGCCAGGTAAAACAGAGCAAGCTCAGCTCAGCTGTGTCTCAGGATGATCAGCAGAAGTATCTTGTGATAAAGGGCCCAGGTTTTCTGAGAGGAGATTTATTTTTCCTCCATCTGCTTCCCCAAAAACACTCAAGGGGCCCATATGGCACCGGGAGGGAGGGAGGGAGCCCCTAGCAGAGGGCCAGCGTGTCCCAGCACTTGTCTCTGCTGTAGTGCAGTGGTGAGCATTGACTGGCCAGCTGTGTTTGAATGCCCAGTTACAAAGGGCGCTAAATATTGCATTGCATATTATTACTTTGCACACGTTATGGAGCTGCAAAATGCCATTGTAGTGGAGCTGGAGCCCGGGTCTGACAGGCTGTCTTTGGAGGGACTGTTTCCCGGTGGGCAGAGTGCTTCCTGGCGTCATTCCAACATTAAAATCCCAAGCAAGCCCAATTTCTGCCACTGCTTGAGTTGCCCTTAGAGCGAACACTGAGCCAGCAAAAACTACTTCTGTACCTGCAGCCCCCCTGCGCTCCGCCCGTTAGACCTTTTGTCATTGCTACAAAACAGAATTGGTGGGAAAATCTTGGGAATCTTCCCCTTCTGTGCAAAAATGTTGTTACCATGCTCTAGTATGTCAGCAGTCAGATCAGTCTTCGCGCTGCTGAGTGAGCTTCCACCTCGCACCCGCGTGTTGCTGCTGCAACAGGTTTTTCCCAACTGACTCCTGCAAATGGTGCCTTGGGCCGCAGCAAGTAGTTTTTCTCCCACCATCTCCTGCCTTGCTAATGCACAGTGTAAGCTCTGTTGCCTTTTGCCAGGACTGATTAATTTCAGGCTAGTTTTAATATTCATGTTTTGAGTAGTCTGAAGTGAGGTTTTGCTACTCTTGCAGTATTTAAGATTATGTTTTACAGAATTAGAACCATTATTGATTTGGGCATTTCATGCTAGACAGAAGAAAAAAAAAAAAAAAAACAAAATTGCATTCCCTCCTAACAGTGCTGAGTCATTCTTTCTGTAAATTGCTTTTTTGGTTTATTTGTCATATTCAATGATTTTATTTTTATGCCTAATACATAATGTGGATTCTGCTTTTCATTGGAGCCTAAGCAAATGTGGCTGAAAATGAAAATTTCCCTTTACTACATGTAACAACTATATCACTTAATCCACTAATAATTACAACTGCAGATTAATTCCAAATATATGAATTTGCAGATACTAAATGTATGTGGTATTTAGGCAGTACATGGTGGGATGAACTTGATAACGATATTTCAAAGAAGTTCATAAATTCCAACTTGAGGCAGTTGTCAAGATTTTTAAATATAACTGCCCATATGTAGGCAACTAGATAAAGATTTTCTGCATAATTTTCCATGAGAAAAGCCTTCATGTTGTTGGGAGCCGGAGGTTATCAGCCCAAGTGAAAATGATGCTGTTAGACCCTCAGGGGCATTTAGCTGTGTCCCATCAGGCACATCCACCAGCCACTTTGTCCGCCATCCCTATAGATGATCAGGCAGAGCCATGTATACGGTTCTGCTTCTTCTGCTATAGACTTCATCCAATATAGCAGATCTATTGTTATCTGATTTCTGTTTCCCATTTCTAGGCAAATTGAGTTTGCAAAAATCATATGAAATTAAGTCAGCATATGTCTCAATTTCCACAGGAATGTTGTAAAAAATCGTAGTGGTAATCTTATGATACCAGATGGCATTGCAGCACTTGCCGATTATTTAAGTTTTCCTGTATAGCTCTCCAAAAGGTTTACAGAGCAAGTCAGCACCGATGTCCCCTTTTACAGGTGGCGACATTTAGACACAGACTTTCTCAAACTCACAGAGCAGACCCATAGCACAGCCAGGACAGAATTTCAGCCTCCTGAGTGCTGGGAGAGCAGAGGACAGCTGAGGCTCCTCAGAAGCACTTAGGAGCCCCTGTTCCTATGGCTCCGTTACGCTGTGCCTCGCCACTGCACGTACGATTCAAGCATACCCACAGTTTTAGCAGCAGTAAGATTTCTACCTGACCAGTATCTCAAGGACACGTTGAGTCACGCTCCTGATGAATAACCGTTGCTCAGGTTCTTATTAAATGACAGCACAGCTCAACTCTTCAGAATCCGTAATGTCTCTGGGGTGCCCAGCTCAGGGATGTTGCCTTTTGCCAATAAATCAGACCTAAGGAAGATGCTGAGATGTGCCCCATTTACTTGTGAGCACCTCAAATCCATGTTAGTTTTCTGTAATTGTCAGATGTGGAGGAAGAGGCGAAGTCTCATTTCTTTCTAATCATTTATGTTTTGCTTGAGCTCACACTAATGAATTTAAAATACGCTCAACTATAATGCAGATGCTTTCAGTACATGTGGCATGTGAGAACTGATTTCCGTGTGACAGGCTCCAGGCTGGGTATTTTTAAATGGCTCACGTTCTCCTGCTGATGGAGTTTTTTGTGTTGAGTACTGCAGATATCCTGAGATGACGGGTGTACCATCCAATTTCTTCTGCAAATTAAAATGACTAAAAATTAGCCAGTTATAAAACAAGCATTTAATAGATACAAAGATGAACTACAGTAATCAAATAAGACTCTATCAACATTTTCATGGCTCTGTGTCGGTGCCCAGGTACGTTTCTGAGTAACTTCTCATTTTGGTGTGGTTTTTCAGGTATGGAGCTGTGTCAGCGGGAACGCTATGTGCCCTTACCACTCTGTCCCAGCAGCTGGAGAATGAAAATGCTGTTGATGTTTTCCAGGTGGCAAAGATGATAAATCTTATGCGGCCTGGAGTATTTACAGACATTGTAAGTCTTTAAATGGAATATAAATGGATAGTTTACAAGGTTTTCATCTGAGACCAAAAGCATGAACTAAACCACACATCGCATATGTTATCAAGCCATACTGCATGCTGCAAAGCAGAATTTGCATTTGGGCTTTTTTTTGTACAGTTGTCATTTGTTATAAACCTCAGTCCCACCGTGTACGTCTCTGATTTGCAGTTTGGCTTATTTCTCATAGAGATAGGGGGCCACTGTATGGGCAGCCCTAGCGGAGAAGGACCTTCCGCTTGTCATCACCCCCCTGCCAGCCCTGGAAGGTTAAGCTGTGCTATTCAAACCTGGCATGTTGTGATCTGAAGGGCTGCAGCAGGGCAGGTAGAGCTGCAGGGAGATCAGGCTTCAGCAGAGGGGCTCTCCACTCTGCAGCAAGAGCAGCACCCTTGCCTCGGCGTGCATAGCTCTGCTCGTACGGGGGAACAACCTGGGGATGAGCTCCGGGCTCAGGTATCATCCTTCCCTCCTGTAGTATTTAATAATATATCAGGAATAATATAATTTACACAAAACTGGAGTTTTGGGTTGGCAAGGTTAAACTAGATTAACAGAGGCAATTGCTCTCTGAGTCTTTTTCGTTGCTGTGTGTGTGTCTAGTAACGAACATCCACGACCTTTCCTGGAAATGCCAAATTTAAGTGCCACTCGTTTCTGTACACTTAAAAGGATTGAAGTAATTTGTCCTTTCTTTTCCAGGAACAGTACCAGTTTCTTTATAAGGCAATGCTAAGCTTGGTCAGCACTAAGGAAAATGGAAATGGTCCCATGACACTGGACAAAAATGGTGCTGTGATGGCCAGTGACGAATCTGATCCCGCAGAAAGCATGGAGTCTCTTGTCTAATTGGAAACCTGAAAAGGCACTTAATTTGTAGAACTTCTGAAGACTGAGTGAACTTTTTTGAGGCCTTTTTTGCCAGACTCTAGGTTATACAATAACCCAATTACTTTTTTACACTGATAAAAGTTTTGATATTTATTTTTTGCCATTTTATGTCTTAATGGTATCCTACTGAGCATTTGCACCTCTGTTTATTTCACACAGTGAAACGCAATTTTATCTAGTTTGCACTATATGATCAGTGTTACTGCCTATAATATTCTAATACAAGACAAGCCCTGATGTGACATTCCATGACAACAAACATATGCTTTTTCTGTTTTGTTTAAATGCAGTGAACTTTTGCTAACTACAGTGACCCTCGAATCTTAAATCTTGAATGCTAGGCCAGATGGATTCTTTCTACAACAGATACTGTACCCCTTCATACCATATTTATTATTTTAATGATCATGTCACCGTTTTGGTAACGGTATTCTGCATTCCAGTGGAGTGGATGAGCAGTGTTCATCCTTTCTTGACAAAACATAGCAGGTGATTATTGGCTACAGTGGAAGTGTAATAGCCTTGTGGAGCTGAAACAATTATTTCTGTATTGTTTCAAATTGCTGTTTTGTACACAGACATGCCTAAGACTTGCTTCACATGGAATATATAAATTACATACACTATGATTATAAATTAGATGCAATTCATGCGTGGGACGCAGTGATAGGTTTTGAATTTACAATTTGGAAGTTTCCCCATGTATTCAGAAAAATGTTGATTTTAGTTTTTAACCAGCCATATGATGGGAAAGTGTTTTGGTTTTATTCTCATCAGCGCCAATACAGTGAGAAATCTACTACAACCCAAAGTCAGACCTGTTTTCAGATATATTGAAGGTAGCAATATTTTACATTACTAAGCTATTCAATATTTTAAACACATTAATTTCCTTACTATTTCTTGAATATGACCTCACACCTAATGGTATGTTACATGATGACAGGCGTTTCTTAATTCCATAACTGTTAGATGCCATTTTTACAGGTGTGTAATTTTCATACTTTAGTGCTAAAACATAAAGTACTGATCCATATTTACTGGTGAAGCAAACTAATAAAAAAACTACCTATAAAGTTACATTCTCCCTCTTTTTTTTGCCAGACTAATTCTTTAGCACAAACCTAGCTTATTGTGTTTTCCCTCCCGCACCAATAAAATGTTTTCCTCCAGATTATAGAAATAACCGAATTATTCTTTGGAGCATTTAAGTATACATCCTCACTGGCTCCCTTTTCCTTTGTATTTGGTTGCAGTTCAAGAAGGTCCATCCCTATTTAACAAAAGAAGTACATACTTAATTCTCCTGAAAATTAAAGCTAATCATGTCCTTCATAGCTTGGCTGAGTAGGGAGGGGTTATTGCATCTGCCTTGAGAAGGAACTACATCATTTCAACCATCCTGACGTCTGGTATACAGTTAAAGGCACTATCCCTTATATATGGCATTAGTTTCTTCTAAATTTCAACTGCACAAAGCACACATTGTAAGTTTTCAGGACTTGTCAAAATGTTGCAGTGTATTTTTTTTTTTTTCATTTCAATTTGAACCTATTAATTTCTGCCAGTCCAGTCTTGCGGAAATACAGAGATTTGGCAAGGTTCTGTGCGTTTTCATTTGCAAGGAAGCTGAAAGCGAACTGCTTAAAATTATATTGAGAGTAGGTATTTTAGTTGAGAGCCTCATGAGGTACAAACTGATATGGTCTCGCTGGGAGCAGAGGAGCTATGCAAACTGGTATGTGCTAACATCTGGCCTTTTATTTTTAATAAGGGAAAGACTTCCTAGTATGATACACTTGATTAATTCAACACCAAAGTATTCAAGAATTCATCAGCAACCTTTTACACAGTCACTTTTTACTTCTCAGTTTGTTGAATCCCTCCATACAAGTTATCCAAATAACTGCTAATGCTGAACAGTATAATACATCCATGGTTTCAGTAAGGAAATCCCGTGTCCAGCAACAGCTTGCCCAAATAAAAAAATGTGCAAAATGTTTCAAAAGATTGCTTGTTAGTTTGGATCCCCGTTGCACTGGGACAACCTGGTACCGAGGAGGGAGTCAGTTAATGTCTGGGAGGAGGTAAGGCTGGCTTTCCAGTCCTACACCCCAGTAACGAGAATTAAGTAAGTTTTCAAGTAGTGCTGCCTGCAGGGGCTGGAAGGCTCTGCTGAGTGTTCTGCTGGCCAGTGTGCATCAGCGTTAGAGGCCGGGGAGCCCCCACTTGCACCCCCAGTAGTGATCCTGGCCCCAGGCAATCCCAGCTGGTAGCACGGAGGGACTCTGATGAGTTGGATCAGTTCAGGCTGAAGTAATTTAAGTTCCTGGGGAGGTGTAGGGAGAAGTTAAGAATCCAAGCCCTGACAAGAGCTAAGTGACACAAAGATTACTGCAGGCATCAAGAGGGCTGCATTTGTTCAGTACTTTCAGCTGATTACTTTTCATTTCACTGGCGTGATGGAAGATAACTGTGGTTCATGACACACTGCCTGAATATCCTTGGTTTAATCCCTTACCTTCTCACAAGTTTTAAAAATCAATGAAAGAAGGCTGTGGGGTTTGAACTTCGGCAGGTGCTTTGGAAATCCATGCGTTTGCATTGGCATTTTCCCACACCTGTGATACCTGCTTGGGGTCTAATCCATGGGGAAAGAATTTACACTGATGTTCTTTGAGTTCTCCATGGATTTTTTTCTTAAGGGGGGGTCAAGCTGTGTGTTAAGCGCTGTGTTGACAGTCAGATAGCCGAAAGATGATAGTGATGCATTAGGCTGGAAGTGGATGAAGCTAGGAATTGCTTGTGAAGGTCAGGATTAAAAGCATGGAAGAGCCAGGTCTATCCCACTGTAAGCAGCTGCGGTTCTGCTCTCACAGGGGTTGGCACCCTTTCCCTGGGGCTGAGCGACACTGGCAGAAGGAGCGAGTGCATGTTCAGGGGTGTGCACTCATACTGCTGTGCCGAGATGCTCTCCGGAGTGTCTGGCCAAAGCCCCACTCTGTGCATCACAACTTTTGCCACACCACCCCCCGCACTGCAACCACCCCGTGGCATTCGGCCGGGATGTCTTTCATGCATCAGAAGTTCCCAGACAATGTGCAGGCCTGTGAATTAAGAGAGCCTGAGTCTATCCCATCACTATAAAATGTGGTCCTCAGCACCAGCCCTGAGAAATAAGGAGAGAAAGGACTGAAGTACACATGTATATCTGTGTCTACATTTAGAAAATATTGTTTCTCCACGTCTTGCATGTGTAGACCATGTGAAAGTCACAAAAGACTTCTATGCTTTGAGCCCATAAGAGCAGGCAAGCTTTCCAAGAGGGAATGCTTGGAAAGCTGCTGTGTCATCTTAACATCTAAAATGGGTGACAGTCTCAGATGAATGCCCTATCCTGCAAACGCCCCTGTACATGAACTTGGCATCACTAGGAAGGTCTGGGAGAGCCAGTGGGACTGCTCAGGTGTGCGGGCTAAGCCTCAACTCTTCTGCAGGACCAAGGTCTAAGAAACGTTCATTTTAAACAGCATTTGTCCTTAGTATTTCACAGTGTCTGTTTCCAAATATTAGTTTAGGAACAGGAAAAAGAAAAATCTGAAACCTTTAAACTGCTTCTTGTGTGTGACTGTTTCCATACTGTGGGTCTGTTCTAGGTTAGTGGAATCATTTACAGGATCTGCAAAATTTCAGTTGTTTTTCCAGTTTCTGACTGCTTGAATTGCTTGAATCCAGAGTGATACATTGGAACATTAGGAGAAGAATCTTTATGACACAGCACAACTGCCTTCTTATTAATCTTTTTTTAAGCTGATATATTTTATTTAAAAGCTAAAAATATAGATATTGATTCTACCAAAGATACATACTACTAATTCTCAGCAAAACAAAACCAACTTAATTTAAAAAAAAAATAAATTAAAAAGTAGTTGTCTTAAAGATTTAGCAGTCTCTCAAATTCATGTCTTTTGACATCAGATCTTGTGTTCTGAAGTTTATGTTCAAATGGTGCCAGTGAATTTTTATATGAAGGGAAAATGCCTATTTGTTGATCCACTGCATTGCTTTGCTTCTTTTTTCTTTTTACTTTTTATTTTTTTTACAGACGTAATTCAACTCTTACTGTTACCCCTTTGCTCTTCTTCTCTTTGTTGCCATTCTAACAATGTGAACTACATTGGCTTTACTTATCAAAGGAGAAGGAATGCAAAAATAGAGAGAGAAGGAACTGTAATGAAGAGATTTGGCCTCCACTTTGTCTTAGCTGTTAAACTGTTTTTAGTGGTTTTGTTAACTATTTGCAAAGGGAAGCATTTTCTACAGAGGATAATTAATTTCAAGAAAAATGTCTTGAGTTTTAAGAATAAACGTCTCCAAAAAAGGAGATAGTCGATTTTATACAATGTCACAACTCTCCAACATTTGGGGTAGTGACTTTTTTTTGTTTTGTTAGAACATTTGAAACTAGAAAGCAGCCATTGTTTCTAAAGACCGAAGCATTCATGTGTACTCCTATTTTCTTTTCCTTCATTTTTAAAATAGCAAAATCATTAAAACTGTAAATATTTTGTTGCTTGGATAAGCATCTTCTGGGAACTTTGTATCTATGGTATATAATCATAGAATTTTATATTTTCATATAAAGCTAATTTTTTTCTAGTTTCACCTCCTTCCTAGTTCTGTGGTGGCTATGTGAATACATACCTTCTGTGTATCGAGGCAGTGAGACACCCATCATCACACTCCAAAAAAGATTTCCACACATGTCATTTATTTGGGGCAGTGATTGTGAAAGTTGGATTTTTTTTTTTGATTCCATTGTCAGTGTGTGCAATAGGAATTAGACTTAGCCAGTCACTGGATACGTTTGTCTCATTGATCCATTCAGAAAAAAAAAATGTGGTGTTTGGTTTGGGGAGAGGGTGGGAGGGAGTATTTTGAGGGAGATTTTTTGTTGGTTTTGGTTTTTTGTTTGGGGGGTTTTTGTAACTTGAAGAATCTTCTTTTTGTTATGTTAAACTATATCAAATCATTCTATTATAGTGTTATTTAATATGTAAATTGTATTGCTATACATAAAATAAAGTATGGTTTTTGATGTATTTACAGACTTCTTCCTTATTTGCATCAAGTACACATACAGAACAGATGCACAAGTCAGTATTTCATTGTCCCAGGCGTGCAGGAAGAATGATGAGATCCAAGGCCTGCTTTAATTAGATCTCAAATTTCCAAGCAGTACTCAGCTGGGAACAGTCTCTCAGTCACTTGACAGTGGAGATCACCGTTACTTTCTTAATTGTCTCCGACTATTAGAGAGCTGCCAGTAAACCCCTTCCCTCACCACTGGTCCTCCCCAGACTAGTGTGACCCATCATAATCCCTTTTGGAAGGGGTGTTGTCTCCATTCAGAACAGGACCTCAGAGCATGGACGTTATTGCCAGCTCCTTTGGGTGCTCCCTTCCTTCGCTCTCACCCCGGTTTATCAGCAGGTGTCTGCCTGGAGGAACGGGGGCTTCCACCAAGCCACTGTCACCTGATGTGTTGTGATAACCTGCATCTACGCGCTGCTTACCTAACCCCAGGGCTGTGGTAGAAAATGCAAGAGTACTCATCCCCATCTCAGGCAGACTGGGAGGGAGGGACAGATGTTCCCAGTCCCAGAGATAAAGCAGCAAATATTCCCCATGGAGCACATTAGCAGTCATACCTGCCTGCCGCATCTGAGCCAAGAGCCGTCACCGCAACGGGCGTGCGTTACACCACCAATGCTCAGCGATTTGCAACAAAACCCCGACAGCTCTGCGTACCGCCTCCCGCGCTGGTGCTGCGCCGAGTGCAGGCGTTACTTTGTTGTCATTGTCCTTGTGGGAAAACCGCTTGGGTTTGTGGACACGTTCTCGTTCAGATCTGCTGCCAGCAGCGAGCTGCAGAGGCACTGCCTGCCGTGGGGCACGGCAGCTGCCTGGGCTGACAGCCTTCGGGAACAGGGCAGCATGCAGCCTGCAGAGCAGTACCTGCACGTGGGCAAACACCACCAATAACTGAAATTGCTGGTCAACGTGAAATTGCCGGTTGAAATCAATACACTGCATGCCTGTCCTCTTTTGTGTTGCTGCGTTCTCACTTGTGTGTCCATGTTCTGGCTGACTGGGAGAAAGAGGGAGCCTGGGACACTAAGACAGGGAAGCGGTGAGTGTGGCACGGCAGTGCTAGCAGTACAGCCTGCTGGCTCCTGCAAAGTCCCTGACTTTGTGGCGTGCTTCCTTGCTCCAGGGCACTGCCTCCTGTTGCACCCCAGTAACAGGCCAGCACTAGCCCACAAGCGGCTCCACCTGCCTGGCTGCTCAGGGAGCGGGTGTGGGAGGGCAGGGGGCTGCTTCCCCGCCTGCCAGGCCTGCCCTGCGGGATGCTACAGCGGCAAGAAGAGCCCAGTGCCCTCTGCATGTCAGGCCAGGAGCAGGTAACTGGGGCTGAGCACCTGGGGAAGGGTCCTCTGCCTGGCTTGGCTTGGCTGCCCTACCTCCATGGAGAAGATGGTTTAACAGTTGGGCTCCACGATCTTAAAGGTCTTTTCCAACCTAAATGACTCCATGATAAGACGGCAGCCTCTGCAGGCACAGGTAGGTGGGTACACCGTGCTTTGTAACAACGCGATGGGAAGAGGGCTGCTGAAACACCGCTGGTCCAGGCAGCGCCGAGGTGGACCTGATGGCAAGCTGCACGCAAGTCAACACCGCCTGCTGCAAGAAAAAGACAAACGCAAGTCTGGCAGGTTTAACCTGGGACCACGTAAGGAAATCCTCCCAGTCTGCTCACAGCAGGTTTAAAACCATCTCTTCTTAGGAGGGAGAGCCACACAGGAAAAAAACATAACCCCACTGACCACTGACAAAAGGAGAGCAACGGGAATGGTTAGTGATCTGGAAATCCTCAGAACAAAACCAGGATGAACTGGAACATTGCCCAGTGAAACGCTGGAGAGAGACAGCCTGGGAGATGCAGGAGTGGAGGAAAGGCTGTGGGGCTTGTCTCCGGGTATTTAAAACACCGCTCCTGAAGAAAGGGTGTAATCTTCCTACATCTTTGGTAGATATGGCAAGAAATAGAACTTGAACAGCCACAAGGCAGGTAGGGGTCGGGCAGCAGGGACATCACCTGGGACAGTGATGCAACAAAAAAAAGATTTCTCTGTAGCAGCTGCCAAAATCAGGACAATCCAAGCCAGCCCCTTAAATGAAAACCTGCATTTTCAATAGATAGCAGCAGCTCCAGGGTGGAGCCCCCACACTGCTGACGGCCAGATCATCATGTGCACACACAACAAATGGGGCAGAGCTCGCTGCGGGATGCAGGGTGGCTGTTCTTTCCTAATTTACCTTTGCCTTGAGCCAAGCTCAGCAGAAGCTCCCTAAACTGCAAACAAAGGCAGCACAGTGTTTGCTGTGGGAGTCCCTGGTCCTCCTGAGCCATCTTGGTGAGCCACAAAAGCAGGAGCAGAGAACAGGTGAAAAGGCAAAGCCTGGGAGAAAGTACTTGGTTTGTGTGCTTATGCTGGGGAGGGGGCCTGGCTGAGATCTTTATCCAGTGGAAACCTACAGTAGGTAATTTATTAATACTTGGCAACAAAGATATGATTTACCAGCACTGCCCACTACTAACAATGTGCCTGAATTAATTGGTGGTATCAGGAGATCCCAACTTCTTTCGTAATAAATAGCTAATGAGTTTAGCCTTTAAGGCTTCCAGAGGCTGCCAGCAGTCATGTTAAGCAGGCACAAATAATAGCAGCATTTTTATTAAATGGATTCAAATGCCAGAAGGTGTACTTTCAAGACCTTTTGCAAGACAAAAATAATTTTGATCAATGGCTTAGTCCCAGTCCTATTAGCCACTTCAAGCTCCACGAAGTGCTTCGTGCGCTGACGTGTCACCTCACCGGCTGGCAGCCACTTTATTGATCACTTGTGGTTTGTTTCCCCTTTGCTGCCCATCAGTGTTTCTGATGTCTCTCTGACTTTGTAACGCTTTAAGAAGCAACACTTCACAAAGCAATCTTTCCTGACACTGCGTTCAATTAATCTGACAGTCACTGAGCTCGCTTTTCTAAGTTGTTATCTTCCTTATGTCTCAAAATCCTTGTTTAGGAGTTGACCCCTGCTTTGCTGGTGTTTTATGTTATGTTTTTGAATTTTGAAAAGATTCTGCATTTCAGTTCCATGTCTCTTGTGGGAGTGGCTTCCAACACTTCATATTTCACTGCCTCTGTCCGTGAGCCATGCTTTCTGTACGGCTCATAATTTCTGTCACTCCCAAATTCGAACCCTGTTGGTCACATGTCCTGTATCACAGGATAGCCTTGCACAATATGTAATCATAAATACTTTGTTCCTCTGTCTAAGGTGCTGCTGAAAGAGGGAGTTTCTGAGTCAACGTCAGAAGAAAGCCAGAAGGTATGTGTGTTTTGTCTTGGAAGGATAGCATTATTGGCTGGAAGCCCAAGGCTTGATAGAAGGGAATGTGGCACAACCCTCCACCAGCTGTTTTGCTGGGTTTTTTATGATCTAAATGATGCCCCATCTGAAAGATGAGAGCCAGCAGGCTCTGATTGCACAGGCTTCGATGTAATATAGAAGTTTTTCTGCACTATTTAGGGTCTATGGGTTCCAGCTTTCTCTGGGTCCATCAGGGCACGATGCCTGCAGCCAGGAGTGAGCAGAGAAGTTTTTCCTACACGCGAATCTGGCCTAGGATGGGTTTGAGACAGCTGATGGCTACTTTTGGTACCTCCATAAAATGTATCGCTGCTCTGCTCATCGGTACCATATGTGCACAGCAGGTAATGTACAGTCTTGTTAGCTGGTGTCACGCTAGTCCTCAGAAGCCAGATCTGGAGGAGTGAGACACTGAGGCAACAGAGGGAACCTCCAGATAAAACCCAGACGCTGTAAGGAATTTAGTACAGCTTCCTGAAAAATATTTTCACATCCTAATAGAGAAACTGTGGCTTCTCAGCCGTGCCTCACACAGACCCACAGCCCCTCCCCACCCCACGCATTGCCCAGCTGCCTGTCCCCCCCGTCTCCGTGTGCTATTACGGAGCATGTGGCAGCTGCAGCAACTGCTTCGGCGGAAAGAGCCGTAACATCTGCCCAGCCCCTTTCTATTGATTTACACTAACTTCACACTGGTAATCAGGCTGTGTGCGGGACATCAATGAAGACTTGATAGTCTGCTAGAGTAAGAAATGCATGCCCCACAGCCACGCACAATGCTCGGTGCGTTACCCATTGGCTGAGGTTCTTCCTTCACACAGACTTTTAGTGGGGCAGTAAATACTGGTGACCATAACAATCACCGTGACGGAGAGAGAACTCTAGGTCAAACAATATCCATTCGGCACCTGGCACAGCAAGTTCTGTAGTTCAGCACCAGAGCCCTGAGATGCTGCATGCTCCCTCTCTCTGTGAGAGGGGAGGCTGCAATCCTCTTCAGTTCCTGGCTGAGAAGGAAAAGCAAGGGGAGAGCTGACGAGCTTGATTGCAGGATAAAACGAGATCTTTAGCAGTCTCTCAGACAATGCATGGGAGGGAAATGATGATCTCTTAAGGAAAGCCTGGCTGTTTTCTCTCTGCAAAGAGCTTCCTACATGGTGCACCAGAGGGATGGAATGGAGGTGTCCTGCATGTACTAGATAAATGGGCAATTTTCTGTAACAAGGTGCTTAGGTTTCATCAGCAGACGATCAAGAATAGAAAACCATAGAAACACAATAAATTGAGGCCTTCATTACATACAGCCTGATGGGACCATCAGCACCACACAGCTTCACCCTCCAGGAATTTTTCCCAACAGGCTCAAATTGTTATCTTTAACAATACAGGCTGTGTCAGAACTGGTGGATGAACTCTGAGTCCCATCACCAGATGAAGATCCTGACTCTAAGCTGTAGTTTTAATTTAAGATATCATTTAATGTGATTTAAATTAAATATAATTTCATTCATGGCATTGTGAACTGACATTTGTAGAGAACATCAGGCTGCAGAATGTCTGGTGTGTTCAAATACCATGGGCGTGACGGTGACCAAAACAAGCTGTTGGCTATTGTAGCTGTAATATAACAAGCTGTATAAAAATAGATGACACAGAATAAAAGGGTAAAGCTAGTTAAAACCTTGTTTGTCTAGATATAGAAAGGTTATCACACTTTGCAACTAGCAAAGAATACTCTTAGTTTTGCTTAATACTAGCCTTCAAGCTGAAAAACACCATTGCTGGGGGGGAAGCATAAAAACTGTTAAAAGTTCAGTAACCTCAGTTATGAAAGGCTCTGCCATCTGAGTTTTAGTGCTTTAAATAAGTTTCCTTATTACTTAAATCCAGTTTTCTAGATAGCCTCTTACTTTGAGCCTGTTAGACATGTTATGCCTTTGCCTGAAAGTCTCCTAGTGACCTGTAAATTGATTTCAGCCTGTGAAATTGGCCATAAGTAAATCTTTGTTCTTCTTCTTTTTCCTCTTTTCTTTCCTTTTTTCTGAAATAAAAAGGATGCAGGTGGCTTGTCTGCTATCAGGCTATAGGTCCTGTATACACTTCAGAAATGCTATTGCCTTCTTAGCAATGATGTAACTCCTGAAATCTGTAGCACTAGGCTCTTGTATTATGAAGCTAAGATCACTGCGTTCATTGATAATGCCGCTATGTAAAGAAAGGCTTAAATTCTTCTCCATCATTGTTCCTTGTTATCACAAGTACATCCGCAATAGGCAGGGGTTTATTCATCTGACAGGTTTACATATCTCATCGGAGTCTACTGTGTAACATATTTGGAAAGAATGAGGCGTACCTAATTGGTTTCATGCAGAATTTCAGTATAGAGTTTTGCAGCATTTGTTTATCTCATTATTTGTGTTTACAATTTACATGTGGTAAAAAATGTCCTGTATCTTTCTTGCCTCGTAACAACTCCACAACAGCAGAGTGCCACAGCCAGCTCTCATGTCCTTACATCTTCATAACATTCACCCAGTGAACTGGGAGAACATTTTATGAATGTGTTAGGAAGAATAACTGATTCAAGCTAACCTGGTGAGCAGAGCCCGGTCACAATGAAGTTTTCTCTTTGCCAAAATTCTCTTCCCAATTCCCTAACTTGAGTCATGGGTGCCTGATCAGCCAGGTCTCAGCATCTTCCATTCGCCAGCAAAGATCAATGACTGGACTCCGATTCATCAGCTTTAATAGTTTCTGAAACACATTGTTGTGCTGGTATCCACAGGAATCAGGAAGATTAAGTATGTAACTGCCAAAAAAAATATATTAAGCTGGAGTTTGTCACATAAAAGGTATGACAGAAAGGAAAAGAATAATCTTCAAAATGACAACCATAAAGAACATGGTGATTTAATATAAACTGCATAAAAATGTTCAAATTGCACCATAGTTCGCAAATAAGGGATATTAGTAGAGCCCCCTCCACCCCCACTTTTTATGCCTTTGTTTCTTACAGATGATCCCTGGGTTTATGCCCCTGTCACCACATGTAGTAGAAGAAGACCACGTTCCAGAACAGGATAATGCTAATTTTGCAAATGATCACAAAGTCACAGACATATGGCACAAAATCTTGACCCAGTCTAACGCCCTCCTGGTGGTTTCCAATTTGTTCAAAAACATTTTCTGGAGCAGCTGTATCCCCACAGACTTTACACCAGATGAGGAAAGTCCATTCTCTCACTAATGGCACAAAAAACACCACTTTGGGTGCTCTGACCAGATATTTGTTATCAAGAGGCCCTTAATCACAGCCTCAGCAATGAACAGCCCTGAGCAGGGCTGATGTCTTCCTGAGCATACAGCCACCCCTCCCAAATCTTCTACATGAGTCATCTCTCACCCTCTCTTTCTTCCTTAGATTACACAGTAGTCCCCTTCCAGAATGCAAAGTCTCCATTATGTTATTTCCTTCTTAGTAAGTCCAAAAATCATGTCCCAAAGAGGTAATATTAACTTTGGCAATGGCATTCTTTGCCTTTGGAGCTCTTATTCTACATTCTGCCTGTACTTATAGAGACTTCAATCTTTATTGATTCTCCTGTGCCACCTCTCAGCATCCTTCCTAGGCAGCATGATGCATTAACTTTCCATATAATGAATATTCCTGTTTGGTTCCGTACTCTGAAATATACCCAAGTCTGAATGAGATTTCAACACTCTGCATTGCTGATTTTCAGCTGCATGCCATAGCCCTTGTTTTTCACAGGCTGGGGACACCAAAAGAGGCCTCTAGATCCAGAGATCTTGCTTTTAACACAATCACTGTTGTACTGGGGGGGAGGAGAGCCTTTATATTTTTCAGACTAGTTCCAACAATAAAGTTATTAAAGCTATTTTCCACCTTGCAAGAAAGCTACCTGATGATGACATTGTTCCTGCCTTTTAAACTAATTTTATTTCAATATGGTACATTTGTAGTCATCATAATCCTATTGTCGCATGTTATTCCCAGTATAATGACTGAAAATGCTATTGCTTGGGGGAAGGGGGTTGTTCTGGGTTTTGTGGGTTCAGGTTTTTTTCTGTTTAATTTTATCTACTGCTATAGTATCAGAAGATAAGCCAATTTATTCACTAAAATCCTTCCCATCCATTCTGTTGTTGACTCCAGTTTCCAGTGGAGGATACAAGGTACTTCTGTAAAGCAATATGAAGAAAGACCTGCAGTCATTCTGCTAAAGGCAGGCTGCATCCACACAGCTGCCTGCCCCAGCCCTAGGGCAGAGTGGTTAGCATCCTGGCCGTTGAGCTTCTCATAGGAGATGGGAATATATACATTATAGCTGTAAAGCTATATAGACAGCTCCTCCACACCGGGTTTGGAAAACTGTGGCACTAAATCCATAGCCTCTCTAGGGTGGCACCTCCACAGCACTGGGAACATTGTAGTCTTCCTGAACTGAATGCCATCAGACCTCCAAATAAAAGAATTCCAGATAATTTATTTTTACTCTTAACTTCTTGTTGAAAATTTCATCTTCAACTTCTGTAAAACAGGATGACAAACACTTTCACACCATGTCATTACAACTATTATAGCTTACACTATAGCACAAAAGCACTATTTTGAGTCCCAGGCTTGAGGCAATTTAGAAGGTAATGAGCTTCAGGAGAGTGGAATTTTAGCCTTCCTGCAATTACGATTTTTGTGTTTAGCACACAAACCCCGAAGTCTCAGATACCCACGTGAACCTGAGGTCCAAGGTGGGTATGTAGTACTTGGTGACCAGGTTGACACAGGAGGTCATTTCCCCGTGTAGATACCCACCTCTGCACCTACCGGTAGGGGATACAATTTGATGGATATGGCCCAGATGTTGCAGGGAGCTGCTTCCAGGGGATGTCATTTCATGTAACCCAACTTACTTGGACAGCTGTTCTGTGCAGTGCTGTAACAAACCTTTTCTTCATGAAACCATTATTGCTGCTGCCCAGCTCAAAATCTGAGCTTCCTAACAATGCACTGTAGAAGAAAAATAAATTTCCTTCTCTCCTCACATATGAGTTCTAGCTGACACTTTTCCCATTTACAGAAGGATCTTATCAAGCCTCAGCAAGCCCTAAAAGACAAAATAGCATTAAAAAAGTGATCTCATATTATATGCCCATTACTGCCATGTTTTGTATTAAATTTCCTTTTATAATAGTTAGTTAGAATTAATAGATATTTTCACAAATAGGTCTCAATTGTTACAGGTGATTACGGAGTTCAGCAGGTTGGTTATTACTGCAATAGAGCATTATCTGCTGATGAGCTTGTAACCCATATTATTCTTATCTGTTAGGTGTTTATATTATCTATTAATAATTTATAAACTAACCTCATTATAAGGTTGTAATATGGACTGTGACAGATTACAGCACAAACAGGCAATACTCAAGCACCAAGAAGTTTCTCTGTGCAGCTAATCTCAGCTTCATTATGCATTTCTCGTTTAGATTTTATCACACGCTGTTGATATTCTGGAGGGCTCCACTTATTCCTAGGATGCGGTTATCAATAATCCATGTTCTGCATTTGTCCACATGGCAACTGATGCCTGGAGTAGGAGCTACTTGCTGTTTTATTGGTATAGACAGGTTCGGGAACAAGACCAAGAGTTTGCTAACAGTCATCAGAGCAAGCAGAGCTCTGCACAGGTTTGTGGGTCTCATTGCAGCAGTGAGGCCACAGCAATAGCTATCTCTGCTCTCAGCCCCATCTTGGAGCTGGTACCTTCAGTCCTCCTTTCACAGGAGTTTTGTCTAGTGCCTGAAGATACAGCTTCACCAGTACACTAAACTCTGCTTCCCATCCACGTCAGCCATGTTCTTAATAGATTTATCTCACTAAAATAGCCGCAATGTAAAGTACTAAACCTACAAGCAGAAGCACTTGCTGTAAAATGGCCAGAGAAATTGCCAGAGAAGGACTGGGAGCAGTCCTCTTCCTGATTTGTATGTACAGAAGATGGAAAGCTTGGGAATAAAAAAAGTGGTTTATGCCCAAGTCTTTCATTTTTCACAACAGTCTCTTTCCGGTGCTATGTAAACAACAAGCCAACATTTTTCAACAAAATCCTCTGTACTTGAATGTTTTTTGCCAGTTCTCCTTCACAAGGTGGCACGCAAAGACTGACAACTGTGAGCACTCAGCTGCAGTATCTGAGTGGGTGAAAATTAATAGCAAAGCTGGAAAGAGTAGGTTGCTCACAAAAAGAGTAGCATAGCCATTCTGGGTGCACACATGCTTGTTTAAATCCCTTTTTTGTCTGAATTCATGACAGCACACCTTTCCTCGGAGCCCCTTCAGGCAGGAGATGCTCTCAGGACATCCAGGAAGAGCAGCTGGTCTGGGCAGACTCTCAAGGCAAAAATCTGGGCTTTACTGAAGCGACTGGCAAAGTTCACTTTTACTTTGGCAGAGCCAAGATTTTATTACCACCTTACCACTAAATCTCTTGGCTTTCAGCATTACTGCGTATTTTCCTGAGCAATTTTAGACATACCTGGTTCAGTCTTCTGGCAAAGATATTTATGATGAATAGTAATTATTCTGTTGTAGTAGTATCCTGGGACCTTAGCTACGGACCCATGTGCATCATCAATAGCAGCGTGTGGATGTATAATAAAGAGACAGGTTTGCTCTTTATTTATGTATGGTGCTCTTTACCTTATCCTCAGATGTTTATGCAAAGGAGTTTAAACTGAGGAGTAAACACAAAGATGTGAATACAACCTCTGGTTCATGATGTGCCTCGTCTACAGACTGTCAGAGGCTGGTAAGAAATAACATCTGTTGCTCTGTACCACTTTCCCAGATATCCTCTATTGTCTCTTCTCTGAAAGAGGATACAGTATGAATATTCCTACACTCTCAGTAACGGAGTTTTTTCTGCCTGTGTTATGTTGGGAAAATCTGTCTGGAATGTCAGTGGTGTTGGGGCAGATCTGACTCCTGCACGCTGACTGCAAATGGATGGTTCTTTCTAAAGCACTTGTATGATGTGTGCCTTATTTTTCCATCGCTATAAAAGGGGCTTTGTCGAACATTTTGACAGTTTAAAAAGAATGACGCCGTTTCTAACTTAGTGTTTCCACTGAGATTAATCTGATCTTCAGACAAGTATTCTGGCCTAGAAAGTAGCTAGTAATCTAACTGTTTTTTTAAAAATTTTACTCAAAATAAACAAATCATTTTCCCCAGCCACATTTATTGTAAATCTCAGTCTTATGGCTGTGAGATCTTTCATTGTCCCTCTTCCTCGTCACACCCATATCACGCTGAGTCATTTTCTAAAACTAATCCAATTGCTTTTCTACAAGCAAGTGAATAAAAACTAAACACAGACTACACCAGGAAGATGATGAGAAGGAAGGCATATGTTATCATAACTTCCCAGCCTTCCAAGGGTTGTATTTCCTCATAGTCTCGCAAGCATATGCAATGAGAACAAACAAACAAACAAACAAAAACACTCAGTAAACTATAGGGGAAAAGAAAGTCTTTTATTTCTCAGAACTTGTGTGGGCTTTGCAAACACACGGTTTGTTAGAAGATAATTCCTTATACAGAGTTACTTATCAGGCTGAGACAGGAGCACATAGGTTCTGCAGTATAAGCACCTCAGCTTGGAAGAACAGGGCAGGGGCTCAAAACAAGGTGGAGAACACATCCTTAGGCGGGTATTTCCTTTCTGCTGCATTCTAAACACTAGCAATTAATGCTCTCTTAGCTGAGCGGAGCAAATTCTGCAGTAGCTGCTGGTTCAGGTGCATGGTGAGAGCTGTTCTTGACACTGCCACACAGCCTGGGATCACACACTCAGCTCTGCAGACTCCCACAGAGGAACAGGCTTGCCCAGCAAGAGGCTGCTCAGGCTGTGGTCCCACGTACATCCTGCTGCACAGCGTACTGGTGGCTGTTAGCCTTTAAGGTTTCCTTTGGTTTGGGTATTATGCAGAGCACAAAAAAGGATGAAAATCAAGAGCAATACATTGATTTTTATCACACGTGCAGGCGCTAGTGTGAGATGGTGTGGAATGAGGAAGTGGATCACCAGCTGCAGCTTCTGGTCGGCATGGGTGGTTGGTATTGTTGTGGGTGTCTGGTTTGGTCTTCTCCACGTCTGCCATCCCACTGAATAAGACTTGAAGGCACACAGAAGAGAGCAGTTAGCTGGAGAGCCAAAAGCAATGGAGTAGAGTTGAGGTCCATTAAGATTTCTCTTTACTGATTCACTTTGGTTCTCTCTCATAGTGCATCTCTAAAAAGACTCAGTGACTGAATAGTTCCTGACTTGTATAATTCCAACTTTATTCTCCAAAATTAACTGGCTCTTTTTTATTATTATTATTCCTACAGTTTCTTTCCTTCATCTGGTCTCTGATTTTAAACAAATGTTACTCTTAATTCTACGTTATATCTACAGTAGATGTGTCCCAGAAATTACTCCTCTAGTGTCCAAAAGTGCTTGATAAAGAATAACCAGGTAACACTGAAGATGATCCTTTACTGTCAGAGATTACAGTTTTGAGAAGTACCTTCAGCACCTTGTGGTGATGTACCTTGCTACCTTCAGCATATGCTGTGTGGGATTTAGACCATGGATCCCAATGATGCTTTCGTGATTTTTCCTACAGGTAACACCCACAGTCTCTCGTACATGAACAAAGACTAATAACCATTTCTTCACTTGGCTGTGTGACTTCTAGTGCAGAGACAATGGTCCCTTCACAGAGTCTATAACAGTCTAAGACAACTCAAAGTATGTAAAAGTTATGGACTACATTTTTAAAATAGAACGGGGGGGAAATAATTTTAATCAGCCCTGTTTGATTATACCAGTTGGTACAATGTGTAAAAAGAACTCACAAATTATTTTGAGAGATTAGCCAATTACAAAGAGCCATTTCCAGAGTGGAAATTTAGGGCATCTCACTAACAGCTTGATTTATACAGCAGTCCATATTTTAGCAACAGATCGCTTGATTGCTTATATAAACTGGTTTCATTTCACTTGCTTTAAATACAGAAAAACTGTAAGTAGATAAGCAGCTCTATGAATAACAGAACCAAAGAGCCTGGTTTCCTATGGATTTGTCTTGGCAGAAAAAATCCTACACCGACCCTCTGACATCTAGCAAGTGGTAAGCTCTCCTTACAGCCTTTTCTTTTTCTTTGAATAGCCATCTACTTTCACAAAACCTTTAGAACTGCAACATCTTTGGCACCAGTAACCTTAGCGCTGAATTTGGCTGCAATTGTTCAACTTCAAAAATTACTGAAAAAAGAGATGTGAATATGCATGTGTGCACGCACAGCTGCATGTATATATACACACACACAGAGCATGACCGCATAAGCCTTGTTTAATTAAAAAAACATGCTCTTTAAAAAACTGACATAAACTGCTGTAACTCTACAGTTTTTACCAGAATCATGTCCATTTTCTGAAACTGAAGAGCTAACCATCAACTGATATCCTTCTGTGATATGGCTTAATGAAGAAAATAAATGATACTCCCTAAGGAAAGTAATTTTCTCATTCCTTGGAATCTATTCATTTTCTCATATTTCTTACTGAATGTACTGCTTCATCTTTCCAAAGAAAATCTCCTTTCTTACATCATTGCTAAGCCGAAACACAAATGACAGAAAACCAAGCATTGACCCTTTTCATGTCAATGGCAGCACTGACATTTTTACCTAGTTATTTTAAAGCCTGGACTCTATAGTGCTGTCCATAACTCTGATCACAAATAGAGCCCTGTTCAGTAAAGCCAAAGACAGTCAGACAGTCAATTGAGCTAGAAAACCTGAGACTGTTGTTAGAACTTGCTGTAATTTTAATATTTTAAACTGACAGCATTTGAAAACCAACTTGAAAGCTAGAATTTAAATTCACCTGCCTTTCTGTGCCTTAGGCTATGAAATAGGTTCAGACAAACAGCCAACTACAAATAATGTCATGTAAGACTTTGTAATATAAAGCTCATAGTGAGATCACAGTAAATAGAAGTTTACATTAGGAAGCCTACGCAGTCAGCAAGATCTTCACAACACAGAGATATTTTGTTAAAAACATTCTTTTTCCAGTGCCTGAATGGTGCAGCTGTACTCTACACACCTACATAGCACTGGTGTCAACTGCAAGCAGGCTGGCTTGGCAAGCAAAGCCAAGCAGACTGCAGACGTTCTGCATTACGTGGTTTATTGCCGATTTTCCCTTTGCAATACTGTTCATAGCCAGAGGCACAGAGCAGTAGGTGACTTGGAGCTTTAATTTCCAAGTTTTCTCTCCGAGATGACTAGCAGCTGGTTACAATATTGGCGCTAGTGATGTGATCCTGGAATTTCACCAGCGTTGCTCAGCAGAACATGGCTGCTACGAATGACTTGCCATTGGAAAGGCTCTGCAAGTCAGGCTTCCCTCTGAAAGTCACACAGAAAGCCGTGTCTCAGACTCCCAGTCACTAACTGATGAAGGTCTGTGTTAAAATGAATCCATTTTCTTGCTCTCCCTCCACCTCTGTTTTGCCTGGGAGGGTGTCCTAGAAGCTCACTTGTCTAACGCTTAAGCACTGTCCTCAAACTTCTCTGTTCAAGAGAAGATTTATTCATTACACCCATTTGTCCTTCTGCTATCTCTATTTTTTTGCTTAAAAGGCTTTTTTCTTTGATGTTAACACTACTCACATATTAGTAGAAAACAATCGGATACTTTTGCTGCTTTTGTTCTGATAAATAAGCCAAACATTTTAACCTCTTCTCACAAAACAAGCTTGCTCTACTATCTTGACCATCCTAAAAGCTTTTTCTATTTCTCTTCATTCTCAGGTGACCAGAAACACCTGGTAACTATCGCAGCTGCCTAAATAAGTAGAATGACCCATAACAGGCTTCCAAGAGCTCAACTGAACAATCCTCTCCACAGGAAAGAGGGGTGAAGTAGTCCATCTTTTCCTCCATTTGCTGACTACGGGTAAACCCCAGCAGAGGGTTTAAATTGAAGGATAGAGTATTCACTGTCATTTGGGATTAGTGAGATCATTTGTGTCCCTTGGAAGTATTCATTAATTACACCTTTACATTACTTAGATAACCCTTGCCTCTCTCTGCTTCCCATTCATCCATACAAAGAAATTTGATGCATTGCTATTTATTCTTTACATAGCGTTATAAAGCAAAGTGGAACCATTTTATGACAGTCTTGAGATACGTAGATTCTGTTTGCTTTTCTTAGATTTATGTGATCATGCTGCTTGCTTCTTTGCTTTTACTATGGTTATTAATTTTCTAAATGTTTTGTTACATGCTGTTTACATTCATTCATTCATTCAAACTTCAAAACACATCCCTGAAGAGAATTGTTTATCAAAACAGTATTTTGTGTTTCTAAAACAATGTAACTTCTCTCCTAAAAAAAAAACAAAACAAAAAAAAAACCCAAACAAACCAAGACCAACCAACCAACCAAAAACCCAAACAAAACCACCCAAATTTCATAGAAGCAAAACAGAGGAAAGAGATTAGGCAAAGATATTTGCATATCTTTTAAAATCTGCTATAAAAGCTACTTGTGACCATCTTAATTTCTGGTTACCTAACACAATGCCATTAGACTTTCCTTTTCTGGCAGTGCCAAGGGCACTGCTCAAAATTATTTGAACTGCAGTTCTGAGCACTCAGCTACTCCGAAAATCAGGCCCTATACGGGTCAAGCTGGTCATTTCCTCTGAATGAACACTTAAGAAAACATTGGCTTTAGCGAGTTGGTTCAGACTATGAATCCACCCTGGCAGAGACAGGAACAGAACTTGGGTTTTCTAACTGACTGATCAAATGACTCGACTGCGCTATCGCCAAGAAAGGATTTAAAGAATGACTCCGAAAGGTTATTTTCACTGAATTGCTGAGTACATAAAATGTGTTGAAAGAAAAGGTAAAACTTCTTGAAAGGGTTTAGAAATGGTTATATTTATAATCTGTTGTGGTAGGATTTTCAAGTCCAGTGTTCAGTGAAGCTAGACTGACAAATTTATTATAGTTATAAGGCTGAGAAACCTATTAGAAGAAATATAATAGAAGGTACATTTTTGCGAAGCTTTAATAGGAACTGAAACAATTCAACAAAAGACTAAATTCAGTAAGGGGGGAAAAGACATTTATTAAATCTTTCTAAAAAGATTGACTGACCTTTCTTTAAAAAGAGTGGGGTTTTTGTAAAAAATGAAAAGCTCAACCTTCATAACAACAATCTAGTAAAAGGGTGTATTAGAAACTGGCTTCTTGTGCAAGTTCAGTTATTTTTATTGTCAATAAGTGCTGGTGTTATGCAATAACAGAAGCATTGTTGCCTCTCTAATTTCTCTCAGGGACTGAAGAAACTCATAATGAAAGCATTCAAAATCTAAACTGGAATAAAAAATAGAACACTCCTGCTCAGGTTTGTATGGCAAAAACAGACACAGAAACTATGGGCTGAGAATTCATCTTATAGGGAAACTCTGCCAGAACTGTGAAGGTGGTGTTATTTCTTCTACCTCTGCTTACAGTAAAAGTCAAGCTATTAATATCAGGCATCTTGACAGTCGCATAAATGCATATATTAAAATTCAAAGTACTTTTTGCTTCTGTAGATGTATCATCATTACAGAACAAGACAATTTTAATGTAAGACCAGATGGCAACAGCATTACTTACTTACAGTGGATAAAAGTTATAGGCCAACTTGTATACCCTGTAAAAACAGACCAGAACTGAAGATGGTGTCTATCACATCCCAGAGCAAGAGCAGACACAAAGTTAAATAGTCCAGTCCATTCAAAGCGGGGTGGAAAAGCAGCTGGAAGACTGTTTAAATAACCAGCAGTACCTGCATGTGATCGGATTCTCATGAACATCAGGAGGCACTGACATGCTGTACAGTTACAGCAGTTTATATCAAATAGGAATCTCAAATCAGGCCAGAGCTGACAGGCCTTCTGTCCACGTGGCAGGCAACGTCACCCTCCACGCCAAGATGAACCTGCACTATGGTGTGACAGACATCAGCGGCAGTGGGTTTTGAAGCAGATGATCAGACACTAATCAGGTACACAGTTACGGGCATTGACCCAAGGAAGCCAGTTTCTTAAAGCTCCCCATAAAGCCCATATGGAAAGACACCTCTGGTCTTTCAGGGCAACTCCAAATGCTCAGCCTCCTGCCCTACATCACTGTCAGGGAGAGCTTATCTCTCCGCACCGGTTAGGGAGGGAGCCTAGGAAAATCAGCCTTCTTAAGTGTAAATCATTGGATGTGACTCTCCCACTTAAGAGGCAAAAGGTGTATTTCTTGTTCACATGCATCCTCTTGTTACTCTCAGGAGTACGTTCTCAGTGTGCAAGGGAAGAAAGATGTAGTCTACATGGGTACGTGAAGTGCTGCTTGTAAGATCAAAGCTAAGCATTCCCATTCGACATACTTCAAACAGGAACTGAGAACGGTGGTTCTCCAAGTGTTTGTTTTTATTGGGTCTCCTGTGTTCAGTTTAGGGAAAACAGACAACAGGAGTCGTTTGAAATAAAGCTGTAATTTACTATCCTAACATGCTGAGAAGCAATTAGATTCAAGCTAATTACTGTAAATAATTTTTATAATTACTTGTAAAACATCCTACTACCTGAACATCTATTAAAGTGAGCTGAGGCCTGTAGAATTTTTTTTAAAAAAATAGAAGGCTTAATGTTATTAATCAAGGGCCAAACTATTTTCTTGAAATCTTCAAAAAGAAGCAGCTATGCCATAGAAACTACTGATGGAAAGCACCTGTTAGGGCATGTATCCCCTTGATAGTAGAGTGGGTGTATCAGTAAACTGTCTGAAGAATCATCTAAGCTAGTTTATATTTCACAGCTATATGTACTACTACCTGGAAGGACTCTTCCAGAACCTAAAAGGATCTTTCTCAAAAGAAAAAAGAAAAAAAATCAAATAATTTGCAGCTGAATACTGATTTTCTTAGCTTTGTCCTATTTATCATGTTTTAATCTCTACTTGAAGCATAAAGAAAATATTTTTTTCCTTATGTCCTTCTACCTCAACGATTTATTTATTTTTTTTTACGTTGGACAGAGTTTGGCCTGGTCTGATCCATATTTTTACACCACACTTTCACAGGCACACCAACCAGTTGGAGTTGCACACCTCTGTGTCCTCACAGCCACAGCTGTTGGTTCCTCCTCTTCCCACAGGTCTTCCAGCTCTTGTTCTGAACTTCTCTCTAGTTTGGACAACTATTTTTGGACCTGTTGATGGGTGCTCAGCCCATCCTGGTCTATTGTTTGGGTTCTGGTTCACCAGAAACAGGTCTCCTGATGTCCGGGGGCAATTCCAGCAAGCAGGCACGGAGTGCTCACGTTAGTTTATCTAAGAGTACAGTAATGCATTGGCAATCTTCTTTCAACAAAGTGTGACTTCGACACATGTACCAGTACACATCTTTAGCTGCCAAATAACAAAGTGCAAATACAGGAATATGTTCTTGGGCTGTTCTACCATTTATGAGCTTCACCTCAGTGAAAACCTTACCACCACAGAGAAGACTACTTGTAACCCTGAGTGGTATGGGACCCACCAACACCAGGGTTGAGAGCAACTCCCTGAATACCAGAATGTGAGGGGAAAGAGGAACTAGACGTCTATTTTTGCACTTTCTAGGATTGATGCTTTATTAGCTTGCTCCTGCACTGGCAGGATATTCTCTTGCACACCTTTGCCTTTTTAGCTTCTTGTAACTTAAAGCAGCTTTGCACAGGAGCTTGTGCAGTTCACTGAAATGCTGCTGACCACTTCTGCAGTTGATAGGAAAAACTGTCAGAACCCAAGCTGATGGTTGCAAGCTGCTCTGATGGGATTTCATGGCTCTCAGACTGTCCCATAGGCCTGGTATATTTTACCAATGGTATCACTTAAGAAATGTTTATGAACAGCTGGACTTTAGACCTCCAAGTGGATATTAAGCCACTATAGCAATAGAGGTGTACCTCCAAAAGGTAAGTAAAGAAAGAAGTGGACAGCAAAGCAATTAGGAAAATATATATATATACACACACACGTATTTTTTAAAAGGTTTTGAAGTGGTTTTATATAAAAAAACGCCTTTCTTATTGTTTTCCCTTTGAAATACTCCTGTTTTAAAATCCCAATACATAAAAACATTCAATTTTTTTAAAACTGACATATGGCAAAAAATTGGTAGCAGTAAATAAAAGCACATAAAGCTAAATCGCGCCATTCTAAATGTTAGTAAAAATGACAAAATAAAATACTAGCTATATAAACTACACACAGGTGTGTAGCAGCATATTACAAGTAAAAAACATATCTTGCAATTATAAGCCTACAGTATTTACTTCACTTGTCTGTAATTACATTTTATACATGTTTGTTTAGTAATATCAATCCAAGACATCATTTTGAGTATATAATTAACTGCATGTTTAGAACAGAATGTGTTTGACTGTTTTTGTGTGTTGCAAGAGATGTCTTTGTTAGCTGTATTTAAGTGCCACCTAGTGTTACAATTCACCAATTTCGCTCAGAAAACCCTCTAAATTTTCAGCATAAAACCAAATTGCAGGGTTAAGAAAAACCTAGGGTCACAATGCCCACATTTCAATGTCAACAGTAAATCCTTAATCCATATTTAGGCACTCAAGGAGTACAGAATCTCATGCATAACACTTCTACTGCAGACTGCGATCAAGCAACAGAGAGACTAACACTCTGGTGTTAAAGTGCACACTCAGTTATATCAGCGCAATTGGGCAGTAAATACGGATCTCAAGGTCTCACTTGCAGGTATCTGGTTTTTCTATTTTTATACCAGTGATCCAGCAGTAACTTCACATAAAGATAGAAATAGCTAATGAAGACATGGTATCTGGGGGGAAAAAAGACCTTTTTATAAAAACTATTAAATACTTTTTTTTTTCTATTAGATGCACCGTATAACTGGAAACAGGGTGGAGACAGGATGACATACACGAACTTCACACACGGCACGACACACATATAACAACAGAGCACACCACAGTTAGGTGCCAGTGCATTAAGACATGCAAGAGAATGCTGTTCCCCACCTAAGTGACTTCTATCTATCAAACCCTGTTTCTGCAGCAAGTCTCACCGACTTCACTGTGGCTGCTTTTCGTGGATACAAAGAATGCCCAATTCAAAGCAGCCTGCTATTGGGGATTTCCGGCTGTAACTAACGGTCTTTTTAAAAAAAAAACAAATTTAAAGCTTATATTCTTGACAAGTTTGGAACTGACCTAGGCTAGGTTGCCCTTCTAACGAAAAAAGAACATTAATACTGAAAAACTACATTCAGTGTTTATAGCTCATTAGCTATGAACTTACAGAGTGTTTCATCCACTGTCAAGTAAAGTAGTCTTTAAGAAATTACGGTTTCTATCCTGCCTGTTTCCGCAACACTGAACAATTGATAGTATCTGTAGCTTAACTAAAATGCTCTTTGCATTCTCTCCACAAATAGCATATATAATGGTTTATGTAAACCAAATTTCAATCTGTCACTATTCTTTCTCAAATTCATTAAAAGCTACAAGAAAGAAAGATCACTGCCATTACAGAGGACTGGTGTAGCTCAAAGTAGAATATGCAAAACACTTAGGCTTTCCGTTAAATTTAGTGAGACTGTAACCATTAGCTTTTCACACCATTAGAAATGAGGACAGATTCCTATTTCTCTGTTATCATTTATTGGAAAGTCTCATCTTTAAATCACAATAGTAAAAAAAAAATAAAAAATTAAGTACCATTTATCCTGACTGCTGCAATAAGCAGGGGTAAGTTGACAAGCACATTAAAGAACTTATATTTAATTATATGTCGTGAAGTGAATTAATATGTTTGTTGCAGAAATATAAAATCAGAGGAAAAAAGTAGAAAAAGAGCTGAAGGATCACAAGAAAAAACTTCTCATCAGCAGTTAGAAAGGCTCACGATGAGGCATCTTAAACACCAGGATCAGAGAATGTTTAGAAAGAAAACAGGAGAGAGCAGCTTTTTCAGAGCAGCTTTTATCACCTGCAGCTGCAAACGTGCGTAAATCTATCAGGCAACAACAAAGAAAATGAAGAAAAATGTACTTTCAGCTGTATTTCATTCAGAATAGTTTGGTTTATGTTTTCTGTGAATCAGGACAAAACATTCACAGAAAAGTGGATTAATACAAGTACATTTGATGAAAGTTTGACTATAAAGGACTACAGCCAGCCTCAGTAAATTGTCTTCAGCTTTGAGGCCTGGAGAAAACACTTCCCTCAAGTACACAGGGAGCAAGATGGCACCGCGGGGTTTGGGAGCAGATGTGGAGAACCTGGCTGGCATTCACAGCACGCTTCCCACGCTAAAACCACCATGCTGTGCCTCGTGCAGGACTGTAACAGCTTCAAGGGAAGGATCCCCGCCTGGAGAGCGGGAAGGCGAGGGGGCGAGAAGGGGCCCTGCTCACCCCCAGCAGCCCCCACCTCTCTCCCAGCGGGTTCAGCCTCCCTCGGGTGCGCGGGCTGCAGCGTCCAAACCGTTTGCCCAGGCTATCCCCAAAACTCGTGCCTGTGTGTAAGGGCTGGGGGTGGTTCAAGCGATGGGTTTCACCGCGGACAGCGCCTGAGCCGCTGCCGCCCTCCACCGGGCTCCAGCCCAGCACGGCCACCCGCCACCGCCGCCACTGCCCCCTCAGGCGTAACGGCCGCCGTGCCAGCCCGCCCTCCAGCGGCGGGCCGCCCGCCGGCAGTGATTGGGCCTTGCGTTCTCTCGCTCCTCCAGTCCCAGTGCCGGAGGAGGTACCCGACCTCGCCTGATTCCGCCTACCGAGGCGCAACGAGGCCAATCAGCGCCTACGGCTGGGCTCCACCTTTCCGGCCGTCTCCATGGCAGCGGGGGGGTGGGTTAAGGCGTCGCGGAGACCATGGTGGGTGATTGTTTTCCTTTTCGAAGCCGGCGAGGCTAAAGGTAAACTAGGTCTGCTTATTTATTTATTTATCTTTCCTGGCTTCTCCCCCCTCAATCCTACAGAGTGGTGCATTCCGACGGGCTTGCAGACACCCCACCCCCCCCGCAGTGGTAGGGTTAAGGGCGGTTCCTACGCGCCGCTTCCCGCTCCCCCCGCGGCTGCTGCTCTCTAGCCTCACCAGGGGCGCCGGCCTGAGGCGGGGCGCTTGTCCTTGCTGCCGCCCCCCGGCGCCTCCCGGGGGCTTCTGGCGAGGCAGGGCCTCGGCGTGGGGCAGCCGGAGGGGCCTTGCCCGCAGCGGCCTGGCCTGGCCTGGCCTACCTCACACCTTGGCCGCCGCCTAGGGAAGATGTGTGTGAAGCGGTGGCCCCGGGTTGCTGCGGGCGGAGGGTGCTGAGGCTGGGTGCCCGTTCATTGTGACTGTGTAAGCCAGGCTCCCTGAAAGAAAAGGGGTGCGTGCGGTTGTGCTTCCCCGTGCTTCAGTTTCTACCCTTGCCAGTGAAGGCATTGCCTGCTGAGGAGAGACATCACCTGGCCTGGCGAGTGGCGTGAGGCCTGGGCTGAGGGAAGGATACAGAGGTGCTGTGCCCCTCATGCCCCTCGTAGGGGAGGTGCCAGCAACAGGCATCTCTCTGGCAGTGTGGTGAAGCATGTATCGCTAGAAAATGGCCTCCACCAAAGTCGGCATGCACATGTAAATAGCTTATTTCAAAGTGAAGTGTGATTCTCGACAGAGAGGAGGCCCTTCCTGATGCTATCGCATCTTCATGAGATCTTTCAGTTCTCCCACCTTTCAACATTGTGAACATGCGATAGGTTCTTTAGTTTTGCTTAACGTGGCAATGGTGCAGTCACCTCTGAGGTGGAAAAAACACTAAAACACTTTCAGCATTCTGAGAAGTTCTGTAGGATCCTGATTTGCATGCGGTGGGCAGTTGGTCTCCTTCATATCTCAAAAAAAGTAACAGTAAACAGTTTAAGCTGTGTATTCCATCCTGTACTGTGTTGCAGTACTGAAGAGCTGAGCTCAGAGAAGTCTTCACTTTATTTTTCAAGCATGCAAAAATTAAATTGGTTTGGTAGCCTAAGTTACTTAGTTTAATCATGCCTGTACTTAAACGTAGATTTCTATGAACAGGGCACTGTATCTGTGAGAAGTAGTTATAAATTATATTTACAAGAATAACTTTGTGTTCAGAGTTACTCGGCCCAGAAATCACTAACGTAAACAGTAATACACAAATCATGCAAGCACGCAGTTTGCCAGTGTGATTGTTAGCACCTGAAACTTGAGAAAACTTAATACTAAATCTGAAACTTGAAAGTCAAATTTTAGTTATCTCAGAAATTATTAGAATGCTGTGAGATTTTCCTAAAACATATTGTGAACGTTGATAGTGTGCATGTAGTCAAAGCATAATGTAAAAATGTCTTGCAGGTTTTGTGTAGTTAGCTGATGTATAAATATCATGCATGCAACTTTTTAACACAGGATTGTTGAATACTGAAAAATGTGTGTATGCCTTTGGAAGATTTTATTTTACTTGGTTTTCCTTTTATAGTGACAAACCTGGGGCAAAGAACTGAAAATGTCATCCGGTTTGGCTCAGGAGGTTCACCTTGCTAGGAGACATGGAGAGATGTAAGTAATTGTTTCAGCGCTGTGGCGTGCCTCACAGCAATTTGTGTCGTGGCCTTGCAAGACCTCCCTTTCCACACATGACCATCCTGTGAACAGTGAATTTGAGCTCTGTACAGAGCACAGTGGTATTTCAACAAGGGGTTAGTGTTCCAGGAGGTGGCACTCTTTCTTCATGAACTATTGGAATTAGCATCCTTGCTTGCTGTTAAGGGTGTTTAGGTTGATGAGGGTTTTGACTTCCAGTGGTGCTACTGGTTTAAGATCTCTATTGTTAACCTCCTGTCACCATTAAATTCCTGTTTGGGGAAGGTAATTGGATTCTCTCACTGTAGCCTCAATTATGGAATTGCTGCTTTGTTGCCCTGTAAACTCAGATTGTGAAGCAAATACAGTAATGAGTCAGAAAAATCTGCTTTTCTTGTAACAACTAGTACTTGCCAATGAGCAAGAGTAGCACTGATCAAGTCACCCCATCCCACCCTGTCTTTCCTGTTCTGGGAGATTTAGTGCTTCTAAGCACCTTAGCATATGAGGACTGCTGGTTGCAACATTATAGCTTCATACAAGCACAGCAGGTGGTGTCTGCCTGTACCTTTTCCCTCCCCCAGCACACCCACCCTACAGCCGGCTTAATTAGCCCCATAGTTTTGAGAAAACTGGGTAAGGTAAAAAGGTTATTTTCTAGCTCCTGAGCAAAATGTTCTACCCACTTAGCAAAATGTTTTCCTTTGTAGACTGTCTCAGAGATCAGAGCTGCTACAGCAGATGGAGACTTATCTAGGAGACAAAAAGACTAAAAAGACATGGCAAACTCAAGCAGCTGATGCAGCTCATAAAAGGAATGCAGCACTTTTAAATGTAAGTTTCTGCAACTACCAGGAACCTCATTGAAATGTCATGGTTATGTAGCTTAGAGGATTTAAAAAAAAGCATTTGCTCTATAGTTATCATTTGAATTCTCCTATATACAGTTCCCTCTTCTGGAACTTGACCAAAAGTCTTAAATGACAAGTCTTTATTATCTGGTGGCATTGCTACCTTTTCCCATGCCCTTCTTATATGAGCCTCGTGGTGGCAGCTGCTACTATCTTTTTTTTTTTATATTTTCCTAAGTACATGTAGAGTTGCAACACATGCTATTACACGTCTGCCTAAGAGAACTGAGTCTGACAAGTACCTACAAGTCTTACAGTACCTGTGCAATTTCGATTCAAGATACTGGGGGGTGTTTGGAAATAGGGGCTAACCAGCCTGTAATGTTGTTAGTCCAGGGTGGGAACCATTCTCCCACTATGATTGTGTGAAATTGTGGAAGAAGTTCTCAGTTTAATGCTTTTCTTTAGAGTGACAAAGAATCTTACTTCCAAGTCTGTAAAAGCAGTATTTAGTGTTTCTGGCTCTTCCTAGTGATGATACTGTTAATAGCTGTTCTACATGCCTGTTGTTGTATTTAGGTAAGATTTCTGTTTCCTAGGTAAATTAATCAGAAGTCAGAGAATGGGCAATTAAAAAGATCTAGGTTTGATGCCAGGGACCAGTATGCTAAAACATCTTCTGGAACCCCTGGCTTAGGCATCTGAGTCTGAAGAGATTGCACTTGACCACTGACATGAGCATGCATTTGAAAAATGTATGTCTGTTGTTCAGGAAACAGCAGAAAACTATACCTCTTGTGCATTTTCTTTAAACTCTTACGTATTAAGTGTCTATATTACACGCATTGTGTTTATTGAAATTGTAAGTTTTATTCTAGAAAATTGCAAGATTCATTTGTGTCACCAAAATATTTTTTTTCTTCATGCACAACCTGGTTAAGGTTTAAAATGTTCCCATTTTGGGTGAGTGTAACTCTATTGAAGGCCCTCTTTGTATTTAAATGGGAGTTATATTTAGAGAGTGGCAGACAAGGGAGAACAGTTAATCTGGGATGCCTTCTTAATTATTCTGTGGCAAGATTTTTCAACTTGGACTGCGGAAAACTGGTGTGTTCTAGGCTGGGGCAATCAAACCCCTCTGTATCAGGTATAGATATGTGTAGGTGCTTCAGTGGGAGGCTGTGGAGAAGTGGATAATTTGTTTATTTTTTCATAGTTCATGCTCCATTGATTTAGTAAATTGAGCCGTTATAAATGCCGTTTTCCATGTGCATTTTATAATAGATTTTTATTTCATAAATACATTTTTTTATAAATTATATGTATTTTATAAATGCATTCTCAGTTTACATATACAGGCAAACATAATAAATATAAGGTGTATTTCTGCATGCTGAAAGCTTCTTGTATTGGAAATGTTAACAATAGCTCAGACATATACAGAGTGTAAATATTTCTGCAGTTAAACAGATATTTGCCATCTTCTGTCACATCCTCAAAATTGTTCCTTTCAAGTGTCAGAAATGTTGGTGTTTGTATGGAAAAAAAGCAAAAACATATGTATCAAAACAAATTCTGTTGCAGGATAAAGTAGCATAAATCAGTTTAAATCTATTAATTTTATACTAGTTTTAACAGGCATGCACTCCTGCAGATGCTTTCTGATAACAGAAGAAAACAGGAAAAAAAAAATCTATGCAGAATAATATATGAGAAGCTTGAAAACAAGACTGATTAATGTGCCAGCTTCAGAATATTGTTCCTGATACCAGGCACTGTACATTTCACAGTTACCATGTGGAGAGTTGTTGATTTGGCCTACTCAAAAATACATGGACATGATGAAGTGTTATTTTTTTATTTGCATTTCTGGTTTTCTGCGTGTAAGCAAAATCAGTTGTTTTCAGTATGTGATCATAGCAAAAGACATTTTTCTTTCTCTGTGCTAGTTGATATTTATGCACAGGAAAGCATTTCAAAATTAATTTATTTTCTAATCAGTAGGAAGCAAGGAACTAAACTTGTTCAGTATTTTAACATGATTATCAGAGTATTTTACTTGTCTTTAGAGGGAGACTGCAGATTTGGGAAATCTGTATCATTTAGTACTTACATAATGTTGTAATAAAAGCAGAAATTAGACTAGTATTTATAAGCTAATTTATGACAGGTTTTCAGTAGAATTTCTTGTGTTTAGCTGTGCAACAGCTTATAACATGAAATAGAAAACAAAGAGTATGCTATACAGGAATTAGTATTGGGAAGGTAATTTAGACCAAATTTGCTTTCCTTCACAGGCATGTAATTCTAGAATTATTTAAGTGGGATTCTGCCAGACTCATATCAATATAAGTGACAGCTGAATTTGGTCCCCTAAAAGTGATGCATGTGTCATGCAATCCATTTTACCTCTGGGGAAGGGTCTTGAATTGTTTTTGTTCCAGTCCTTGTGGTTTTAGGGGAAGCATTGTGAGATGCTCTCTTTTTTTCAGTACTGTGACATATTAGATTTGCTGGTTTTTTTCCAAAGAAGCTTACACTGCTGATGTATTTATTTTTATATTGATGATGGGGATTTCTTTTTCGTAAGAAGTTTACCAGTTGTATAGACACATAAGGAGTGCCATCTAATTTCTCAGTAGTTCCAGTTATTTTCTAAAGCATACTACACCTTCCAGCAAAAATTTCTTTCACTGTCTGTCATTAAATCAGTATTCTGAATGACAATAGACTGCACAACATAAAACTAGAGTGAGCAACAAAAAGACACTTCCAATATCTAGGCTATGCCAAAGTGACCTTCTCTACTAAACATATCCGCACAACTGCTGTCTCCTTTCTTGCCTGCAAGACACTCTTTTCCTATCACCATAAACATTGCAATGATTTATTTGAGTATATAAAGAAATAATAATCTTGATTGCTGTTCTTCCTTCCTGTGAAAATTCCTGCAGGAATTAGGAAGAAGGAATAAGAAAGTAGGAAAATCCTATGAATATGAAGTGAACATTACTGATTGATCCTTCTTCTCAGTATGGTGATAACTTCTCCAGACTTGGTCTGAACCAAGCTTATGCTGATACGAGCTTTATTTGGTGCTATTTATAATGTATCTGTTTTGAATACATGCAACAGAGAAATTCCTTGCTTGGGTTATTTAAGTCTGTGTTGGCCTCTTGTTATTTTGACCTTGTGATTTCAAATGGCTTCTATGTTGGCTCATGTGCCCCCTTTATGTTTATCCCGTTAGTCTTTTTCTCACCTGAAAAGGGGTAGCCACCAGCTCCTTCTGAGGTTTTGGATAAATATGAGACTTTCAGTTTGCTTTCTCAGACATCCTTTAGCTTTCTTCCTACAAGGGTATGCACTTTGCTGTAGAAAAGGGAGAACAGTTTTGCTTGGATTAAGTTTGTAATTACATACAAGAGAATACAGTCGTGCTGCAAAAAGAATTAATGAAATAAGATGGACAGTGTAAACTGAATGAACTGAGTGTGTCTGTATTGCTAACTTGAACTTCAGCTAACGCTAAGGCTGGATTTTGTTTTTATTAATCATACTCTGCTGAATTTGAGTCATATTTTTCAAACTAAACTTGAGTCGAGCACTGTTTACTTATTGATGTATTCAGATTGGCTATTATTCAATACGAGCAATCATGTTTGGTGTCTCTTGTGGATGTGCTCCTTCAGAATCTCACTCTGCTTTTCAGCGGCAGTGGTGGTGAATATTTGGGAAGTCCCTTTGGGGAATTTCCTCTCTCATTTAGTTTTTCTGTTGTACTCTTCACACCCGCTCTCTGCTCCCAACTCTGCCATCTGCTATACTTTCTTTCCCCCTCCACTCTGTTCAGCTTTGGCTTCTTCACACCCCACTCCCACGTCCCTTTCTGTCTCTCTTCATCTGCCCACCACTCAATCTCTTCAATGTTTGGGTATGGAACTAAGCCCACAAGAATGGGTCAGAACTTTAAAGGGGGAGGGCAGTTAGTTTGGGGGGATGTTTTGGTTTGTTTGTTGCTGTTGTTTTTTGGTTGTTTCTTTTCTAAAAAATGTATTTAGGCCTTTGTGAATCCAGCACACACATCCACTGGACAAGCAGAAACCCAAATACTGATTTTTTTGTAAGAAAGCTATGTGAGGTGCATTGTCATCCAAGTTTGTCTGGTGAACAGCTTGCTGCAGCTCTACATTTTTGTGCACATGTTATGCATGCATATTAGCAAGTCATCTTTGTCTTGAGAAGTAAAGATCTTGCACATAATTTGCCTAGTTACTTTACAGTTACAGTAGCTAGAATACATACTTCAGTCTTCATGCAGCACAGAGAAAACCATTCTGTTCCCCTCTATTTTCTTCAGTTTTATAGAACAGAATTTAACTAATTTACTCTAGTGTCCAGAGAGAATAACAGTGTTTTACAGCAACAGCCTTAGAATTTTATTCTTGTATCAAAAAGGTACAGCAAACATTATTTAGAAACTGTAGGATGTTAGTCTTACTAGTACAAGTCGGTTTTCAGAATGACTAGACAGAAAGATTTGAACTTTAGTGTTACTATTTGAATGCAGTTTAGCTGTAATGGGTTTATTTAATTAATTTAAATGTCTTTATGTGAGTGTGCGTTTTCCTTTTAAAATTCCCAGTGTTGTTTTTAAAATGTACTTTGCCTGTGTTTTAGGATATAGAAGCAGCAGAAAAAAAGCTGCAAGAAAGAGTGTATTTGCTTCCAGATCCTGATACTCTTAAGTTAGAAGTAAGTCCTAGCACTCTGTCTTTTCGTTTGTTGTTTACCAAATATTTTGCTTTTTTTCCCCCCCTGAAGCATGTTCTTAAAGTGAAAATAATTGATTTTAAAATCCAGTGACTGGTATAGCCAAAGGCCTGTATACTGTGTAGCAAGCTGAACCTAAATTCTGGGGCAAGGTCCCTAGATTCTGGAGCATTCTGGTGGAAATATTTAGCAGCTTTCAGATCTGTACAAACTTCTGTGTAAAAATGAAGTCAAATATAAAAATGAATATTTTGAGTATCAGAAGATTGCTGTGTTTATTATGTCAGAGCTGTTTAATATTTTTTTATATGGTCATCCCATTTTCAGGGTCAACAGTTTATCAGCATGAACAGAAAAAATTTCACTTCTCAGGGTTTCTTTGTGGTTGTGTGGGACCTTATGCTACAGCAAGAACACTTGATTTTTACTTCTCAACCTGTGGACCCTAAAACATTAAAGATAAAAATTTTAACAGCAAATTATTCTGAGACCTAAGTATCATCCTGATACAGGTTCAGTTCCCTAGTCTCAAGAGTGTTCTATCAGTATTACGCAGTGATGAATGAATGATAAGGACAGAAACAGTCCTGTGAACAGGAATTGAAGCACAGCTCTTCCTGATGCAAACTAAACATCTTAACCACAAGGCCACTGAGTCAAACCCCCACTTGTGCTTCTTGCACCAGTGGTTTGTGGGTTCTTCGTTGTATGGTGGCTTAGCTTCCACAGGCATAGTCGCATGGAGTGTCCCATGCTAGTTTGTGTGCTAGGGGACTGTTAAAGGAGGGGAAATGTACAGATTTCTGTGCTGTCAGCCTGTGAAGAGAGGTGTATTGTACATTAGTTTCACACCTCCAGAGCAAGTGTTTTAATACTCAGGCTATTACTTAAATGAGAGGCATTACTTCTTGTTCTGGTTATTGTTAAAAGTTTTTGTCTGTCATTGCATTTTGTAAATAGCCTACTCCTGTGACTGTGACAGGGTGCTCGCTGAGTATGCCCATGCAGTGATTTATTTTAAAAAAATTTTTTTAGAGATTTTTAGGCAAAGGGGTATATTTTGTGCTAGCTACCTGTACATCTTGAATGATGCTAAGAAAGATGCCAAGCTACTAATATTGAACCTATTTTGACTGTGTTCAGAAGTAGTTTTAGACGCCTTGAGGACTTCCAAGACACCCTTAGAGTTGTTTGGATCAGTTTTGGACTGCTTCATCCTCTGTCCTGTGTGAAGTGTTAAGCTGTGTGTGGCACGTAGACTGAAGTCCACACAAATTGGAGAATGCAAGGCAATTGCTTATGGCTGCAGGGATGTCTACGCTCTGCAGCAGCAGTTGAATTTTACAGAGAACAGTTACTATGTGAAGGAGAAGATCCTAGTTCAGCCTTTTTTATACTTCTAGAGAAGAGTGCTATAAATAGTGGAAAAAGAAAACTTTGTTTCATGGTACAAAATTCTTGTGTGTGCTTTGTTCCAAAACACTTTTGAGCATATTTCACTCAGCCATATATGTGTCTGTATTAATATACTTTGAAAGTTATGGCTATAATGGATCCCCAGCTTGCTAAGTCGGAGTAGTTTTGTGTGACAGCACATATGCTTGTCAAAAAAGATTCTTTGAGTAAATCTGTTGAGGAAAATATTTTTGTAAATCTGCAAGAGCCATAGTTATATCTGAGTTACATGTAAGGATCAAAATGATTAGCCAGGAATCTAATACTCTGCAGGGAGATGCTCAGTTTTGTGGTACGCTCCTTCTACATTATGTATTTAAGTAAAGAAAAAAATGCTCAATACATATGTACCATAAATGTTTTCTACTACTAAATTACTTTGGATGGACTAAAGTGTTGGCTTAATATAGTTCTTTGATCACATTATTTTGTGGAAAAAAATTATATATGGCACTTAAAATTTTCTTCAAACTCCTACAAACAAAAAAGTTTTCCCTAGGATACCAACACAAAAATGATGAATGGTATGTCCATTCCACAGATAAAAGTAAGTTAAATTTATTACTCAAAAGGCACAGCATAATGCAGAAGGGTTCAATAAATCCACAGTGGTTTCCCTAGACCACAGGATAACTATACAAGGAGTCTTTTTTATTATTGTTTGTGATCCAACTACTGCATCCAATTACTTCGTCAGTGATTTATCATGTCTAACATTTTACTCAAATATTTTGAACTGTATTACTGCAAACTTTTTAAGGGTAACCAGTTTACTTAGCATTTTTTTTTATAAAATTAAACGATTTTTCTACACTTCCAAATTAAATTCCGTAAGTACATACTTAAATATAAAAGCTGATTTTGGAAAAGTTTATTATTACAGAAAATATTTTATTAAAGGTACTGTGAGGGTCTAAACTAATCTGTTGCTTACCACAAGAGGGCATATTCAGTCACTTCACTGTTCATGCTGCAGAATTAAATCTTTCCAGGCTGGTATTTTGTATCGTACAAGAGATTTGAAATTTCATCTGTAAGTACGTTGTTCTTTTCTGAATTGCTTCACTCATAAGGCAAAATTTAATAATGTGTTCCATATCTCTATTGTTTTTCAACAGGCTGACGCAGATTTTGAAATTAAGTTTATTTTTTCTTGTATCTTTCTCAGACTCTCTATTGGGCATCCATAAAAGAATCTCTTCCCAAATGGGAACAGTTTCTTTTAGGAAGAGCAGAAGTTCCTATTGGTTTTAAGAAAATGAAAACTACAAACCAGAACATAAGCTGCCCAGAAGAAGATTTACAAAAATGAACTCTAGTTTCATTTTCGTTTGTAATTTATGGCTTTTGCAGGCAAGATCATCCAGCTCAGGCAACAGAATTACCATTAAATTGTAACTTAAATCATTTAAATGAAAATGAACTATATTGGATAATTTGCTTCCACTGTGTACAATTATTTTTATTCTGTATTGGAGAAGCAATCCTCAGAGGGGCTTTTAGGATCAAAAGTGAGAAACACTGGTGTATAGAAACCCACCAAGGCAACTGCTTTTTCAGTATGAGAAGAGTTTTAGGTTATTTTTAATCCTCTGCTTCTACATATAAGTGTGTTAAGTAGAGACAGATTCATGCATTATCTTTCTTCACTGCAGTCATCTGTGCTGTATGCCTCTTTGTGGATGAAGGAGAAGGGAAGAATTTACCATTAACAGGAAAGGCGGGTCGTTTGCATCAGGCAAAGTAGCCTTGGTTTAGCACCAGGAATCTGTAAAAACCTTGAGAGTAGTTGTAGAAGGGACACACTCAGTTTCCGCATCTTGTTTTCCCTGATCTTTGTTATTGCCACTTTCATAACTCCTACACCTCACTCAGTAACCACTGCTGCTTTTCCCAACCTCTTGCTGCCTACTTTGTTATTTCCTGTCTAATGGGTGGGTAAAGACAAGAAAAAGTAAACAAATGTCTAGGGTTTTTTGCCACTTCTAGGCTGCTCTTAATGCTGTTTGCTGTTTTCTTTCTGATGACAGTCTACAAGTGAGAACTTTTGCTTAGGCATGAAAAGTTTGAAAGGTAGATGGCAGTGACTAAGACCCAAGCGTATATAAAAGTCAAGGAGATATTTTCATTTTCAGCCATTGAACAGCTTCTCAGCTTCCTCCTACAGAGGAGCAGTGTCAATGAGTTCTGATTGTACAGTGGGCTAACTCAGTATGAAAATTTCACTGCTCTAGTGCAGTGCTTTTTAAAGTATCAGTTCAGTGGAAGTTCCTTGCAGGAAGATCACTTGGCCTGCAGAAATTTAATCCTTCCTAAATAAAGGAAGCCTAGAAAAAAAATATTTTTTTTTAATTAAGAACCTGGACTTGAATCAATATATTGTTAAATTTAATCTCATATGCAACAACATACTTCCACACTTGACCTGGAAGTAGGAGAAAAAATTTCACCTCTGCCAGTGTTTGAGTATATGAAAATGTAATGATCATGAATGTTGGTAGGCTACTAGAGAACTGATCTATGCATCTCTGTGCTACATAGAGGTATACCCTACTATTAAAAACAATTTATATCTATATGTAGCATGAAGAATCACTGGCACAATAAAATCAAAACTTCAGCGGCGATATAGAAGTGTTGTATGTTTTCAGCGGGAATATTAAGAGTTCATTTAAAACTTTTTCTGTTGAAGTGTCCATTAAACTGATAAGTTTGTACAGAAACTGCCATCTTAGAATTATCCTGTTGAGTGGGTGTTGGTGTTTGTAACAATAACGTTGTTTTCATAATATGTGATGGCAGATTAGCACGCTTCTCTGCAGTGTTGTTAACAGTTGTAATTAAGGAATAAACAGTAAAGGGTGTCAGTCCGATGACAATTTCATCTATAGTGTCACAATACAAAATGTCACAAAATATTAGAACTGTTATATAACTACAAAAATATCAAATTAGGCTTTCATCTTACAAGCAGAGAGCTTAAAAAAAACTGGCATAGAAACCATTGCAATTTTATACCTACTCAATGTTCTGTCACAAAGACAACTTGGTAATATTTTCTTCTGTAAAATCACAATGTGGTTCTCAATCTGATTTAGCGGGAATGTGTATGGATCTTACAATTGTAGAGCTCACATTTAAAAAGCAAATAATTGGAACCAGTTGAGCAGACAAGAAGGGAAATGCTATTACACATGATGCCCAGAATGAAGGGATGGGCGAGCAGTTAGTTGCTAACAAAGACTAGGATTCATCCTGGTCTTTGCATCCAAAGGGAAATCACTTAAACTAAAATCTGGGCCCCTAAGTACTTTATAGGTGCGAATAATCTGGGTCTTTATCTCTTTCGACTCCACCTAAACACTGGGACACAATGCAGATGCTCACTATCTCCTTGTGCCTTTTGATTTCCCGTGGAAGGGAAGCTGAGTGTGTGGATGGACTGTGAGGGCATGGCAGCTGGATGGGTGAGGATTTTGTAGCGTGCTGTGAAAGGCACCTGCAGGCAGTGTTAGTGTAGTTTCTGTGCTGCAGTTAACTGCTCAGATAGTGTTTCTGTTTATTTTGTTGTTATTATTGGGCAAAGAGATTAAGATTTAAATGAAATTATCTTCTTTTCAAAGAAGAAAATTAGGGTGGGTGGGTTTTTTTCCTGCAGCATAGCTTTAGAAGCAGTGGGACAACTGGTGCATGGAAAACTGTATAGGAGCATGTCCAGAAAAGGAAAAAATGAAGGGAAACATTTAAAGCAGGAATGAGTGTAGGTGACTGCTTTCAGAGACAAGGGCCTTCATGTCGAGGGGCCTGTGGTCTGATTATAAATAAACGCAATTGCATATGACTGTGAAATAACGCAACAGTAGGGGCAGTGGGGCATGCAGCAGGGCTCCTGAGGTGCAGGAGCGGATGTTCCCTGATCTGGCACACAACCTTGTGGCAAGCAGTGGCAGGGAACAATTATATAGGATCTCCATGATGCTTACATTTGTTGAGTGCACGGTTTCATTTACTATGTCTGAGCTGGCTTGCCACTTGCTTTTCTATAGGAACAAATTTAACTAACAAACGTGAGTTAAACTTAATTGTGTCAAAAAAAAAAAAAAGGCCCCAAAACTGATTGAAACTGATTGATACCAATATGGTTTAATATCGGCTTTAAATGAGATCTTAAATGGGTATTCTTCACCATGTCAAGGCTGTTACTTCAAACATATCTGTTCTATGTAGTTATACCCCATCTTATCCCATGCTTTTATATATTAAAATATAAAATATATGTTATGTATCTGTCTCTTATGAAATTTCCTACCTATTTTGGGTAAACGTGTTTTTCCCTCAGAACATAACCTATTACTCTGCTTTCTTGACTTGCTGCTTGCACTTTTCCATTAAAAATATATGTATACATAAGCTGCAATGGCCCTAAGAGCCTGTTGTGCTTTTCTGGTGGGTGGCGGAAAGCAACTGAGAGAAGACCAGTAAAGAAAACCAAAGGTTTTGCCTGTTTGTAAATTGATCTTTGAGTATCTTAGAAGAAGAAATAATTAATCATCCCTTTTTAGGTTTATGCACAGATGAGTAACCACAATACAGCCCGTTCACCCATCTTGTCACCTCTACCATCACATTCCTGAGTTTTTTACTTTCTCAGTTATTCTGGTTGTGGGGGCAGTAGCAGAAGGCATGTTAGTTTTCCCTAGGATAAGAAATTTCTTACTTTGCAGAATCTTTCTCAAGCTCATTAATTTCATTTGAGAGTACATATGAAATAGTAAGATGGTTTAGATGCATTTTAATACTTACTATGGTATCCTCTTGACTGCATTTATTCAGGGTCGCGTTTTCATGGAAGTTGGGAGCTGGATTTTAAGCTGAGTTTATAGTTCTTCATTTCTGTCTTTTTCACTCATATAGAGCAGGTCAGGCTGTAGACGCTCAGCCTGGGCTTGTTGGTACTGAAAAATAAGAAAACCAAATTTGAAATGGAATGAACTTTTAGAGGTTACATCTGAAAGAAAACATTATTTACTCCATAATGGTAATTTTCATAATATTTTAATATTTGTGTTTAGATACAACTTGACCTTAAATATCACCCCAAATGCAAGCTGTTTTAACATATTTGTAATGCTAAAGTCTTCATTACTGTAATGTTCTGTTTGCTCAAGGATTATAATCCATGGATATACAGTGGTACAGTTGAAATAAAGCTTTGATCCCATAGTCACTGCCTCGTGGATTTCAGTGTTACACTGCACGTACAAGTTAGATGTAAATTCGTGCCTGCTGTAGCCAAGCAGACAGTGAATAGGCCAGTGATAAATACTTTGCTTAGGTACAGTGTTCATTTTCTTCTGACACTGATCTGCAATATTAATCTGCTGGGTGAAGATCAGAATCTCGGTAGTTTTACTGCTGAAAGATCCAAATGTAATGAATCCCAGATTGATTATTTGTACTCTTCCTATTGTTTCACAGTAACTGTGAGCTAAATTACTTCAGATGTGTGATTACTAGCAAGGTATGGATATACTTCAACTTGTAAAGGGAACAGGTGAGGGGAAAAAAACCCGGGTCTTTAGTGCATCCTCCTGCTCTTTGTCTTTGCCTTAAACAGGGTGATTTAATTTGGGAATTTGCTACTCCTTTTAAACACAGCTGATACAGCTCTTCAAAATGCACTAAATTGTACCCGCTGTGTATATACTCTTCCAGTTCTTTTTCATTTGAGTTACTTCGTTCCTTACGTCTGTTTTTAATGCATACAGGCAGGAAGTATGCTCCCTTCTTTCTGTAAGTTTTATAAGAGTGATGATGATCTTAGAAATAAACGTGTGGTGTTCTTTCTCCTTACTCTCATCGTGTCACCTACCAGAAAGCCCTAATAGGCAACAAAGTAGTGTGAGACGGTATTTACATCACACTTTTGAAACAGATTCAAGCAGAGCCAGCTGCTGTAAGATTATTTTACAAATATATTGCAAATTAATAAAAGGAAAATTTTGCCGTCCTTTAAGTAAATTACAGTCTCCTTGACTAATTACATAGCTCGAAGCCGCAGTAAATTAGTACCTGCCTCACAGCGGTGTTGGGAAATGTAATTTTGGTTTCCAGACTTGCATTTCTTTACCCATTTCGTTTGTGTGTGTTCCCAATAGCTTCATTCACGGTGCTCTAACTGTTGCTCAATAAAAGCTTCCGGGGGATAATTTGCTGAAGTGAACCACATGCCTGCAGCTTTGTTAAGCGCGATCTAACCTGCGCGTTTCCCCGGCGGCTGGCCGCGCTCCCCGCCGCCCCGGGGCTCTGCCGAGGGGCACGGCTGCTCCGAGCTGGGGAGAGCCGCAGCACCGCGGCTGGGAGAAAGGAACGGGGCGAGATGGGGGGGGAGAAAGGAAAATATTTCTCTGTCGTTTGGCCGTGAGCGATGAGAACGCTCCGGCCGCGGGGGGCTGCGTGGGCGGCCAGGGGCGCTGGGGGGTGGACGGGAAGCACCTCGGGTGCCTCCTCTCTCGCTTAACGGCGTCGGGATTCCCAGCGAAGCTCTGGGCAGCGGGTTTGATTCCTTGGAAACGTTCGTAATAATAACCGTAACGGTAGAAAACGAATCCGTAAATCCACGGGGGAAAGGTTTGGCTGTGTGAACGAAACTGTCGCATCCCCCCGTCATCTGGGACCGGTGTTTAGCGTTAGCTTAAACAACTGCAGCCACTTTGCACTGTTTCTCGGACGTTTCTTTTTATTAAGTTCCCGGGTACACTTGGCTTTTTCCTCTAGAATCAGCTTTCTTTTGCTGGATTCATTCAGTGATGCGGTAATCCAATGTTGGTAATATCTCAATTCATTAACATAATGAATCAGAAGGAAGAGGCTGGTTATAAATCAGAAAGCTTCTATTTATGTGAAATATCTTGGCAACTGGCAGCAGTGAGGAAGACAGTAAAAGGAGTATCAGACAGTTCACGGGACTTTGGGAACGCAGTCGCGGGAGGTGTTGGGGTGCTCTCTGCGCCATTTAAACGCCTGAGCTCTCCAGAGGACAGCCGTGCCCACGGCGCTGGGCTAGTATTTGCCTCCTGTGGCCTCGGTCCTGCCGGTGCCCCGCTGCGTTTGGGCGAGGGGTTTGCGGCGGGCTGGGACCGGGGCTCGGGCTCCGTACCGCCTGCGGGCTGCGCCGGCCCGGGGCTGCCCCGCAGGGCTCTGCCGGGAGAGGCAAAGCCACGGTGCCCGGGCCCTGTCCCAGCGGCTGGAAGTACTCCTGCCCCCGGGCCAGATCGCTTTTCAAGTTACTCATCAGCTTGCGTCTTCTGCAAACGCAAAGATGCAAATATTTGTAGGAAAAAGCAAGTTCGGCGTTGTTTCAGGCTTACAGACTCCAAGCTCTGGGAGCAGACCCTTTTTCTGGGCTCCGTGTCTGACATCATTTTGTCCCCATCCCCACTGGTGACAGCAAGACGTTTCTGTGACTAAACACGCTCTTACCAGAATCACTTTAAAGCAGTATTTTTAAGATTTTAAGAGCACTGGTAACTTAAAGCACCCGCACTGAAAGTCTGTTGGAGCTCCCTCAGCCAAGGAGCAGGCAGGAGCCGCAGCTCCCGGTGCCTAGGGCTCCCAGCCCCGAGCCCTACAGCCTCAGCGTCTGGTGAGGAAAAGTGGCCCACCATAAACCAGAGAGCAGGGAAGTCCAAATAGTCCAAATACAGCTGTTGTGGTTTGTTTGTTGTTTTTTTTTTTTAATTCAGGGCACGTGTTGCCTGTCATTCAATCAATTAAGCAATTGCAAGAGATAAATGAGATAAATACCAACAACACGAGCCTGAGGCTTTAGGCCAGGCAGGTAAAAGTAGGCCAGCAGTGGGGTTAAAATGTGGGGAAGGGTTGCCTGGAGAGTCAGGGAGGGGATGTTAGAAGTGAGCTTTTTCTGCTCTTGATGTGCTTCTCTCATGGACCCAGGGTGATGGTGTGGGCACAGGCCAGCACAACGTGGTGCCTGCGGGAGGGCAGGGCCTGCAGCACTGAGGCTACCTGGGGGGCTGGTGGCTTGGGAGGAGGCGAGGAGGGTGACAGCAAGATGGGGGATACAAGACAGTGGAAATGGTTTGGGCCCAAACTGGCCATGGTGTGAGGCCTGCCCACAGGAGCCTGGGGTAAGCAGCCCCTTGGCAGCCCCCCTCCCAGCCCATCCCCGCAGCATGCCACCCGCTGCCTGCCCAGTGCCAGGGCCTACCTGTCCCCTCGCTGTCCTGTCTGCATGTGGCTGTTCCTGGGGACAAACACGTCTGGGATCTAGTGACCTTCGCCGTGCCTGCTGCCGGTGCTGGCCGAAGGGCGATGCCCATGCCAGGACCCGCCATGCCACCTTCCCCTCGGCTGCGGGGGCAACTGCCTCCAGCCCCATCCTCTCTCTGCGGAGCTCGGGCAGCAGCACAGCCCCCTGGCTCTCCAGCGGGTATCCGGGGTCCAGATCTGAAGGGGTAGAGGGGCCTGAGGAGAGAGGTGGGGAGGCGTTAGGGAGTGGGCACGGGCCGCGCCTCGGGGCTGGGGAAGGGCCGCAGGGCTGGGCGGTGAGAACGGCGAGAGCCCGAAGGACAGCGATGCCCTCGGCCCGACCGTGGGAGGTGGTGGGGCCCGCGGAGCCCCTCCGTGGGGGGGACCCTCGTGGGTGACACACGGGGGCGGGCTAGCATGCTCGAGGCCCAACGGGCTCGCTTAAAACCGATGCAAACGGTTCCGTGAAGGGGCTTAAAGCGGGAGAAGGACAAGTCCTGCGGGCACCTGAGCGTCCGCGGGGACCAGGCGGTTTGGGAAAGGCATGTGTCAATTTAGCCGTAGTGTTGACTTAAGCGAAAGCGCTAAGCCATTCCTAAACCTAAGTCAATACAGACTTAAGCCAAAATTGTTATTAACGAGCTCTAATCTGATTTAAGAGCCTGCGAGCGAGCCGTGTCTACACGAGGGGAGAGGAGGCACGTTGCCTTGCGCTGCGCGGTGCCCGGGGGGGCCGCAGCGGGAGGGGCCGGGTGAATGCCACCCCGGGGAGGTGGGGGGTTGGGCTGACCGGTCACCTCCCCTGCGGAATAACGTCTTAAAACTGTACCCAGCTCGGCTGGCCTGGGGTCCCCTTTCCCGGGAGGGGGGTGTGGGGTGAGGCCAGGCTGTGCAAACGCCTCCGTGCCGGGGGGGCTGCAGCGGGGCTGCCCTGCCCGGGGAGGTGGTGCCGCTGTCCGGCAGCCCCGCTCGCTCGGGGGAGGGACATGCTAGTGCGTTGTTGGGGGGGGGTGGGGGGGGGGGGGTGGGGTTGTGGTTTTTTTTTTCTCCTGTCCCAATGGGGCAGTTGAGCCCTCCACTCCACCCCCCAGTGGGGGCCTTTCTTTTCTTCCCCACCAGCTTTGAGCAGCCCTGTTTCAGATTGGCCTTTTTATGTTTGATATAAAGAATAGTTGTTGGCCAATTCCATCTTTTCATCGCTGCTCTCCAGGCCCGGGTCCAAGCGGCTTGTCAGATGCTCATTAACTCCCCCTTTGGCTCTTTCCAGTGTGTCTCCTAAGCTCATTGTGCCAAGAACTAGCGCTTCTTTCTCTTTACACGGCTCCCTTTCTCTGCTCCATCAGGGAGACAAATTACTTTCCAAAAGGGATCGCCAGGGATGGTTTAATGAGAATTTCTCTAGGGCTGGCCGTGGAAATCAATGTAGTTAACATTCGGTGCACTTAATTGGACTTTTCTCTTCTGCCTCCTTCAAAAAAACTCTGAAGCTATCCTGTTAATCTCTCATTTGTAATCAATTGTGTTGACTAAACAAAAGTCTAGGTCGTCCTTTCTTCCTGTCCCAGACAATCCTTTGTTGCCTCTAAATGCCTCATTCTTGAGTGCTCCTGGTCGTGTAGATGGGTCCGATTTTTGACAGTTCATTATTGCGCTTTTGTCCATTTAATCTCCCTCGCTGTGTTTTGCATGTGCATGCCTTAATGAGCTCCGTTGGCAATTAACATGTTTCTAGCAGCAAACTGGTTGCTCAGACGTTTGGAGAGCGGAGTGCAGGGAAAAGGGCAACGCAGCTGCCTTTAGGTTGTTCGCTTCCCGGTGCCCGGCGGGACGCACCTGGGTGCCGCCCGGTCCCGGGCTGGGCCGGGCCGAGCCGAGGGGGGAAGCCCGCGGCGCTGGCACGTCGTTCCCTGCGCGGAGGCACCTCGAACCCTCCCCCCGAGGCACCGGCACCGCTCAATCTGTTGTGTGCGCGGCTGCGGCGCCGGGAGAGGGGTTTTTGTGCGGTTTTTGTGTTATTATTGAGGCTTGCTGGCAAGAGTGCCGAAGTGTGAGCAGTCGTGGACAGCAGAAACATCTTGTGAGGGAGAAGATAATTGGAGTCTCTGGCGTGTGTGTGTCTGACAGAGCCGCCCCTCCCCCGCGATCTGCGGCTTGTGTGTGCCGGGATCCGGGTGAGATCCGGGGGGGGCCGGGGCCGGCCGGTGGCGAGCGCGCCCGAGGTCGGGGGGAAGACGGAGCGGCGAGGGGTGACCGAGCCCACCCCGCGGCGGCCCTTCGGGGTGCCCCGAGGATGCCCTTAGCCGTGGCGAGGATGCCGCTCCCCCTCTCACGGAGGGCTCTGTAAACAACGGTCGCTTTTAATTAAAAAAAATCGCGAAAATAACGTGCTGCCTCAGTTCCCTTCCTGGGAGCAGGTTTCGCGCTGCTCTTGCCCATCAGGAGGGCTGGGGAAGCAGCCTGCGCGCTGTCTGCGGGCCCGCAGCCGCGCCTGGCTCCCGCTGTCGGCACCCGGCTGGCAGCCCAGACCTCTTCCCGGCGCCCGAGGTGCGGAGGCAGCGCCGCTTCCCCCGGACCTGGCAGCGGGAGCGGCTCCGCAGCCGCTCCGCGGGCTGCACCCGCCCCGCCGCCGCGCTGGACACGCCGCTCGCCTCCGCGCCCCGCTCCGCTTCTCCGGGACCTCGTTCTGCCCTGGCCTCCCCCCGCACACTGTCCTCACGGGGAGCGAGGTCCCTTCCCCCTGTCCCCGGCCCGTGGGCTGTCCCGCCCCGTCTGGCGCGGCGGCGGGAGAGCCGGGCTCGGCGGGCGGTTTGCAGCCGCGACCCGCCTGCAAGGGGCTGAGCTACAGCCCCTTCGCTTGGGGGACGGGTGTCCTGTGCCCCCCCCAAGGTTTCCGACAGCGGTAACTTAATGGCGACGGGGGTTGCTTTTTTTTTTTTTTTTTTTTTAAGATTTCCTTTTTTACCTGTAAGTCTCCCAAAATCTTTTAACAAATCCTGGCACTTTTTCCCCGTTGCCAGGATCACTGGGTAGCCTTTCCCGCTCCTCACCTGACCCAACCCGTCAAAACGCTACTTCTGGCACTTAAAAATGCAAACCCCGAAAAACTCTGAAATCTCCCCCCCGTCCCTCCAGCCGGAGCGCGGGGCCTGTCAGCTCCCCCCCCAGCCCCCTCCTCGGGGAGCGCGGAGCATCGCAGCCGAATAATGAATCCAGAAAGCCGGAGCGAGGGGTCGCCTCCTGTTCCTGCGGTCGGCGGCGAGCTGTGCTCGTCCTCGCCTCCCACCATTTAACCACTCAATTAAGCGGAGAAAGGTGAACTCCCCATCACGCCGTCCCCAGGCATTTCGGTGCCTCGCTCGTTCCCCTCTTCATTGCAAGCCCGGCCCGAGCAGCACGCACACGCCCGGCCGGCTCAATCTCTTTTCTCCGCTAGAATAATATTGTTCCTAACGACGTGGCCGGAATAGACACTTGCATATTAAAGGTGAGGGAGGGGGGCAGGTGAGAAGGGAATATTTAGTGTAATCCAAGTGCTTGATTATCCATATTCTGATCAAAAAGAATTTCTGAGGCCTGCTGGGAGTGATTAGATTAATGTAATGCGGTTTGAAGGGTCTGTGTTTTCTCTCTTAATTTGGGTCATTACTCGGAAAGCAAGCGTGAGATCACTTTATCTGCATGCAGGGAAAGATAGTCATTCAGGAGCGGCTTAAAGACGCCGGAATGAACCAGCCCCGGAAAGCGGCGCTGGGAAACTCGGAGCCGCCGGCCGGGGTCCAGCACCGGCGTTGCCCCCTTCCCCGGGGTGCAGCCGCCCTCCGGAGCCGCCCGGTCCCCTCCCGCCCGCCTTTCGCTTCCTCCGGGGCCCGCGGCGGGGCCCGGCTCCCGGAGCTGCCGCCGGCCGCGTTTACATGGGGGATAGCGCCGTTCAGCCCGGTCCCCGCCTGGGCCGGGGCTGAGGTGGGAAATGAGACACCTGCGAAGGGCCGGTTTATTGTCCCATGATAGATATATATATATATATTCCTCACTTATTCGAGCGTACATTTAAAATGGAGATTTACAGACACGTATAAAGAGCGCTGTCCTGGCGGGGGGCGGCGGGGGGCGGCCAGCCCGGCCCCTCCCGGCCCGCTCCGGCGGCGCAACGCGCCGTTAAATAAGATTCCTCTTATATACAACTGCGGCTCGGGATGGCTTGCTACCGGCGGCTGAGCTCGCTGGGGAAGAGACAGAGAAGCAAAGGCTGGTTTGGATAAATAGTGCTGGCCTGGTGGAGCAGGTCCGAGTGGGGCGGTGCGCCGGGCCCTTAGCTCTGTCCGCTGCGCCCAGGGTCCCGCGGCGGAGGAGCGCTGGAGACGCTGTCGTGCAACTTTCGGACGTGCTTCTTTAAATCAAAGTTTCTGCAAAATCCTTTCCCGCAAGTGACGCACGTAAAGGGCTTCTTGTCGTTGTGGGTGTGCATGTGGAAAGTCAAGTTATAGATCTGGTGGAAGGCTTTGTTGCAAATGGTGCACTTGTACTGCTTCTCTCCACTGTGGGTCAGCTTGTGGTTCTTGTAGTTGCCTGCGAGAGAGGAACAAGGCGGAGAAGGGGGTTACCCGAGGGAGCCCGGGCCGCACGGCGCACAGGTAAGGCAGGGCAGGACGGGGTGGGGGGCATTAGGAAGTGTCTCCCCCCTGCACCCCCGTCCCACTTGTCAAACTCGGTCCGCGTCACCGCGGAGCAGCGTGCAACTGGCACGGCACAAATGAGAGGCAGGGTCAGCCCGCTGACCCGCGGCAAATGGAGGGCTCTGGATTAGGACCAAGGCCCGGCACCTCTCATTTAAAAAGCATTTAGGGAGAACCGTCAGCAGCGCCCGGCGATGCGGCCCGGCTTAGGGGGAAAGTAATTGGGAACGGCGGCGGCTCTGCCTGCGCCCCTCGCTTCCCCCAGCCGGGCAGGGCTCACCACCGTTAATCCCCGCTAATGATGGGCCCGGGCCCCGCGGGGGCCCCGGCGCGGCCCAGCTCACCTTTCTGGTGGAAGCCCTTGCCGCAGAACTCGCAGACGAAAGGCTTGTAGCCGGCATGGATGCGGATGTGGGTGTTGAGCGTGGAGCTCCTGTTGAACGCCTTCCCGCACTGGTTGCACTTGTGGGGTTTCTCCTGCACCGGGGGGCGAGAGGCCCGTCAGGGGCGGCTGCGGGGAGAGCGGGGAGGGGGGGCCGCCGCCTCCCGCACCCCGGCTGCCCCCCACCTACCTGGGTGTGGATGATTTTGTGCCGGCACAGGGTGCTGGCCTGGCGGAAGCCCTTCCCGCAGACCTTGCACACGAACGGCCTGGCCCCCGTGTGCACCGGCATGTGGCGGGTGAGGTTGTAGTGCGCGTTGAACACCTGCGGGGAAGCGCCGGGAAGGCGAGGTCAAGCACGGCACGGCCGCCCCCGGTCCCGTCGGTGCCCCCCGTCCCCCATGCCGGCGCCCTCCTTACCTTGCCGCAGACCTCGCAGGTAAAGTTTTTGGGCTTGCCCTCCGCCGCCCCGCCGCCGCCGCCCCCCAGCTTGGCGTGGCCCTTGGGGGGGCCGCCGCGCTCCGCCGCCGCCGCCTCCTTCATCACCTGGTCCAGGTGGCCCGGCAGCCGCTCCTTGTGGGCGAAGGGCGGCGGCGGCGGCAGCTTCTCGGCCGCCAGCCCCGCCAGCTTGGCGTTCTCCAGCAGGAAAAGCTTCTGGTGGGCCGAGAGCCCCCCCGGCGGTGGGGCGCCCAGCAGGCCGGCGGGGAAGAGCTGTCCGTGAAGGATGTCGGCCGGGTGGTACGCGGCGTCCAGGTAGTTGAAGTAGTAGAGGGAGCGGGGGGCGGCCGGCACGGCGCCCGCTTGGTGGATGACCTGCGGCTTGATGAGCCGGCCGCTGGGCTGGCCCAGGGCGAGCTCTGCCTTGCAGCAGACCCCGCAGTTGGCTTTGCAGAGCCCCGCGCCGCCCCGCAGGCTGCTCTTCCACAGCTCCGAGTAGTTGAGGAGAGTCTTGGAGGGCACCTCGTAGCCCAGTGGCGGGATGGGGATCACGCAGGGTAGGGGCGAGCACAGGCTCAGCGGCTTCTTGCCCGGCTCCGGCTCCGGCGCGCCGTGCCTCTGCTCGAAGGCTGGCTTGGGCTCCGACGTCTTGGCCATGATCCGCTCGATGGAGAAGGCCAGGGTCTTGGAGGGGTTAGCGGCGGCGGCCCTGCCGTCGTGCCGGGGGCAGGAGGAAGGCATGACCGTCTCCAGCGACCCGGGGCTCGCCATGGCGCTCCGCCGTGCGGGAACTTGGTGTGAGCAGCCACTCGCTCCCACTCTCGGCTCTGCATTCCAGAAAAGCCAGGACACAAATCAATTTAATAAGCACCTTGTTCTCCCTCCACCCCCCCACCAACCCCCCCCCCCCACCGGCACCCCCTCCTTATTTACATTCAAATGAACATATCCAAGAACAATGGCACGTAGGGTACCAGATTACTGCTCATTAAGCGGAACACGCTAAAGTAACAAGCAAGCTAGACCTTGTTAGTATTTAGGGGGGGGGGAAGAGAAGAAAAAAAAAAAGAAAAGAAAAACCTCCCCCAGTCCAATGCCACCCAGCCCCACCGATGGCCGCGGTCCGGGAAATGCGGGGGCAGGGGTGGGGGGCACGGCGAGGGGTGGCGGGGCTCGCCTTGGGACCACTTACCTTTGCCCAGCGCCGGCGAGATTCATCCAAGCAGCGCAGTGTGGCCACAGTCACATTTTGATAGCAAACACCTTCCTGAGCGTCAGATCACGGTCTCGTACATTTAAAGCTGACATCATATGAAGTCACTTCGAGCAGAATGACATGGGGATGCCACCATGGATCTTCCCCGAGCCGAGGCGCTGGGCTGGAGCGCGGTGGGTTGGGGCAGAGAGAGGAAGAGGAGCCCCCCCTCTCCACGCACAATTTCCTTCCAGTTTAAGACGCACAAATCGCTCGTGTGCGAGCTGGGTTTTTTCCTCTCTCTCTCCCTTCTTAAAAAGCAACTTGCAAAGCAGAGGAATCGTTTTGCATGTGGCAAATTAGAAGGCAAGTGCGATTCACAAGTTGGGTGGAAAAGAGTGCTCCAGTTCTTGCTGGGGTTAGAAAAGCCACTCCGAGTGAGCGTGAGGATTTTTTTTTTCTTCTTCTTTCTTTTTTTTTTTTTTTTTTAAGAAGGGGGAGAATGAATTTTTATTTTTTTTCCTAAAGCAACTACCACGCAACCATGCTCGAGTTATTTTGGCAACCCATCTGCAATCAGCTCCGTTGCAACCGAGCTGGAAGATAATTAATAAATTGTCACTTATCTGCGAGCCTCCCCAGCATGTATAAATTAATAGCCAACCCATTAATTAGGACAGTGTATTAATGTTAATTAAACTAAGTTTAATTCCACCCCTCTCCCCTCTCAGGGTAGCTGGTGATTAGCCTTAAATAAACGCGGAGGGAGTCGAGTCCAGGACTGGGTTTTCGCTTTTTTTTTTTTTTTTTTTTAAATAAAAATAGAAAAAAAGGACCCGTGCGCTGCAAACGGGAGTTTTGCAAATTGTCATCCCCGAAAGGTGGCCGTTACCCCGGGGGGGCAGCCGGGTGGCTCTCCCTTCCCCTTCTAGCCCTGCTTGTGCACCCCCACCCCCCCAAAAAAAAAAAAAAAAAAAAAAGGCGACGCTACATTGTAGCGCCTGGGTGCAGGAGTTTCTTCCCTTCCTCTCTCTAATTGAAACGATTTGATGCGGGAGGGGAGGATTTGCAGAAACCTCAGATGCGAAGACGCGGTAATTGAGAGCCCCGTGCCCACCTGTTTTGGGGGGCCCGGCTGCGGCGGCAGCACCTCCCCTGGGCCTGATTAGCCGCCCCAGCCCTCGCTATTCAGCCGAACCAATTTTCCCCCAGCGATTCAGGGCGCTCAATTCTCTTTCACTTGTAGCCACTATAGCGCTGCGTGGAACCTGGTTTTGTGTGTTTCTAATATAAAGGGGAGGATTATCCGGAGGGGGGGGGCGGAAGTAGCAAAGGGTTTAGATTGAGCCTGGCCAGAGGTAAAGCAAGTAATGAAAAGGCCCATATATATATATATTATATATATATATATATATATTTTTTTTTTCCGCCTCCCTAGCACGCCTAAGAAAGTTTGGAGGAATTCGGGGGTTTTGTGCAGCGCTGACAAAGCCGCGCCTCCTCTCCCCGCCGGGGCAGCTCGCTGGCGACTGTTTGCAGACAGGCTTTTTCACCTGCGAACCACAACACGCTCCAGAAAAAAACTTTGAAAGCGGCGGTCGCGCCGGGCTCCCGCCGGGTGAAGGGGATCGCCCTGCCCCGGGGGGACACCCCGCATGGGTGTGTGTGTGTGGGGGCATCTCCACCTGGTGGAGCATCAGGTGTTGGCGGCCCCCTAGCCCTGCCCGCTCCATCCTCCCCGCCTAGGGCTGATGGGTCAGCGTGCGAGGGAGGGGGGAAACCGTCCCGGTTTTGGGGGGACAGGGTGGGACGAAGCCGCGGGGAGCCGGGTGCACGGGCTGCGGGGGAGCCCGGCCGAGCCCCGGGGAGCCGGGCAGCGGGCAGGCGGCGGCTGGGCTCCGCGCTCCCGGGGCTCGCCGGCTTTAGCAAAGTATTTAATTAGCCTCCACAAACTTCTTTTCCTCGCCTGCAGATTATACTGAGTGGAGGGTTGGGAACTATTTTACACCTTGCCACTCACATGTTAATTAATCTCTATCTAACCCTAATTGCAGTTTATTCAAGCACCGCTCAACAGCTCACCCACACAATAAACACTGGGGCTGCTTTTATCCATATTACTCCCCGCTCACACGTTGAGTAATTAACTCCAGTACCAACTAATAGTGCAAACAAATATTTTCTGTAAACGAGATGATTTCGGGCGGGATAAAAGAGGGCTGCGGAGCCGGGGCCGGTAGCTCGCTGCCAGCTTCCCCGCGCAGCCCTCGTCCTCGCCGGGGTGTTTCCTCGGCCGGGTCTCGCCCTCCTTGGCCGAGGGGACGGCTCCGGCTCGCCGCTCCGCACTCTCCGCCCCGCTCGGGGCAGCGGGTCCCGCAGGCCTCGGGGCTCCCGGGGCCGAGGGTGGCGGCGGGCACCCCGTGCGGCGGGGCCGGGGCCGCCTCCTTCCCGCGGCCCGGAGGAGCCCAGCGGAGTCCGAGCCCGGGTACCGGCTCCCGGGAGGCAGCGGCACGGCCCGGGAGCCGGGGTTACCGCGCGCCTGATTCGTCGGCGCTGCGCGATCCCAGCTAAGACCCGGGCATGGGAGCTCAGTATTTTAATTGAAATCGCAGGTTTAGGCACAGCTGGAGGCTGTCTCTATCGATTCGACTTCTGCTGTTCCGGCAAGCGTATCACAAATGACTGACTTCGAGACAGCTGCCCCGGGCCCGCCGCCCTGCCCACCGCCCGGCCTTCGCCCGCTCTGAGCGGGGCCGGCGGCTCTGCGGGGTCGGGGCGGCCCAGCCCGGCTCCGGGGGGCAGGAGCGGCCGCACGTCGGGCGGGCTGCGGGCCCCGGCTCGGCACCGCGCTACCCCTCCCGTGCAGGCTGCTCTCCCGGGGGGCTTGAATCCTTCACCCCGCGGCGTTTGGAGGGGGGAAATGGTTTGCGCACTTTTTTCCCTGGAAGGCCCACGCCGAAAAGCCTCTCGCAACGCAGACGCGATCGCTCTTATGGTTATTTTTGCGCCGCTGCCTACCCCTCCAGAAAAAATGCCTGGGGGGCGGCCCCGGTGGGCCAGCCCGGTGCCCACCCAACGCCTGTTCTCACCAGCCCGACGAGTCCCCAGCGCGCCCGACGGCCCCTGCCCCAAATGCTGCCCCAGCCGCTGACATCGAAAGCCGGCGGGGGTTTCTCGTTCGCCCCCCGACAACCAGACCCACCCGGCGGAGGGCTCCCGGGGGTGCGTCCCACGGGGTCCCGGCCGGGGGCGAGCGCAGGGCCCCCAGCCCCGGCCCGGCTCCCCGCGCCCGTCGGGCCGCCCCCGTCCGGGTAGTCGGCGCTGAGCATTTATGGTCCAATGGAAGATAACTTAGGATCCTCCTGGTTATTTAACTTGGCAGCTGCTTAAACTCCACAGTGGAAGCTGCCGAAAGTTATTAGCATTATGCTTCGATCTCTCTGAAATGGTGGCTTTGATTTCTATGCTGCTGCTTATATGTAATTTTTAATTTTTTTTTTTTTTTAATAGCAGAAGGTGATGGACGATCAGACGAGCCAGTAGTCTGGGGAATTGGGACAGGGCTGCCTGTGTGAACAGGGGCGGGGAAGCCTCTGGTGTGGCTCTGTGAGCAGTGCAAGGTGCGGCAGAGGGGCCCGGGGCTGGGGGGAGGCCCCCGGCCCCACCGGGCTGGGTTTAGGTCTGGCTCGGTGTAAGGGCAGCAATTACGGCCTCCAAGGGCAACCCAGGGATGGCCCCAGGGTGTTTGTCAGACTTGGGTTTGCGGTGGTCAGACAGATGCTTTTTGGACAAATTAGTGAGCAACGAATGGGGAAATCGGGATCGCAAAGTTTGGGGCTGGGGTGAAGAGGGGGTCGTTACCCATCTGGCTGCTTCCCGTTACCCCTTTGACACTGTGGTACCGCGTATAACGGGAGCGGTACCAATGCCTCAGCCCCCACGGGCACTCCTTGTCCTGCAGCGCCTTCAGGGTCGGGGGGTGACCCTGCTGCTGTGTCACCCAGCGGAGGCTGCCACAGCTGTACGTGGGGCAGGGGAGTGCATGGTGCGGCCACCTTGGCTGGAGCAGAGGGGTTGGTTCCCTCCAGGCTGTTTTTAAAACCCCATCACTGAGTTATGCACACGTTACTGCGTATATGTAGGTAGATAATTTTAATTTATTTAAGTTGGTTTTGTTTTTGGTTGTTTTTTTTTTTTTTTTTTTTTTTTTTGCATAATGCAACACTACCAGGGAGCGATGTTTTGGAGCACTGCACAGGTCCCAGAGCAAATGCAGTTAGTGGCACTTTGGAAGCATAGTGGCCCAGAGTACTCACATGGCTGTGCTGGTCAACTTCGTTAGTGATGGCAGGGGTAACAGCAGCATTTTTAACCTAAGTCTAATTTTAAGAGCTGGTATCTGATTGCCATAGAGGCACTTTGTGCAGCTCCTGCCACGGTGCCCTGCCAGTTGCTCTGCAGTGGGGCTAGGTTTCAAAGTGGCTTATGTAATTCTAAAAATGGCAGCTCCTTACTTGCCACATCTCTTTCTGTCTACGCGGAGAGTCCTGCAGAGCTGCCAAACAGAAGCAATTGAATGAACTCTTTTCCCTGCTCACTCCTCCTTCCGCAGCTCGAAGAAAGTGAGCCAGAGCCTATTCTAGTTTGCCTGTCAACAGGAATGGTAACTAACGGCGTGATCCCAGCCAGGCTTTATGCCCCAAAAACACTGCCTGCCTGTAAGGAGTGGAGAGAGACATCATTGGTGGAATCTAGTTCCTGGTGTGAGACCCGTCTGGCCCAGGAGGTGGTTGAGGAGTTGGCAGAATGCACATCATGTCCAAAGTCAACCCGACTGGTAAGGCAAGCAAGAAATTGTTGAAGGGGTGAGCTGCTGTTCTCCGTCTTTATTGTCGGAAATAGTATTCCTCATGTTGCAGTAATGGAGCAATGCTGCATTTCATTGCTGAAAGCTGAGACTGAAAGATGTCCCTTCCTAATGTTTTGAAATGTTGTACTTTTTTGTTTTGAAAGAGTGGGAGCTTTTAAATTTTTCTGGTTTTGTGGTTTTTTTTCCCCTTATTTTCTATTTAGGAGAAAAGGTGGGAGGAAGTAGAGAAGGAGAATATAATGGGGGGATGGCCTTGTTCTCACTTTCCTACTGAGAACGTTTCAGAAAAAGGAGCAAAAAACAGTGAAAATGGGTAGAAGCCCACTTCAGTTTTGTGTTCCTATTCCTTCCCTTTTTTGCTTGAAAGAAGGATGGCCAAAAAAAATAAGTGGGACAAACTCCACGTGTTTTGAATTATTCTCCCCTTAATGAGGTAGAAAACCATCTCATTTTCAAAATTACTTGTTTTTTCAATGAAAAAAATTGAACAGAGTAAGAATCTTTCCAAAGCCAATCTTTCCACCATCTTTTTGCAGCTCATTCCTTACTCAGTGTTCACCAGTCTTTCTGGCTATGCCACATGTTACATTGGTTGGGATTTGTATCAGCCCTTGTTTGAACTGTTGTCGTGGATGTCCCCATCCGCTGCAGAGCTGGACTCCACGGGCTGCAAGGTACCGCGGTGACAGCGGATGGCACATGTGGGACTGGCTGGGCTGCAGCATCCCTGTCCCTGGTGGTGGCGGCTAAGTCAGAGGGAGCCTGGCAGGGCTCCCAGACGGGCTGGTGCAACTGATGCTGTGCCACTTGGGCACAAGTAAAGTGCTGATTTCACCCCAGAAGACATAATCTGGAAGAACTACTAAAAATCCCCCCAACAATCAGAGCCTGAACTAAAAATCCAGACCTTGTTATTGCAGGAAAAAACTTCTATGCACGACCCAAGTATTCCCTGAATGTTCAAGAACACCCACAAATTTATAAAAATAGCTGATAATTTATTTATTTGATTTAATTATGAGCCTAGCTTGTGATTTTGGGGTGGGGGCGGGGGTGGGGCTGGAGTTAGTGATGCTGAAAAACCAATTTAGAGAAAAGCCCAGGTGAGTCATCAGCTCTGAGGAGCAGGGGAGCTGCTTAGGCTCTTCCTCACATAACGCAGAGCGTTGCAGGACCCGCCAGGGGCTCTGACCCTGCTTGGGTGAGGAGATCCCCACCAGGGTAACCGTTTCTCCCTTGGGAGCTATAGGCCTTTGGCTGTGTGGTCCGTGGATGAGGCTGGTGACCCACGGCCAGGGCCAGTATGTGTTGGAGGGACGGGCTCATCTCTTCCTGCTTACACACCTGGGTTAACCAAGGGTAGATGTGTCACAGCGAGCATTAGCTGCCCCTTGGCTTGTCATCCTCCCCGTCCCCATTTGGCTGTGCTACTGGATGAGCCCCAGCACTGGTGAGCATGGCTATGGGACATGTTCTTGTCCCTTATGTGAGGGTGCAGGTGGGCTTGGAGGATGTCGTGTGCTCTGCCTCTGATGTACATCACAAAACCAAACCTGCAATTGTTGCTGGTTTAGCTGGATAGAAAAACCCCTTCCCTGTTACCAGTTCACCACCACGTTCACATCAAGCCTTTGAGCTACTTCTCTCCTCCTTCCAGTGCATGCTTCTCCTCTCCAGCTGACAGCCTGGGACACCCCCCGAGATCAGCTGCTTGTGGAGCTCGCTCTGCCGAAAGCAGTCCTAAACGGTGTGGCCTTTGTTCCCCCCCAGCTGTCGTATCCTACGGGATCTGCAACAAGTCCTCCTTTTACAGACCCCATCTTGACAGTCCCCAATCTGATCTGACCACCTGGTTTGTTTTTGAATGGAGCACTTAAGTCATAACATTTCTGTTTATTTCAACAACTGTATTCCTTGCATAGGAAATGAGCCAAGATGGTCTAAGGCGGGGAGAGCGAAGTATGTCGTGGTTGTAATTGCTTTTGCTCTCTCAATATAAAATTTTACAGTATAATCAAAATCTTATTTTTGTACTACTGGACTCTGTTATTGACTTAATCTTCTTAAATGCTCCTATTATTCCAGTGATTTCATCGTTGCATGTTGATTTTAATCTTTTGATCTCCATATTAGCTACTGCCTGCAACTAATTTGTTGCTCAGTGTTTTTCTTTGTTTTGACCTGTGAGGCATTTTCCTCATGGCACACAACTCTGCTGGCAGATTGCATATAATCTCTGCACTTTTTTTCTCCCATATTTTGCATAGTTACAACAAATGCAGATTTACAACTTGAAATGGAATATGTATCTTTTAGAAAGGCTGAGGAAAATATCACTTCAGGTTTAGCTCAAGAGCCTAAACGTGCTTGTATAAAGGAAATACCACTGAATTCAGCTCACCGGAGGGAGGTGTCATGGGGGCTTTTTAGTCCAGCAAGTTCAGAATTGGTGGCAACTGCAATAATTGTAACTTATATTATATGCAGCCAGAGATCAAAGCATTGCTAGACCTAAGATGAAGAAGGCTGGGTTTTGCAAATGACTTCAGGGACTCTCCTAGCTGGACACAGTGGTGGCTCTGTTGAATTGTGACACCACAGAGCAGGTTTTTGAACAAACGGTGACACTGGTGGTAGCACAGAGTCGTGAACTTCATGAAGTGCAGAGGCTGAAACACGGCTCAGCTGTGTTTTGGTTGGCCATCAGACGACTGCTTTTTCCCTTGGTAGCTGATAGTTTAACCTGTGCTGATTTATCGAGTGCTCTGTTTGCTTTAGCTTTTTCTTTTAAAGCTTAAGATTTTTGCCTTAGGTTTGCTGTGACTTTTTAAAAAAGAACACAGTGTGAACATTGACGAAATCATCTTTGCTTTGCTGCGTGCCTGTTTATGCTTCTGAACACAAATTGTCTTCTAATATTTTTGACGTTTTGGTCACTAGAGAGGCAGAAAAGCAATTTCTAAGATGCCTATGGGCCGGCAGACGTGCATTACAGCAGAGGGGAAAGAATCTGTTAGTTGCTGAAATATAAAACAAATTGGATGAACAGCTGCTGACACTTGTCAGTCAAATAGTTGATAGCATTTTCAGTCTCCATGCCACATGCTTTAAGTAAGTCTGTCAAAAAAAGGATATTTTCGCTGGACTTCCCTGTAAATATGAGAGAAGTTTTGGCCTGATCTATCATTTAAAATTTTGCTGGCAGAAGAAAGAAATTTTCTTCCTTCCCCAAAACTGATTGACATAACTGTACTGGCAGATTCTTCATCTAGGTGCAGTTGTACTGGCAGAAAGTCCTTTGACTGTTGGAGCTCGTTCCATCGCAGCAATGGGTTGAAGTGAAACCAGCAGCAGACCTTTGCATTTCTCGGCTGGGTTTGCCAGAGCGCTCCCACCCATCAGCAAGCCCTTTTAGATGCTGGACGAGGTGTAGCTTTTGCTCTGTAGGAGCCTGAGTCCTGTCCAAAGTGTAGTCTGCAGCCAGGAGGGCTTTAAACCCGGATTGAGGTTTTTTTAGAGAAAAACCAAACTGTTTCGGATTCAGCATTTCTGCAGGATTAACCCAAGGTGGCACTTCCCGCTCCTGGTACTGTGGTGCAGCAGCCATACAGGACAGGATCGGGCTGCCAGCACCCAGGGAGCAATGTGCAGCGTTAAAGGCAGCGGGGATTAGGGTACTACATGCTCCTTTGCTCAGCTGCAGGCTCTGGAGCAGGAGTTTAAATCTTGCTTTGCAGCACTGCTCATACATGAGCTTTTTTCCCGGCTCACGCTGAAGTATAACTTGAAGCTCATCATTTGGGTCCAAGCTCCTTAAAAGAAGTTAGCTGGCTAATAATTCCCTGGTTTTGAATGTGTGGTCAAGCCCAACGTATCCTCAGGTTTGTTGTGGAGTCTACGAGGTGCTTTATTGGGGTTTGAGGACACGCAAAAAGCTGTCACAGGCTATAGGGTTATTGCTAATGACAGAGAAACCCAGACGAGGGTGTCCATCACCGCCCTTTCAGGGAGGCACCGATGTGTGTTAGTGATGCACAGCCAAGGATCATCTCCTGAAGGCTGCGCCCACACTTTCATTCAAAAAACTGAGCAGGGCTCACTATTTTGAAAGGTGGCAGGTGGAAGTGGGCTGTGTTTTTACCCAATAAGTATTTCATGTTAAAAAAAAAAAAAAAAAAAAAGAGGGAGCCATTTCTAGAGCAGAATCAAGCTGTTTCTCCAGCTCTGCTCTGCCTGACTGGAAGCAGAGCTACAAATTTGGGTCTCCTTCAGTGCTCTTTGCTACCAACCTGGTGATCACCCCAGGTAGGGTTTTCCCAGTGCCTCCTCTGTGACCTGTTGCCCTTCATATAAATGTTTGGGGCAGCTGAGGGAGAGTGTGAAGAGGGCATGAGCACACGTGTGCCTCAGTACGTGTATGGGTCTCAAGTGGATCTCAGCCACCCAGAAAGAAGGGACGAGGTAAGGCTTGCAGTCTGTTTATTGCTTTATGCCTTGTGAGACTTGTTTTGTCAGGCAAGTCCTTTGTGGCCCTCAGGGTGTGACTGAAGGCTCCACGCAGAGCATCAACGTATGGATGGTTTTTGTATGCATCCCAGTGATGGACCTGCAGAGGCACCTGAACTGGTTTAGTTAGACCCAATATGACTCTCAACTTCTACCTCTGTTCCTCTGGGGACTGAGGACCAAGTAGTTGCACAGCTGGAGTGTGGGTAAGAAGGGGGAAGAGCGGCCTGTGTCAGTGCACAAAGCCACATTCCTGCCCAAATCCTCAGAGGTGCCTTTTCTTGGCAATACTTCCCTCTACCAGCGTCACGGAGCAAGACAGAACCCAAGAAGCGATCTGCTGGCCTACAGTCGGGGTTCAAAGCTTGTCTATCCTAGTGGATCAAATGGTTCGTCAACATGTAAATGGTGCTAAATGTGCACGCCTACCACCCACTCCTAAAGACCCTGCTTTTGTCCCTGTTCCAAAGGGGATGGTGGACACAGGTCACCACAGGTAGGTGGATGTTGAATGTGTAGGGTATGGCCATCCAGATGAGGCTACAGAGCACCTCCAGAGCCAGGTGCTAAATTCTGCCACAGTGGGAATGGACCCAAAAATCCAGCATTGCAGGTGAGTGTGCTCCAGGCTCAATAATTATCCCAGCCCCATTTGGGACTCAATAACCACTTCACAGGCTGTTCCAGAGTTCCCTGCTGCCTCCCACGTGTCCAGGGAGTCTCATGGCTCTTGGGCACTGGAAGATGGTTTAGTTTAAAAGTTCTTTATGTCAGAAAGGTTCAGCCAGGCAGGATGTTTTTCCAGCGTTTGGCCATCTTGCGTTTGTGGGTGCTGAACATTTGTCCTCCTTCCTCAGGGTGGCAAGAGGTTGCTGTGCTCGGGAGTGAAGGACATCAGCTCTTCTGCTCCCCTCTGAAATGACTGAACCCTGGGCTAACAGAAGTAATTTCTGGTTTGAATTGGCTGGTGGGATGGAGTGACTGCAAAACCTCTCAGAAAACCCCTGGTGGCAGGTAAGTGTTGGGCAAGGCTGATGACCATGTAACAACAGGGCTGTACCAGAGGGGACCATCAATTAGATGTCCAGAGGCAAATCATAGGATGTAGCGTACAGATAGCAGTGGAAGCTGTGGAGGTGACAGCAGAAATGCCCTTGTACCTGGGGAACAGACTGTGTGGTCCCATCCTGACCTTGGGGAGTAAATGAGAAAACCATCTTCTTAATTAATAAACTGTAAAAACACCCATGAGAAAAGAAAATGCCTTTATTCTGAGAGGTGGGGGCTCTTACATCTCAGCTTGTATTTTTTTTTTTCTAAGGCAGACATAAAAAGACTCCATAATTTATTCTTAGGACATCTGAATAGTTATTTATTGAGAAGCCACAGTTCTCACACTTTTACAACTGTCGGCTTGTATAAGGCAAAAAAAGCAAGATGGATCACTATTTTACACAGAAAGTAAAAGCTCTGGAGGAGGGACTGATGGACATGCAGTTACTGGTCAAAATGCAATGTACATGACATATATAAAAACCATTGTGAAACAGAGGAATTGTAAATTAAGGTTACAATCTACTGAAATAAATATTCAATATATTATTATAAACACATTTGTATAGTCTAAGATTGTAATTAAAGTTGTCTTTGTACATACACTGTTATTTGAAATTTAAACAAAAATGTAACATTTAGAGGAGCAAACGTCAACATAAAACAACTGCTTTGGACTTGTAATGTGGCATGATATATCCATAATGATAGGATTAATCTGGTGTGGCAATTAGAATGACTAATCCTTTGGGATGTAGCCTCTATGGAGTTAACTGCATATTGAAGGGAAGAGCCTGGTACATTAACAAGGATGCAGAATGATTCAAACGGCTGTCTGGGTTTGTTTGTTTTCTGGTTTTTAAATGAACAGAGAGAACAAAAAATCATTTGTAATTGCCTTGTTCTTCTTTTAAAAACAAAGCTGATTTTTTATTAATTTTAAGCAGTTGGCATCCACAGAAGAGAAACAAAGAAATGAAAGGACTCGATTCACTCATCTTCACAACAATTTACCATCAATGTATATACAGTACATTAATGAAGCATTGTTTAAACTTTAATTATAACAGGGACACACCTAGCATGTTTTCTATGTAGTTTCTCCATTAACAGTATTAAACAATGGTGCTCCATATTGCTTATGAACAAATAGTTATGAAATTAGGAAACCGATGAATCAAAGAGAGGTGCTAATCTTATTACCACACAGCTAACATGGCATTTGTATTGGTAAACTTCTCATGGGCATTTAGAGCTGACATAAAAATTCCTAATGTGGCTAACTGAGTTACAGACGAGGTACATGCACGGATACCAGGCAACCCCGGCCGGTCCTCCGGGCCAGCTTCCCTAGTCATCCTCTTCATCTTCTTCATCGCTGTCCTTCATGGTGATCCCCTGGAGCCCTCCGCCTTCGCTGACCGACGCTGTGGCCTCCTCTACCGTCAGCCGGTTCCGGATGGTCTCGTAGGTTTTGTTGTTTAAGGTGGAATCCAGCACGCCTTGCAATCGGAAATCCCGGTACGTTTTCTAAAGCGGGGAGAGGCACGGAAGAAGGAGGAGACAGCACAGGGGTCAGGGCAGCACCGGCTCCCAGCTTCGCTGCTGGAGTCAGCCTGTGCCCCTGCGCCCGGGGCTTGGGGACACCAATGGAAGAGGCTGGGGTGCCAGGGAAATCCCAGCCCTGGGGCATTTTGCATCAACCCGGGCAGCTCAGAGCGGGTGTGTGGGGTGTCCCTATGGGCCACCGCTGTGGCAGAGGTCCCTTTAGGGTGCCTGGGGCAACAGACAGCTCTGCCCTTGCAGGGTGGCCGGCTGTGTGGCTGCACGCAGGCTCCAAAGCAGGCATGTACTGCGGGCTGCTGAGGGGCGCCTTGCATATGGCAGCTTGGGGTCTAAAAAGGCATCAAAGCAATGGATGAGGGCTCTGCTCCAACTAACTTCCCTGGCTCCTGAATGCATTCAGCCGGCCTGTACTGTCAGATATTTTTCTTCACGCAGCAGAACGCTTATCGGCCGTAACCGCAGACGTGATTACACGTTCCCGGAATGCTCCATATTAAACCATCCTACCTACAGTATTGGGATTAAACAAACTAAGTCCAGGATAGCAGAGAAAATTGTTGATGTATAAACGTAAGCACACAGCATGTGTTTCTTAAATCTCTCTTTCTTCACCTAATCCTGAAGCTGGAGTTGTATTTCCCTGCTTAGCTACATTTCCCTTGTTATTATGATTAATATCTCTCATTTGAATTTATGTTTAAAAACTTCTCAGCTCTGTGAGATAAAACTCTGGCCTCATAGTTCATTTAATTCTGCTCTGTGGAAACTATTTACTGTTCTGCTATTTCAGAAAGTCCTTGGATTTGTTGTAGCTGCTTCTGATTGTAATATTGGTATAAATAAAGCACAAGGAAGAAAGCTTTCCTCAGCTAGCTGACAAGTAGAAATAATTTGTCTGTGCCTGTTGTTTTCAGTTATGAAAAGCACATTTAATACATTTCAGTTTTAATTTATTCATGCCTTCAATGTGTTCACTGCACTCAAGACCATAAACATTATAAAATACTAGACCAAAAAGCATTAGATAGAACCTAAAATGATCAAAAATATATTTACCCCCTTCTGTGATCTTATTATTTCATGTAAACCACTGTGATTTCACACTGAAATAATTATCATTAGTCCAAGGCACATGCACACACACACATATACACATACACGTGCACTCAAGGAAAAAAATGTTACTTTCAGGGTATGTTATCTCACCTTTGTGATCTCTTAGAGTTGATTATACACACCCATTGTAAAAGAAACAACTTCAATTAACTAGGAGAACAATCCTCATTTGCATTCTGACAACAATCGCAAGCCATAGCTGGGCTTAAATGATCCTAGTAAAACAGCATTAAAAACTTCTGGTTTGATTTAACCCCTTTTAACAGTGGAGTTCATTGGTGTGATCAACACGTTTGTCCACAAAAAGGCTAATTTTGCTGCGGTCGCTGTACAGGGAGGGCCAAATAGCACTGGAGTTTCCCTTGTTTCAGCCAAGTAGTTACTTTGTTCTTATTTGCACACCGGTATTTTGCATCTATAAGCATTTCAAGTTCCCGTGTATCCTTCACTACACGTCATGCACACAAGTGTCTTAACTTTTAAGAATTTGAATGAATGGCTCCGTTTATTTTCCTAAGACAAACGTAGTGACAGTTTGCCTTGAGAGAACACGCCACACACATGCAGGCACACACACACGCTCCTTCTGACCGCAAGATGGTATTGAGAACACGTTGGCTGATTACCTTTACTATCCTAATGAGAGTTTTCAGTTGGTAAATGTGAAGCTGCAGGTCCATGCGGTCTGTCAGCCAGGTGCAGACAACATTCATCGAGCTGGTGTACCATTGCTGCAAGAGAGACAGGACTTCTCCAGCACCCACGTCAGGGCTGTGTGCTGTGCCCTGAATAACGCGGGCTGCCCCCAGCACCCAGTTAGCACCAGCCTCTCCCACTAGCCAGCCTGTTCATGGGACATGACAGACTCAGAGGGGGAGACAAGCACCCTCTTCTACACAGAATTTCCATGCATGAGCTTTTAAATTCTAATAGTAACAACAACAAACTTATCAGGAGGGGTAACAGCCGCCAGCAACACCCCAAGGTTTTTGTAATCTGCTTTTGCCATTGATAGACCTTGCCAGCAGCTGTGTGCATTTGCCCCAGTCTGTTTTTTAACCCCTTCCCTGCCCCCAGTGAGCGCACAGTCCTGCCTTTAAGCGTGTCGGACCCACACTCAAGCTACTTACCATCTTGAAATTCAACCATAAACAGCCATGGGGTGAGTCTGGTTCCCTGATGGCGAGCGGAGGGAAGGCTCATATGGGGCAAAGTTTGGCTGCGGGTAAGGAGGCTGGTGTAAGCACCTACAGGCACCTGCCTGGGCTGTGCAGAAAAAGCTTTGTTTTCACCCTCACAATTATGAAAGATGGAAAAGCAGCAAAGAAATTAGTTTCTTTCAAGCTGCTGAACTCACAGGGCCCCTCCAGGGGCTGAAATTTTACTGCTTGTCTGTGAAAAAAGGCTTGCAGCTGTGTGGCAGCAGCCTGCCAGCCCTGCAGCGCAGGAAGTCTCCGGTGGGCTGTGGATCAGCGCCCTGCTCACGCAGGGCTGACATTGCACGTCTGACGCCACACAGATGAGCAGTGAGCCCTCAAGAGAAGGAAAAGCAGGGGCTGTGGCGGGGGGAGGAATCACAGAACCTCCCCAAGGCGCTCGACACAACGGTTGATTACGAAGTGGTCTGCATACAGAAACCCATCGCGCCTCTGTATGCACAGTCACACCCTTCTCTCGCCATCTCTCCTTACACTCACAGATAAAACCGTGTACCAGCGGCAATTAATCTAGAACCAGTTAAAGATTAACAAAAACCCCACAGGACCCGTTTATAAAAATCCTGATTGAGCGCCATCCAGGCTAGTCTGAGCTGCAGCTGCCTCCCAGCTAGCCTAAAGCCTCACGCCAGCCTAACGCAGGTATTGCTGCCTCCCCTCGCTGCACCTTCGGGGGGTCTCTGCTGCAGGAACGTGCCCCCTTCCCTCTAGCTGCTGAAGCTGCTGGTGCAGCAGGTGAACGGAGACAATGGAATATTCGGTAATCGCAGACCTGAGGCTGGTGACTCGTTACCCTCCACTGTTCCCTGCCGGCTGAGGGGCCGGTGCCTGGCTGTGAGCAGAGTGCGGGTGGCACTGCTGCACGTGCGGCTCCGACACCATCAGCTGTCACTGGCTTAGCTGGTGGCATCGGGGCCAGCAGACACTGCTGTCCCCAAGCACCTACGAGCTAGCACTGCCTCACCAAAGCAAACAAATGAGTGCAAGCTAAAGCAGCCCAGCATCACAAAACATGGGAGCAACAACATTACTGAGCCGTATGGTAATGCATCTGGGAGTTGCCACCTTCCACCAGGTGCAAGTTGCCACCTTGCACCAGACAGCAGAGGTTAGCGATGCTGCATGGGGAAGGGCTTTTCCCTCCCACTTCAATAGATGTTCCTGTACACCTGTTCCTACACCACGTCTTCTAAAGAAATGGAGGAAAAAAAAGACATGGAAGACTCACCAAAGAAATGGCACGTGGTGATCTTTTGCTCGATGCTTCCACCTTGTGCAACTTCTGTGGCAGAGATTCCTGCTGGGCCTTCATCTCCAGGATGGAGACTTGGCAAGAGCTAAGAGCTCGAATGAAACTGAGACAGGCAAGCAGGAGCTCCCTCCGTAACAGCAGTCAAGCTCAGATACTGTTAGCTGCCACTTGAGGTCCTGATGTCAGACTGGGGTTGAGTTGTGCGTGAAGCACCCTGGCTAGCTGCTGTAGGCTTGATCAGGATAGGAGACATGAAGGTCTAGGGGGTCTTCATACCTTCCAGTCCCTCAGACTAGTCTGAGAGGTCAGGGCATCCCTGGATATCCCTGGAGAGCCCCAGGTGCCTGTGGGTGCTGGGACAAGGACCCAGGACAGCCAGCTGGCAGGAGGGCGGAGGGGTGGCACAAAGTGACTGCCATCGCTGGGGGATCTGCCTGGGTTCCCTTGTAATGCAGAGGGCCCACACAGGCAAAACAGAGCAAAATCGTCAATGTTTATGTTACTTCCTGCAATCAGCATGCTTAAATGAGTCATGCTCGCGGGTGACATTAGCTGTGACCCAGGGCTGTGCTGGCACACGGATACCCGGGTCACCCAAACGCCTCCTTCCATCACCTCTTTAAATCAAAACCCACAGAGGAACGAAGCAACCGTATGTTACACATGCACGCCCTCTCCTTCCCACTGCTGCCTCTCGTCTTCCACAAAACGATCTGCCGGGTGTTTATGTCACCTCTAAATGAGATGAGAAGTCTCTGCCGGAGGCAGGTCCTGCCGCTCCTGCTTGTCCCGTGCCACGTACACCTACACGGCTGCATGGATCTGAAACAGAAGTGCTAACCTCTGCCCGGAGCTTAGCGGCAGGGTGACTTATCTGCTACGAGACCTTCACATTAAGCAAAACGAAACATTTTTCTGTATTTCTGCTAGGCACGCCAACATGCTAGATTCTGGGGAGATGCAAACTCCTTCGAGCTGAGTCCGAATCGTTCCCCTCTCCTCTTGAGCACTGGCTGACAAGGGCTCAGCCAGGCGTATTGCTCAGCTGCATGAAAGGAGCTCTCTTTCTCAAAGCTAAGTTACTCCAAAGACTTTCTGCTTTATGAGAAAAAGACAAAGTCTAATTCATTGATCTTGATACACAAAACCGTCACGTCACTTCATAGAGCACACACCAACTGCTGAATTTAAGCCCTGCATATTCATAAAAATAAGTTAGCCCATAAATTAAATGTTCCCTTTAGCTATCACTAGTGTTGATGTGCTATAAGACGCACAAGCCCTCTGATTCATGACTAACCTACCAAAGAAGATAACATTTGCATATGATTATATTATTAAAAAAACAACAACAAAGCCAAATGCTCCGAAATGGAAACGTGATCATTTCAGACAAAAGAACGCAGTCTGGTCCTGCCAGGACACCAACCGCCTCGGTCCCCCCGGCTGGGTCTGAAACTCCTTGTAGGGCAGCGGGGTGCATGCTGGGGATACAGGGCTCCCCGGGGCTCCAGCAGCTTGTCCCCAAACCCAAGGTGCAGAGGGCACAGCCCAAATACTGAACTTCAGGACCCTGCCATGGGGCTGCAACACATTTCAGGCACATTTCTGGAGCCCCCGTGCCAGCGAAGCTGTGGCATGGGCACACTGAAGTAACTAGCACAAATAGATTTTCTGAAAACTCCTCGCACCTGGTTGTAAAGTATGAGTAGAGCTCACTGATGCTCCCAGGCCCACAGACCTCAACTCCACACATATAACTGCACACACACATTACTGATGCTAGCTGGCACCCCTGCCCATCGCTCAGAGGAATATTTACACCCAGCCTAGGGGCACAGGGTGAGGAATGGCTGTGGAGGGTAGATCCTGGGGGATGCCACACATCCACTTGGACGTCAGCAGGGAAGGGCCCGGGGTTCCCGCAGAGGCATGCCGCAGCCCCTGCTGCCTGCTGTGCGCTGTGACCTGGCTACCAGCAGACAAAATGCAAACAGATGCTCTTTGGGTGCGATCAGAGCCCAGTAACAGCAAGGAGGTACCGTATTTGCACAGCCAGGAATTTAATCCCTCTTTCAGGTTAGTTTTCCTGTTCCCCTTCTGCCTTTCATAGTGACCCCCATTGCTGGGTGCCAGCCTGGGTTGATGAGGTGGGCCACGGGCTGGCTGGGATGCTCCTGGACAGGCATTAGAGGACTTGAAGCACACCGAGGGGTGGGCTTCCACAGCTGCCCTTCCAACACTCCAACCAGCTCAAGCAATAAGCTTCCTTGAACTGTGCCCCCCTCCCCGCCTTTTTTTTTTTTTTTTGAATGCAAAAGCATGATCAATAAGTTGCTGAAATAGCAAGTTTGTCTCTGAATACATAAATCGCAAAAATTGATATGAATAAATCTGCAAGTAACACACTGAGTGTGGCACATTTTATCAAAAAAAAAAAAGCCCTGTGCTGGGTTCCTGTGCTTTCCGGGAGGTGGTGTCATTACACATACCCAGGAACATCTGCAACCCCCCGTCTTCTTTGGTGTGAGCTGAATGGAAGCATGACCTCCTGTTCCTTGCCATGAACCTTGAGTTCACACTCATATTTTACATGTTACAGGAAGCCACAGCTCACCCCAGGGGTGCTGCAAACAGAATCTCATAAGCCAGATGCAACACTGCTTCTTAAGGCACCTGAAGGAGCTGTATTCTTCATTCAAAAGCTTACATACTAGTAGCTTAAGGTCACTTCAGCTTTTGTAAAGAGTGGGACAAAACCAGGAATGCTTATAGGGCTGGGTTGTCAGCAGGGTAGCAGAGGGATTACAAGGAACCTGTGACTCTGCCTCTTTCTGCCTTTACTGGTAGTTTTTTTGTGTGTGAACAAGTGCCATACAACAGATTGAGGCTGGTATAAAGGCCTGGGACTGTGCAAGAGCACCCCGCTGAGCCTCAGCTGTGCTTGCAATTAGCAATAGGCATGAAATGATTATTGTTGTGGTGGCTGATGGCAATCTGAAGTGACAAGTTTTATGGGGGAAGTTGTAGTAGGGATGTTCAGCAAGTTTCTGCAAACCATTAATCGAAGGCTGCAGCACAGTTTAGTCAAAGCTATTTTATGTCATTCCAAAGGTCTCACAAGGATGCTGAAAGAATATTTTTCTGCTCTCAGTGCCTTGGAATGGAGTTTTTCTAGGTCAGGGATTCTTTACTGCCCTATTTAGTGTCAAAAATACCCATTTGCCTCAAATTAGCAGAAAGCTTGTAGTTAAGGGCTGGAGATTAGGCATACAAAATTACTCAGCAGGTGACTGCTGGGTGGATTTGGGGGTTGAGAAGTCTTTAAAACTGACTACAAGACATTATATACTTCTGACAAAAGAACATAGTAATCCTACCTGCTTGCTTTAACCACTGTTGTTTGTCTATTATTATGTGCTTTAATGCTCATAAGAGCAAAACTACTGGTGATACTACTCAATTACCATAGTAACTCTCCCCTATGACCTCTCATTTCAGTACTCGCTTTCCAACCCGAACCAATCCAAGCAGTGCAAATCTATTTAAAACTGTGACATACACTGCACAAGGAGGCTCTGAACGCTGGCTGGCTCCCTTCTCTTTGTCCCGGACACGGACTTGTTTCGAAATGCTGACAGGCAGCTTTGAAACGAACCCTTGAATCCAAGGTGTTTCAAAGGTGAGGGACTGGATGTCAGGCAGCGGCGTCTGCAGCATCCCTGAGCTGGCCAGCAAGGAGCGAGGGGACCACAGGGGTGGGAAGGGAGAGGGAAGCGAGCTGAATGCGAGTCTTATTTCCCAAAGGAAAACTGAACCTGCTTTCACGCAACAGCCCTCTCTCAAAAGTGACTCAATCAGCCAGGAAAGTAAAAAAAAAAAATTACCAGCTCTTTGTATCTGGTGTTCATGTCCCCGTCCAGTGGGCCAGGAGCTCAGCTGGTAGAAGCAACAGTGGGGCTGTGCCGATTTACAACTGCTGACAGTACCTGACAGCTGACAGAGCTGTGTCCGTCCCCATCCTGGGCAGCTCCGAGATCAAATTCGGTATCTGGTGTTGTCACACACGTTCACAGCAGCCACCTCCGCTTGGCAGGTGCTGCCTCGGCAGGGAAGGTGGGGATGCAGCCGCAGCAGCTCAGGAGCTTTCTGGGGACCAGCTCTATGCACACAGCTGCCAGCGTTGCATGAAGACTTGCTCGGTGAGTGGGAGCAGGAACTCTCCTGGTGCACGCCGCCTGCCCAAGGGACCGTGCTCCCGCGTTGGCTCACAGCGCACCCGGTGCGCACATGCAGCCAGGTTTGCACACGAGGCTGGCTGCAGGCCTGCAACCAAAGCTCAGGCTGCCCGATGGCAGTCACGGAAGGATCGTTCTTCTCCCTGCAATCTTCTGTTGTCACCAAAGCATCCCTCTCTACCTTCCCTCAATGTTTCTTTCGCTGTTGATTGAGGCAGTCATTGCAATTACAGAACTTGGTAAAGACAGTAAGCGTGAAGCGTAGAGCCTCATGGCTACTGCAGTTTCCTACTCTTCTCTTTCAGAAAAAAAAAAAAAAAGAAAAAAAAAGAAAGAGCGATTTCCCAGCAAGCCTGAACATAGATGGCATCCACACAATCCCCGTTTTGAGCCTCCTCTGAAGGCCACCTCAGCCGGGATGCTGGATGCGGATGAGAGCAGTGGTGGGACCAGGCGTGCCTCTTGCCCTGCTCCCCACCAGCACTAGTGAGGTCTTGGTGGGGCTGCCAGAGCTGAGCCCTGGCCATTTCTCAGGCTGTGCTTTGGAAACCCAGGTTTTTTCTTGCTGCAGAAGATGTGCCACCCCCAGGCTGCCCCACAGCCAGGAGAGTGTGGGAAGAGCAGGGACAAGGCCTTGGTGACATAAGAGTCGCTGAAACTCTTAAGGTGCATGGTGGTGGCCCCAGAGGAGGATGTGACACAGCCGAGGTGGGCGAAGCCACAGTCCCTCAGGCGCACACATAGCTCCATTCCTCAGTGTCGATAAGGAGATAGGGACAGACCTTCTGCCACACGACGGAGAAGGAGGCGTATCTCTCCCCTGCAAGCATACGTTCTCTGGATGGCAAGCGGAGACCTGCCCACGCAGCAATCCCCATCCCATGCGTTCATCAACTCTTCTTCCCACTACACAACAAAATCCATCCTCTGCACCGGGTACCACTCCATTGTGCCCTGCTTACGGGCTCCCCCTCCCCTGCTGCTCGCTGGGGGCCCAGCAGAGCCATCCACCGGCAGCTCAGCATTCCCAGCTCCAAAACCTCCTCCAGCACAGAGGGCCAAACCTGCAGTGGCGTCAGGGGCTCAGCCCCACAGGCAAAGAGCATCTGGCTCCCTCATGTCCTGGCCGCGGCCACGGGTGGCATCAATAACAACTCAGTGACTCTTTCGATTTACACCTGCCAAGGATTTGGTCCGTTCCCCCAAGCCTGGCAGGGGCCAGGGCTCAGGAGACTGAGTATTGCATCTCTGTGAGTGCTCAGATTTTCCAGAAGTGGAGAAATTGGTGTGGCATTGCCCACGTTATAGAAACGAAGTTTAGTGGCTGTGGATCTAAAAGCACACAGCTAACCAGAAAATAAGTAATGAGTTAATATCATAGGCATTGATCAGCTAGTCTTACAATTAATGCTTCCAATAAAAAAAAAAAGCTCCCCCTTTTTATTCAACAGAATAAGAAATTAAACACTTGTGGGCTCATTCTAAAGAATGAATGAAATTGAATAAGCTACCTAGCACTTGAGATTCCCAGTGAGTGCTTGAATAGAGCAAACCTCCTGAGTTGAATGGATTGCCTTTTGGGACCAATTTGTCTCTTTTCACTCTTTATTCCTCCTTTTTTGCTGACAGATGTACAAAGGCGGAACTGCGCTGTGCAGCTTAGCTACATGCACCCACAGCAGCTGTCACTTTTGTCGAGCAAGTTAATCAAGCAAATGCCACCATATCCCACTTTCTATAAGGAACAACATGTTATAGACAGTAGTCTTGGGAGACGGGGAGGGAGGGAGAGAGACTTTATTTTAACTTTGAGTAGCTGGTATTTTTTTTCCCCCCTCTGTGTGTAAAAAAAAAAAAAAAAAAAAAAGAAGCAAAAAAGAAGCAGCCAAACCTGGTAGCACAAGCTGACACTTTTGTTTTCCCGTAGAACAAATATTTAATATGATTTTAACTCTAATTTGTACTAGAGGGAGAGCTGTCCGGTTTTAATTAAATTTAAAGGACTTAGGGGAACACAGTTAAAAAAGAAATGGAAGCTTTTTGTTTGCATTAACGCTTGTTGATAATAATATATCGATTGTCAATTGCTAAGCCCAAAAGATTAGTGTAGTAAATACTATTATCTGAATGCCACAAGTGAAGTGCTAGCTTCCCGTCCCTGCTTTTCCCTTTGTGAGGCGGTTTGAATCACTGGTTGTTATTTATACATTTTCTTTGATAAAACCAACTTGTGTGGCTGATTTTTTTTAAAACCCTGCCTCATTAAGTGCATAATAGCATTTACGTGCAGGCTTTCCGCTTTCTAGCCTTTCAAGCTTAAGCTTATATTCCTCTCTCACAACCATGTTTCAAAACTTGGGATGTTCACAAACAATTGGATACACACCAATATTGTATATATCAGATGCTCTCTCGCTATTGCCAAAGACTAGAATATAAGAGAACATTATCCGCAAAGAGTAAATAAATAGTTATCGTCCTGCTCCGCTGCTGCACGCCAAATAATAATGCCGCCTGATCATTAGGTAGCTTTTCTACTGCACGTAATTCTTTAAGTGTGTATACTCTTGTTAGGCATGCAAAAGTCGACATAAAAAGTAGGTCTTTGGGTGTAGCGGCAAGGAGCACGCAACAGCAAACACCAAGGGGGCTCCAGGCAGCCCTCGGTTTACTATTAGAAAGGTGATTCCCCCCCTCCCCAAATTCACACACCTCAGAAAGTATCTTCTCTTTCAGAAAACACATCTATGTTTCAGTTAACAGATTGCAGTGTGCTACGTTAACTTCTCTTCGGGTTTTCGGCTTGGTATGTTTGGAAGCAGAGTGCACAAATCGGAAGCATTGGGGATAGGTGAGCTTTTTGCCAAGCTCCGGACACGGTGCTTGCACCTCACCCTTACGAGCGAACCCTCCATCAGCTGTGCTTGGCAGGGCTCTGCCGATGCCTGGGCAAGCAACATGACCCTCATCTTCTGAATTAAACCTCTCCATTAAACCCTACATTAAATTCTAGAGATCTAGTAAAGTGCTAACAATTTAATAAAAATCCCCTGAAAATCCAGGGTCTTTTTTAAAAAATAAAATGTATGAATTTATTCTATCAAAGCCTCAGAAATCTGCCTGAAGTCTCCCAGGTCACACTTGCACTGAGCTATTACTGAAATAAACAGCTGCACTGTTTTTTTCCTGGGATTTTTTGTCTCACTATAACACTTATCACTGCAAGTACAGACAGTGTATTCTTCAACATCCACCCCAGCGCTTTTACTCTGTTCTGTATTTCTTCACTAGGAAATTTCCTTCACATTGACAACGTAGCTATACAAGGAAGTTACGAAGTCAAAGGGGCTCGATATTAAAATAATTTGTATTATTATTTAATATAGTCACGGTAGCAGGGTTGCCTAATAGGGTTAAGCTGCTAGCCAGAGCGACTCATCATCTGTCTAGGATGCAAATGGCATCGGAATTATATTACCCTTCCCCCCCCACCCCCCCAGCCCTTCCCTTCCCAAAAATAAACCACAAAAAAACCCACTTTGATTCGCATAAGTGCTCTGCCTTCAAACCGGGAAGGAAATTCAGGATGAAAGCTGAAGCGCAGACCCAGGCACATAGAAGTGCCGCACGCTTTTTGCAGTACATATGGTACCTGAGATCACCCACTGTTTGGGGATCGCAGCAACAGGGTGCACTCAGGCTGGCACCTCACCATTAATTGGCTTGAAGTTGGACCCGACGGGGCTCGGCAGGTCGGTGCCGCGGGTGTTAATGGGCGGCAGGCGCGGGACCCCTTGGGGGTACGCTTTCTGCCTGTGCTGCTGGGACTGCACAAACTCCCCGCTCACCAAATAGGCACAACCCATCCTGCACGCTCCTCGCAGCGAATTTCTCTCTACTCTTAGCCCAAAATAATTTTTATTCCTTTTCAGGGAGGAAAAGGAGGATCAACATCTTTTGTGTCAGTGGGGCCAAGGTCCCCACCAAATAAACATTCCTCGAGAAGATCATCTCTAACACTCTGCGTGCTCGGTGCTGCACAAAACCAGTTAACAGGTTTGCGTACGCGGCTTTGCAGGCAATCCCTACACTTTCATCACACAAGCAAAGGGTTCCCACAGCAGGTACACAGCCAGAAAGGATCTGCAGACCGTACTGCTCCTTTACTGGAGGAACAGCTCTGCTGCTGGGGATAGGATGTCTTGTACTTAGTCAGTGTTCCCAAGCCGTACGCCAGGGTGCTCTACTCCGCTAGCCAGATGCCAAAGTCTCTGCCTAGCCAAGAGCCACATATTCACATCCCTGGCAGAGGTGATGGGCCACAGGCAGGACATGCCGATAACTCCCTGAGCTTCCTCCCCTGGGGAGGATCTCATTGAAAGAGCTACTGCAGTGATGGCTCAGCTCCTACAGCCGGGGATGCCCCGGCCTCAGCACCCTGGGGTTTGCTGTGAGCAAACGCCTCTGTCAGCCCACATGCTGACCACCTCTGAATAAAGCCCAGCCACACGCTGCTACACCTGCTCTGAGGAGGACAAACCCCTCAAGCCACATGCTGGTCAGGGTTGGATGGAGGGCGGTGGGCAGAGAATGCTGTGAGGGAGACCTGTGTGGAAACAGGTGTTAATCTGTGGTGGGGAGCTGGGGCGCCGTGGTAGCCCACGTTTACAGTGGTCCAGGAAGGAAGCCCGCTGACAGCCCCAGCAGCACCTCTAACTTCTCTCATCCACAACGCCCTCAAACCAGGGACACCCCACACTTAAACCTGTATGTCCGCAGGCTGACAGCCCCAGCGGTGCTTCCTTTCCTCTCCAAGACAGGACAGTCCCCATGCTCGGGGACCGCATTATGCATCTGCAGAAAACACCACCTTCCAGGTAACAAGTAAAGCCTGTCCTGGCTATGTGCATCCCTGAGCTGAAAGACGCATCAGGAGCCGGAGCTCGTCACGGGGTCCTGGGTGCACCGTCAGGCTGCTCTGGGTGCAGGGGCCTCTTTCCCTTTGCTGTAGATACAGCTCAGCAAAGTGCACAGCGCTTGCTGTGAACTGTCAAATAAAACCCAAAAAACCCTGCTGCTCTGCAGGATTTTGCAGACGTCAGTTTTCCTAAATGAAAGAGCTTCTGCATAAAAACATATAAAGGCACACACACACAAAACCACTTCTGTATGGATGCTTGTTCTCAAATACTTTTTTTTAACCTATAAAATATTCTCTGCTTATTTCCAGTTTTCAAAAAAGAAATGAAGTTGACATGTTAAAATCTGAGTTTCTATATAAAGCAGCTTAGTAAAGCACAATATCCACACAATGTGCTGCTATTTTCCTGTCCTAGTTCCAGGGCCCTGTTAGTGCAAGGCAGCGATGGTATAACTGGATGCAAAGTTGCTCAATAAGATGCAATACAGTAATGCATGCTATGGAATGCTTTAGTTACACTTGTTACCAGATTGAATGGAAAGCTGTCATGAAGCGGGACTCCGTAAACCTTAGCTGGCTCTTTTATAGCCTGCAAATTCCAAAAAACCGGCTAGAGGCTGCCTGGGTATCTTGGTCCTGAGCACAGGAGGGAGCAGCTCCCCGGCATCACTCCTGGGGTTACACATTGGAGGCAAGGCACTGCCTGCCCGAGTCCTGCTAAGCATTTTTGAATGCTGATATCATACATCCAGGGCGAGGTTTAAAGGAGCACCGGGAAAGGAAAGAGCCGCAGATCAAGAGAAATGAAGTGACCTGGGACAGCTAATCTCACATGCACTGCTGGCTGGCGCGGGCAACGGCCGCGATTGTGTGGGGCTGCATTGCAGGCGAAGTAAAGGAAAAGAGGGATTGAAGGCGCTGCTGGAAATCAGACAATTCATCATTGTCCGCGCAGGGGCCGTTGGCTCACCCCTGTGCGCACCGTGGGTTCCTTTGGGCAAAGGCCCTTTGCGCAGCCTGGAGGGAGGAAGCAAAGCCCCTGGCAGCGGGGGGCTTGGCCCCACGGCAGCCGTGCCCCGGCAGGCTGGGGGGTCACCCGCACATCTGCATGCCCCGGGACATCCCAGCCCTTCCCACGCTCCTCACACCCCCAGGCTCAGCTGGCAGCCCCGTGGGCTGGGGATCACGGGGAACACCAGCACCTTCAGGCTCTCCTTCCTGACGACCCACAAGACTGGAGCTCCAATTAGCTAAAGGCTCTTCAACGAAGCTGGAAGGCAGCTTCAGAGCGCGCCGCGTAACTCGTACGCAGTTACAAATGTGCACAGACAGCTCCCAGTCAGGGAGCAGAGAGGCTGCTCCGAGGAAGGCGCTCCCTGCATCGAGGATGCCTTGGTGCCTGCAGTACGGCGCGATGGCACCTCTCCCCCAGCACCCACCCCGGCCACTCACGTCTACCAGGAAACAAATGATCTTTCACTCAGTGCCGGCCCTAAACCAAAAATCTCCGACGCTCAAAAGCACTGTGCGGATGATGTTAGCAAGCCTATGCTGACCTTAACGTAACAGAGCAATCAGTCTGCCTTCTTAGAATGATTAATGGAAAATCTCCTCTGGAAAAGAAAACAAATTAACTGTCTTCAACCAAATGTCTACTGGAACATGAAAAGCTGTTCCGATAAAGACATTTAGGAGGGGAAAAAACCCCTTACGAGCATGTAAAATCCAGTGACAGATCTAGGACTTATTTTATTAAGACTTTCCCTAAAATAAATTAAATGGAGTCTACTTAAATGAGCACTTCAGGAAAGAAGCCGTGCTAAGGGGAACGCGGGAGAGGCGGGAGGCCACGCGCCAGTGCATGCTTGCTGCCGTGTGAAGCTCACGTACGGCGTGTAAAAGCACGGGGGCTGGTCCGAGCGCTACGCCCCGCTCCCGTGTGCCTCCGAGAGGGCCCGGGGAAGGACAAGAGGCTGCAGAAGGACAGTGCACGCTGCACCCCCTCAGGACAAATAGGATGTGTCCCTTCCTAGAAGATATACGGACAACTGCGATCAAAATTTCTTTTTTTTTTTTTTTTTTTTCCCAGCAAAGGCCCCTGCAGCGGGACTGACTGCAGGTGCGGGTCCGGGTCCTGCCAAGCCAGCCGAAGGCTGCGGCAGCCTCTGCAGCAAAAGCTGCACTGCTCCGGCTCCTCCAAAGATGCACGGGGAGGAAAAAAGCGAGCTGCACCTCCTGGAGCTCAGGCTGCCTAATTGTCTTCATTTCACAACTCACTCAGGAAGGGGGGGGGGGGAGGGAAGCAAAAAACAACGCAGAAGAAATAGCTCAGTGGAGGCCATATCAGGATGGGAGTGGGAGAGAGTTAGTGCCCTAATGAGCAGTCTAGCTGCGTAGGAGGGAAACAGGTTGTTGTCTGTCTAAGAGAAAGTGGTGAGTGCGGCTGCAAGCAGATATTAGATGGGGGCCCGGCGCGCAGCCTGATATCCGTTCTTCCCCTGATCCTGCAACCCGTCCTCCTGTGAGTAATTCTAACTCACAGTGAGTAGCTCCACTGACTCACGACCAGGCTTTTGGGTTCAAGGAGGGGAAAGAGAAGGGAGGGTGAGGAGGGTTCTCTTTTGGCATTTGGTTGTGCCGTGCAAGGCTTACGCTCTAGCAAGAAATGCCGTGATCCTGCAAGCATGCCTTGAAGGAGCTGCCAAAATTCAAGTGGGTAACCCCGCTGAAGGTGAAAGCTTTGCTTTTAAAAATAACCTAATGCCTAAGCATCTGCAGAGGACTTGCTGAATTAACTGATCTAGCTGTCAATCTGCGTTTTGTAATTTTTCCATATACGCAGGTGTGAGATCAGGCTCCAAATCAGTAGGTACTGAAACATACGCTGAGCTGCCCGTAAACCCTCCAGTAAACCAGCGAGAAGCACTCAGTCAGGTTCCTGGAAATTTGTAGAAGGATTTTGCTGTGTATGAGACTCACACGGTGCCCTGCGTCCTTATTACTCAAGATCTCTGATACTGAGAAGTCAGTTACCAGTAAGGGCAGCCACTTTTGGAAATAGGAGGACAGTCCTGAGCCGTATCCTTGGGCCCAGCACTCCTGCTGGGGACAGGAAACAAAAATCCACCAGCTGCAACATCAGCCTTGGGATATTGCTTGGGCTTCCTAAAAACCCACCTGAACCGAGCTGGAGGGACGGGACCCGGCACTAGAGCCCCAGCTGAGGGCTTGTGCCTGCTGAGGGTGGTGGGAAGGAGATGCTGGCTCCTCTAACGGCCGAGCCATGGCTTCTCCTTTGCTGCTGGGAGAGGACCTGGAGTGAATGTCCCTCTGCGCCGAGGACAGCACAGGGCACAGCAACCCCCCAGCCTCCCCATCGCCCTCCCTGCTGCGCCCTGTCGAGCCCACCCTGCCATCAAGACAAAAGCCCACCACCGCCGTCCGGCAGAGGTGAACGGGCTCGCTTTCTCATTTCAGGAGAAGATACCCCGCCTGGTATCCCAGCTGTGACATCGAGCTTCGAGGAAGCCGAACGTACACAGCGACAGTGAAGTGGTAAAACTGCCTTCTGCAAAACTCGCCGCGGCTGCTGCCACCTCTGCGGGCTGTATCACTGCGTGATTAAGTTCTTACCAGACCTTTTGGTAAAGGCAACCTTCCTGATCTGATAACTGCCAAGGACAAGCCAAATACGCAGGGTCAATCTATGCACGTTTAATCCCCAGAAGGCAGATTAAGTGTATAATTGACCCATATAATCCATGTATCATCTCCAGTGAAATGTTTTCTATGTCCGGTTTAGGCAGACATGAGGCCCATAAGAAAGCGATCAGAGACACAGTATTACCATCGCAGTGGATTTCATCAAAGTTGGAGATGGCTTTTTAATCACTGATCTCAGAGACTGCTAGATTTAAGCAGATGAACTAGCACTAAGCACATCTGGTTTAATCCTTATCTTCTACTCAGGCTGGTGTCTTCAAGAAGTACAAGGAGGAAAAAAATAAATTAATTTTTTTTTAGGTCCTAGCAATCTTAGGAGCTTCTCTTGGTGTTTTGATCTCTCATATCAAAAGCATGTTTTTGTTTTTTTTTTTCAGTAAGATATTGAATTAATCATCAGAGAGAAAAATGCCATCTGCGCTATTTAGGGACTGCATCAGGATGCTGGAATTCGCAGGATCTCGAGGAGCTCACTTGACGTTCAGTGGCCTTTTGTGTACGTGCTACTCGCCTGTGGCTGGGGAGGAAACATTCTCGCTATGTTTTACATTAGTGTTTACCAATTTATGAGGAAGAAAGGTTGGCATTCACACTACCTACTAGTCAATCATAGGCTTTCTGGATCGCATACATTCTGACGGGTTGAAACCTATACTGCAAGTATCTAAGGGTGTGCGTGAAGATATACACACGTACACACATGTATAAATAACTTCCACTGAGGGGCACAACCCTCACAAGTAAAACTCCCACTGCCTTCAGACAAAATTGCGGATGTATAAACTCTGATCCTATGTGTCCCAAGCCACGGGGGACCTGAATTTTGCAGGATTGGTCTGAAGACTCGGGATCAGTCTGAAGATATTTTCCCATGTTTAAGATACACCCGCCTGCCCCTGCCTCATCATCCCTATAAACAGTCACATTCCACATGTCAATTCTGCCCACTTTCTGGCCAAAAAGTGATAAAACCTTACTTTCTACCAGGCACTACACAGAGTTTGCGATCCTTCTGCCTTGTGTGCAAAGCATCACAGCTGTTCAAATCCCAAAGCACTCTGCCACACGCAGGAGCACAGGGAGTGGATGCTCCCATGCCATCCTGAAACTCTTCTGTCACCACTGCTCTCTACCAACGGGCCTTATTACAGTGTTTTAGCTTTAAATGTTACCAAATCAGTGAGCCAGGCCAAGTAAATAAGTCATGTTACTCTGCAGTAAACAGCACTGCCAAAAAGCTAGTTAGGTTTTGATTACCAGCAGAACTCCACAATCAATCTGTTCGCTCAGTGATCCCAAGAATACAGATTTTTAAAATTAAGATGAATCTATTTCGGGGTGGGGTGGAGCGGTGGAAACCTGTGACTAATTATCAGAATTAAGAGGATTAACACACAGACCACACAGAAATACTACAATAATCTTCCACAAACACCCGTATCTCCCAAAAAGCATAGCCCTGTTCCGGAGGTGTGAGCAGGACACGCAATGCAAGGGAAGAGGGGTGGTTTCTGAGCTAAGAAATCATGGTAAATGCAAAAAAAAGACAAATTAACACAGCTTCTGTTGGGAGATGGCCTAACACACTCTGCAGCCTCTGCTCCTGGGAGGAAACAAAAAGGAAATGAATGGGAATGCTGGGCAGGACTACGGAGAAACAAGGAATTAGGATTAGGAACAGCCCAGGAGCTGCAAACCTCATGGAACATGCAACAGGCAACCTTGCACTGTGTGCCTCTCTCCTGCATCACTCACGGCTGCACAGACGGGAGATTTAGCCCTGTATTGCGGGAGTTTCTATCACAATCCCACTGAGAGCAGAGGAACTGCCTGCCGGCAGGTTTAAGCTGTTTACCTGCCACTGCTGCACGTATTACCGGACAATATCCTAAAACTGGACTAAGATTTTGGCTGCAGCAAGCCAGCATTGCCACACTAAGCCAGCAGAGGAGCTGGCCTTGAAAGTGTTAATAATCTCATTGCCTGGAGAATCTCTGCAGCTAAGAGGATTGCTCCTCTGTTGTGCTGGGGGAAGCGAGAACAAAATCAGGTCCAAGTCTAACTCGGCATCACAAATACCATTTTTGATTATTCCTCCTCTCTTTCCTATTAAAAAGGTAGCTAGCACCTAAAAATGTCCTTGGAAAATACGAGCACAGGTGCAGAGACCAAAGAAGCTTAAAGACCCCGTGGCCACACTGCTTTGCTGCATTAGGTGAGGGCAGCAAAGGGCTGTGGCTGAGCTCAGGACAACAGAGTTAAGCATTTGCTCCCATCCTTACTGAAACGTAGGTGAACACAGCACTGATTTAAATGGGGTCTGCACCCAGGTGACCCCCATGTACTCATAAACCCTGCTGCTGCCCCACTGGCAGCACCTCAGCCGTGCTAGGAGCTGACCTCAGGCGCAATCAGCTTCTTCAGCTGCACCCTGGCAAAGACAATACACAACCGCTTGAAAGAGAATTCCAGTTTTTGGGTGGCTCGGGCTCAGCGTATCCCCTCCCCCTCCCCCTTGTGAACCAAGGGGTCCACAGCTCGCCCCGCTCGCAGGCGCACACTCACGTACATGTAACATGTGTGAAGATGCCAGCAGCACTGGGTCCCAAAACCATCCTGCCGGCATGGGGAATGGGAACGAACAGGAACAGGAATGGGAACAGGAATGGGAACAGGAACGGGAACAGGAATGGGAACAGGAACAGCTCCCACATGCTGCGGCTCCCACCTGCAGCCAGCGTGGGTCAAAACAGGCAATGCAATGTAAAAACCCTACTCCTGATTATTTTACTCCACATTGACCAAGGAGACTTGAGGAAAGCAGGGAGGGAAAGAAAGGTTTTGCACTTTTTGCCTTCCACCAAGGTAGCTGGTCTTTTTTTCAGTCAACTGCTAATTTGTTTAAAATATAGCTTGGTGAAACTAAGTATGAGTGGATCAAACCGAAATCAATATTTGTGCTAATTACAGCCTTTTGAAAATTGGAAATAATGGCCCAAAGGGTACAAACAGACCAACTGTGAATCATAGGGAAAGGATGAGGGAAAAGGCAGTGTGGGCATTGAAAAGAACAGCCCAGATGAGCTCTGGAAATCTAACTGCTCATGGAATAAATTTCAACACAAACGAGCAATGCACTCGCAGGCCCGCTGCAGATGGAAGCGACAGTCTTTTGTTTTATGTTTTGTTTTTTCTCCCCATGCCTGCTTGATGGGTGATTTGCGTCTGGTGCTCTGCGTTGCAAACTCTCCCCGGAGCGAGCACGCGCGGCGCCCAGAGGAGGCACTGCTGTGCTCCGTGCATGAATGAGGCATTCTCAGTGGATATGGGTCATGCTAGTAGATGTACACAGTAAGATTATTTGACTCTAATTCATGCCACTTGATATAATGTGATAAAACATTTGACATGAGAGATAAGTTCCATTTTAATCCGATAAAGTATGGGGGAAAGAAAGAGTAGGAGTTGTAAAGGAGGAAGAGGTTTCTAAGGGACAGGTAATGCGCAGAAAGAGAGGTTATCGAGTGAGGGAGGAGGTTGGTTGGGAAAAAAAGCAGCTTTCCCTGCACACTGAGGAAGCAAAGGAGCGAGTAAAGAAAGCAAGGAAGGTTGTTACAGTTCCAGAGCCGGGAGACTGAGAAATGGCACTGCTAAGAGATGAAAAGAAGGAAAAGTAGGAACAGAAGCTGCTTCAAACAGAAATCGATATATGGACAAATACCCTAAAGAAGGCTGAAACACTAATGCTACAGGCTGGCCATCAACAGAAAACCTTCACTATAGAACAGTTACGAGGACAGAAAGGCTGTAACGCAACACGAGCAACAGAAACAGAGATACCGGTTAACATGCATCCAAATCCAAAACAAACGGGCATCACAGGTCACTGTTCTCTTACAGTCCAATGAATTTATCTTGTGCAACAGAAAAGTAGCTCTGAACATCTGGGTCAGTTCCTACCATGCCATCGTCATCAAGGAGACCACATCTCAACTTTACCTTTGGTGTCAGACACCACAAACATGGTCCTCCTGAAATATGAAAGTCCATTCCTAATCAGCTTTGTTTTGGTTAGCTTTCAAAATTAAAATTAAAATTTAATATGCCTAATTCGCTGCCAGTTTTGGAGTGCTTGTCAATGTAACACACTGCAAAACGTGCAGAAGAGATGGCCCTTAGCAAACGCATCTGCCAAAAACCCGGCTTAAATTTTCACGGTGAGAACAATGACTAAGATGTTCTGTTACAGAGAGATTTTCCACAAGCTTAAACATAGTAAAAGGGGTCTCTTAGAAGATGCTGTTCCCTTAAAATCCACGCACAGACAGACCAAGACACAGTAGACTAGAGTAGAGATTTAAAGCAGGCAGAGAGCAGATACGAGCCTTAGTCAGAAAGAAAGGAAAGATTTATTTATTTTTTAAAGCTATAACCAATAAATTTTCTCAAAATGTGACTTATCCTCCTGTCTTATTTTGTCACATTTTGGGTCTCTCCTGCTTGGTGTCCAAGGAGGAGAAGGCATTTACTTACATCAAATAACCTTTCTATATACATCTCCTCATTGACCTTATCACGCAGGACATCCTGAGAGTGGCGGACAAATGTCACATAGGCATCAGCAACATCCATCCCCGGCTTCTGCATGGAGGAGAGAAGAAGAAAGAGAGAAAAAAACCCATGAATTGCGGCACAGGAGGCAGCTGCACTGTGTAGCCTCGTCGTTGCTTTTCCTTCTCCTCCATCTCCTGCTCTCCTCCTGCAGTTCGCCCTTTCCTTACCTGATGGACACTGAGTCCGACGGCTTTGTGCCCTGTGCCCAGCAAAATACTGCGTGCGGCACACGATCAAGCAAAGACACTTGCTCTTCTTTTCTTTTGCCTACAGCAAAGCCAGTCAGAGGTATAAAGCTCTTCCTCCACGTACTGGCACCGGGAAGGTGCCTTGCTACCTTTGGTGCCATTGACCTAGTGAGTGAACCAGCAAGCCGGGCTGGGGGTTTGTTGTTTTCTTGGGTCATCTTCTCTCTGCAAGCCCTCTGGTTTCTGAAGGTAGAAAGCTAACAGCCAGAGCTGGGCTCCTGGTGATTCTTCTACGCTGTGAGGATGCGTGCGGTAAGCAGCTGGCATTGCAGGAGGCATCCTAAAATTGCCTTTCTTTTTCTGTTCAGACCCCTGACTTTAGCTCACATTTAGTGCTGCTCTTGAGAATAAATTGAGTAAACGGTAAGTCAGGGAGTGTACATCTACGGGAATGTTTAAGCCTCTGCTAACGTGCAGGGATCCTGCCTGTGCTGTCACCTCTCCACAGCTCTCTACAGAATTGAACCAATTTTAAACAGTAACCTACAAGTGTGCAAGATTTTGGGGATAACAGCATTTCTTTAAAGAAAATGGGAACTGAAGCAGGTGGATGGGAAAATACTTTTTTTTTTTTTTTTTTTTAAAAAAAATCCTGTTTAGGTTCACATTGCTTGATATATTGGAATCAAACTTACCTCAAAGGAAACCCATTAAAATACTGTAACGCGAGTCATTACAAGAGCTGCCACACAATCTTAAATTTCCATGGCACATTGTAAGTTTGTTAATAACTAGTGTCATTAGTTTCCATTACTGTGATTTACCTCAGATCACAGAGTATCATTTCTCTGCAAGATACGATTGTCAGCCGCTGTAAATTGAAGTTAGTTAACACATCTGTGTAATTTCCAGGGTGAAAATGAGGACAGTTTGGAAAGCAGTAGGAAGGGAGTTTTTTAATACAAAGCAAACAATTATCAAGCAAAGGGCCAGTGCTTGGCCCTTGGGAAGCCAGTAACATTTCTTAACACCTACTGCAACAATGACAAGGTATTAATTTGAAAAACAATGAGGACAACACAAATGTGGCAGTAGTCAAGTGTTACAGTTTCAAGCAATTTTCAGTATGCCGATCGTGCCCATTTCAAGGTGGCATTAAATGGATTGGTTTGTACCCAGACGATTGCAACGGGGTTTGCGGAATTAGATTTAACCAATGGTTTTCTGTTCAACACCAGGATTTCCCCTCTGTCCCCTAGTCAAACAGGTTTTTCTTTCTCCTTCCCCCAGAAAGGCAGTGGCTCACGGACCGTGGGGTGGCCTCCCACAAAGGTCTGGGAGCTGAGTGGAGCTGGTGACTGACCATTAAAAATGCCGAGGCTGCCGAGGAAGCCGTTGTAACGTGGCTTTGTTTCTGGGGGAGGTGGGGAAACAACTGAAAAATAACCCAGATGAATGATTCCTGCTCTGTTTTACACAAAGAACCGGAGCATGTGGCTGGCTCCGAGGATGGGAGCAGACCCTCTTCTCCTGCTATGGACCTCCCAAGGGTGTCCCAGGTACAATGCTTTTGGAAAGCTCGAAAGGGTTATATAGCATCTTGCTGAGACCACTTCCCTGGAGATGCTTTATTTTCCAGGAAGGCAGATGCCTCAAAGGCCACGCTTTTCCCACAGATAAATGTTAATAATTATTAACTTAATTATTAGTGTTAATTATACTGTTGTGTGCTTAAATTCCTGATGACTAAGTATTTAAGATGCACTCAAAGAAACAGGAATTTCAATGGAAAGATGTCAGCATTTTCTAGGGCCAGAACTGAATTCTGAGTCTCTCTTCCTAATGTTCTCAATATCTTGTTTCTATTACTCCAAGACATCAGGATGCCAGTCTGTGCATTGGGATATTCCAAATCAAGCAAGACCTCTTAGCGCTCAAGAGTTTGTCATTTCCTTGCTGGGCTCAAAATATGGTAATTTTGTAGGCAAGGTTTATCTTGGGCTAAAAGAATGGAAACACCGAATGCAAATAATGTGGTCCAAGATGTCTTGATAAATTTATCATGTTGTCATGTGAGATCATGCAGAGCAATCGTATCGACATTAAATATACATATATACATTATACATGCAGGTCATCAAACCCAACTGAGTTATTCTTGATTTACACTGCCCAGTCTAACTGGAACTGGTGTGGTACATTAAGATCTACCCTTTTGTTCATTTGTAATTGCTCAGGATCTTTTTGCCTGTAGATGTTACAGTAACCCCTCACTCCAGCCAATATTCATGTATTACAGTTCAATTTAAATGTAAATTTCTGGCAAGTTAAGTGCTCTGTCTAAGAGTGTTAAGGGTTCTTTTCCTTATGAATCAAGGTCTAATTAGAGGAGGCGATGTACAGTTTTCCTATACCAATTACAGAAAAATGGAAAAAAATTATTTTCATTAACAATTTCCCAAACACATGTTGCTAGCTCATCACCATTTCCCCAAAGTAATAAAAAAGTCATTTTCCGAAAGAGTAAAATAAACCAACAATTAGAAGAACAAAAATAAAATAGATTAGCTAATGTGTTAGATGTGTGTTGGCTCAGTTCTAACATGTCTGGACCTTTTTGTTTGGAAATTATACTGTATTTGTACAAGTCCAAATGAAGAATTAACAGAATGCACTGCTCCCTTTTTTTTTTTTTTTTTTTTAAATGTGATTCAAGCCAATTGCATAAATATGGTACCTTTTTGACACCATCTGCAAATTACTGCCTAAACAGCCTCGTAGGTCTCCGTAAGAGGGTAACTGCTCATTATTAACATCATGGAGATACTCTTTCCAGTTCAAATGTTAGAATTGTGAAGGCCCATGGTTCAATCTTGGCTGTTAATGCATAACGTGGGTTGCTACACATGCCATAAACCAAAGCATGATGCAAATTACTATGACAGAAGTTGTTTAAATTGTGCTTACGGGTACATCCACGTATTTGGAAGCAGCCTTCACCTGTAAAAGGAACAAGAAGAGAGTTTACACCGTCAGTACGTTTTCAGGTCTTTGCTTTTTCTTTAAACACTTGCAAGACCCTCTCCAGCCAAGACTTGGGACAACATAATGCTGAGCAGGGGAAAATGAGTGATACAAACTACATTTCCTCTCTAAAAGAATAGGCAAGGGTGGTATTTTTGTTGTTGTTTTTTTTGGAGAGGTGACTTTACTGCTGCTAAAGCTCTAATAGCAACAGATGATAGTGTGGGAGTTGTGCTTCTCCCTCTTCTACTTCAGTGAGCGGGGGAAGACGGGGTTCGTAAGTAGACATCGTTATTTTCTTTGGAGTCCTCCTTCTCTGCCCGATGCCACGTGTCTCCAAAGGCAGTGCGTGTCTCTCCTTTCGGGAGCTGCATCCCGGGAACCAAGGGAGCTCCCTGGGCAGTGGGGGCACGATGGCACTGCAAGCCTGGCAGGCACCTGCACCAAGGTGGCCACAAGAAAGCACCCGGAGGACCCTAATTTTGCCCCCTGCCTACAGAACCACTCATGGCGTGCTTCCCCTGGATTTGCAGGTTGCAGCCTGGGACATTATTTTCCCCTGTTTTCCTGGCCCTGATGCCGGCAGGAGCTCGCAGATGGTGTCGGGGCAGCATGCTCACACCGTGCGACTGGAAGTGCCCCAATGCTTTCCTGCTTCCCAGACTCCAAACAGCTACATTAGCTTCCTATGATTTCTTCCCTCCTTTTAAAAGCTGTTATTTGATGGAGGTATCGGGGGGTGGACAGCACACTTCGCGGTGTCCTCATAAGCTGGCGGGGGCTGCGAGACCCCAGATTTACTTTGTCTCCGGTTTGCCACACGGCAGGGTGGCCCCCAACATCAGGGCCAACTTCTCCAACTGAGCAGTGCCCAGCTGGCCAGAGAGACCTTTTTCCCACTGTAGCATAAGGCACTGTGTCTAGAAAGAGTACGGCTGGGATTTTCCACAACGCTTCTGCTTTTAATTAGGGTAAGCGTTGCCGGCCATCTTTGTTTGGGTGTAAAAGCTCACCTGCTTTTAAATATTTCTAAAGCTACCATTAAAACAGCCTAAATATAACACGCACACAGTTGCATCTTGGGATGAATAAATTATGTGTCCCGAATGAGAGAATGAATGTATGTGTGAGACAGAATGTGAGAGTGGGTGGAAGCACTCATATGGTGTGTGTGGGGGGTGCATAATTAAGCACAATGAGGCGATACAAAAGACCAGACTGGTGCTAATTGCCGAGGTGAACGCTGCAAGTATTGGCAGCGCCCGGGCTGCCGAGCCAGGGGGCAAGCACAGAGGGAAGGGCAGGAGGAGGGTGCCCAGCGCCTGCCGCCGCGGTGCGAGCCGGGCTCTGGCTGTCAGAGGGGGTGGAGGGGGACGGGGCAGGTCCCAGCACACGAGTTTACGAAGGAGGTGGCAAAATCAGCGCCAAGCCCTGGCTCCCAGCGAAGGGCAAACACTTGTCTCTCCACCAGGTATCCCCGTTTCCAGCCAGCCGTCTGGGCACCTCGCCTTTTCACTGCATTTATCCTCACAACTTTCTCGGGAGGTAGCAAAGCGCTATCCCTTGCTCCTGCCGAATGGGAGCGGAGGAGCCCCAGCCTCCACGCGTGAAGGCGGCTGGAGCCCGGCCAACAGCTGCAGCTCCGGAGGAGCAGGCAGTCGCGGCATACCCACGCCGGTGTGGAGCAGCCGCAGGCAGGGCTGCCCAAGCTAGCTCCCAGCGAGCTCTTTTTCTGAGCAGCAGAGCTAAACAACCAGGAGAAAAGCTCAGAAAACGATGCGGCTTGACAGCCTGCAGGATTCAAGCTGGGGTCCGCGCTCGGGGCGGCACCATGCCACGCACCTGTACTACCTTCAATCATCACACAGGGCATGAAGGAATGCAGCAGCAGCCCAGGAAACCTGCAAGCTGAGCGTGGATTTAGCACCTTTAGGTCCAGCTTAGCGCCACCATCTCAAACCACTTTCCAAAGCCAAGAGGTGACACGAATAACTCAGGCAGTTTCCTGCGATCTCCTCCCTCCACCCACAAAAAAACGGAGCTGCTTCTCCTGCCCACTCCCCTTTAATCAGAATAATTACTTGTTTTTCTTTAAACTCAGATTTGGCTACATTTAGTGAAATTTCCAAACTGCCAGATGTTGTGTGATTTTTGCTAGGCTGCCGTTTTTCACAAAGTATGTGACTTTGCCATGAAACGTCTCAGTTTACCATACAAATCTTGCGCAGAACAAAAATAAGATCCTTTTACTTCTGTCTCCCTTGGGTAATATACAGTCTTTAGTTTTAATTACCGTAGGTGTAATTCTCCGCCTACAGAGGCCATCCAGATTAAAGGGAATTTTAGCAGCTGTCATTCCTGTGACTCAGTGGATCTGCACATGTAGACGCCCAGCCAAGGCCTGGGCTGCTGCTGCTGAGATGCACTTAAATGTAGCAACAAACAGAAAAGAGAAAAAAAAAAAAAAGTCTGGCCAAATTTAGAAGGGTGTTTCCCTTTCAAAGTGCTCTGCAAGGAGAAGTGGCTAGTGAGAATTTATTAGGACAACAGATGCATTAATTTTATCTTGAATTTCGAGGCAAGAATTGGAAATGAGGATATCCTACTAGGTGATAAAACTGTCTGTCACAAGACCCCCGATTACATGTCACTTGCAGAGCGCCTGGAAAACACGCGATGAAAGAAGTCGGTGGAAGGGGGTGGGAGACTAATGCTTTCTAGAGCTCGGCGGCTTGGACCATCACACTTTGTTGTATTTGTTCAGACAGGGAAAACGTGGGAGGTGGTGCAAGCATGCTGTAACAAGAGAGAGTCTCTCTATTTATCGTTGTGAAGACTAAACACAGCAAGTCACATTACTACTGCAGGCAAGGGAGACTTTTTAAGCCCAGTGCCGAAGGGGTCGGGGCTGTTCCTCAGCCTCCTCTTGTGGCTGGTGCTGCCCAGTGGCTCCCAGCAAACAAGTGGGCCAAGGCAAGAGACCTGCCTTGCCTGGAAAGGAGCAATCCTGCTCCTCTGCAGCGTGCCCAGGCTCCTTGCTGGGGGCGAGGGCTTGGCACCTTCCTGGGGACTTGCACACACCACACACAGTAACTATTCGGATGCACATCTCTTCCCGGCTGGAAGCTCAGGAAACCAAAGCTACAGGGCCAGGTTCAAAGGCTGTGGGGCGGTCAGAGCGGGACAGACTGCTTTGCTGCTGCTGGGGCAGTTGATTGTCAGTAAGTGTCCGAGCAGCAGCAGAGTGAGGATGCTTGAACCCCACGGACCTCCGTGCTGCCTCCTCAGAGGCACCCAGAGCCCAGGCGTGGCTGGGGGGTTTGCTCAGCAATCGAAGGGAGCAGCACTCGGCAGAATAAACAGTAGGATGTGGTGGGAGCAGCGCAGCATCAACCGAGGAACAGCTTGGATTCATGGGGAAGGAAGGGCTGCACATTACACTGTCTACCCGGGCTGATGCCGGTACTTCCGATGCCTGGAAAGCTGCCGCCTCCACATCCTCTGCTGCTGGCACACGAGCATCTCCTCACCCTCCACAGCACTGGAGCGAGGGAAGGTATCCACCCCAAGCCCTCTCCTGCATCCCCCTGGCCAGGGACCAGCACAGCCCCAGGGCTGTAACCACGCAGGCGTTATCCTGGGGGAAGAGCTGTGCTGCAGGGCAGGGCAGTGAGTGGGACACCTTCCCTTCCCCTCCTTCTCCAAAGAACAAAGTGTCTCCAGCACACCTGAAAAGTCCAAATTCTTAGTTTGAACCCCGTGGTGGTTGAAATAAGCTGCCAGACTTTGTGTGCACACAGCTGCCTGCGAGCAGTTTCTCGCTGCCGGTGGTAAGCCTTCCTACATCCAGCCCTGTTTCCAAACAGCTCCTACAAAACTGCCTCAAACTCAGCACAAAGGGCCCAAGAGTGGCAAACAACAAACAATTGCAAGTAGCTAAAACTACTGAACGAGATTTTTGGAAAGCCTTCCCTGTTTACAGAGCAGTACCTTCTGCCTCCCGCCCAGCCTCTGTGAACAACTGAGCGCAGACTGCATGTGCAGGCAGAAGGGGCGGTGGCGGAAAGTGTTAATGTAACCTTCCAAGCAACCCCAGACACGTGCATTTGGGTGCACACCTGTCTGTGAGCAGAGATAAGAGAAGCTGTGCTTGCAAAGAGACACTCCTGTAAACTTTCTGGCGTGCACTTTCAGCAGACCTTTGGAAATCTGTTTTTCCTAAGAAGCTGCCACAACAAAAGAAAAACAACAACCTTTTCATGACTATAGCTCTGGTTGCTGAACCCTTGCTGGATACTGAGGCCAGTTTTGCATGGATCTGGTTCTTGTCCTGCACCTTTCTAGGAAATACGTAATGTGATGAGCTGTGGATTAGTTCTGCGATGTTAGGGAGAAATCTGGCATTAGAGGCACCTTGTGCTGCACAACCTTGTGACGTTTCCCCTACCTTGTTCTCTTTCAGAAACACAAAAGCGCTCCCTATGTCTCCCTTATTTTGCTTTTTACTACTTAAGATGGCCACTGTTAAGGACAGAACACCGAGAGGAACACACATGTCATGCAAGGTGGCAACGAAGCAACTTCTTTAGTTAGGGAGATTGCATGTACAGTGCAATGATTTTTTTCATCTTCATACACATCCTCAACGGAATAAACTCCACCAAACTGAACGATGACTGGAGATGGCTTTACTTGGTGCTACAATACGGTGGCCTATGCATCCTGGGTGTTTTATGTACTGTATCTCTGCATACAGGTTGTTTGTCCATTCATGTGACGGTTACAGTGTTCAAACATCACAGAATGGCAGAGTTATTATGTAGTTTATCTAGTCCTGGGACAGCATGAGATTACAACTCAGGGAAAAAAAAAAAAGGAAGAAAGGCAACTATAGTCTGTACTTACAGTAAATGACAGGAAAGAAGAAAACAAAGTTCCTTCATCGTATCTAGACAGTTTGGCCAAGACTCCTTCCAAAATGGTGACAAACTACAAAGACAAAAAATACTGCAATTATTTTTAATAATTGAAGAAGGGTGTAAAAATCAGCATCAATTTCAAAGAAGCCAGTGGAGCTCTCAGCACTGCCAAAGAAACGAACCACCTGTCCCTGAGCACAGCGGGCTGGGGAGTGGGTTGGAAGGTGCATTGCCCTTCAGGTGCTACGTGGTCCACCTCTTGCTGGGTGGGAGACATGCCTTGGTGTCAAGGGTGATGCTGGGACCGGGAGGTGAGTGCAGCATGTGGAGAAGCCAGCACAGCCTCTCCAGACAGGGAAGTCGGTGGTTCTTGCTCCCAGTATGCAGTGTCAAGCACGCAGCTAGCTGGGTATTCTTGCAGAAGAATCGAACTGGCATATGTTGGCGGATTTTGTTTAAAGGTCTCCACTGTATAATAGGGATGACTTGTTCTCAGAAAGTTTGAAACTAGAGGAAAACACACCATCTTTCTCCCTACATATCAATTCCCCTCTCTGTTAGCACAGTGCACCAGACCCACACAACCACCCAAGGGAAATGCTGGCAGCTGAGCTAGAGGAGCTGACTGATGAAAAACAATTTCCAAACAATTAAACCTGACATTTTGGAATGTATTTCCCACCACTGTCACCTCTAAATTAATTTCTTAGAAGAGCATATGGCCATCTTGCACAAGACATGTTATTTTGTCCATACAACCTTATGCTAGCAGTGGTGACCATCTCTGCATGCCACCCCAACATCTAGGTAGCAGCATTTAGCAGTGCCACCCCCTGTCTGCAGCCACCCTCCGTGTCGTGGGGTGATGCTGACCATGGGGTGTTACCCCATTAACATAACACCCGTTCCTTAAAACCACTTCTGGCCCAGTACAGCAATCCTGCTAGCAGCGTATTACATCTCACACAGCTCCTAATCATCTAAGAGTCACCATGAAAAGACTGGGAGATGTATGATCTTGCCTGTGAGAAACAAGAAGCCAATTCAACATCTTAATGTGTCACATTTTAATGGAAACACACATATTAAAAATGCAATGTTAACAGTGAATCACTTCACCTGAAGCCGAAGGTTACCTTTGCCACTAGGAGTGTTATCATTTCTTTGACGGTTTCCTCAATTAGTTCATCTATTTTTGAATGGTACTGGTGCTAAAGAAAAATAAAAGGAGAGGGGGAAGGAAAATATTAGCATTGATCACAGGCAAGAGCTCTACGGTTGTCAGCCTCTCCCCTCGGCAAACCACAACACGCAGTATTAAACCGAAGAATTATGCAGCTTATTACCCTGTGCTCCACTACAGCGGCCAGCGGTTACTTACACTTGCAGGAGAGACCTTGAATTCAGGAGAATCTTCCATCGGTTTGTGAAGCATGGGCAAACCATGCCCTCTTCTGTGTGCCCGCAGCTCCGGGAGCCACACGCGGATGTCGGAGGAGAGGCTTTGCCACCCCGGTGGGCACCAGCACCCTGCGCTGCCAGAGACCCCGGGGTCCTCTGGCTTCAGCTCTGTGGGCATTATCCTGTTTGTGTTGCACATGGACCGCACCCAACGATGAGCTATGCTGGTGGCAGGCTGGCAGCCCTCGCCCAGGGCACCGCTGACCACGCAGCCCTCGGCCGGGGAGCGGGGGGGGCTGGCTGCCCCAGGGAGCTCGCGGGGGGCTGAATCACCGGGATGCTGCTGCGCCCTTCCCATCTACTGCAGCAAAGGGGCCGACCCTGCGTTACACGCTGGGCTCAGCAGGCACGTGGCTCAAATTAAGCACTCGTTTAAACGCTTTGCTTCAGTGACTGTAAGATACATCTAAAAAACACCCAACAAACCCAGACGAGCCTTTCTGTCCCATGCAAAAGCCAGCAGGCAGTGCAGCCCCGCGCCCCGGCTGACAGCAGACCCCGTGGCACTAGCTCAGGATGGGCTGACCACCGCCAGCGCCTGCAGCATCAGCACTTCTGAGTCTTCAACCCAATTTCTTCACATGCCAAACCTTTCTTAGCTTGGGAGCTCTGATGCAATCAGCTGCAATATGGCTAGAATAGGTACTAAAATACAGTCTTCTACTAATTTAGAAAAGACCTGTTTCCAATAGAAGATTTAATTAGCGAAAACATACAGTATATTCTTATTTTCAATGGACTGAGAAAATACTGATTATGACTGCTTTCCAACACAAAACATTTGATTTTTCAGTCAAACATTTCAAGCACTGGTGCTAGTCACTATATTCATTACCACTTGGCATTAATATTGTTTTAAAATGTTAACATCAAATCACATTGAAAGAGACAAATCTGCTTTAAATACTAATCAGACTTTGGGAAGGAAGACTGTGAGGGCTTTACAAATGCTAGATGTTGGCCTCAGTGTCTGATCGGTTTTCTCTGAACTGCTCTACAGTTTAGGGATGTTTTTTTCTATGACAGTAACATATCAATACAAGAATTTGGAAAAAAGAAAATAAAAGTAGGACACACTTACCCACTCTTTAGCAAACTTTTCAGATGATTGGGGACAGAAATAAAGAGGAAAGTGCAAAAGACAGGAAAAAGAACATATGAACATAAACAATAAATAAACCAAAATCTTTTCAAAAAAGAGACGTATGAGAACAGCAGCATCATGCACAGAAACAATAAGCAATGGAAAATGAAACATGATCAAAACCTCCTTTCACTGTAGTATTTGCAGGCAGTAGAACAGGGGGAAGGGGCCGGATTGTACCTAACTGACAGTCTCTTGGGGTTTTATTTTGCTCTGAAGAGGAAGGCAACCGGCTGTCGACAGGGAGGGTTCAGCATCGGGGCCTCTGCACACCCTTCACCAGGGCTGGATGCGGCTGAGGCGCGAGCCCTGCTGCAGGGGCAGGGCAGGGCGGGCAGGGCAGGGGTACGTGGTGCAGCACATCCCACCTGACGTCCTGGCTGGGGCTGGTCAGATATGTCCTCACCCACGCGGGAGGACAGGCTGCGATCTGCCGGGCCCACTCGGAGGCAAAAAACATACACGAACAAGCACGTGATATTTGCATTTGCTGTTCCCGCTTCCACGTCCTGCTTTGCAGGTCAAGACATACATGAGTCCATCATGGGACTGTAGTTATGATTCATCTGCTCAACACAGAGACAGCCCTTATCAGCTCTCAGGATTGACCTGGCTGTTCCCAGCGCAGCTGCAGATGTAGCTATGGGGTGACAGGGACCTGTGACAGCTGGGTGCAGGTAGGAGCTGCCAACGTCCTTGGCACACATGACCAGGACCCCCTAAGGGAGATGAAGAAGGGGTTGTGCATGTATTGGGGGTGTCTTCCCCATGACATTTTCCTTCTGCGACTGCATTTTCTGCATGTGTGGAAGACAAGGATTTAGCTAACTGCTTTCGTTAGGTAAGTCAGGAGCTTTGATTAAAAAATGGCTAGCTATATTCAAAATGATACACTGTGAAATGCACTGACCGATGCGCTTTCAATTAAAAGCTTGTTTAAAAAGCAAGCAAGAGGCAAGCAAGAGGCCTGACAGAACAAAACTGCAGCTCTGAGCGCAGGAGAGGATGCTGCCGGTGCTGCAGCCCCAGCTCCACCTCGGGAAGACGAGCCTTGGCCAGGATGGAGTCGGAGAAGGCGGCGGTTTGGAAAACGACTGCCTGGTGCTGCTTTCACAGATGCCTGGCTCGTAAACCAGCATTTCTAACAGCTCCTTCTACACCTCTTGTGAAAATGCTCAAGGTTAAAGATCGCATAGCTGGTTTGCTTTACCCAGCATAGCCCTGGCTTTCGATCGAGATCATTGTGGCTTTCTATTAGCTCAATTATTACAATCCATAATCAGTGCACTACAATGATTCAACTTGACTTTATGTGATGAGTATCTTGCCTTGTCATGTAACAGATTGTGTGTACGTTGTATTTCTCTAAGGACCATCTGACCTTAGATATTAAATAGAAACATACTAGACCAACTGAGAAACATTTAATACATACATTTATCCCCTTAGATGTATTAAAAATTCAGAGGAAAAATAAATATTTAAGATGGTAAAGTATGTTTACCAAATGTTTTAACAGCTGCCTTTAGAGACAAGGAAATGGAAATGAAATGATGGGTGTTTGTTTCACAGGGTAATGCTCGCAAAATGCATTCAAGTATCTGTTAAAGTGAGTGTAACTGAAGGTAGTCGTAGAGGGAAGGTCTTTGGGGTGGGAGAGAAACCGCAGGAGCAAGGTCAAATAATGTGTTGAGAGAGTCTCTGCCCACATACAGCTTGGACTGTCAGAAAAATCGGCAGTTTGTTACTATCAAAATGTCTTCTCCAGTTAGGTCTGGGCAAATGCCCTTGCCTGAGCACCACGATGGGCAATGTGAGCCCTGTTTGCTGTTTCTGAGCTGCCTGCAAAGGGAACACGTATTTTAGGAGCCGCGTGGTGGCTGCGGCACTGATGGAGGGACCCGTCAGCGAGTTGTGCCTGTCTCCCCTGCCCTGTCCACCCCTCCCCGCTGGGGCTGCAGGCAGCCCTGGCCAAGCCATGTGGCTGGCACACACCAGGGATGGGGGGACACAGGGACTCAGCGATGCACAGCCCCAGCTCCCCAAATTGCAGAGTAAGACACAGGCTCATAACCCGAATTCTCATCCCTCTGCTGTTTATCTGACTGTCTCATCATTCCTACTGGGGACTGGAAGATGCAGCGTGGCATTTTGTCCTCCCCTCACAGGCTGTAATAACAGGTCTATATGTTAACTTTTACCCCCCACAGCACAACCACCTTGGCACAGAGGTTTTAGACAGCTTCAGGAAGAGGTAGCTGAAATATCGAGTGGCACGAAGGAATGGAGGGGGAGGTAGTATAGTAACACTCACGAAAAGAAAGGAAAAAAAAAGGGAGGGTGTATAAAATACTGCAGCCCTAAATGGTAACTTATGCACCGACAATTTACATCTGCTTTACAGGTCTATTAGTTCAGCTATCTGTTAAAAAACTCATGCCCCAGCAACTGCTGCTTGCCACAGGAGTCAGGCTGGCTCCAAGCTGCTGTACCAAACACCTCCTTGAAGCAGCCCAGGCAGATCTGCAGAGCTAACCCCGCTGCAGCTGGGAGCAGCAGAGAAACAGCTGCGCTGCCGCCTGCTCCCCTCTCACTTGCAGTTTGACTCAGGCTGAATGTGCGTTGTGACTGATGCTCAAAATTTGGAGGAACCTGTGGCAAGCAGAGCATCACACGTTCCCACAGAAAAAAGCAGCAAGTGCCTGGTCATGCTATATCCAGACACAGCTGAGTTATCAGTCTCATGCCATCTGAAGGCTTAACCTGACACTTTTCTGAATGCAATGAGCTTGCTTTGCCATGCTATCAGAGTCTGCTTGATCTCCAAAATGTCCCTGCCCCCCAGGGACTGTGCTAGTGTAATGCACAAGGGTTTGATCCTGGTTTGCAGTGGAGAGCATTGCAACCACAGCCCTTCCTGGCTGACGGGGCACTGCCAGGGCAGATGTTGCAGCAGCTGCAGGCTGAGGGATCTGGGGAGATAAATGGGTATGAATATGGAACAGAAAATGTGGGGGAAGTTCATGACCAGGTCTGGAAAACAATAGCCCACTTAAGATCTGCTGCAGCTGACATGGAGGACAAGGGAAGAACCTGATGATGAGCAGTATGAAACCTTTCTTGTAAGGTGGCTGCCACAAATAAAATGTCATAACCGAAACATGTATAAGAAAGCCCAAAAGAAGAGCTGAATCTAATCCAAAAACCACTGACATCAGGGCAAGGACCCCTGCTGCATTCAGTGGCCTTTGGAGCAAGTCTGCTCAGTAAACAACTTTAAAAACCCCAACAACTTGCAATGATTCACTGCAAAATCTGACCATGGAAAGTTGTAGCAAAAGGGCTTATCTAGCAAATGCTGACAAGCAGCAGGGTAGGAAAGCCAAACAGTATTTGTGAATTTATTCTAGACTGGTATATGAATATTTAATTTGGCTTGAAGCCACTGTAGCAAAATGATCATTATGATGCATTTAATCTAGTCCAATTTACCATGTCTATCTAATTCATAGATCATGTCACAGAAACTTCAAGTTGCAGCTATGGCTTCAGAAGAAAAACAATATCAGCAATTAATTTAAACAGGTTTTGTTTGGAAACTTGAGTCATTAAGAACCTGGGAATCCAGGATCCTCGAGTGTGCTTATTATAGCCAATACTCATGGAAGTCACAGCTGCTGGAATTTCAATCTGCTTTTGGAAGTTATCTATTTTGGTGTTTTGGTGTGTTTCTTTTTTTCTTCCTTACAAGCATCACAGCAACAACTTGGCACTTCTGTTTACCTTATGTTTGTCTACAGAAAATAGTTACATACAGAAAGTGTGTTGCTGACATCTGCTCCAAGGTGCAGTTAATGACTCGATATATAAGGTCATCATGCATCAACCAAGCTTAAAAGTTACCTTATGCATACCACAGCCCTTGCAAAAAGCCACTCCTAAAGTGGCAGGGACTCCGAATGTCTATATTCATTAGATTTATTTGAGAGCAGCCCCCTGCATATTCATCCACACACACTATACAGAAGGCTAAATACACAACTGATACAACATTTCTGAAACGAGCACAACAGGAGCTAGGAAATCTCATGACATCGCTTTCCAAAGCTGTGAAAGGAAGAACCTGCATTTTTACCTCTTGGCCCATTTCCATACTGCAAAGCTTTGTTGACTGAGCTTTGGCATCCACCATGACATTAAACATGGTGCATATTGATTGAGGGACTCGGAAATCTGTTGATCGGCTGGTTTTCTGCAGCTTTACTTCAAATGCAATCCTGGTTCTGTTAAGGAAAATAGAAAAAAGACATTACAGTTCCTTTTAAACATACTGAGGCTAATAATAATAATATTAATAACAACGTGAAACAATACGGAGAAGAGCCTGAGAAACCAGAAAGCTGAATGCTGCTGGGAGTGCTATAGTGCAATTGTTACAAATCTGCTTTTACTGAAAATGTTTTTCCAGTTCAAAAAGAACCCTGTTTTCCAGAATGTACACTATTTATAAAGTGTGCAACAGTTTCAGGGAAACGATTACTTTCTCAGGCTTGATAAACAGTGTGATGATGTTACAAACACGTGTCAATGCACACCTATAATTTGGTTGCATTAGCATTACATCAGACAAGTAGCAAGCCTGATGCCTTAAAGGAAGTTCCTATTGCCCCGTGATATCAACTACAAATAACAGAAACTCGTTCATCGCTTGACTAAGAGGACATTAGCCAGATCATTGCATTTTTACATCTACATGATTGTATTTGCTGGCTGGAAGTTCCTAACTGTCTCTCTGGTAAGTTCATAGAAATGGTTTTCCTGAACTACACGCGTTCACCAGAACACATCTGCTAAATGTGCATGGGTGCAGTCACACTTGTAGGAGCACATGCACAAGCATCGCATGAGCCCGCACCTCGCCACTCTCCTGAGGCTTCACGGAGCTCAAATGTGACATCCCTGGCAGTTACAAACCCTGTTACACCAAGAGCTTTCCTGGGACAAAGACTGCAGAATGTGATCCCGTGTTGTATCTTAAAATACCAAGGCATTAGTGACTCTAACAAGGGGGATGCTCTGCAGTATGGTGGGTACTGCCTTGCCTTTCTTTGGAGCCCCTCTGCAGATTCCGGAGGTACTTCACTAGTCTAACCTAACAGAGAACAATTATCACATCAGACAGAATCTGCCAACAAATTAACATAGGAGCTTCAATTTAGAAATAACAAATAATATCAGCTGCAGCTCAGGAATAACTCTGATTGTGAACGATCCCCCAAGGGTTGTGTAAATGAAAACTCATTTACAAACGTGAAACTCCCCTTCTTGGGATAAGATCTGAGCAGGTACACAGGTCCTCCTGCCCGGATTTATTAGCAAAACAGGCCTTCCTTGGAGGGCTGCTTTCCTGACAGCACCAAAATACAACCAAGTGCGGAAGGCGGGGTGGCTCCTCCATGGTATTCAACAGTTCAGAGACAGACGCGAAGAAAAATGTTGTGTCAAACCGAAATTGCTAAAGAAACCTTAGCCAGGCCCTGTTTGCAGGTGATATAAATAGGGAAGGCAGCATATTGGTTTACATCAGCAGTGGCATTTGAACTGATTTAATTACCAGTGCCAGATTTAGCCTGGACTCGGGGACTAGAATCTTGATAATTACTGAAAGGACCCAAAATGACTGGGATTTTCCATCTCCTTGCAGAGATGAGCATGTTCCTACTTACTTATGCTCAGAACCATTATATATAGGCATACCATTACAAGCTGGGCCAGGTTTTTACAGAGGGGCAACATATTTGTAGAAAGGTTGAAGCAGTTGGGGAAAAAAACAAACCCAGCTTTCAGGCACACAAGCCTTTCTTCAGTTGTACCTGGAAAATGGCTCATTTTTCCCAGTTATCTCAGCTGTGCTAACCTGGTCTGATTTCTGTAGGACATCACAGCTATAACTGCACTGCAGGTGCAGCAAAGGTGCCTTGGTTTCAATTTAAAAAAAAAAAAAAAAAAAAAAAAAGAAATAAATTAGATGTTTTGCTGGTGGTGCAGGGGCAGAGCAGAGAGCAGAGCTCCAGCACTGGGTTTGCTCCTAAAGGACAGTCTGACAACGGGAGGACAACTGAAGCTCAACGTTTGTGCCAGCCAAAGGACCAAAGATGAGCTGCTGCAATAAAGGGTGACTTGCTTGAGGCCAAAGACGTCATGACCACCTCATTGCACTTAAAATGTACTGGGGTTTATTCCAGAATCGGAAGACAGCTAGCCTTGAGCTGTCTGCCTTCCAGCGGGCGAGTCTCCTGCCTACATCTTGGGGACCAAACGTGCCTTCTCCTACGGTGACACTGCACATCCAGACCATCCAGACTGTGAGGAACATATGAACAATAAATGCCACGCTCACACTTGCAGAGTGGCCAGGCAATTGTGGTACAGAACAGCCACATCACACATTGCAGCTAATATTAGCATGTACCAGCTGTATTCAGCACCCATTTTTCCTTTGATTTGTCTCTTTGTCTATTAATTTCTGCACAGTAGAATGCAAACTTCATTTCTTCCTCCTGCCTCATCACCTCTAATGCCAGATGGACATAAATTACTGTGGAAAGATTGGAAATTTATAGCCTCGATGTTTTACTTTCAGAATGACAGCTGCCTGTATGTTTAAAAGTTTTTGAAAGAAATCTCTCTGTTTTGGAAGACCTGCAGGTGAATATCCTGTAATGTGGCTGATGATACAACAGCTTTTCTCAGTCGGCGGCAGATGTGAAACCTGCATGCCAAGCTATATGCTATCCCCTTTTTTGGATCACTTTTTGGCTTGTTTTTTTCATGTATCTGTGTTTTATAGGTGGGTGCTGGGATCTTTCTTAGGGCTATGCCTTCAGCACTCAACCTCATTGACATCAAACTGCATTTACAAAGACTTGACCTCACAGGAGGCACCAAAAATAAGTATCTACATATAAAGCCTGAAAGAGTGGGTGATTTATTGCCTTACTGTGAACATGCACCCTCCAGAATCTCAACAAAGAAGTGCTTGCCTGGGAGAGTCCACAGCTCACAGCAATAGGGTGGCTTTCCACCACGCCTGTGCTGGGCAGAGGTGAGCTGGGGTCACTAATAAATGGTGGTTGAAGCGAAGCTTCATTGATCAAAAGACAGAAAAAGCATTGCATCCTGTGAGCTCCTATGAGAAACACAACTGGTTTGCTGACGGGCACCTACCTTTTCACGCAGGACTCGATCATGTCACTTGCCATAAGCTTCAAGCGTTGCTCCAGGTGTTTTCCAAACTCCTCCTCGGGCCAGTGCAAATCCCGAATGAAGGTCTGTAGGGCATCAAGTTTCCAGAACAGATCTTCCGAGGTGCCTGATCCATTGCTGGCAGGGCAAAATGAGAACAAAAGTCATAAGTGGCATCAGGCTCTTTGTAACCTGATGTGGAGACCATTCCTGCAACAAGTGTAGAGCAGACAGTAGTTTCATACACAGGACAACGCTGGCAATCTCCACCATCAGGATTTTGAGTTTTACCATACAGTTGCCTAATCTATCTTGCTCTCATCACCCACAAAACTTTCCAGACCAGATGAGTAAGACAACATTATGAGTTACACATATTAACGGGAAGAATGTGTGTATGGTAAAAATCAGCCTTAGTTAATAACCACATTAACATATGTGATTATTAAGAATTAAGGCTAGAAACTGTGGTAGAAAATCCCCAATCAATAATAACTGCCATACCAGATTGTATGCAGTTATTAAGATTTAGGGTTTCATGCAATTCACCCCCCTCTGAAATATATCTTGAGTTTGCCTTGTTCTCCCCAGTGAGGCCCCCGTTTCCAGGCAAGGGACAGTGCTAACAAGTGGTGAGCGAGGACACGCTTTATCTCTTAATCAGCTGAAAAAAAATCAGGGTAAGTCAATTGAGCTAAGGGCACTAGACATCTCATATCCAGGAGTTCTGGCAGGATTGACCGCTGCACCTTTTCACAGATCTGCCTCTTGCAAAGGCATCTAATAGGACAACAATTTTCCATTTTTTAAGATTTTTTTTTTTTGCAACATCTTTGGTCTGCCATAAAACTCTGAATTTCTCTCCCAAGCATATATTCTCATATCCACACCCCTGCCCAGATGGAACTCTTTGGTCCTGCAGTGTGTAGCTACACCGGCTCTTTTCACAGTATAATTATATCTCAAACCTCCACTTACAGAATAAAAATACAGAACTGGATTGCGCTCTGTTCGTGCAGAGAAATTTATGCATCCATAACCCTTTTCTCTCCCTCTCTGCTTCTCCCTCAACTTTTTTTTTTTTTCAGAAGAATTACCAAAGGAGCTTCAAGAGCTTCAACCCCCTCCTCGCATACCACTAATGCTAACACGGTAATTTATAAGATATTTAACACACCATGCATTACCACTTTTGCTGTCACCATCTATAGAAACAGATGAGGGAGGGTGTTTCTATTGTGACAGATGCCAGCTAGAGGAGATCGGAGCTAATGCAGACACGGCTACTGCAAGGTGAGAACCATTGTCCCAACATGCTAGAGGGGTCCTGCAGGGTCCTGTGCTAACAGAGTTCACGAGATCAGGAATGAATTGTCTCGGTTGTAGGAGAAACGTATCTGACACTAAGCAACAGGAAACATGTCCTTGATGGAGGGGAAGGGTGAGTAAAAGGAAACCAGGGAGATGAAAAGATAAAGAATCAGGCATTTCCTTTAACCAGGGTACCAGCCTGCACAACAGTCTCAAGTGTTCACTCACCGCCAGTTTTTAGTTGCGCCTGGTTCAAACCTGTGCTTGGGTATAAATAGCTTTTAACAGTCAAACCCCAGTTTTGGAACGGCATGAATTTGTGGTTTAAATTATTAAATACATACAAATACAATAATTGGTATTTACTACAGCAACATTAAGACATCCATTTGGTTTCAAAATTTTAAAAGTATTATTCTTGGTCTTTTTCTCACTTTTGATCGGGGCTCCATGCAAATCATCAATACACTACATTATTTCCAAAATGAGCTGTTAGTATTTTTGCTTGTGAGCACTGCAATTGCTCTAATCACGCAGGCAGCTTGCAACATACCATCAATGGTCAAGCATTTTCAGAGGGATTATCCAATTTTCTGTCATGACATGATTCTTATCTTTTCAAGGCCAATACCACAAAGCATGCACAGAGAAAGATTAAAACTTTCAAGTACTCTTTACAGACAACTGCCTAAGCTAGCCTTTAATATAGCTATCTTAGCATGAATATGAGTTGTAGAGCTTTGAAACATCAACGAACGTGCTAATATTTAAAAAGTTTTAAAAATCTGTTAAAAAATATCAAACACCAATGTTTGCTTTCCTTTGGTTCGTTACCACTGCCCTGCAATACAGCCCACACCAGGCTAGTGGCAGAGGCATTTTGGTGGACTCCAGGTGTAGATGTAATCTACTGTTTCAGTAACAGCAAAGGGGGTAGTTTTGAGGGGTTCTTCAATTTAAGTGAGAAGGTAGGGAAAAAACAACGTATCCATGCAGTGCTGGCTGAGACCACCCCATGCCAGCCCTAAATAACCCTCTAGGAATTTAGAAGGAGAACTGACAAGATCTCAACTCCTGTGCTAGGACATCTTGGGTGATGAGCTACCTCAAATGATGAGGATTTGGGTTAAGTCCGCTGTATACCACCCTCCACACTGCTTGGTGGCTGGGACTTTAAAGGCAAATCTGACACTTTTTTTTATATACATATATATATATATATATATATATATAATCCGTGCTCAGGGTTTGTGGTATGTCCCCCCTGAGCTCCACCTGTGCATCCTGGGATGCTCCAATGGGGAGCTGGGAGCACAGAGCCCAAGGCTCCTAGAGATCAACTGCTTTGACATCATGTCTGATTTTCCAGGCCATAATCTAAAGCTCATGTTGAAAATATCTTGCTTTAGTTGGTCATGACATTATTCAGGCTGTAATGATGGCTATGGAGCTTTCATTGCTCTCTGGGGCCTCCAACATGGATAAAAACTGTTGCAGGGTGTTCCTCTTTGTTAAACCATTTCATTAAAATCAAGACAAAAATTATTATCTGGGAACTGCGGAGCTTGCATTAAATAAAATGCATTTTTAGATCTACATCTGGTCCACAGAAATTGGTTGACTGGCATTGAAACTGGTTCATCCTCTCTTTTGGACAAAACTCTTTGCTGAGACACGTCACGTCACATTGTGAGTTCTGTGGTTTGTATGTTGTTCAGACCATGTCCCATTGTTGACAGCTATTTTGTAAAGCAAGATACTTGCTCAAATTCTCAGTGGGAGTAAGACAAATTTTCAAGATTTATACAAAAAGCCCTTAAAATACACATGCCAAAAATTCACTAGTGTCTCATTCAGAAAACGTCTAATTAACCGTATCACTCTTTAAAGTTTTATATAATGCACAGAAACAAACAATACATATCCATGCCAAGATTACTTTAAATTTAAATGAGATCTAATTTGAACTGAATACACACTCAGAATCATAAATAGCAGCCATCCATGACGGTGCAGAAAAGCTAGGCATTTGTGGGATGCCTAGTGGGATGTTAACTGGTAGATTTGGTACTTTAGGGAGATTCACATTTGGTAGATTCACATTGGGCAGATTACTTGTTAAACTCCTGTGGAAGAAACAGACAGAAAGAAAAAATACCATAACAGTGACAATGCAGATGTAGCAGAAGCACGTGACACTCATAAACAAATCTGCAAAGTTCACAGCACGACGACAGTTAAAAAACTGAAGCAAAACATTTCAGAAAGAAGCATGAGTATGGAAGCTAAGTGTACTGGGTTTGCAGTCTGCAAGTTACTTAAAAAAACCCAAACAACTAGAATGAAAAGAAGAAGAATCACGAAGTAGCAAATTAACAGAGTACTCAAACAGCCACAGAAAATAACTCCACTTTCAAGTCCTGATACGATTTCAAAGTGCAGAGAGCAGCCTTTCCTAGGAAAAATCTCTCTCGTAAGGGAGTGAGTCTCAGTTCCTTACACACTCAGGTTGGATGAAAGAACTAAACTGAGAGATCTGCTAGGGAATTTGGATTCAAAAGAATAAGCAGAGAGTTTGAAATGCCAGCCCTGCAGAAGTCTGTAGGAGTTTTTCTTGCCACCAAATTCGATAGAGTTGGGATTTCACTCCAAAACCTCTCTGTTTATCTTCTACTCTACAAATAGCAAAAATGGGCTAAATCCAGAGCAATGAAATGGTGAACCACCAGGTTCTTCCTCAGTGAAGACTCCTGCCCTGATCCTCCCTTACATTCCTGGGTGCGAAGAAAACGGGTCCTGCAGGCTGCCCAGCTCTACCCATGTGCACTGTGGACAAACTGCACTGAACAAATCCAGGACTGGTACGTGAATGTGTCTTGGCTGGAAATAGGGCATGGGGCAATTAAGACATTCAAAGGTTAATTTATGAAGCATTGGGTATCATGACTTTATATTGAATTTATATTAAATATATATTATATTTTCAGACATGCCACTGTTATGCAAATAGAGAGCTTCTAAAAGTGGGCTAGTGGATTAATTTAATGCAACACACTCTCCTGAAGCAGCGTGTGGTGTAACGGCACTGCGTGCCCAAAGTTTGCAAAGCACCTTGACCTATTTTACTGGGCTAGGTCTCTAGATGTTATAATTGGCCTAATTCTGTTTTAATCACAGTTACATTTTACATGCAAGATTAAAATGTCACAGGGTTTGGGAATCAGCATAAGATAGCACTCAGTTACCCAACTCCCGTTTTCCCTGCTCACAGAAAAGTTTCAGAGGTATATCTTTCAGAGGTATATCAAAAATTTCTTTCTTAATCCAGGTATGCTGCATGGTACACAATCCATAGAGGGTTTTACAGTCTCATTTGAAGAACAAACCTGGATGCTTTGACATGGTTTCCCCTGAATCATTATTTGGGCTCAGTGAAAATGGAATTAGGACATCAAGATTTCAGCTCCATCCTGCACTGCTGAAGCTACTGAAATCTTTTCCATTGATGTTCGTGGGCACAGCTTCAGCATTGAACTTCCTTGCTCTCAGGGACCACACTAGGACATGCCATCTTAGGGGGTCCCTCCTGTTCCCCTGTACTAAATCAGCTACCACACAGGCAGCATTGTCTGGACTCTTGGACACTATGTCTTTCAAGGCATTTTAAAATGTTAGCAACCTCCTTGAGTCATATTTTGAACTCCATTTCTTACTGCAAGTTTTACATATCAAAAGCCAAAGTCATGGAATTGAGCTGGCTATACCAAATAAATGTTTCCTAACGCAACAGAAGACTTGAACTACATCTCTGCAACAGCTCGGCTTGTCATTGGCAGCAAGACTTAGGGAATAGATGTTATCCTTATTCTCCCTTTGTGAATAAAATCCCTTGTCAGGGAGAAAAACCACAATCCAAAGTCTTTTTCTGGTGAGAGAAAAAAAAAAAAAAAGATGCTCTTGTTTTCTTTTGTTTCTATGATTCTTAGTAGATTTGACTTCATGCTATCTGCTTGTTCTCTTTGTTAGGCAGTAAGCAGACACTTCAATACGAGAATTTACTAACATAACAAAGCTGCCCATTGTTTCCATTCATAATGTATCTGCTATTGAGATGATATGATTATTGAATGAGACACAGACTCCATGGTGATTGAGAGAGTGTTAAATCTTCAGAAATGGCAGTGCATGTGGTTAGATACTGATATGGAATAAATAAAGAAATAGCAAGAGGTGGACAACATATAAATGTATAAGGAAAAGCAACTTAAATAACTTAGCCAGATGGTAAATACATAAATCAGAGGACCTTTGGTTTTAATATTAAAATTCAAGAAGTGACAGTGTTATATTAATAAAAACACTGTATTAATAAAATATGACTTCTAGAGTAAACAGTATACTATATTCACACGGAAACATATTTCTTTTATACAACACATTATTTTGCTGATGCAAGGATATGTTGCAAGAATAAGTTAGTACTCTTAAAAGAAAACAAAACAGCAAAATAATGGAGTATATTAACATACAGTAACTAATTTAAAAAATATTCTCCTGAATTGACATGCACAGTTTTGCAGGTTCAACCAATCTAATTATCTGACTAACAGTTGCAGTGAGACCTGTAAAAAATTATTAATATTACCAACAAATGTTCCAGCCTGCAGTTGCTCAGACCATAAAACTACAGGTCCAAGATGAGAAACTGTTTCTAGAAGCCAGCCATGCCTATTTAATATAGATGGCTAAATATAACCTCAGCCATCAGGCAGGGAATGTGGGCATTTGCATCAACAAGATGAGGGCTGTCTGATTTAAGACAACTCAGCTTCAGGACTGGATCCGGATACGTTTGATAAAAGACGCACACTCTGGAGCTGCACTGCTTGTTTTCTCGGCTCCTTCTGATTCACCCCTGTTTGTGTTTGTTAGCTGCGTAAATGGCTTTCACCTGTACTGTCTGCGGGGAAATTCTCAGTGCAAACAGACTGGCAACATAGCCCTGGACAACATCCCAGCGCTCACACTGCACTGGAGCACTGATCACAGAAAACAAGCCTGGGTGCACCGGGGCTGCTCCTGTAGAGCTGCCCTAGTACTGACAGGAGGGCAGAAAAATCACATCTTTCCACTGAGTTGTCTCCTGGCTTCAGAACAGAGCTAAACGAGACCATTGTCCACACTTAACTGCGCAGTTCCTACAGGATGCCTGACATGATTTAGTGATGGAAGATGCAAACGCCTGTCTCTTCCATCACTACAAACACTTACTACCTTACTGCCGAGGCTGAGCAAATGCTCAAGAGCAAATCTTTTCACAAAAGCCTTGATGTGAAGCAAAGAGCTTGATCGTGAAGTAGGCAGTCAGATCTGTGCTCTTCCTGTGACTGACACCCAGAATAGTAACAAAAATACTCTTTCACTACAACGGTGCTTCTTTTAAGGGGAAACATTTTTCGCTAGCATTTCGTAGTAGCACAACCTTATAAAATGACTAGTATAATCATACTGAGTTCTTATATTTATATTAATGATACACTTATAAATAGTTTGCAGAGGGTTAGTGAGCAGTTAATAGATGCTAAAGCCAGGACTAAGCGCAGTAGAGACAACCATAGGTCAATGAGTAATGTCCTAGTCAAGCAATTGAAACTGGTTGTCACTGCACTGGCTTTAACATTTGCTCAGGAAGATCTTTCAACACAGACACACACACAGAGACACACACACACACACACACACGTACGTATCTGCTGGCTGCAAGATAAATCAGTGTTCTCCGAGAAGCTAGCACGAAAAAAACCCCATTGCAAACCCTACTTATCCAAGACCTCTCAACTCACCAGAGAACAGACCTACTCTGTATCCTCCGTATTTGGATGACTGTGCGAAGGACAAGCGTTCCGCATTTCTCTGCGTGGATTCATACAAGCACACCAGCTGCTCTAGCTATAGGGCACGGACCCCCTGCAAATTCAGCAGCTCTGCAGAGGCAGATTACATAGCCCTCATGAGCACATTACATCGATGCTTTTTCCCCCCATGTTTTCAATACTTAACAGTATCTCTCTCACTGTTTGTGATTTCTATACCTAACTCCTCGTAGCATAAGGTGCAGAGTATTCAGCAATGAAAATAGAAGAAATACATGCTTGCAAACTGCCATCTGGTCAGGTTATGGAGGGCTACATATTTCAGCCTTGACTGCAAGCATGAGCACAGAGAAACCCTTTCAAAAGACTATGTTGTAGAATAATTTCTTGGTTAACAGGGAATAATGAGATCTCCTTCTCCTAATTCACTGTAGAGATCCAAAGCAGGGCAACAGTATGCTTGGTGGAACAGGCAGCCATGATGATCTACCTTTTCTGGCCATCCTGAAGGCCTTTCTTCAAAGCAGAGGAGAGCCAAGGGAAACATACTGCAGCGTTCCCAATCCCCAAAAAGCTCTTCTGGAGAGGCAGCAATGGAAGGCCATGACTTGGGTGGGAATTGGCTGGTCGAAACTCTTGGAGAATCAATGGCCAAAAATTCACCTATGCTGCAGTACGGACATGTGGCATGAGAAGGCAGTAGATGCAGGAGAGCAAATCAAACAAAGTAAGTCTCTGACCTGAGTTTTTCTGCAAGTTTGCTGTCGATCAGACAAAGAGGAGCAGGTGGTCTGCCCAGGAGGCAAAAGATGAAGATGCCTTAACATTTAGTTCTGAACAGCACATCAAAAATGTCACAGGATCCTAGGAATGACACCCCTCTTTTCCCTTACGCTGTATGTGCCACCCTCTGCGCATTCGCTGGTGCCTTCCTTCACCGGGTCACGTTGTGTTAAGCCAGCATGTGCAACTCGCGCTTTTGTGTGTGAGACTCAAGAGCAAAACTCCAACTAGTGAAAAAACCCCCAGAATGCATCTTTTCACCAGATGGACACAAGCTTCTTGTGAAAAGCACCCACTTCCCTGCTGGAAGAAATCAGAATTCTAAGTTCCCCAGTCTGTAAGACAGATAGTCCAGCCTGGGCTTTCATAGGAAACTGCAAGGCTCAAACACTCTGTAACTGGAATTCCAGAAGGGAATAAGCATTACAAAAGAACTAAGAAAAGGTCTTTTGTAGCTATCAAAGATAACTTGAAGATGATAGATAATGGCATACCCAGGGACAAAGCACTTTGGCAGGCAAGTACCACAGCCAAGTGCTTACAGCCATCTATAGTTAAGCCACTAAAGTCAATAAAAGCCAAAATGATGTCAGCTTCTGGCAAAAGAAGAAAGCAGAACAAATTGCTTATTGACTGCTTGACTGAGGCGGACAGGTACACAGAGTTGCCTGCTTCTATTTCATAACAAAGAAATACAAACATACTCATTACTAAAGCAGAGCTCTGCAACTAAAGTTAATGCTAACTTCACAGTGCAATTCTGCTTGAAGGAGTGGCTGTAAAAATGGCATTCTCCTACTCGAAAGATCTATTTCTTGTATGTTTTCTGGGTCACATCTGCTTATTTGAAACAAGATTTTTTAGGATTTTTAATCCTGTTAGCCTGCAGACCAAAGACAGCAAATGGAAAGTGAGAGAGGCTCCTGAATGCCTGCCACTTAACCCCACTCAAAACAGAGGGGATGATCAGGTGTCAAGAAAAAGCCTGAGATTTGGCAGGCAGAATCCTTACGGATGCTGAGGATACACAAGAAAGAAAGGAAAAAACCTGGGTACTCAGACTCCAGGTTGCATATGGGAGGCTGGCTGCTGAACAAAATCTCTTTTCCTTGTAAACGGAACATATTTGGTGTGAAAAGCCCTGAAAGACCACACGTTCTTTTATACAGCAAACCTCTGAGAGTGCAGTGCCACTTAGCTTTGCCTAGAGAATCACAAAAAAGCAGGGAAAATAGTCTCTCCAGAGGTCATTTGGTCTCAATCCCCTGCATGAGGCGCTGCCAGACTCATGTTGTTTGCAAAGGGTCGATTTTTCTCTTTTAATACCTTCATTGGAAGGAAAAGTCAGTTCTTTTTCTTCGTGGGATCTGACTTGGCTTTTTAGAGCAAGCGTGACAGGGTTCAGCAATGCCTCAAAACCTGTGAAGTAACAACAGTAATCCAAAGCACATGCCACATTTTCATCATTTACCAGCTCTTGAGTTCAATTTGGGCTTCTTTTAGGCTACTAACTTCTCGCTGGTAAATTCCTAGTTCTCCAGATTTAGCAACTGATTCTGCTTGAATCATCTCACCCATGTCGCACTGTGGTTTCTGCACGCCTAATCCTACAGGCGAGGAGCTGGGACCCAGCAGAGCTGCCCCGGGACACAGGGACACGTGCAGCCGTCAGCCGCGGGGCTGGCACGAGAAGCACAGCGCTGCACTATCCCTCCGCGGGGTGGGTGGAAAAAATGAGTCTTGGGAAGAGTAAGCACAGCAATGACTCACACAGGTTAGAGGGCTGGACTGAACACAGTGAAGCAAGGGGTTTTGTTCTGAAAAGGAGCTATGTGAGTTCAAAAGCAGCATTGGAAAACGCCTTTTAGAACGGGATCCAAAAAGCCACGCCAGCTAAGAAGGTTTTCACATTTTCATGCTTCCATGTCCATAGGCACACAGTTCAAACTGAGGCAGCAATGCATTTCAAAAAGCCAATACCGTTTCCCTCATTAACTTGAAAAGCCTGAAGAGATCAGACCTTCTATTTTTAGAATTAAACTAGAAAATCCAAAGCACTTTCTGCACGTCCAGTCTAATGTTTGCTAATTCATCTCTGTATGAATCTCCATCCATTTGCACCCAAATTCCGATTGTATCAAAGGAGGTTTCCTTACTTTACTGGCTCCCATGACTCCCGCTCAAAGCCCCTGTGAATTGACTGTGCAATTGAGGACTCCATCAGATCGACATATCTAACAACAAGTGGAGCAAACAGGTCTTGGAGGTGTTTGTGGAATTTTCCATTGCACAAATTATCTAGAATAGATAAATAAAAGTATAGTAAGACACTACTGTTACTAAAACCTCTGTAACAAACCACAGCGCGGCACTTCATTACACAACGAATTTGTCAGCAAACAGGGAGAAACTTCGAGAACATAACAGGAGCTGGCATCAGGCACCAGTGTTAACGACAAAGACAGCAGGAATGGCTTCTTACTCCAAACAAATAAACAGATAACGAATCTTCTTTTCCATTAATGTCAAACTTACAAATACTTTATTACTTCCTGCAAATAAAACGGATGTAAGAAATACAGCATGGCAAACGTTATGGCTTTTGCAGGTAGAAGAATCATTTCTTTGGTTACTCGCTACTATGATACTGAAAATTGCTCTCTGGAGATGAGTCCCTGGCTTTTTCCTGTGGTTTTAGAAAGCTAACTGGGGCCCTGGTCCAGGACCTAACTGAAGGTGATGGAAGTTCTGCTACCAGCTCCCCAGGGAGCAGTTGGGCCACCTGGGGGATTGGCAGATCCTCAGGGGTTTTGGAGGCATGGCCCCATGTGCTTTGGAGAAGAGCCTTATTTCACAAAGCACTACTCTTCTGAACTACTCCCCCTTCCATTTACTTTAATATTTTCCTCCCTTCAGTAAAATCTTCTAAAGCAGGGACTGTCCTACTCCATGTTAAATATATGCAGTACACACATACAAAACAATACACACATTTAAAGGCAGTGAGATAGAGTACCTAATTCCCTGAAGGCAGCTATTACCAGAAGACATGAGAAGATGAAGCAAAATAAAAGTTCAACTTCTCACCTTTGACTGAGGCATTTGATTTAAGGGGTGTCTGTGTGCTTTTTTCTAGCAGAAATGGAACAAATTCAAGCTGATGCTAAAAGAGTATGTCCTGTAAATCTCTACCCATCCCAGTTTACTGTGCAGTACGGAGAGGCTGAAAATATACAGTAACCTGAGTTGCCCACTGAAAAAGAAACGATCAAAATACAATACATACAGTCACTACGGAGGGAATCGTTTAGAAGCTGAAAGAGCGGAAAGCTGTCCCAGGTGTCTGGGGGTTGCACCTCTAACGCAGCATCCATATCCACTGCAAACAGTGACAGGAAGGTCTCCGCATGCTCGACCATTAAGTCTGACCACCAAGCAAAGGCCTTCAGAGTTGGTAGAGAAAGATAACAAAGAAGTATATTAGTTCTAATAAAGTACAAGGAAAGATGTTAGGCCACAAATCTCAAAAAAAAAAAAAAAAAAAAAGAAAAAGAAAAAAAAAGTGCATCCCATGGAAACTACCTTTATTGTAAAGAGAACAGTGCTTTCAAGTGCTAGCCTGCACAGACAGTGCTAATCACAGGAATTAGGCACCGCTATTTTAATCAAAAGTTTCTTTTAGAGGATCTATTCAGAGCTCCACCATAAAGGCATGCAGGTGTAATGCGGCAGAGAAGGTTTTGTCTGTTCAATTTACAATAAATGACTTCATTCATCTGTAATTATGCTGATTATCAGAAAAAAATTCAACTAATTCTTGTTCTAAAGTATAGAAATTTGGGAGTTTCTTCACTGTGCTTGTGTGCTTTCTGCTGTGTTTTTCAACAGTTTAAATTTCATTCAGATTCACTACTTCCATTTGTCTTGAAAAACTAGAAGCCTAAGACATGAAAATCTGTCCTAAATCACTCACACTCTCCTTTAGAGATATGTCAAACATCACCAGTAAAAGTTATTACAGCACTGTTCGTTTTACATGGTTAGCTATACACATCCATAGAAACACACTACCACCTTCATAATGCTACTGATCAGGAAACCAATTACAAAGCTCTATCATCAACATGCCAAGATAAAAAAAAAATAATAATCTACGGCAAGCCTATATTTTCACAGAGGCAGGAAAAAAATATATCTAAACTTGAAAACCAAAAAAATATCATCGAAGTAACTCATTCTCATGCACGTGGGTCCTTAAAGTTCACTGTATGGGCTCTCTGTCGTGACATTCACATCATACATGGCTCAGATGTGAATGCTGCAAACGCATGCATGCGTGTTTAGTAATCACTTCTGGCTGGGAACATGCAATATGAGAAGTGCTGTTGTTAGGCCCATGTGCTGTCATTTTGAAGTGATAGGAAATCACTCAGTGACTTAAAGGATCTAAGAAACAGCTTTCCAGCACTCTGCAAGAAAAAAGAAACCTCTAGCATAGGCACAAGACTGGAGATGAAACGGAAAAGACTGGGAATAGATGGATCAGTTTGAAGAGGAATTGCCAGTCAGGGAGGGGTATTTTTTGCAGATTTTAGCAGATATGAATAAGCAGAATGGACTTTCTCAGGGTTTGGTTTTGATTCACTGATGAAGAGCTGCACCGATGTGCAGAGCACAGCTCCAGCTGCTGTGTCGCTTGGCCACGGAGATGGAGCAGTGCCCCCAAACCAGGCTACTGACACGGACCCCTTCAATTCTTCCTATTTCAGCCTGACTTCTCAGCTGCCAGTGATACTGGTGGGGCGTCTTTGGGACTATTTCCACTCCTTCATTCCCCCATAATGAGAAGCAGACTGACATTGCCCTGCTATTATCCTGTGAGTTGACAAGAAGCCAGTATGAAGACATAGGTGAGTTGGACGTGGCACTGGGTGTTATGTGCCCAGAACACATCCGAGATGTAAAATAACCAAAATAACTGAATAATCCCCAAACTAATCTTAGTATTGGGCCCACCCTGGCATGGGGGTGAAGATGTGGATGAGGTGGGCTGTGCCACGAAGGCTTTGGCGCATCCAGGGCAGGCTGGGCAAACGCCATGCCCGGAGCAGCAACACCAGCAGGTTACAGTGTCCTGTGGTCACGGCACGGGGACAAGGTGACTACACTGGGCTCCATCTGCAAACTGTCCCCAGCCCCACGCACACGGAGGAATCTGCCCGGCACCGCTGCAGCAACACCTGCCCTGGGGTGCTTGGGAAGCTTGAGGCAGCAGTGATGGTGGCCCTGGGCGTTTGCAGAGATGTTGCTCTGGAGAAGCCAAAAGCGAGGTGAGGGAGCCCTGAGGGCTGAGCATGCATGGCAATGCTCTCTGGCTCTTCCTCCCACGTGTGGTGCTGGTGTCCAACCGAGAGCATGGCCGGACGCCTGGGAGTGCCGCATTGGGAAGCATCAAACTACTGCAAAACCGCACAGGAACCAAAACCACCAAGACTCAGGTCTGCTCGCAACTCCTGCTCAAACCTTCTCCCCAGAGTACAGGTGGGGAACGAGCTGACACTGAGCAAGGGGGCTGCGGAGTGGCCTCTAAAAACCAGCAGCGCTCGTCTGTGGTTTTCAAGGAGGGTGCTGGAGCTGTCCTTGCTCCGATGTGGTTTCCTTGGCTGTGCCTCTGCTGCCAACAGCCTGCCACGCTGCCCCCCCATCAGATGCTGCCCCCAGGGCTGGGGGCGGAGAGCGATCGCTACAAACGACCGATGGCAATTGGCATCTGGCGGGGAGGGAAAAGAGGGGAGGCCCAAGAATGTCTTCTGCAGCAAATCCCAACACAAACACTTCAGAGTCCTGCAATAAAAACCTGCTTCTGTGAAAAAGGAAAAAAAACCCCAAACCTATTTTAAAAAGAAAACCATGTAATCATTTGTGGAAAAAAAAACACCTGCCCAAACCAGTCACAGTTTCCCTTTTGCTGGAAAAGTCAAACTTCAGCTCTGTAAGCCTCTAACTTTAGCCAGGACCCTCAGCCTCCTCCTCCCTAGTCCTGGTGAGCAGGACTGCCCTGCGGTGGGAGCAGTAACACCATACTTCGAAAAACTCCTTCAAGATGGTAACATTTCATTTATTTACCATCTACTTACCTGCTTTGCTTAAAACACAACGTAAAGGGGAAAAAAAGTGTGCTTTCTAGCCAAACACAACTATTGTTGTATATTTTACACATGGATACACATGTATATATGTATGACCTCAAGGAGTTAAAATACATATATACGTATACACATACATATACATAGAGAGAGAAAACACCAGTTTAAAAATAGGGGAATGCCATCATCTCTGGCATGTGTCATCAGTCATCCAGAGGAAGGGAAGGGAGCTAGGAGACAGCTGATGGGAGAGATGACACAATGACAGAGACCTCCCGCTCTCACAGATTACAGACGTAGGCACGAGGGTCCTGCTGCATTTCTGCCTGCGCTGGTTTGCTTCCTTCGTACGGGTAAGACAAACCCAACTGACTAGACATAGCACTTCTGTGGTCATGATTTTTGAACATTTTCCATGCTCCGAGCATTATTTTCTGGGTTCTCATTAGGGAGTCTGCCTGGATGTCCATGTGGGGGGAAACGGGGCATGTTTTAATTGCAAACACCGTTGGTATTAAGGCATTGCTTCAGTAAGTGGTGCAATTTAATTTTCTGCTGAACATCCAAAGCAGACGGAAGAGTCACACCTTGCAGGTCAAACCTTCTCCAGGTGAATGGACAACGTGTCAAAAAAATTCACCTGGAAGAATTTGAAAAACAGGAAGTGCAATACCTCAGCAATTCTCATTGCACAGCAAGAGCATAATGTGGCTACAACGCGTAATAAAAAATCAGCGATAAACCACCCAGCCTCTCCTCTCTCTTCCGCTGGGTTCAAGTCACAGTGTGCAGAGAGCTGGCTGACTGCCGGTCCGCTGCTGAAATGCCACAGCCCCCCTCAGGACAGGGATTCAGTGATGCACCAACAGTGTGCTGGGCTTCTGCAGAGGGATGAATTTCACCCTTCCAGGCCATCGTTCAGAACAAGGGACCGGGATGTCTCCTATCCGTGTTGGCATTAACCTTCTGTCTCTAATCAAAACCTCGTGACACAAAAGCTGGAGAACAGTTCTGAGTCTTCCTCCTGGTGAGGATGTCGGTGGCGTGGCTGGCTGAGCGCGACCAGCCCTGTAACTGCTTCGGTCAGAAGTCTACTATTCCAAAATAACCTGCATTTAAATAAACAGCTCCTTCCTGGCTGGATGTACTTCCAGCCTGTGTTGGTGATGAGTGGAATAAAACACTCGTTATCCTTGGACAGGTTAGTGCAGTGCCCTCGAGCACCCCCTCACTTTGGTAAAAATGAAGCTTCTTTCACTCCTCACCCCGTATATTCTCTCTCTACATATAAATACTGTATATCCAGTACAAGGCACATACAGACAAAACCAGAGGAAGACCACTACCGTTCTAGGCACTCGTGTAGTACTTAGTCCATCTCCACCACAGTGTACTAGAGGTCGGGTGAATGCAAAACAACAGAGGTAACAACAGGCTGAGGAGAGAGTCCAGGCAGGTAGGGTTGTGTTGGGATGTAACTGCAGCGCTCGTAAAATATACCCATTGCTACATGCATGGACCGGACTGCTATGCCACATTTACCCTCCTCTGTCAGGCTACCAGCTCCGCAAGCAGCCGACTTGAAGTTGCTGTTACATTCCTCGGTCAAAGTTACGGAAGCGAGGGCAACCCGGGTAAAATCCCAGTAGGAAACATGGCACTGAGAGGGCATGCACGAAATATGACAGGAGTGACTCATTTCATTCGGTTTAGTCACATACCTCTTTCCCCTGCCAGGATCATCCAAGATTGAATGAACAGTAGAAAAACAGGGAGGAAATTTAAATATGCAATCAGGCATTAGTTGGGTGTTGTGGATTGTTGTGTATTATCAATAAGTTAAATTATACTGCAAATTTAATATACACTGGAATGATTTGTAGGTGACTGTGACATTATTTATCAAATGCTCTTAATGCAAAATATATTGAGTGTATATATATATATATGTATTTATCTCAATGGGAAGGAAAAGAGAAAATAGTGAATGAGTGTCACATTACCTACAGTCATAAACAATAACTGTTCACGCTGAATTTTAAAACTATTAACTTTTCAATACATATTCAAGAACACCAGATTTATAGAGAACTCAGGGCTCAATCCTGCAAATACTTACACGGGTACGTAACGTCACTTGCTTGGGCAGAAATGTCCCGACATGCTGAGAGCGGGACTAGAGCCAGCAACGTCAGCTGCCTGGGGGGTCAAGTGTTTCCAGGATCAAGTCTCATGATTTTCTGGTCTTTATTTGACTATGACATGGTTTCAGTGGTTTTAAAACATGAATCTTTCCATTAAAATGCTTTGAAAAGTTAAGAGTAGTTGTATTAGGCCTCAGATAAACCCCAATAATGAGTAACAGAGAATTATCCATCCTAACCTCCGTGACTACTAATTGAGGTACTCCCAATAAGCCCAGGCAGAAGAGGCCAACAGGAGAACAGATGAGTTAATCATGTACCGCAGGGGGCCAGGGAAACCCCTGGAAACAACCTGAACGCTCAGAAAGGAACACAACAAGAATTGCTTTGGTTGGTGATGGTTTTCCTCGCTCTGGCTCCGGCCAGCAGGAGCGGTAAGCTGCTGCAGGGACCCCGCTAACGCTGTCTGGAGGCACAAACTCGTGACATTGTTCCGAAATAGGACCATTCTGAAAAACGGACAGGTTTGCTCTTGTGTGTAGTTGGTGGTGAGTATATTTGGGCAGATTTGGTTCCTGCTGGCACAGTACGAAAGGCTGCGGACTGACGTAGAGGAAAGCAGAACCTAATTCCCCCTTCAGCCCCCCCTCCCCTCTGCAAAAGCAATCTTCCCGACCTGCACTTTGCCTTCGGCACACTCCAGCACCACTAGCTAAGAATACTTTCGGCTTTTAAAGAAGATAACCCAGCACCAGTTGGGAAGACATCACACAAATACACAGAGCTCCCAGCAAGCCCCCGGAGCCTGCTGGAGACCTGGGGGACACGACCTCGCAGGGTGCCGCTGCTCACCTCCGCATGGTGTTCTTCGTTTTGCTGTAGGACTTCAATTACCAACTCTGCCAGACGTATTGTATCTTCTAATTTTTTAGCTGGTGTGACTAACCGGCCTACATTTTCTGTAGTACAAGAACTTGAGTTAAAAGGGAGGCAGAATGAAAAGCTAGACGTACAGTACGTTATTCTAGAGTTGTTTTTTTTTAAAAAAAATAAAATCCCATAATATTCTACAGCTTTAAAGATCTTTTCATGCATATGTTAAATGCTTATATAATTAGTACTGAGCAAACCAGAAAGCCACACTCGTTATTATACTATAAAAATACAGTGCTCCAGCTCCAAATTTCACAATGCCGTCAGAGTTGTTTTGCTTTATGGTGACACTTTATTAGCTCAAATAAGAACATCACATTCCCTAAAGACAGCATCTGGCCACTAACATATGAACATTATGTATCCTTCAATGTAAATGATGCTATTATCGAAATCGTGTCTATATGATTTAAAAATTCTTTTAAGCAGATCAATTCAAACAAATCTGTCTGCACTTTTAATAAATTGTCAGACTCTAACAATTTGAAGGTCACCTGCAACTGAAAGCAAAAATCGCAGGTCTGCCTCGCTCCAGGATTTAACTCCACAAGGGTCACGGATTTACGCATGCTGAAGGGAGTGGAAAGTGGTAAATCCCACTAGGCGTTCATAGGTAAGATTTATATGGGAAAAGAGATGCAACTTTACAGCAAAAACCCTGCAAACAAACCAAAGAGTTTAAATCCTGGAGCTTCGTGTTTAGCTACGTTGAGCTATTGTGCAGAGTCTTCTGAAGACTTTTAAAAATAATTAAATTACATTCTTCTAGGTAATTTATATTGTTAATAACAAACATCTGAGGTGCTAAAAATCTGGAACATTTAGAGTATTTCACTAGAAGTACTATAGAGAAAAAGAAAATAATCACATTTTTATTGAACAACAGCTTCTGCAAAGCTGGCTGAGTGCAACTGAGGTTTCTGTGACCTGACACGGTGGCTGACTGCCCTGAGGTGTGCAAAATCTCCCTGCCATGGTTGCCCTGGGGAGAAGCAGAGCAGATCATCTGCTCCCTGGGGATCCACCTACGCTGCAGCACATCACCACGTTAACTACAGAAGTGTCCCTCTGGTTCAGAGCCGGGTGCCAACCCTGGCTCTCCAGCGCAGCTAGGGCGGAGAACAAGCATCACGCTTTGGTGCAGACCTCTGCACCAGTGTCTGTTTTGGCCTCTCCATGATATCAAAGCTGGATAATTCATAAATGGGTGAAGTACCAAGCCCCAAAACCCAAACAGCTAAAGCAGTCTCTGATGAGCAGCATACAACAAACTGCATGTCCCCAGCGCAGCAGAACGCTAGCAGTGCATGCGTTGAGGTGCCGTTACTAGCAGCCACCCTGGGATTTCCAAAGGAGCCCAGCTAAGGCAGCAGCCTGGGTCCTGCAAGGTGCTGGCCAGGCATCTCACTCCAGCCTTCTGCTCGCACTAGTTTTTGCCAGCGTTTAGGTCTTCTTTCCCTATGGGACAGAAACTTGTGCTTGCATGCAGGTGGCACTGCTCTGCTGGGTCACCAGCGGAGAAACCCCAGCCTCGCTCAGGGCTTGGCCAGTTTTGAGGACTTAATTTTCCCCCTCAAAATCTTGCCTGTTCCTAGTTTTCCCCAAATAGCTGCTTAAAGGTAACAAATTTCCCCAAAAGCCATATTTTCCCAAATGACTGTATTTGGGTGTCTGAGCGAGAGGTACCACAGGCTGGTTTTTGGAGGAGCTCAGCAAACCAGTCAGCTGAAGCGTGGCATCGCAGGCGCTCAGCTTGGCTGAGAGATGCAACATGGTAAAGCACCGTGCAAATGAACTCTCCATTTTTGCTGATTTATGCCAAATATTGAGGCCTTGGGGGTTGCTTCTCCAGTTTTCCTTTTGTTTCCTGTATCACCGGAAACAAAGAAAAAACCAAAAAAATCCAGGTTCCCCTTAAAATAATCTACTGGGCAAACACTGAAACTGGAGAACTGCTGGTTAACTCCTCACTCTTTCTCCTATTCAGTCCAGCACCTCACCAGCTACCAGAAGTAGAAACCTCTTCCTTTTGCAAAAGGAGCCCAAAGTCATGTCCCTTAGTAAGCTCTGGTTGTTTCTGCACCTCTGAAGCCAAGGGGAAGCTTCTGCATTGATCAGAGCAGCATCAGGCCCATTCTCATTTGCAACACTGATCTGCTCTCAAATACAACTAAAAGACAAAAGTGTTAATAAGAACAACTGCTCAGAGATGCTGTCTTTAAAGAAAATATTGATGCTTATACAACTTTGGCAGCCAGCAGATGTCAATCTTAATTTTTTTTCTTCTTATTTTAAATATTTCCCTGGTTAAGTTACTATACATCAGAATATTCTGCTAAGATAGCTGGAGCACTGACAGTTACATGAAACGTATACGATATACTTATCAAACATTTCATCCAACATCATGTAAAGCTCATACATATTTATAGTTTTCATGCAAAATGTTATGCAACAACAATGTTATTTTGTGCTGACGTTGATATTTGAAAATGTTGCATATGTCAGACATTGCTAGACAAAAAAATGTGGACATTTTGAAATAAATGCTACCTCTAAATCTCTAAAACCTACCACATCGCGCTAGGTATTTTGTATAAAGCTACACGTGAGAATTAGCTTTCTACTGCTACACAAGCAACTGCTAGACTAGAAAACCACTGAATAAAAGGAAGGAAGACTATTACAGTACTTGGCGGCTGTTTGGCCATGCCTTTGAGCATGTGATTTATCATGTTAGTCTGCGTTTGAGGAGATGATGGTGGCCCAGCCGGTGGCTTAGGCTTGGACGGACGGGCTGCTTGTGCATGACGGAGAGAGACGCCAAAAGTAAAGAGACAAATGACTTCATCAACAGTGACAAAAAGATGGAAACTTCGAAAGGAACATAAGCAGAAATGATCAAATACAAATGGAATAAGCTGCTGGGTTTTTGCTTATCAGTACTCAAAGTATTACACAGTAATGACACCATTTGACAACACATATTCTAGAAGTCAGCAGGTTCAACATCCTACAGTACCGTGCAATCAGAAAGCTAAAAATTCAATGCAAGTATGAAACTGCACTTCATGCAGCCGCAGGAGGAAACCGAGAAAGGTTAATTCAGTTAAAACTCTGGAATTCAGAAAAGGTGAACTAAAAAAGATGACTTCAAGTCAGCACCCTGATGCTTAGGTACATTTAGCAATAGAATAACGAGCCACAGCAATTAATTGCTTTGCAAATATCAATTACACATTTTAGAATTAAACGTCACTGTTGGTTAAAGGGAGCTATAAAATATTCTTGTGCAATTTAAACATGTAAAAAAATCTGTCACTTAAAAATGTGTGGTTCCTGATCGTTTCCAGCTCATTTAATTATTTTCAACTTGGAATTCTAGTGGCTTTTATATTCTGGGTTGAATCATATATAAAAACTTGCCAGCTCTATCAAATATGTTACTTGCTATTCCAAATGTTAGAATACTGCAATCAGGACTTGACCCATCTGTCATATAGTTTACAATATCAGCATAGGAAAAATTCAAAGAAAATAGCCTTTCCTTTTACATACACTCAGAGAATAAATTATATACTGTGAATATATTAACACAATAGTTTCTATTCCATTTAATAACAGTTTTTAGCAGCATTGTGACTATTTTTAATCATGCCATTTGCTAGGAATCTGGCATATTTATCTGGACATTCTATTGCCAAAAGTCCTTGCCATTTTGCTTGCATTTTCCAGTGGGGGAAAAAAAATCGGTTGGCTTGTGCAAAGTAGATTTCTGATTGCTTTTAATTCTCACAGAATTATAACACTTATCAAAGTATAATAAAGAATATTCGAGTAAACCATTAGTTTAAGAGTAAGAGGTTGGTTCCCCTCTCCATACATAGAGATAGAAATACATACGTATATAAACACCATACAATGCACACACACACACACACACACACACACATTTTTAGTCTTTTAAGCTGTGTAATGATTTAATTCAGACTCTCAGTTTTAAGCTACTGGTTTCTAGCTTTTTTTGGTTGTTATTTTCTTATAACAAGAAAAGCAAATCTATTCGTTCGTCTCTGGAGTCATGCTGATCCTTGTTCAACGTTTACCAAAGGTGGCTTTGTCCCCAGAAGCAAACCTCTCAGCCTCAAGTGAACAAAAATAACTGCATTTTGGGCATTGGCCTCATGACTTCCACTCTAATTTAAAACACAAGCAAGAATTTGGCTGCTCACTGATGGCTCCGGAGTTCAACGTGTAGATATAGGAAGAATATTTTACTGCCCATCGCTATGGAGAGCAGCTTGTGCCGCCATCCCCAGATGGGAAGGGACCATGGGGAGAGGGGACCACACACCTCCTCCCACCCACACCTGGCAACTGCGTGGTGGGAATCCCTCGCCACCCAGGGGAGTCCGTCAGGCTTCAAAGCTGGGAGCGTCAAAGAAAGACAGCTCCTCCTGAGAGCATCAAAGCCAGGATAACATCGCATCTCAGAACTGCATCCCACTGCCATCTCTCAGTGCTGTGACCCTCAAGCACCCTCAAACGTGAGTCCATCCCCTGCCTCCTCAACAGCTACCCATTGAAAAACACATCTCAGTCTTCACGGATGTCCGGACCCCACAGTGTTGAACTGGCCTGACTTGTGCAAGTGTTTTCTGTCCTAGGGAAAAGACATTAACAGAGAAGGAAGAGGAGGAAAAGGCAAGAGATGCAGCAGCACCGGGACTTCACAGATCTCTAGTGCAGCGTGTATAGAACAGCTTGGAGGAGGCTCCTGCTGTGCAGTTGTCAGCACGTACCCTGGGGTGGCTTTCACTTCTCTCGGGAGGCCTGTGAGAGCTCCCCCCCAGCACTGTGCCCCTGCTCCTGGCATCTCCCTGCCACCACCGCCTCTCGAAAACAAGCTTCCGCAAGGGATTACAGCAGGTTAAGCAGCAAACTCTTGATGTAATTCTGATCTGGCCCAATCTGCACAAACATTCAGCTCTTTTGAGCGTTCAAATTTTTTAGACCTGAATCCAAGGCTCTTGCACGATGGCTGCAAAACCACCTGAAGGCGAACGAGAGGAGAGAGAAAGTCCTCTGCCTTCCTGGGGGTACCGAGCACCTCGTGAGCCCCAACCCACATGTTTCTTTGTTGCCTCTTTATTGCAAGAAAATATAAAAGATTAAGGTCTAGCTAAGGACAGTGATTAATTTCGTCTGTAAATTAGAAATGGGGGAGTGACTGCAATGCCCCGTAAGGCAAGGGAGTTTACCTGTTTCTCCGGGTCCGGGTCTTGGAGATGATACATGAGGACCCTTTCACAGGGTGTCTTGGCTCCTGCTCAGAGCCAGGGAGTTGCATAAGGCTGGATGGGTTTTACCGCATTTTCCAGCGATCAGTTGCAGTGTGTGTGGCAGGTTTTGTTTCACTTCGGCTTTTCTTTCTTCCCTGTCCTTTTCCTAATCCCTCGCTACAGCATTTAGCATCAGAAATGCTCTTGTATTTTGCTCATGTGTCAAATGGCTAAGGTTTAAACGCCTCCATCACTGAAACCACAGGCAGGGGCAGCTTCCTCCTTCCTTACAACCTGACAAAGTCTTTTCCAGACAAACTTCTGCCAAAGGTTTTTAAGCTTTTTAAGGATGATACCTGCAAATAAGATCCTGGCAAAAACTTGGATTACTTGGCAAATTATGGTGTTGCGCTTGCAATAAGCTTCAGCCTGCAATGCATCTAACAGGTATATTAAAAGATCTGCACTACTCTGGTATTTATATTGCATACAATTCATTGTGTGTGACTTTACAGACTGAAAGGTTTTCAAACTACATATTTCTCACTCAGCACCGTGATTTCTGGTGGATGGATGTGCTATGAACACATCAGCAACAGTGAGAATTGCACTTGTCTTAGGAGAAGAGCATTGTTGACTTTTCATATTTTTTAAAAGCATAGCCACTGGCTCAATGATTTCCTTTAATAATTAAAAATACACAACCCCTGCCAAAGGCTTTGGAATACAAGTGTTATGTGTGTGTTCATTTGCGAGCCAATCATGAAAATGATAAAAAGCGCTGCTGTTCTGAAGATAACTATAAAGAATAAGGAACTTAGCCTGAGGATGAGGCAAGCAGCCTTTTATTATATTTGTGAGGTGAATTTGCATGTATCTGAAAGGGATTTCGGTGATGGCATTTTTTTCTTTCAAAATAAGATGTGTTATCTCAAAAGAAAGAAACATTCATAGAAATGTGTTTTTTTTTTTTTTCAACTCAGAAGGAGACTCTAATTCAGCTCTCAAATCTCAGCATGCTGAAAAGAGAACTGATCTCCTGACTTTCTGATGATTATTCAGCCTCGTGAAGAATTTTTGCATACCAGAACTGTATCTCATGCCTCAGGCAGCAAGTTGCTCTGCAGTTGGGAAGAGACTTGTAGAAAGATAACAGCACAATGCAGATCTTTGCGATTTCTGATGCTCTTGCAATAACTTTGATACTGCTATAAACACTGCCTTTGAAAGGGCACAAGGAAACCTCAAAAGCTGCGTAACAATTCTTCATTAAATACAACCAAATGCCGCTTCAAGGAAGGAAATAAATAAAGCGGCAGTTCAGCAGCACACGAATACAGGTAGTAGTCATGCCTGAGTTAAAAGTGTGTGACTGATTTATGACTTCAGTCTCCGCTGCTGCATACAAAGACTGATGTTTTCATACGTTTTGCATCCATATTTATTTGAGGAACGTAATTGTATTTTCTTTTTAAGCTTTGTGGTTTATCACAAATGCTGGGAGTGATTGCTCAGCAGTGGCTCGGCTCACAAATCACTCTGTCTCAGACCAGGTTAAGCAACAGGCAGCTCAGCTCCTAATCCTTCAGTGCACTCACTAAGAGTTACGGATGCGTGCACAGAGCTTCCCAGGCTGACATCCAGAAATAGGGAAGGCGAGTGACGTACAGTGAGCATGGGGACCGTGATATGGGCCAGTACAAATGCCTTCAAAAATACCACTGCTTAACAATCTGCTGTATTGCTCTAGTCAAAAACCGACCTCTTCTGCACCCGATTCCTCAGCTGAGGACACTTTCCACGCCTGCTGGGGCGAGCACTATGTACAAGATGCTCCACAGCCAGCGCCAGCCGAGGCTGACACAGCCGAAGCCACCACGCTCAGTCCCTCTCCTGTGGGTGCACCCGGGTCCCCAGCCTGTCACAGGCACTGAGAGATGCCTGCCTCTGCACGGGCACCACGGCTCCCCTGGCTGCTCTGTGGGGTTTTGGCTCTGCACCCACCTCGGCACCACTGCTGGTTGTGTTTTTGAGGGAAGCCAGGCTTCTCCGCCAGCCTGGCCGGGGGGACAGACCTGGGGAGGACAGCGCATGCCAGCAACGCAGCGTCATGAGATGCTGTGCCGCCGCAGCCCTGCTTGCCTGGATAGGGGAGTGGGAGGCTGCCAGCCAAGCAAAATCCTGACATTTCTGGACATCCCAAGAGTAGCTGATTTCCCTTGGTGACAGAGCAATAGGACTTTAGTGGATCCCTTTGCTCTCCAGTTACTTTCCACTTGCAGTCTGTGCCCCATTGCTCTGCCACCCTGGCAGTAAGCACTGAGGCAAGACCTGCGTCCATCCCCACATCTCCTTCACTTCTCCTCTCTGTGCATCAACTCAGCGGTACCATGAGAAGTCTCTCTTTACAGAGACCAAAACCAAACCACAACATGAGAAATACTCGGTCCAAAAGCAAACAAACCAAAAACCCCTTATAGCAAAATATACTTAAAACCTATATGCAATGAATCGTCAAACTGACAGCTGTGGCCTTGGCTGGCACCATCCCTAAGGCTGCCTGTACCCAACTCCAGCAGCACAAAGTGGCACCAGTGTTGATGGGATCCCTCAGTGCCACAGCACTCCAACACAGTGCAGCACATCTCACAAATCCTGTGCTTAAGGGATGAAGAAGTTATTCCTTTCTAAAGGAACGATGGATTCCTGACTTATATAAATAAGCAGACAAACACTTATCAAAAGGTTGCACTTCTTAATCTGAGTGTTAGTAGTTTTGTCTGATTAATAATTCAAGCAAGTCATTCATCTTTAATTGTTTTAGCATAGTGTTCTATTTAATGTTCTATTTCAATACTTTTAAAGCAAGGCAAGAGACTACACACTTTTCAGGAGAAAGGACATCAAAGGGTGACATTTGTGTGTTTAAAAAGAAGTTGTTTTCAGCATCTTATTTTTATTCTTGCTTCTGGCAACATAAATAAAAAGTCAGGCCAAACCCCAGTCACTTTTGACTCCACTTAAGCTGAGGAACTGGTTTCAAGTTGAGTCCTGCTGACCTTGCCTGAAAATTTTTAAAGACAACGGAAGATTTGTGGGCACGAAGCAGCAGAGTCACAACTCCCTGCGTCCTTTCACTCGCTCCAAGCATGAAGAAGAAGCAGTTTTATTTTTAAACGAGCTGGGCTGTAGAAACGTCCTTCTGAATTTCTAAACTGTAAGCACACGACGAGCCACTGCGTAATGCTCAGTGCATTTATTGTGCTTAACCACAACAGTCTGCGCTCACTTTGATGTGCCATAGTTAACGGTAATAGCTGGGATTGTTCTATTTGCTATTTGTTTATTTGCAAGCCTCATAGGCGTAAGGAAAAAATATTCTCCATTTTCTAAATATTTATTGCTATTCAAAATTAATTTTACTGTCATGCAATAGCTCTAGATCACGGCCCGAATTTGAGCTGCGAAGGTCTGGGGAAGCCAGGGCAGAACTTGCACTGCTTTTTAAAAGCAATTTCTTTTTGCAAACAGAGTTGAAATCAACCTTATCCTTCCCCCCCCCCCGCCCCTCCCCCCCACAAAACAGAACAATCTACTCACAAAAAGAAATGAACAGTTCAGGTTTCAAGGACTTTTGAACTAGGACTCTGGGATACAACAGAAACGAGAACAGGGGCTGCAGAGCTCCGCCATCCCTTCCATCTGAAGAGACGGGCACTTGAGCCGAGCCTGTGCCTGGTTACATGTCACCACAGGTTATAAACGAGAGACAAACACGACTTCTGTCCCACCAGATCGTTTGTTACACATTAACAAAAAAATAGAAAAAAATAAATTAAAAACCCAGTCCTCCCATCAAGGCATAAAACAGAAGATATGAAAAACAAAAATGAACGTTAGTTTAGTTATAAATGTGCTTGTTAGGCGTGTTAAGTTAATGGCCAAATCACCAATATTTTTTCACCCAAAATGAGCTGCAGTTCTTTTGGAAACCAAGAAACTTTCTCTTTACAAAGCTTAGCTTCTCCTCTAAAACTCTTCCCTAAGAAGGTACTACATTTCTATAAGGTATTTCTAATCTACACTCTATTCTAAGGAAGGAGGAAAAGGCGATTAAGTAGACAGCACAAATTAACTCCTTAAGTATTAATGCATCTCCATTTTCAGCCTGAAGGAGTACATATCTTAAGGAGCTATGGAAAAAGAAAACAAAATAAATATAACTCAACAGTCCTAGCAATTTATAATGCATATACAATTGTTCACCTGCGTCCTTTTGATTCTCTATATGAAAGAGAGAAAGCAACAAGGAGAGAAAAGAGAGAAACAAGAACAGAGATGCAGGATTAATGAGCAAGTGGACCGCACAGCCCCCCAGTTATGCGTGATATATGACATTTGAAAAGAAGAAAAGTCTCCCGGCCTCACCCCCCACCCCCCCCAAGGCATGGGGTTACCAAAGAAGCTCCCTTCACCGAGGTGAAAGAAAACGCTGTACAAATAGAAAACCAGAGAGGGCGAGCTCTGGGGACACAGAGGGGATCTCCAAGTGACAGCAGGGCTGGGGTGTCCCCTCCAGAGCTCGGTGCAAAGAGTCAGTAAAAAAATCGAGGAGGAGAGCAAGTAAAGTGCATCCTTCCGCTCGAGAGCTAACAGACAGGAGACATGTAAGATCTGATGCACAGAGAAAGGACAGCCTTATACGATTTTATACACAGGACTGGGTAAAGATCTTATACGCAGGCAAAAGGGATGGCTTTTCCCAAGTGTCCTTTATCTGACCTCTAGCTCACTTCTCCCCGATGTAGCTGCTACCTTTGATTGTGTACCAGTGACAAGCACTTTACAAATTGGGGTTACACGGAAGCAAAGTAAAAATGCATTCAGGTCACGGACATAAAGAAGAACTGAAAAAACTTACAGACAATCTGAGTTTATCACAGACAGATGGGTTAATTGTCTAACCTGGTTTAGGCTGATAAAAAGTGACTGGACTTCTCACACTGGGTTTCACAGACAGAAGCAACAGACAAGCCAATGCTAAAAGACTTGAAGCAAGGAGAGTGAGTTGGTTTGGATCTGGACTTTCTGGAGGTAATGAAAACAGAAAGAGCGAGGACAGCATGGAGAGGAGGGTGGTAGGTACTCACGAATGGTTAAATCCATCACTTGAGAGGCCAAGCAGAAGACAGGATGCTCATACATTTCTCTCTTTTTCCCTATAAAAGAGGATTTGGGCATGCAAGAGGCTTAGGTCAGAGGCAAAGAGGTTATAGGCTATAGGTCAGAGGAAAACTTTATATTAGGTTAAAAGGAAAGTAGCCGTAGAGTATTTTGGGATACACACAGGATAAAAGGAAGAAGAAAAACAAAAAATAAAATAATAAACAAAAGAGGGTTAAAATTGGAGATCTACTGGATTAACCATTCAGCATGCCCATGAGTCACAAGAGAGGCTGTGACCATGACTCTAGAGGTTTGCTCTGAACTGTTTGCAAGAATATAATGATCAAAACGTCATGAATAGAGGGAAATAGAATTTCACTGGTTTAAGGCTCCGAGATACTAAGGATTTCAGCCTTCAGTATCTAAGGCTTTCACAGGTATTTCTTCATAAGCATAGCCTCAAGCACTGCTGCCACTGATTTGGTTCTGCATCTCTGACACAACTCTCTCAAACACATGGCTATTCACACATCAGCTTTCGAAAGCAGGATTTCAAAGCCACGTACGGCACGCAGAAACGCATTGCACCCAGGTAAACTTGTCATTTGCTCTTCTAAAGAAGTATTTGAACAGGTAGTGGACTATGCTCATGAGAGAAAACCTGATGCATGCAGCTGGCGGATGTTGGGTTGTTCAAATTAACAATCCCAGCATGCTTGGAAATTGGTGTTACAACCACTTTTATAGAGAGAGTATCAAAAAGTGGCTGTGGCCAATCACGGATAAAGGAGGAGAAAAGCAGAAGAGAGCAGGTAGTGTGGAATGAACTATTTCTCTCAAAAGGTAGCTGGAAAAAAATAGGTTTGTTGCTTCAAAGTATTCCCAGACCTAAAAGTCACAGTGCGAAAAAGAGGGCAGATAATTAACACAACCAAGAAGAATTGAGGCACAAAAGGAAAAGTACACACTAACTGGTCTACTTTGGAAATGAATGCATTTTTACTTACAGATCATAAAGTTTGTTTTTGCATAGATTTATCTGAAAGAAGAGAGCAAATCTTACCAACGAGTTAGTGATATTTACACAGAGAACCTAAGGGAGCCAGCCCTGGGTAGAAGCATCCATCAACAGAAAAGCTGTTTTTGATTCTCAGTCCTTCTCCATCCTCGTCAAGTATATTTAAACATTGCATTTTACAGAATACACCAATTAAAATATCCTGTGAAATTCAGTACTTCCATAAATTGCCTGATAATACAGTGCTTATGAAACCTTCATTCCCTCTCTATTTTTGTCTCTCATTACCAAGTCAAGAGTTGATAAACATCCTTTTAGTGCCCAATTCTTAAGTGTTTCTCACTGGATGCATAACAATGAATTCATTACCACTGGTACACAATTTGCATCATTAGACATCAAAAAATGGAAAAAGAGAGGACATGTCATGTACAGAACCTGGACAATTTGTCATATAATAACCCAATTTTTTACATAAACAAGAACTAAGAACAAATCAGGGAGTGTTTTGGGGTGGTTGTTTGGTTTTTTTTTGGTTGGTTTTTTTTTTTTTTTTCTCCTCTCAATATTGTCCTAGAGGCAAACAACGATAATCTCAACTGTGGGAAAGCTTCACATCACACATGACAGAAACCCAAAGTCTAGAGCAGAACATACCATTCACCTGGAACATACAAGTTTAAGCAGTTGGGAACCCGGGTAAAGTTGGGTAGGAGTTTCAAGTTGGGAATAGCAGCCAACAAGGTACCAACGTATACTGATTAACATGTAAAGAACAACTGGATTGTAGAGCTTCAGCTGACACGTATCCTCCAGCAAGCTTTAAAATGTCTTTTTGATGGCTACATGTGTCTCTGGTCACTGGTTATTATTCTCCCATAACTTAAAAGGTCAATAATATCAGCTGTGCCAGATTTAGAGTGACAAGAAAGAAATCTGATGCAAGTGTGGGATCACTGATCAATGACTGCTATGCAAACTGCAAAGACAATGAAACACTCCCAGAAAAAAGACATTTTAAATTGGCTACAAATGATTAAGCATAGATTAAACAGTTTTTCAGCTTCTTATTTTTCATTTGTTTCCTGAACTCCACTGTCACAAGCAATTAGCTGCACTATACCTTCAGCTGCAAAGATGACATCCCAAGTATTTCTCAATTTGTTTTTTTAAACCACGACATGAATCTGAATACTACACCACTGGCCAAATGAACTAACGATCAAAAGCAAAAAAAAAAAAAAAAAAAAAGCTACAGTTCCTTTTAACTGTTTCCATTCTCTTTTCCAGAAAAAGAAACGTTTTGCATAGCTTCCATTCTTAACTGCTTCCAAAGCCAAAACCACAAAAATGATTCAGAATCACATCAGTTTTATTGACAAGTGAATAAATAGCAAATGAGCTTCTTTTAAATAGCTCCCAGCCACAGTTGCCGCCTAGAAACATAACAAAATTGTAATTTCACAAAGAAAGAGCCTTACCTTCAATTTTGGCATACTCTGATAGTCGAGTATAATTGACTAGAGCTGCTTGCTCCAAGCATTTACGGATGACTGTTTTTACCTCCTCTTGAGGGACCGGAGTAACTATGTCTTTCATCAGAACCTTGACACAAGAAAATCTGATTTGTTGTGGCATCAGGCACACAGAACTGCTTTTCTCCAAGCCCAGCACACAAATTCCATTCCTACACTAGCACTGTGTGGCTCTCGAGGTATGTGTACAATATGCAGGACCCACTACAAGGTCACCTTGGCCAGCTTGAGACGTGGGACCTACCCCTGCTGTATTATTCCCCTTCTGTATCTATACCCTATGGCATGCCCTAAAACCTGTGCTGATTTTTTACAGCATGGCATTAAGATCTATCACAGCTTGCCCAGTGCCAGGCAATGTTATGCCCTTCCCAGGCTCTGCTGATTGACTTGGGTTTAGGTCTGGGCTTGGCCACGCTGTGGGTCAGCAGAGGGGAGGAGGGTGTCAGAGCAACAGGAAGGCTGAAATAGGGATGGGGAGGGTGATGGTGAGCGTGTTTCATACACTCAGGGTAACAAGTCTATCTCAAGATGGGAATTTCACCGGACAGCAGCCAGGCATTGCTTCTGAGGGTCTGTGGCACGGATGATTGCCAGCGAGATCCTCCACCCTTGCCATGAATGCGGACACAGGCTGAGCTGCATTTAGTGGCCAGGCTATGCACCTGCCTCTGAGCTAAAGCAGGAGACATCACCCCACCTAAACCCCCACAGTTCGGTATCAACTATTATTAATGACACATCTACGCAAAACCAACAGTTCCTCAAGCTCTTCTTGACGCATGAATACAGGTAAATTTAAACACTCTGTTATTCTTAGACTTACCCTTTCCAGCAGCGATAGAGTAGCTTTTAGTGCACCTTCTGGACGGCCAAATGGAAAGCAGTACCTAGGAAAACCACATCATGTTAACATCACACCAGATGCATGTGAACAAGCCTTTCCAGAGCTATAAAGATGGTTTCCTAAATATGCCTAAACAATTCTCTAGTCCCTCTGCCTGGAACGAGCAGCCTTTCTATAGGGAACCTTTCCAAAAGGGTTTGATGGTGTGGACACTAAGGCAGCAAAACAGAATATGGGGTAGTAATGAGCTGATAGTTTTAGCAGCTTATTAAATTTGGGTGTCACCTGGAGAGTTTTTAGATCTCCCAGGAGAGAGTTAAATGTCATCTCCTTGTAAAAAAAGGAAAAAAAAACCCAACCCACTCCGGAAAGGACATTGAGAGCCCGCGATGCACCAGGCTGTAGGTAACCAGCTGAACCAGCCACTGTCCCTGGTGAGAGGCAGCTCCGAGGGGCTCCCGCAGGGACCCTGTGTGCGAGCACACATCACCCGTCTGTGCAAACGTGCACAAGCGGCCCAGGGGCCGGCTCTGTGCTGGAGGCAATTCAGTCCATTTTGTGGGGGCAGGATCCATCCCTTCTAAACAGTGTGATCCCTGCAGAAAGCCCTGTCTGTCCGGATGCTAGGGAGAAGGGAAAATAAATGGGTGATAACCGAGCAATGGGGAACAGAGAAATAAGAGAATAAAATATTTTTTTTTCTGTTAAATTTTAGAAAAAATCCACAGCATTACAGTGCTTATGTGAGCAAGATGGTTTGAAATACCCTTTAAAGGCTGTATATTTGAAAATCTCTCTCCAGCTACAAGCGTGCTACAGTGCAAGCTTCACTGCTCTGTGTAGGTCTTCGCCACTTATGCAAAATTCCCTTATGCATTCAAAACCTGCCTTTTGGCTTTGCTGCTTATAGGAGGGAGCTGGGAGGAAATGAGTCCTCTCGCATTCAGCCTGGGCTCTCTGCCTTTACCTAAAATGCGTGATCTGATTCTCCAGAAGCAAACGAAGCCGCTCCTTGATCTCTTCAAAACGTTCTTTCTCATCCACGGTCACAGTTCCTATGCCGTCAGGCCTGCAGGAGAAATGCCACGAATGACTCGGACTCCACCTCACCACCCTGGTACCTCACCCCCACAGCACACGGACGCTGCCCTCTTGGAGAGGGATGTCACCAGCTAAGAGACCTGGGACAGAGGATGACCGAGACCCAGGTGTTGCGGCAGCACCACTGCCGAGATATCAAAAATAAACAAATAAAGAAATATCCCCTCTCAAAGTGATAATCTAGATGTGGAAACCCCCCTCCCCAATTATTTTTCCTGCGATAGAGCCGTCAGAAAAAGCAGAATCCCCCCCTAAATCTATAGGTATATGACAGGGAGCGCAATGCCAGCCCTCACTGCAGGATCGGGCCCACGGCTGGCAAAAGAGGGACTGAATTTCTGCAGAAAAATTCAGCTGCCAAATTAACACAATTCACAGCATAAAAGAATATTGACAACAGGCACATATACAAACAGAATACAAAATTCTGCACTCCTTCAGAACTGCTGAATCACCCCATTATAGTGATTTCTTGAAGTGAACCATCTCCAACGTATTCTGCCAAAATGTGCCTGGAGAGCGACCGTGCATTTTGCATCTGAAAATGCAATGACTTTTTGGTTCCTTCATTTTAATTTATAAAAATTAGCACATTGATACAATTAATGAAAGATTTCCTCAGACGATTTAGGACACCCCTGTATTTCAGGAGTGCACAGGAGTGCATTGTGAGACACCCAGGTCCTGCTGCCTTGGGGTATTTCTCATCTTTCACAGAGCACAGTGTGCAGGCGAACCCTGCTGAAGCTCTCCCGGGGCTGGATGATGCGGTGGTCCCTGTGCTCTTCCACCCCGTACCTCTGCCGATGCCAACCCATCCGAGAGCTGAAAGCAGCAATCCCCTCCTTCTCCCCCACACCCACACGGCAAAATACGCTGTGCAGCAGCATCCCAGGCGACAGGAGCGAGCGACTCTAATCCATCCACCAAAGGCATCGGCCAGGCAGACAATCAACGGCACCGCTCCCCACTGCCGGCGAGCAAAGTCTACGGGTTTGTGTACTCCTGGGCAACTCTGCTGGCACAGCCGCTCTTTAGGTAATGTAAGATGTCTTAAAATTGAACAAATGTTCTTACTTAAAGGCCTCCTCCAGTGTTCAGCTTAAGCTGCATAAATCCGCAGTACTAGACTGGTTTGGCTATACAAAAGACTTGGCAAGGGATTACAAAGCTTCTAATGAACCTCCTGTCAGGGGTTAATTGGTTGGCTTTATTTTCCTCTTAAAGAATCAAAGGCCCCAAACTTAAAAAAAAAGAAAAAAAAAAGGCTATAAAAAATTAAAAGCTATAAAATCTGTAGAAGCATTTCTCTTTGACCCTGCATTTAGTAAGCTCTTAATATCATAAATACGAACTCTGATATTCCAACACAGGTGAAAAAAAAACCATTAAAACATTTTGGAAGAGGAACTTGCATACTGTACATGATATTTACTGCAAAATTTTAAAGCTAAATATACATTAAATAAAACTTGCAACATGGACACAGAAAAAGACTCGAATACCAGGGCATGTATTTAAATTTAAACAGCATTTAATCAGAAATCTTTACTTGATTATTTGCCAAATTCAGTTGTGTATTAAGGAAAAAAATAGGAAAAAAGATCTAGGCTGAAACTTGGATAAAATGTCTCAGCTGGGGAACACATTTCATAAACAATTTTGGAAGTATGTATCTGGTCTCATTAGTACCTAATTAGGACTAGTTATTTTGAAGAAATGAGCAAGCCACAAAAAACCCCAAATTAGATATCAAGCAAAAATTCATGTCTGAACATGCTTAATGTATTTTTATTCCAAAGTTCCATAAAATATTTAACATTCAGACAGAGATGTTCATGCCTTTTGTGATGCTGTGCACCCCACAGCGCCTGGTTTGCTCCCAAGCAGAAGAGCAGATAATTCAAGGCAGCCCGCAATAAATGCCATACATTAAGGGGCAGGGCTGAAGCCCTCATTTGACTTCTGGCATTCAGTTCTCCCCCTGTACCCATCACAGCTCACAGAGTGTCACTAGGTTAATTGCATCAGCGCTGACAAACGAGGTAGGAAAAGCCGCCTGCCCTGGCAGAGATTTGCTGGTAGGCTGGAAATGGTCTGAAAGTTATGTTACCCTTTGCTGGGTCAATAACCTCAACCGGCAAGATTTAATGGCAGGACCTGACAGCTCGGGTTGGGTCGCAGCCCTCTCACATGAATCACAGTTTCTCACTGTATTCAAAGGGCTTCGGTTTTGCCAGAACCAGTTATTCAGCACTTGCCACACAACAGACTCACGGTGGACACCTGAAACAGGCTGATGTGACAGCATGCGTCGTGTCCCAGCTGGGCTGGAAGCATCACTTTGAAAACCCTGACCCACATGAAGACGAAGGGCAGGCTCTGCAGAGGGAACCTCTGGCCAACGTGGCTCTCACCCAAGTCATAACACCCCAAGCGGCTCCAACCCAACTACCGAGGCGTGCGTAGACCATGGAGGCTTAACCCCCTGGTCATCATCTTTCTCAGGGTCTTTGTGAGCCAGGAGAACACCAAACCCGGTGGCTCCAGCCACTGCTCCCTCCATGCGGTGCAAACGCCTGCTGCTCTCACGTCTTACGCTACTGCAAACTTGAGACAATCTACAGGTCAGCTGTAGCCGTTTTTGGAGCAGTGCGGATGTCTGGAAGGGCCTGCCAACTGAGAGCCATCACCATGGCAAGGACTCCCTTTCTCACCCAGCTGTGGACTATATTGCATCTGACATGATGAGCATCTCTTGAATCTACCTTTCAAATTTTCGGCAAACCATTTTCTCACTGTCCTTCACAAAGTTGACATTTTCGGCAGCATGATAGGAAAGATGTCATGTCGGCTGCTTTTCAAGTTGTTGTCACAGTGGTTAGCACCAGTTCTGTCATCTTTGCTTTCCTCACAATCCCCCATCTTGAGCCATGTCACAAATAATAATACTTCCAATGTTTTTGTCAAATTTCAAATACTATAACCCAGCTGCACATCTTCAGATTTACTAGTTATGTTAATCTTTGTTGCTCATCTTCCCAGAAGCTGAAGCATTAGGAACTCATTAATTAGTGACAAATGCAGGATATACATAGAACTGGAAAAACACTACCCAAAGCCCTGCACTTAATTTATTAGCTGAATAATTTTGAAACCTAATTAAATATTCAAGTCAAATAGACTTTGAAAATGTAATCTTTTTGAGGGAACATATTTATTTTCCCTGTTGCAAGAACACAAAGGGTATATAGCTTAGCATTGCTATAATTTAAGATTAACTTCTGTGCTCTAGACAATTCCAGTACGTGGCTGATGGGGCTGAAAAAAGATCCCCAGGAGAAGCTCAAGTTGCACTGGCTCGTTCTGGTGCTTATTGGCAATTTTGTTTTTTAGCAAAGGTCTCCAGCTCAGCTTTTGATATTTGGTATTTGATCTCACGGACAGAAGCACTAACCCCTCCACCAAGCAGCAAGGCTAGCTAAAATGCACCTGCAGGAGATGGAAGTTCTCACACACAATCCACAACCATGTCGTTATTACACTGAAGCAGCGGTGGGGAATGAGAAGAGAGCAAAAGGGTGAAAAAAAAAGTTCTGTATCTACATGGTATATACAGATGCATGAGGGACAAAACAGGTTTGGGTCTCTGCATTCAGATTGACAACATAAATGCCTCCATCTGCGTGGAGACACGATTTCACCCAATTCTCTGTAGCTCCTGCTCATGGACACCTGAGGTGTATGGCAGAAGTTGTGGGCAGAGAGAGAAGCTGAAAGGCAAAAAAGGCAGGAAAAATAAATAAGGATATTTTTAATTATAAGTAAACAAGCTTCAGATCACTCCTGCTGCAGCTTCACTATGTTGGCTCTGAACTAGTAAATCCCTACTGTAAATATTTCATACGAAAAGTTTTAAATGCCACTTTCCTAATCCCCCCCCTTGTTTTTAAGTTTTAAGCCATGGAAACAACAACATCAACAAAGCAGGTGGTGAAATTAAGAAAAAGGGTGGCAATTTAAAGAGCAAAAATGATAGTCCTTGTTTAGCTTAGATGGCTTGTGCAAATTCTGGGGTTAATTATAAATTGTAATTAGGACCCGTGATCCTAAGGCCACTGCTTTATTCTGCAAGCCCCGCCTCCCCCCATGCCCTTTTCTAATTATACTCAGTGCCCCCAGGGCTAGTTATGCTGCTAAAACAAATATATCAAAATGATTTTTTAACAAAGACCAATATATGAAGCAATAGCATGCATTTGTATGCAATTATAAATATACACTACAGCTCCAGTGGGTTAATCTCTTTGACATACGCCTGTATGAAGTACCATGGCGGCTTTCAAATGAAAAGACATATCATCTTTTACACCTTTTATGTTTAACTTGTCTACACTTTTTTTACTAGGGAAAATATTGCTTACACGTAGCAAACAGATCTTTGCACGCACTGTGAGCCCTGGCATGCAGAGCCAAGGGAAAAAAAACAATGTCAAAAACTGATGCAAATAATTTGATTTTTTAAGTAACAACTCAAATATAAAACACGTGCTGCCTTCAGCTCCCTTGCTGGTTGCCAGGTGCAGCACATATGAGCTATACAGTAAACATCGATGATTAGTGCCTTGGACGGCATGTGTCAGGATAGGCTTTCAAAGGATCCCTCGCAGGAAGGCTTGCCCGCGCAAAGTCCCACCGGTTGCACGGGGACTGGCTCTGGGGACGTGGGCAGGATCACAGCTGCCTGCCTGCTGCCTCCTGCATCGCCCCCACCAAATCTGACCTGAAAGAGCCCACCTGTTTAGACCCCTTGAAAAAAAAAAAAAGGCTTATTCAGCAAACATCGATTTTCGCCGACTCCCCTTTCTTCTGGGAATTCACACCGTGCGCGACTTGTCGGCTGAAAGCCCTTTGTTCAGCCCAGCCCTCCGCCCGCTCTCCTGGGCGATGCCCCAGCCGCCTGCTCGGGATGCTGCGGAGCATGGGAGCCATTTCACCCTCCCAACTCCTGCCTTCATTTTGCTTGGGCTCTCCTCCATGCTGCAGCACCGAGCCAAGTCACGGCTCATCGCTTCTCGTGTGCGATCTACACCCCTGATGTACTGCGGCTGAACCGGATGGTTTCTGAGCACTGCCATCCTACACCCATTGTAATGAATCACGTCAGCCGGCCGCACGGAGCTGGTTATCTGCTGGGGGCTGGCAACCCACCTCCCCTCAGCACAGATGCCGGATCCTACCCGACAGACAGCCATCGCGCCTACCGTGTCACCGCGAGCTCATCATGGGGCTGGCTGGGACACGCAGCCGGCACCCAACGAAAGGTCATGGCATTTCGCCCTGCCAGATTTTAACCTGTCTTACTGCAGCCAGGGCTGCACATCTGACTGAGACGTGGGAGCTACACACAAAGCACTAGGAAAGCAGATGAAGACATTGTGATAAGGTGTCCACATATTTACTACTTCTTTTAAGGGACCAAAACTGTCCTATTTTGCTTTTTTAACTAGCTGTAGGGAAATCTTGCCTTTACGTGAAACAGCCAGATATGTAATCAGAATACAACAGAAAAAATTACCAATATGTGATGCAGACTTTTCAGTTCCTTGACATTTATGACAATAACCTTATTTCTGCTGGCTTACAGTTGTCAAAAACTAATGAAAGCCAATGGTAATGGTAGCTAACGAAAGAGCTACTTCTTGAAAACAAGTTTGATGCTGCAAAATACAGCTTACAGAGGAAAGGGCAAGTTACTAATATACCAAATTAATTAAGAGAGAGACTTGTAGCTCCTTGGACTTTGGATAAATAGTCATCGAAGAACTTGCAGAAAATGATGGTGTTCAGTCATTACCAGGCTGGAGGGTGTTCAGTCCAGTATTCCTGATTTTGATAAGCTTGATGTCTGCTGATACTTAGTAACTACACAATCAATATTTTAGCCTTATTTTTAAAAGTTCAGGATTAACAAGCACAGAAAGAGACTTTTTTGGTGCCAACTTTAAAGTTGAAAAATACAGTTATTATATGCCTAAATCAAAAAGAGGCAGAAGCGAAACCAAGGTCGCTCCTTGGAAAGGGGCCGGAACCACTGCTCAAGGTTTAGGCTCTAACTTTGTGCCTGGGACAGCCGAGCTCAGCTTTCTGCCCTGCAATGCCTCTCCTGTGCGCAGACAGGGGAACAGCGAGGCTCCTCCAACACATCACCCCGCTGCCGTCAAACAACATCGGCAGCACCGCCACCATCATGGGAACAGCAGCAGGAAAAGACCTTGGTGGTCACGTAAAATCTTTCATAATTTTACCCCAAATCATGCCGCCTTCTCAAAGCAATTCCTGGTTCTTGCCTTCGCTAGCTTTTCAGAGGACTATTGACAAAACAGCCTTGGTACTACAGCGGTGGTACCAAGAGCAGACAGACAGCAATAACCCCGCAGCACATGCAGTTGGGTATCTGAATAACACTATACTTTCCTCACCTGTCACGTAGATCGATACATCAGAAATCACACCATCTTTCACAACAGTAGGACTTTACAAATGGCATCCAGTGATACCTGGTGGACAAAACCCTGTTCTCAACTCACTAGTGGCCACAACAGTGAGAAGGGCTCGAGTTCCTCAGCCTTAGCGAAGAACGAGCGCCCGGGCAGCAGCCAGCCGTGCGGGAATTCAGCACTCGCTGCCTTCCTGGCAGCCTGCACCTTACGTATGCAGGGGTCTGCAGCAGGTGAAACATTGGACAAGCAATTTACACTTCATTTTTACTCAGAAAATGATGAAATTAACATAAAACTTAGGGGACTGCTACGCAAGCAGCAGTGATTAACGCCTCAGTTTGGAGAGATTACGTCAGGCTTTCTGGGGTCTGAATAAGCTACAGGAGCTCAAAGGAGGAGAGGAGACCAAATCGTGACATATAAAGAAACAGGGCTCCAAATCGTCCCCAAACTCCCATTCTGACCATTTCACCTGCTGCAGCCTCACGGTCACCTCCAAGCTGGAGGTGCATTTCCACCAGCAGCCATCCTGCCCCCGTCCCGGCTGCAGTGCAGTGGCCGTGTCGCTGAGGCGGGAGCCGGACAGGCGAGGAGGCATCGTCCCCATGCTGACGCCTGTCATCCTGTCAGCCTTGACCTTCAGGCTGTCCTCAGCATCCGCACCGCAGCCCGCCTGCACTTCCCCGCTGACTGCGAGCGACTGTTGTCTCACTGCCTGACCTTATGCAAACACGATACAAACAGACAGCCCACCTCAGCTCCATCACTGTCTGCTGCTAATACAGGAGATTGATAGCCACATGAAATTATCTCCCCGCTCGACCTTCATTACCGGGTGGCAGATTCTGACTGACAGCCAACCTCATTCCGGGGAAAGCTAAACCACCCATTTGTTTTTTTTTTTTACTGTCTAAAAGTGAAGGAACTTCCTTTTGTAAAGAAAATCAACACTTTCTCGGTTTCAACAGAAAAAGAAGACTTTGTTAAACAGAAAAACGTCTCAGAACTTGACTCTTTCCCAGACCACCATGCATACCAATGGCAATACAATGCACGGCTGCTGCAAGAGCCCGTGTCAGACGCTGTGCTGGGTCCCGGGGCAGGTGTGCTCCCACCTCGACAAATCTTACATGGAACATTTTCAGCTCCACCATGAGCTATAGGTTTCCTGGGGAGAGCATGGCCAGTCCTAAGGCAACGAGCAACGTATGGACATGGCAGGTGGGAGGAAGGGATGTAGCTATAGCGAACCCAGCTTTACACACGTCGCAACTGCCAGTAAGGACTGCATGGGTAAATATTGGCTTTCTGTCACTCTCTGCCAGCCAGCTCACAAATGCATGATGCATGTGGTTTAAGCAGCTTTCTGAAAAGAAATCGTGACTCTTCCACTCGGATATTCCTATTTCTTATAGCAGACACGCAAGATACAGAGTCATGTTTTCCCTCAGACCCCCTGTGGTCCCATTTTATGACCTTCCTATGGCAGAAGCCAGAAAGCACTCCCCGCGGGCTCCGTACCCAGCTGCTGGGCGTTACGCAGAGCCTGCCCTCGGTGGGAATGTGCAACGCCGCAGCCTCGCAGCTCCAGCACCGACCCTCCTGCAGTCCCCAGGCAACACAGACGTGGCAGTGACCACGAAGGAATAGGAACCTTCAGCCTTTCGATGTGACGTCAACCATCAGCTAAAGACAGCTAAGTCATAGCAAAAGTCTCATCCCTTTCTTGGAATATTTTAAATTAATTACTCAAACAGCCCATCCGTGGATGGGCTGCCCCTTTGGCGGTGCCCAGCAGCCCCGCAGCATGGTGCAGCAGCCACGCGCAGCCCTGGGCAGCTGTACGGGCACAGGACTGGGGTCTACATGCCTCACAGGTTTTAGAACAAGACATCTTTTCTGAGCCCACAACTCTCCAGCCCCACAGGGAGAGAATGGAGGCTGTCACCTCAACCAGTACTGTCAGATACCTCCTGCCACCGGCCCCTGATGAAGAGGAGGCTCCAGCTCTGGCTACGCTGGACCCTGTGAGGAGATACACGGGGTAGCCATGACCAGCATCTGACCTCCTCTCTGTTATGAGTCAAAAAGGCTTTGAACCAGGTCCTATCCCCACAGGAGCCTCCTGGTGGGATGTGCCCTGCCTATGGAAGAGGGGCAATGAGAGCAGCCAGTTTCACTTGCCTGGATGCATCCCTTACATGCCATGCGAGCCATCTCCTAAACACACCTAAAAATCTCAATGCCCTGACCCACCATGGGTCTTGGGTGCCCAAATGCCATCCAACTCCCAGGAGAGTGTATGAGCCGAACGCCGGTGCTGCAGCGGGTCTCCCCGCGCCATGGGGACACAAACTGCCCAGTGTGCTCAGTGACCCAGGAGCCCGGTGCCCTCCACAACACACTTCTGTGCACTGCGCGCTTTCGCTTACCTTTTCGGCTCTGGATTCGGCTGGGATTTGGAATCTTTCCTTTTTTTGGACTCCTTTTTGGAATCCTTTTTTGTCTCCGCTTCAGCGGCAGAGGCATGAGACGCTTTGCCCCCCTCGCCGTCTGCACTTGGCTGTGACCCACCAAGTAATTCTGCCATGTGTTGGCTTTGGGGAGTGATTGAAACGCGGGGGGCAAGGCCAGCAGCAAAAGTGAAAGAAACAAGAAGAAAGCATGAAAAAAACTCAAAATAAAACAAAAGGAAACTAAACTGAAACAACTGAAATCAAATAACAATTGGCAAAGAAGGAACAAACGAGCAAAAGAAAGTCAGAACTAAAAAAGAAACTAAGGAAGCAGGAACTCGGTTTCCATGACAAGATGTATGAAAGTAACTGCAAAAGCAAGCGGCAGCCTTGCAACATGAAACCTGGGCAATGCGTGTCATAATTTGGGATGGTATTTACCAGAGGCTTTATGAAAATACGTTATTATTTTACAACATTCCTTTCTTTCAGCAGCATATGCAGATAGAGAGCGGTATCTCAAAGTATATAATACAACTTCACAGAAAAAAAGCAGCAGAAGAAGCTGCAATATATGCTACAGCTGTCAACAAAATATATAGAAAAGGAAAAAGTGCAGCTTCAGTTCCTCCCATCAAAGGTCTGCCACATTTGCAAGAAAGGAACGGGCTACTTCTGAAATTGAAATTGCTTTGCCACAGAGCGAGATAAAATTTTCAGTTATGTCTAAGCAATCTCTGAACTGACGTCACGTGGACTGTAAATGAGACATGGGTGCCCGAGGGCTTAAAGCCCTTCTGAACACTGAAGTTTGATACTGCTGCAAATTTCACTGCTGCAACTTGTCAGATCCTCTCGCACAGCAATTGAATCAGCACAGCGTATCGTTTACTTCTATTTATTCAGCCCGTGACAGTCACATGTACTTCAACTCTGTCTTGTCCAGAACTGCATCCAGCAGGTGCCTGCGTAAGAAAGTTAAACCCCCTCACTTCTGGATCCTCTACGTGCATTTCTATTGCTTACATTAAACAAGCAACGAAACAAACAAACAAACCGACTATGCCACTAGAAGCGCTGCTGCCAAACATCCACTGTGAAAACAAATTGGGGACTGTTGTGCATTATCCAAGGAAACCTATATTTGACAAAGTCATCCCTTGCTGGCAGGGAGCTGCTAGCCAAGAAGAATTCCTTACCTGTTGCCATGAACATGTGATGCACAAAAGGCAAAGCTGTAGTGAAGTAAGGTGGGGTCAATCATAGCTCCGTTTTCTGCGCGCTCTAGCAAATCTCTGAGGTAGCAGAGATGTCTGTGACAGCCTCTCACTCCATTACGTGCACAATACTCATCTAGCACAAAGACCTGGCCAGGACTAAACCAGCCCTGTTTAGAAATAAAGAGACTTGATTTTAAATATAAGTTATTAAATACAAAGGCTATCAGATTTGGAGTCGTAGTGGGAAACTGTTCTAAGAAAAGAAATACAAACCTAAGGCTACCTTAAAGGAAAAGGAGAGAGGTCACTCTTAAACAATACAGACTGTATATCATCACCCAAACACAGCATGTACTCAGTGCAACTGTTAACAAAAACATATCATGCTACCATTAAAGGGAAATGCCATTTAAAACGCTGAAAAGTTAGGCCAATTCATGTCAGTGCCTAGCAAAAAAAGAAAAAAAAAAAAAAAAGAAAAAGAAAAAAGACTTACACCTTTAAGAGATGACAGAGGTTTGGTTATTTAAACAATGTGAAACAGTAATCTCATTTTGGGGATGGGATTGTACATTCGGCCAGCAGCAAGAAGACTGATCTGGGGGAGAGCACGGAGGATTACACTGAATAATGACTTCTCTCACATCTGGCCGCAGGAATGTCCTGCGGAAGCAGGAGGGCAGCTCTGTAGCATCAGAAAGGGATGCTTCCCATCATCCTTATTGCGTACCGCTGGCGACACGCTTTGCCATCGACCACCTCCTCGGCATCAAAGCAAAGGGAAGCTCTGCCATCACGAGCAGGGTTTCTTTACACATCCAAAACCCTCAGACTATTCCTGTCTGTCAGTCCTGAGGGCCTGGCGACACACAGCTTGTGGTGCAACATCTGGGCTCCCGAGGAGGACACCCTTCCCCGCGGAGGGCTTGCTCCGATGAACGTCCTGGGACAGCCGAAGAGGAACGCGCCTCTGCTTTCGGGAAAGGCGCTAGTGAGAACAAGAATAATCTTGTAGATTGCTTTTCAAAATGCTGCAAAACCGTCAATATTTACATGGAAATTTGGGTGCTAAACAATTGCTAAGACGCAGCTCTGGAATGCATCAAGCTGCAAAATCTTTCATCGTTTAATTGAAAAGTTCCTGCAGCGGGCGGGAGAGTAGTTGAGGCAGAGCACTGCCCCTATAGGCAACTTCTTTGCCACCCCATCTGTTACCCCAAATGCTACATCTTAGAAACAACACTGCTGTGAAAGATTAAAATATATTTTCTACCACTCAGATGACACCAAATCTTTTCTAGATGCCAAAATAGCTGCTTTGAAAAGAGTTGAAGAAATATCAATTAAGAGCTCAAAGACATAGAGAAGGATTTGCTCATCCTTATTGGGCCAACTCCAAAACAGATTGAGAAAAGAATTAAAATAATGAGGGGAAAATGATAGATATAGGGAGTAGCTACAGTGCTGGGATCACTAGAAGTGCACATTTCAAAATGAAGACACAGAACAATGCAGATGGGACAGCACTCTGGAAGGCTATTTTTTGGGAGGGGTATATTTGCCTTCACTGCTTTTAATGGTATTTTTGTTTGCTTTTTGGTTGGTAGTATTGTGCTTGATTCTAGATTACTTTGCCTGTTTGTTACATCCTCGGACCATCTCATCACCTTGCCTCTCTTCACACAAGTCTTTGGTGATCAGGCATGGTGAAAATATGGAAATGCTGGGATTGCTCTGCGATAGAAAGATGTGTGCATTTGGTTACTGGGGTAGAAATACAGTTGGAATTGTTATATTCACCCAACACATACAAAGGACTCAGTCTTCCTTGTGGGGTGAAATCTTGGCTCTACTGACATCAACAGGAGGGCTGGCACTAATTTCATCAGAGCCGAGTATCAAGCCCAGAGTTTGGGGCAAAGGAAGCAGAAGGCTGGACCCAGCAATCTGGGGCACCCCACACTGCTCCCCTGCAAAAGGGTCTGAGAAGTGCTGGCCCTCAGGTGGACCGAAGGGATGGGGGCAAACACTCAAGACTGCTGCCGAGGCTCAGTGAGGGGAAGCGTGAGCAGAAGCTCAGAGGTTCAGTGATGAGCCTCATACCTCGTGAGAGCACAGGCAAGCAGACTATGAGTGGAGAGATCCAGAGCCCAGGAGGACCAGGTGGTCTTCTTTTGCATGCCAGAGGTAGGAAATAAAAAACCTGCTGCTGAATGTGCCTCCAAAGGAGCAGTACATGCTGCTCCCCACAGCCCCAGAAAAAAATCTAAGATTTGATGAAAGCTGGTATTCAGAAAGCCCACCACATCTTCAGGCAGATCCTGGCTCTTGATTGAGATTTGCTTGGCACAACCAGCTGACAAGCAGCCAGTCCGGCAAACGCAGCTGATGGTGTTGACACAGCGGTGTCTCTCGCCAGTGCAGGCAGGTGTAGCTCAGTGTGATCTCCCACATGGTCTTCAATGGCATGAGGAAACCTGGCGGGGACCATGGAGGAAGGCTGCAGAGCACAGGGAGCTCGACTGACCATGTTCAACAAGCTGGACTGCACGGAGAAGAGGACATGTGTCCCAAGCACCAGCAGGGAGTGCAATAGTAACTTCGGAGCTGGGTAAAGCAAAACTTGGTCAGGCCTGGTGAAACACTGGCAATTCTTCTAATGGCAAATGCAGTTTTTGCAAAAACCAGAATTTTGGAGACAAAATTTTCACTTTTCAGTAGCTGAGCTTTCCCATTTACCGCAGGAAAACTGAAAGAATTTCATTTTGGTGGCCCACTTCATGGACCTGACTCACATCACCTGAGCTAGTTTGGGCACTCTGGAAGACCACCTTTCCTCGGTACATGCCATGTTGTATATGTGAATCCAACGATGCTGACACATCATGCACAGTAGAGCTCCAGCAGGGACCCAGCTGCGGGTGCTGGCAGTGGGTGGGAAGTCCTGGGAAGAGCTGAAGGGCAGTCTCCGAAAGAATGCACGCATCCAAGTGTGGGGTCCACACTAAACTGGAAGAGCTGCATACTCTTCCCAAAAGTCCAGGAAGAGCTGTGACTGCCACTGTGCTACAGTTTGCGGACGATGGGCAGGAGCCCTCAGCAAGCTTTGCAGGCAAGGCTCTTCCCCTTCCCCAGCGCAGTGCTCTCTGCCAGCAAACATCACTTCTGCCACAGCCGAGATGAGTCAGCCAGCCTGTTTGTTTTCATAGGGATGCCTGGCTCAGCCAGCAAGTGGGCTTGCAATAACATTGTTTAACCTGGTTCCACAGAAAGGAGGCAACGCCGAGTTATCCTCTGTGTCAGGGGAAGCCACTGTGTCTGGGTAAGTCTTCCCTGGCACCTCCACATCCACCTTTGAAAACAAGAAGAGGCGCGACGAGGCAAAACTCTGTGGGACCATGCAAGCATGGCAATGTCCCATAGGGAGAACAACAACTGCCCAGTGGTACATGGAGTGGACAGAGCGGGCTCCCCACGCACCCGCAGCTTGCCCAGGCAAGCCAGAGCAGGGGTATCACCAACATCCCAAAGCCACAGCAAGAGCAATGGGAGCTCTTTGCAGTTGAACTCAAATTTTGAGGTCAGTCTGGTATTTTATGCCGTAATCGGGACAAAACCATAGTAAAATAAGTACAGCAGCAAGTGAAATCCAAGCATAGGTGAACGCAGGCCATTATTCTCTTCTTTATAACACTCTGCAATGGGTGATTTGAAAGGAGATGGTTATTTGGTGATGCTCTGCTCTGAAGAAGCACAAGTCTTGGTGCTGAGGGGAGCTCCACCACTCCGGTAGCTTCTAGCAAGGGCCTAAACATCACCGTAACAAGCAGAAGTGTGGCTGGTTGGTTTCTTGGAGAGAAACATTGTTAATAACTTTCAGCGATGGCCTTGCACCTCTCCACCAATTCAATGGCCACAGCTCTCCAGCCAGGCCCCAGACTGCACAGAGACAAACCAGCTGCAAGCCAACCTGTCAGACATGCATGGATGGGAATGGTCTTCCTCGGGTCAGCCATGCGTGGGGAGCAGAAGCTGCATGCCAAATTCATTGCCCGCTGGAGCAAATACCTTGGTGGAACTGGTGAGAAACCTGCTGCAGGTCTGACAATGCTCCCACCAAGCCTACATGTACCACTTGGGTATCTGTGGGTAAAGTGCACGCTGCAGCCTTCCCCCCAGCCCATCCTTACCTCAGGGGACGTCCACAACCGTTCCTCCTACCCTGCCTCTCATCAGGACGGTGACAACTCACTACCACTAATGGCATTTACTGGATCTTAGCCTTTCTGAGGAGACCAGCCCCTGCATGTGGTGCAAGGAGCAGAGCAGGAGAGAGGAGCACCATGGTGGAGGGGACGTGGAGGACAGGATTTGGGGCTGACAGCCTCGCTGCTACCTGCTCAGTTGTGTTCCTGGGTTGCTGCTTTTAACAGCAAGCCACGCGAGAGCCCCAGCTCCCGGGACTGCACAGCTGGCAAAGGATGAAGCCTATCAGCACAGGGTGGTCCTTCTGCTGAGGCAGCTCATGATGACACCCCGGTGTGGAGGTTCCTGTGTGACACTAGGAGGCTGGCAGGTCAGGATCTGTCCCATGCCACATTCAGGACAGGACCTCCATTTCAGGGCCCTCTGGAAAGGCTTCATCCTGTTGTGTTTTCAAAAACTAAGAGTCTTTTCATCCTCCTCAATGAAACTGCTAAAAATGAATGGTTCAAGTTGTATTGTTAGAGGTTATTTGTCGTTTAAACCCTCACAGTGTCTAAGAGCCCCCGAGCACTGCGCCCCAGCCAAAGGCTAGAAACTGTCCTGGAGCATCTCAGTGCCACTGTCCTATAGACCGTGTTACACAGCAGTGGGCCGAGAGCTGCAGCCTGCGCTTATGAGAATAATCAGGACGGGCATGGGACTGTATCAGCACGGACAGACTGCAGCATCACTGCAGTTATCCATCTAGGCCCATCTGTTACCTGCTTGGGATCCCTGCTCATAAAGAGACACAAAGCTGGGCCACAGTTATTCTTGGTGGGACTCCATTGACACGGGAGGCGGTACCAGACCGTCATCTTTCCCCTGTTCTTTCATCCAGAAGACTCTGGAAGGCAGTGCGGGAGGCTGCAAAACACTGCGCTCTACTTCGCATCCCCACACTGGCGTTTGTCTTTGCAGGAAGAAACATTTTAAGCATTGCAAACAGAAACGATAAAGACAGTGCAACTGGAGAAGAACAGCAGTCAGCTCACTGCAAGTAGCCTCTCAAAAGAAAATAACTCTGGGCCAAATTCAAACCTGGTGTAAACAGAAGTCAATCTTCCAGCAACAGTGGGATTAGCCCCCACTCGCACTAGCTTTGACTTTGCTGCTTGATGTTTATATCACTAGAGACCAAAGAATATACTTGCCAGACAAGAATAGGAATCATTAAGTCTGTGGTCCAAAGTGAGGCGCTGAACCATCTCAAAGAGTGAAGCGTGGTCAAAGTTACAGGGATTGGAAGAGATAAATTCATCCATGCCATGCTTTTGAGCTCTATCTGCATCTGTTCATTTATACATATAGAGAAAGACACCATTTAGAGAGATATAAGACATTTTAGTTGACAAATACAACAGAAAAAAATATACAGTATGAAGCATGAAAGCTAAATATCTCCTCTTCCCTACATTGCCATTAACTTTTCTCTTTGCAGGCTATACAGTACTCTTTTTACCTCCCATTGTCAACTTGCATCAGTTATGGACTATCTTACTGCATTTAGGCAAAAGATTTTAGAATTAACGTCTTGTCAACTGCTCATTATAAGTGCATTTATTCTGTACTTAAAACCAGAACACAAACCCAAGAACTTACTCTGTATCTTACAATATGCTATGAGTTAACAGAATTCTAGCTCACAGAAGTAAATTAGCTCCTATTTAGATAGTTGCAGTTAATTATAATAGATTCTGCCATTCTAATGAAGTTACAGCTGTAGCATTTTTCTCTACATTTACTAGGTTTTCTAGGTATCACACCAGTTACGTTGTTCCTTACCCAAATGCCAATGTTTGGCTCCCCATGGTAATTTTTTTTTTTCCTAATGGCAACTTTAAATGCTACCTCACCGAAATAAAAAGATGCTCTTTTAAGCATCGCTAAGAAGTTAAATTGATATATAGTTCGTTGTCACTGAGGCAGTAACCCGCTAGTGTGCTGGAGCTGCCAGTCATCCCGACAGAGGGACTGAATTTCCTCTGCCTGGATTACGAGCTGCCATTTTTGGGTGAATTAACAGCCTCAACGTATTCACACTTCTCTGCTTTGGGTGACGTTTATGGGCACTAACTCCTAGGGGCTAATTAATTAATCTCAACATGGTTAACTAAAAATACACCAAATTCAGCAGTTGAAATGAAGCCGCCAAGCCGGCCTGGGTGCGGCCAGCCGGGACCCCGCTGGGAGCAGGCTTTGTTCTACCAGTGGCCGGGGAATTAAAGGACACCTTTCACTTGGTTTTGTCCGTGCTCAGCTTCCTACTATATGGGTTCTTGCCAAATCCTCCACAAAGAAAATAGGATTTAAATCCTTCCCCTGTTTATAGCCTCCTAGGGGAACTGGGTGGCCTTGAAACAATGTGGCTGAAAGGACAGAAAAATGCAGTTTTCCGCAATAGTAGTAGTATATGGTAACTGTATTTGTTTTAAAACAAAATCCCCCTTCACCAGAAGAACCAAAAATCCTTAATTAAAAATAACGAGCAAAATAAAAAAAAATATAAAAAAGAGCTTTACATGATAATGATACAGTGTTCTTTTATATATGTTGTACTATTTAATATTAAGCTGTGAAGGATGGTATGTCTTCCTAAATACCTCGTTCATGTCTGTGCTCTCAGATATTACTGATCATTGGAAGCAATCTTTACATTTTCTGTATAGTCTGTCGTTAGCTATATACAAACTATATAAATAACATCACCCCCTGGAAAGAAATCAGACAAATTAAAACATGCAACATTTCAATTAGCTGCTAGCAATACTTAATTCAGCAATAGCTGGCAATTTTCCTCATTAAAACCCTGCTGAATAAACACTGAGGGTTTTTTTCCCTACAGCTGGTTAATTTTTGAGGGTCCACTCCCCTATGTTGCTCCATGTGCCGGGACTTGCTACCTCTGCCCCTCACCCTGGTCCCAGCCCCCCTGCTCTGCTGGCAGCTCCGTGCATCCAGCATGGAGACAAGAAGCTGCCGCCGGTACAGAGCAACGTGGCAGCACAAGTGCTGGCTTGGGGGATAGGGACAAGCTCTCTGACCAGCACATCACCTCCACAGCACCTCTCCAGCATCCCTGGGCATGCAAAGCCCACCTAGCCCTGGGGCTCATGGCACGAGCCAGCTCCTGTCTGTTTTGACAGCTCTCTGCCCCATCGTCCCTGTCCCTTTGGGCCATGATCGATTTGATTACATTCACTCCCAAAGAGTTTGTCTGCTCTGTTTTCAATTCCATCCCTAGCGCCCACAAAATGTTTTAACAGATATTATCAGACTATTTTTAATGGCTTGCTGCTCTGCCCGGCTCCTCGGAGTTGACTGCAAGCTGACAAATTGGCTGGAGGCCTTCATTTGCCAGCTCCGCTCAGAGATTTTATTACTTTTCAATTAGAAGCCCTGATACACTGTCAATCCTCCTGCTCAGCCAACGAGGCTCTGAGAGCTGAGTAAATCAGCTGGAAATTTGAAGAGTCCTCTAGCCCTTTAGCTGGTGAACTTTTTTGAGCATATGTGCTAGAAAGCATGTTTGAAATTAATGGTTTTTACTCCAGCCTAATAAGCTTTTCATCACTTTACGTCCTCTGAGCAAGGTGGGCACAGAGTGGACCTTTGGTCGGTGCAAACCCACAGAAGCTCTGCTGGCTTCCACGGAGCTGAGGGTCTGTCCCAGGCTTTTAAATGATCTCCCTGCTCAAGGCAGGGGCACAGACAGCTCCCTGCCAAGCGTGAGAACAGACACAGTGATTAAACAGCCTTCACAACTGTCCATAATCAGGGGCAAACTTACTTTCATTAATCACTCCGAAGCCACACCTTACTGAGCATCCCACTGGGTGCCTGCCCGCAGGCCCATGTGCCCCAAAACTCCCCACCTCAGAACAACCACCCAAAAAGGAGGCATCAGACATGGTGCTGCACGAGCTCCAGTAATCAAAAAAGTATGAGCCACACTATTTTTGCTCAGTCAGTGGTTTAAAATGTGTGGTTTCTGCCATGGGAAGGAAGATGACCAGCTGTAGCAATGCCTGCAGCAGCCCAGTGCATGGTCAAACCATTTTGCATCGGCAGAGCTGCGGGGCTGGGTGGGTGCACGTCACCCAGCCAGGGGCTAATGCTGGCACGGCAGGAACTGCAGATGTCTTTGGAGAATGATAATACACACATGGAATGTGTGGAATTAAATGGAATAGCTGCTCTGGGCCAGATGCTTAAAATTCTTAAGAATAACTAGGAGCAGTTTAAAAAGGACACTCATACATTAAACTCACCTTCCCTTAATTAGAAAATAAACACCCCCTGCAACCTGCAATTTATTTTTGCATTTTGATTTTTCCAATGGACTTGCTTTTAAGAATGAAATTTAGGAATCAAATGATGGCGAGAGCATTAACCTTCCTAGGCAACACAAAAAGAAAAGGACAGACCTAAATATCAGCTCCAGACAGCTGATCTGTGATTTAAAATACTGCCAACATCTGCATATTAAATAGATTTTATATATAAACTACCCTCTTTCAAAATGGCTTGTACAGTTTGAATGAGATTTAAAACAAAGTACAAAATGAGAATGGCTAATACTCATACCCAAACTGTACAGCTAATTTGTAAGTACTTTAAATTAATTGTTTCGGTCAAATACGGATGCTTTTTTGACCCTGCTCTGCTATTCTAGCTAAAAAGAAAGAGGAAACCCAAGAAAGAAAGTTATATGATGCTCCAGTAATTTACAATCCCTTCCCAAGGTGCTGTGCCAAGCTTGCTGGTGCTTCTTTGTTCGGGGCCCCAGCCAAAATGCTGCTGCAGGCCCACAAAAGTTATCTTACATATTTAGACAAGCTGCACAGAACTGCAGCTGAAAGGCGTTCGATGGTGGTCTCGGAAGGGAGGTTGCCCGCGGAGGTACATGGGCAGCAGAGACTCCACGAACCTTTCTTCTGGAAAATTGCAGACTGGCCTTTTATATTGCACTTGGTCACCTACATTACGGTCTTTTTTTTAATGCTGCTGGGTTTATTTTGATCATTTTTATCCAGTTTGCATTTTATCCTGACTCCATTAACTAGCCCCCTGTCACACACGCACTCCCTACAAGTGTTTGAAATCAGAGTCTTAAAAATCTGCCAGTGTCGGGAACACAAAGATTTCAACAGCAACAACAACAACGACGACGATGAAAACCAAATGACTGTCCCACCATTTGGTCCTCCGAGGGCTGTATTTCTCTTTATCTAACTGTTATTTAAAAAGGAAGAGACAAAACAGTCATATCTCTATTTTTTTCCCCCCAAACACATTTCCCTGCCCTCTGTGTTTCTTTTGCTCCAGCAATAATTTTGGCAGATTTTGCTCTGAGAGCGGTGAAGTTAATAGTGGGGGACAAGCTCCATAAAAGAATTCTTGTTATAAAAGGCTTTAGGTAGCCATTTTATTGTAAGAATTTCTTACTCCAGATTTCTTTCTTTTGGTTAATGAGTGACTTTGTTTTAGTACCAAAGGCAACTGAACATCCAGTAAATTTTACGACACATTTGCTTATTAAAAACAAAACAAAAAAACCCAACAAACAAAAAAACCAAACAACTGTAAATTAAAAGGTGACTTTGTATCTTACTCATCTGGAAAATGTGTGCTTGTCATATCTGCTTGACATTACAAGAATGAAGATGTGGTTTGGACAGTAACAAACAATGACACTAGTCAACCTCATCAGGAGACATGAAATAAAGGAATGACAATGATTGATGGCAGCTATTCATTTAGAGATATTTCTAGAAAACTCTTTGCTGGCCTGGCCGGGCAGAGTGGGAGAAGTTTTCCAGCCTGTGCGATGCTCGCCGGCAATGCACGGCGGCGGGCAGGTGACAGTGTGCCCACCACGATCTGCCGCGCTCGGCTGCGCGCTCCCAGGGGCGGCCCGGTCCCCTCCTGCTCTCGCCACTTAAACGGAGCTAACGGACACGCTTGGGCTGCAACTCGTTAAAGAAATACCCAGAGGAAGCACCTAGAAACCTCATTTTGTTCGGCCATGTGGAGCGAGAGGCTTTACTAGCAAACACTCGCGCTCTGGAGGGGGGAAAAAACCCCAAAACACCGTTCTGGGACGGCAAATGTCAGGCTGTTGATCATGAGCGAGCTGCTGGCAGTGCTGGCTGGTGACTTACCAAGTCCCCTCCTCGCCGTGCACTACAGCATTGCCACCTCTGCAAAACGATACGTGTGTCCCCCTCTGTGTGTCCCTGCGTGGGTGCCTGGGGCTCTGCAAACCTCCTCCCTGCGATGAGCTGTGGCCGCTGCAGCAGGCTGAACTCGCCTCTCAGCTGGACAGCTAAGAGCTTTTTTTTTTTTTTTTTTCTTCATATTACTCCGCGTTAGAAGATAGCTTTAAATTTAATTGGCTGTTTATTCCTGTGTTTTATGGTTTTTCCCCTGCTGCAAACAAATTCTTTTCTGCTTGAGTTACAATTTTAATAAACGATTATGAATGCTCCTGTAAATCACCAGACACACTAGGCACTGAATTGAAATCTAACTTATCTAATGTTTGGTAGTTAAATGAGGAAGAATTTGTCATATGCACTTACATAATTCCTTGTGTGGCAAGTTAAAAACACAGTTTTAGAACAGCTATTTAGAATATAAAACATTGTTTCACAGCATTTTTATAACTATTTAAAAGTATTTTGAATTAGATAGCTGCAGAAACCTGTGAATTTGTATGTCATAAGTTAGAGGCTCATGCTTCTTAAAGCACGTAGAAGTGATTTACAGGCTAGTTTTAAATTCATGCAACTTATGTGAGAACTGAATCAACATTTTAATTCTGCATTCCTGCAACGAAGCATCTGCAAGTTGACAATACAGAAGACACAGCAGCGTTCTCATGATATCTCTAACTATCTAAATAAAAATAAAGCAATTAAAGCACAAAACTAATAATCTAATAGGATAGCAGTGCATTGTAGTGCAAATACATGTAATGTTGCCAGACCCAAGTTCATTCATTCATTCACTCTTTCTTTCTTTCTTTCAAAGTGGCAAAAATCTGTATTTCCATAAAATTATGATTTTTTTTTTTTTGGTGGTAAAGTCTGATAAGAATCCTCTTTGGAAATCCAAACATTTAGAAAAGAAAAAAAAGAAAGAAAAAAGAAAGTGTCTGCTGAGAAGGAATTCTGCCTGCTACCCAGGGGTATGTTTATACACACGCACATACTCACACACAGAAAAAAAAGAAGAAAAAAGAAACAAAAGAAGGAAGAAGAGGAAAAAAAAAAAAAAAAAAAAGTCTTGTTTGATGGCCAGGAGGGATGACACCGCCTGTTCCTTCTCATAATTGCATTCAGATACTCCGGATACATATTTGCCAGCTCTCATGACCCACTGATGCTATTCCCTCCTAAGGAAAGCAGGCACTCACCAGGTATTAGAGAAGCAGCTTACAACATCAATAAAGGATTTGTATCGGCTGTATTTAAGGCTGAACAAAGACTAAGGAGAAACTCTTTTACAGCACCAGTTTGGGCTTTTGTCTTTTCCAAAGTAGGTATTCCAGTGGGAAAATGTAAAATAGTAATTCCCCTGGCTTATACTTTTGCAAGCATTGCTTTGATTGGTGACTGAGACCCACGCAAAAACGCTAATTTTTGATAATTTGGGGGGAACAGCAGCACCCCTTTGTGACTAATGTATTTAAGTTGGAGTGGGTCAGCACTCCAAACCCGGGGTGACCCAGAGAGCTGTTGCTTGCTGCCGAAATCATCCCCTACTGAGTTTACGGGAGAGGGAACTATCACACCTCGACGATTCAGACTTATTTTCACAAGGCACATGTGGAGGGTTTTTTTGGGGGGGCTTCTGTGGAGTCCTGCACCTCGTTTAGGTTTCTCAGGGTCTCCTGCCCTACCTTTCTATGCTGTGAGGTGTCCACGGTTAGCCCCGCACGCTGGTGTGCTACACCAGGCTAATCATCAGCACGGAGAGAAAGGATATTGTCAGAGTGCAAAATGATCTGTTTTCAGGCAGAAAGCAGTCAACTAGATGTAAATTCCATGAAACAAAAGAAGGTATTATTTACAGTTTTATTGTGATGTTAATTAATATTTACATCTCGGAATGAAAAATAGAAATGTTAATGATTGGCTTTGCTAAGAGGATCACTTGATGCCAATGTGAAAGCCAGGGAGAGAAGGCAATTATGCAAACATCACATGCATCCCAATTTCAGTATGGAAACTTACATTTCAAACCTCAATTCAGGAAAATAACATGGAAAGTTTGTACTACAAAATCTAAACATGAGAAAGATTTAAGAGAAAAAAAAAAAGCACATTGCATATGTCAGATAATCTAGTCTGATTATCTGAGCTGTGCTAGCTACAGGGAAGCACTTACCCTTGAGTCCAGCTAGAAGTTAGCAGGGTAAGAAGGAACAAACCAGAATAACATAAAGACTAGCAACAAGGCTCAGGAAAGCAGACAGGAGCCCTAACCTAGCAGCTAAATATTTGGGTTCAAGCAAAGAATGAAAAAGAAACTTAAAGAAAAATCAAACCAACTAAAAAAAACAAAACACAACAACAACCACTTACAGCTGAAAATTTCTTAAGCAGCTCAATAAACCTCGCTACTTATTATGGGGGAACAAATCATTACAAATTCTCAAAACAACCAACTCTTTGTATATGGTGTGATTAACAGTCATTAAATATAAACAGACATTAAAAAATGAAATATAACCACAAGTGATACGTAAAACAAGTACGGACCAATCTTTCATGTTAAAAAGCATAACGTTTCACAAATAATAATAAAAAAAAGAACATTGAGCATGTTTGGGAATTTTGTTTGATGCATCACTAACACAGAACGAACAAAGATTGGTGCTTTCAGACAAGTGACCACTTTTATGAAGCTTAAATATTGCCAAAAGGTGTAATATGTATTGGCAGCATTATTGACTATAATACTGTGCATGATTTCAACAGTAAACAAGAACAGTTTTGGGTTTTTTCTTTTATAATGCGAACATTGGAGAAAAGCACAGCTTTGCGTGAATGGAGTTTTTCTTTGAAATTGTGGCAAAACAAAAAAAGCAAAACTTTTCACTCTAACAGGTATTGTTCACCCACATAAAAGGAATTGTAGAGTCATACAAAAATTAATGAATAGCAGGATCTATTTTTTTTCCAGTACTTAAATTGCAAATAAAATAAACTCCACCCTGGTTCAGAGCTGTCTGTTTACTTCCAAGACAAGTGCTGCTATCAAACTGTGGATGAGAATTTGAGTGCTGCTCGAAGTTGGTGTTTACTAGAGTCAAAAGAAATGGGAACCAATGAATTCACTATTCTCCCAAGTTTCCCCAACAGCAAAATATGTTCTTCTCAAGTTTCTGTTTAACAGACAGCTCCATCACAGGAGCGGAGGGCAGGATTTTTTCTGCATGTGCATGCATGCGCATGTGCCATCTCGGACTGCTACAACATGAAAGCTATAACAACAGTTACTCATCAAATGGCTTAACATTTACTTCTTTGCACATCCTCATTCACCATAGCCTCTAATAAGCACAAAAATTGTGACAGGTATATAAAGATAAATGTACAAGAATAAAATATCTCACAAAAGTCCTTACCTTTCTGCAGGCAAAAAATCCCCAAAAGCCCAAACAACAACAACAAAAAAAACCCCAACAAAAAACTCAAGCCAAAAAACCCCCAATAACAAACCAAGACCCTTTTAAAAATGCAATACTTGATATGTTTGAATTTCAAGACTGAAGGAGCTGAGAAGTGCATTTGTGCATTTAAGACTCCCAACAAGCCATCATGTGTGGCATGCATGACTCACTTCTGCTTCTGATTATTTAACTGCTGTGCCCAATGACTTTTGTAAGGAGCATTGCCACGTACAAACGTTAAAATATGAAAAATGAGTAGCCTTTGCTGCTGAGATGAAGGTGTACTATGGCATGCTGCCCTCATCCTCCTGCAGGATGAAGGTCCTGTGCACAAAGAGCTGTCAGAGGGATCTAGATCCAAGGGAGGAGGAGGAAGGAAGACTTAAGGACAAAATGCAGTAGCCCAGAGGATGCTGAAGTAGGAAGTCATCATCAGACTGATGAGCCGACTGGTTTCCCCCTTCCAGGCTTTGGCACAACACAGCCAAGAGGGTTTCCCAGTGCCTGGCAGCAAAAAAGTGAGCCTGAAGACACCCAGCTTATGGCAAGAACACATTGTGGATGGAAAGAAGGTGATGGCATAAAAACCAGCCGAATTATCTGCACCTGGAGCTGGTATTGGCCTGAGAACAAGCAGAAGAAACTAAGGTCAGATCCTGACCCCCTCAGATGCCCTGCAGGGAACAGGGGGTGAAATCTTGGCTGTTTTCACCAGAAGCAAGGATGAGGGATCCCTGACTCCTGGCAGGTGCATGAGATGGAAAAATCCAGGTCAAACCTGTGGTGTTTCTCTAGCTCTGAGAACAGTCAAGCTGATACAGTCTGCAGGACCATGAGCAGCACAAGTCTCTGGTGGACATGCTGGGCTGTGGTTAGGTGCAGAGGGGACTCCTGGGCTCAGTCACCGACTTCGCTGCTCCCTGGTGAGGACTAGGACAAGCCAGCTGCCCCTTATCCATCCCAGGCAACTAAGCGGGTTGGGGTCAGCTCTCCCCAGGCACACAGCGCTTGGCTCTGCACGGGGACAACACACCCAAAGGTCCACGGTCCCGGGCAGCCCATTTCCTTCCCCCAACTCCTGGCAGACTTTGCTACAGCTGCTGCCAGGCAACTAATGATGTGTCTAGGAAAGGGACCCTTCACCTGACCCCATATATTGGTCTGGCAAAGTGAAAACTCCATGAACATCAGGAATTTACCCAGCAGAAAAATTCTCCAGGCCTGATGCCTGCAAGGATGGGAGAAGACTGGTGGGGAAGGCGTTTCCCCAGTCTAAGTTCTCTCACTGCCCTTGTCCCAATCCATGGGGATCATGCTGGGACAAGCAGGAGCGCATCCTCTTTGCACCAACCACACAGCTAAGAGCATCCTTCAGCATTGCTCGTTAGGAGAGGGAGCCACAAGCAGCATCCCTCTGCCACTCTCCCTCACTACACTTTGCAGGCTTTTAGCATATGAAAAAGCAGCAGTAGAAGGACCTCTGTGTGCTATTTCCAAAACCACTTTGAGTAAACATTCTGGGCAGAGACACATACAATCCCTGGACAGCACAACTCAGCCAGGTCTCGAGGCTGATCACAGCCAGCAAGTGTCTCACTCACAAGAGGCCAATTCCTACCTCCCCTTCTGGCTTTCTGAGAGGTGTCCTTCCTTCCTGACCCCAAACCTTTACACCTTGCACCCCCAGAGCCAGTGACCTGACTTGGATGAACAGGATGAGGGTCACTGAAATGAAAACACTGACTATAGGTTTTACCACGCTGCATCATGCTACTTCTCACAGCAGCAGCAATGCAAGACAGAAGGGAGTCCAAAATATGCAGGCATTTGGAGGACATAAATCAAAAAAAGCAGCAAGCAGAGGTTTTCTGCCGTAACATTGATTGTACATCATCTGTATGTCTTGCATTTTATTTCCTGTACATACTGACATGAAGAAGTGAAATCAATATAAAACACAGGCAAATGATATTGATAAGCAAGGGGCAGATTTTCTGAGTTCCCTACAACAAAACACTCCATAAGAACTTTACAAAGACTATTTTAAATGTTAAAATCTGACTTAATTAGTAGAATTTGCTAATATTTACCGCTTTTCCTTATTTTACTTAGGTTCAACAATGCTAATTCTTAAATTCTGCTGAAACTAGCAAGAACTGCTGCATGTTACATAACAAAGGGGCTCCAGACGTGTGATTGAGACCTTCAAGAAAAATGAGTGAGGAGGCATTTGTGTGGTTTATAATCAAATTACATTTGCAAGACAAAAGAAATTGCTCTAAATTTCAAATTAGGCAAACTGGGTATAACTGCACAGGACATGAAGCATAGCTACGACTTAAAAGATGATTGCTTTAAATTCACATCTAACTGGCCTGCAAAGCAACCTGTTAAAAATACCATATGTTTTCCTACAGTTGAATATTCAACAGGAGACCTCTTTTTGTGTGTGCATTTCATACTTGCAAGATTTGCACCTGTAGTTCTGAGCACGTGATGCGTTTGACAGACAGCTAATGGTGCTAATGAATCGCTCTGATATGGGTGTGCAGTTTATTGTGTGGGGGTAAAGCACGTGTCTGCAGGAAGCAAGCTGGGTCTCAGGCTGTCAGATCCCAGTCTCTCCTCCATCAAGTATTGCACTTTAAAATACTCATTGACAAGTTCCCCAAGGAATTTTGCTTCTTGGGTTTGGTTGTGCTGAACACACAGGTTAACTGCTTCTGGATTCACTGATGTAAAAAGCAGCTTAACGATAATGAAAAAAATTTCATTTCAGAGTCAGAAACATGTATGTGAATATCGATTTACATCAGTGCAGAAAACCTTTCCATCAAAGACTTCTGCCCTCTAGGAGAACTTATTTACTTACAAAATTGAGAGATTGGGGCGTCTAGCTGGGGTACATTTCCTCCTTTAGCATTTAGCTTTTGCACTTGGGTAGGCGGCACAGGTTTGTGAGACTGGCCGGTGGCTCGGTACATGGCTTGGACCCACAGGATACGGTCCTGCTCATCATCACTGGCAAAAATCACCGTGTCTCCTTCCTTCACAGCGTTGAAGAATGCTCTGCCGCCCTCCAAACCTGGCATGGGAGGAAGCAACAATGGAGTTTTGAAGACTCGGAGGCCACCCAGGGGATCTCCCCCAGCTTCCCACCCCATCGCAGCCCCGGGTGCTCCCCAGCCAGCTGCGTGGCCCCCGGCTACTGGCTGAGCTCAGCCCCTCCCCAGCACCAAACTCACCTGCAAGACAGCCCGCCAGGGCACCCTGCACCGCAATCACTAAAACAAGCCCCAACACACGCAGATTAATTGCTTCTCTCACGTACAGCCCCCCTCTGTGCAGGTTCCATGCAAGCGGCACCACTGGAGCCCCATTAAAAATGGGTTTTGAGGGGATGTGGTGGGAGGTTTCCCATTAGGCTGAGTGCATCAGTGCACAACAGGTGCTTGGGTGATGTGCTTATTTGTCTTTGCCCTGGTTCAGCACCCATCTTCCCATCTCCCTAACATGAGAATTAACCTGGAATAAAGGTCTTGGCAACCAACCTCCTGCGTCTTTCTTCGTCTCCTCTGGGGATAACATTATCCAGGGCATGGTGAGCATCACCATGCTCAACGTGTTGCCCCACTGAAATAAAAGAAATGTCGTGCTCCTCCACTTGAAGAAGGGTCTCAACACTCAACAGGTACCTCCAGGTACCAGGAGGCTTTCTGTGCCTGCCCCTTCCACTCACTCGCATCCACCAGAGAGAAAATGGGGCAGGCAAAAATGCTGGGTTGCTCCCATAAATACCTTCTACAATAAAGACAGACATAGCTGCTAACCTTTTATTGAAGGAACAGAATCTGAAGGCACAGGTCAGAATCATTACTCAGTTTGAGCATTCAGATCACTATCAAGTTTTACTGGGATTTAAGCATCTAATTCACTTAGACTCCCCAGAAGAGATGAGCCTTTCCCTCCTCTGGTGCAACTCCTAGCTCAATTCCTTAGATCTATTTATAGTAAAGTCATGCATAGCTAATGATCAGTATAAACACAAACATATTTAGAATAATGCTGATCACAGTTCAGCTGCAAGCAGGGGGGGAGAGAGAGAGAGAGAGGGAGAGAGCACTCCCGTTTGGGAGCCGTACGCGGCGCGGCGAGCCCGAGCACCTGCGGGCACAGCAGCGAGCCGCCAGCCCCCTACCTGGCTGCGGGTCGGTGTAGTCCACAGTGTATCCGTCGAGCTGCAGCAGCTCTTGAGGTTCAGCTTTTTTCTCCCGGTAGCTGCACATAGCAAATGTATATTGACTAACCTGAAGAAAATCACAAAGCTAAGATGGCACCGGGTGATCACGACAAGGCAATGCAAAGCGCTTACAAACACTGTCCGCGGACAGCGTGTTTACGGAGACTGGGGGTGGTGGGGTAATTTTGACGGTCATCACCCATACGAGACAGACTAAACTTTTTACCAGGCTTTTGCAAAGCTCTCTTTTAACACACCCTGCTGCAGCAGGCATCTAATTCTCCGCTTCAGTACGTACAGCGGTTTAATTTCCTCCCAAAGTGGAAGCTCCACGCTTTAAAACCCTCTATCATTCATCCCCAGACAAGTGCAAGAGTGACACCCTGTCACAAACAATGTGAGCTAAATTGCTAGGTGCCAGTCATATTAAAGCAATCTTAAGATCCCACTGATCTCGGCAGTTGTTGTCATCAGTGCTGTAAATGGCAGCTCTCACTCCTCTGAGGTACCATCTGCATGACACGATACATTCAATGTCAAGCTCTTGACGGAAGCCGACTCAGCTGCGGGGGCTCTGCCAGGCTCCCAAATCGCCTTTAGGAGGCCATCAGGCTGCATCAAGACCCGGCGGTACCCGCCGTGCTGCAATCTGGATGGTCAGCGAGCAGCGCATCCAGGGAGGAGAGGAGAGGAGAGGATTCTCCATCCCCCAGGCTAGGAACTCACGGGGAAATTTACTGTCCAATGATTTCAAATGACTTTGTTAAGGTTGTGTCACATCCTGGACGCCTGACGTAATTTTATTCATCTGGACATTTTCTTGACCTCTGGAGGAAACTTTAAAACTCTGGTGGATGGCAATGGATCATGCTCGTCATTTTTTGGAAGTCGGCAGAGATCCTGAAAGACGGGAGAGCTGCTGGGCTGGGGGGATTTTGCCTTCAAATTGCCAAATTGCTTGGCTACAAATACACACGCAGCACCTCTTTTGGTGGCATCTATCGCTAATAAAATGTCATTTATTTAAGTCAGGGGACCCCTCTACTGGCAGAGTGTCTCCCAGTCGGTGCTCGGTTTCTTGCTGCCCTCTACGGGCTTCTGCTAGCTGCCAGCCTGCTCTCAGCAGCCCTGCCTGCACCGTGCCTCCCTCCAGGAACAGCTCCAAAAGCCACCTAAGAATAAACCCTATCATTAACACATTTGTGGGAGTAAGACTAAAAGTGATGCTTTAAGCATCTTGCATCCTCCTTAAAACTACCAGCGCTGACGAAAGATTGACAAGTAACAGACCAATAGCAGGAGCACACCAGTGCAGATTCTATGCTATGAACTTTGAATGCATACCATCGTACCGGCAACACAAAAATTAAAAAGATTAACACGAAGAAATCTAAAAATAACCCAGTGCCCCACAGCACAACATTCAGACTCCTGCAGCGCTCATTCAGCGGTACTCGCAGTATATTGCTGCCATCTCCTGGAGAAGCTCTTGAATGTGCTTGATTTATGGTAAGATGCTGGAGATCTCAGCTGAGCGGTGAGGATTTGAGGTCTCTGTGTTAGACAGCCTGAACTTCAGGGACTGCGTGATAAATTTAGCTCCTGAAATGAGTCAAGTGCTAACCTACTCTCACATTGATCGAAAACATTAATACAGCTAACGTTTTTTTCTTCTCCTGCACACTCTATAGCGACAGGTAAAACTCATTCAGTATTTCAGTTTCTTCTCCTCTGACCCTGAGCATGAGGTCTGAATTTCAGGCTCTCCTTCACATACAAATAATTCCTGTCATCTTTGGACCCAGAAAATATTCTTCATCCCTATCAATAAGCCAACCATACCGACAGAACAGTAACGTATGAAAACACACGTAGGCATTTCAAAGCTTATACTGCTCACGTTAAGTTATAAACCAGATGCAGACAGTAAGCTCTGGTGGGGCCATCCTGGGACAGAGGAAAAGCAAATTGGTCGCTCCTGTCAGCATCTACATCATTTCCTTGGAAGAAGCTGCTCTACATCACTATTAGAAGAGACCTCTAAGAGAAACCTGCAGGTGAGTCTACGACATCCAGGGCTCATCTGCATTCACGTCTGACTTCTCCTCTACTCACATGGCTCAAGCGCAAAGCTCAGGATTGCCCAGGTGCCTGCTGGCAGGAGTCAGGCGAGGGCCAGGCTGGAGGGAGGAGACAGCTCTCGATGGCCTCTGGAAAGGGTGCCAGCTGTGCCATGCAGGGTGCCTGCACCCAAACAGCTCCACTTACTGACTTCCAGGACTGGCATACCAGCCTGTCTGCCCTGTCCTGCTGCCTAAAGCATTTACTGCTTGTGGTCAGAAAGAAGCTGATGCCCTGGCTACCAGTGCAACGTGGCTGCTTCCATTTACAAGCAGTGGTAAAGCAAAACCTTCTGGAATGCTCGGTATGCCAGTGCTTCCCTGCTGAACAGCACTGTAGGGTCAAGTGGAGACTGCAGCTTGCCTTTCATCAGTCCTCTAAAATACTGTGCTTTACAGAGTCTGCTTTCTGTAGAAGCTTAGAAGTGGCTAGACGAGTGAAACAGTTAATAGCAGAAATTAATCTTACAGCCTGCTGAATTCACACTGAACCATAGCTGAGCACGAGAGTGAGCGAGCAGATGGGATGGGAGAGATGAATGGTTTGAGTAATTGGAAAAAACACAGATACAAAGAGGAAACTGAAGGAAGACAGAGGAGAAATCTCTGCCCAGTGAGGGACAAACTCTCAAAGCAGCTGGGATTTCATCCAGGGACTCGACAAGGGCCAGGAAAGGAGCATCTAAGGAAGCTGAACTGAGCGAAACTAAAAGAAAGGAAATAATCCAAGGCTGCCCTGGCTGGTTCATTACAAAAAAGGGAAAACACTTTGAGAAATAATTACAGACAAAAGAACAGAAGGAAAAGAAAGTGGGGGGAAAAGGAGAAAAAGACAAAGAAATTCAGGAAAGGGGAAGCAGACAGCGGGAGACAAATGCCAAAGTTCACTATTCCCAGGCTGCTAAATTAGATCTGACTTTGTTGGCACTTGACCATATTCTGTCACCAGCTATATAATCCAACTGATTAATAAATACAGTAGATATGTATTAACCAGTCCTGACTTCGTCCTTGTTTTTCCACCAGAGACTCCTGCTCTAGCGAGCACTGCTTTCCCCAGGATCCTGCTCAAACCTGTTAATTGTCATGCCTCACACTCCAAGCCCAGTCATTCACCTCCCCCTTCCTCACTGTTGACATAACACCGCCCCACTTGGGTTAAATTCTTAAATGGACCTTTCCTAGATTAACAGCATGCATTTTGTCCCAAGGGAGAGAAACTGTGCTAAGATACTGCCAGCTGTAATACAGCTTTTCACTTTGATGGGAGACTCTTGTCCTCTGGTTGCAGCTGTATGTTGCCTCCCGAGCCCTTTCCTGACACAAATGAGCAGAGGAAATGATCTAGCTTAAAGTAAAAAAATGTGAAAACAACAATTTTCATATATCAGCATGTCCATTCAGCCCCAAAGAACTGCACACAGCAGTTGTCCTAACCTCCTCCTTCAAGCAGGAGGTGTGCCTGTGTTCTCCATGGGCAGGGCTGTGATGGGAAGCCATCCCGTGTGAGTACAGATGAGACACGCAGGACCCACTGTAGCCAGGTGTAATAAGCTGGGGCGTCTGTTTGAGCAGCAGTTTCCAAACATTTCGTATTTATCATCAACACTCGAGTTTTCTCAAGAATCACTACCTATGCCCAGTTCTCAGCGAGGGTCTAACTGAAAACATGATTTAATATGATTACAGGGACCAGCTACGGGTCATTTACCTTGACTTGTGGACCATAGTCTAGGACCACTGGTGTAGTACACTGCAATTTTGCTGAATTATTTTCAAATTCTGTTGGTTAGCAGACTTACTGAACACTTACTTCGTTTCATTTTCTCCCGAGTCAGCCGAGTTTTGCTAAAAGCAGGAACTGTCACTGTTAGTCTAAATTATAATGACTTCAGGGAGTCTGTCACTAGAACAATAGATCCAGGCGTAGACACTGCAACTGGTTTTAATCTGCAGAGGGTTGATCTGGTTCCAACAACATTCTGCAAACACCATCAGACACAATCAGCCAAAAACTGCTTCAAGCTACTCAGCAGACATGTCATCCAGGTACCATGGAGTGTTACTTCCCATATGCTGCCAGAGCACAGAAATGGGGTTATGACAAGAGAAGAGGAGATTCAGTCTGAAATCTCAATGTAATTAATTCATTTGCCCTTAAGAATCATTATAAGAAATTTCCTATCACAAAGCCAGCAAACCCACCAGAACCAACAATAGTGTGGTTGCCAGTACAGCACATTAGACCTTGCAAAGAATTAATACAAGCTCTGTCAGCTATGAAAAATCCCAGCTCTTGCATGATCAAGGGTCTAATTGGCAAACTGGCTGAAATGCGTGTGCTGTGCTCAGGCAGCTGATATAGCAACTCAGGAAACACTTCTAACATCTTCGATGGATGTACATTTTCTTTTCTAACCAGTCACAGAGAACTTTGCCCTAAACCGCTCCATTGCTTTCGCTTACCCCTGCCACTGGCATTACTGTTGCCTTTACGAAGCATTTTCCTCACTTGTGATGCTGCGGACCATTTCCATCCAAGCTCAGGGCCATATTCTGCCATCACTTTCACACTGCATATCTCAGGATTTAAAATTAGGCAAGTAACGAGTCTCTGCCATGTAATTTACATCTAATCAGTATTCTGCTCTTCTGCTGCTCATCTCAAAGGGTGTCTACGAGAAGGGTGGGCAGCGTGCAGAGAGGACTGCGATTCATTCGGAAGAGAAAACTATCCCTTCCTAACGCACGGGTGCATGCTGGAGGAGCATATGCACCGGCTCTGCCAGCCGCGCCATGCTGCAAACCTTCCCCAGGGGACTGAACCAAGTCCACCCAGCACTGCCTGTGCTGGAGAGGTGCAGCCCAGTTCCAGAAATGGCACAAAGGAACCGCTTTCACCCACTACACCCAAACAAATCACCTCCACTCCTCTACAACCCTCGCAGCTACAGACACAGAAGGTGCGAGGGATTATTCCACCCAAATTACAAGGCAGTTATTGCTCCTTTCCCCTCCTCTACAGGCCTTACACAAGCCAAGTAGCAGTGGAAATGCTCCCCCCAGAGCTCCTTTTTCTGCATACGCACGCAAAGCCTCCGTTCATACCAGCGAGGCATCGCTGACACAAAAGAGACAAACTGCCATCAACACCTTCCTCCCTGGTGCCGCCCATGCAGTTTGGCACCTTTGTGCCTTGTTTAGGTGGCTATGAAGAGTTTGAGTATTTATTACCATGAATTGCTTAACAGCTGGTACCAGAAGGCAGAGCAGTACCACCCAATAGCACCGCTTTTGGTGCATCCATCTGAAATGGGGAGAGAGGGGCAGGAGAGGGCACAGGACCGAGAGGAGGAGGAGGTTACTCTGCGAGGGGCAGGAAGGGAAGCAGAGCTGCAATAGAAGACGCTACAGATAAGGGACAAACAAGAGATCAGAAAGGAAATGTTTAGTTATTCACCCAAATATATAGCCTTGGCCTCTTGGCAGTGCCACAGACTGACCAGACCACTATAACCCAAAAGGAGTTTTCATGCTTTGGACTCCATCTCTCTGCAGGAGCCTCCTGACACAGGGGTTGCTCGTTGTCTGTTCTTTACCTAACAGAGCCAGCTCACCTTCCTGTGGGGCTTATTTTCTGTCTGTGGTTTAGCAGAGTTCAGAGCATCCTGGACATCAACACCTTTGCTGCCAATCCCTGCTCATATCAGCACCCATCCTTCGCATTGCATGAAAAGCAAATGACAAACATACGGACAGCAAAGTATTTTTATTCCATCTTTATTGCCTGCTGACATGTTCAATATGCTCCAACTACATCTGAGGGACTGCATAGAGAGTGTTTCTTGTTTATATTTGATGTACAGCAGAACACTTTACATTGCACCAAATGTTGAGCAAACGGTAACATAACGGAGAAGCTGCGGTGGCAGCTGGAATTTCTGAGGTGGGCTACAGAGACTCTCTGGGGGCAAAAGTCTGCTCATCTTATTCAAATGAATTGCTTTTCTGGCCAAATTCCGCTCTTATATGCCAACTGACGAATACAGACCTAGTAACATGAGAAAACATGGAATAACTCTGAGAGCTTCAATTCCACAACAAGCTGAAGAATATATAGCAACTAGAGAAGGAACTGCAACCACACAGAATGGCCAGAAGAAAGGCTCCTTGAGACACACATGGGAATCCATGTCAAACCTGTAAACTCTTGCACAGAAGGCTATCAATAGATACATTTATGGGAGAAGCTATGTTAGGGAAGAGGATTCTCTGATTTGGAGAATCCTTGTTCACAGGGAAAAAGGGATTGAGAACTTGGTCTAGTAGGAATGAATCATCTCCCAGGGAAAAGCAATACTAGTTGCCCTATAGGTGCTCACAGACCACCACAGAACTTTTAACTTCACTTCAGGACATAATACAGGAAACATACAGAGAAAAGCAATCCTTCAGTCCCTGCCCCAGAAGAGGATCGCTGCACACTGTTCCCAAAAGGCTTTTCCTTTTCTATGTTCTTGGCTGCTTCTCACCCAGGAGACACCCCTGTCAGGTGCCAAGTGCCCTGTCTCACCAGGGGCCTGGCAAGCCCCCGCACGGAGGGTGCATTTGGAAACCAGACGCCTGTAGGAATGGATTACACAGATCCTAAACCCATCACTTTTACCTAAATCTAAATACACTGCTTGGGCAGATAAAGGCATCTCCTGGGGCTACTCTATATTAACTCCCACACTTCTGTGGCCATTTGGACCCCATTTGGAGTACAAATCGAGCACTTAAAACTGTCACTGCTGTTTACACTTGGTTATTGGACTAGGTACTCAACTGGTCTCTCCAAATAGGCTCCTACTTACACGGCTCACACACATCGTATAACCCTTTCACTTCCCCAGGATGGATTTTCTCATCTGCCACATAGTTTAGCACTATGGAGACTGGTAGTGATGGACAAACAGAGAATGGGATTAAGTTTCCTACTAGGACAGTTAAACTTGGAGTAATAATTAACTAAAAACAAACTAACCAGTTTACACCAGGTGATTTAAGACCAGAGAAGCCAGCTTTGTAAGGTGGGAGATGGACTGTGTGGACTCCTCTTACTGGCACAGGAAAGTCAACACACCAGCATGGTCCATCCCAAATGTGGAGCCTGGTGCACCTGGTTTACACCATCTCTGTTCTTACACATGGGTGAAATCCTGTCTCTTCTGCAGCAAACCTGCCATCTGCTTTATTGGCTTCACCTTCTGACTTGACCACTTTGGATCTGTGCTGGCACGAGATCTCAGTCTGACTCCACGTTATTCCATCAGAGCACCTCTGTGTTGCTTTCATCACAGGACCCTGCACAAAGCTTTTATTTCTCATACTTGGAGACAACATAGCCTGGGGAACGCAGAGAGGAGGGAGAGAGAGATGGACCCAAGAGGACTCTGTGGCTTTATCGGGCTGGTGTGAAGATGGAGCTGCTCACACTGGGGCCCCTCACTTCTGTGGCCAAGGCAGTGGTTTCAGCTGCACTTGGAAAGGTGAGGGAAGATCTAACACACGGAGTACTGACCAGATCCTTTTAGGTCACAGAGGATATCTGCCCGTTTCCTTGAAATTCTTAATCATGGTCAAATATACAGGTCTACTGAAACTGGAAGGGCAGAAAGTGGAAAAAAGAAAAAAGGGGAAAAGGAAGAAAGTTTGCAAAATGATCAATGAGCGCTGTAGAGAATGAGAGGCAGTAATGAACGTGTAGGCAAGATAAATGTCCAGAACGATACACTGATGCTGACGTAGCCTGTGATGCACCCAAGTACCTCCAGCCAAAACAGACCAAGCTTCCTCCTTGTCTCATTGATTTCTCACTAAAATTGGTTCTCCATTTCACCAAGCATTCATGTGCATCAGGAAACTCACAGCCAGAGGTCTGCAACTGGGATAGCCTTGAGAAGATGTACATGTGTAGGAAAACCCCCATGATTTAACAGACACCCTACGCAGAACCACAGTTCAGCATCAATTACACAGCACTGCAAATGGCCAGAAGACAGACTTAAATTTTTCATGTTGTGATTTAAGATCACTTTTAGTTAAATCTGTTACCTGGACCAGGACAAAGAATCGTTTCTTCCATCTCTTCCAAACATTTTTACCAATGGCCCATAAATACCTAGGAGGAAAGAATAGGTGAATTCAGTACACAAGTTACTATATGTTGTTCTCCTGCTTTTCAGTGTTTTCTTTACACCTAGAAACTGAAGTTAATGCACAAGCAGGAGTAATGACAAGACTCTTAAGCTCTACAGCATTCATGAATGTGTTTATTTCTAGCCTGAACAAATAACCTGCAAAGCAAGTGACATAAAAAGCTCCCAGGGTCTAAACATTACACAGTATTAATTCTCTCTTCCTCTTCGTCTTTCACAACTTGCTCACAATTTAGAAGTGCTTTAATGCAGTGAATAGTTATGACATGGTTGGATGGGGGAAGAATACATTTGCAACAGAAGAATTAAAGGAGCAAACCCCAAAATGTTGCTTTAAGCCTTCACAAAACCGTTTGGCTGAGGGGAGCTGTCAAACAGAGGGACACTTATTCCATCAAAACCAATACCCAGGATCCCAGTATCCACTGGACTGATTAAACCAGGAAACTTCACTGAACAGTTTAAGATTAATTCCTAGAAATTGCTTGGCTACAGATACTCAAGCAAACAGAATAATTTCTAAGGAGGAGTTAATTCACTGTTTTCTACAAAGGAAGGATTAGCTTTTAAAATGAATGTCAAAATCAGCATTTAATCTCTGTGACGAAGTGGCCACTGTGACACTGTAATACGAACACTGGCAAAAATAGTGGCAGAACCAGGCTAATAATAAGCACAAGGACATTATTCAGCATTAATATGTTTTATGTATGATTATAATTACTTTAGTTCTGGCTCAATAAATAGAAAAACAATTCCTTTTTGGAGATGCAGCTATTCTTGGTAGATGTTTAAGCCACAAAACTCCAAGTCATGTTAATGTGGGCACTGGGTCCTTGGCTAGTTCAACAGGGTAATAACTGTCCTTTTTGCTGTTGCCACTAACATCAACAGAAAGATAATCTTAGTTCTGATAGCAAGTACTGTAAACCATATAGTTTTAAGCAGCATCTTGTAAATCAAATGTGAGTTTAAGAAAGCCTGAGAAAAGCCAGGACTGCTCAGCCCTGTTGCTATCAGCTTCGGTCAAGGAAACAAATACAAGTGAACTGTCCTTTCTTGCTTTTGGTGTCTGTGATTGTGGTGGAAAAATTAAACTTCACACGTGGCTATTTGGCTCTGATCTTGAGGAAGAAGAGAAGGAATTAAAAAAAAGGTGAGTGATCCAAACCATCTAATAATGGACTGAATCTAACAAAACATTATGAAAATAAAAATGAAACAAAGTCACTTTCATAGCACCAAAAACATACTGGAGAAAGAGTTAATCAAAACAGTGACTTTCCAGGTCAGCTTCTGTTTTTTAATCACATCCTCAGCTCTGAAGAGCAACCAGGAACGCCTCGGCAATGGTGTTAGCTAGACCTTCCCAAGGATGACCTGATCTGTAATTGCATGGCACAAAGGTGGAAGCCAGGGGTGGTGGTCAGGGAACCCCTTGGCCCCAGATCCTCCAACTTCTGGAGGGGAGAGGTTTATCTTTTAACCTTCCAGATCATTAGTCCTACTCCAGGCAACTGCTTGCTCCAGGCAACTGCTATTTAATTGTGCTGTGTATCTCTGTATAAATAATGATGATTGCACTGGAGTTTATTTCAGGCAGAAGGTGCACTGTACTTTTGGTTCTGAGAAGTCAATACAGGGAAACACAGAATAACTTAGGAAATTATACCATTCTCAGTAAGAGAGGCAGTTCACCTATTATTTCCTTAAGGGGGAAAAAATAATAACCTAGCAATTTCCGGAGGAATACTGTTCAAAATTTAAACCGTTTGGCTGACATGCATTAAAAAGACTCTGCTAAGAATATGGAAAGTGCAATATGAATGACTGAACTAATGCCATTTTTATATTTATCTTTCTTTTGACCTCCTCTGAACTTGAGAGAGTTTATCTTCCAGAATCTTAAGAGAAGTTTTGTAGTGCACATTCAAAACAAATTGAGTTCAGATAGAGACAAGCATTTACCCGGAGTGTTTCATGTTTTGAGGCTTATCCATTCGCACGGCAAGCTTGATCTTCAGGTCTTGATCCGGGCAGTTTTTGGAAACAGTCATTTTGTGCCACTCTGATTGCTTTGGGCTATTGGGAGTAGGGTGGAGAACGACCTGCAAGCGTTGAAATCAACAATGTTTAAGGGAAAAACTATTCACAAAATGGGTTTTAACAGGGAACAAAAGCACATCGGATGAGCTACTTTTGCCCTAAAAGTCAGTCTGGAAACTTCTACTCACATCAGTGAGGATGGCCTTTTATTGCTTTTTTTAAAGCACAGCTTATTATTTTTAGGATTAGTTCATATGTTCTTTGGCTCCTCTATCTGCTGTGCCACTGTCCATGGGGTGGTGCAGACCAGAACCGCGTTATCAGTTCCCATTGTTTAAGGAAAGAACATGGTAAACTAACTTGCCGCTGTCCAGGTACACCAGCCCAGAAGTGATGGTGGACTAATGTGATTAGCAAACCAGCAACAAGATTTTTGCTGCGGCTGCACACTGCAATCACCTACTTTGAGACTCATACAACTTGGTCAGCCTCCAGCCTTCCTGACATTTCCCATGTGAGGTATGCCCTTTCGAGGGCTCAGAAAGCCCTGCCTAAAATGGTTCATCTGTTGTTACTATCAGGTCGTGGGGAAGCTGGCTTGATTTTTTGCTTACTGTTAAGACTGGATGCGGTAGGCAACGTTTTAGGTAGGCGGGCGTGTCTGACTGCGCTATGAAAGCGGATAAAATCTGCATCCCATGTCATGACATCAGTGGCTGCAGGACTCTCTGCTTCTATTCCACACAGCGAGGAGACAATGGGATGGTCTCCAGCTGGGGTAGATCAGTGCAGCACCAACAACCGCGGCGGAGCTGTGCAGATGAACACCAACAGAATTGCTGGGCTCACCAAAGAAACTGAAAGGCTCCAAGAGGCGAGTAGCCCCTCCTGATCATGGTTGTGCTTTTTCCACTCCCCCATTACCCTTACAAAGCAGAGCAGCTCACTCAGCATGCCACAGAGTATTCTCCCAGAACTACATTGCATCCACCATCTTCTGCTGGTGTTTCCATATGTGTCCTTTGAGGTGGCTTAACCCTCTCCCTCCCACTCCTGTTCCTCTTCTGATGCTTTCACTCTCAGCAGTGACTTTGTCTCGCACAAATTCATTCAAGTATTCACTGTCCTGTAGCAAGATGAATCTCCTTTAAATCCGTTAACGTTTATGCAAGCGGATTATTTTTCAAACGGCAGCATTCACCCTCGTTGTTTGATGTGCTGCCGTCACTCATTCCTTGCTCACACTTAGTCCGTGCTCCTGCTAAACTCTAGCCCTGGCTATAAAGTTGTATTATGCTCTGAACTTTATTTTATTTTTGTATGATCTTAACTTTACTGCTGAGTCAACCACGTAGGGGCTATTTTCCACCAAAATGTCCTTGATGCTATTACCCTCTGATGAATGATTTTAAAAATTATTTTATTGCCTCCTCCAAAGCCTGAGGTTAACATCAGTAGATTCTCAACTTCACTCTTATTCATCAACATTATTTATCACTTCTCTTATTGAATTAGACTAATGCTTTCCCTGGCAGGAATCTGAAGCTGCTATTAGTTACATAGATAACTGAGCAACACCAGCCTCTACTACATTACTCTTGGAAAAAAACACATTTAAGCAAATCCTGAAGATGAGAAGCGAGTCCTCCACACAGGCTGTTGTTAGAAACATGGATGGACTCAAACCCTGAGCAGTATCCAAGGTCCCCCACTGCAAAGCACACAGACTCACACTAAACCCCATCTCTTAGCAAGGCAGCAGCCGCTCAGGGTGTTTGGAATGCTCTCTACTTTGATTTCTAACTCTTTTTCATCAAAAGGTGCATAAACTTTGCTCAGTGTTGTTGTAATTCATGGCTCTTCCCCTCTGTGCTCTCAGCAGATGAAGTCCTGGCATGGCTGAAATCCGTGGGAGCCTTGCCACTGGCTTCAATAGGGTCAGGATGTATTCCCATGCCTTCAGCTGCCCATCCAGCAGTCCAGGGCTTGGGAGCATTTTCCAGCTCTCCCTTCGATAAAAGTGGCCAAATGAGGAGTGCCGGCTGGTTGCCAGTCGAACACTTGCAATAGAAAGTGGGCATTGTACATGGCTGGCAGAGCACAAAGCTGCTTCTCAAAGGGTGGCTGGGCACGGGTGGTTTGTGTCTAAAACCCGCTTCCCTCCTCTCTCCGTGCAGACAGGTTCCTGCCCATTCCAACAGCTACACCAGGGGCTTAACACGCTCCCCGTTTCGTTACTTCCTTAAAGAAGAGATCCTGATGCAGCCCGAGCAGACACGCGTCATCTCTCGGCCGCTCCGGGCACACCGAGCACACCTTTGAAGTTTGGCCAGCTGAAAGCGCTGGTGGCCACGGGCCAGGGGAAATCACCGCCTGGCTGCCCGTGCTGGCCACAGCTGGCCCACAGAAGCTGAGAGCCGAGGGATGGCTTCCTGCTGGACCGGGAATTAAAGCGTATTGGTGGGGCTGGCTCATCAGCATTTCAGGGCAAGAGGGGTTGCTTTGGGGCCCGCCACCTCTCTCAGAACAACAGGCACAGCTAAATTGCTTCCCGAGACCAGCAAAGTTAGCACCACTCGGGGCTGCCAGTGGAAACAAGACTTACAAAGCAAGTGGGTCTGCACCGAGCCCAACAGCTCAGGGGAAAAAGCCCTGAATGGCATCGCGGCCAGCTGGGTGAAAAGCTCTGCTCAGCATGCTGCTGTGGATAAAGGCAGGAGTGCTGGGCTGTTTCAAGAAGAAGGTTTTGAAAATAATCCTGAAAATATTATGATGCTGTGCAGCAAAGCAACTGTAGGTCTTCAGCCAGAGTACTGCAGCCTGGTGGGGTCATTCCCTTGGTCAAAAAGGGAGGAGGACAGGGAGAAAGGACAGGTCCATGTGTGGATGAGGAAAGTCTGAAGGGGCTGTGACTCCCTGAAGAGAAGATTGAGAGCAGAAAAGAAAGGGTGGCTTTGCTTTTCTCTCATGTGCAAGAACAAAGGATGTTACATGAACGTGAAAACACAAATAGTTAAACCAAACCTAAATTACATGAGACAAAATCACCTGCAGCGCTCTCCACCATAAAGATATAAATTAAATCAACAGCTCACTAGGAACTGAAAGAATGTTCAGCACTTGTGTGAATAGGATGAACACAAACCCATGTCAGTTAGTAAAAAAAGAGCAAGGTGTGCTGCAGAGCCGGGCAGACAGAGCCCAGGGGCTCCTGGAGACCACTCAGGCTGTGCTGAGCTGTGCCATGGGAGGTGCCAGCTCTGTGTCTAAGGTGCAGCCTCTCTCGCCCTGAACTGATTGTCATGGGGTCTTCACCATGCTGACTGCTGAGGAAGGCACGGCAGGGAGCCCCACTTATGCCCAGGGCCAACACAAATTATACAGCTGCAAAAAATCCATGGAGACTAACTGAAGCATCCCAAAGCCACAGAGATGTGCCACCCACAGACATTCTGGAGCTGTGGGCTGCAGCAGTGGAGGGCCACCAGTCAGTCCCTGGGTGCTAGTTTAGGGACCACAGGTGAGTGGCAGTGATGGGGTGGGAGAGTCAGCTCTGTGGCCAGTAGCCCGGGAATCTGAGCTCTTTGTTATTAATACCATTGATAGGGGCAATGAATCCCCGTGTTTCACTCCCCAGTCCATCCCCCCTGAAGCCACCAGTTCAGCCACAATGCCCAGGGGAAGCCAGGATTTCAAGCCCTTTGCAGCAAGTACCGCAGTCAGTGCTTTCAAACACTCAAACTATGCACCAGCTGCTCAGCAGATATGAGAGCAGCTTAACGCTCTCTTGCCAAACTTAAATCCCCTCTTTTTGCTTCAGCATAATCCCCTTTTCTGCTTCAGGAATGTCCATTTCCGTAAGCAACTTCTAAGGCTTTCCGGACTGCCAATATCGCACACAAGATCCTCTGCCTTTGCTCAGTGCAGGCACAGCCAGCTGAAATTCTGCCATTAAAAACTCACAACAAAGACAGCATGCAAGATGCACTCCTTTCCAGCAGTGGAGAGCTTGCTTTCCCCCCCCCGCCCCCCCGCCTCCCGAAGCTTGGCAAAAAAGCAGAGCATGTTGTGCTCCAAAGATATTTCCATACAGGAGAGATTTCTCTAGAAAAGCAGGGCCAAAAGGAAACATTATTAAACTCAAAATCTCCTTACCCTCCCGAGCTCTTTGTCCTCCAGAGCCAGCACTCCTGTGCTCTCCGTGAACAGCTTCACCTTCACTGCAGGAAGAGCGTGTGTTGTTGTGAAGTCTCCTTGGGTGCCCCAGCTGTGAAAATAAGGACAGAGAGATGTTCAGCCCGAGCAGCAGGTCAGCAGCACTACTGCTTGGGCATGCGATGGTTAACTGAGAACGTCCGTCTGGCACAAGCTGAAGTGGCTGGGCTGTCTGAGTGACAAGGGCATTAATTATCTTCTTTAGGAAATGTGGGACAGATGTTTGGAAGACTCATGATGGTTCTTCGGGGAAAAAAAGAAAGAAGGGTTATTTGGGAGCAGCATGAAACCAAATTTAAGAGAACTTTTTTATTTAGAAAGAACAATATGTCTCCTGCAGCGACAGCCTGTATAATCACAACAGAAGTTGACGAATGAGGACATCTGCACCCAGGACATCTGTAATCACTCATGCCTCTGCTCTTCTCTTGGCTAATTAACCTCTCCTTTCCAGGTTGATAATGAGATCTGCTTTCTCTGAAAAAGAAACCAATTTAACCTGGGTCCTCTTCTGAGTCCCAGCCCAGGTTTGTGTTCAAGCCATTATGTCTGCAGTAATCCTAGAGCAGGACACCAGCTCCTTTGGGATGCAACAGCAATGGTCAGCAAGTGGCAGCCTCTCCAACTACACCATGAGCCAAGACCACTGTCTACTATTGGTACTCTATGAGTCATCCCCTGGCTGGTCCCGTGGCTTGGAAAGGAGTGCCATGGAGGCTGGATGACCCACAGCACGTGAAAAGCCCCTCTAGATGTGCATGCTTCCAGAGGACATCTCCAAACTCCTGCATCCACCAGCTGCCCAGCTGTGCAGCGAACATGAACTCATTGAACCCATTCCATGTAGGACCTGCAGGCACAGGGTCCCAGAGACAGTCTGCCGACACCTACGGCCAAACTTGCCATTTTAAGTGTTACATGGGGAGCCCACCCCACAGCTGACCTTTGCCACACGAGCATGAGAACTGCAGGAGCCCTGCAGCCCGCTAAGGGGTAAAAAGTCATGATGGTTTTATGTTTGAGATGTCGCAGCTGTGCTTCAAGCTTTCTTTCTACAGCTTAGAAAGTTAGAAACTTACCAAAATAAAGCCAGACAGAAACTTCCAGACAGAGCTAAACAAAGCACCACTAAAACTGCACTTGCCCTCATTAGCAGAGAACAGCTCAGCTCAGGGAGGACTGGGGAACAGTGCACCACTGCAAGGAGGATGCTCCTGAGCATCCATCTGATCATGCAGAGGCCAAGGTAAAACTAGCAGATAAAAACTGTTCTTTATTTTTTTACTCTCTTTGTCTTTTTTTATAATTCATTGTGAGCTAGATTTCTATATTGTTCCCGAAGACCCTGAAAATTTGTCACACTTCAAAACTCATGTAAAGTGTGCAAGCAAGCCTGAAGAATAATCACGAAGTGCTTTTTATGCTTAGAAGGTGCTTAGAAGAAACCAAGAGTATACCATAAGCAACACCTCCGAGTGATGTGATGGAACACATATGGCAACCTAGAATACTGCAAGTCACACGAGACATTACAGCATATCTTACTAACCACTTCTTTCTATCGACCTTCACGCTATTAGTGACACTTTCTTACTTTACACTGCCCTTAAACCAGACTCTCTGCTGAAGAAAGGTGGTTCCCTTGAAATGATTGGGAAAAGGCTCAAGATGACACGTGGTCCAGCGACTAAATTTCTTCAAACATAAATACCAAACAGCAGGTTTTACATTTGTAAAGTTATCAGGAAAAATAATTTACTTCTTCCTGTGCATAAGAAGTATAGGTTTATGCTTTGCTTTCCACTGAGCAAATCTTGTCCAACTGAGCTTAGCAGATGAGGGTGTTCAGCACAGAGCTGATTAATGAACTCAGCTTCTTTGTCAGCTTTGCTCTGAAGTTTTCTCTCCCAGTGTCACTGTTCCACGTGTTTCATCTACAACAACGCATCAAACTGCCACCAGTGCCAGGGAGCAGAGTTCTGTCATAAATCATCTACAGCACTACAGGTCCAGTCAGAGCCTCAGTATTATATATTTTTCATGTGTGAGCCATCAGCTACCTAATAAACATTTTACCAAGAAACAACTTTATTTTCTAATTGCAGCTTCAGGTCACAGGTTATGTTTTTTCTCCTAAAACAACTGCGTTGCCACCAGCAGGGAAAGCTGGAAGATAATCTTGCTTTGAGTAAGAGGCAAAAGTAAGAAAATATCCAACCTTACGCTGTGTATTTTGACAGCATCTGCTTTATAGAACTCGTATCTCTGTTTACTATTAAAAAGCTCTTATTTGCTGAAGCATTCCCAGACCATATGTTATCAACAAATGTTACTAACCAAATACAAACAGTAATTTTCATTAGGTTTCCTTCATGAGAACAACGTTAACCACAAAGGGAATAAACGTTTCAAATGACAGTAAACATACATAACAAAACCTTGACAACGCTGTGGTGCTTACATATTCATACCCCCAAAAGCCCTGAAAAGATCTGCGCCAACAAATAGAGACCCTCAGAAGTTGGGTTTTGTGCAGGTTGAAGCCTGCGGTGATGTCATTAGTTGCCATAGTGATGCTCAGCATAAGGCCATAATTCATGTCACCGAAACATCATTTGTATTCAATCTAAGTACGCAGTTTATCAGTGCTGTGTATTAAATTATTGTTCAGAAAATTAGCTCTGGACAGTAGCTAGGTATTAGGATCTTCTGTGGGACTAACAATGTAATGGTTTTATTTCCATGTTTAATAATTAAGCAGGTTATAACTGCAAAGAGTTTATTTGTTGGGAAAGTGCCTTGGGACCCGTTCTGGACAAATCTTCTCATAAAGTGCTATCTTGTCCCCACATCACAGACATCATGCTGCTGGAAAGCAGTCATATATCTGCAAACAAGGACAAATAATGTCATTCTGGCCAAAAGGAGATCTATCTATTCACACATGGCACTGAAGAGTAGTACACAAGCAGAAAAATCCTGACAGTACTTTTTCAGTTAGGATCAGATCAACTATGTGAAACCCACCTGAAGCCCTCAGCCCAGCATTTCTTATTGCCCAGTCTATCCCAAAGCCTGGAGCTGACCAAGAAACGCAGCCGTGCATAGGGACTTTGCTAGAACTGTCACCCTGTTTATGGCACTCTGCTGCTCCAGGGATATCATGAGGATCTACTTGCATTTCCAGGGTTTCTAATTAGGCATCAAACTTAGGATGAACAGCTAAACTCTGCTGGCTGCGAAAGCCAGAGGATGAGATATGTCCCAGTTGCTAACTTGACAAATGCTGGCCCTTATGTTATCTCGTAGAAGCACAATAAGTAGATCTTTGCTACAGACCTTACATTTACTGATTCAACTAGAGGTGCCATCACAGTTACCAAACAGCCTAAAGCTCTGAAATTTTTTTCTGAATGAAACATAAAATGACATGTATCCAGAGGGTGTGAGTGGACAAGAAGTGACAAAGGCCATCCTTGTCCCCCACTACCTCCATGGGGACATCTAACGTGGAGCACATGAAGCACGGGCTTACCTGTCTGATTTCAGGAGTATTTGGAGCTCTCACAAGGCACTGTCCTTGCTGGCACCCGGAGGGAAAGTGATGCCATTGCCAATGCAGGTGCCAGGCTGCTCAGACCAAGCTGCTGTCAGCTGTTCCAAGCAACATGCTGCTGATCTTCTTGCAAAACTTCAGGCTGATGTTACTCGTTTTCCCAACTTACGGACAAAACAAGTAAGACCACCTAGGCTCCTCCCCTTGCTGCTGTACCAATCTCTTACCCTTTCCTGCCATAAGGTCACTGCAAAAACAACTGCCTTCATCCTATGGACGCAAAGTGGTTTACATCCCGATCCTTGGCTGTAGCCTCTGAGTGCCACCAAAATGCAGACCCAGCAACTATAAAGTTAAATAACTATAAAGCCAAAAAGACAAAACCATTCAAATGCCATGGCATTGCTATGTTACAGTATGTGATTAAAAAAACCCATTTGGGATATGAATAAGGCTTGAGCAAAACCCTGCAGGGGCCCTTGTCCTGACCGCACTCGCGTATCGCATGAAACCAGGCAGTACGGTCTTTGACTCCAGCTGCTTTTCTCCACAACATCCTACTTACGTGGCCTAATATACCATTTTCTCTGCTGTGCTTGAGAGACATTGACTTAGTCATTTCTATTCATCTCTGGTGTGTAAGTTCCTCCAAAGGAAATTTTAGCAGCCATGAGTTTCCCAAAAGTGAATGTACATGTTAACACCCAGGAGAATGCATGGAATTCTTTTGCTTACATACTGTTGTCTCCAGCAAGTCCGCTTAGCCCCTGATTGGAAACCGTAACCCTTCTTCCAACATTGCTCTTGTAACTTCATCTAGCCAGAACATCGATGCCTGTGATTTCTATAAATAATGAACAAGCACAACTGAGTCGTATTGCTGGGCCATGAATCAGCCCCGCTAAGCGGCTTGGCCTGTCACTGGGCTCACATGGGAGCAGCTGGAGAGTGATGCGCTTTCGACAGGGTTGACATCTAAACATAATCTATGGCCTGTTCTCATGGGCTTCAAAACTGCCAGAGGAAACCTCTTCTCCCTCTCCAGATACATTTGTTGAAACATGTTTTCTTGCTGGTTTGCATGGAATAAACTTGAAAAAAATCAGAAAATAGAAGTAAAAATGTGTATTAAAGGAGAGCTGTGCTCTTCCGTTGGTGGGTTCTCTCCAGCGTGCATTACACTGAACGTACACAGCAGCACCCTGGGACATGGCACCTCTCTGCGTGACATGCTGCTCTTCTGCCTTGCTCCCACGAGTTTACTGCTTAAGTAAAAAAGTCTTGCAGAATAATATTCCTGCATATTGGTCAGATTTGCACTAGTTTGAGCCACCTGCTCAGTATTATTTTCAAATGTAACCAAATCAGCAGCAATGCCTGTTCGCTCCCAGGCCGGGAGCATGTCCCTGGGGACACAGAACACGGTAACCAGGACCCAGTGCCTCCTGCCTTCCCGCAGCAGCCAGCTGGTTGCATATGGAAGCAGGGAGGTCCATCTGAAAGGCTTCTAATACATGTGATGACATCTGCGACAAAATTTGCAAGTCCAGCTTAGTGTCACTTGCTGTCCTCCACTGCCAGAACGGGATCTGGTGAGAACTCAATGGTCTGGCTGCCTCCCTTGTGTGCTGCTGGTGCAGGCAGGAAAGGGTTGTGCTTCACGGACTTCTCACCCGCATCCCTCACCTCTGCTCTCCTGCACCCACAGCAGAATGTCTGTGTCCTTCCTGGTGTGTTCATAGCTCGGTCAGTCTCCAAAGCGAGCCGGCTGGTGAGAGGAAGCTCATGAAGAGGGCAGCACAGGCAGCAGCCTGATACGCGCTGCCTGTTTTTTGAGGAAACATGTGTCAGCAAAGTCACCCTTTGCTGGGTCACTGCTTCACCTCATGCGGTGTGATGCTTTTAATCCAGCCTTGTTTCTTGGCTTACCGCCGTGCCCAGCCGTGGTGCCTGCTGGAGCTGGATCCCACTCTGAGGATGGAGAGGTCCAGCCCCCCCTTCATCGCTGGGAGACTGAAACAAAAGAAGATGCTGGGTAAAGACACCAAACAAAGCAAGCAGTGCTGCCTGCTCTGCAGTGTTCAGAGCATGCATCACGCTGTGGATGAAGTACAGGAGGTGTCGGTTCCTCCCACCAGCAAAACAGCAAGTCATTTAATCTATTCAGTGGGTTTTGTGGGACTGAGTTTGGATTTCACATGCCACAGAGGGTCTCAAATGGAACTATAACTCTGAGGAAATGGTTTGATCTTTAGCTATCAGGAGAGAATGCTGAGACACGACACCGATCACAGCTGCAAAAACCCAAAAATCTAGGGGACTGTACTACCATGTGCACGTGCCCATGTCACCTGCCTAGGGCTCTTGCTACTGTAATAAGGAGAGATCTAATTAATAGTCAGTGGAGTTAAGCCTTAAACTGCCTCATCCCAATTTACAGGCAGCAAGCCGATGAAATGAAGGCTGCCCTAAAAGCTCCACTGCTAAAGAGGGGTGCTGGAGGTGACTGCTGCAGGTGCACAAAGAAGATCTGAAACTGAATTCTCAAAGAATATACATAGATGGCAGAGAACCTTCTATGTTTCTTCTCATGCAAAAATGTCCTGGACTGGGAAATACAATTCAGGTGCTAAGAAAGGTACCTCTCCACTCTGCCTGTGGAAACGGGTTGAGAACGGTTTGCATCTGTGACACAGCTTGATTCCCGAGAGCTGCTGAGCCTCCTCTGGGATTCCTCCCACGGTAAAAGTTCAGTGTGTTTACTCACCTTCAGAGCAGGATAACCAAAGTCATCAGACACAGATTGACAATGTAGCCTATTTTTGTTCACATTTGTTTCCTCTCTTTCCTTTCTGCTGACAGAACAGCCTTTCAGTCCCATCCCCTCGGAAAAAGCTGAGCTGAAGTGGGAGTGACAGCACAAACAGATTTGGTTCCTCCTAGACTTTCCTGCACAGACTTTTTAATGATGCTAAAAACCTGCTTTCACTGATGCAGCTACTGTTGCAGGTGGCTGACAAGCCAGCGCACACTGGCCAGCAGCGGTGGCTGTACCTGCCATCCCCTGGAGCTGCACAACACCGAGTGAGGCCATGTCTGCACAGAGCTCTGACGTCTGCTCTGATGGGGTAACCCAAGGGCTCTGTGAGTGACTCCAGTTTCCTGGGATGTCCTAATTCCTGCTGAGCATGTAACGCTCACTCTGCTAAAAACAAAGCACCATTAGTAATTCTTTTGCTTACAAAAAGGGTGTTCATTTAGCGAAAAACACCACTGCACTATGTTGTTATCCAAAAGGTGAGCAGAAACAGCATGTCCCTAAGGACTGGGCTGCTCCCGGCAGCAGCTAACGATGTCTTCCAACTGCCAGCATTTCATGGACTGTCCATTTCTTGTTCCTATAGCTCTGAGACACAATGTAAGTGTTGTGCACGCAGACACCATCTTGCTTAACATCATGCAGCCGGCAGTACCAGACAGCTGATAAAAGGCACCATCTCTCCCTCCAGGAGCTGCAACTCCCACATCCTCAAACTGGCTACGGCAACACTACGACTGCCGGCTGAGAGAGAAATATGTCTAGGAGAGCATCACATCTGCGACTGAGCATGCAAGGTGCAGAAGGAGTAGGGTAAAGCTGACGGAGGCTGCAGCAAAGCAAAGCCTGTGAAGGTCTGCTCTTGATCTGCTTGTGGCTCACACACAGTCCCTGCAGATCCCGTTTCCGTGCCAGCACCGTGTCACTCGGCTGCCAGGGCGCTGCAGCCAAGAGGAGCTGCTGAGGCCGACAGCACAGCTTTAGGAACCCAAAAAAGGATGCTCTTTGCTATACAGAAAATGCAGAGCTTGATTTCTATTTTCCTGGTCGTAGCTGACAGACAGGGGAAGTATTATGGGGAAGTAAGAAGGGATGGGAGCCGGATTTATTCACATGATAGCTATTTACGGCCACGAGATGGCATTCCTGCCCCAGAGATGTCCCTCTGCCATGCCTGCACCCAGCCCAGCCTCACCTCCTGCGCTCAGGACCACACGCTGCTCCCAGCCTGCTGCACCGGGCTGGGCAGGGATGTCACTGCAGCAATCCCGCAGCTGGCGGGGGGGAGGATTTAGGGCAATGCTATTCACCACAATCTTCGGGGGATTAACAGGGAAAATAAGTAGCATGATTACTTAGCATGATTTAAATGACGACTACTTATCAAATGCCCTGTGCTCTCCCTTAATACTATGATATTACAATTAGAGGTGAAAAGCTCAGGAGGAAATGGAAGCCCAGCAACCTTTTACTGGGAGGCCTGGACTGAAAGAATAGCTGCTTTTATAAGGGCTGCCTACTGTATGTGCTTCATCAGTGTATCTGCTTTGAATACAGCACAAGTTAGGTTAGTTTCGTTCATTGAACGGGTCTGTGGGCATTTACTACCTGCGGTTGTTGCCACTTCTGGGGTAAGGTGACTGCAATGCCACGCACAGGCTGATCAAAGTTTCCTCTGGCCAAAGATGCTCCACTGAACCAGCCACAAAACTGTTCATTTCACAGAACAATTATTTAATTCAGACATGGTTAACTACTTCTAGCAAACGTTATCACCCTGGAAGAAAACACAACTGCGAAGGACTGCAGCTATTAAGGCCTGGTTATCATTTAGACTTACTAAGGTCATGCACTGCCAGCTTTATAGAAACTCAGCGTCTCACAAGCACAGACCATGGAAAAGGAGACAAATCCTCTGCCTAAAAATACAGGTTACTGCTTTTGTGCCAGCATAGCCGAGACCCTCCTTTATAAAATTCAGCAGAGGAAAGCAATGAAGTATTTCCTAAATGTAAACAGAGTGGAAAATAGCACAAATGAGCTTCCAAAATGAGCTAGAGAGAGGAACAAAGGGTGTGAGACACTCTTGTTGTACCACCACTCACACTTTTGCTGTCTTATCTTCTTCTAAGCCTGAATCCAGGACAGGACGCCCAGGTCCAGCCAGACACTTGGAATGGTAAGCAGTTCATCATGCCTAACTTCTAACGGCTAGAACCAAAGTCTTCCTGGCATCTCCTGGGTCAGTGGGGATGAGTGGGTGCTTCGAGCAGATGATGCTCACCCAGCCATCTTGGTCACAAGCATTTTTTCCTCTGTGAAACAGAAGCATTGCCCTAGTTTCATGGATAGGAAACCCAAAGTAAGGACTGAGCCAGCCACCGGCCTAGGGACACACAGCCGCTGAGAAAAACCACAGCAAATAGGCTAACACCATCTCCTTCATTCCAGTGGGAGATCCATCCCTAGACATACATTTTGTGTCTCCGACCTGCCAGTGACTGCAGGGCTCAGCAAGCCCTGACTTGCAAGGACTTCATCTCTCCTTCAGCAACCATCAGGGGCTGGTGAGCCCTCTTCCCACATCCTGACGGAACCTGCAGGTGCAATGGCTGTGCCTAGCTGCTGGAATCCCCCTTCTCACCTCCTCTAAGCCACGGAGTGGGAGTTGCTGCAGATGCTCTCAGCTTTATTTGACTACAAGGCCTTTTGGCAAAGGTCTGAAAGATCGGTGAGCTGGGCAAGATACTCCTGTGAGCTGTGTCCTGCCATTCGTGGATTTTTTCAATCTGAAACACTTTGGAGTTGCTCTGGAAGGGGTTCAAGAAAATGTTGCCAAGTATCTCTGCACTCCAGCCATGCTCACAAGCTCCTCTCTCCATGAGCGTGCCTTGTCCTCTTTGCCCACGTAGCGATAACAGTACATAGCTCCCTTTAAGTACTTTCACACATAGTGCTGCTGTTCATTGGGACACCTAGTGCATTCACAAAGGCAACAGGCCCCTCTACCTTCATTTCACAGAAAGGACAACTAAAATGTTAAGAAATCACTGTTCAAGGTTGGCCTTTCCGTTAAACCAATCCCTCTTCCAGAGCTCTGTCGAAGCAGGAGTAGGCACAGTACCAATTCTTTAAAGCATGCTCTCTATCTCCCTGCGCTGCTTTGCAACAGCAATAGCAGTACCCCTCATTAAATAATAACATGCACTACTTGTACACAGCATTTAATAAATAAACCAACAACTGGGCACTTTTCACATGTCTCATCCCCCGCCTTTCCCTCAGCAAGCGACATACAGAACTTGCACTAAAGCATGGCTTAATTTTTTTTTAAAACACTAACCATAAGCATTAAACAAGAAGACTGAATGTATCCCAGGACTTCTGTTTTGCAGTCTTCTTATTTTAGCACTATTTCAGATCACTGAATCCCAATTTCATTTCAATGTCCTTTTGGTCTTTACTATCCCATCTTAAGGGTGCATGCATAGGAGTGATTAAGCAGACGGGTGTCACTGAAAATCGCCTTGGGCATCATCACACCTTCTGGAATACTTAAATTTGAATGTATGTGCTATCACAAGAATACATAATTCCCAAGTGCATAGGAACACTCAAGAAATTAGACAGCTGGCAAGAAAAGAAACATTCATCTGTGAAAGAGAAGGTGTATGAGCTCAACCCTTACTAGACACCAGAGTATCCATGCAAAAGCGATGCTACGTACGCTCCAAAGATCAGGGAAAACAGAGCCAGAGCTTGTGCTTACTTGAAACCACACAATCCAGCTACAAGAGGTAAGTCTATAGAAACACGCCTTCATTATTGTTCATCACCGTATCTAGTGCAACATTTGCAGTACGAGGAGAGAGGAGGGACTGCACATGAGACCTCGGGGAGCAGGACCATACCCGGGATCACCATCTGCACTCCCAGCAGGCTATTGCACTGCTGCCCAGGAGGCTGCACCACGCCGCTGCGGCTGTCTGAGTGATACTCGGGTAAGGGAATCCCTGTGGGGCATTGCCTTTGTTCTGGGGGAAAAAACTCAGCTGCTTAATCTAAAGCAGACTTTTTGTCATGCCATGGTCCCCAGGCAGCAGCTGAGCTGTGTAAGAACCGCTCCTGCAGAGCAGCTACGAGGAGGCATCAGAAGCGGTTCTGAATTCCTAATTAAAAAGGCAACTAATCCACTTGCGTGAAGACATCCCATAGTAGATCACGTGGTTGCACCTGGGTAATAACTTTTTAGTGCATTTTTTGCTGTGCTTAATGACTTGTCCACAGCCTCCACTTTCAAAAATGGGAATGTCATAGCATAAATCTCAGGAGCATGATGGAACTATTATCACACGCACAAAAGGGGGTTTGAAGAGCAGGTCAGACTGAACTCGCAGCGGAGCTCTGCAGGCGCAAGGCTATGAACAGTCTCATCAGAAAACTGGCTCCTAAACGTGCTAAAATAGCCGTAAGTGAAGAAATCTTGTGTCGGGGATTTGGACATCACTTTGCACCCTTCAGGCCTAGACAGAGGGGCTGAAAGCAACTCCTCTGAAATGCCTGCCCCTGCATTGCCACCTCTGAGCCTGGCAGCACCACGGGCTCAGAGCATCTGCACCGTGCTCGCAGAGAGCAAAGCTGATGATCTCTCCTGGAAGACATTTCCCCAACAGCTGCCTGGGGGCAGACTGACCCTCCGCTCAGACCCTCACCCCAGCCACAAGGGCTGTATCTCAGAAGTGACTGTGGCTGACCAGGGCTGTCATCCACTTTTGACACGTTCATAAGGCTCCTGGAGGTTTTCTAAGGAGAAAGAGCTGTAAACATCTGCACAGCTGTGAAACGAAATCATGTAACTGGAAAGGCAAGCCAATCAGTCTGGGTAATTAAGATAGCTTATATTTAACGCTGAGCCAACTAGAAGTGGGAGGAGATTAAAGAGAGGCAAAAAATCCATCTATCCCCTAACATTTCCTTTCTTTGTTTTTAAGCCAGCATCATGAATTTTGCCTACACAGGGCTTAGCTGGGCGTGAAACCTAAACATGAATGACTGCTTAAAACCGTGTAGCCATGCAAGGTCTTCTGCCTGAGCTTTGCCTCTGAGAGACAGCAACGTCTCTGGAGCGTAGCATGGGCTCGGGGCACCCAAGTGGTGCCAGGGAGTCTAAGGCAGCCGATTCTCCCGCCTGGCAGGGCTGTCACAGCAGCCAGGGCAGCACTGCTGAGAGCAGTGGGCAGCCTCCTGGGCTGCAGAGCCGCACACATCTGGAAGAGACCTACCAGGCATGGCACCAACAGCTGTACTGAGAGATACACAACATGAATTATAGGCTAAACTCTGCTCTCACACACATCAGTATAAACCCCTTTAGTTTGGCAGAGTTAAATTAGTTCTACAGGATATGGAATATTTATTTGTAATTTATACATCTCAAAAGGACCTTTCTCATTTTACCACCGGGAAGTGTTCACAGCAGCTCCCAACTAACCGTGGCAGCAAAACACTGACTGCAACAAAGCACTCTTATCATGCATGCTCCTACTCTGCAAAGCTGCTGAGCATCACTCCAAACTCCAGGGCCTCAGGCAGGGTATTCTTGAATGAAAATACCAGATTTTTCCCTTCTGCCAAGAGAGAGAGGGCATCCCTGCTTGCCAGATGCCCTTCACGCAGGGCTTCTCCCTTTGCTGCTCAGTGCCCATCTCCCAGAAAGAGATGGTGACTGAAAGGCGCTGAGGAAGGATGCTGTGGAGTTCCTGTCCCTTTTCATGGTCAGGAAGAGGGCTCTGATGGATGCAGCACACCAATCTGAAATGAAGACTCCAGTGGAGTGATAAGCTTGGCAGTTTGGTGTAGGGATCCAAACAAGGGCAGCCTGATGCAGCAGAGAGAAGCAGCTGAGCTGTCAGAGCTCCTTGAAAGCAAATCAGGCGGCAGCATCACGAGCGAGCACAAAGATAAAACTGGGCACCCCTGTCCCCGAGTGCATTGGCTAAAGGATCAGAGATGGAGGGGTTTAAAAGTTTACCAAAGACATTACTTCATCAAGAGTGAATTTGTGGAGAGGGCATGAGGCCCAAGCTCTTGGTCACAACAAACAACATAAGAAGTGACATGGAGTCAGATGAGACCCACCGAGTGTCCTCTCTGGCACTGCCCTACAGCACACGCCGAAGAAAGCGCATAGAAAAAAAACAGGCAATAAAGAGAGATCTTCTCCTTCAAAAATAACAAGCTCCATTCTCACCTCTAATACTGTGAGCTACCGCACAACCCTGGCACCAGAACTGAAGAGGCTGCTTTGCACAGGGTGATATATAACCTCCAAATGCAGACACTTCCAGGGTCAGAGGAGCAGCCCACACCTCCATCCCTTCCTCACTGTGCCAAAGTGCCCTGAGAGGTTGGCCAGCTTCTTCCCCCATCAGTTACTTACTGCTCTTGAACCAATCGGTTCAGCTGAGCTCAGAGCAGATACGCTTGATTTTCACTGCTGTGAGCCAGAGAACGAAACTTATTTGCGTGCTGAAAGATCTCCAGGTGAATATACGGCATTTACTCCCAAGGCATGTAGGACTTTGCCATTGTTTGGGTCCCTTGTTTTCTTTTGTTCTGCTCACGTCAGAGACAGGTGATATGATAAGATGATGAAACACTGGTACAGCCCACGGTCACTGTTACAAGCACAACAAGGTCACTGTTTAAATACATCCAGGAGCCTCTTCAGAGACCATAGGGCAGGGGTGCTGTGGCTGGACGCTTTATGCTATTCCCAGGCCCCTCGGCAACGCTGTTCTCGGGCTGTGCCAATATAGCTCCTGGAAGGGCGGTACTGGAGATGTGCGGAGCCACCTCACCCCCCTGTGCCTTGCAGACAGCAGACATCAGGCCAACATGCAGGGAAAGAGGGGTATAAACCCCTCTATGATCTGCAAGAATACAGTTCCAGTACAAAAAGCAGTAAAATCCTGCTCATATTGGGATTTGGGATATTTTGTAGAGGCATCTGCGGGTTCAAGCATAATACAAAGGCTTTTTCTTACACAACTTATTAAAAGCACTACTAATAATACACTGCAAGCCTGATCTGAAATAACCCTTGCTATTTCAGGTCTGGCTTTCTCTAGTACTGTGCCATCCCCTGCACCCGCACTCAGGCAGATAATCCTCACATGAAGGGATTGGGCTTAAAATGTCAGGAATCCAGCAAGGAGCCTGAGAAGAAATAGAAAAGCAGTTTTGACCGCTGTCCCAAGAGCCACACTCCTTGCACACGATTCATCTGATCACTTGGTACGTGTAGCTGCTAACCCTGCTGCTACCCTGCCTCTTTCAAGATCTACAGACAGGATTCAAGCTCCAAAGTCACGAAGATGCTTTCAAACACCTTATTCTCCAAACCTGCTGGTTTTGCGCTAGGGAAGATGAAAGGTGCATCTCTCTCAGACCTAGACCAGTGCTTCTGGAAACCCTTCCCTTGCTGGGAAATTGCCTTTTTCCATTAAGGGTGCGTAGCCCAGGTTAGCACGCCTGACATGGCACTGAGCTGAAAAGCCACCACTGCCACCGATATGCTGTGACTTGGGTATTTTAGCTGAGGGCTGGCATTTCAAGGACAGGTGAGAATACAGAATGAGAATACAGGTACAATGATGTCCTACAAGGTTGTGTGGCCCCGTGACACTCTCCTTTCCAGCCAGGACTCAGGGCTATGATAAAAAAGGGAAGTCTTCCAGTGAATCTTACTGTTCAAATGTAATTTGTCCTCCTAATGTTCATGAGAAATTTATTATTTTGTACCCTGTAGAGCCTCCAAACGATGGCAAAACTGAATTTCAAACAGTTTGAAGACTTACAGTTTAATCTGGGAAAATGCTGCCTGCTTCCAGAACTGTATTCACCACATGGTCTGAGTACAGACCCTTCACCTGCATTTTTTGAGCCTCTGAGATATGAAAGTTTTGAGATGTACAGGGGTAACCTGCTGCAGTATTCACACTTTCATAGTGCTGAGGCTCAAAATCCCTGCAGCGTGCTCCTCACCCCCAGGCCAGGCAGCATCCCCTGCTGAAGCACACAAAGCCTGGGATGCTGGGGAGCGAGCTCCCCTGGAGAGCACTCCAGCATGCTTTTGCTGATCTAGTTCCTTTATCAATAAGTGTTTTGCTTATGACAAAAAAAACCACACAAGCAAGCACAGTGTGAATGACCTTAGTGAAAGTGACATTGGCATCTAAAGAGACACTCCAGAAGGCGTTTTGGCTGACCACAAATCTTTTGTCTGCAAGGCAGCATAGCTCAAAAATGCACCAAAGACTTCTGTAAGCTGTTTCTATCACTGCCCCATCACCAGGGTACCTGAGGGCCTTCAAGTCTTGTATTAAGCAACATGACAAACATGTCACATCTAGTTCATTTTCTCTTTCCCTCTCTTCTGAAGAGGAGAAACTAAATGCAATAAATTTCTTTCTTAGGGCTTTGGTTTTCTGTGTCTGGGAGGGGAAGAAGGGTGAAAGGAGCACTTCTAATGTAGAGAGGAAAAAAGGACAAGCTTTTTGTGATGGTCTCTGGTTTCTGTGGAATGTTACTCTAGAGACTTGGCTCGGGTCATCTTTAGTTTTGGAAACAAAAAGTCCCAGGACCCACAAGGAATACACCCTCCTAAGGCATTTCCATAGGTTTTAGCCCAAGTGCTGGAGCAGCCCAGAAGACTTCAAGACTGACTCACACCTCTATGGGAAGCCAGTGAAGGGAGAGGATGAGCGTGATGGACTTGCATAACTCGTATCACGCCACAGCATTCAGCATCGGCTGCATTTTCCTGAGGGCTGATGGCTTCATGCCCAGACACTGTACATTTCATTATGATAAAAAGACCCACTCAATTAAAGAGCTCACTCCTGCAGCCCTTATTTTCAAAACAACACTTGTACAAATGGTCCTATGGCTGACAGCAAGAAGGCTTGCATAAGGAAGGACAGACCCTTTGAGCAAAAGTGGGATGAACAGACCAAGCTAAACCAGCACACGTAACCCAGCAGAAGTGTGCTTTTCAGTATGGTAGTAGTAATTTCCCCTAAATAGCGCCCAAGTTTCACCACTGAAGCAGTAAAAATACCTAAAATAGTGGCAATTGCAGGTTCTTATGGAAATTTCCTTCCAAGCTCAGCTCTCCTACTTCCTTCTCCGAAGCAGATTTTAAAGCATTTTGAAAAGTAAGCCAGGCTGCAGCACTTTCCCTGATTGGGAATATTGTTTTTAAACCGCTTACTGCAGATTCCTACTCCTCCGGCACAACACAGGGCACAAGGCATCAGCAGTTTTTGTGCCCCCATGGGAGGACAAGCGCTGAGGGAAGGCAGCCTGCCTTTGGCTCTGCTCTCCTGCCTCCATCAGCTGCTCTCACACTGGTTGCCTGCAGTGCTCGTGCACCCGCATGCAACACAGCCGGGTGGTTTTGGCTTTCCTTCCACCAGCTTGGGAAGCACCTGGTGAAACACTGCTGGAGATTGGTCACGGGGAGGGAATGGGACATGGGAACAGAGAGGGAATATCTCAACAGCAGCCCCTCCTGCACTCTTCCCCACTGCTGGAGGAGGCTTCGTACCACCTTGGCAATTCTCCACTGTGAGGGCGCGCACCGAAAATTTCATTTAAGTGTGAAATCTCTGTGGTGAACCAGGGGAAAACTGCTTCATATCCATATGCATAGTGTTTCAATTTAACTAATCCCACAAATTGGAAATGAAATAAGCCATTCATCATTTTCTCCTTCCAAATTAAGAATGATCAATCACTACTAGAAGGCTTGTAACAACATCTGGGTAAGACAAAAAAGCCAAGCATGGGGCCAAGGCTGGGGATTTGGGGATCAGGTCAAAGAGGACAGAACAAGACTCTGCCCTTGACCTGGACCAGGGAAAAGTGGCCTCAGATAAAGCTTCAACTGAGTGACTTGGGGCTTTCCCCAGCTCCTCTCTCCCACCTCTGGCTGTGGCTGCCAGAGTCTATCCCTGCCAGCTGTTTCCCTTTCTCATAGGACCGTTGAAATCCTGACAGTGAGGGCAAGATTATATACCTACACCTGATGGCACCAGTTCAGATGGACACTTAGACAAGTATTTATCTAAGCACATGCTTAACTCTATCCCTATTTAGCGAAGTACTTACGTATAGGCACAAATATATGTCCCTATGGCTACAAGAGATGTTAAGCCTGTCATTAACCTTTTTTTTTTTTTCCCCCCCCTCAAGCAGGGCTTACGTGCCATTCTTAGTTGCAGGACGATGCTCTGCATATGTGGAAGGCCATGCTTCTCCTCTGTTTCTCAGAGTTCCCTCTGGCCTCACCATGCAGGAGCCGGAACTATTTGCAGCGACTCAGCAGTGCAGAGATGGGGCAAAGGAGAGCACGGCGGAGAGAGCAAAAAGCAAAGCAAAACTTACGTTGGCTTTGAGGCTTCAGCCTGGTCAGTCTGCAGTTTCTCCCCACCTTCAACTTCCATGGTGCAGTACACAATACGGTTGGGGGCCAGCGACTTCAGACCCTGCACCTCCATGATGACAACCTGCAGGTTAAAGGAAGAGGAGCGTAAGAGGAGCAGTCTCCTTCAGACCTCGCTCTGGCTGCTGAACCCACGGGGTCAGCCAGCGCTGGGGTCCTGCACATGCTGCCGAATGTTCATGGTGGCCAGTGGGCAGGGACGGTGGTGGTGGCCAGTGGGCAGGGATGGTGGCACTGCCCAGGCTGAGTGGGGACCATGGCAGCCAGTGAGGTCTGTATGGAGGCTTGTTGAAACCCTTGGGTACCCAGGGCTATATCAAGCTCCAGCAGATGGGCCTCACAGACATGGTCCTGCCCCACCTAAAAGTGCCTTAATATGCAAAATCCAGAAGAAAAGCACACAGCTACTCAGCTTGTGCCAAAAGCTCATTTTCAAGATTAATCATAGACTAGTTTGGGTTTGACCTTTGAAGACCATCTAGTCTAAACTCCCTGCTGTGGGCTGGGACACCTTCCACCAGACCCAGTTGCTTAGAGGCCCACCCAACCTGGCCTTGGGCGCTGCCAGGGATGGGGCACCCACAGCTGCTCTGGGCAGCCTGTGCCAGCGCCTCACCACCCTCATTGTAAACATTTTCTCCCTTATATTCAATCTATATCTACCTTCTTTCAGTTTAAAACTGTTGCCCCTTGTCCTGTCTACAGGGGGGTGTAGTACATCTACTACAAGCCCTGGTAAAAAGTCTTTCTCCATCTTTCTTAGAAGAAATCTTATTAAGAAGTCACCATCAAAGTTTCTTGCAGGTCGTTACCCCTTTTATTTTTTTTCTTAAAGGTGATTAAACCTATAAACCACATACTTTAAACATTTCTACAAGAAACACTGCGGGAGCTCATGTTTTATTTTACATGCGTTCATGTTTTATTACAGCTATCTATGAAGTATGTACACAGGGGGTTAAAATTCCTCTCCTCATGTCCTTCTAACCTGTCCTTGCATTCAGGATCCCTTCCCTGGCATCCAGAGCTCCACAACCCCCTGATGAGCACACGTTTTTGGGAAAAGCTCTCTTGCAGCGAGAGTTTCGTGCACCGAGTAGTGCATAGATCTGCCAGCTCCTGAAGTCAGTGCTTCACTGAGCTTCTGCTTCTGCCAGATGGGGTTCAGCTGGAGCGAAGCATTTGAGACATCCCACTGTAAGGGCGAGTCCCTTTATGCATGGCTATACACACTGCACAGGCTTTTGCAACAGAGAGGTCTACTGCTTTGTGATAGTTCTCTGCTCCTCTGTACAGGAATGCTTAGAAGTCAGGCTTTATTTGATGCTGCGGTTGAAGGCACCATCTCTGGGTTTGCAGTCTTACTTTTAAATAAGACTGAACTGAATATTATAAAGATGGTTTTAGACATCTAATAAGTTAAACTCTGACTGGACAACCAACGTTGCTAAGTTTTGCACTGGCATGATATATATAACAAGAGACCCCTTAGGAGAGAAATAAACAAGGATCTACACAAAAATAGAATTTTCTGATTTTTCTTCATCCTACATTTTTGACCCCATCCTGGTAGTTGTTATGACAATGCAACGTAAACCCACTCACTGACAGACAACAATAATTCTGTACGGGTGTGCTGATGACTCCTCGGAGTAAATGTCTTGCCTAGACCGCAAATATGTTTGCACAGAACAATTAAGTTGGCTGAAAACAGCTAGTGCAGCAACACTGCTTCCAGGACTGAGACAGCCTGTGTCGGAGGTAACAGCGGGTCCCCGCAGCACCCTGCCTTCCCCTGGGCTGTACAGGCAAACTGCTCAACAGAGCGCCGAGCAGAAAGTCAGTGCTCAACACAAAGCAAAGAGCAAGCCAGAAAAGCACAGTATTTCCACACAAACTGCAAGTCAATCTGTTGGGTGCATTCAAACCCCAGCAAGTTTTAACAGTTCTCAGAAAAGGAAGCAAGGCTTGCAATAAAATACAGTGGCACCTCTAACTGGCAATAATTAAACATACTGACATTCATAGTGTTGGATTATTGTACCAGTTTTGGGGAGAATACAGGCTCGGGGTTACTGGGCTACACCCAGTAACAAGCTGCATGAAGGGGTCAGTTAATGGTGCAGATTTCTGAACCACTGGATATACATCACCAGGAAACGCCAGGCAGTTTGTCTCACACAGCTTGTTCCGACAAGATGGTAAGACACCAGAAAGGACACAGTGTCTGACCACAGGCAAAGCTTCCAGTAACTCAGAGAGGAGCCATGCCTCACAGAGATCAGAAAATGATTTCTACTGATCTCTCTCCACCTAACAAGTTTGAATGGAGCAGAGGTGGTCTGCTGTGATTTTTTACTCCCACAAGCTCTGCACACTGTCATGTGTGTGAAGCTTACCTCCAGTGAGAACGACAACACGACGTCCGACTTGGAAAGCTGGTTCTCATTTTCTTCTCCCATGTCAATTATTGAGGTGTTGTGACTACGTTTCAGCTTCTGCAGCTTGAACTCTGAGCCTCCTTTAGACACAGGCATGCTCTCTAAGTTTGCCATCAGGAGGTTGACGGACGATTTCAGCTCCTCAATGTACATGTTTTCCATTTCCTTGGACACAAACTTCGGAAACTTGCGCTCCTTGGATTTAGAAACAAAAACAACAGAACGAATGACTGTGACAATCAACAACCACTTGTTGCACTGGGAGAATCCCCCAGGAGCATTTGCAGAGAGGTTTGCGAGCAGGCAGCTCCCACAAACCAGATGACAAATTACAGCTTGTTCCTGTGTAATGTAAAACATTATTGTTAGCTTCCCATAGAATTACTACTTGGTACTTCTCCAACTTTACTGTTTCTTGCATGCACTTGCATTTCATTGATTTTTCGGTCTGCAAATGGCCTTCTTCATGTATATGTATTTATCATTATGAACACTCCAGGACAGATCTCAGCTGAACTTTATGATTGACAGCAATTTACTAATGATTCAAAGGATGCTGACAGTTAGGGACTGGTTTTCCAGTCTCCCAAATGTGCCAGCTCTTTTTAAAACACTTCTGAGCAGTTGCTCCATTAGCTTTCTAGGTGTGAAAGGAGCCCAGGGATGGAAAATCAGCAATGTGTGGGTAGGAATGCACAGTCCCAACTGGAAGAAGGGGTAAAACACACTTTCCACTAGTTGCCAGACCTGTGCCTCCCTCCAACAAGACAACCTTTCACTGTGAGACCCTCCAGTGCTGCTTCTTGTAAACAGGATGTTTAAACATTAAAACTAAAGGTGATAACGAGAGCAAAATGTGATGTTCCCCAATGTGTGATCTCAGCTTTGAACTGCTGCCTATGCTCCAGCTATTAGGCTCACTGGTCTGAGCCCTACATCTTCTGACAGCTCTGCCCATGCCCTGAATCTGCTCAGGGTTTGAACATGTCTCAGTGGGTTACGAGAGACCGCAAGGTGTATGACAGCAAGGCAGCATCTGCAGCCAGGGAACTTGATGCTGATGCGCAAAGTATCTCAGTGGCAATTCATAATATTGTAAAGAGCAGTTCGTAAAATGTATGCTAGAAAAGAAAACAAGGTCATGTTTCTTCTAGAAGACTGTCATCAGGCTGCTGAAAAAGTACTCCACTGCACTAGCTTTTGCAGCAGTCCTCAACAGCTTACCCATTGCCAGCACAGCTCGCAGCAGCACTCGCACCAAGCAGTTAAAATATAGTCTTTCGTTTCCAGTCTCAATCTTGGGAAGCAATTCCCTCATGTAAATTAGACCTGGCGTAAGATAAACTACCTAATCAGTCTGGTTTATTGTCTATGCGTTATGTAAGTTGCAAGCCACCCCTAGGAAAAAGAAAAACCACAACTGTTTTGTAGATTTTTGAGAACTGCTGCTGAAGCAATGATGTTCAAACATTATTGCTTTTTTGCCCTGCTGTTATCCAGGGACTGCAATTTTGGCACTGCCCCCACAGACCTCTTTGGAACTGCAGCAAGGACTGAGACATCTCACTGTGCGCCACTGGCAACTTCTCATACTAAGGTTAAAACCAGTAAGTTTGAAGTGGTGCATAACAATTTAACAGGGACTGGGTCTGACAATGGAAATGCAGCGATGCAGGTGTGGGCCCAAGTTACCCATCAGACTGGAGACACAGCTGGGGAAAGTCTGGAAGAAGACACAATCAAGACATGCAGACAACAGCAAGAAAGGGTGTTAGTTACCTCCACATGTACTTGGAGCAGGGAGAGGACCAGAAATGGGGACAAGTGTGGAGAAAAAAAGAGACTGCAAAAAACGACCAGTCTAGTGGGCTGGAGCAGGGTGGTCCAGCCCCAGATGGATATATTGCTCTGGTGCCATCACAAGGTCTCATTTAGTTGCCCCTACATGTGATGCTCCTTGCCCTCGAGGCCAGGAGACTGTGTGGGAGGGAGGAAAGGCACCACAGGACAGCAGAGCACTTGCTACTGCAGAGAAAAATACACCTCTGCCTTGGCATCACTAAGCTCTCAGCTGTAATGCTGCTCACATTTAGCTGGTGGAAAAGTACAATACGCAGAGTGAAAAGCCTGTCCAGATTCAGCTTTAAAACATCTGCTTGACTTCGAGCGTGATCCTCAAGCTGGCTGGCGCCAAGGCTGGGCTGATGTGCTCTGATGGAGTCAGGCTCAGTGGGGGACCCTGCCTAATGCGGCACTGATGCTGTGCTGAGCTGCACTCTCCTGGGCACAGGAGGAGGCAAAAAGCCCCAGAGCTGTGCCCTGGTAACCAGATGCAGGAAGGCTGGCATGCACAGCGACTCGTTCAAGGTCACACGACTGGTCGGAGGAGAGCTCGCAGAGCCATCAGTTCTGCAACACTGCAGTCCCAGGTCTTGGTAAGACTCCACGGCCTTTGTTGCCGCTGAAGTACAAATGTCCTCGTGTGAATTTCTTAATTTATTAATGAGGCATTAATTTGCCTTTAGCGTGGAATCTCCAAGACTCCCACACCTCAGGGCTGGTTTTGCGGACACTGTAAGTCTCCCTGGGCAGAAAATCCGCATTAAAAGCTGCAAATTGGAGATAAAACTGGAAACGCTATCCTTTCACTGAGCCGAATTGTGAACCTGCCTTATGCTGAAGGGAAAGCAGCTTTGCCCGGAACAGAGGATACAGAGAAGGATGCAAAAGGTCATTTGGCTTCCTTCAAAACATGGTATTCATGGGTCTGAAAGAAAAAAGTCTCTTGTAGGCAGCTGCTGGTGGGATCTGACATTCCAGAGAACAGGTCTGCAGCAGTAACACGAAGATTAAATATCAATACCTGCCAAGTGGATCACAGGTAAGTCACTTTTACTTTGAACCACCCTCCAAGCTGCACAGCTGTATTTTGAAGGTTGAATCCTGCACAGGGAAATGTCAGGCTGTGTTGAGGACTTTCCCCTGCCTGTCTCTCACAGGGCCAGCCGTGGCATGGTTTGTTTTCAGCATCCTTGGGGAAGAAATGGAAATGGCAAATTCTTGTTTGCAAAAAATTATTCATGAAGCTGCAGCCTCCACTGGCTGCTACTGAACCATGCATATTGTTGTCCCACATGCCATAAAAAGAAAACTGAAACAACAAAGCCAGACAATCTCATTCTGGCACCCAGTGCCTGGCGACCCATCTCAGAACTGGAGCAGCAGCACTCCGCACAGGGGCTCACATTTTGCCACAAATAAAAAATTCTGTAGGTTTTCTTGGCAATAAAATGGCAAAGGGCCAAATGCTGAACAAAGGAGTTGCAGTCGGTTTGCTGCACCATCGTTTGACCACCTCACTGTTTTTATCTGTGAAATGGGGAAAAAGAACCTACCTCCCCAAAGACGCAAGAGCAGTAGCTGTTTAACAGGAGCGTTAGTGAGGAACAACTGCACAAGCACTACCAGTATCCTTGCTAACACCTGACCACAAATTAACGTGCTCTGCTTTTCACACCCAGGGGTATCAGCGTGGTTGCAAACAGCTCTGATACTACCATTCTCATAACCCGCCCCAGTTTGGGCACAGCTCAGTGCCGGGAGGACTGCTGCCGAAAGGCAGGTCCCTAACCTGAGCTATGTCTGTCTGATTAGACCTTTCCATTCTAATGGTTTCCTGACTATCAAGAATCACCAGATAGATCATTCCCAGTGACTTCAGCCCCATTAGGGCTTTATCAGTGACTCAGAGCATTTGATTAAAGGCAAGGATAAAATCTTGCCCCTACTGATGTCAACAGGATCCAGTGTTTCTCTCCATCTATGGTCCATTGGAGACTACGTAAATCTGCACTGTGTGAGGGTGGGATTTGCTCCTAGGGAGAGGTCTCCTTACGGAAGGGTCTCTACAGAGTTTAGCTGAGTGCTTGGTTATCAAAACTGTTTGGAGGTCCCATTCCTGCCGATCCAGATGGCAGGGATGTCTGCACAGTCCAAGGCTAGCCTGACCGCTCTCGTGCAAAGTGTGAACATGTGTGGGACAACACATCTGAAGTACCTTTACTGAGGCAGCAGGTACCTATGGACGGGCAGGGAACTGTGGCTCCCAGCAGCCCAGTGAAAGGCACAAACCCTGTTAGGGCAATTTCTGGCTCCTTTTTACACACCTTACCTTTTTTCACATACCACCTTATTGCCTAGCATAGATTTTGACAAAGAGGGCTCAGACATGCACCTGCAGATCTAGCTGGAGCACTTCAGGACAATGTCTTTCCCACCACTGAAGATTTGTAAGAGATTTTGTGGGAACCTAAAACATCACAGCCCATCAGGACGTTCCAAGAAACCAGACCTTCCAAGAACCAGACATTCCAAGTACAGCTTCATCTGTACTTGTTTGTAGTTAAAAATCAGCGGATTTTTAACCGGTGATTACTAGGAGAAGAAACCTGTGAGAGAAGGACAGGACCTGGGGGCTGCATCAAACTACTTACGTGCTTCTATATGAAGAGCTTATTAATACAGAAGACACTTTTTTTTCTTTTTTTTTTACCTTGGCAATTTGCTCTGCCATTTGGAGACGACCATCTAACTCGCGTCTGATCTGTGCTGCTTGCTCATCTGGGTTGTCCAGCTGTACAAAAACAAAAGGCAAATCAAGGTTAAAAATTAACCAAGGCAGCACCTTGACAAGCAGTTCAGTTCCTCAGGCTGACCATCTGTATCACATTATCAATGAAGTACTGCAGAGAGGGAGTGGTGACAGGCCCTGCTGTGGGACAAAGCCCCCCACAAAGAACACACACAACGTTCACCATCCCAAGACAGACACGACCCAGAGGACTGTGCAGACCCTGTTTTGATACCTGCCCAGCTGCCTCCTGGGGCTGAGCATCCTCACCCTGAGGTCTTACACCCACTTTGCCCTGTGAGCCAGTCTGGCAGCAAGGCACGATGGTGACTATCGGAACCCCTGAGGAGCGGGGTGTCCTCCAGAGGCTGTCACTTTGCTGGTGCTTGGGAAGCCATAGCCCCCCTGTGCTGCGGCAGGACACATGGCAGCTCCAGATCACCAAGCCAAACACCCCCTGCCCCTGCTTGCCACCCAGAAAAAGACAAGAGAGTGGCTCAGCAGAAGTGCACAACAATAGCATTTGCTTATTTTCTTTCCCTTTCCCCCCATATTGCTGCATCCCTGTGCTACCACCCAATTCATGGAAGCGGTTTTCCTGCAGCCTTCAGCAGAGGTTTTTTCTTTTTTTTTTTTTTTTTTTTTCAAACACACTGCCCACAGCCCTGTGGTTCAGCGTTTGGCATCTGCCTGGCCCTGAAATGTCTTCTGAGGGTAAAATGTTGTTTCTGCCAGTTAAGCAAGCAATTACAGCACATGTGGAAGAGCCATGGTGACTGCTGTGAGCAGTTTCCCGTCGGTAGGACTCGAGGCGGGTTGGTTATTTTTAGTGGGAATACACGGACATGAATTACAGAACAACAAAAAGCACAACATTAAACTAGCTCCCAAAGAAGTCGATGGCTGCTGTAATGAGGTGGCAATTTTATAGCTGCTTTCCAGACTCTAACCATTCTCTAGACTCCTTTGGGGTCATAAATGTGCAGCATCGGGGTGCTCATGGCAATGCTCCACCCACAAGGCAGAAAACCATGCTCAGCCTGGTGCAAAACCTCAGGGTTTTGGTTCATCTCCTCAAGCAAACGTGACTTCAGGTGGGAGGGCTGGCTCCTCCATCCAAACTCACCTTTGTTTCCAAAGTATTGGCCCCTTTTGGCTACCAGCAAATGTGACTGCCACAAGCTGCCATAGGTCAGCTCTCCCATTGACTGCTACACATAAGTTATCTTTATTTGTTGGCTTGAGGTTGTGCTAACCACCTCCCTGGGTTTTATCCTCCTCTGGAGATAAACTGCTTGACAGAAGAAAGGCTCAGCTGGCGCAGTGCAGTCTGGAAAGTTTCGATGGCAAAAGTTTTGATTCTCAGCCTGATGAATGATGAGCTTGTCTGTTTGTGCTCCCTGGATGGGCTGAAATACCCCACATTCCCCCAGACATGCTGCTTTCTACAGCATCTTCTCAGCCACCTGCCTGCGCATCCTGCATCTCCCCTCTCACACATGTTCACGTAGATCTGCACACGTGCAGGTGTGTATTTGCATACTGCTTCACATCAATGATTTTCCAGAGAGCCGACATTCATTACGGCTAAGATTGAAGGAAAGATATTTTTGATTAGTTTTTGAAAGTGTCCATTATTGATTTAATTCAAGAAGGAAAACTACAAAGTGTCCTGACCATGATCCAAATCCACTGAAGCTTCAGCTATCTCTGCTGTGGCCACCCAGGTTTCATTCACACCAGCTGTACCACATAACCTGCTGCCTTCATGTTTATATTCCTGATCCCAAAACCAGTACAGAGTCATGAACCACCAACACTTTTCCAGATCAGCTGCCCCCATTAATTTCTCCATGAGCAAACGCATCACACAACTAACCTCCACCAATGTGCAAGCACCTCTCAGAGCTGCTTCATTAAGGGTAGGAAATGTACAGTGCCAGATTTCCATTCCTTTGCGACTCTGAAAGAGGGGTCATTATTTGAATTCCACCCGAGCTACAGCAATTGAGGTTAATCACACACTACCCAAAATAACTCACGCGCTGAATTTAGAAATCAAGGATGCTGCTGTGGAGAAGAGCTGTTTTTGAGGTACGATAATGAGCCAGCAAACTCCTTACACTTTATCCACTATCTTGATTTTGCAGATGTTTTCCAGTGATGCTACAGGTGTCGGAAAACCATGTGTCAAGGAAAGATCTGGCTGCAGTAGAATATTTTTCTTAGGAGGCAACAAGCACCCTAGGCAGCCTCCTTGCTTGTGCTCAAGTGGGTAAGGTATTGCTTTTCAGGGCCGTGCTTCCCAAGGTTAATTAGCGATGCCAAGCCAGGTAATCCAGGCTGTATTTTTCAATGACTGTTCACGTTAGCTCCATGGCAATAACTGCTTTGGGAAAGCAATCAGTCTGTTGCAGCCAACATTACATTTTCTTCTTGTTATCTACAGAACAGTACTAATGAGGCAGCCCCTGCCTGCGGTCCCTGCGTGTCCTCCTGGCATGTTCAAGCAGACCTCTTGTGACTAAGAGTAGCAGCCCAACAGCTCAGCCACTTACTGCTCCTGAGCCTGGGCAGGGCTCCTGCTGCTGTCAAAGCAAGCCCAGTACATTTTACACAGTCAAAATACTATATAGGGCCATTAAGAGAGCAATGCTGGTGCCCATAAAATATACTTTGCTTGTGAAATAAGGCAAGGGGCAAATGTAAAGCATGCTATCTAAGCAAGACCAAACATCCCAGTAAGGCAACACAGACCCTGATATCATTAAAACTCAATTTCTTAACTGGAGAATCAGCTATTTATTCTCTGCCTTATGCATGCTCACTTCATATTCAAATACTTGACAGCCAAATATATAAATGATGTACAAAGTCAAAGAAAAAATGAATTAGTTTTGTTCTGCATTATAACTATGTTATGTGTGTACTATGAATAAAGCAAAGATATAAATCATAAGGTTTTCCCAGTCAATTAAATGTGAAAAGTATTATAAATTTCAGTATATATACAATTTGTCATATGCACTGAGCTTTTCTTCAGCAGCATGCCACAAATATATGACGTACATAATTTGCAATTCTCAACTGATCATTACCCAAGTGCCTGCTGGTAAATTAGAAGTTTTCATACGTCTACCCGCATACAACATTAGTTCTCTCTGCTTGCTCCACAGAGATTATCTACGTCGGTGTAACATTCGCTAAAGGTAAAAGAATAAAAATAAAAAAAATTGTAGATCAGATTCTGAGTGGAACCCAAAATTGCCCAGCATCACAGCCAGCCTGCCGCTGAGGGCATTGCAGGGCACGTGCCTGCTCTAACCCCTGGTGACTGTTCAACTGCAAGAAAAAAAAATCTTGCAGAAGACAGAGGGTTTTTTACACATACACTGCTAATAAGCAATACTTTTTAATGGGCACTAGTAAATGAAAGAGGTTAAAAACATGCGAGTTTGACGGTTTTAATCACCCATAAGAACCAGCCACTGGCCTGCAGAAGCAACCTTTTGCTTCCACGACCCTGAAACAAATCCACTGTCAGACTTCCTCACGCTGTCCCAGAGGGACGGAAGATAATGTCTCTACACCTTTGAAAGGCAGAAGCAGAGGCAAACAAACCGACCTAATTAAGTCAGAAGATCTGCAACAGGCGTATAGGCACCTACCAAATCCACACCTAAACTATTTGGCTGGTGTATCAGAGACCTCCCGCCTATTGCCCAACCTGAGCCTTGTAGTTTTTAAAGCCAGGAGCCCAGGCTCACATCCATGCACCCCAGGAAACACTGGAGGCAGTTCAAGGAGATGAGCAATGTTAAGGGAGACTTTAAATTCCCATGTTTTGGAGTCAAAGCATTACATATTTAAAGCTCCAGCTTTTAGTTTATCCCAGCTCAAAGCCAAACTATTTACAATCGCAGCCCTGGCTCCAAATGTGATGCTGGGGGGGCGGGCAGGGTGCAGGCTGTCCTCTTACCTTCTTTATTATACACAGAGCATCTTTTTTTTTCAGATTAACACTGCAGACTGACCCACCTACCTGGGGACCGAGCAGGGTACAGCCCGTGTGACATCAGCCACAGTGAGAGGACTGTAGCTGGGGCTAACCTGCCCAGCATGGGGACAATGCCAGCAGCACAAGTGACATGCCGTACGCAGCACTCAGCCAGTCAGTAAGAGTGGATCCAGCCGTGCCACCGAACACGTGTTGATGGGGCACACTCCCAACAGACACAGGTGAGGTAAACACGACGTAGGATCTGCGCCCATGCTCTGAGCTCAGCACTGTTGGAAATAATGCTGTTGTAAGCTACAAGGGTCTATAATGAAATGACATCATTGTAAGCTACGAGTATTTACAGTAACAGGATGCAACACACAGACACAGCCTTCAGCGATCAGCCTGGCATGTACACCACGTGCTATGGATGTGACAGGTATTGGCGGTGTAACTGCCATCAGCCCCAGCCAGAAACCGCTGGCACCATTTAACAGTGTCATCCCTCCCTGCCAGTCACTGCAAATGCCAGTCCCTGCATCCCAGCAAGGGCAGCAAGTGTCACAACATTCCCATTCCTGGACCATAGCTGGGGCCTGTCTGAAGGTATCTCCCCTCCCTTCGAGAAAAGTTACACCGTGGTTGTGAGTCCAGCCCGTCCCACGCTACGTGCTCCTGCAGAGGACAAGCCATTTGCAATGGGGTTCTGGAAAACCATGGGTTAAACGCTCTGGTAATGCAAACACTGAGCTGCAGCAACCTGCTTTGTGCTGCGTCAGGAACAGAAGCAAACCTAGCTCTTCACCTTCTGGATATTAAAGCGTTTAGACCAGATCTCCCTGAAATCCATAGCTACCGCCTGTGCTGGTTTTCCCCCATGGCAGCATCAGCACCCGGGGATGGGTGATGCCTCCTGCACAGTCGAAGGCAGGCGCAGACGGGCTGCTTCTGGAAAGTGGACTGAGCAGGGAGTACCCTGGCTGTGGGTACTGTCACCTGTCTAAACATTAATTTCCTCTGCCTCTGTGTCCAGCACATCACCATGCAGCTGAAGGGTCTAAGAATCCCACTTTGTGAATTAGTTTCCCCGGGTGGAGGACAAGGACAAAAGCTGTGACCCACTCATGCCCTTCTTAAGCCTGGCATAAGTCCTCCCAAAATAATTAACACAGTCAAATACCTGTGTCATGCAGAGTCATAGGTGCCAAAAGCCTCAAAGAGAGTTTCAAGGCGCTCATCCTTTGACATGCTGGGAGCTCTGTAGCCCAGCATAATGGCTGATTTAAGTATTTCAAAGCAAACATTCTGCATGTGAAGGCTGAACAAGATCACAACATGGGTGACAATATTGCAGCTTTGATGTAGGGCTTTAGGAGAGATCTTTGTCTCATAAAAGGTGGTTTTGCTTTATGATGCACAATGAGAGAAAACACTGAAAAATTCATAGGCACCCATCAATTAATTATTAATCTATCAGTCCAGGTTTACTCACAACTTGTGGCATCAGCAGTGTGGAGTGCTCCAGCTGAAAGAAACACGTGGCTGTCAAAGTGACTCATTGCATGGAAGCCCTTGTTTTTTTACCAGAAAACCAGAGTTCTAGGAGATAAAGTGACACAAGACAGGACAGTGGTCCAACGAACCACACACAGCTCCCTAAGACACGCTCCATGCCACTGTCACGAATTGCTCTGTAGCATCCTTTTCCCACCAACTGTAAATATTCTTCTCTACGAGCAGCAAAGGGCAGAGCGAGGGAGGCAGCCCGGTGCTTGGGGCCCCGACCTGTGCCCACGTCTCTGAAGCAGAAAGCAAAGGAGGATCCAAACGCTCCCTCTCTCGACAGCAGGTGGGATGCTGACTTCCCTTTTAAATGGGGAACATGAAGGATGCTAAGCTGCCTCGGTAGGGTAAGTCACAAATGCCCCGGGCAACATGCTAATGCTCTGAGCTGCAAATTGCGACCCATGGACCACTGGCTGCCTTGGGATCTGAAATGCAAGTGAAGAAGAGGACGCGAGGACAGTGTGATGGACCTCCCCATGTCAGCAAAACCGGCAGCATCAGCACAGCCCAGCCATGGATTTAGCAATTATCACTCATGCAGTTTGAGAGGATTTTAGGAGAGTCAGAAGGAGCCAGCAGGACATATCCCCTCCACCAGTTCTCCGGATTGCAACGCAGCACTATCCCCACATGTCCCAGGAAGACTGCTCTCCTGGTGCCACTATACAACAGGGATGCTCAAGGCGAGCTCTCCTCTGGTCAGACTTCCCCGAATCAGTCTTTTAGGCTCATAGCCATGCAGAATATTTCTAGCACACTGTAAAATTTCCCTTAACATTCCTCTTAATTCAAGGAATTACAATCTGTGCCTATTACCTCACCAAAATTTTCTTTTTCCCTCCTGTCAGCCCCAGCTCCTCACAGATCCCTGGGGCTCCAGCACCCCGAAAGGTGACAAACCCCCTCTCCTGGAGAAAAGCCCACACCATTTTGCTCCTGTGTCGGTAAAATCAGCCCTGCTGCAGGAATTCAGTCACTTCCAACTGCGGCTGCACATTGTTGGTTGTTTACTGCGGATGGGTGCCTGCTCCCGTTATCCTGGCAAGTTCCTGAGTTATCTAATGAACCACTGCTACTATAAGGGAGCAGCCAGGGGGTCCTGGGGTGTGTGATTTAAAACAGCAGAAAGGACTTAGATAATTTGTTAAGGGCTGATGCTTCCCTCTCTAAGAGAAATCTTATTTCACGGTTCACAAACTTCAGGGTTGCACTAAACTCGTTGGTGAAAGTATTTCCTCGGCTGTACAGCAGCCCCTCCTCGCCTGAGTGCTGAATCTTTTAACATTGCAATAAATCTCTGTGCTTCACCAGTCGCCTAGGCTCTGCAGGCTCTCGCCCATCACATCCACCAGCAGATGCTGGGACTGCACCTGCTTCACCAGGTGAGGTCAAGACATGCACCCTGGAATTAACTCCAGCCTAAAGGCTGCCTTTTGGATAGCTGTTTACTCTACAAGCTGAGCTGATTTCCAGCATATTTTAGAGGAGCACTGGCGGCACGTGCGGGCAGAGATTTCTCCTGGTCTCCTTGCTGCCGCAGCAGCAGCGCCCGTGGGTACCTGCTGTTCATCTGCAGTGCTGATGAATCAACCAGCACACGCTGGTGACGTGGCAAGGGCAGGCAGGTGCTCAGCACGGATCCTCTGTTGCGAAAGTGGACAAACCCCTGCACCATCTCTGCTACAGACGCACCTACCACCATACCCCCTTGCAGCTTTGCAAGGCTGCACCACGGGGCTGAGGAAAGCTGAGACAAGCAAACATAGCATGCAGCTTTCCAGCAGGTTGTACAAAGATACCTCCAGATTTATGTGTAATGATAAATCAAAGTAAATGAAAAAACAGATTCAGCAAAACAGGGAGGGGAAGAAAAAGTGCTGCCTGCCTTTGCAAATGTTTTGCAAGCTGTTAAGAAAAGGCATGGTGGAGCACTTCCATTCAAAAGGCATGTCCTCTCCATCTGTGACCAGAGAACTTCTGAACCCCGCAAATCCCCCTGCAAGATCATCAGTATGAGGTGTATAACACTGAAAGGGCTTAAAAACTAAGCTGTCCAGAGGCTCTGACCCCTGAGCATGCCTTAATACCCTCTTCTTATGGCATTGCATAAGGATGCTTGAAGGCATGTGGGCAGCACAGGCTGAAGTATGGCACAACGAAAGAAACTGGAGCTCTGGCTGGTTGATGCTACGTTTAGCTTGTTTGTGTTTCCTTACAGTTTACTTCCGTATGCTGAATTTCACATCAGTTAACAGGAAGAGAATCACAGAACAATAAAGTGCTATTCAGTTCCAGGTAATTTTTACAGCTAGAATTAGCTGCAATTAACTCACCCTAATCATCATGGAACAAAGATCTACGTTACCCTCAAATCCTGATCATCTGATTAAAAGTTTAACAGTAGATACATTTGTCTTATAATTCAAAATGGGCTTTGGCCTTTGGAGCTAAAGCAACTGGCATGAGGATGTGGTCCAGCAAAGCTGCAGTACCTTGACACTCAGCAGGAATAAAGGTGATGGAGTAAGGCGTGGGAACATCTCCAGTGGTGTCTATGCCATGGGCAGGGCCAAGGCAAGGCTCTTGTATAAGAATTCATGCATCTTTAAAATTTCCCCCCCCCTTGGTGCTGAAATGAGCTTAGGACTGGAGTCTTGGCTCCTGTTGATTCAAGCAGGGAAATGAGATTTTTCTTGCTTTTTCATCACAGTATTGTGGGATTTTCAACTGACCTCCATGGCTGTGGCAACCTAAAAGCCTTCCATAAATGCAGGCCGGCAGCTTCTGATGGGCTTCACAGGGTCACGGCCTATTTACATATTTCAAGTCAAAACTGCTACTTAGTGATGCTTGGCAGAGGTACATATTTGGGGACGAGAAGGTGTCCCAAGAGAAGTGCTGCTCCCGCAGGGAGAAGTCCTTTTGAACGGGAGGCATTGGGTTCCCTGGCCATGCTGTGCGGCTGGCTCCCTGACCGAGCAAGCTCTGCTCCCAGCTCTGAAAACAGCCTGGGGATCAGGCCCCTGAGCCATGAACATAGAATTCCCTAGTTGGCCTCCCTTGGTGACACAAAATCAGATACCCTTCAGTGGCTGAGACCAGATGGTAAAAAAGAGACTCAAGTTCCTCCACTGCAGCCAGCACCATGCTTGGCAGGGATGATGATACGAGCGAACACATAGATAACAGAAGCTACAGATCATTAAGTGAATGATGATCACTTTTATTCATTAAAACAAAACTGAAAGAAAAGCCACATTCGGAAAGAAACTTGCCTGCTACAGACGTAGCTTGGAATTGGATGGCCATTCTCCAAAGTACTCGTGGTGTGTGGGTGCATACCTTGGAGTATTTTGCAACACTGGTTCTTGCAGTAGCATGGTGATAGATGCTTTTCTGCAGAAGCTCTGAGCAAAGAACTGGCAAAGCAGAGACTTTGGTCATGAAGAGCAAGGCTTTGGTTACCTTTTATGCCAAACTGGGTATCAGCAGACAAAGAGGAAAGGGAATGTAGAGGGAAGGTTATGTCTCTCACTTTTTCAAGGATTAAGACAGTAAAAATTGCAGTGCTGCCCATTACAGTTCATTTTGGTATTCACGATGTTTAGATTTGTCACAGCCAGAGACTTAAAGAGAACGTTCTCCTGAACAGGCTGACGTCTTCCACAGTGGTTTGACACAACAAACTTTCTTGAGAGCTCAGGGAGAAAGCAGTTAGGAGAATTAGGCCTCTAGGCAGCAAATCCTCAGCATGTGAAGAGGTTGCCACATATTCTCAGTGGAGAGCATCCTAAAGGGAGCTGAAGCTGCTAAGTCCCACCTGTGACTAGGACCATGCTTCTCTGGAAATCTCTGTATAGGTTGCCATCAGACCCCTTTTCGACAGCGATGGAGAAGTGGAAAGGAACTGCCCTCCATGGCAGATCCAGCAATTTTTAGTCCCTCTGGGCTGCACGTAACATTCCACTCACTGATACCAATTTATCAAAAAAACAAGAGCAGAAACGTCACATCTGTAAGTCCTTTTGGTCAAAACATAACAATTATTAATCATTAATCATTAGTATTATGCTAAAATACCACATTATGCTAATTAAAAGGTCATTTCTTCGTCTTTCTTAGAACAGTGCCCTGACAGTTGTGCTTCAAGTCATTCAAAGGTTTCAGAGAAATTTACCTTGAGGGGAATTTCCTGGTTTTACACAGCGGCAATACCCTTAGCCATACCAATCCTATCTAATTTATCACTGCATTTTGGAAAAGCCACTTCTTTTTTAAGTAATTAGCATTCAACAACATGAAAAGAAACACACGAGGAATAGGGAATGGAATCTGAGCTCCACTAATTGGGAACATTTGCCATCTCTTTTACTGCCTGATCCCCTCCAACAGGACCTATTCTGCCCCTGAAGAACTGGTGGCACAAAATGGATGTATGGCACCTCTGAGATGGGCCATGTGGAGCTGTAAGCTGTTGTGTGGGATTTAACCCTGCAAAATACCCTTGCAAGACGTTCTGGCACCTGCATTAAGATCAAGGATGCGAGAAGAATTGAAGCAGACACAGAATAGCAGCAAGAAGCATAGCTATGGAGAAACACACACAGGGAGCAAAAATGTGATGCCTTTAAAAGCAGCTAGTCTGTAAGGTGAGAAGAGGAGTTGTTCAGCACAAGGTACTGCGCAGGGGGAGATGTTAGCAGATGGGGCAGGTCCTATGGTGTACACCATCCTTGTTACCTTACTGGTGAGGACGATCAGCCTAGCAAGCCATCTAGGCAATAAGGAAACTGCTGTTCTGTGTCCATATTAAATGTAAAATAAATAATTTATGTGTACAGATACTATAACAACTACAGAAGAAGATGCTTCAGCCTGGCAGCAGCTCCTGCAACGCAGCAGGACACCCCACCTCCCTTTGCATGGCAGCCTGGGGAGCACAGCACTGCTGCTCCCAGCCCTGCGCTAGCTGTACTTGAAGCAGCTGAAACCCTGGTAGTTGTGAAGCTGGGACACAGACTGAGCGTTGCACCGTCCCACCCTGAATCCAGGCTCGGTGTGTGCCTGACTGACCCCCGACATCCCTCCCACCAGCTCCAGAAAGACCTGCCGCAGCCCCCCAGCCCACACGGGCATTGCCTGGGGCCGTGGGTGCACCCCAAAGGACAGGGCACCGTTCCCTGGGGAGATGCACCCCAACAGCAGGTACCCACCAAGGTCCAGATGGTGCTTCACGCTTCTCTCCTTTCCTTCTGCTGGAGGCTGCCATCCTGGCTGGAGGCTGCCGCCACAGGCTGGCACCTCACAGGTTTTTTAAGCACCGATGAATTTGTGTGTGAGACAAGGCTCCCAGGCAGCTCTGCAGAACAGGCTCAGGAGACAGAACAGCTGCCAGGAGTGGCACTCCTCTGTCCCCCTGCCCAGCGTGAGCAGAGGGGCTGCAGCCGAGAGCCAGGCAGGTACCAAGCTGAGAAGTTCCATCTTTTACCCTTCACTACATAAACCCTGCAGGAGACCCGCCAAGGCAAATATCTGTATCTGCCGGGCACAGACCACACGCAGCCCTGCCCAGGCTGGGAAGGATGGGCAGCAGGCATCCCGCTGTGAGAACAAGTACAGGCTTTCGGGGTCCTGGGTTCAAAGTCCCTGAAAACGATCAAATTTAAAATTCCTCACCTTCCACATCTTATACTGATGTTCAAGAGCGGGCTCCAGGAGCACAGCAATAATACATACATGCCGTGTCATGAGTGTTGAGTCTTCACCATGTTATCACACTGCAGACAAACATTTTCTTTTCTTCTTGTCAGGGAGCCAAATGAATCCTAACGGCTTTCCCGACCATAACACACAGACAGTGCCAGCTACAGACCTTGGTTTCTGACACATCAGCTGTAAAGGCAATGGCCTTTAGATAAGAGAGCACCGAGGCTCTGGGGGCTCCCGCCAGACCCAGTGCACAGCAGTGAGAACAATCAGTGTTTTCCAGAATGTGCATCGCACGTAGTAGAAAATATTAACTCACGTTACAAATATTTGTAAAAAGTCAGACACAATTAAGTGATTTACAATTGAAAACTAACAATCTAAGAATTCAGCCGTGTAGACAGACGTTGTTAAATATAACTGCAGTTAATGTGATCTGATTTAAATAGACATAATACAGCAACAACAGAAAAAGGCAGTCAATCACATTTCCTATGATTATCATTCTTCTCCATGTGGAATATTATTATGCAAAGCTTTGCAGCCGCTCTGCTGTCCCGGTGGGTGCAAGAGAGCAGTATGCCCGCAGCCTGCTCCTGAGGTGTCCCTCTGCCCACCACTGCCCAGGGCTGCCCCAGCCACCCCCAGAGCCACCCCCACGAGATGGTGGATGGAGCCGGCTTGCTGCTGAGCGTTTGGAATCACTGTAACCCCACACAGCTCCCTCCCAGGCTCCTTGCAGACACATGTATGACACTGACATCTTGCATACAGGGGTACCAAGGCAGAAAGGAGGCTGGTGCCGCCCTGAAGGTCTTGCGCTGCCTCCATGAAAGCACCACTAGCTTTCTCCCAGTGCCCCTCCAGGCTTCACCCACTGCCTCTTCATTATCTTCCCCTAGAGCTCAGCAAGGATGGAGCCTCCAGTGAGAGCCTTTCCATCCTCATAGGGTGGGAGAGCTGTTTTGCACACTATTCTGCTGATTTCTCTTTGTATTTAAAGCCAAATCAAACACTAGTTGCTCAAAACTTTCATCCTAACCCAGGCTGGACTACCTCAGCTTTGGCACATGCCAGGATGCAATGCAGCTGGAGAAGAGGGAGAAGCACCCACGGCCACCAGCTCCAGGGGGACAGCCTGTCCCAGGAGGGCAGGCAAGGACGGGGCTGGGATGCCAGGGGACATGGCACAGTCCTCGGCAGCAGAGTCCCGTGAACAAAAGATGGCTGATTTAAGGATGGGATATGGGCTGAGTGGTGGGTCAGGCCTCGCTGTAACTGCACGCTATCTCTTCCAGAGAGCTCCTCTGCAAGGAGCACTCTCATCTCCTGCTTTCTGAGGAAATGTGGTTTATTTCGAACTACATTCAGCAAGGCATGACCTCTTTCCTTTGAAATTGTTACCAGGGCAGAAGGCTTTTGCTTACAGAGTTAGGGAAAATATATTGGACACTCTGAGATTACAGTATTATAGTGTCTACTATTGTTGAGGTGTCTTGGTGCTTTCTGAATGGCAGTGCATTGCAAAAATAAGGTGATAACCTGCTTTCTGATCCCATTTCATCAGTATTCTACCCTCAGTCTTCCCTCTAAGTTTCCACTGAGAGCAACACACTTCATAAGCAGAAAGGACATGCAAGAGAGCAGCGCAGAATATGCATATGTGAGCCAGAGTGCAACCCTGACTGCAGGTCTGCACTGTCGGTACCTGCCCATCTCACGCAGCAGCTGCGGTTCTTTTTAGAAATTAAGAAAAAACACCAATGAAGAGATTAAAGAGAAAAGCAACACTTGAAGAATTCTCATGGTAATAAGCTTTTTTTTCCATTCTGTTCTGTAACCAGGTCAAAAATGCCCTGCTAAAGCCACCCTTTTACTTGAAATGAAGGTAAGTAACATCAGATGCTACCAGCTATAAAACCATGGGAATATACATATATGGAACCTAAAGCCGAAACTCTTCCCCTCTGTTTCTTATTATTAATCAAGCAGATCCATGGAAGCTGAGGGGAGGAAAGCAGTGCTCAGGGCACTGGAAAAAAATCATACCTGTGTGCAACCACCTATGGGGTCAGATTGCTGCCCTGGCTGCACAGCCGTGCAGAAGACCAGCTCCTTCTGCGTACCTCTCCCCCTCCAGCTGGAGTTATAAGGAAAAACATCAGGGAAAAGCAGCCTCTGATGGGACTGATGGCCCCAACGCTGTGAGCTGTTGAAGAAGGTGGAGGAGAGCGAGAGCTCTTGCTGGGAGCTGGCACAGCTGGGAAACACCCTGCTACCTGTCCATGCTGCTTTGCAGATGCAAGGGAAGCAACTGAGGATCATGCCGTGACCTTGCATGAAAACAGAGGGAATAACTGAATCACTTGGCTTACCGTCTGATCAAAATCCACAGCAGATCCCACCCCCTCAAAAAGCATTCATTTTCAGAATTTACTATATTTTGTGCAATCTAAAAAGCCTAAGCCATTCAATTTCTAAAATGCTCAGATCCATCTCAAATCCATTCTCTCACTCCTTCTGGGGGGGCTTTAGAGTGGAGAGTAAAATATTGCTGAAACAACTCAACCGGTTCCTTGAAATTCTGGAAAGTGCTTCATTCATCCCAAACCTGCCTACATTACAAACCACGTGCAGGCTCGCTCTGCAGGACACATTTGCTGAAAACTGAGATGTGAGATTGCTATTTCACCAGGAGAAAATCAGCAATCCTCTCCCATCTTCCCATTTCACACCTGGCCAAACACCTCCCAGCTGTGCCAGATGTGTACTTTTTATTACAGGTAAAATGAATGGAGCAGGAGAAAAAGCAGCCAGTTCTGCAAGATGCTGCCTCATGCGAGCAGGAGACCAGCTGAAAAGGGAACAAGTGCCTAAGCATGGGGAAGGGAGAATGGGCAAAGCAGGAAATCCTCTTTAAATGTATTTATTTTTCCTCTCCAGCTAAACCCATTCACCCAGCAGGCAAGGACAACTGTCGATGCTGAGGCCAGGCATCACCTGTCCTGCCTCACTTGCAGTCCTGCTTGCAGAGCACCTGGCCACATTTGCACACCCCACCATGCTCACTGTCACCATTAACAGGACAAACAGAACTGGCACAAACCTGCCACAGCTCCTTGTGAACTACCTGCTTCACAGGCACCCTCCAGAACTGGCACACGGGACACCTCACACAACAGCTGATTTGCAAGGCTGGCACCGAAAAGTGAAGGTAATCACCTCCCATTCCCACCCCAATCATCACAGAGTTATTCAGGTTTATGCTGCTGGCAGCTTTCTTAACTGCACAATGACACAAGCTAAAAATATTTGCTGTTTGGACTCAATTTCATGTTTAAAAATGCATAACAAATAATTACTTGCACAGCACAAACCTTATAGCTTCTGCTTCCAAGCAGATGGGAAATTGTAACAAACTTCATCTGGCAAAGCAGTGTCCCCTCATCTGTCATCACCTCATCCACACTGTCACACAGCACCGAGAGCTCCGTGCATCCCAGTCCTGCCTCCTAACCTGGGTAATCCCGTAGTGAAGGCTTTTGGCTGCAGGTGACCAGGGAACAGCTCCCAGCTCCAGCGCGCCCGGCTGCAGGGCTTCTTTTCAGGGCCTACCACAACTTCGCTGTAGACTAAAATGAAATAACCAGCATAGACAAAGTTCAGCTAAATAACTGAACCGTTTTGATTGTATATTCAGCAAGAATGCTGATACCCTCACAGTGTCCAAAACCTGCCCGGTCATGTGAGGCTGATGGGTTCCCAGCCCAAAATGGACTACTAGCCGTTTCCCATGCAACCTCCTGTACACCCCTAGTAAAATTGAGTCTACAGTTGTTAAGGCCCTACCCTCCATTCAAACTCGAGCTTAAACAAGAGAAAAAATACCCATTGTACCCTTCAGGAGAGAGGTTTTCACAACCTTTACCTAGTTCTTCTAGCCCTGACTAGCAGAAGCGTGGCCGACAGCATCTGCTTTGAGCCCACAGTTCTACTGCACTTGTACAGGGTTAAAGATCACTCCAATACATTTGCAAACAGACCAAATTACTTGGGACCCTTTCCCCAGGGAAGCAAAAAACTGTTATTCCTTCCTTTTCCTTCCACATAACTCCCAAGACCTTTCCAATGCATTTTTACAGTGCAGATCCCAGGTCTGGATATAGCAGAGGTCTTTTTGCTGCCCTATAGAAGGATAATGGTACTCCCCAATGTCTTCTGAGATTCCTCTGTTTATCCAGCCAAAAGCAGCCACTGTAGCTGCAGCATCACCCCTGAATTCAGACTCATTCATGTCCTCACAGTCTTTTCAGAGGCTGCTCTCAAAGTCAAACCCTCTCTAGTCTGTTCAACATTCCACAAGGGTGGTTAGTCCCTAACTTACACCCTCTGAATCCCGAAACATCCTTCTCATCCCCATCTCTTCTTCAGCACTCTTCCCCTTCACTCTGTCTTCAGAGATCCATGCTCTTCCACTGCATCATTCACTCCTTCAGCCTTCATTTCATCTTTGGCCCTGCCTTCCTCACGGCTCCACGCGCACAGCGTTCAAAGCCTGGCTGTTCTTTCATGCTTTCCTGCAGAGCCAAACCTTCACACGTGCCCAAGGCTTGGCACCGTGGCTGCAGACCTCAGCACGCCCACCCAGGCTGTGGCTGTATCCTGTACTCTTTGCCCAGACCAACACTCTCAGATCCCTCGGCTGATGCCCCCAAGGCATCAATCACACACAAGCACTTTGAAAACCTTTCACAACTCAGTCATCACCTTCTCAGGCTCCTTGTTACCTTACTGCAAATCTGACTCTTGCTTTAACATTATTTATGACAGCTTGTACTTCCTCCTTGCTTGCTTTCCCTGTAAGTCCTCCCCAGAGTCTTTTCTGAAGCAGAAAAAAGAGGATAAAAAAAAGGGAGTGGGGGAGGAAAAGAGTTATGAAAAGGGACTGATCTTCCTCTGAAGTTTGCTGGAAGTTATCTCGGAGGTTACACGCTTGCATCCTGAGAAATGCAGGGGTAGCCCCAGTTGTTTCAGACACTGGAAAACAGGGCAGGCAAACTGCTATAGCAAAGCAGGACTGACCCCATCTCCAGTTCAGTTGTGTCCCCATGTCCTCCCCATGAGAGGCAGCGGGGAGTGTTTCACACCAAGACATCCCAGAGCAGCTGGAAAAGCTCTCCACATGGATCACTACCGTCAGACCAGAGGGATGGTTTTTGCTCCATCTTAAGGCAGGAATCATTAGAGCCTGAAGACAGCTAATGTCATTTTTGAAAGACAACGTTCCCATTTAACGCTGAACTCTGTTTTGCTTTTTCTGAATTTTTCTGATCCCATCCCTTGCTGTTATTTGTTGTTAGCTGCTGTACAAGCTCTGCTCTTCCCTTCCGCAGGGATCATGTTGGCATAGGGCAATTCATGTCCAACAGTTTGTCCCTGTTGATTTTCAGCTACATCTTATTTAATACTAACGAAGGACATTTACTCCTCCTCAGGACTTTGTTTCACCCATTTTTCTTTTCCTCTGCTCACCAGCACCCCTCACTAGCAGCCCAACACATCCCTCCTCAGCAGCCTCTACACAGAAGTTTTGTTATTAATGATTCTTATGGACTCTCTGTGGTTGAACAGGAGCGATTAATAGTGACTGATATCTGGCATCCAGCAATTTCACGCAACAACAGAGAGAGATTCCCTTCTGCTGTGGCACACTGGTATGGCACAAAGCCTTAGGCAGACAGATGTTCTTGCTCTCCTGCTCTTGCATCCTGCACTGCCCTTCCCTAAATCATCTTGTGCATCTATTGGTACCCTGACTGCAGACAGAAAATTTAAGGCATTGAGACACCAGATCTCCCAGATATCAGGGTGAGTTACTGACTTGCAGTGGTTCACATGGTGCTTCACGTGACAGTGATAACCACCGATCTAGCCTAAACAAAATGTGTTTTGATTGTCGTCACCAAGCAAATCACCCTTATTTTGAAGCACACCAGGTCTCGCCAAGATGACTAATGACAATGCTCAGATCAGGCCCATACTTTGACGTTACAACACCAGTGTTTCTGCTGGCATATTTGGGATAGAAATAGATTTTTTTGTTGGTGGCGATTGATGCTGCTTGTTTTTAGCCATACAATGGATGAAACTACAACTGGCATTATGACAGGAAAGTTTAATGATTCCAATTATCTCCTTGAACATATTTTTGGTTATTTTCATCCACAGAAATAAAACTTCTACTGGCTGCCAAACATCCTCAACTGTTTTGCAATCGTCATACATAAAGGTGGAACAGACTGACCAAGCAATGACCCTGAATAACTGCCTATGTTAAGTGGTAATAAAGAAGATCAAGAGTTACATGGTTTGCAAACGAAATGCACGGGAGCAGAGCCACCTCCTGCCACTGCCCAGGCGGTGCTGGGGGAGCAGCAGGGCTGCAGCCAGGGCCACCCAAGAAGAGCAGCAGCATATCAATTAGCCAAACCATTAGCAAAACCGGTGGCCAGTTTGCTCCTCTCATTTTGCTATGGATCACACTGTCAACAAGGACTCCCCAGAGGAAAGCAGTTGTACCAACCTCAGAGAAACCACGTGGATTCCTTGCAAATACTGCAGATGTTCATGGGAAACGCAGAGTTTGAAACGAACCCTTTCCCAAATACTGCTGCTGCTCACTCGCAAGTAGTCACCATAATTTTTATTATAAATCTTTGATAGCATATAAACTAATATTTAGAATGCACAGCTCTTCTATTAAACGAACCTGTATTTTCCTCTTTAACTCTGCTCCCCCCTAGCAGATCCCAGCTGTGCTGCTTGTCTGACCTGATAGTCATTCTACTCCACCAAGTTATTTTGGAATCATTTTGATGGTGGCAACAGCTCCTTCAGGTAATTTACACCCAATTGCTACTTAAACACTGTTCCCAGTCAAAATCCACTGTTAGGGGGGAAAAAGGTGAAGTAAAGAGAAAAGCCACAAGCAGAAAGGTGAATAAAAAAATTGAGTTAGAAGGTGACTGAAAATGTCTGCTTGATATTTTACATTTTTGAGAACTTGGATATGCACGGGGAAGGAAGGTAGGGAATGAGACTTCAAGCCAAAAGGAGACGGCGGGTACAGTGATGGGGGACTGATATTACACCCTGCATCAGAAATAAAGAGCACCGGGTTTTAATGTGATTTTCAAAAGTAAAATGAAGTTCAGTGTTTGGCAAATGACATTCTCATCAAATACAACAGGCACCACCTGATTTAATAGAATTATTGTGTCAATAGTTTCTCCATAAAACCACATCTCTGTTTTGCCACTATTTCACCAGTTATGGTCTCGGCTCTGCACGCGGGCGCGCAGGACTCCTGGTGACGGCAGCCAAACACATGCCTGCAGCTCATTTCATCAATGTTGCACAACATGAGCTCGCCAGCAAACTGGCAGAAATACCAGCAGGATAAACGACGGGTGTTGAGAACAAATAAGAGACCATTTAATTACTCTACTATTAGAATTTTACAATTTAAACCACCCAAAAGACTTTCTCACTGTCATCTCTGGACTTAGCTAGGTCACAAAAGAAGCTAGTTATGTTTAGCAAAACCCTCCATAAAAGCCAACAGCTCACGGTCCTCAGCCTGGGAACAAGGAAACTCTTCATTGATGCTCCTCCTGCTAAGGAATAGCCAAGGAGCAAAGCCTCACATTTGATGCCACCCTTCACCGTCCTACTGCAATCTGTGTTTCCTGCCAAGATTTCCTAGCTTTGCTGGTGACCCGATATTTTGCTTTCTGTGTCTTATGTTTTAGCTTTTTATGTTGATAGCTGGAGCAAAATACCCTCAGTTTTGCCCAGTTTCCCTTCCTCTGGACTAATGTGACTGGAGACCTGCAATATTGCTATTGCTGCCAGTATAGCTGTAAACACAGGTGGTAGTCGGTCAAGATAGAAATGAGTGTAGGGCATGTCCCAGCACCCGTGAGAACGAGTAGGTACAGTTCCCAGCACCCATGAGAACGAGTAGGTACAGTTAACCAAAACTCAGCAGGGCACTGGGCAAAGTCTGCGTGCTTCTCCGTGGGTCACCGTCTGCCACTGTGCTTCTTCCCCAGCACCGTTTCTTCAGTGCAAACCTCAGTCCCCTGCCAGCACGGTCAGAAGAGGACAGCAACATTATGCATTTGCACTTTGTTCTCCTCTGTTGTGGGAAACGTCTGTAATCTCAGGTGCCCCCTCCCTCCTCTGCACACTCTAAGGGAGGCTGAAGGCGCAGGCATGAGCACAGGGGCAAGCAGCACGGCTCTGCCAGCACCAGGAGCTGTGGTTGGGAGCCCAGCAACACAGAGGCACTGGGTTCAGCATCCTCCCATCGCCCCATGCCGTGCTTACCTGTGCCACCAGCACCTGGGGCTCACGTGAGCCGTGCTGGGAAACTCCCCTCGCCTCCCTGCCACAGCTATCCGTGTTTAACGTTTACAGTTTCCAACTTTACAGCATCTACAGCAAAACATATGTGCCCCTGAATTCTGGCTTCAAGCTGGCTGCTCAAGAGGTTTACAGCTCTCTCCCTTGCCTTCTAAGTCTTCCCATATTATGTGGGGAACTTCAGCTCAGTATTCCCTTTAATCTCAAAATACTCTTCAGAAGGAATGGCTGTTACACCATCATACTCTCTTAAATGGGGGATGCAATCATTTTCCCTCTTTCACTGCAATGACGCTTCTACAAAGATTTTGCACCTAATGACAAAGAATATTGTGCCATAACCTCCCCATCTTCTTACTGTCCTCTATTTCAGAGACAAAAGAACTGGACCAAAGGCTACAATACGTAAAAAACCACATGCATGGATCACTCCTGCTAGGAAACATCACTGCTGCCCTGCTTTATACAACAAAGCCTGTGCGATGGAGGGCAACACAGCTTTCATATGACTTCAAGCTACTATAGCTGCCTTTTAAATACGTGAGAGGCTGTATTTGAAGTTGCCTTGCATCCAATTCCCTATTGAACTCGCACTCTAATTTCTCAAAAAAACATGAGTAGAATCAGATGTTCCAGAAAAGCCATAGTATACTGAATAAGAAAACTCAACACTGAAATAGAGGAAAGGGAACAGCTTACGTAAGTTGCATTCCCTGTAGTTTGGGATATTGAGACTGAGCCTTTGAAATGCACGAAATCTAGTTTGTTGATCATTCCCCAATTTATAGTCAGCTCAGTGGGAACAAATATGTGTCTACTTTGATATCCTTTTGAAGAAAATCCTTGGCACCTCATTTCTCTTAAGAAATATACCCATTCTCTTTTTATTTTGGTACTTTTTTTAGATGCAGACTGGAAGACTAACCCAGCTGCATTTTGTATTCATGCAGTACTTTCTGTGGCCTGATCCATCTGAATCCCAAAGTTTCTTCTGAATTAAAATGACACAGTCTATCACATCCCAAGCTGTGGCATGAAGCATTTGTCAAGTAACACAGAAACACTGGTAGTCTGAAGAATGAAACGTAAGGAGTGGAGGAAAGAGCTGGCGAATAGCACATTTTTTTAAAAAAATAATTCTCTTTTCTGGAATACTGAACATAATATGGATTGGAAAGGGGTAGAACCAGACTCTGAGAAGTCATGTCTTTCAGAAATAAGATTAAAAAAGCTCAGTAAAATATTAATACAAAAACTTTCAAAATACTCACTTAGTGGATGATGTATGTCACAAGAAGGATCTCTCTATTTAAGATGATAAAAGGAAAACTGAAAGAGCGGTGTGTAACAGTAGGCTAGCACAGCTCAGCGAAAACCAGTCCAGGTTCTCTGACAAGACATTGCTGGTTGAAATGAAGACCCTGGAGCTCTGGCACAAGCCTCCAGCATGACCATGTATATAACACCTACTATGTGCAACGGTATCTTTCCATTTTGCTCATGAGAGAGGCATTGAAAGTTGCCCAGGAAAGCAATAGGATTTCAGTGATAAAATACACCAGTGAGGGTTGAAATGTTGCAAAGCACTGAGGTTTTCATGTGGAATTCAAATTAGATTTAAAGACCTACAGGCAAAATTAAATTCTAGCAGCTGCATTGCATTCCCATTTAAAAAGAAGAGAAAGAGGAGGCATTAACATAGTGCAGGGTCATGCACCAGTTATGTCTTATTAAGTATTCCAGCCTTCCTTAAGATAAGCATCACATATGGGTTCTTTTGCAGCTAGCACTTCCTTGCTTAAAGAGAGAGAGGTCTGGATAACACCCCTTCTGTCTCCCAGGGCCTCCTGGGCTGATTGACAGGAACATGTACTGCAGGGAACAAATGCTGCTCGAAGGAAAAACGAGATTACTTTCTCTGAAGGGGGCCAGTGGGGTCATTTCTTTGTCATGTCTTCTGCCCACCATCTCTGGTTGAAGGAAAGACAAAGAGGAGGAGTGACATTTTCCTTTCCCAATAAAACACAGGACCAGGCTGAGGACCTGGTTTTTACGTACAGTGGCTTGCACTGAATTCAAAGTTAGGGCACAAGAGAGATTGCTCGAAATAAACAGGGCATTTTGAGAGTCATATCCCACCTCTGGGAACCAGACCACATGGAAGGTCAACTCAGAAACCATATTCCAACCCATCTCAGTTACATTTTAGGCTGGTTTTGGGGGAGATAAGCAATAAACATTTGATTTTCTCTATCACCTTTGGCTACCACTCCCCCATGATGGACAACGTTTGGCTTGGCTTTCTTTTTGGGCAGAACCACCAGATGTTTTGAGGCTGGTCCACCCTGCAACGTGCCCTACAGGATCGTTGGGGTTTTCAGCGCAAAGTGGTTTCCCTGAACTCAGCAACTTCTTCTCCACTTGCTCCCCCATTTCTAACAGTAGTTTCCTCTCTGCTAATACAAAGGTAACACCTCTGGGATTTGTATGTTGTGCCACCCCAGATCTCCTCTCCACTGAAACAGTTTCAAGCTGTAATTCCCAAATGTTGCCACATTTAATGAGGCCGAAGAAATCTTCCTATTTCTTTAGCTCCTGCAAAACCTGTCCCACTGCTTCAGCATCTCCCGCTGCACAGCTGTGCCAGGAATGGTTCATTGTCCTGACCCTCCCCTCTGCTCTGATCTATTCCTACAGTAAAGCTCAGAGGTGGAAGCAGCCAGGCACTTGCAGAGGCAGCAGACACCAGAACAGCTCTCCCAAGTAATAACCTCGGGGTCAAAGTCTTTTCCTTACCAGAGACCTCTACTAGTCTGCAAATAGCAGCATCAGCACGTCACCAGCTACTTCAGTCCCTCATACTTTTCCTTAATTGCTCCTACCTAGAGCCAGGAATTCACCACTTAACATATTCCTTCCAGAATGCAAGGTGGTCGTAGCAAAATGGAATTATATTAATAAACATACATTTGAAATGAAGCTCCTGATCTGATGGGGGAAAAAAAAATAATCAGGCTAAGCAGCAGGAAAGTCATGCCAACAACTAGATTTTGAGTGAAAGAAGAGTATTAGCCGCCCTTGAATAGAGGGGTTAACGTAAATTGAAAATGTCAAGTCATCGATATTTTACAATATTTTATAAGGTAACCATGGTTATTTTTTATGCATGCCTTTGCAGCATGAATGCAGATGATGAAAAGTATTCATGGGCCAATTGAAACAAAAATAAAACTGAAGAGATATCTTGATGGCAATTTAAACCTTAAGCTGCGGAAATTAATCAGTCCACACAGGCAACAGAGTGTTCAGTTGATATTGCACCACAAACCCCCCTTGCTAAACAGACAAATAAAAAGCATTTCACAAAGGATGAACATCTTGAAAATCATCCTGACTTTAGCCCTAATGTACCTGCAGGGATCAATATTGCTGGAGCAGGATAGATCTGGTCGGATGCATGAAGTTGCCCGTGTGGCCTCTGGATAAAGCACAACTGTTTCTAACTTAATTTGCACGAGCTGCTGGAAATGCAGAGGACCACTGGTCCCAGCGCGCTGCAGCCTCTCGGTGCTGCCCAGTGAGGGGGTCACTAATGGTCTGGACGCATTGTCTTCTCTACTGCTGCTTCTTGAGATAATTTTGCATGCTTTTCCATTAGACTAACGAGGTCTCTTCATCGCACTTACATTGCTGGCAAGTGGTGTCACCCCTTACAGCGAGGGCAGGGGAGCAGCACAGCAGATCGGAAGAGGGGGACGGGAAATGGCGAGGGTGAGCAGTTGTGACAAATAACAACTGAGTGCTCTATTAAGCAAACTAAAACAGGGCTTTGGCTCACAGGAGTCCCTGTGGACTTCTGCAGCAAATGATGAATAAAATCCATCTCGAGAACCCTGTGACAGAGGGCCTCCCAGCAGCCAAAACATTTTGTATGGTAGCAGAGGGTAGAAATAAGAGGCTGTCCCTCTGCTCCAGAACCTGTCCAGATACTGAGACCATTTTCTGTCCCTTAAATACTGCACCATAACAAGCCACTGCTTGTTTTTGTGGAACAAGTGACATTTGGCTAGGCTGCGGAGAGGCATCCATACCCCTAAACCTGGAGGGAAGGCTGGCAGGAGGTAGCGTGGGAAGGATTCAGTGTAAAAGACTTCTCCAGTCTAATAAACATCTCTGGTTAGCGTTAGAAGAAAATGACTGACTTTTCCTCTGCAAGTCTTCACCATTGTTGCATGACATGATAATTTCTCTGCTAAACATCTGCTCTTCAGATGCCCGCTCTAGTCTGGTTTCTGTAATGGGACTGTAAAACCAAAAGATGTCCATAGTAGGGACAGAACTGGAAGTTCCTAGTGCACAAAAACATACCTCCCCAACTGGCAGCTAACAGGGTTAAAACACCCTCTGATTAAATGAAATCATCTTTAATTAGTTTAATTGACCATGCCTCAGCCAAGACCATCTGCTCAGCAGCATTTGCCTGCTCTTTGCAGGAGCGATTGATCAGCCATAGCTAGAGTATACAGCATTAGGCTACATCAGATTTATTTTGTTTAATAGAAGAGCTAATTTGCTTTAAATTTAATTACAGGGGCCAAGATTGCTCTCTAAGTCCATAACAGCACAGAACATAAGCTGATCCTACAGCTAATGGACACACACGTAGGTCCACACGTGTGCGTGCAAATCAGCTCAGTGACGACAGCTTGGAGAGCTGGTCCCATCCTGGCAGAGAGCAATCGCTGCATTTTCCTCCCCAAAAGGCAGCAGCACCGTGGCACACTGCTGGGCTGGCAGGGCCGCCCCACTCACTGCCATGTCCCCCTCCAACCGGCCGAGCTCTTCCCCACAGCTCTCCATCAGATGCTGGAGCAGGCAGATGTCCATCTCAACCACTTCTCCTAGTCCTAATTATAAAGGCACTAAATGATGCATCCTACGTAGGGTCAATGTTTATGCATCACACGGGACCAACAGGGAAAATCAGGGGGACCGCTCTGTACCTCCTGGGTGACCTCCATCAGCAAACCTCTCCCAGACGGGGTGGCTGGCAGCTGAGGGGTCAGTGGAGCCAGACATCACGCTCGCCCCATCCCTGCCATCGCACTGTCCCTCTCAGTTCTCCACCCTCCCATGCAAACATCATTCTTCACCTGGAGCTGATGAAGAGCAGCAGCTCTCCCTCCTCCCCGAAGGACCACGTGTTTCCATGTCGTGTTATTATGAAGGGGAAAATTTCATTCACTTCCCAATGCTTTTTCCGTTTTCAATTTCCCATCAGGCGCTAAATCACTGCTGTCTTTGGGAGATGCTCGAGCCCTGACAGGCATGCTGTGGCTGCCACTGGCTGCTACAGGAGTAATTACAACCCTGCAGAAGGCTCCAGGCTGCCATTTCCGTTTCCATGGAAATAAATACTGAATTACTGAAAACAGAGTATGATGCTTTATGGATTTTGAGGCTTTTGATCATCTCAAGACCACCTTAACGCATTTTTATTGGTGGTGGCTTTGTTTTAAGGGGGGCAGGGGGGCTGAGGCAGGTAATGCTCACAGTGTGGGGAAAAAAGCCAAGGGGTTTGGCTGATGCCCTGGAGGTTTGTAAGGGAGACAGTGGTGGTGGCTAAAGCTGCTGGTTGTCCACAGCATCCAGATGTCCAGCCCTGGAGAGAGGAGCCCGTGGAGGCTCCCTGGTCCCTGCCTGCAGCCCCAGCTCCCCACTGCCACCCCCACGACAGTCTGTTTGCTGGGGCTCTGGGGCTGAAGCAAAGCTCCTGCCCTTTTTCAGGGATCATTATAGCTAGCATTAGTGCTTAAATGTCCAGAACTGCAGATGACCATTTCACAGGCATTGAGCTTCAAGATGAAGCTGAAATAAAAAGGAATTGCTTTATTTCTTCAAAAATGAATAGAGAGCAGAAGGGAGAGAGCTGATACCAAGCCCTTGTATCTCTGAACTGAAAGGACAGAGATGTGGCACAGACAGGCAACTCCACACTGTGTGCAGTGACCCTGGGCTCAATTCTCATCGCAAGGCATGGCTGGGAATTTTTCATCATAACAAACTAAATGAAATACTTGGTTTGGGGAGGATACACACAAACCAAACATTTATTCTGAGGTCACCTTAGCCTTCGTCTCACCATCTGAGCTGTTACTGTGCCTCACGGGAGTTTCTGTCCTTACTTGGGCTGCATCTCCCAAGTACCACCGCAGTGTCTCTGCAACGGGCTCAATGCACCGCAGCAAGACAAGCAACCAAATTCAGGAAAACCACCTGAATTACAGACATGAGAGAGGGGCAGAAGGCAAGATGCTACCTCAGCGAATCATCTCTTGATACTGACTTGAGCTAAAATCAAACATTTGATTCAGGACAGAAATCTTAAATATCTTTTCTGCTAACACTTCTGAAACCAATTTTTTTTGGCAGGGGAACTTTCTGCTTTGTGAGAAATGTCAGCCTTTGGACACAGTGTCCTAATTCAGCTGCAAAAATAAATGTCAAAACAGTGAATTCTAGTTTTAAGGCAGCTCTGGTCAGCAAAATTTGGGTCGAAATGTTTCCTAGCTAAAACCACAGCCCCCAGAAGTTATGAAACAATTCCCATTGCACTGGTTAGAGGCTTTCATCCCTTTACGTGAAATAGTCACCAGACAGCAATGGCACTTGGCCTGTGTTGTAGCCCACTCACACATGCATGCTTCTCTGATGTTTCACCTTCTACCTGGCTGCACAAGAATAGATGCTGAAAAACCACGACCATGTATTACTATGTATTACTCAGCAGGTTTGACGTGCATATATTCAGCTGTTTGTTTTCAAATCTAGCATCCAAGGGAACTGGATGAAACTGGAAGCTTAGCACAGGTATTTTGCACGTTTAACAGGAATGCCACAGCGTACAGGGCACTTCAGGCCCAGGAAAGAAGAGAAAGTCTGACTGTGAATCCTGTGAATTCAGATGGTCCTGCAGGGACAGCCCAGAGTCCCACACTCCCTCTGAAGCGGGAGGATGGAAGAGTGCAGCTCACCACAGGTGTGGTCTGGATATTGTCTGCTGCTGCTGGATTCACTGAACACCACTGTACTAGCTCCTTCTCACTGCAGCTAAAAACAATTTTCAAACACAGCTTGAGATAGAAAAGTAAATCACTGCCCTATGGCTGGAAGAATGAGACGGGGGAACACCACAACCTGATTTTCAGAGATGCTGCTGCAGTTTAGTTGTCATGAAGGTCAGTGGGAAATACAGGGCTCGTGCCCAAGGAAATGCCAACTGTTGCAAAAACCCAAGCTTGGAATTGCCCAACACTTACAGAAAATAGCTCCTGTATGACTCTTCCACAGCCACAGGTCAATTACAATGCGGAAGAGCTAAACTCAAGCCTTGCCAATGGATTCTGGACCAGAAACCCAAGACTGAAACACCCTTCTCCCTCCATGATGCCCATCACACAACAGAGGAGCTCACTGCTGGAGCCAGAGATACTCAACTCAATGCCCATGACAACTCCACCGGAGCAGAAACACCAAGCCACATAGTCTGTTATGCAAAAAAACTTAAGCCTCCATGTATTATTTACAATGTTCTAGTCAGAGGTTGTGCTTAACAACACCGTTATCGCCACAACATTCTGCTACAAACCACTTCCCGTCTTTGTTTCCTAAAAGCCTTTCCAACTGCATCAATCCCTTTTGCTCTGCTGCTATCTCAGATCCTGCTATATCACCACTATCACATTAAGAATACACTTATCTCATGCCACCTGGGGCTATTGTATTAAAAAAAAAATCCCTTTAGAAAAAAAATCTTTCTGCGCAAATAAAATATTATTTCAGAAGTGAATGGAAATGCCTTCCCGGTGATATAATTATTATGCAATTAGTGAGCGTGATGTAACAGGAGGCCACAGAGAAAAACACCTGCTTCCAGACCACAGGAAAAGTTCAAGCAAGTGCTTGGGGCTCTCAGCACCGTTCCTGCCCGTGCTTTAGGAGGACAACTACTAGGCAAAGCCTTCTTACCCCCTGCCTCCTTGCACAGCCTCTGGGGCAGTTTCACCCTGCACACCAAAGCAGGGTAGAGCACGCCAGAGCAGCCAGCCCCTCCACTCGCTGCCGGCCGACCAGAGCAATAGGAAAAGCTGACAGGCTTTGCTTTTCTAGGCACAGGTGATTGACCAATAAACTGCACTGACAGCACCGCGCTGCCGCTCCAGAGAGAGATGGCCTTCAGATGGCCTGCCAGGGAAAAGGCTCCGTTTCCCAATTCCTCCCATGCACAGCAAACAAGTGTAGGTCAAAAATAAGCGTAGCTCATACCATGCCAAAACGCCGCTGGGAAACTCATGATTGCCTCCAGATTTGTTCTGGAGGTTTGCTCAGTTTCAGTGTAAAGCCTGTGGCTGGCACCACGGCAGGCTGCCGAGCCAGGGTCTGCGGTGGGCTCTGGCAGGAGCTGCCGGTACGACGCCCAGGGGAGGAAAGCAGATGTATTATTGCACCCACATGTGCGCAACTTGAGCCGCCACGGCGTTTCTGAGGATATTGTAATTTCAGCACATCTAGGAAAACGCCAGATCGTGTTTTCTTTTTACTTAAAGCTTATTCACAAACAGAATTTATAGAATATTTTGTTCTTATGAAACAGGCGATGGAAGCTTCAATCAAATTATTAAGGAAAAGATTTAAGTTGTACATCAAATTAACTCCAACGAGACAACAGTCAGATCAACAGACTGAGCGCGTCTTCACGGGGAGGCAAATGAGCACTGCTTAGGCCAATTCTGACCAAAACACAATCCGGACTGAAACAAAACAGCACGATGGAGATAAATGACAATTTTCAGGTGTTATGGGGCCAGTGCCTCAAAGCCCAGTGGGTACGCTCTGTGATGCAAGTACAGCTGCAGGCACAGGCTGAGAGGTGTTTGCAAATCCACCTGGGAAGGGAGCTCGCTGCTGATTTCAGGACAGGCTGGCAGGGGTATTTACAGAAGATGGCTTATCAGAGGGAGACAGATGCAGCGAATGAAAATGTATGAAAATGCAAAGGTGGGGGGAGAATGAGCAGCGGAAAGTCCTGCAGAAGCATGTCTCAGCCCTGCCATGGCCACAGCACACGTGCAATGCAGGGAGCTATTCCTCCCCTCCAGCTGCCCCAGGTCCTCTCCCACCCAGCACCCACCCAGGCTGCTGCAATGCTGCACAAGCGATTCTTCTCTCTCCAGATGTCTCTGGTTTTACTGCTGTAATGTTGGGAGGTGCCTCTGACTCCCTAATTGGCGTCAGAGATGCCACCACCATGGCACAGAGGAGTTTCCAAGCCACGAAGGGCTCTGCTCGCACCTCCAGCCTGCAGCAATTGGACACCCAGCTGCTGTAGTGGCTTTGAAATCTGCCCTGTGTGAACACCAGGAGCTTCTGGAGTAGGAAATAATTTTCTACTAAAATTTAAGAGGGAAAGGGAAAAATTTCCTGTTTCAGGGCCAATGCTTCATCATGAGAGATCAGGAGGAAGCTTTCATGGGGGGAAGGGGCAGGTTACTGAATCACTGCTCACTGCATATCATTTTCTGCTCTCCTCCGCAACTCTGTTGCGGAAAACATGCTAGCTGAGTGGCATGCACCTCTGACTTTTGCCAGGAACTCCCCATACAAGCTAAGCAAACAAAAACATTTGCAGTCTGATAGGTTTTACTTATACCCTACAACAGACTGGCTGCAAGCAATGCCTGAGATCCTGCAGGAAGGAGAAGTGGTCAACAGCGATTCTGGTGCTTTGAGGCAAGAGGGAAGTACAGAACAGCTTCTGCTGCTCTCCTAAGGGCTACCAGTGGCCAGAGAGCTCCAGAGATCCCTCTGGTACAGCCCAGGTGCCGTGACCACAGGCAGCACCAAAATAAGGGTCCCCACAGCAAAGGCTGCAGTTTGCCTTGGGTGCTCACTGTGGTCTTCCCTGCAACATCTAATGGGAGAAGGAGCAGCAGTGACCTGCTCCCACCTCTGCTCCCCACCCCACTGTGCCAGCACCTTGGCACCATAACCACTTGCACTGTACCCCAGGAAAATACCAAGCGGCTGAACAACTGCTGGCCTTGCAGCTTTCTGAGCCATGCCTTGTATAAAGGGCTTTCCCTTCTGCATAGCTAATCCTCACTATCCAGGTATTAAAAACAGAGTAACTCCCGTGCTAATACTCACTTTCAACAGAAATTACATCTTTCTCTAAAAGCTTAAATTACAGGTTTGCTGCCTCTGAGTATTAGAAAAGACCCAGAATTAAATCCGTCACTTTCAGAATAAAATCAGAACCTACTGCAGGAAACAGGTTGCTCGATGCAACAGGGCAATTTGCAGGGAGCAGCCACTGGGTTCATGGTGTCAGCCAGAAAGGCTCTCATAAACAGAGATCACCCACAAAGCAGGGCAGCCATGATTAAATACCGTTTTCTGCATCACTGGGAACCACAAAGCAAGAGGGTAGAGTCACACACACGCTCACACAAAACCACGCTAGCTCCTTAGCTGAGCAGAGGTCAAGGGAGGATGAGACACACAGGGCTTGAGTTGCTTTAAGTTAAAAAAACAAACTACAGAACTGATTCAGCTCTCAGCACATCACTGAAAACATGGTTTTGATCTTAAAGAAGTCCTCCAACAGAGGACTGGAGGCATGAAATCTTGTTTGTAAACATAACCTATGAGGATCGATGCAGTCCTTGCTGTTGCCTTTTTGCTATGAAGATGCCTTACTCAGGGACATTTATTATCCTCTCCCTCTGCCACTAAGGTCTGAGATGCAAAAATACAAATGCAAGATAATTAAGCTCTTTACAGGAGAAAAACCAGATCAAACAATTTTCTGTCTTGAAAAGAATTGGAAATGTCTAGACAGAAGGCAGAATTGGTCTCGAATGTATTAATTTCAATAAGACGTTGAAACCTTGAATTATGGGGAAGAGATTGAGGTCTGCTCCTCCTCCAAAAACTTTCCACAGCATTACTTTACCCTCCCCGTGACACTGACACCCTTTATCCCGCCTGTGATATTTATATCCGATAGCAGGGGACCATAATCTGGGTCACCAATGGCCTGGATGGCCACTGAGAGCCCTCAGCAAGAGCTGCTGGAAATGCAAGCAGCACTGCTGAGTCCCAGCTCCACGGCTCTGGGGAACTGGCTCTTACCGGGGGAGAAAAAGAGAGGAATGGGAAAGGCATCTGGGAACTCATGGTGCAAACAGAGCCACCTCAAGGGCATGGCGGAAGGAGAGAGCATCCCAAACCCCCACGGGCACACAGGGGTCATAGGCTCCCTCTTCTTAAGAGGAACCAGTACAACTTCAATAAGCCCATTTGCGTAAGACATCCACCCCAGGGGCGTCTGAGCTTCAACTATTAATAAGGTTATTGCAGGCTACCAGAACGTACTTCTGTCATTTAGATTGGTGATGTGACACAGGAAAGGCAAGCAAAACAGCCCACTTAAGCACCATCAAAGACCTGCTCATCCAGGCAGAGAGCTGGAGGAATAAAATTTCCCCATCTCAGCAGTCCTATGGGGTATTTCACAAGGAAAAAAGCATGAGCAGAAGGCAGCTCACTTGGCTAGCCGGAACAAAACTGGCAGTGCAGAAGTCCCACAATGAACCAAATCCCCCTTGCTTGGTGGAAGTTCTCTCACAAACAGTCTGGTCAAACCCAAGTTTCTAGTTCATAACAGCAGTATTTCTCACTGGCAAGCCCTTCCCCAAGAAGCCCTCTTCCATTCCCACCCAGCCTGGGAGAAGGACATTACCTGACATGCGTTGTATAGAAGCTGATGCTCAAATTTCTTGATCCCCAAAATGTTCTGGAACATCTCGTAGAGCTGCTCCTTGCTGAGGATGAGCTCCGAGGCAGCGCTCGCCGTCATCCTGGCCTGCTGCTTGCGGGGATCCTCTTCCCCGCGGTAAATAGCATCAAACTTTGCCATCCAAGAGCTCAGGACTGTCTCCTTGCTGAGGCCATCGATTTCTGGCAGGCTGCGCACTCTTTTCTCAATGTGCTTCTTGAAGACCTCCCGGGAGTCATTTGCTGAGCACCCTCCACTCTGCACCATCCTAGCAACACGGTCGCTTTTCAGGAATACCTGCAAAAAAAGGGTGATTTCAAATGGTGTCATTTAAAAAAAATAAATTTATAAAAATCCCCTTCAATTATCACAAAACATGGTTTCGCTGCTGGGAAGCCCACTAACTGGCTGCCAGTACGTTTTCCAACTCCTCACTCAACAACCACGTTACCAGAAGGACAGAGGTTTCATCTGTACTTTGTGGGAAGCGTAATGAAATCAGGTGAAGCTTCTGCTTTGCGTCCGCTAAAACAGAACATTTTGATGCAATTAGGACTTCATGCGATGTTGTGATCGCACCTCACCAGATACATAAATCAAATGCCCTTTGGGAAAGCAGGATTATATTTTACTCTAGCAAATGTTTTAATAAGGAAGTTATGGCAGAACTACATTCACCTAGCCAAGTTCTGCCCTGTTAGAAGGAGCCCAGTCATCCTACTGGAGGCAACAGCATTGCACAGCATTTATCCTGATACCCAGGCCCCCGGGAGACCTCTGACCAGTGCAGGGACCAGGCTTACATTAAGCTGCTACACTGCAGGAGATCTTTGCAGACTGCCCTGCTGTCACAAGATGACAGGAATGACATTGTATTAGTTTAATGTAACTTTCAGCTAAATAATTGTCCCCACTTCTCCTGCAGCTGGGTCTTTCCAACCTGGGCAACCAGCACGGCAAGAGCACCATTAAAACACCCCGGGAAAGGACAAGGATGAATGGCCCAATCTTTGCAAACTGATGGGTAAATGCCAAGGCAACTCAGATGACTAAAAGGTGGCATGGCTGCACGTGGACGAGACCAAATCCATTCCCGCTCCACCTCTGGGAGTTGGTGAAGTAGCACAGGATGGTTCAGCACGGCCTGAGGTTGCCTGGGAAGGCTTTGCAGGGAGAGCAGCCTGCAAGGTGCAGGACACTGACAGCAGGAGGGAGGGAGGAGGCGTTTGATGAAGATGCTTTTCTCACTGCAAGAGCAACAGAAGGGTCAAAAACATAACAGACTCCTGCAGACCAAGAGATGTCACGGGAGCAGCACAGAGCTGAAGGGTGAGAGACAGACAAGGGAATATTGTGTTGGCTCTCCTCTCCCAAGCCCCGAATGCAGGAAAGCAATCAATGCCCAGTAAGAACTGCTGTTTTATTAATGATGCTGAGAACTGATGAATGCAGCAGGCTGGGAAGAAGCTGTGCCAGCACAGGGGTATATCTGTCAGCCCTCAATAATTCAAGAGCTTGAGGATGACCTAAGGACATGGTAGATATTTTTTTACACCACTCAGCAACATGGCACTCCATGTTCCCAGACGCTCGATGGCACGGGCATCTGTTGGCAGTGGTAGTGGGTTTTGCTCCAGGACCAGCCCAAAAACGCTGCTGAGGAAGAGCTGGGCTGTTTCCTTCCAGTAGCACCATGCCGGGGAGTACTCCCTGCAGACGAGACAGGGAGGATGCCATCAGCAGCCTCTTTAGTCCATGCTGAAATGACACCAGCAGACACTTTGTTTCCTTGCAGGGCTTAAATATGAGTGATAACACCCAGGTGTGTGCAGGTGCTTTTAAGTAATAGTCGAGAGCTATCAAAATTCCAGTTCCCGACAGAGCTGAGGAAGTCCCCAGCACACCGACTGCTGGAAGTGGTGGGAGGTCATGGCAAACAGACCCACTGCAGCACTCTCTGCATTCCCCCTCTAATCATCTGCTCCAGGTGCTTTTGGCCTGACCCTGTGCGACAGCACTAATGACTTTCCATACCTGCCAGCACCAGCGGCTGTTATCTGTGGTCCTCACTCCCATCAGAGGGGTGACAGCACCGTGAGTGAAAGGACCCGACCCCCCTCTCCTGCCAGCCCTGATTTATCCTCCCCGGGTGCAGAGCAACAGGCAGCAGAGGAAAGGAAGGCTGCGGCTGGCAGAGGAGGCAGGTGCAGGGGAGCGCCTGTCAGACACAAAGCAGCAGAAAAAGACCGTGAAATAAGAAGATAAAAAAAGATAAAAGAGGTGTTTTGTCCTGCAGAGCGGGCTGCTTTCCTTAGAAAATACCAGGTGAATCGCCTGGCTGTAAGATTGCCTAGTAGGACTGCCAGGAGTCAAGAACTGGCAGAGCAAAACCCCAGCATGGGTGCATACACCAGCACATGCAGAAGAGGACTGACTTCTGTGAGCTGGCAGGCATGTCCTGCCACGTTCACAGATGAACCCCCCAAGTCATGCGTGGCCTTGGCTCTGTCTGCCCAAAGCAGAGTGGAAATGGGTCTAATGAAGCATTTCCATAATACCCACTGAAGGGACTGCTGCATAAAGTGCTGTTTGACAGAGAAAGCTTTACTCATTAGAAGTAAAAGGACACGAGAAAAGCTCTTTGCTGTCAGAGTGTGCTGGGCCTGCCTCACACACATGGGTCTGCAGCATTCCTGCAGGCACAGCAGCGTTTTGCAGACCCGCAGCAGAAACTGCTCAGATCACTCCATCTTTTAATTTGATAGCAGCCTGTGAACTAGTCTTAGACTGACAACCACATACTTACCCTTGACAGCAGAATGCGACCACGCAAACACATTCAGGGCAACAGCAAATACATTCTTGACCTACAATGTCACCTTTACCTCCTTCTTTGTCCAGAAAAAAAAAAAAAACCAAACATAATAAAAAAATTCCCTAGGTAATGAACCTATTCCTCAATGTTAATAAGTGGACCCCTTAGAAACACCAGCCATGTCCTGCACAGAGACAGCCAGCTTCAGCTGAGCAAAACCCCAAGTTTTAGTATTTTCCAAGCCATCATGCAGCTTTGTAAGTCAGTACCCAAATGCCAATTTCTAGACAGTGTCCATCCAAGGGACAGCTGATTTCACAAAACCCTGAGATTTGCAGGAGCCAAGATAAGCAGCATCTGCTGTGATTGCACCATGGCTCGACCAAGGGTGGGCAGCCCTCTGCAGGGAGGGAAGGAAGGAGAACACCATCAGCAGGGAACGCTGCTCAGGCACTGAGGGAGGGCAGCGGCTTTGCGCAGCGAGGCTTTGCCTTGTGCTGCTGCAGATGGTGCCGAGGAAGAGACAGGCAGCCGTGCTACAGCTGCACAGAAGCTGAAAGTACCTGGCTATCAATTAAAGGAGACCAGCAGTTAAAAATGCACTAAAGGACAGAGCAATACATAATGCTTTTTGTGGCCTGTTTTAAGTAGGACAGAGCCAGTGCGGTGTCCAGCTGTACTGAAAACAGGTTTTGCAGACATGTAGTGCTGATCAACTGCTCTCTGTAAGTTTGATCACTTGGGATAATTATACAGCACAGGACTTCTGGAGCTGGTCAGGACACATTTTCAGCCAGACCCATCACTGAAACAGGGATGTATTTTGCCTGTTTTTAAGCAGCTTCCTCTTCCTGACCAATAGTCTTAGCTGAGCAGATTACGCTGCTCTTACATTCTAAAACACAGCTCACACCATCTTGAAAACTTTCTCCAAGAGCATCTGTTCGGTGAAGCTGTGATAAACTGATGATCCCTTGGCAATTTCTTTTCTGATAAGAGATGTAAATTACTCTCAGCTTCCTTCCTGTACAGAGAATGATGGAGCAGTAACTACTAGGCTGGTTTAATAGAATTAATCCAGAGATAATTTGTACTTTCCTTACACAGAAGCAGCTGCTGTCATTTTTTATAGAGTTAAAATTCTCTTCAGTTTTAGTATCTGATTTTGGTCCCCTCTTAGATTCCACTTCTAGAGAAGTATTTTATGTAGGCAATTCAAAATCTTCACCTTTTATGACAGAATAGCTCTAGGGAGAAAGAGAAATGGTTTGCACAAAGGCTAGCAAAAAAATAAGCAACACTGCTCATACAAATCACAAGCATTGATTTCCTTCAAAAACAGAAGCTCTTTCCTTCTGAGAAAAGACATGAAAGGCAGCATTAAGGGCTGCATAAAAAGAGGTGCAAAAAGACAGACATGCATAATTATTCTTTTGCACAATTGTGAACAATGCTTCACGTTCCTTGGTATCATCTAGTTTTGTAGATGTACATCCTCCTCCCTCCCCCTTTGCTTTACAGCACTTGTCATACCAAACAGAAAAGACAAGACCGCTGCTGAAAATCCCAAAGTCATTTAGACACAATGCAAAAGCTTCAGCAGGAGCTGAATGTGATGCCCAGTTTTGTCTTGGTATTTTTCATAGGGAGCATGCGACATTTCTTTTATATAGTGTCATCTCCTCTGGTTTAAAGCACACTGTTTGAAAGTATCAGGAAGATATTCTCCAGCTTAAAGGAAGGGTGATCTTCCCTGTAATCAAGCTATAGGATACACCATGGTGTAGGGGTTGCCATGGTTGCATGTTCAGACCCTGAACCTCACAAACCTTGTGATGTACCAGACATCAGATGGAAGAAGCCTTGCACTTCCCTTTGATAAAGGCGAAGTGCTGTTTGATAAAGGACAATTCATTAGCTCAGAATTTGACCCCATCTGTAAGAGTGAGAACAGAGATTCATATGAATATTACGTTGTCTCTCCTTACCTCGTAGTAGCTCTGGACAGCGTTTATAAATGCTTCATCTGCCACAATCTGGGTTTCTCCATTGAGAAAGGCCTGGAAACGATCTTTGATTGTCTGGAGTTGCTGCTTACTTATCTGCAAAACATGCCAAAAGGAGAAAATTGGTTAGAAAAGGTTTATGTATGAGGAAAAAAACCCCCACTAATTCTTCTGTGCTATCTTATTGGGGTGTTTATGATGTGCACTTCTGCTCTCCTTTGGGGACAGCAGCAACAGACGAGGAGTCAGCCACGCGTGGGTATGCACACACGCACTCTTCACCCTGGGAAGTTCATTCGAGCGTCAGAAGCACCTAAAGTCACCCTGAACATAATTTCTAAACAGCTTTGCCACTACACACCACCACAAGACTTTTACCACTTCAGGTATACCCAAGTCAAATGGAAGCTGCTGTGTGCATGCTGGGAAGAGACTGTTCTAGTGCAATCGTTTTCCCGTTCAGCCTCTCCTCCCCTTCCCAAGACGAGGTTTCATCACTGAACAGGAAGCCTTACGAGCTGGCTTTCATCAGCACTCTAGGGTCTTGGTCTTACCTCATTTGTTTTTGTTTTTTTCCCCTTGCTCATTTCTTTTGGCTTGTCACATATAAAACACCGGTCAGGACCAGTGGTGAAAGAATTTAATGCCATTTAATGCTGAAGAAATTGTACGAGGGCAAACCTGTTCTCCTTATCATTGCAAGGACTCTCTCTGCTGTCTCTTTGCTGCTCAAAAGTTTCTGTCTAGCGTACAGCTGGTAAAACTCACAAGACTGTTCTAATTTTGGAACAATGACATCAATAGAAAGTTTACAAGGGTTTATTCCAGCCTTGTAAGATAACATGCCATTATTTTGCCAACTTATCTGTCAGTTTGAGAACAGATATAGCTAACCCCCCCCACCTTTTCAGCTTGCAGCGCAGACAAAGTCACAGCGGGCACATAAGTCACGAACCAGCAACGCCAGCATAACATCTTAAGAGGCAGGGAACACTCATGCTGAAGGGCTGCAGGGATTTAAATGTAGTTGTGCCTATCACAGTCCTTATCACAGGACTACTTCAGGGTTTGAGGATAAGAATTAATTTAGACAAAAGAAAGCAAAAAAGATGTATATACAACAACCACAGATTTAAAGGGAAAAAAGAGCAGGTACGGATTAGGCTGACTATTTAATAATAACCAAAAGGTCTAGAGAAGACTGATCTTTTCTCACTTGTGTGCCAGCAGAAGAAACCTGCCCATTAGAATGGAAGAGAAAAATAAAATTAATGTCTCTAAGTGTCTAAATGGCTTTGAATAAAGTACCAAAAACTATAGAGATACAAACAACTAGAGTATAATGAAGCCTAGTAAACACAGATAGTGATAAAAAACAGGAGAGGGACCAATTGGAAAATGTAACGATAAATATCGCTAGATCTGGAATGATGCACCATGCAGGGTGTTTAGGGACTACAGTAACGAACATCATGAATACTGGTAATTAATTCCACAACATCACACTGAGAAGGGTTAGTGAGCAATGGCAATTTGATATGATAATCTGGGAATAGTTTATCCTGGTGCTTATGGAGAGGTGTTCACCAAAGTGACATAAAGCAAGTTTCAGTATGCTCTGCTTCGGAAAACGTGGAAGAGCTTTCACCACCCCTGTGGATGCTGGAAAGACAAGTTGTTCTCACCTGGAAAACAGCAGCCCAGACTTCACAGGGTCTGACGCATGCAGCAAGGCTCAGCATCACAGGGCCGTACCAAGGACCATCCCTCTAACCTGACCCACCTCAGCTTTGGGCACCATCTACAATGACCGCTGTGGAAGAGTACTGCCAAAAGCTCCTGCCTTTAAGGCTGGCAGGATCTAGGTTTTGGCTCTAAGAGTCCATCTGCCATGTCAGGCATCTAAAACTCTTTGTGGTGTTTGCCAGTAGCACCCTAGACATCACAAGCCCTTGGGCAATATGCACAGCAGCAAACATAAAGCAGGCTCCAAACCTATCTGAGCTGATGGAAGCTCCTGACAGGACTGAAAAGAAAACTGGGTCAGCGATAAGAGGAGCCAGAGACAATGTAGTGATCAAGTGGGAGACACCTGTGGGAAGGCACTAGGTCTGTTTTTATTAAGCATTTAATTATCTGGAAGAAGAGAAAAGCAAGATGTTAATTAAATGCATTGATGATTTTGTATTAGCAACCGTTGTGAATGCCAGCCAGGAATGATAGGGTGATAGAGGTCGTAAGAAACCCAGAAAAGAAACAAGAAAAGTACCGGTAACATTGGAATCAGGGTGTTGAGGCACAAGGAAATACATATTAAGAGCGCAGATACTCTGAGCCAAGATGCTAAAATCCCAAATGAAAAGCCATGTGCATGGCATTTTTATAATTTCTTTTTCCAAGTTATTTCTTAGGACAACCTCCAGAAGTCCTTCCTTGTTCAATTCCTGTAATGCTACCTAGCAGCAATATTTTATGCTTCTTCCTCAATATTGAATGGGCTACCTTCAAAATGAATGATGCTTCTTGAAATTCCTAGAAAATCCCAATATGCAGCTCACACGTGAGCTCCTGGGGGCTGTGGAAATGAATCATCGGATTTGCCTCTACTGAAGTGCCAGTTTCCTCCTCCTCGTCCTCCAAGCTCTATACAAGTATTTTCCCTGTCCAGGGAAAAGGAGATCCTCCCTGATCACACCAGGCTGCAGCATGGCCCAGTCCTTGGCTAACGGGACACCGGGTCTTCCATCCCCACCAGACCGTGAAACAGCACTGGTGTATCGATCTCTGTCCGTGCCACTGTTAAAGACATTATCAGTCAATCTGAGCCAAAATTAAACTGCTTTCATATTAAATTTAGCTTCTGCAGCACAGCAGCAGAATCCTGGTGCAGAAAGTCAGCAGCAGCAAGGGAGCAGAGGGGACCAGACCTGCAGGTCAACAAAACCTGCCTAACATGCTCCACCACCCATTTCACACCCCTTCCCCTCCCCATCAGGCACCCAGGGCATTGCTGCCAAAACCCACAAATGCCTCTCGGGCTGCCAGGAGCCAGCACCTCCCCGACAGAGGCTGGGCCAGGGCAGGGGAACAGCTTCAGCCCCAACGCCACGCACCAAAGCCTTTAAGAAGGGCCAAGCAACGCCACCGATCCATCCACAGGCTCAGAGGTGTTACTTTGTCTTTCCTTATTAGGGGTACCTGTGATCAGCTAAAACCCCATATATACAATAAAATCATAGAATGGTTTGGGTTGGAAGGGACTTTCAAGACCATCTAGTTCCATCCCCCTGCCGTGGGCAGGGACACCTTCCACCAGACCAGGCTGCTCCCAGCCCCATCCAACCTGGCCTTGGGCACTGCCAGGGATGGGGCACCCACAGCTGCTCTGGGCAGCCTGGGCCAGCACCTTGCCACCCTCACAGGGAAGAACTTCTTCCTAATACCTAATCTAAATCCTCTCTCTTTCAGTTTAAAGCCATCACCCCTTGTCCTATCACTGCCTGCCGTTGTAAAAAGCCCCTCTCCAGCTTCCTTGTCGGCCCCTTTGGATACTGGGCAGCTGCTCTAAGGTCTGCCCAGAGCCTTCTCTTCTCCAGGCTGAACGACCCCAGCCCCTCAGCCTGTCTTTGTGGGAGAGGTTCTCCAGCCCTCTGATCACCTTAGAGCAAGCCAACAGCTTTTGCAGATCCAGTAAGGTCACGAACAGGCCAATACAAACCACTTCTCAGTTACCTTCCACAGCGTGCTTACAACTAGCAGAAAACAACAGACTTACTTCCCCTTGTAAGCACATCAATACAGTACCACAGCCTTTCCACCAGCTATGGCAGGAGGTGAGACCCTGGTGGGTTGCAAGCCCAGCGGGTGTTGAGGTGGAGGGCAGAGTCTCGCTGCCTCTGGTGCAAATACAAACGCAGATCCTGTCTCACAGCAGAGAAGTAGAGGGCTGGGAGTAACGGGAGTACTGCGGGGGGCAGAAGCGGTTTATTCTTTTCACCTTCCCTCACTTTTCCAACCATCACTGTTTTTCCCCGCAACTGCTTTCAGCGTGTGGCAGGTGTTAAAGAAATAACAGTCGTTTCTGCGTTCGACAGAGATTGCAGCACACCCTGCTTGCCTACAGCAACTCTGGACCCCAGCGAACTCTCCTAAGTTAACGCTGTGGTGTGTTTATGTAGCAGAGTGTTTCACAGCTTTTATCTTAACTTTACTTAAGTTGCCAGATATACACATGCATATTAAAAATGTAATTAAGTCAGTGATGATGAACTCCTGGCACAGGTATCAGGCAGGGTACCTATGGAGCTTTGGCCTGGCATCCCTAGTGAATTGAATGGCTTTTGATAAGAAGGTTAGCAGAGGTCTTCTTCATAATGGACTAAATTATAGGGAAGAGCTTAGCAGTGACTAGATTGAGCCATCCAAACGCTTCCTACCTTCTTGGTCTAGAAAAAACTGCAGACCCAGCACAACTTAGTGACCTCAGAAACAGGATGGAATAATTTCTGGCACGTGCCATGTCCCCACCATGGTCACCAGCAGAGCAGAGGCAATATCTTGGATTTGCTTGATGCAGATCTCAGCAAACAGTGCACCAGCCTCCTTGAGACAAACACGTATTCTGACTCAGAGCCAAACACAAACGTGAACACGCAGAGCCACAGCACCTTCTCCAGAGCTGTTCCAGCCAGCAAGCATCTGGCACCATCTCTGCACACTGTCTCCAGCTCCCTTTGCCTACATCAGGGAGCAGAAGCATGGCAAAGAGGAACAGTTTGCCACATTAAAGTTCCCTGAAAAAAGTTACACAACACAGCGTGCCTCACTGATCCATCCTCTCCCCAAAATGCTTTTCTGTGTCCGAGCAGGCAAGAATAAGTACGGGCGCACTCGCTCCTTAAGGCCTGCACTGCACAGTCATGCAATGCTGGTTGGGTTTGGGTTTTGTACGGCACACTGCATCGCCGATGGGCTTAAAGCAGAGTCTCAGATTTACGTGCTTTGAACTTCAAAGAATTACAACAATTTCTGCAGATTTTCACTTTCAAATCTGCATGTGTGAAGAAAACAAGATGACTTGCACTCACAGGACAGTTGTCTTTCCAAGTTTTGTATGATGCACACCAACAGTATTAAACAGAATCATAGAATCATTCAGGCTGGAAAAGACCTTGGAGATCATCAAGCCCAACCCTTAACCCAGCACTGCCAAGCCCACCACTAACCCATGTCCCAAAGCACCACATCTATGTGTTTTTTTAAACACCCCCAGGGATGGTGGTTCCACCACCTCCCTGGGCAGCCTGTTCCAGTGCTTCACCCCTGTTTCAGTGAAGACATTTTTCCTGTTATCCAACTTAAACCTCCCCTGGTGCAACTTGAGGTTGTTCCCTCTTGATCTGTCACTAGTTGTCTAAGAGAAGAGACTGACCCCCACCTCACTACACCCTCCTTTCAGGTAATTGTAGAGAGCGATAAGGTCCCCCCGATCCTCCTTTTCTCCAGGCTCAACACCCCCAGTTCCCGCAGCCGCTCCTCATCAGACTTGTTCTCCAGACCCTCCCCCAGCTGTCTGAGAGCCACAGACGACATGCCCCAGGAGCCAGTAGAAAGGAAATTTTCACAAGAATTGATAAGAATTCCTGTGTAAAGTTGTGGTGAGGGTGGTCCAGCAGAGACAGGGGCCTTGCAAATTTTCACAACCTCATTTGCATGAACATGATCTGGTTTGGGAGGGAGCTCTGCTTTGAGCAGGGAAACAGGGTCAGAGACCTCCAGAAGTCCCTTGCAATCTACCTTATTCTATGACGGTACCATATCCAACAGAAGATTTGCAAGGAGAGGCTATCCTAGGCTGTAAATTGCTAAATGTTTTAGGGCTCACCACTGTCAGTGACAGGCTACAGAATAACCCATCCACAGCTGTACGTGTGCTCAAACCAGCTAATCAAGCCACATCCATCAATGTGACAGCTGCTGGAAGAGCAGCCAGATTTGAATGCTGTAGAAGGAGGTTTTCAAGCAAAAGGCACCTCTGTTATAGAGAGGTGACCCCCTTTACTGCCATGCTTGAACACCTCTGATCGAGGACTGGGTGTTTGGGTGCACCGATGCCTCACGGTGCCCTTGCACCCAGCATATCCCACTGGAAGGGTCTGCCCTTCAGCCACGATGTGAGGATGCGCAGGTGCTGCATGCTGGTCCTTGATGGCTCAGCCCATCAGTAACACTCGTGTGTCCAAGGGATTCATCGGTTCAGCGGAGGACCGCAGGTAATTCCCAGGGGAAGCACCTCTGCCTAGGGAGACCAGCTTACAGCACAGACCAAGAGCAGCGCAGAGCTTTTCCTCCTCGGCGCACTTGCTGTGCAGCTACCACTGCAAAAAGGAATATTTAACTGCTCACAGCAGCGTTCTGGGTTTGGTTGTGTAACATCCAATAAATATTTTATTACTCCTTAGCATCAGGTGATTTAGGAAAAAGCTAAACCAACCAAACGAGCATCCCTCATCATCACTGCTTCCACAGTCAGAAAACCAGCCACAATATAATCAACGTGGAAGGAGGGAAAGGGGAAGGGCGGGGCGGGGGGGGGCGCGGGGGAGAGGCGCAGAGCAGCCGAGAACTGGCCATGGGGGAGAGGCCAGAGGCTCCAGCAACGGGCATGAGACTATAAAAAAAAACCCAAACAACCAGCCAGGCTATTTTGCACTGGGAAAATGCATCAGGTTCTCCCTGCACCGATGCTGCCCCTCCCCCCAGCGCGGGGAGGACTCACATCCCCAGCATTTGGGGGTTTAATTGCAAACTCTCCTGGGCAGATGCGGCTGCTTTGCAATGGCTGAACGTCACTGGCTTTTTACTGTGACCAGTATTCACTGCCAGTCTCAGGGAACTTTTCCCAGCTGCTTAACAGTGCATTTTACAGTTGTTTCAGAGAAGTTTGATATTTGTTACCAGAAGAGCTCCTTGTGCTTTGGTTTCTGATAGCCACAATACATCTCTACAGGGATACCAAGCTAGCACATCCTTTTCCCTTACAGTCTGACCATACGTGGATCATTGTGCCCACACCCACTGATCTACTGCTGTCTGTACAATTCCCTCTTCATACGGACTTGATTTTTTGCCTCCCTGCTCCATCCCTGATTTACAGGCCCTGGTGCATCCACACTGCCCACTCTCTCTCCAGCCACACTCATCCTTTGCATCCAGCAAACAAGAAAAACACCAGTCACGTCCCCAGCCACCAACCCTGGTACCACCTCCTCCTCTCTCAAAAAGGATGCCCAGTTGATTTGCTGCAGAGAAAACTGTGCCATCACCATGCCTGGGTTTGCACACACAGGGCAGTAAAGGGCATGCACAACCCCGTCTGCCTGCAGCAGCTCATGCCCTGCCTGCTCAGCCCACCTGCGATGTTGGGGATGGGTCACAGCGATGGGGACCCTCCAAAGAGCAACACTCCTACATACCCACCTGCCCCACACTCAGAAATCAGGCTGCGTTCAGGCACAAGCAAAGCAAGGAGCCCCCGGGTCCTTACACATCAGCCCAGCGCCGATATACAGCTCAGACTACACCACCCTCTCACTCCAGCAGCCCGACAATACATAAATAGTATTTCCTGACCCAATGGTAAATGTCTGCTTCAGCAACGTGACCAAAGGGGTGAGACAACCCAAGAGAGCTGCCTGCAAAGGAAGGCAGGCCCCTCCGCTGCCCAGCGCCCTACCACAGCATCAGCTCCAACCCTTGCCAGGACCTCTCGCTACCTCTGTTATTGCAAGCAAACTCCAGCAGCTCTGCAGCACCAGCAGCGAGTGCTGAATGATTTTGGCACTTGCTGGAACATTTTTTCTTTAAAAAGGCTCAAGTATTGCTGGATAAGTAATGGTAAGGTAAAACATAAATCCTTTTGGTTAGGCCAGTTGCAGGCACAGAGCCTCTAGATCAAGCAGAGCAATCTCTCCTTTCCACTACCAGACTAGCTCCAGTAGCAGGTTTATCAGAAGAGACAAAGCGCAGGCTCCGAGTCGCTCTCTTTGAAACACATGGATGCTCTTTTTTGTCCTCTCAGACCCTGAGTGCATTCTTTTCCTGTGATTCACCCTGCCAGCTAGGCACACTTCTTTGGCATATGTGAAAGACCTAAAACGTTATTAAGGCTGCTCCTACACCATGATGCACAATGCTAAAAAAGGAAAGCAAAGCCAGGATTTGGGACTGGACCTTTGCCATGACGACTTTCTCCTTAGTTCTTTCTAAGCTACACCTTCCTTCTGCAAGCTGCCACCACAGGGCAAGCCTATATGTAGACACATCAAAAGATGCCTTGCCACCGCCAGCATCACTTACTACATCTGTTTGTACTAGTTGTGTCCATCCAGTGCTCACATGATAACCCTGCATCTCTCCCCTGAAAAGGGTTCCATTTTCCATTAAGATCAACCACACTTATTAGAAAAAGCAGCTCTGACAGCATCAGGAACTTCTACTTCTGTCTGCAAGTTTCCCTTCTCCTGCCATCTCTCTTCTGGCTGGTCCCTCCTCTGCAGCTGGTGTGCAAGTCAATAACCCCAAGATGGAGCCACCTGACAAGAGCACGGAAAATTTGGAACTTCTCCCAACTTTGATCTTATTTTACCTAAGCAAGCCATTAGCAGAGTGAGTTTGCAACAGATCCAACAGACTAAGCTAACCCTGCTGGGTATTTTTCTGTGTATGATCAAACAGATACGTGCCCTTATTTTTTTACTGATTAATAAAAATATGACTTTGATCTCAGAAGAATGGAGAAACCAGCACAAAATACAAGCAAGAAATAGCAATGATGAAATACTAGGCCAGTGACTGAGCATGGGCTGAAGGGCGACTGCTGCTCTAAGAAACCTCCTTGGTGACTCGTGCTGTGACAGGAGTCTCGCCTGGTGAGCTCTGCTGGGTAAAACACATCATCATGATGTGGCAGCTTTCAGCAGAAAGCCCAGCGTCATCCTGCCTGTGGTAAACATAGCTGCTCTGTTAATAAAACAGAAAAAAACCTTATAAAAATACTAACAGAAATACAGCTAGCAAATAAAACCAGGAGGCAAACAGAATGGAGGCTGTCTAGGATGGGCAATTTGACATGCAAAGCATCCCAACACCAGATGCCCCAAAGGCAGAAGACAAATCCCTTTATTTCCCTGAGGTGCCCTCCAGGCTGGGCTCTGCAGCTGGCTTCTCTCCTCCTCCTCCTCTCTGCCCGGCCCAAACACCTTATTTGCTCCCTCCCAGTCTCCCTCTGGTTAACCCCAAGTCTCAAGGGCCACTAACACAACCACTTACACAGCCTCCCCTGGAAAATCCTGCCAGCAAGGACCTTGGTCAGAGGTGCAGGTCAAGGCATGCTTGCCCTGACTGGCGCAGGAGCAAATGCAACAGAAAGAGCTTGGCCTACCCTTTTACTCCAACAGTGCAGTACATGCAGTAGGTACAGTCCATTGCTGCTCTGAGACCTCCAAAAATACTTAGCCCAGGAAAAAGGATTAAGGGAAGATCTTCCTTCTCCTCTTGAGCCTTACAGGCAAGTCTTGGAAAGTAACATTTTCACCCCTTCTTTTTCTTTTAGCTGGAAAGCACCACATAGTCTCTTGAAGCTTGTGAATGTTGACGTGATGCAGCTTTGGAGATGACTACCTCATGTATTTTCATGTCTCAAGACCACAGGGCATGGTGGAAGGGCATGGTGTGGAGCTGGAGAACATCACAGGTCATCTCCCATGAGTCCCCCCATGCTGTGTTACTTGGAAGAGTCAGGGATAGGTTGGGCTATGAACCTACTAGAATTTAAATTTCAGAATATTTTGAGGACAACTTCCAGTACTTAGATGTCTCACAAACTGACGAGTAAAAAAAAATAATCAGTTTGGGGTATGGGTGCTGCACATCTATTGTCCACTGGACACAAAGCCCTGAGCCTCCTGCTCTATCGCTGAGCCAGGCATGTAAAATCTCTCAGTTCAATTATCAGCAATAGATAGCTGATACTGTATATATTTAAGAATAGAGTTTTGTGAAAAATCTTCTAAAAGTGCTGCAAAGGTACATTTCCAAATGGTGCCCTGGTGCCTAAAGGAAAGAACTGGTTAGAGGTGAATGGTTTTACTCAGCTGATTAATGTGGCCAGAGCCTCTTCATCCAGTGACACCCTGCCAGCCCCTCCTGAGGAGCAACTAACAGTGGAGAACCTCTTCCCACCACCCCGGTGGTCAGTGTTACTTGGACAGTACAGTGCTCTGAAGATCAGTAACCCTCATCACTGCTGATATTACCCAAGCGTCTCTGTTCTTGGACTACTTTAGAGGCTAGACAAGGCTTGGTATAGCCTGGGTTTGGAGATCCCAAACTGAGGGATCCAAACTGATTTAGCTGAGGACAGCTAAATATCCATAAACTGAACCCGAAAAGCGGGTGAGGTGTGGGGTGGGAACACAAGCTGGTCTGTGCTGGTGGGACCCAGGACCCAGGCAAGTCCTTGCTCTCCAACAGCCCAGTTGTCTGCTCCTTCTGTGCTGCATCTCCTATTTGTGAAAGGGAATAACAGCACTTCACTTCTCTCCAGAAGTGGCTTACATGCACAAAAAGACTGAGAGCCTCTCACAGACTAGGATGGTGGGCTATCCAAGAAGAAAAGCAAGATACTTTTAAAGAGGTACTTCTAAGTCACTATTTGAGCTATTTTAATCTCTATGTTCCCACTTCAGGCAGACCTTACATACTGCAGAAGCTAATCGTCCTTCTTGGTTAATGTATACAGTGGCTCATGCTGACTTGAAAACATTAAACAACCAGAGCTAAAGATCTCCTACCGACACTTCAGATCTCCAAACAAAAAAAACTGTCTTTTTTTTTTTTTAAAGTACATCCATGATCACTGGAGTTATTTTTGTACCATTTTCATCATTAAACTCTAACTCTCCTCCATGTCACAAGCTATTTTAAAAACAGTTCTTACTGAACAGAAGCGCCAGAGAAATGAATGGAGACTCAAGGACTCCTGGTGCGTCCCAGCCTCTGTGAAAGTGTCGCTTTCAGCCTGGCAAAGTCAGCAGGCGATGGAATATCTTTGATGGGTCTGAACAAGGTAGCAAGGAATGGAGAGAAGCTTCCAAACAGATGAGGCTGAAACAGTGAGCCCTGCCACAGACGCTCCGTGTGCACCCACCACCCCTCACCGAGAGCTGGGGACACTACCAACCCCCACAGAAAGAGGATTGCTGTCTAAACCAACTTGAAACTGGGCTGGTGGAGCAGAAGGGGAAGCAGATGCAGGTCTGTGCAATGTTTTCCCCCCCCCCAAACAAAGCACATTTTCAAAGCAGCCCATATAGAGACCTGACTTATTACACCCATGGGGTCTGGCTAAGTACTTGTGCTTGAAATTTTCCCTTATTCTGTGCATGTGCTATGATTTCCAGGAAACAAACAAAAAGAAAGAAAACATCCCAGATTTAAAAAAAAAAAAAAAAATCTATTTAAGAGCCAAGAACATCTCTAATCCAGTAAAAGATAAGCTGTCTCCTTCAGACAGCACTTGAAAAAGGTTCAATCAATCAGTCAAGCCAGAACAGAACTTGTTTCTAGATGGAAAAACAAGAGAGAAAAGGTGTGAATCTGTAGTGCACCTCCTCCTCACATTTCCTGCTAAAATGAGTAATCTCAGATTTTACAAGGGCATGTTGTTTGGAGCTGGAAGAAAAAGTTTGGTAAAAGGTAGTTTGTTCTCAGGCAGCAAACTACTGCAGGAAAACAGAGTATTTCAATTTTCCATCCCCACTGTCAGGCAGAGAACATAGGAATATACCTTTGTATGGTGGCTGGTACGTAGCTGAAATAGCTGAGAATGACTGACTACTCCTTCAAAGATATTAGGGAACATTATTTCCAATAACATTGTTCCACTGGGGTAATCTATTATTATTTAAGGAAAGGCACTTAAAATTATCCATTTTTTTTTCCCCACAGCCCTAGTCTTTGGACCCGGTTTATGTCAGGAGGCTGAAACTGAAAGGGGCAAATCTTGCAAATTATCTGAGGTGCAACAGAGATGGGGTGAGAGCCCCATGGAGTCACACCCCCGAGGCTAGTTTAGGTCAAGCAAGTGCTCAGATTTCCAGGCTTGGAGCATGTTCGCTTGGCAGGGGAGGCTGGAGGAAGCAGTGGCCTTCTCTCGGCTTTGGGCTGTAAATACAAATGAAACCTAGCTAGGGAAATAACATTCACTACAGCGCACAGGCAGCGCACGAGCAGTGTGTGCAGGTCCCGCGCTGGCATCTGCCAAGAGGACACTTAGCTGCTTGCATGAAATCAGGCGTGGAGGTCGAGAATGGTTTTTAAGATAAGAGAAAGGCCATTTGTGGCTGACAGGCTCTGGAGTCTGCAGCCATCAGTCTGAGTCTTGCGACACAGGGAGATATGTGGCAGGGAGATATGTGGGGGAACTGTTAGAAGGACAGGGTCCTCCAGGGTGAGGCGTCCAGGCTGCGCACGGCTTGGCACCAGGACCTTCCCCACAGCAAAACCCACTGGCAGGGTGGAAGAAGCAATGCCATGACCAACATGTGCTTGAACCATCCTTGGGGGCATCTGGCAGGGGTAAGAGGGACATCCTAGCTCCCCGAGTGACAATCCCTCTGCCCTTGGTGCTTCTAGCTGGCATGCTGGTTATCTTTTGCCTCCTGCCAAGTTCGATTACAGCTAAATAACACCCCTCAAAGCTGCTTGCTGTGACCCAGAACCAGCCATCCAGCCCCAAGTGGCAGGACACAACTGCAAAAATACCTCATGCTGGCTCACTGGCACAGAGAACAAATGCAGCCAGATCTGATCTGGTCCAGTCTGTCTCGCCAGCACCCATCAGCAACCTAGCCTCGAGACAGAGACAGTGCTGGTAAGCTGGAACCAAAAAAAGCCCATAAATAAAGCCTTTTTTTTGTGCCTTTGATGGCCTGTAGCACCTTTCTTGGACAAAGGTGAGAGATATTAGAAAAACTGGACGTTTTGAACTAACAAACCCCAAAAAAGCAAGTTTGGTACGACTATTATGTATTAACAACCTAAAGTCTGGCAATTTTCAACACAACAGTTGTATACGACCCTATACAAAGATAGTTTCAAACCCCACATGACTACATATTAAAACCTCTCTCCTTTAAAGCTAGGAAAGCTGTTCTAAGAATTCCTGTGCAGTGTAGTATATTGAAGGCTGTCTCAAGCAGAAAAGAGCGTAATTTTTCTTCTTTGGGCTTCAGGCAGGGCATTTTTCAGGGCTTTGGGAGATGAGCTCTGGGCATTCCTGCTGGGAGGGTTACTGCCCCTTGCTCTCCCTATCAGATGAGCTGTCTCTGCTCCTTCCTTGCTGCTAATCATGTGCATGTGGGTGATAAGAACTGCAAGCTGATGCTACAAGAGCAGTGTCCTGCAGCAGAAGGGGATGTAACAGATGGAGCAAATACCCTCTGCAACACACCCCCCAGAATACGCTGTCCAAGACCAAAATCCAGACTTCCTATGTCTCTTGTGCCACCTTATCACTGGCTGAAAAAGCCCGGGAGAAGGGAGGAGAGCAGGCTGTGCACTGAGGTAGCAGAGCACGGTTCTAAAGGGCAGGAGGGAAGAATTGTCTGTTACTACATCTGGTAACGAGTTTGTCTGCACATTCAGAGTACAAGTTGAAACCCCCACAAAAAGCAACACAGCTACCGCATATTTGAAGCATATAATTTCAGAGGAGTGTTTGTAGGAGCAGAAAACACGTGGGCATACAGAAAGAGGAAAAGACCAAATAGAATTATTCTTTGTAAAAGGCAGCTGTCCTAAAATTTGCCTACAGCATCCTCCATCCTGGAGCTTCACTTCTGCTCCCAGGAGCCCTGGCAGAGGTCACTGAAACCATAAGAGTCAAAACCACAAACTGCAAAAATAAGGTCCCAAAATGAGCACAATACATTGAATCACTACTCTTGTTTTCCTCCTGTCAGCAGGCACAAGGAACAGGCTACGTCCTGGAGGCACGACTGTCCAGGTGGCAGCTCCTGGAGCTCTGCGGCAGCTGGACAACAGGACCCCATGTTCGCAGATCCCACAAAGAAGATCCCACGCTGTGCTGTACATGCACACACAGTCCTGGCGAGTCCAGGTCACCTCAGCCTACAGTGTGGATTGCCTTTTTTTTTTTTTTTTTTAAGTCAAACATTCTCATTAGAAGCCTCAGCCTACACCAAAGAATTAGAGATAACTGTTACATGTGGAAATTGGAAGGAAAAGTACTCATCTTAAATATTGCTTAAATAAAAGCTACAGAACCGAGGATCTGTGAATCCGGTCCTTTACCCGAAAATGCCCCAAAATATTTGAATGAGAGAAGCTCGGAGCTTTGCTGCCAGTGCTAAGTGACGGGCACAGCCAGCGATCGCCTCTCCCTAGGCACGCGGCCCTGCGACATATTGCAGAAGTGGCCCACACAGCCTGCTGGGGAGGAGGCGGCCCTGATTGACGGCTGTCTCGAAGACAAATGCCTTCGCACCCCTCTCTGGGATAATGGCAGCAAGCTTCCCTGGCAGCTGGGCGAGGGAGGAGGCGCGTTGCGAGGTGGGGAGGGAGCAGGGAGCCCTCGGGGTGCACAAAACCCACAGCACCAGCTTCGTTAGCTCGTGCAGCTCCTCTGGCCTCAAAACCTCACAAAGAGGGGACCCAGCAGGTTTTGTCCAGAAAGCTGGGCAAGGCTGGGGCATGCCCAAAGGGAAATGCCAGCCAAACAGCACGAACAAGCCCGCACCCCTTGGTGCGGCAGTGGTTTCGCACTGGCAGGGCTTTTTTCAGTGATGCCAGTAATACTCTGCTGCCGAGCCCCTCCTTGTCTGCAGTTTCCAAACTTCAGAGACCTATACATGATGGTTACTTGAGTGGGCAAGTATCCTGCCCACACTGACAAGAGAAGGACAAACTAGTGTGAAACTTTGTTCCACCTCCAACTCATTCCCAGCCAGGCTTCAGTACTTGGCTTGACACATGCAGCAGAGGAAGCTGCCAGGTTCCAGCCGAAGCCCTGGCTGTGCGCTTGGAAAGCCGGAGATTACGCTTGCTGTGGCAAACAAAATTGGCAACAAATTTTCCCCTACAAGAAATCTTGGAAAGAAAAGCCAGGGAAGCAAACAATAGAAGTCACCTGAGAACTTTACCTCCATAGGGAGGCAAAGGGGCAGCTCTGGTCCTGGAGAAGATGACTTTCCCCGTACTCACTGAGTCTTTGTCACAAGCAAAGCTCTCAAAGCCCAAGTGCAGAACTGCTGGGCACAAGTTACTCCTCCTGGTTGATATGTGACTCTGCAATTTCAAATCTTTCTCTCATGCTATCTCCTGGGGTACATCTAAGCCCCTTTTAAATTTAGGGGGCAAAAAGGATTTTTTATTTCCTTTAATCTTCTGCACTGTGAGCACTTCTTTTCAAACCATGTACTATTTTGTTGAGCTTTGCAATTAATTCCTTAGACAATTTTCACAGAAATGTGATTTAAGCAAGCAAAACAAATCCCAATTCATCCAGACACAACAGAGAAGCGAAGAAACTGAAGATAGCATCAAGGGAAAAAAACCCCACAACATAGAAAGATAGATGCCTTTGCCACATTGCAGGCTAACAGCAGACAGACACATGCAGCAAGAGCATGACAGAATAAAGACGCTTATCTTGAGCAACCCAGTCTGCCCAGCATGAGTCAGTAAAAGCAAGGCAACCACCAGCCTGTTTGGAAGACCAAGCAGACTCCTGAACAGGTCTGGTAGCTGAGCTCTCTGCTACACCTTAGCACAAATCCTCTTGCCTACAGGCTGATATTTGGGTGGGAAACGCAGGGTGCTTCCCCTGCTTGGGGGGTGCTGCTCTGCTGCTGAAGAGAGGCCACAGAGAAACCCTCTGCTTCCCTGTAGCTACAGAAGGCCATAGAGAAACCCTCTGAAGCACCATGTCAAAGGCTGGAGTTCAAAAGTATGACTTTTCTTCCCTTATTCTTGATGCCTGCAGAACAGGCAGTAACCCCCCATCATGCTCTTCAGCTTTACGGGCTCTTCCCAAAAAAGAAAATAACAGAACGTTAAGCTGGCACAGTACGAATGGAGTGATAGCAAGACCCCTTGCAGTAAAATCTCCATGTGACGCAGAAGGAATTACCTCCCCAATCCCATTCCTGCAAATCCTGCAGCATCACGCTGTCAGACAGCAGAGCACCACGCAGGGGGTGTTGTGCTGCTGATGCCAGAGCATGATTTCCATTAGTGTTAATAGGAACTACTGACAGAAGCAGCAGACAAGCCAAAAAGCCTCCAATCTCAATGATTGCCTTTGATAAGTACACAACTGCGTTAAGTCAGTCCCAGCAACTGCACCATGCAAATGATCGTGGCTGCAAGCATCAGAAAACAGCCAGGACTCACGTTCAACATGCTCCAAAAAAGGGCTGGATCCCAGCTGGGATGGGGAGTAAGGACAGTGCAAATGGCTAGCGAGGTGTCAGCGATGGCACAAGACTACCCCGGTCCAGTGTCTGTTACAGTCCTTGGGAGCAAGCCTAAAGGAACCAGGTGGCCACCGCAGTGTTTCTTGTGGCTACTCCAAGGACAGCTATTGCAAACAACCACCAGCGTCCTTGGGATGGGGAACAGAGGCTGCATTTCGATCGCCAGTGGCAACATAAGATAGTTCACAAGAAAAGTATAGGTATGGAAAAAACAGGGGCTTAGAATCAGAAGGTAATACAATGAGAAACATAAGACAGTCCATGAGAAAACTATGGGTATGGAAGAACAGGGGCTTAAAATCAGAAGCTGATGTTTGGGGTGTGGGTGTGTGTTGGGCTGTGTCTACTTTTACATGCACAGCTCTGGAACAAGCAACCAGAAGGAAGTATTGTTGCTTCCTAGCTAAATGCACACAAACATCTTCTTGGGAATAGCCTGTAAAGTCCTTGTTGTGCAACCTACTCACTAAAATTTCTGCTTCCTACAGCCACCTCTGTGATTTTCAGACCTCTTGAAGCTCAGGATCTCTGAAACAGAGATTTTGATTGAAAAATATTAATAATCCTTGCTCAAACACAGTACCACATCAAGAGCCTGGGGTTCAGCTGTGCCTACCTCTGTTTCAGATACCCCAGTGCTATTTTTGCCTTGTAAAATCATTATACCAAGGGAAAGACAGTTATTTTCATTGGGTTTTAGCAGACCTCAATTATATAGTCATTGTATCTTTACAGAAACAAATCCCACTCTAAATGTACTAATTTGCATCTCCCATTATGGACCAGCAGTTTAGATGGAAGGAAAAGTCCATCATTACAGCCATCACTTCAAGTCATTGAGGCTTCTGGATATGCAAAAGCCTAGAGAAAAAAATCATCCTCAAGATAAAAATATAGATTTTTACTCTTTAGAGAGAAAGCCACAAACAAACCACAGTCCTCTGAAAGTGGATAAACTAGATGTGTCAAGGTTACTTTCTTCAAAACAGTTTAATAAGGCGGTAGCTGTTTGTCGAGCACGCCACGCGAGGCCGAGTCACTGGCACATCCTTGGCCCTTGCAATTTGCAACAAAACCATCACGTCTCACAGCAGATCCCCTGCCAGGGTGAAGTGTCTCCCCGCCACTTCCACCACTTGTTTCTCATCAGCTCCCCACAGACAGCAACAGATCATTTCATCCTGTTACTTACGCCACAGAAATTCAGACTCGAGGAAAAATAGGCATAACATCACATCATTTAAGCAACAAACTTAGCTGACTACATCAAATTCTGCCTGAACCACTGGCAAGAGCAACAGACCTTTAATTAAACTAACTAGCCCTGAGCCAAAGAAATACTTTTTTCCTGCTGATTCGTTTGATAGGAGGCAATGGTGTTAAGATCACCTTCACAATCCAAAGCACTACTGAGTGCTCCCCTACAGCTCATCCAAATCCCTTTTGTTGCAAATGCCTCTGCAGCAGCTTGTGCTTCCCGGGGACCTGCCCTGTTCCATTCACGCCCAGGGTTTATTTTTGCTGCCAATAACCAGACGTTCATGGCCTCCCTGTACCATTTGTTAGAGAATCGAAGAAAAATCCCACCAGCTCATGCCCCCAAGGTACTCGTAACTTGAATAATTTCACATGATAATCCATGAGAGCCAGTAGCAGTCCCCTTCACAGGGCCATGTCAAGGACACGAGTCTGTCCGCCCTGGGCAGGGATGGATGCTGAGCTCTGGGAGGGGAGCCCAAGCTTGTGCCAAGGGGGTCTGGACAAGCTGGGTGCAGGGGAGGGGGAGGGCACCCCGCACCCGCTGTACCTGTGCTTGCTCACACCAGGTTTGCCAACCACCTTAGAAAAGCCAGACTCTTATGGGAACAAACTGCTGCAGGGAAGAGACGCAGCCTTGTACCGCCCAGCATGATGCTCCGTCATGTGGCACTGTCCAAGCCCACACAATGTATTATCTTTTACTACACACTGAAGTGAGCTGCATTTTTAAATGCTTTTTTTTTTTCTTTTCTTCTAGAAAGGATCTAATTAGAGTGGAAAAGGTTCTTTATGACTCTCACATGTGTGACTCCTGTACTTCAGAGATATTTAATGTGTGTTATGCAGCTACCATGCACACTGTACTTGGAATTATATAGCATATAACTTAACACTAACAAAGCCAGGTAGTTAAATCATGCTGTGATAAGCAAGGAAAACTATTTTGTGTAGGCACGGCAAAGCCTCCCTTGCACCTCAAAGAGGCATCTACTACCAATCACCAAGTTGGCAAAAGGCACTCGTTAGCAAGGGCAGTGGTTAACTTAAAGTTACATGGCTGGGGCTGCATTAAGTCATTTGCACAGGGCTATCAGCTGTCAGTGGAGAGGACTGCAGGCTGAGCACAGGCAAAAGGAGGTGTAGCATGGTAAAAAAGGCCAAAGCATCACATGGAGATGGATAGACAAGTGAAAAGGCAGAGGGAGCACCCTCCTTCCCCTGGAGCAGGGAAGGGGCAACTCTGGTGGCACTGACAACCTGGGGAGCCCCCAGGAAGGGAAGCAGAAGCAAGGCAAGAAATGTGAGCCTGGAGACTGGCTGTGGGAGACAGAGCTCCCTTAGGAAGCGGGAGGCTTTGAGGGCAAGAGTGCTCAAAGTATGGAAAAATCTCATGCAAAGAAGAAAATAATTCTTTCCCTGTGTCCACAACAAGAACTTAAAGGTATATGATACAGCAAAGAAGCCAGGCTAGACACTGGGAAACAGCCTTGTCCCAGTAAAGATGCAGTTGCGCAGGAGCCCATGTGCCCACATCCCCAGCTGGACAAATGCCACCAGGAAGACCTGGGCACACTCAATCCTGCTTTGAGGGAGGAAGATGACAGATAGCCTGAGCTCCTTCCAGCACTATTTTTACAGGATTTCTACTCTTGACTCTAGCTACCCCACCACACCGCGCACGAGGCAACCCGCAGCCCGATGCTGCTCTGCAGTGGCCCAGGCTATATTTATTCTGGTACATTGCAGTGGGAAGCTTTAATCTGTGTAATCGCCTCAGAGAAGATTTCCTTCAGTGAGGGGAAAGCAATTACCATTTCATTTGCAACCAGTTGCCTTCCCAGGGTCTTGATCTATCAGAGCTGGAGGGTCCTGTCAGCCCCTGCACCTGCCTGGACTGTTGTGGGGTTTTTTTGAGAGACAGGTTCATGCTTCTGATAAAAGCATTTGCAGATATTCAAGGTTTTCAGTCCCTGTTCAAAGCCATTTTTCTCCTCCCAGCTGCTATTGCTTTTATCTGACAGCATACACCCTGCATGAAGAAAACAACTGGATATAATCCTAGATTAAAGGGATTGTAATGCAGAATTAAATACAAGCCATACCCCTGATAGGGCCCACTGTCGTCATTCACCGAGCAGGGCTCGGCTGTTTGGGAGGTGGGTAGATGGCGGTGGCGTTTCTGATACTCTCTGCAGCTCCTGATTTTCCTAGACAGGCATTTATGTCTCCCCACATAGGTGGGAGGGGAAAAAAAAAAAAAAGCCAAAACTAACAATGAAAAAAACCCCAATCTGTAATGTTTCCATATCATGTTGCACGAAAATCCCATTGAGATTTCACTCAAAAAGCTAGCAACTAAAACCCAAATTCTCAGCAGGACCCTGCATGTGCCAGCCCTGTTGCAGATGCTGCAGCTCAGTTCTAGGAAGGTCTGTAGTCCCTCAACAACCACATCAGGAACCACAGGAAGGTGACTGGGGCTTAAAACAGACGAGCAAAAAGTCCCGAGGAAAGGACCACAATAGCTGAGCAGTGCAAAAGCCCACCAGGAAATCTTTATGACTTTATCTTACCTCAGGAAAGCCACAATACACTTACATGCACAGCTGCATATTAAAAAAAAAGCCACTTTAATCTTCTGCTCTTTCCAGCCTGGCAGCCAAAGCAACTTGACTTGATAAAGGAGACTTGAGAGCTGTGAAAACTACATATTAAAGGAGAAAATTTCCAACTGTCTTTCTCTTGTAAATTGTGGCAGCCAAAAAATCCATCCCTAAAATAAAGACGTGCCTGAAGGTAGCAATTTTACAATCACCAACGTAATGATTTATATCACTGCTGTCATCTTTGTTGGGGAAAAGGAAGCAGGTATTGTGATCATTAGCTTTTTGATAGAGATGATCTTTTTAAATGAGGAAAAACACATGCATTTTAATAAGGAACTGAAGGAAATAGCCCCATAATACTAAACAGAAGAGACTGCAGCTCACGCCAAGATTTGCAAACACAGGAGACTAATATTAAGCCAACTATATCGCTGGTGGCATCCTGAGCTGCTGCACATCCCCACATCCGTGCGCGGGAGCCTCAGTCAGCTTTGAAGCACACACCACCTCGGGCCACAGCCCCCGAGTGGGCACAGCCAGGAAGCCGGCCCCACTTCTGCTGAAGCTTCTGGGTGTTTCGCCACTGGTTTCCAGGTGCTGTTCCCAAAAAGCGAGGTGCCATCGCTCCTGCCCAGGACAGGGCAGTGCACAGTGCTGGGGCTCCCCAGCATCCCACTGATGGTGGGCACAGAGCAGCAGTGTCAGGTCCCGCTGAGCGACGACAGCGCCGGGCTCTAATCTTAAAACAAACCGAGGGTTGAGACATTCCTGCCTCTTTTCCCCAGAAACGTCACAGAAGCAAAGCCTGGCCTTGCTGGTGCCTGATCTCTGCGTTCCTGCCTATGCCTTGGTAGACACACATGAAGTTGCAGGCATATGAGATAAGGGGCTGCTGCTGTCAAAGGATTAAAAAAAAAAAAAAAAAAAAAAAATCACCTGAACTTGACCTTTAATGCTGAAATTTAAATCAACTACTCAGCTTCTTATGCTTCCATTCCCTAACGTAACCGTAATCAGATTTGTGGCTGAGATCAGAAAACTGTTCTCAGAGACCAATTTACATGTAGCCTTCCACAAGCCTGGGTGATACAACAGCAAGGACACCAACACAGGTTTGCTCAAGCCCCTGATGGAGTAGGTTTGAAGTTGGAATGCATTTTAAGGTCATGGAACAGGACCTTCCACAGGCGACAACAGCAGTACATCAAACTTTGCTGAATGCTTGCAAAGAAAAACAGCAGAGAAGTCACTGAGAGCGCTCAGCTGGGATGGGAAGTTCTTGTATGGGAACGCCAGACCAAATAGCAAATCTCTGGCCACAAAAACACCCAGCCCTCAACACAGACGAAGATGATAGAGACCAAGTCTTAAAAGGTAATTTACACCCCACCCCATACTTTAATGGAATAAAGGAAAGGTTCAGCCCATGCTGGAGTAAGTTTTCTTTATAAATCCCACATGACATGCACAAAACCCCTTCTCCAGAGAAAAAGCTGTGTCACCTGCTTCTTCGTGGCTTGCATTGACAGCCACATAATCCCACCCTGCATACAGCAGTTTCAGACTTCCAACAAAGATTCCTCAGTCTGACAAGGAGGCACTGAGGATGCTCAGCAGTCCAGCACCATGGCATGCTGGTGGGAGCAGCTGGTAGTAATTTGGCACCATTCAACTCATGGATCGGCACTTCTGCCTCCCAGTTCTCAGTCTCTGAGCATTTCTGGCCCTGTGGGTCTGCAATAGCTCCACTGCTGCTTGCCCTCCCCATGCTTGCCATTGAAAAGTGTTGATAGCAACAGAAATTGGACTATTTTCTGAAAGCAAGTTTAATTAAGTATGGTTCTGCTCCATGAATCCCCTGGGAAGACAGAGGAATACCATCAACCTGTGCATCTGGCCCTCCTCCTGCACAGCCTGCCTCCTTTTGCCCGGCGTAACCAGCCAAGAACAGATGAAGCCAAGATGTGCACCTGCAGCTGTGTCGGGCAATGCAGAGGCATGTGCCAAGCAGGAGGTGCTACACAGTGAAGGGCTAAGGCAGCTTTCATCCTCCCTGCCAACCACCCTTCTGCCAACAGACCCTCCCCATCTCCGTTAAAATCATACCAGCACCTCATACACATCCCTATCTCATTTTTGAGGCTTCTGTGGGAAGTTGTCAGTATGCAAAGCAGTCAGGATCAGGTCTAGAGCATCCTGGTGGCAGGGCCTTTCCCACAGCCAGGTACCATGCCTTTCCCTGCTCTTCTATCTCATCTCTGCATGACAGCTAGCACAGATCTCAGGTGTTTGCCTGGGGAGTTCATTCTGCTTTGTGCAACACTGCTAACGACAAAAACTAGCAGCAAAACCTCCAGCGAGGCAAAGGGAACCAGCGCACAGCCCCAAAACATTAGTCACTACAGACACACTGTGTAACCTGAAGCCGAACACACGCAGGGCACATTTTAATTTACTTTAATTATGAATGAATGTGGGTTTATCTGGTGTTTACTCCAGAGCAATAAAAATGCATCCAAAATTATAAATCCTCCTGCAAAGAACCATCACCAGGATGCCTACCTTGATCACTGGAGCCAGTGCAAGCAAGTGGAGATACAACTGAATGCCAAGGGCTGACATTTTTCATGCACGAGAAGAGAAGTTTTCCTCATGTGATATCCTTACACGCTACTGTGTCCACTCTCAGGAGATTCCCACCTACAACCTTTTCTTATTTACTTATTCTTTTGTACAACCTATGAAACCAAAGGTTGAAAAGCAAGAAAGAACCCCACCCAGGAAAGGAACAGCGTAAGGAAGGATTGCCTGGATTCACCAGGACAAATGATAATCATTGCTTTGATCTTCATTAGCAATTGATTAGTTATAAATACGCACCACTGGCAATGTAGCAGGGCAGGGAAAGAGCTTTATGGAAAGGCACAGTAACAGACCCCAAAGCAGAGCACTTGCAGCTCTCCAAAAGATAACCCTAAGTGCCCACTGCAAACAGGAGATCATGTTTTCCTGCTCATGCTGGACAGAAGGGAAAATGGTATCATTAAAGCCCACATTGCATCTTAAAGTCCTTGGAGGGAAGGGAAAACGGTACTTCATATTTCTATAAAACAATTAGTATTGACAGAATGGACTATAATACAGCACTCAGCCCAGAAGAATAATTAACTATCACAGCAGCTTGCTTACCAGATGCAGATAGGAAGCAAGGAGGTGGCAATTAGAGAACAAAAAGGCAAGCCAGAGACATGGATTTGCTATAACAAGGTGTTGACCCATGAGCCCTCTGTGCAGGTGTCTGACAAGACGTCACGTACCCTGTGTCAAGCACTGGAGCATCCCCAGCACAGCCGCTGGTATCTCCCCAGGCAGAGTGGGGAAAGAGCTAGAGCCCAACACTGACTCGGGAGCACCTTCCCTGCACAGGTTGTGCTCAGCCTCTCTGCCCCTTGCCTTGGTTTTTCTGTGCCTTAAATAAAAGCATGGCTATAAGCCAAGCAGAGAGCTCTGGCCATCGATAGCATCGGTGATGGAAAAGTACCACCAATGCAGGATGGTGCCTGGGAAATTATCTGCAAGATATCACATACCATCAAATACTTTTCACTGAAGCTCAAGACAACTGGTTTCAGCACCCTTCTAATCTGCAAATCTCCGAATAATCCTGGAGACTGAAGCCTTGGGGACAGCTGGGGCTCCTTGCACACAGTTTCAGCCTCATGATGCTTGGCTTTAAACATCTCTGGAGAGAAAAGATTTGCATCTCAGATTGGAGTCCAGAAGAAAAAAAAAAGTACAGCACATGCCCAAAGCTTCAGTGTTTCTTCCCCCCAAACAGAGAGGTACTATGGATCTGTTTCTAAAAAGATTAGGAAAACCCACTAAAATAGGCTTTTCGATATAAACTTAGTAATAGCCCTCTAAGCCTGTTCCTCTAAGGAGATATTAATAAGATTTCTGGTGCTCTCTAAGAAAGGAGGGAACATGGGGGAGGAACATATGCCTCCATGCCAGCATCACAGCACCAAGGCACCATACTCCAACACCAGGGCCAGGGATTTGGAGGCGTTCCCACTCAGTACCCCCCATACCCTTGGGTAGCACTATTCCATCCTTGGGATGTGCTGATCCCTTGCTCTACCTTATTCTGATGCTGGGAGTAGTGTCCCAACACAGACCAGAAACCCTCCTTGTCTCTCTGCAGGCAGGTGAAGCGGCAGCAAATGGTGTTTCTTCTTCAACACAAGCACATTCCTCCCACCTCTCCTCAGCTCCCCTCTTCCCTTTGATCCTGCTTTTGCCATGGAAGCCTTCCAGCACGGACTGGTGATGTCCCTCCACAGGGCAGCTGCAAACACGTGGAAAACCAGTCCACAGGAATCCGATGTGTTTATACCCGCACATGCATTTCTGGCAAACAGCTCACAAGTTGGGCTGGCAAACACGACAGAGTATGAGAAACAGAGCTTTTTTCTGCTGTGAAGTTTCAAAACAATTTAGCAGGATTTTTCATACCGGGAAAGAGCCAGGGCTACGCACGTAGTAAGGAGTGAATGTGCAGCAGCTTCATGCACATCTCCAGAGGCAAAAAACTATTCTGCAGTGGTGCAAGTGACTGCTTCATTCCTCATATCCCTGAAAAGAGGCGAGGAACTCACCCAGTGAGGGTTTCACAAGGATGCTGTGCTCTCCTGGATGCAGGTGCCAAGGCACAGTAACGACAAAGGGCAGCAAAGGAGCCAAAAGACATCAGGCATCGCTGGGCCAGAGTGAGTACCAGAACGACAAAGTCATTCTCTCTGGCCAGCCTTAACTCTCAGCATGGTTAATCGTTGTTTGATAAACAGATCTGAATTTGGAGGCAACACTAGTTTCTGGATGTCAGCTCCCTGAACAAGCTGGGTGAGGAAAGCAAGACTACTTGCTGCAGGGTCCGCTGCAAGCATTTCAGGACTTGAGATCTGCCGGGAGATGGCAGCTCAGCAACTAGACTTTCCAGAAACCAAAGCTACAGAGACCTTGGGGTCAGAGCCATGATTCCCACCGGCTGATAACAAACCTCACCCAGCACTCAAGAGCAGCAGGGTCTCCCCTTTCTCCTGACGGCAAACCAGAGAGAACCATTAGAAGAACATCACATTATGGATGCAAATACGGCATTAAGGTTTTGGACACAGGGGTTTTAAGGCAGGAATCCTGAGAGCCTTTCCTCACGCTCCCTGTACACACAGCACTCACACCAGTTTTCCCTTGCCATATGTGCCATTTCACTCCTTTGAGCAACAGCACCCACTCCCAGGCTTTCTGGTGGACCAGCACCCCGTGCACCAGGAGGACACCAGGGAGGGAATAATGCATTTTCTAAATAATATCACTAAGTGAAAGAATCCCATCAGCTCCAGGGAATCCTGGCCAAGTTCTGAAGTCACAGCAGCCGAGGACATACAGTGCCACAGCGCTGCTGCCATGCGGATGACAGAGCCATTTAAAAGCAGAGCACTTTTAATTTCCTCTCTTCCCAAGATGTCATTGTCAATCTCAAACTAGGAAGAGAAAGCCTTGTTTTCACTGGAATGTTCCACCAGCAACCACTTTAGCACTCCTGCTCCGGGAAGCATTAACAAAGTAAACCAGACCTTGGCCTCAACGAAAACAATGTGATTCCTCGCCACTGACGAGTCACCACTTTTCCTCACCTCAATGTCCCAGCTCATATGCAAAAGCAGCCCCTGTTTTCACAACACAATTAACTGTAGCAGCAGGTAACAGCCAACACACACCTTCTGCCAACACAAATGTGCTGGTTTCATCTTGGGACCTGCTCCTCTGCTGATAGAGCTCAATATTGCTCCACTAGCATCAATGAGCAACAAGATGGGCAAAGGAAATCACAGATGAGTAAAAACTGACAGCAGCAACCCAAAACACTCTTGTCCTGCTGCAATAGTTGATAAATCCTATTTAGGTACCAAATGAGCTCTAAAGGAGAGGGTAAGGGAAGCCAGCAGGACATGGAATAAAGTCTGGCAGCTGCAATTCTGGTGCCAGAAAGGCAGCAAGGCAGGACCACGGCTGGATGGTGCTGATGGGAGAGGCAGCTCCGAGGCACTTGAGTCCATCCCACACTACTTTACTACTACACAGAGCTCTCCCCCACTCTCTCCCCATGAAAATGTTTTTAGGCAGGGAAGAAACTGGAAATCATTACTGTGCCACAGCTCTGAAATACTTTCCCCATGTAGACAAGAAACTGCTCCCATCACAAAAAGTCTGGTTTCAGCGTGCATGTGCATGAATGTACAAGGTAAGAACTAAAAATAGAGGTACCCTATTTCCATGCATCGAGTCAGCAGGTACAGAAACAGCGTAAACAGTGATTCAGCAGCATCCTGAACAATGCAGAAGGTTGCTCCCTTGCCTCTGCCTCCCCATTTGCAGCCACCTCGGCTCACTCTCAGACTCCCAGAAGCTCCAAAGAGTGATGCCCAGATCTGCCTTGCAAAAACACCCCCAACCCCAATGGGGCCAGGGGAGATCTGCCAGCCACAGGGGACTCACAAGGGAGCTGCTCAGCATCCTTGGGAAGGGGGTGATATGGGGTGCTTGAGAATGCCCTTCAGGCAAGGTCCAGCTCCCAGGAACAGGGCCATTTATAAAGCTCCTCTGTCTACAGCAGTTTTTCTAGTGCAAAGCCTACATGCAACCATAATTCACATTTTCGCTATTTTTTCATTGAGATTCTGAGCCTTGTATCTACAGATCTTAGATATTCAAGCTGGGCATACAAAAAGATGCATGACATACAACCATAGCGTATGGTTGCCATCTCTGGTGCAAAGTAGCGCTGTGACTCCATAAACACCCCTGATAAATTGCACAAGATGACACCAAGGACATTTTTCAAGTCCTGCGAGACTTGCTACATAAACAGCTACGACCTTGTACACAGGGTTTCAACAGGGATAAGTTGTTTTTTGCTGGTTCTCATGCCCAATTTTTTTCAGTAATATTTGCTGAGAAGCCAGAAGGAGAAGCAGATATATGAAAAGGAGAATGAAGAGCATAAACATAATCTTTAATTTACCTTACATTTTGTAAAACCGTGATTTATCTTTCCAAGCAGAGGGTAAGAAAATATTTCAGTCTTCACATCACCCAAGCTCTCTCATTCACCCTTTCAAAGCCAGCAAAGGGAAGAAAAGCCTCCAAAGCACTTATCTGCTCCACACCAAGCATCTGTGTGACCAATTCTTCTCTACAGCCCCCAAAGTCCTGGGGCTAACGTGTTCCTTTCTGCTTTAACAAACTCTGCTCTCAGCTCCAGGCACTGTCACTCCCAAAGGCACCGGTGTTGTAGGAAAAACCCCTGCACCTGCTATAATGATGCTGTTATGCTCAGTGAATTCTGGCTGTGGCCCTGCTTAGCATCACCACCCCACCCAAGGCACAGGGCATCCAGCAAAGCTGCCACCAGCCCCGGTGGGGCTGCTCCTACATTTTATTTTTTTAAGTTGCTTGAAGAACATTTGAGAACCTGGTCTTTAAGATCCACCACCCCCCCACCCCCCCAAGAGAAGCTGATTCAACCAAAAGCACCAAGAGGCAATCTAGACAAACCCTACTGGTTGGGACGCCCAAACCAGGATGCACCTCTGTGATGCCAGCCTTAAAAACTTTCTGGGTTTTGCTGTTTTCCTGGTCAAAACACATGAAACCAGTGGCATCAGCAGGCAGATGGGAACACTTAGAGCACAAGACATCCTTTGCATCCACCCTGCAGCCTCACACTGTGTAGCCTGGGCACAGACTGCTGCACCTCCAGTGGCTGGGGCTCCCCAGGGCAATGCAAGGGGGAGACTGTGCCCCCACATGTCTCCCGGACGTGATGCGGGGATGTTAAACCAAAAGTGCAGCCTGTGGCTCCGTGTCAGGCATGCCACAACCTGGCTCAGGCACCACTTAACTGCTAACGCCCCATGTAAAAACAGAGAAATAATAATCAAGTCACTAAAATCAGGGGAGCTGTCATTACAACCACAACTTTCAGAGTCTTTTTTTATCGTTTGAGGGATGACAGTGCTTTGAGCAAGCAAGCACTGCATGTAGCCAGCAAGCTTTTTAATGTGTGACAAAACATATCATTGAAGGGTTTCCTTGCACAACTTTGACTTACCCCCACATCATTCCTAGTCAGCGTAAGTGACCAAGAACAACTGAAGCGCACAAGGATTTCAACTTAATCTCAGAATGGATTGAAGACCTTTCTACTCTCACCTTGACGTACTCTGAAGCCTGGGTGATTTGCATTTTGATGTCTAATTGAAATAAGGGTTGCTGCTTGATAGGCCTTAATCTTCTCAAAAACATGGTTGTGCCTCCCTCCCCAAAGCAAATATTTATCACGTTTCACCTTGAATATAGGTCACAGCATTGCAATGCAAGTACTCACAGCTGTAAAAAAAACAAACAGGAAGAGTCCGTCTAGGTAAAAAAAACAAATTCAAAAGGCACATCTGTTCTCCTGAGCCACAGCAAGGAAAGATTATTACCATTAGCATGGGGGTTATAAGCAAATGAAGCAATTGGTTAAAGAAAAAAAGAAAGGAAATCACTTATAGTGTCGTCTTTCATCATTAAATTTTAATGGAAAAAACACTGCGATTTGCTTAGTCTGAATATATGCGCAAATGTAAAGAGACCATCTGACATTGTCGAGGCATAACACCACAAGATAAATGGAGACTATTTGCCACACTACTGGAGCAGCTGTAACTCTCTCCCAGACCTGCAGCAATCAAACAAAAGGGCACAGAAATAGCAAGCCATCTGCCTCTTGCTGGCCACTGAGTCTTACGCATTTGGCTGATAGGAAAGAATCAAGGGTCTTATTCTTCTACTGCTCATATAGGCTTAAACAGGGGGCAGCTGAGCTGTTACAGTAGTTTAAATGCCCATCTCTTCTTAGTCCCATTTTGATTCTCCCTGCAAGACTTAGCCATCACCACAGGACAAACATGTGGAGGCCGTGGTTTGCACCAAGAGTGCCCTAAGCAAGGGCAACCAGAGCACATGCATATGCATCCAGAAAACACCGGTCTGGAGCACAGCCTCACTTCACAAACTCCCAGCAATGCAAAACCAGGCACAGCACTCCAGGCTGCCTTCATTTCATACAGCAATTGGGTTTTGAGAGCATGAAAAGGAAAGAGAACGGTGGGGCAATAAGCCTGAAGATTTTCCTGTCCTGCTTCTGCATTACAGTGCAATTCTCCCTGCTGCTCCCCCCTGAAGGATGCAACACCCATGACAAGCTCGGGAGACAACAGAGGAACGAGCTGCAGGCAAGCCACGCACGTATGGAAACATCGAGCAGCCTGCTGCCCGCCTTCCCAAAAGCAAACAGAGAGGAGGAAAGGGTGCACAGCTATTGTGCAGAGTTGTTAAGATCTATACGAAGGCCCACATGTGTAAACTAAACATCGGCTCCTTTTATCATCAAGTGCGTACAACTTGTAAGCATGAATTATGCAAGACCTTTAACAGTCGTCTTCTAAGAGGGAGCAGCTGTAGAAGCTGCTCTGTGTCCTCCAAGCAAGTCACAGAAGGGGCAGCCCACGGATGCTCAGTGTCTGTGCGGCTGAGCTACAGCATGGGCGCTCTCACCAGATCCAGTCCCAGCGCTCCCAGGGACCCACGCACCCCATGCTAAGCAATTAGCACCTCATAACCTCTCACCATCTTCCAGCACTCTATGAAGAAATATTTTCATCACCTTTTTACTGACGGCAGCTTGAGAAAGATCTGGAGAATTGTGTGAGCTTGTGAAGGAACGAGCAGGGAGCTAAACCTGCAAGCCAGCCCAAACCCAAGCCCCCAGCCAGTGCCCAGACTGCGGAACTCTGCTTTTGCCTGGGAGCACAAGGAACCTGAAACAGCAAAGTGAGACCAGGGAGCTCCGGTCCCTGTTTCAGTTCAATAATTTTCTCTTTGACTAGTGAACCCCCGCACTTGGCTGGTGCCTGTGGGTGAGGATGCCAGCCCTAGGGCAGCGCTGCACAGCCCACATTGCAGGCATCACCAGGCCACCTGCAAACACCGGCTGCAGGTGGGGATGCAGGCAGGGATGCAGGCGGGGATGCAGGCTGGGATGCAGGCTGGCAGCACCATGCACTCACCTGCCCCGAGCTGTGACCTGTACAGCACCGCAGGTGACTTAACTCAGCCTGGTCACCAGGTCCTCACTGAGCTGACACCACGCTTAGCAAATGTGCTAAGGTTGCTGACAGTAAGCGCTGGCTGTAAATTACCTATAGGGTGAGAAAGCTTTTGATACAATTTTACATAAAATATTAATCTCTCCAGTCAATACAGATGCTGTTAGGATTGAGTGGCGGGGCTGTACGCAGCGAGGAAGTGTTTTGGAATATAACAGGTGCTGCAAGGGGAGGCACAGATCTGTATTGAGACCGGTTTCATTTATTGTATATATCATCGACTTGGAAGAACAAGCATCAAGCACTGTGATTACATTTACTGATGATTCAGAGTTGTGTGGGCTCCTCAATACACAAGAGGAGGGCAATAAAGTCCTGGACAACTGAGCAAGCAAGCACCTCAGGGGATAATTAAATTAATTCAAGCTATGGAAATGCCACACAACAAGGCTAAAACATAAAGCAAATAACATTGAAAAGGACTTTGCACTCAGAGACTGTGAGAGACAAACCCAGGCTACTGCTTGCTCCCAGTTATCCACCCAGAGCACCAGGCGCTGCACAAGTACAAAGCTGATGTCACGGCCATCAGGTGAAAACAGGTACAGGTCATGCACGAAGCATTAAAAAAGCAGTCCCAGTGACACCAGTTGTACATGCCCACAGCCCAACACACTGCGGCTTTAGAGAGGAGCCGTGCCACCTGGGCACCTCTGGCAATACAGCAGCTCCTGGGCCACCCTGGGAAAACAAACCCATGCAGGGGACCTCAGGCCACAGCGCCTGCCTCCCACCTTGCTTACCAGCTCCCAGTCCCTATGACCAGCTTCCTTCCAGACTCTTGACCAGAGCTCCCCGTTCCCAGATTGTGTACCTGCCCCTAACTGCCTGGGCAGCCTCCCCTCGCTAACCAGCCCTGCCTGATGCAAGGCAGCTGCCTTTGGAGACAGAGGCATCTTGGCCGAGCCACTCTGCCCAGCAAAGAGATCGTTGGCAGGGCATCACAACAGGCACAGAGCCCCTTTCAGGAGAGGGGCCCCAAGAACACAGCAGAGCAAGACTGGGAAACACAAAGCATGTGGAACAGCAACACGAGAAAGGACACAGGAGAAGTAAGAAGTGGCAAAACTGCCCAAGGTGCCAAAGGCAGGAAGATGCTAAATTTGATGAGGTTGAGGAAGAGAGCCAAAGGAGAAATAAATAGAGCTAATGAGAAAACAAGGCATGAGCATTCAAAAACCTTTAACACACTGCTAAACAGCAATAAAAAGGCAATTAGAGTTCCGAGATGCATGGAGGGTAATTGCACACACTATAAATAGGTGGTGGGAAGACTGTCCCGCTCAGCAGGATCTGATTCACTTTTGGGGTGACTTCTCCATGCAGACAGGAATATTCTGGTGCGAGACAGAAGCTGAGAGATAAGAGTTTACAGGGAGATGAGATTACAGGAAGAATTTCTATCACACACGTCCTTCTGCATGAAGTATGTACCAAGCAGGAGCTTTGCAATAAAGACTTCAGAGGTCTGAGCTTGAGGAACTCCAAACAGAAGTTCAGCAGTAGAGATGCAAAATAGCCTTAGAAAGAAACATCCATTTTCTACTAGCCAGCAACATGTACAACACTAGAGTCTGGGCAGCTGAGTGGCTGCCACTACTGATGGAGAAACGGGCTAACCACACGGCTCTCCAGCACCCACAGAGATCCTGCCCTGCTCAGCTCATAACCCTTGCACAAGCATGTGCACACATGCACTTGCAACAGCATTCAACAGCAACTAAGCAGCTCGCTGTGCTCCACAGACACATAACCCCCTCCCCTGTGCTAAGGTACACCCTGGAGGGATGCCCAAGTCTGGGCCATACAGGCTCACAGCAGCCAGTGCAAGCAGCTGGCTCACTGTTTAAAGAACAAGTTTTCTGATGCCATTCCCTGCCCAGGCTTCCCTCCCTACACCAGCCAGGCTGGAGCAAGTGCACTGACTGCCACAAGGTCCTCTCCTTTGCTAGGCGCACAGCTCAGGCTCTGAGGCAATGTGCCACCACAGGTCTTGGGGAAGAAGGAGCCCGCAGAGCAGATAAAACCCACAAGACCCCAGGCAAAGGTAGGGACAGAGTCTTTGCAGCATTGCAACCAACATCTTTAAGAGCAGATGGTACCACTGAAGTTCAGGGAACCCACCAACAAGCAGAAACTGCACCAGGCAGATCCCTGACCAATGTAAACCAACAGTGCACGATCAACTCAAGTTTTCTTTTTTGAGGACATCAGTTCTATCTTGAGACAGCTAGAGGGTAGAAAAAGTCCTATTCACCTCCAGCCAAGCCTTCTGCAGAGTAAATAGGAGATGGAAAATGCAGCCACCCCTGGGAGCTGTAAGCAATCCCTCCCCCCTGCCCCGTCTCCTTCTGGAGGAGGAAAATTTTCAGACTGAAGCACCAAAGGCTCTAGAAAGGGATGGAGCAAAGCTGTCACTTCACAGCTCCAAACTCCCTTGGCCAGGCCTGGTGTCCTTCCCAGCTCCCTGTTCCTTCCCACCGCAGAGCATTGGCATCAATTCACACATGGGAGCTGCTCTGCCCTCACGAATGACTGAGCACACACAAAGTCTCTGCAGTCCTAACTCCAGCTAGCTCCTGGCTATGCACCAAAAAACAACCCCGTGCAGCCCAGACAGCTGCACATCCCCAGATAACAGCAGCAGATGGCTTCTGCCTGAGGTCTTGCTGGCAGAGGGTGGTCTGCGGTGCCGGGGGTGGGAGGCACAGTGCTGGTTTTTGCAACATGCACCACTGGAGGGTCACGCAGCCTTGCCCGTGGCTGAAGAAGTGCTGGCTGTGTCCTTCTTTCATCCTTGCACTGTCACCATGCAGGTAGCAAAGCAGCCGGCTCCTGCTGCGTCACTCCATTAGCTTCCTTCCGAGACAGCAATGAGTCTGTCATCTCTGGTTGCAAGAAGGGTGGGAGAAGTCTGCTCAGAGGGAGGGGAAATCTAGGGGTGTAGACTATAAAAGCAAACTTGGCACGTGCAACATGTAAAGCATTTGTGCCCTCTTGCTGTACCAGGAAAGGATATTTGGCATTTTAGGAAAATTTGCCTTTTGCCAGATATTCTGCTTGTGTGATGCCTGCATCACCTTCCAGCTGCCTAAACCCTCTGCTGCTGAGGTGTGAGAGCAGCTGACCCTCCCCATAGCACGCCAGGCAAAGTGAAACCCTCGTCTTGCAAAAGCTAGTCCCTGCCAGCACCACCAGCAGTCCCGACAGAACTTCTGAACAGCTTCACTTCATTGCTCCCAAATCATCTAGTATTTTCTATGCCTAAAACTTAATGCCCGAATCCGCTCTCTTTCCCGGCCCCCGCCCATCAGACAGGGACATCTGAGGGGAGCAACAAGTAGCACACGGGCTGCATCTGGCTGGCTGTTCATGGAGGAGCTTCTCCCTTCCACAGCCACCTGCACCAGCCACGTGCCAAGGTCCACCACAGTGAGCCCAGAAACCTCTTCCCAAAGCATCTTTGCAGTATTATGGGTTTAAGGCTCCCTTGAATCTCTCCTTGGAATAAGAGTTTGTTTCCAAGCAAAGCACCACCTGGAAATGAGATGGGTGGTACAACAGACAGTGGTGATACATACAGAAAAATGCCTTCTATATAGGAAGAAAACAATACATTTTTGACCCCAATCAAACTCTCTACTGAACTACCATCATATCTCACTCCAGTGAGCGTGGTACTGTATTTAGAAGCATTGGTTTACGTTCCTTCTGACAGCCAAATATCAGACCCAATTCCCTTTATCACATCAGAGTGCCACCAGCCAGGCAGCTTGTCCTGCTGTTCCCAGACAGGAACCTGTGCATCATCTGTGACTCCCCAGGCTCCAAAATGACCCTTGTGCACACACACCCACATCCCTCCTGAAAGAGGCAAACCACCACCCTTCTCCAAGCTCCAAGGAAAGCAAGAGGCTGCTCCGTTGTGATATGGCCGTGGGGAAGGTTGTGTGTTGGGGTACAAGATTTTACAGTCTTAAGCAGCCCAACGTGTGGCTGTGGCTGCCTGGTAAAATCCTGCACCTCAACACACAGCCTTCTGTTATCTCAGGGCAATGCTGACTTAGCATCATCTGGACTGGTAACATGATAAACTCCTCAGGGAAGGGAGAATCACTTCCTACAGGAGATGGCGTACCCTGTACACCTCATCGATTGCAAACACGTTGCAACTAATAGACATCAGTGGTTACTACAAACTTACAGGATCTGCAAACTCCCAGTGCCATCCTCTCCAGCTCAGCAGGTGCTTGGGATCAAATTCAGATGCTAGAGCAGACACTGCTGATGCTCTTCACAAGGCAGCATGTGAGACTTTCAGTAAGAAATGTCTTAACCAACAGCTGCTTCTATCAGTAGTTCCTCATGGTGTGAGCCTGGAAAATAGCCTTTCCTTCCTATTACTTTCCTCGCCTGCACCAGACAGGCAACTGGGAGCCAAACCACCCACTTCAAGCCCTGCTCTGAGGGACTGAGCTGAGACTCTGCACATCACGGTGCTGCTCTGGGTGCAGGGCTTCTTTTGCCTGTAGAAGTATATTAGGCAACAACGACATCCAAAACAAGTGCTTTTTTCCCCCCCACTGCCAAAAAGTTTATTTGAGGTTTTTTCCCCCCGCAGCATCCTTCCCCTGGCTGAATACAGACAGCAGATGAAAGTCTTGAGGGGACAAGGTCACTATCAGATTCAGTTCATACCCAGTGCTCATCCTAAATCATTAAGAGTGAATCTAAATCCCACCCAAAAAAGTAGCGTGAGGTAGAAATGAGATCTACAGACAAAGCTAGACCTGAAGACTGTGTCCTTATATTCTGAAGACAAAGAGCACCCCATCCTTGGATGAACATCATTTAGCACAAAAGATACGAAAGGCTACTGCCGGACTATTTAGCGGGCAGCCCTGTTTGCCAGGGTATTTGTACAAATGCACTGTGGCATCAGCTCCGAGTCCTACCAAAGTCAGTGGTACAGATCCTTCAAGATCTGCACACCACATCTCCAGTCCCTAAACACTGCAGCACCATCATGAAAAAAAAAAAAATATCCAGGCTTTGGGCTAGGAAAAAGATGATTAAATCTAATTTCATTTCTAGGTTTCTTCATCAAACACTAACATTTGGGTATGGGTAGACACTCAGAACTTGAATGGTTGCGCTCACACAACTGTCCTGAAGCACATGGGTCAAGTCATTGAGTTGTATGGCCCAAGCCACCAAGTTGTGTGCCAGGGCAGTTTTCCAGCCCCTCCAGGCTGGAGGTGTCCTGTACTAATGTGCCCTCACAAGGGTCATTATATACCTTGCACTCCTAGAAGCCCAAGCTCCCAACCTTACTGAGGCAGACAGACAGGTTTTGAACTATGACAACTACAAACACAGCATCACTTACCCCAAGCTGAATAAACATTCACATGACATTTTGACTCAGGTGTTTAAATTCTAGAAAACGTCTGACTTTCAGCTTGAATCACTGACTAACAATACCAAATATTATCACTAAAAGCACCTATTCAAACAACAATTTCACACATTCACATCAAACAGTGACTCCCCTTATGTCCAATTTTAAGAATGATGCCCACCCAATCCAGAAGAAAAACCAGTCAAAGCACCCCAACTATCCTGTACCCACAAATAACTTCTTCCAAAACTGGCACCACATTAGGATGCTCCATGTATTTTTTTCAGTAACTACAAGGTAAAAACACAGGGATTTTCCCCAGGAACCTGCGTTTCCCCTCTCCTACCTTAAAAAAGACAGAGCTGAACCCTGCTGCTGGACCAAAAAGCATGCCCTGCAAGAAGGATGGTCCAATTCTGACCCACTGGGAGCCAGTGGTACCACCTGCTGCGTGGAGTGGTCAAGGCAAGGAGACAAACTCTGCTTGTCCTCCTGTGCCTGCACCACACCCTCTCAGAGCTGGGGACCGAGGTGTCACCCCTTCCCTTGCACCTCACCCAGCTCCGTCTTCCAGGAAGGGAAGACCTTTGAGGAGCCACTCATCCTCCTGGGCAACAGACGGAGAGGATCTACTCACCACCACGGAAGGTCCCCTCACAGGCTGTTTTAAGGGAACTTTACTCTTTTAATTAGGCTTAGTTTTTAAAGACACACTAAAATATATGTTTCCTAGAAATTACTTTGTGGGTGAAACCCTGGTGCTGCTGAAGCCACTAGATGAATTCACATCAACACAAACCAAGCAACGGCTCTTGATTATATATGCTGTATTGATTGGTCTTAACATATTAATCAGGTTTACATAATTAAATAGAAATAGGATATTTACCTTGTACTCCCTTGGACTAAAGCATTGGCAGTAGCTGTAAGGGGGTTGTATACATACGCTGCTAGTAGCAGTGTTGTGATGGCTGGGTTCCTACTGCTAAATCACACTACAAATTAAATACTTCTCCAGCTAACAAAAAATTACATAGGGAAATTACTTGCTGACCGCTTCCCTCTTAGGTGAATGGAGAATGAGTGACTCATCATTCAGCAGAAGGAATTACAAGTTGTGCAAAAGGCAAAGTGCTTCGGGGAAAGCATCTAGACTACGCAAAGCAAAGCCATAAATAATACCTTTTGGAAATGACGAGCTTTAGCACGGGTTGGAGCTGCACGATCTGCTAAGTCTTCTCCACTCTTAGTTCACAACATCTCTGGCCTGAGAGGTGCCACCCACAATAATTGAATCATCAGGCTATGGATCAGGAAACGCAAAGTTTTACAACAGCCGAAGACCAAGATCACAGCCTATTTAATTACCTGCTTCCCAATCCAATAAGCTGCAAGTATATAAATAGACAAAGTATGACAAATATTTAATATCTGCTGGAATTAAATTAAGATAAGGCACTGGCAAAATAAATTATAAGTGTTTTAACTGAAAAATAACCATTTTCTGAAGATTCCAGACAATCTGAGCACAACAGCCACACTCTGCACTCCACACTGCCAAGGAACACCGCATCTCAGATGTGCCAGACCACCTTCCCCACCGCAGCGCTCTCTAAGCAGCAGTGAAATGCAGGCAGGCTCATCTTCACTTCGGGGTTAGCGTGGTGCTGACCCGGGGACAGCCCTAGCCTCATTTGATGGTGGCATGGCCTATGCCCACACTGAGCCAGCTAAGTGGCAAAAGCAGCCCCTAACTACTCTTCCAGGTTTTTACGGGCATAGCACTGATAACTATCTTGCACCAGGTCCAGGTGATGTCTGAGACCTGCCTGGAGCTTCCATCTCCTCAAACAGCACTAGAGAGCAACCGAGGAACAGGCAGAAAATAAGCAGAGCTTCATCTTTACCTCTCCTCTCCTGCAGAGCTGAGAAAACCACACCTCCAAGGGTTTCTTGAGGCCAGCAAAGCAGAACCTGACCATAAAAATCACAGTTCCTCCAGCAGGAGGCTGCTAAAACAAGTCCCAACACCACCTGAGTCATGGTCTGTCCCAGAAGAATGATGTGTTGGTGGTTTTAAGAGAGAACCTGTGTAAATATTGTGCGAGAGTAACAACCCAACCCATGATAGGGAAGAAGTATGTGGTTATTTGGAAGGCTGCACTAGCTTTACTATATGTTCCTAACTGTTGTAGCATCTGCATGCATGCCAAAACAGCAGAAATTTGATAATTTAAGATGCATCGTAACTGATTTAACCAGGTTTCTGATCCTTCACACCTGTTCTGCATTAAGCACTGTGCTTAAATCAATCATCATTCAGCAAAGCACAAGCTTAAGCGCTTTGCTGAATTTGACCGAGAATTTTGTTAATGCACCTGACGTCATCCCGCAGGCTTACACAAGGACCCAAATCACAAGGCACTTCTCCCAGGAGTAGCTCCAGTAATCTGCAGCTAAGCTGGAACTTTTTTTCATCCCACATTTATCCCGCTGGGAACTGATTTACTCTCCCACATGCTGCCTGCCTGCTCCCTCGTTCTGCGGGGAGGAAAACAGGTGATGACAATCACAACTGCAGCAATGCCTGACCTAACATGCTCTCACATTTTAACTCTTAATAAATTCTTCCTGCTGCCCCTTTCCTAACGAGTGTTTTCAAGGGGCTGGTGATAATCTGGAGATGATCTCCCAGTTTATACTATTTTGAATGAGCAAATGCCTATTCCTGGGTTGTGCTGTGCCTTTTGGCTGCTGTACTTTGGAGGTACTTAGCAAGAGGTATAGCCCACATTCAAGGGTGCCTGGTCTGCATCACTACAGAGACATACACGTTGCCTGACTTCCCCAGGCTTCCAGCTGAGCTCTCCTCCCAAAGGCTTCAGACAGTTGGGATCAAGCAGGGAGAGACACAGGGCATAGCCAGTTGTCTCAACTCTACTTCCAACAAGTCAGCGTGAGCTAGAGAAAAGACTAAATACATCCTGGGCAAGCAATTACCAAGCTAAGTGCCATCTGCGGTAATAAAACACATTGTTCTGAGAGCAACAGAGCTGGCAAAGCTGCTTTCCTCCTGAGCTGCATCGTGAGGCTGGAGCCTTCAGCATCTGGCAAAGTGTAAACTCTGATGGGAGCTTTTTCCCCCAGGTCACACATCCAGAATCTTGCTCAGATTCCCCAGTGTCTAGTAAGGGCTGTCCACACACTGCCACCTTCCTCCCACCTGTGATAGGCAATAAATACAGATGTCCCTATTTTCACCAACCTTTTAAGGGATGAGTATCTTGCAGATCACTGTCTGCCTGTCAAATGTGCCTGGAATTCAGTGGCAGCTTAAAAAGAAATTTAAGGGGAAAGTAAGACAGCACGAGCAGGTTCTAATAAGCCTTTTCCCACCCACCCCCCTCCATAGGAAACAATGCTAGTAAGGTGTAGATAAAAGAACTTGCAGGTAGACATCACAGATGTGCAGTTACTCAAGTAAAGCCTTACTACAAACATCAAGATAAACTTGAAGCAGAGGTGTAGGCTTGAACACACTAATCTAAAAACCAATTTTCACTCTGCTGCTGAAATTTCTGGGGCATCAGGATCAGAAAAATACCATCTGAGTGACATTTGCTTGAATTCAACTTGAAATCTGAAATAGTTTGTTACCGGTGTAAACAAGCAATGCTGTCATGCCCACATACAGTATATACCCAGCTATGCCAGCCATTCACACATTTCCACTGCTCTCTCCTCTCTCATATACAATTCCTCAAACCACATGTAATTGTCTTTCTGTGGCAACAGTACCTTAAGTACACACTTCCCTTTATTCCAAGGCGGTTCACGAGCGCTGCAGAACAACAGGCTGCATTTTCCAGCTCCTGAGCACTACACACAGGCGTGCTGCTACATAACCGGTACCCGCGGTGCCTGTGCATTACACTGCCATAACATGCAGCCCCTGGGGCGCAGGGTACCGGCCAGCTCTGATAGAGCAGCGCTGTAGGATCAAGGAGGGAGGATTACACGCCTCAGGGGAGGTACTGCGGGCATCTTCAGCCCAGGCAAGAACTTCAGTGCTGCAACTGTAACAAACCCAATTGCTTTCTTTTCTGGGAAAACTGCAAAGAAGATGATGAAGCTACAGAAACCACCTGGGCTCTGGGAGCTTGGCAGGGGCTGTATGCAGCGCAGCCCATCTCAGGCCCTGTGGCTCTCCCATGGAGATGGGCTGGCTCTTAGCAGGTAGCCCAGTCAGGCAACTGCTCTGCAGGGCGACCGCCTTGCCACCTCACCTGCAAAGCCTGGTCACCCTGCTTGGGCTGTGCTCGGGGCTGGCAGCACCTTCCCGTGCTACAGGGGAGAGCTGTGGGCGAGGTGAAGCCAGACCTCCTCCTCCTCCTTCCAGCACCAGGCAGGACCTGCCGAGCAGGGCTGGGGACAGGCCACTCGCCCTCACCACTGCACAGCCCTGCCAGAACACCTCTGCCGTGGCTGCTCAGCACCTCGCCGATGCAGGCGTGGGGTCTGAGCAGCCCTGCACGAATCCTGGCCGGTCCCCAGCCCTGGCAGAGCCCAGCAGGGCTCCCAGGTGTCCTGCCCGAGGGCAGCAACCACAGCGGGCATCGGACAGGGTCAGGTCCTCACATCTCCAGGGTGCCCACACAGGCAGTGGATCAAGCGTCTCCCTCCCCAGCCTCACCGTGGCCCTGCGCCCTAGTGTGGGGGCTTCTGCTTGCCGTTTCTCCCAGGATGAAACCCTTCCAAATGGCAGGCTGTGAGGGTGGAGAGGCAAATGGCACATGGAGAAGGAATTGGACTATCCCTCCTCTGCTAATGAGGAAACTGAGGCAACAGCTTCCTGGTTTTCTCCCAGCTTTCCCCCGAGGAGCAAAATGTATTTGCTCCACCCTGGTGAGTCTTGAAACATCTGGTATTTCCATCGTTGCCAAAGGCCCACCAGCAGACAAAGTCCTCACAGAGACCATCCAGCCTGGCAGAGCCGCCATGAGAGAAGCTTGGTGCCCAAGAGGGAACGAGTCCCACACCTTCACCCTCTGATCCCCCTAAAGCCACAGAAGGAAGGGTGGGCTTTCCCAGAGGGATGCGCGAGAAAGCAGAGGAACACATGAAGTGAAACAACAGAGTCCAGGCTCCAGCAGTCCTTTGACTTTAATAGGAGTCTTGACTAAGGAAAAAGGGCAAGGATTTCCTCCCAGCATGACAACTGAATATAGGGATATACAGAAGATGAAAACCCAGCACGACTTCACCTTTAGAAGGGAAAATTCAAATTGACATGTGTTGTCAAGTTGAATTTAGCTTTCCCAATTCCATCTCACTGCTAAGTTTGAGGGGAAATGGTCAGCCCCCGAGACACACCTATTTTAGCTATTTGTATAAATAAGCCAGATGCATTTCCCTATGTTATTCATGTCACAGAGATGGATTTCCTCCTAAGATCCTGTGTAACTTCCCCATTCACTCAAGTATTGCTGCCGGTTTATAATTTCTCTCATTGCTCCCCATTTCTTTGTTTCACTTGCAGTTCATTCCCCCCTTTTCTCTTTCCTTCCCCTCTTTCTATCCCTTCACAGCACAGTATCTTGATTCAGGGACTATGAGTCACCCTTCTTCCTAGCTACTCTTCTCCGGACCACTAAAACACTGCCTGCTCCTTTGGAAAAAAACTGCTTTTCGATCTCAGTTCGTGTTTACATGAGAAACAGTTGCAGGGCTTGTTTGTTTGTTTTAGTTTCCACATAACCAGCGATTACTTAAATTCCATCATCTTTTTCAAACATCAAGAAGTTGCACAGGAAACAAAAACCAAGCAGACTTTGAAAATCCACAATCTATTAAAAAGGGTTATAGGCAAAATTAAAATAAAATATGAAACCTAGCTGTATTTTCAGCTATACACTTTGCTCAGCAAACAAAAGCAGATCATTCAACCTTCCAGCAACACCAGATTGTCCTATATTGCCTTTAAACTACATGCAGTACGGGTACACTTTCCTACCTCCGTATGTTGCAATGACTAATAATAGTCCTGTGGTGTAACAGAACTGAATGTCGTTTGCATCAATACATCCAGGAGTCTGCCTGATTTGTAAAGGTCATTTGTGAACACAGAACAGTATCAAGGCTAAAACTGCAGTCTAAGAAACTCAACTGAAAGCACAGAGAGAAAAAAAAAACCTCGACCAGCCATTGCAGAGCGCTACATCCCATCACAGATCTAACTCTAGCTGCCACAGGGAAAAAGTTGGCTGCATTTGACTGAAAGGCACCTGTGTCCCTATCCCGGGGAAACTGAATTTGTGCCCTGGCCCATGAGCTTGTGCCTCAGCAGAGAGATGAGCTTCAGGAGGGCTCCTGCGGATGGGGAGCCCAGGTGAAGGTGTTCCTGGCCAGCGTCTGCCCTGCCGCCACGGTGCGCTCGGGGAGGAAGAGTCGGGACTGTGGCTGTGACTTCACCACCAAGCTCTGCTGCCACATTTTGTTGGGAAGCCGGCATCAGGGAGCTCGCCGTGCAGAAACACTTGCAAGAAGTTGAAATGAGACTCAGCAACTCCCCAAGTCAGTGCCAGCGCTCCCAGTTAAGCAAACTTTGCAGCAAGCACAGAGTTGCACAGTCCCTTTGCAGGAGGCAAGGGCACGTGCCTGGTGTTTTCCAGCAACATAACCCATTTCTCTCCTCTCGACAACCTTTAGATGGCCAACATCCCAAACTTCCCGAGTCCTGATGTTGCGTAACTGGGAGCAATGCCATATGCCAGCGTGCCGGCTCCGTGCAGGAGACCACGGTGGGGAGCAGCGGGGAGGGGTGGCAAGGGGGCTTCCCCACGGCCGGGGCTGGAGCTGCTGGAGCAACCCCCACCTGCGCGGGCCCAAGGTGCCCTGTGCCGGGACTGCCCTTGGGGTGCCCGGGCGGCCGCGGGCCTGGGGAGCGCCGGTGTGGGGCTGCCGGGGAGCGGGACAGGGGCAGCGGGGCAGGCGGGAGGGCACCCGGGGGAGCGCGCAGGGGGGCAGGGGGCACCGAGGGGAGCGGGCAGGGGACAGGAAGGTGGCTGCCGAGGGGCGGGCAGGCAGCGGGCAGGGGACGGTGAGGGAGCTGCCGGGGGAGGCCGGGCCTGGCCGGGCGGGCAGCCCGTGCGCGATACCTTCTGCTGCCGGCGGGCCATGTCGGTGGGCTGCTTGGCGTTGAAGGGGTAGGCGATGCAGCGCATGACGAAGACGTAGAGCTGCAGCTTCCTCTTCCTCTCCTCCTCCTCCCGCTGCAGCCGTTCCAGCTCGTCCTTCTCCTTCTCGCTGGCCACCGAGGGGCTGGGGCTGGCGGGCCGCGCAGCGCCGCCGCCGCGCCCACCCGGCTGCAGCCCCCCGCCGCCGCCGCCGCTGCCGGCTCCGCCGCCGCCGCCGCCGCCCGGGCCCTCGCCGGGGCGGCTGGGCGAGAGCCGCGCCGCGGCGGGCGCCAGCGGCTCCTTCCCGCTCTCCTCCTCCACCAGCTCCTCCGACTCCTCCTCGCTGGACGACGGGTCCAGCATCGCGGCGGCGGCTGGGCTCGCCCGGGCCGGCTGGGGGCTGCGCTGGCTCCGCTCGGCGTGGCGTGCCGCGGCTCTGCCCGGCTCCCGCTCCCGCTCCGGCCCCGGCTCCGCTCGCCGCCGCGCCCGCGCGCGCCCCCGCCCCGCCCCGCCCCGTGCGCGCGGGCGCTGGCCGCGGTGCTGCACGGCGGGGGGCGAGGGAGGGAGCGAGCGCGGGGCGGCCCCGCCGCGCATGCCCGCTGCGCGCCGCCGGGGCGCGGCCGCCAAGGGGCGCCGCCATGGCCGTCGCCTCGGGCGGGCCGCGGGGTGCCGGGCCGGCGGGCGGCTGTGCTGTCCCCGCGCACCGCGCTGCCCTCCGTGTCCCCGCGGCCCCCCACGGACACCGCTGTCCCCGGGGTCCCCACAGCCCCGCACAGACACCGCGGGGTCCCCACTGTCCCCACGGCTCCGCACAGACACCGCTGTCCATGGTGTCCCCACGGCCCCCCACAGACACCGCTGGGTCCCCAGTGTCCCCACAGCCACCTCTGGGTCCTCGGGTGTGTCCCCACAGCCACCACTGTGTCCTCAGTGTTTCCACAGCCTCACACAGACACTGCTGTGTCCTTGTGTCCCCACAGACACTGCTGTCCTCAGTATCCTCATGGCCCCCCACAGACAGTGCTTGGCCCTTGGTGTCCCCACAGTACCCCACAAACACCACTGTCCCTCAAGACACTGCTGTCCTCAGTGTCCCCACAGCCCCACACAGCCGCCACTGTGTCCTCGGGGTCCCCACAGGCTCACACAGGCACCACTATGTCCTCATGTCCCTACAGACACTACTGTCCTTGGCATCCCCACGGCCCCCCACAGACAGTGCTGGGCCCTTGGTGTCCCCACAGCCCCCCCAAAACACCACTGTACCCTCGGTGTCCCTCCACAGCCACCTCTAGGTCATTGGTGTCCCCACAGGCCCCCCAAAACACCACTGTACCCTCGGTGTCCCTCCACAGCCACCTCTAGGTCATTGGTGTCCCCACAGGCCCACACAGCCACTGCTGTGTCCCCACAGCCATGTGAGCCACAGGAACCGCTGCACACTTGTGAGTCTCTACACGTTTGCTTCCCATCAAACGCCCCTTCTTGCCCTTGGTGCCACTGAAAATCTTCACTGGGAAGTGATACTGCTAATAAATATTTCGCCCAAGTCACTAATTATGACACGTGTAACGATAGCATGGTATTCTACTTTGCAGATTATCTGGAGCGAGCTGAGGGCTTCAGGAGCAGCTCTGAGGGGTGAATCAGTGCAGATGTCATTTGTGTCCAATATTTTAATTTTCAGTGGTTTTCAGATCTGGTTGAGGCTTTGTTTGCACATACATGTGTATTTGTGGTGGGTGGGTGTTTTCAAGGTTTGTTTTTTCCTGTTCAATTAGCAGTGCTTCTGTTGTAAGTGTCAAAATACCTGTCACCTGTTATACATGTTAATAAATGTGTGTTTTGCTTTTGGGGAGAATGGGTAAACATCGATTCCTGGTGACGGGGCTGCGAGATTAGCTCACGGGAGGGGAGACGGGTTCTGCTTCAGACCACGTGTTTGGGATTTTCACATCAGCTGGGCTTTCTGAACTCCTTGCCTAGTTCTAATTAAAAGCTTAGCGTAGCAGATGAAGAAGCAGCTGAAAAATTGGCACAGAAGGCGGGGGGAAATGGCTTTCCCCATTTCCATTAGCCTTACCTGCTGGAGCTGTGCCACCCTGCACGCCCCGTGGGGCTGCATGTAGCAGCAGCCGTGCTCACTGGCTGGGCTCAGCGCCACCACCGTGGAGGCCCCTTCTCCCATGGGGACAGTGGCAGCACAAGCAGGGCCACTGGTCGGCTGCAGCCCTGCGCTGTGCTTGCCAGGCTGCATGTCCTGTCTGCAGTGTGGGAAGTCCTGAGGATGCTGAGCTCTCTTCAGGGAAGAGCAAGGTTAGGAAGTTGCTGCGAGGCAATTTTCCCCTCTCCCCATTGGGAATCCTATTTGCCAAGGCTGGGATTTGGAGCCTCGCACCCCTGACACGGTGTGGGGCCATCCACAGCTCGGTCTTCTTGAGAGCAGCCCTGTGGAGGGCATCCTGCCCAGGAAGTCAGGGTGAGCTCTGCAGGGCACAACTGCTGCCCCTTGCACAGCCATGAGCCCTCTCCCACTGCAAGGATGCCAGATGGGGAGGGGGAATGGATGGATGGACCCCACTGAGTGTGGATGGGCTCCTGCAATGCCAGGTGCTGACACACACTGACACACGAGGCAAACACAGCTCCAGCACTGTTTCACCTTCACACCCTTCTTGTTTGCATCACTCATTGGAAACTCTTGGAAAGCAACGCTGCATTTTCTGCAACAGCAGAGTCAGCAAGTCAAATAAATACCACACACCAGACTGGTGACATCTAAAGCTGGAGCAGCCACACAGCTTGCTCTTCCTAGCTACTGCTTTCCTCTGAGACACTCCTCTGTTTGCCCAGTTTCGCAGGAGCTGCTGCCAGGACCATCAACCCAACCCACAGGCTGACAAAAGCCGGCAGAAGACACCCCAGCATTGCATTGGGACAGCCTGCAGCCCAGCTGGCATTCGGGGGTGAACAGAGTGAGCTGAGCGCACAGTGCTCGTGCTGGCAGGCAGCTTGCTGGGCAAGCGGCAGTGCTGGCTGCAGGGCAGGATGGCAGAGACGGCTGGCAGCATGGGGCATTTCTTATGTCTGCATCTTCCCGTCAGTCTGGGAATGGAAAGGACACACAGTGTGGTGTTGGGATAGAGGCTGGTCCAAGCTGAGGTTAGGAAAAGGTTTTTCAGCCCCTCTCAGCCTTCCTTAGTAGCATTTCACTTCCTGCCTCCCTATTTATTATCTCCCCAAACACACAAATGAAAGCACCATGATATCATTGCTGTGATGCAACTACCCTTCCTGGCCCAAGGGGCATGTCATGTGGTTGTGTTGCCACTCCCTCGCTATGGGGACAGGTTATGCAGCACCTCCCAGTGCTATTTTGCCTGGCACGTGGCCGCTAACATCGCTAATGCAAGGGTGACTACCACAAGGGTGATGAGAAAGTCTCAAAGGTCTCTTCCTCAACAAAGTTCTCTTATTTTTTTAAAGTCTCTTTTGAGGTTTTAAAAATTGATACTGTTTTCATATTATCCATCAGAAAAACTCACTGCCCTGAGTCCAGTTGTGCTAACTGTGAAGGCTGAAAAAATAGAATCAATTACATCAGTGTCTATAATGGTATCATCTATAGGTAATCCCACAATGGAGGAGAAACCTTTGTCTTCTGGGTTTTCAAGGAAGAAATGCCGTTTATTGTACTGGAGAATGGAAAAATTTCTTTCTGTGACACGAGGCTGCAGATGCTCTCCCTTGCAGTTGAGGAGGTAGATGTTTGAAAGCTGCAGCTTTCCATCTTCCCTGTCCCAGACATGACAGAAACAAAATGCTGTAAGATGATCAGAGCAAAATGGGAACATTTTATATGAAAGGTTTTCTTTCAGTGGTGATTGCTCTGAACTGTTTAGGTAACTCTGCAGAGGTGGATTCGCTAGAGGAAAGCAGCTGGGTATGACAGAATCAACTTTTGCTGGTAGGAACATCACAGACATTGCGTATCTATCTATAGAGACAGATTGACTTTTCTGACAGATTGTCAGAAAAGATTTCTTAAATTAATTGATGCAAAATAGATACATACAACCACACAAAAAAAATGTGTTCTTCTTTGGGAGCTTTCAGAATTATATTTATCCTTTAGTGGGTAAGATTTTGTTCACTGGAGAACTTCAAAATTGGATGTAGTTGAAAGGGTCTGACTAGACATCCCGGCACAGATTAGTCAGGGCTCATCTGGAAGTGCTGCTGGTCTGGAGAAGCAGGGGCACATCGCCCTCGGAGAGATTGAAACTTTCACTTTCCTTAATTCACACAGCTGTGTTTTCCTAGTGGTTACATCTGAATGTACAGTTAAGGCATTAATGCTTTTTTCTTGAGTAAAGGAAAGAACAAGGTCTTAAAGTCTCAGGCCTCTTGCTTTCTGTTTCCAAATGCCATTTTTGTCCAGAGAAGTGTATCCAGCTCCCTCCAAAACATCTCACAGTTGGTTGCATCCTACTGCAAAGCAGCACTATTACAACATTTCTAGTTGCAGGAAACATTCCCTCTGATGACACCAAAAGGAGTAAGATCTTCAGTAGCTTTCAGCATTAGCCCCCCTGCACCCATCTTTGTGACACTTTGCAGGAGCTGAGGGCTTCCGTGGTGTTGAAACATCCCAAGGAATGTGAAAAACATGAACAGCATGCAAACCCTGAATTCTGCATCTAGAAACATGATCCGACACATGGCTGGGTGACCCAGCAAAGCAGCCAAGTAACAGGCACAACTGTCCAGCATCATGTGGGAAGGGAAATAGTGTGAGTGGAGGGATCGTGAAACTTACGTGTGCGTAACTTCGGTGGGTAATTGTGTAACTGCCCACTATGAATGAATAAATGTAGACAAATGAGAGCATTAGCTAAGTAATTTTTGCTATCATATTGGTGATATTGCTGTTTGCTCAGGATACTAAAGCAAAGGCCCTTTGGGTTGCAAGGATATGTAAAGTTGGGCAGTTTGTTTTCAAGACACAACATAGCTGCAAAATCCATGGTCCTTTCTAGCTTATCACTTTGGAGCAGGCTCCGGGAGGTTTCAAAAAATCTGCCCCTACATATTTGTTCCCAGCATCACAAATTAATTGCTTCTTCTAAAACAGTTTCCAGAATAATTACCTAATGAGATCCAAAGCATTGCCAGCTCTCTTGCGGGTTCCAGTAAGAAGCAATGCCCACTGTGTGGGAATACTCGACCTCCGTGCCCGCTCCTGTTTACACGACAAACAAGGAGCAGCAAATACACACACGTCTGGCAGCGCCTGCACCATCCCTACAGACAGCATGCTTCTCACCTCTCCTGGCTGGAGCCACTGCAGCTGTGTAAGGGAGATCTCAGGTGGCCTCAGATATTGGAAGCAGCGTCCGTTGAAGAATATTAAAAATATTTTGTGAAATGTTTCAAATTTGTTTCCATTTTGTATGGTGTCATAGGGAGGAACCGGCTGACATTAGAAAAACTCTGCTGTAGCATTTGTAGCATCCCTCTCCATTTATTCCCATTAGATGGGGGAATTCAGTTTAGATAATGATTTGTGGAAATGACTGTAAAGAAAAGCAGGGCTGAAGCGGAGGCTGTGGCTGTGGAAAGAGCGTGCCCATGTATGTGGCACTGGGTGCTGCGGTGCTGCCTTCACAAGCGGTCTGGCAGGACCCAGTGGTTTGGAAGAAACCCTCAGAAAGAGTAAACTCCGTTTAAAGCAGCCTTTGGGAGATCTTAACTAAATAGCTCCCACAGGGAGGCTCACATTTGCATGAGAAACAAACAAACCCTCGCTCTTTTTATTAATCCTGGTTAAAGGCTTAAACCAGAATATTTATGAAAGCTGGAAGCCATTAGTGCCTTTGTAAGATCTATGTGCACGGATGGCAGCCAGTCAGAGGACAATCTAGAAGGGAAAAGAGAGAGTAAAGTGCGGCTCTTGTGTTGTTTAACTTCCCCTGAGATCCCTCATGGCCATGGAAAATCGCTTGCACTGAACATGAGATTTGGAAAGCAGGTGAGCTGCTGGTGCTGGGATGCTCAGTGCTTCTCCCCGTTGGTCACCCACCGGCACCACTAGCTCCTGTCCCCAGCCCAGCTCAGGGGGTGGTGGTTAAATGAGCCAGGGGTGATCTGCATTATAGCTACAGTATACTGGAGGGGGGTCTGAAAATGTTGGAGGGCTGTGCAGGGGCCTCAGCTGAGATTCACCTGTGCTTTGAGACCGACTGCAGAGCAGCTCCTGATCTGGCGTGCTGTCGAGGTGGGCACGGTGCCACCAGCTGCCAGCTGCCCAGGAGTCACACACTGCCTGCTGGCTGCTGCTCTCGGCCCGTACAGGAGTCCAACATCTGTGATCATTTGTACTCCTGGTTGCTACTCACTGTAACCCCGGCCCTTTGGCAATGTGCCGTCAAAATGTGAAATAAGTGTTTGCTTGGCTGTACCTCTCGTTTTGGAAAAGCAATCTTGCATTACAAGTCTCAGTTTTGTACAATAGCAGGCGACAAGAGAAGGAGCTGGGGAAAGAGACAAAGTAAGCAGCAAAAAGTCTACTTAAAAATATCTTCCCGTTCATAGAAATGAGAAATTTCAGCAGCAACTGAAAGGGGAAGCAGAGGAACTTCTAAGGGCCACCCTGGCTTAGGCTGTGCAACAAGTAGTGTCGAGTAAAAGGTATCTCCTCCCAAGGACTCGCTGTGCCGTCCTTGAGCACACGTTGCAAGGGACTGGACGGTTTGCACCGCAGGGCAGATTAAAGAACAGCCGTTATGACACTGGTTAATGGGAGCGTGTGAGTGGGCAGGTTCGAGAAACACATCCTTTCTTTTAGGCATGAATAGAGTCCGGCTGCAGAGTGCCACTGCGAAACACTGCCGCTTGGTAATAACACTAATTTACAGAGGGGAAATGGAAATCCTGGTGTGTCCCAGGCTCCATTTGTTTCACTGTCTCCTAAAATAGCACAAAAAACAATCCTTGTTTCTTGGTAACAGCGTTATATAGATTGCTGTGTCTTCCAAACAGAATGGCTTAAAAGGGTACTCTTTTCACCCGTTCACCGCGCTCAGCTAATATTTACACTGGGATCCCGGCTGCACCAGGAGCAAGGCAGGGACCAGTGAGACTGCTGGCCTTGCTTAACCCCTCAGCATCGGGGAAGCGTGGGATGGGGAAGGGAGGCACTGCAGGAGACCCAGCCACTGCGGCTGTGGACGGTGTGAGAGCCAGGGTGCCACTGCTGCAGCTCAGCATCTCTCTTACCAGTGCTGCAGCATTTGCTCAGCCTCCTCCCTGCCCTGCACACATAGTGCTTACAGCAAAGGCCTCCCTGAATTACAGCCTGGGGAAGAAATTTCCCTTTCTTCAGCAAACTGCCATCTCAGAGGGCAGCTTCCAGTCAGTTGAAGATCAGTCTTTCTATGGTGGGACCAGTTACCTGTGTCCTGCTTGGCAGCAGCTGCTCACTGGGCACTGGCAGAGCCCTCCTGCCAGGAGAGATGGAGTGCCTGGTGCTGCTAACGCCACCAGGGAACTGGGGCTTGCAACAAGGTCACCTCCTAATCTATATCTGGGTAGTGTGTTTGAAGACACTTTGCAAAAGCATTTCAGTCCCTTGAAAAAGTCTGTTGAGCTGTTTTCCCTCACCTCTCCCCCCTCTGCAGGTGTCAGATGCTGCTCTCCAGACCTGATTAGCATCTGCAGGGAAATGAGAGCTCCCACAGCAGCCAGGCTCCACAGTCAAAAATAGCCATGTGTGCTGAGGTAGGAGTGCTTATTCCACCCTGTAACTGGATTTAGACACGCTGCAGCCGCAGCTGTGTGTGGGATGCTGGTGGCTGGGTTTGAAGCAGCCCTGGCCTCCAAAGGCAACGCTGCTGTTCCCCAGCCCTCTGCCTCCCACAGTCCTTCTGCAGGAAGAAGACAGCCAGCACATTGGCTTTAATGCCTCCTGTGCCTTGAGGCTGATGCTTGTGATGATCCACCTGATGTGTTTCTCCCAGGTGTCCTCTATTGCTCCAAGGCACTGGGAGAGCAAACGCTGCAGGGAGAGAAAGTGCGATGCAGGGTAAGATGCAGGGTAAGCAGTGAGCAGCGGCACATCAGGGCAGGGGCAGAAGAGGAGAGGTTGAATCACTTTCTTTGATACACAAGGCAGAAGATGAGGAGATTTAACCATGGTGGGAGACATACTATGTGCCCTGGGCCCCCTGCCCCGCGGTTCTCCTGCCCTGGCCTTGGGCAGAGCCTGCTCTCCATCAGGGATGCGCTCGGCCCTGACACTGGTGCCAGGCTTTGCCGCCTCTTTCTAGGCTTTATTGTACCAAGTGTTAAAATAAATAACACCAAATTAACCTGACCCAGCAGGCCCTGAAAGAGGGCAGACTGGATGTCTGCAGCTACTCAGCAAAATCCACAGTGAGCTGTTTATCTCCACTTTCTGGCTGTACTGGCAGCATCACATCTGTATCGGGTTCAGCACCAAAATCCTTTTGCAAACACTACAGAGGCAATTGTAGCAACATTTTGCTGCCCAATCAGCGCTGGCTCCCAGCTTTCCAGGTGTCTATAATTAAATATTACTGAGCCTTATTGCAGATAGGAGGACCATGGGAGATTTATTAAATGCACCCTACTCTGCTAGCCCAGAGCCTGGAAATAATTGCAGCTGATCTATTCCAACATGCACAGGGCTCCTGCAAAACCTGGGCTGGACTGCTGCTGCCATTCAATACCTGATTGCCATCCCTGGGGTCACCACAAATCAAGGTGCATCTATTTACTTTTTTTTTTTAAGTTTCTTGTGGTAGGTTTCCAACGGCTCTCATATTTCAGGAGAGCACCTGTAGAAGGTAGCAATCGATTTGTAGCAATTATGCTCTGGCTGAGTGATTGCTCCTCCGAACGTACAGTACTCCTGCTGCTAAGGAAATAACTCCTAATTTCTACTAGGCTTTGAAGTGTCTTTATTCTGCAAGGGCTGATTTTACTGGTCTTCAACAGATCACTAGAAATTTCCAGCTAGTGCTTTTTTCATGGTAATTATGAACCTTAGAATTTCCCTTCACATGAGCCGCTTCCCCAGGTTTACAGATGTGACAAGATGGGATTCCTCTGGGGCCACGAATCTCACTTTTTATTAAACAGCCTAATCATAATGAATGCCTCAGAGTCACCATTTTAAAATAAATGCATTATCAGTACTGCAAAATCTATGTGAATTAATACGTAATATCAGTAAGTAGGACGCTTGAGCAGTATTTTAGGCACAGAATAAATATTTAATGATTTCTGTTCCAAATTTAGTGAGAAAGTGATTTAAATGCACAGAATGCTCCCTGCTTACATATCAACAATTTGACACAAATGCCAGCCAGCTCTTTGTGTGCTTCCCAGCGATATTGCTCGGGTGCTGCAGAGCATCCTCGCTGGTGGCTTGACCATGGCTCGCAGCACTGTGAAATTTCTCTGCTATTAATTCAGCAAAGGACTGGCTCATACCTAGCAAACAGACTTGATGCTGCTCACAAGGACTTTGCTGTTGCCATCAGATAGGATGAAAATAACATCCAGCCTGTTGAGCATCCCATCCAGGAGCTTGGTCATGGCTGGCGAAAGAGTTTGCAGATGTAGGGAGTGGGGGATTTACTCAAACTGAAAGCTCACACACCTAGAAAGGGACTGTTTCTCCTGTAGTTATTTTGGAAATGGTGGTGAGCATCTTGACACATCAAGGACCATTGGGAGGGTAGCACTTGGGACCCCTCCTGAACTGTTCAGGAATTGCTGGATTTGGTTAAGTTTTCTCAAAGAAATCCCTCTTTGACCATTCCAAATGACCATTTTTTAATTATTCACATGGGAAACACCACAGCCAGGCTCCCTGTGAAATTCCTGGAGATATCCTCTGGGAAAGTTTTGGGCTTCCACAAATTCAAAGAAGTTGAATGCTGCTTTTAACCAATCCCTTGCTAAGTTTGATGAAAAAAAAAAAAGAAATACTTAAGCTGGACTAAACAAAAAACCCAAACAAATGACAACAACAACAAAAAGATAAACTCAGCTTCATGCCTTTCACTTTGTATTACCTGGATATTTCAATGTCTCAGATACACACGTGTTTTTATGGGCGAGTTCGAAACATAGCACCAGGGCACTACCATGTAAATCTGAAGAAGCCTATAGCTGTGGCTTCACCAGTAGGGGCTGCTGCATTTGGGAGACTTGGGGCAACTTTGGAAGGTCAGCAAAGAGCAACGCTGGACTTTTTCCTCTCCATCCACTACAGACAGCCAAGTCTGAAAAGGAATTGCCACAGGGGTCCAGCTAAAGCCCACCAGCACAGCCCTGCTGCCACCTCACCCTTCCCACTACAGGCTCTATCTTCCCAGGCAAGACAAACCTGAAAGTTCTGTCTTATAAAATACCCCATTGCAACCACCTGCCCTGAGTTGGCGATGTGCTCACCCGGATGAGACACAGCTGATTCAGGCTTATGGAGAAACACAGCCCAAATACAGCCCTGTTAAAATTATAGACTGATAAAACTCCTGAAGTTTGTCCAGAGAAAGCAATTTTCCTGAGCAGTGAGAGGTCTGGGTCTGTGCTGCTGTGTGTGTTGGCTGTGCTCATGCTGCACATTTCACAGGCTGGTAAAGCAACTACTGGATGAATTTGTCCCTTACAATGATATTAATGCAGCCAAATATGCCTCTCTACACCATGGAAACCTCCTCTAATAGTTTGATTACACTTTGATTGTCTAATTCACTGATGGGAAAGGTGCTGAGTTGCACAGATTTCAGCCTTCTAAGTAATTTGACATCTCTATACATGATATCACCCAGCAGCAGCAACAGAACAGGAAGGTTTGATGTAGGTTTTAAAAGCATCGGTTTGGATCTCTTCCAAGCATTTGTGCAGCGTTTGCATTTCCCATTACTCCCTGAGTATTTTAGTTGCAAGCAGTATCTTTCAGGTTAGATACAAAATTTTCTTCTTCACTATGAAACTTGATCCTGGAGTGATATCAAGCACTGTATATACATATCTACATGTATGTATACACAAATTAATATTTCTACATGTCAGTGGTGGTTAAGAGGATAATAATAGCAGTAAAATTGCTATAGAACTGCCTCAGTTTATTACTTTAAAAGATGATGTTCTTTGTAACGATCCTAGGACACTACTAATTCTAAATAAATTATAAGAATGATCAGATCACTTAACAAAGATAATTCTCCTGTATCATGGTTTCTGTGATTCACAGGAACATTTTACTGCTGTGGTCTTGGGTGGTGATCTGAAATGAACACCAGTTGCAGAGGTATCACTGAGAAACAGAAAGGATCCTGTTTAACAGCAAATCAAGCCACAACAGGTAGTCAGTGTCATAGGACATAATTTTTCAGCTTGTGGACTTGCTGAGCTGCTTCTGCCACTGCCCTCAGCCACGGTATGGCTTGTCCTACAGTAAAAAGCTATTTCAGGAGGTGGTTTTGCAGCAGCTCGTCTGTGATACCAGGAAAGCCCTAGTATTGAACAGGGACAGCCGCTCTGGTGTCCCAGGGCTAATGTATCTCTTCCCATCTGGCATTGCCTGGAGGGCTGCACATGCTTTGGGTGCAAAGGCATCCCAGCTTGCAGCCACATGGGTGCTGGGTTTCCAGGACACCCACCAGCTCCCCATCAGTCTTGGTGGGAGCTTCTCCACCCAGACCCTCTTTGCCCTCTGCGTATCAATCAATCACACATCTTTAGGAGGAATCCTAAACTTCAGCAGCTTTGCAGAGCCAGGCTTTGTTTCTCTGACAGGATTGTGCTGATCAAGAGAGAGCTTATTTCTTCTAAACAGCATGTTTTGAAGAGCAGAGCTGCAACAATGTTTGAACACTCGTTGCTTTATTAGCCTCGCTGGCATAATCTCTGGCAAGCTGATTTACCACAGCCGTTTTCCTGTGTGTAGAGCAGAGGGACCAAGCCTGTGTGCCTCCCCAGCAGCTCTTGGGGCTGCGTGGGTAGAAGAAAACGGTTCCAGTCAGCCCTATGTCCTTACAGTGAGATGGGGAGGGGTAAGGATGAACAAGGTGAGGTGGTCCCCAGAGGGGCTGGGAGAGGTGCAGAGACACCCAGCTGCAGAGGGCAGCCTGGCTCTGCCAGAGCCATCAGGACTGAACCCACTGGGAATTTCTTTCAGCTCTTTCAGAGCCCCTCAGGTGTCTCCCCACCAGCCTCTAGAGGGACCTGATGGAGGCTTGTGACCCTGGGCATTGTGCTGTATGTAATCGGTGCTGTCTGCACTGTGTTACAGAATCACAGCATGGTCAGGGTTTGAAGGGACCTCTGGAGATCATCTAGTCCAACCCCTGCTAAAGCAGGTTCTCCTACAGCAGGTTGCAGAGTTGCATCTAGGTGGGTTTTGAATGTCTCCAGAGAAGGAGACTCCACCTCTCTGGGCAGCCTGCTCCAGTGCTCCATCACCCTCAAAGTAAATAAAAAAGTAAATAGGATTTTTTTTGTACATGCACACTGTTTCATACGCACTGAGCTATATGTGCCCTGTGCTACATGTTGCACATGCACTGTGCTGTGGTGTACATGCGCTGTGCTGCCCATGGCATGTCTGCTCTGTGCATGGCAGCCCCTGCTCAGTGCCCAGCCAGCACACGGAGGGCCAGCTAGCCTCTGTGAGTATTTGTGGAAGCACAGCTGGCAAAAACACGACGTGCAAACCACAAGCCACAGCTCACACTAATGAGGAGCAGCCGTAGGTGGGTTAACACCACTGCTGAGGGCAGGGCAATGTTTTACAATGAGTACATGGAGATGGAAATAACTGTGAAGCCCAACAACTCTAGTGGTATTTCTGATGAGAATGAAAGAGACAATTTGCTCCCTGGACTCATCCAAATTTCCAAACACATCTTCAGATGGGAAAACAGCCAAAACATTCCCCCCAGGGAGGCCAGCAATGGCAGAGGGGAGAAGCAAAGCAATATTGCTCACTAGATTTCAAACAGCTGGAAAAAAGCTATTATCAGTTAAACCCTGCAGCTTGGAGCACGGTGGGAGGTAAGGAGCTCTTCATTGGGGATAACCATAACTACAAAAACCTGCCAGCAGGCTCCCCAGTCATCACAGGAGCCAGCACTTGTATCACCCGGGCAAGCTGTCCCTGAACAGGCTTGATGCTTTGCCTTTTCCCTGCAGGATCCTGCTGCTGTTTGGTGCCGCCCTGTGAGTGCACAGATGTGTCCATCACCTCAGACAGTAAGGACGAGCTCCAGAGAGCTGCTCCACCATTATGTGGGAAGTACCAGGCTTGTACATGCTCCTGTGTGGTCAGAAAATCAGGGGCAGGGAGGTGGGGAGACCTCCCTGCAGAGCGGGGGGAAGATGCCCAACCTTCCCTGCCCTGCGATGACACTGCTCAAGCTGAAATCAAAGGATACAATCAAATGGCTTTTGGCCTCAAATGATGAGAATGGACTTTTGAGGCTGACTGCAGCCTCCAAACCTGAATGCCACCTGGTAATTCCTGACTGAGCACGCCTGCACTTCAGCAGTGCCTTAGTGCAGGGTCCCCGATTTGGATGCAAAGCCCTGCAGTGTGGGTGAGCTGGTATATCCACACAGCTTATTAAATATGGTCTTTATTAAACATTTTGTGCCATCTTTTCAGCCTTTTGCCTGGGTTTGCCTCCCATTTCATTGTGCCATTTTCTACTTAGTGACAGCATCATATATTCCCCCTGCATAGAGTCGTGTAGACTCTAGTCAAGTCCCTCTTAAGATGCAATAAATTATACCAAATTACCAAAGATGTTAAGCTCAGAATTGTTCATTGAATGCTTGCCTGGCTTCCTTGCACTGTTTTATGTAAAGCTCTACAGCACGGCAAATACACCTTTCTTTTATATAATATTTCCTACATATGAGAGAGTATGTTTCTCTGTCTAAAAATATATAAACCAATAAAGATGTCATGTTTATTTTTAGCCTTCCTACTGTCCTTCGTCTCTTAAATGTCTTATAGTTGTGGATGAGTGAGGGAAAGCAGGCTCTCACAGGACCACTTTCCTTAATGTTTGCTGCCCTTTTCCCTTTGAAATAGAAAGTGGATGACTAGGTAAATATTGCTGCAGTTTATCAAGCCCTCTGAGAGCATATGTCACAGTATCCATAAGCCAACTGTCTCTGGCTATCTAATTTCCCATGGTAATTCACAGCTGAGGAGCTGCTGCTGCTGCTGGTCCCCTTGGCAGAGCATCATCCCTGCAGCCAGGAAGGGCAGGGAGTAGCAGCTTCCCGCGGAGCCCTTCCCAACACCACTGCCGCAAGGAGGCTGCTTTTTGAGGGAAAGCTCCACACCTTCACCATCCCCAGCACTTACTGAGATGTACTTTTTCAGGTGCTCACACAGCCCCCTTTTGGGGTGATGTGCAGGGGATCGGTGCCCACTGGGATGTGCAGCCTGCGTGGGGAGACAGGGCAAGCATTTCAGTGCTGACACTCTCCAGGTGGCCACAGCAAGGTTGCATTTCCCTCAGAGGGAACTGCAATACATTCCCCATAGTGCTGATATTTACAGTTTTTCTTGGATTATTTTCTTTGCACAATGTGTTATTTTGTACCCTACTCTGGGAGCTTCTCCCATTTCTGCTTTGCTCTGGTCAAAGAACAGCACTGGACCGTTTTTCTTGTCATTCGCTGGTTTTGCTGTCCTTTTTTTGTATGTTCTCTTCTGCCTGCAAATCCCCCCTGCCCTGGCATGTAGCTGGCCATTCTCACCTGGCCGTGCCTTGCCAGCCAGCTTAGCTGCTCAGGACTGGACACAGGAGGGTGTTTGAAATGGGACTTGGCACTTGACCAGTCCTGGAAACAGCTGAGACCACAAACATTTCTGAGACCTGCAGGGAAAAGAAAAAAAGCAATTGCTGCTGCCTGTGATTTAGAGGTACCATTTTGCAGGGGCCTTGGCAAGCCACTCTCTTCATACAGCCACATTCCCCCCGTCAGTAAGAGTTATCAAGGGACACAGTAACCAAGGAACGAGCCAGCCTCTGAAAATGCAAATACAACATATATTCTTCAAAAATCTGGCACTACTTTTGATTTTTTGCCTTCAAACACAAACCAAGCACTTCTATATGTTAACAAAAAATTGCTTCATTGCAGCCTGTTAGAGGTTTCCTTAGTGTTCTTGGTGCAGAAAAGCTTTGGGTAATTAACTTATGAAAAACTGGTGCTAAAAAGGGTATAAGATATAAGTTTAATAATGTTACACAGATAATGAATCTTCCCTTAATGATACACGGAATTTGTCCAACATTTTACAACTGTTTTGAAACCTAATTTAATCTGACGAGGATAAATATAAGTAAACAAAGCATTAATTTTAGTGAGCAGTTGCCAGTCATACAAGCACCCCTGTGCCAGTAGCTTCGTGTCTCAGTCATCTCACTGGTTTCAACAGGTACTTCAGCTTTTTGATGGGTTGCACAGACTCGGTGTCACACTGCCTGTTTGATACTGGGGAAGGAGAGGACAGGACCACTGAAGCACTCACCTTTACTTTCCCTTTAATTTCCACCTTATCCTATAACACTATGATAACTGAACTAATGCATTTGAATGTGGTGTGTTGTAATATTCTGCACTGCAAACTTTAAAATCTGGAGGTTTGGGGGTTTGCAGGCAGCACAGAAGTTGAGCCTGTGGGCTGTTTCGAGGCAGTAAAGCAGAGCAAAAGAAATCCCCAAGCTCTGCTGCTTCCAGGTCTCCAGCCCGTGTGGCCACCATGGCAAAACTGCGGTGACACCAATCACAGTGGGGGGGCTGTTTCAGGGCAGGGAAGTGATGGAGGAAGCAGGAGACTGAAGTGCAGACAATAGTCTGCAAAAGGAGAAAGAGTGGAAGGGCTGATGGGCCATGGCCACCTTGTTAGCTCTGCTGCAAGCACCCTCTGAGCCATCTATCACCAAAACTGCTGGTTCCTTACAAAAAAGGACCATCTTTTGCAGAGATTGCAGCACAACAGGTACTTTCAGGCTATGGTCAATGTCTTTTTATGATAGGTATCTTAAATGTGTCTGATAGCTCGTGCCTTAACAGGCTTGATTTGTCTTCTTAGCTATGAAAGGAGCCCATGCCACTAATGGAGATGGAAATGTTTATAATAACGTCTCCAATGTCAGGAGGAGATGTATTGCATCCCAAAAGCCGCTGCATTTCACTTGCTTTTTGTTGTCCTAAGACACTTTATCTGACAAAACATTTCTTCTAATCATAAAGCACATCCTATATTGCGTCCGTAGCTTGAGGTGCCTAGGGAGAAATATCAATGGAAAAAGCTTTGTCAGACCACAAGATATGACCCATTTATGTTTGACTTCTCCAGTGAATCTTTATATTTCTGGACTGCAGCCATGCTGACACATATTTCCTCAAGAAATTTCCAATAAAACAGACTATCTGATATTAATGTGATTGACCTGTTGGCCTTGCTGAAGCTGCAGGGAAGTAAGTGTGCATTTAATCAGTTTTGCTGTGTACGCAGAGGTCATCATTGTGAGTGGGCTCCTGGAGATGCTGTTCAGTTACTTCTCTGGAGAGAAGATTTTAGATCCTGATATCATCTTGAGAATGCAAGATGTCCAACAAATATCTTCCTATAAAAGCCTGTTGGGGAGGACTTTGATGCTGCAGATGCACACAGTGCCATGTGCCTTGGAAATGTGCCTTCTTCCCTGCCCACTGAGCATCCCTTCAGCTGGCAACTGGTCACTGCAGAGACCACGCTCAACACTGCTGGCTGCAGAGCAAGCTAGAGAAGAGCAGCATTCCTGAGAAGCTCAGTGGCTGGGAACTGCATGGGCTGGTGTTCAAGACAAGGAAGATGCTAGCAAGGCTTTGCTTTAATAGAATGCTTTTTGTATTTAGCACTAAAGTAAACACAGACTCTGGGGCCATTTTTTGCTTAGGTAAATATATGACTTTCTATAATAATTTTAATGTGAGCAATCAGAGTTGATGCTTGTGAAGTAATTGTATTTTATCTAATATCAGCCTGATCTGATGGCTAACTATGGATAGATAAGGCCCACCATGATTCTATGTTAGTTAATATGGCACTACTTTCTATGTCATTTGAACTGCAACTTCCTAACACAGGGGACGTTTTAATATTTTGTATTTATACAAAGCCTCGCACAAGAGTATTACTAGAAAATAATTACATCCTAGTGACATAAATTAGCAGAGAACTACTTATTTGGCTCCTGTGTGGAACAAGCAGTTATCAAAGTGGGTAGCTGTATCCTGGTAGACTAAACCTTCTCAGTAATACAACGTATTATCCTCCATTTATTCATAATCCAATGTGCTATTTTTTAAGATTCAGACTGTGCAGTGTGAAGGAAATGGATGCAATTTATTTAAACAATCTGAGAAAACTGCAAAGAAAGGCATCTCCATCAGAGAAGAGGGTGTTGACTTCATGGTTTGCTGGCCTTCGTCTTCTGCTGATCACCGGTAGGATGCGTGACCAACTCGCATACTATCCAGACGTGCTGAATTTTGCATTGGGGTCTTGTTATTTGAGAAATGCACAGAAAATCTGGAGCACCTGTATTTGGGGAGGTGGTCAAAAAGGGAGTCCCCTCAAGGCTGGCACTGTGTGTTGAGTACAAGTCCTCAGAGTCTGGCTGAGATACAAGAGAAGTGGCATCCCCCTCTGGGGATGTTCAGGGCAACAGATGCGAGCCCTTGCAAACCCAGCCCCAGATCTGCCAGCCTAGGTGGCCCAGGGAAGGCAGCAGCCCCCGGGCACCCATCTGAGCACTGGATTTTCTAAGCCAGGTGTCCTTGCTCATCTCATAGGATCATAGCTCATACCATAGGCCATAGGATGACCTCTGATAATCTAGGTCTGCTACCTAAAGGCAGAAACAGAAATAATTGAGAAAATGTGCTGCCTGTCCAGCAGAAAATACTCATCATTTGGCAAATTAACCCCATGCAGAAAACCAGAGTCAGTAAGCCCTGGCCCAATTATCCCAGCAATGAGAAACTGCATTTTTTGGGGCATCCGCTTTTAGCAATAAACTGCTGCTCATGTGGGTGCACTTATTTTCCCAGCTCAGCAAATGTGTGCAGCTCAGGGTGTTCCTCTGATGGAGGTGGAAGCTACGGATGAAAACATGAGAAAGTGTCTGAGGGAGGTCTGGCCGAAAGCAGACATCTCTGTGTACCTGTCAGCACCCTCTGAAGCTCTAAAGTTTATAATGAAAAAACAAGTGGCATCCAACAAGACAGTATTTGCTCTCAGGCAGAGAGGAATCAACTCCAGGACAGAGATGTAGCCATTCCTCCAGGAGCACAAGATCAGGTGTTGTTCATAACTCATGGAAAGCTGGAAAAAAAATCTCATCCAGTCACACATCCATTGGGTACTTTGAAAAAGCCAGTTTCACAATGCAAAACATGTATGTAGCAAGGCAAACTGAAATGGAACCCTGAAAATACAGAAACACCTCTGTAGGCTTCTGCAACCAAAGCCTCTGAAAGCCCCTGTCCCTTCGCTGGCGAAGGATGCCTGAGATGGTTACAGAAATTGAACGTGTCTCAGAGAAACAATGAAAGGAGAAATGTTTGCATCCAAACAGAAAACAAATAGAAAAGGAGAAAGTTGCAATTAATGTAATCTGGAAATTAGAAACTGGACAAATTAGATAAGGGAAGGAAAACAATACAAAAGACAGGCTACAGCTACAGAGAAAAGAGCAGTAAGAAAAAGTCTTTAAAATATATTAGGGATGAAGAGAAGCCAAGCAATGTCTTTGGATTATTACCAAATTGAAATTATAGAAATGGCAATAATTATGCAGAAAGGAAAATGTTTTTAATGAACAAATATTCCTGTTCTGAGTCTGGGGAGAAAAACAACCACAAATGATGCATTCCCATCAGATGATGATGATACAACAATTTGCATAACAGCAGAAGTTTGGGGGTAGCAAGCAATAGTTACAACAGTTAAGTATCTTCAAATCAGCAGTCTAAATAATTTGCATAGAATTGTTTTGAAGATAACTTGCTAGTTTTTCTGGACTGCTGGTGTTGTTTTTGCAGAGATCATGGAGTACAGGCAAAATTACAGCAGGAGAAGAAAAGCTGCTATTTAAGGGAATGTTGAATAATTTGGATATTGATAGACCTGCTGAGCTTTGGTCCTGGGGAGATAATGGATCCCAGACAATGAGAAACAACTGCAGGAATTAAAAAATAGGAAGGGATAATATCATTAATGCCCATCAAGAGGGCTGATAAGGAATAGATCTTCTAAAACTAACCTGATTTTTTTTAAATAAGATTACAATTTGGCCTAATAAAGGAAATAGTGTTGATTTAAGCTTCTGTAAAATATTTGACTTAGTATTCCACAATGTAACATTCAAGAAGCCAGTTCAGTACAAAATCAACACAGCACCCAAAGTGAATTAAATATGAGCTAAAAGAATTACCTGTCAAAGACCAGCTGATGTGGGTACATTTCAAGTGGGAACTCCACAGAAATCACTCCTTGCCCTCAAGGCAGGCGATGTTTTACTGGTTACCTGAAAGAAAATCGCATGAAATCCCATTGGATCCAGCTGGTTGCCAACCCGTGCTGGGGCGATGGGTGAGCAGCGGAGAGAAGAGCTCCCTGATGCAGGGGCAGGTGTCCTGCTTAGCAGAACATGATGAAACCACACACGTTTTCTTTAAATTATAGGTAAGGTCATGCGCTGAAAGAGACTGTGGCACTTGCACTCGGCAAGAATGGGGACGTGGTGGAGCTGCGCCCAGAGCAGCTTCTGAGAGAGAGATTTGGGTCTGAGGATGGGTAATTAGGTATAAAATGGCTAAAGGGCTAATACAGCAGGGGTCTGAGACAATTATTTCTGAACCACTGTGCTGGCCGCAGCAGCATGCTTGTAAGTGCTGAGGTGGATCCACTCATGGTAGAAATGTTTCCATGAGGCTTTGCAGTGAAAACCAGGATCTTTTATTAGAGCGATGTCACAGCTGGAAGCTGCAGCCACTGCTATCATGACACTACCTATTGAACAGAGATCTCTTATTTTTTTCCAACATCAAGTTCAATGGTTTTATTTTTTAGCAGTTACTTCAGTGCAACAAAATCAGTGTCTCATCTCCTGGAGAGAATTCAGTTTGGCGTAGGCAGATTCTTCTGTCTTTCCCCTTTCCCTCTGTTTCATAGAGTGGTTTCATCTCTTCAATGATAACTGCTAAAGCACCTCATCACGCATCACTTAATAGCTGGCACATGTAATGATTTTTCAGTCATTTAGCTTCCATACAGTAATGATGGATTTTTGAATATTTTTCTTTCCAGTAGCTGATGATGGCTAAAGTGCTTTAAGGTGTATTTCCATCCAAGCAGCTCATTTCACACAGCCTTTGGATCACTAACTGCAGATCCTTGCTGAGGGGTTCCGGCACCTGGGCGATGCACTGCTGGAATGGGCAAGATGAACAGCCTGCTTTCCACACCAGCATAGTACATTGGTCCTCCAAGAATGCAAATATTTACAAAGTACCCTCAGGACCCACATCCTCATCCATTTCTTCAAATCTTTTCTCTTAAGCTACCAAGAGCTGTGAACAGCTAGTAAAAATCAAGTATCCTGAGTTCAGTTCTCATGAAAATGTCCCAGACCTATCCTGAAACCACATCGCCCCTCATGTAACTGAGGTGACGTAGGCACACTGGTTTTGGACTGAACATGTTAATCCTAGTTTAAAAGTACTCCCCAGCCTTTTTCTCCCTTGTCTTTTTGCTACTCTTCAAGCGAAGCCACACCAAAACACTCGAGGCAGTCTGCTGCGTACACGTGTCAGGCAGCAGCTTTGAGATGCCCATTTTTAACCTGATATACTGGCATGGCCAGAATGATCATTTGAGCTCTGCCAGATTAAACCACACCATGTTTGCTGCACACACACACCTGCCCCCACCCCCAGGTTTTAAATTCAGTAAGAAAAGCAACAGTGCTGGTCCTTCCCGTTGCAGAGCAGCAGTGTTGGAGCTGCTGCATCCCAATCCCTGGCCAAGCTGGGATGCCACCTCACTGCGGTGGCTGCAGTCCCACAGCACGGCTGCATTGCTCGTGCTTTCTGCCAAATGCCATGCAGGGAACCGACCCACCTTCACTTGGTTGCGTCTTTTGGGAAGAAAAATGCTCAAGTGCAGATGTTTATTGAATTTCTAATGCATACACACAGCCATCATACCAGCCTATGTCTTGTGGGGGTGAAGTCCTGTTAATTACAATTGAAATAAGAAATAAAACAACCTGTATTGTCACTGACAAATACACCAAATCAGCTCTTGGCACCAATGCAGAGGTCTGAAAGCAAATGGGGTGCTCATCTCTCTTCCCGACAGCGTGCTGGCTGCCAGCACAGTCGGCAGCAAGGGGATGAGACCCGTGCTGAGATGACACGCTCGCTGTCTTGGAGCACACGTGTGGATTTAGGCAAAGGCAGGTTTGTGCAGCTGCATCTGCCAGTGGGAGGGTGGAGGAGAAAAAAGGCAATTAGAGCCACTATTAATCACTTGTGGACTGACCGATTACATGGCATTAATAAGGAGGGAGTAGTGATAAAAAACGTTGCACCACCCCAGCTGCCTTTGCTTTTACCTCGCTGGGGACGTCCTGTGCTGCCAGACACTGGCTGGGATGGGGAGCTCGGTGAGGCACAGGGACAGTGGCCCTCGCCCTGTCCCCAGCACAGCCATGGGGCTGGGGTGGGGAAGCCCAGCTGCACTGGCCCCGTGGGACACACCGAGCCTCTGTACCTCCGAGCCAGCTGGGACTGCTGCTAGCACTCCAAACCAGCCCACCGGCTGTGAGGCGCCTGGGCAGGTACCGGCCATCCCACACAGGGTGCCCCAGCGATGAGTCCTCTGACAGCACGTCCTTCCCTGGATGTCCCCAGAACAGGGACACTGCAGGGCATGCAGGCTCAAAGTCAGACCTTGATGTATTCGTGGAATAAGGGCTGTGTCAAAGGCAACCAAGGATGCAGAGCTCCCAAAGTGAAAATCTCCCCAGAGAGATTAAAATTTGCTTTTCCAATTTTTGATTTTTTTTTTTCCCCAGCTGAACATAGCAGAGAGATCAGAGCCTAGAAGTAGGGAGAGCTTTTAAACAGCGGATTTCCCAATGACAGGGAGGGTTGCAGAAGTATTTGATGGTTGCTTTGACTGAAGATGAAAGCATCGCATTGCTCAGCCACACAGGAGGCCACAAGCCTATGATGGAAACAGTTACTTTAGAAAGGAGGAAAATCTAAATATTTGATACTGTTTCTTGGAAGTAATGATCAGATATTTTATTTATATTTTTAAAATATGCTGAATTATTTATTTTGTGATAAATATTACTGTAAAAATTTCTGGGAAAACAAATGCAAAACAAATGACTTAACGGAGATCCCCAAAAGCTTTCTTGCATAGCTATTATTTCTCATCCTTTTTGCGAGGAAAGGTCTATTTAAAGTTTCCGTTTATGATACTATTCAGATGGCTTTGTCTGAGCATGCAAAGCATTTCTTGGTTTCATCTGTCAATGGCTGCTACTGAAATCAAAGGCTTTACCAGGGGCCCAAACCTGGTGTGCTGCTTTATTACATATTAGTCATCCCTAAGTCTCCTCCAGCAGTTGAAGATCACAGTGTGACTTGTCCCCAGCGAAGCACAGCACCGCGCTGCTCCTCCCACGCCTTGCCAAAAGGGTATTTCCTTCTGATTAGATATTAGCTGAAAGCAGCTCATCTGCAGGATCCTCCCGAATGTCGCCCTGGCTGTGCTGGGGAAGCAGGAGTTTGCGGGGGAGCAGGCAGCTCCCCGGGGATGGGGGAAAGCAGCTGGCTCTGCTCCGGGGGGCCAGCCTGGGGCCCGATCCGCAAGGGGCTCAGAGCCCCAGCTCTCGCCGAGCGGGTGGGCTCCTACATTACTAAGAAATACACATCGTTCCCGGCCAGCCCAGCAGCCAGCCCAGTGCACTGGCCAATCTCTTGAGGTGCTCATCTCAAAACTAACTTCTACTTTCAATGCTGCTGCTCTTTCTTGTGGAAAACTTTCAGCTCCTGAGCATTTGTACGTGAAAAAGAGCTGCTTCAGCTTCCATCAGCTGGCAGCCAAGTTCAGCTAGGAGTCTCAGCTCCCAGGGCCGAAAGGAGAGCAGGACCCAGCGCCCTCCTGCACCTCCACATCCCGCGGGGAGAGCAATGCCACACCTCCTGCTGCTGAGCAGGTGGGTGAGGACAGCATGAGCTGGAAATACAAGTGCAAGGTGTCACATCAACGTTTGAGCTTGATTTCTCCAGTATTGCAGTTAATGCAAGCTCATTTTATTACCCTATGCAACAAGTGTCACAGGAGAGCACCTTCCAATCCTCCTTCCCCAAAGAAGCAAACTAAAGCCACTGTGTCCCTGAGCTGGCCTAGAGATACCTCCTTTCTTCTCTACTGCATGCCCAAGTGTCCTGGCCATGGAAGTGGGGAACATGCTTTGCAGGATAAATTCTATCCAGATATCTGGTACCCAGGTGGGTCAGAGGTAGCGCTGGGTTCACTGGGGTGTGAAAGCCTGGTTTGGTGTTCTGGGATGAAAACTCAGAAAATCAGCATCAAAAAAGTAAGTCCCCCATCCCAGTTTTTATGTGGTCCAGCTGTGGGCAAGAGGCCAGGCAGGATGGAGCTGTAGCCATCTCATCTTCTCATTCAGCTGCACTCGAGCTGCTTACATTCCTTCATTCTCTCACTTGCAGGAAGAGGCTCCCAGCATATGCCAGGAACCTGTCACAGATGTTCTTTGGAGCTCATTTACATTTAAGTGTCTTGTCCATAGCAACCTGGCAATTAAATGGGGTGACATTTTCCTCACTGAATCCGAAACCTGCCTGTCATGGCTGGTGGCTGACACTCAGGGACTTTCAGTACCACACACTGTGTCCCTTGTCCCCAGCAGAAGATGCTGAGAAGAGGAAACCTGCACAGAATTCAGGCAGCACCCAGTAAACCACAGTCTTGTTCCCATTCTGAGAGCGAAGCAAGAAATGTATAAGGAGAGACAATATTTTACATATTCACACACACGCAGCATGGGCAGCAAACAGGAGGAGCTGAAAGCCATGGTACAGCAGGAAAACTATGACTTAGTTGCCATCATGGAAACGGGGTGGGATGACGGACAGCTGGAGTGCTGCAATGGATGGCTATAGACTCTTCAGAAGGGGTAGGCCAGGAAGGAGAGGCGGTGGGGTAATGCTGTATGTTAGGGAGTGTTTGGACTGTCTAGAGCTTAATGATGGCAACTATATGTTGTTTATAGTCATTGCAGTCGAGTGTTTATAGGTAAGAATCATGGGGAAGGCCAACAATGCAGATATCATGGTGGGAGTCTGTTATAGACCTCCCAACCAGAATGAAGAGGCAGATGAAACATTCTACAAGCAGCTGGGAGAAGTCTCACCATCACTAGCCCTTGTTCTCATGGGGGACTTCACCTTACCCGATGTCCGCTGGCGATACAGCACAGCAGGGAGGGAACAGCCCAGGAGGTCCCTGGGGTGTGTGGGAGACCCTCCTGACAGCTGGTGAGGGAGCCAGCTCGGGAAGGTGCCCGTGGGACCTGTTTGTGAGCAGGGAAGGGCTGGTGGGTGATGTGGTGGTTGGAGGCCATCTTGGGCACAGTGGTCACAAAATGTTAGTGTTTGATCCTCAGAGAAGGAGGAGGGTCAGCAGAACTGCCACCTTGGACTTTTGGAGGCCAGACTTTGGCCTGTTGGGGGGCCTGGTTAAGAGACCCTTGGGAGGCAACCCCGAAGAGCCAATGGTCCAGACAGACTGGACATTCTTCAACAAGGAAATCTTAAAGGCACAGGAGCAGGCCATGTCCGAAAGATAAGCCAACAGGGTAGACCACCAGCCTGGCTGAACAGAGAGCTTTGGCTGAAAGTCAGGGGAAAAAAGAGAGCTGACCTTTGGAAGTGAGGGCAGGCAGCTCTGGAGGGCTACAAGGATGTTGTGAGGTTATGAAGGGAGAAAATCAGAAGGGCCAAAGCTGATCAGGCTACCACCCTAAAAGACAATAAAAGATGTTTCTTTCAATACATTAGCAACAAAAGGAGGTCTAAGGAGAATCTCCATCCTTTGTCAGATGCAAGTTGCACCAGGGAGATTTAGACTGGATATCAGGCAAAAATTCTTCACTGAAAGGGTTGTCAAGCATTAGAACAGGCTGCCCAGGGAAGCGGCTGAGTCACCATCCCTGAAGGTGTTTAAAAGCCATGTTCATGCAGTGCTTGGGGACATAGTTAGCGGTGGGCTTGGCAGTGCTAGGTTAACAGTTGGACTTGATGATCTGAAAGGATTTTTCCAACCTAAAAAATTCTATGATATTTGATGTAAAAATATAAAAGGTTCATAGCATGCATTGTGTAGGGTCCCCAGTGTAAGAAGGACACAGAACTGTTGGAACAAGTCCAGAAGAGGGCCACAAAGATGATCAGAGGGCTGGAGAACCTCTCCCACAAAGACAGGCTGAGGAGTTGGGGTTGTTCAGCCTGGAGAAGAGAAGGCTCTGGGCAGACCTTAGAGCAGCTGCCCAGTATCCAAAGGGGCCGACAAGGAAGCTGGAGAGGGGCTTTTTACAACGGCAGGCAGTGATAGGACAAGGGGTGATGGCTTTAAACTGAAAGAGAGAGGATTTAGATTAGGTATTAGGAAGAAGTTCTTCCCTGTGAGGGTGGCGAGGCGCTGGCACAGGTCACCCAGAGCAGCTGTGGGTGCCCCATCCCTGGCAGTGCCCAAGGCCAGGTTGGACGGGGCTGGGAGCAGCCTGGTCTGGTGGAAGGTGTCCCTGCCCACGGCAGGGGGGGTGGAACTAGGTGATCTTGAAAGTCCCTTCCAACCCAAACCATTCTAAGATAAAGAAATATATGGAATTACATATGTTCAGTGGTTTGTGGGGAATCGCCCTGGTGATGTATGTGAGTGTTGGGGCTCTGGCTCAGACACAGCCTAAGCACCAGGATTTGGTGGGAGCTACAACAATATTAACCCAGAGTGGCTCAGTGGAGGGGTGTAACTGGTAGTCAAGTCTGTGTGTAACAGGGTTAAGGTCACAACTCTCACTCACCAAAACTACCAGGCGGACACTTGTGCACGGGAATAGCACCACTGAAGTCAGTGAAGCAACGTAAGTACTTGTATGGCAGTAGTTTTCAGTACAGACAGAATCCATTTCTACAGCATCATGGTCCTATAACCCCTGTTTCAGGAATAGAAACAGTTCAGGAACTGGGCAAGCTTTGCACAAAGTTAAATCAAGGTATTGCCCCTCTATAAAAATGTCACAACCCTTCGGAATGCTGAAATTCAAACCAGGCTCACTCATCAGGGATGTGATGGAAATGGAGATCAAGTACCTCAGCCCCAGCGGGGTGGGGTGGGGTGGGGGAACATTATAGTTTCACTGCCCCTGTACTTACAGTCTGCCAACACATCCTGCTAATAACTTCATCCCTTTATCAACACTGCCTTTCTTTTCATATTTCATATAATATTTATTAAAATACTTATCAGAATCTCAGTGACATTCTTCAGGGATGAAGCTCGTTGTCAATCCAGGTGGAGATCAGAAAGGTTTCTGTGCTCACAGGCAGTGGCCAGTGCCCAGCAGCCCCTGAGGAGCTTGCTGTCAGACACTGTGCAGGCGGAGCAGCCCAGGGTGCCACTGGTGGGCACGGGGAACCAGCACCAGCCTCTTCAAGAATTTAATACTGTCATCAGCAACAGGGAAACAACATGGCATATGCCTGCCTGCATCTAAGATTTGGGGTAGATAGGAGTGTGTGAAGGCGCACACATTTTCTGGCAATCCTTATGTATTATTGAATTTTTTCAAAGTTACCCCTTTTCTATTTTAAGAATTTGGATGAAGACTTATTCTTAGAATGATTTTTTTTTTTTCCTAGTGGGCTGAAGATGTTATGTCTCTACTCTTTGTTGTACTGCAAGGAAAAATGTGAACTTGAAAGAAATAAACACATAAAAGTGTATTTTGAACCCACATTTTTGGAGCGATTCGAAGTAATTGTAGCGCTTCAGATTTTCAAGAGTGCTTTGGGTTTCTGGGCTTGTACAGTTTAGAGCAATTTAAAATTAATGGAGTACTTAAAGTTTTTAAGAGCACTTCAATTTGCAAGCGATCAGAGTTCGGGGATGCAGAGAATAAAGTAATTCAAAATAACTGGAAGTGTTTTTCAGAGTGTTTATCGTAACTCTGGCATAAACGGCACCATGTTCAGGGGCTGCCAGCACTTCCATCGTGTCCTGTGTGCCATGGAGTTTCACCTCTGTGACAATCAGCTCTTCAATGAAATCACCTGGCTGATCACAGCATCTGAAGAGACTGACTATATTTCTGAAACAGCCAAAAAAGCTGCATATGCTTTAGGTACCATTTCTTTGTCAAATGCTTCTTTCCACTTATTTGAAAGGACTTAGGGCCAGCTGCAAAATTAGAGAAATCCTCAAGGTCAAATTGCAAATTGAAATTTGCCACCACACTTGCTGCTGGTTGGATTTGCTGCACAGCAACCCTCATGTGCACACCTATGCTCACCACAGCTTTCCAACTTATTACACATTTAGGCTTTATATTCAGTTCTCTGGTTTCCCCCAAATGCCCTGCTGCAGAAATACAGCAGCAATGGCATTCTCTCCTTTGCACAGGGATGTCTACAGTCATATGTAAAGGCACATAGATATATATATACAGCTTAAAAAAACTGTTTCTGAACACAATAGTTTAATTTAAAAAGAAGTGAAACAATTAGACCTTACAAACCCAAACCAAAATACAATAACCTTTTGAGATTTCATGGAATAATACATTTGTGAAAGTATCTTTTCATGCTAGGAGGAAGGTAGATACACTTCTATGAGATCACTTGCACAAGTTATGTCTTATGTATCTCTGGTCTAATGTAGTAATGGATTATCAGGGTATTTCCTTGTATATCTATTGAAAGTTGTGACTAGAATTACTTCTCAGTTGTTCCATTCATCTGCAATAAATCTCGTGACTGTAGAGGGAAAGATGCCATCCTGAAATTACAGCTTTCCTATCAATGTGCTTGAACATGTTACCCAGGGATTGTCATTTTTCATCTGAAAGCAGACATCAGAGTTCCTTTTTCAAAGTGTTATTTGAAGTAGTAAATGATGTGGAGAAAAGAGCTGACAGCAGAAGGGAAAATAACATGTGCACATCTTGCACAGCAATTTGAGAGAAGGCAGGTGCCAGAGGAAGAGCTGATCTGCAGGGGGGGTGCCAAACTGCAGAAGGGGACTTACCTTGGGCTTGAATCCCAATTTGACATCTCTCTAAAGGTTTAAAGCTTTTGCTGTTTGTTTTCTATAAGCAAGAACTTAACAAATCTTGTCAAAAAGAGCCGATAGGATAATTATTCTCAGAAATAATTCAGACCACAGAGAGTGCCCATGAACCTCAGCACAGTGAGTCCTTCTGCCCACGACTGTGGTTTCTGAACATTGCAAGAAAACAGGAGGAGGAGGATTTTCCTGCTAAGAGAACACTGCAAAGACAGAAGGGATCAGCTGGAAGAAGGAAAGGGTTCGGCAGACCTGTCCAATCTAGGAAAGAGGCAGGGGAGAAATGTGAAATAAATATAATTTCAATGAGAAATTTTCTGAAGTTTCTCGTCACCAAACCATGTAATTCTTAAGACAACAAAAGAGAAACAAAAATCATAGCAGAGAATGCAGGGAGAACCTCAAATGGTAATAGAGGTTACTACAGTCCTTCCACTCCAGATCAATGCTATGGAGCTACCATCATGTTCTGCGTTTGAGATGGAGCCTAATTAATGGGAAAGAAGTCACTTGAATTTTCCTGCACGACCTGATTCAGCAAGGCAAGTGCAGGTGGGAACTTTCTTCCCCAAGAGGTATTCAAAGGCCCACCAAAGACATCCAAACAGCTGGATTAAAGCCTGTGAAGTACAACCCAACTGTATGTGAACTCCCACATGGAAAAAGCAACTGAATTGAAGCAAAACCTCCCACCAAGCAGCACCAGGAGCCCTGCCATCAGGCCCTGCATGGTCCTAGACCCTGGTGGAGCACATACCTGACAGCTGCTGATCTTCAGGAGCAGAGCAAATTCACCTCTTAAGCTGAGAAGATAAATCTCTTAGCAAAGCAGCTCCCTCTGATGTGAGCCATGAAAGCCATGCAGCTTCTGCAGCCCAGCACGGGGAGATGGAGAATACCAAACGGGAAGTCAAAAGAGAGAGGAACAGCTCCCCCATACCTACATGATGCTGCACCTTTGCTTCGCTCCTTCACCCACCCTCCTGGGAGCACAGCACAGCCAGCTATAGGAAACAACCATAAGGGCACCAATCTCTAGGAAACAGGCAAAAAATAGAGGCTGCCTGATTCTTTTAATAATTCCAACACCCCAGCCCGACCCCTTCCTAAACGACACTTGGCTCTCAAGCTATTTAAAGTTAATCACTTATTGCAAAACTGTGCAGTATCAGGTGGTAGCAATATGTGCCCTGTTAATTAGCAGTCTTCATAGAGGGATGATGTGTGTATGCTCACAGGGAGTATTGCTGTCCTCTGGAAGGGTATAATCAGGCCTGTTTATTTCCTGTGGCCATGGGAAATAGCTTAAAAATTCAGTAGTGTTGTTTTTAGACAGCTACAGGTAGCTATAACATCACTTATCTAGCCTATATCCTGAGTTACAAAAGCACTGGAGCCTAGGTACTGCACCTGAAAAGTTGAGATATAAAGGCTATTAGTTACAGCATATGATACAGAAATCTACATACCTGATTTTAAGCTATTTATAGTTAGATTTCCAGAAAAAAGAAAAACTATGCCTGATGGCATATGAGCAGTTTGTGGGATTTTGTAAATTGCCTGCATATCTGAAAGTCGTGAGCAGGAAAGGACAATGCAAATGATTGCTTTGTGCATGGGTTGTTATTACAATTAACAAATACCTTTGGCTTTATAGAACTCAATGGAAACCCTCTATAGGATAAACAATGCAATTATGTCTGGAAAAGGCAATCACATCTCCTGCAGAATAATTTACAAGGACATTAACTCAACAGGCAAATCATAATTAATTAAGATGCTTAATGTGTTGAATTTTTAATGTCTAATTATATCTCTGTTTATATCAGTTACAGGTAAGAGTCAAAGAAGTGGAGGCAGAATGCTTTTTAAAGAGTTTTCCCCCTTTTTTTAAAAAAAAAAAATAATAAAGAAAAGAAATCTCCCAGAGGAATATGACATGAGAACTTGAATTATGAAAGGGGTAAAAGAAGCCATGAGATGGTGAAGCAAGAGCTTCATAAATCAAAATTTAGGCACATTGTATAATAAAATATTTTTATAATTGAAATACTTAAATGTAAACGTAGCATTGCTATTGAAATGGAGCCCTTAGTACTCTGCCTTTCTGAACACAAACATCAAACAACTTGGCTTTAAATGTAAACAGTTCTTGTACGATAGACTTGGGCTTTCTGTTTCTCAGGAATGTGCAAGAAGTCCATATTCATCAGCCAGAAACGCTGCTACCTTCTTTTACCACAAAATGGATTGGATTCTGGAGACAAGCCACCTTCTTTTTTTTTTTTTTTTAAGTATTTTTCCCAGTCTCCAGTGAACATAGCCCTTTGGGGTTTTCCCAGTCTTGCCAGGGTGGAGGAGCTCCACTGGAGTGACAATGGCAGTGATGGACCACAGAATTTACCATGGTGGGGCTAACCTGTTTTACAGAAAAAACACCAATTATGATGAATAATTTACTTAATGCATGCTAAACAATCATCTTTTCACTGGGTGTAATTTCCTGATTGCAATCTGGTTTTATTTCAGTTTTACTCTACAGCTTGCAGAAACCCAAAGCCAGCTTGTCATTATAAAGCACTACAAAGCACAGAATATGAACTCTTCATCTTCAGGGTTGAGAAAATGTTACAAATCATATGAAGTGGTGTTGAGGTTTTTATGAAGAGCAGGATTTTATATCTCCCTAATGAAGAATAACATTAAAACAGGAAAAGTAAGGAAAGGAGAGACAAGAGAGGGAAAATGTCAAGAAGGAAATAAAAAACTTCTTTTTTAAAAAAAGGAAACATGTTTTGCAGAAGGAAATATTTGAGTTACTTCCTAGCCTGTTTCTTTTCCCCATAACAGCTGGTGTCACATCTTCAGATATAATTGTAGGTTAATCTGCCAAGCTGCCCTTGGCAAGGGACAAGGGATGCAGGCTTACTCGTCCCATCCCAGCTTTTGGTGATATTCCTGTAGGGTTTAAAGTCACAAGCCTGCTCTGATTCACAAACCCTACTAGATTTAGCTGTGGCTGCTAGCTTGAAGCTATCTGACCTGCTTTCTCCCTTCAGGTCTCCCCCTCTTTACTGCTGCATGCAGAACAGGCAGGGCATCCTCAGGATATGGAGCCCTGTGTGTTGATTTATATCACCACTTGTTTAAATCCGCATAATTTCTCTGGATATTACTAATTCTCCACTTTCCCAAGGACAGAATTGCTCACTATAAATCAGAGGTCTTCTTCATAAATTCTTGTTGTCATCTGTGGGAAGCACAACTGAAGTTCACTTTTGCAGACCTGGTATGATGCTTCTTGTCACTCAAGTTCTCCACGTATTCAGCATCGGTAAAAATTACAGCAATACAAATACTTCCCAGAAAACCATAAAGCACAGAGAACCTTCTACAAATTCAGCCAAAGCCTTTGCTCCAGGAGCCTTACCGGCTTTCCCCCATCCCCTGTTCGGCGGCAGAGGTGATTCATAGCTACACATATAATTCTAAGCACAAAATGGGAGAATGTGAATAGTTTTATCATCACTCCCACCGAGATATTTTCCCGAGAATGAGTAAGTCTTCATCTATTAAACTACGTGTATTTTATTAGTTCTAGTAAGAATGTATTAGACTGACAAGGATCTTGGAGGTATTTGTCTTTTTTTAATACCCAGACTGCTATTGTAATGAGAACTCCAGAGCCAGGCGGGCCAGAAACCATTGTGCTTCATCTGGTTAGGAAATTAAGTGATGGACGCAGGGTGCATTCAAATGAGGAGTGCCACAGCAGGTCTGGAGACCTTAGGGGAAGATTAGCTATAGCTCATACTCATTTTAAATCTCTCTCCAGCCAGAAAAACATGGAAAAGAATTGCATTAAAGAAGGATCCCCATAAAATTTTTCTTAGACTCTGGTAAGAGTAGCAGAGCAATGGGAGAGACTTAACAGTAACATCCCTTTAGACACTGAGGTTGGTTTGTTGTGAAAATGCCATTTGCAGAAGTAGCCTTAGATAGGTTTGTGGATGCTGAGCTCGGGGAGGGGAAACCAGCTCCACAGACATAAGGTGGCACAGACTGAGGACCTCTTGGAGAAGAAAAGGCCAAGCAGACTGGAGGGGTGGGAAAATTCAGGATGTTCTGGGAAAGGTTATCTTTCTCTCTGAAGGAAGCGAAGGTATAATAACATCAGTTACTTCTAGCAAAGTCACCTAAACAAAAGATTTGAGTTAGTCGAAATGAAGGTCTAAGAAGACTTTTGTTTACTGTTTTAACGGTTTTTCCTTAGCTGATGACTCCTGAAGGGTAACCTGCAAGCCTATCAAAAATTACATTTTTCACTGCTGGCAATGTGGCCGAAGCACTCAGCAGCTTCTTTTGTCACTGCTGAGGGGTATCCTTCATGCATATGAATCCTCCGTGTTTGAAGAAAGCTGGTTAGAATAAATGGACTTAATTATCAAGCAGAATGAACTGGAACAAAGATGATTAATTAAGTGAACTCAGAAACCTCGAGGAAAGAAAAAAGCCTATAAAACATGTGAAGGTGGCCAGATTTGTCAGTAGTGGCATAAGGGTGGTACAAAAGGAGGAGGCAAGCAACGTTTTTGCTCAGCCAAGCCTGCAAGCCACAAAAATTACTGAACTAGAAAGTTAACCTGCGCTGCTTCAGCAAGGCCATTTCAAAAGAAAACTTTCAGCAACTGCTGCCAATATTTTACAACGAGCAGGCAGCTAATGAAGATCTCCAGTTAAAGAAGATACTAATATCAGATGAAAGCTGGCTCACTGGACATGTTACTCACCCCGTAGCTCGAAGCTAAATCCTGTAGCTGAAAGCACAGCCAGGGAACGAGCCTGTGATACTGATGGTTATTAAAGCCCATCAATAGGATGCAATATAGGTAACTATTAACCATGATTTTTAAAGTCTTTGAGTTTTTAAACTCTGACAGTCTGTAAAACTGATTGATTAATCACTCATAAACTAGCAGCTGGTTCTTTACAATCTATACATTCACCTTTACTATTAAGTGTAATGACAACTCTTGTTTGCCACAGCACCCCCACCGCCACTGCGTACAAAAACTCAGCTCCCTGCTTACTCCGCTCGGTCCCACTCACTCTGCCTGTCTTGATCTCTCACCAGGAAAAGGAGATTTCTGACCTGCACCATTCCAATCCTGCCACACTGAGAAATGTAAAGTCCGGGGCCTCACCTTCCAGCCAGGAGCAGGTAAGTTGCTGTTCGTGAGCAGTGTTTTTGCCACTGACTAATGACGCATCGCAGAATTTAGCTGATTTTCCAAAAGTGATTCCACCAATTATTCATGTAGGGTGAAAACTGGAGACCTTTTACAATTTTTACTGCCTCTTGCTGGCAAATTGGTTACTGGTTCAGCTCCACTGCAATCACCAGCCAAGGATAGACAAATTACTTTTACAGCACAAAAAACAGAAAACAAAAAGTTCCTTTAATTTAATTGGGTCCTTTCAAGTGCTTCAGAGATTTTGTTAGCAGAGGTGCTAACATTATCGTCTTGTGCTACTTAAAACCCAACACATTTCTCGCTATGTTTTCAAACATAACACTTGATTTTATTTTTAAATATTGATGTGGCCTGTGAAAATTCTTAGAAATCTTTTATGGAAAGGGCAATTCTGAGCAATGCTGGGTTTAACTTTAAAGGACCTTTCAAGTACTGTGTGTGTTTTTCTCTTCTGGGAGAATGATAGGCAAACACTTTTCTTAATTAGCAAATGCTTATATAACTTGCCTAAATATAAAATTAGACTTTATTTTCAAGCTGCTGACCTACTAGATTTCTTTGTGTCATGTGGAGTTCTGGCACAATAGTAACTGTGAAAATAGTGCTAAAATTGGAGCTGCAAAAATTGACTGCTTTATTTTTTGCTTTCTTATGTACACAACAGAAACAGAGGGTCTAGCAACACTGGCGGAGCAGAGGAAAGCTGGAGTGGGATGTATCAAGTGTGGAGCAGGAGGGGTTTAGCCTTCTCTAAAAGGGCTGGAATCTGTCTCCCTTGCTCCTTGTTTTGTACCGGGCTGTCTGGGCAGAGGATAAAATCTTCATGATTTTCAGGAGAGCTGAACATCTGCTACTTTTACCTCCAGTTCTCATTACTTGTGCAAGCACTGAGAGCACGTTCGTACACAAGATACTATCAGGGAGACTTGCCAGACCCAGTATCTGCATACTTCTCTGGGGCAGGCTAAGCCCTTGTTGTACACCCTTTGGGAATATCCCATCTCAGCTTTGCACCAGGTGTTCATCCCTGCGAGGGCCCTGGACCCCCAGGTTCTGAACATCCAGTCCAGGAGACCCAAAGCTGCAGCTCTCCAGACCCTGAGTCACAGTCCATGAAAACAACGGTTTAACTATGCTTTGCAGGAGGCTGAATTAACTGCAAGCTTTCCTGTGAATAATTCACTGCCCTGTGAAGTATGTGACTAGTCAATTCAATTAATATCCCAGTCTAAGAAATCAAATGAAAGAAACCCAATACATATATTGCAATCTCATTTGGAGCACGCTGTTATTTTAATTTGACTTGTAACCTCAAGCACTGAATAAAAATAATATACCTTCACTATTCCAACTGCCTTAAGGAAGCAAAGATGCTGGAACAAAATGTTTTTCTCTCTGAAATTAACTGACAGATCTATTTATTCTTCCATGTATCGATCACAGAGAAGATACAAATATAGTACAAGTGGCACACACGTGTCTCAGCAGAAGCCGCAGATAACCAGCTAGCTAGCCTGTGCCTGGGTCTGAAACGGGTTGAAAGCAACCATCCAGGTGTAGAAGTCTGGATCAGGCATTGAACTTCTCCAAAGGGGCAAGGATGCTGCCAAAGCCCTGCCACATGGTTATCAGCCCTGTCCTTATCTCACTACCAGAAAAGCATTTAAGAAATACTGCGTTCTGAAGACCTGTGTCACGATAGCACTTTTCTCCAGTGGCACCCTCAGGGTGTGCAGCTGGGGTTGGGAGTGCAGGCTGGAAGGCCCAGGTCACCCTAGTCTCATAATTACACGGTGCTGGGTGTTTGTTCTTCAAAATGTTTTAATTACAGCTTTTGAAAAATGTGTAGGAGAACGTGAAACCTCCTGTGAAACTTGTGGCTCATGGAAATCCATACACTCTCTGAAGAGGTTATTCATACTGGGAATGAGACAAGCCAGCATCTGAATGTTGGAGGTTTTGCTTGCCTTAGTCATAAACCCAAGGAAAATAGAACATTTTCCTGAAGAGTGACTCTGCTAGAAAAGTTGAGGACTCCCACCTCATGTTCTGACCTGAAGTTTTTCAAGCTTGTTTTTTTTACCTTATGCATCGTAGTGGAAAAAAGTAAAAAGGAAAACTCACTGAACTGTCCGGTGTCAGCTCCCTTGGGCGACAGACCATGGCCATCCAAAGAAGCCAGCAAAGAGCACAAAAGCAAGCTCTGGCCATTTGGTAAGGAAGAGAAGGAAAGGAGGACAAATGGCAGAGCTCAGTTCTGTTAATCTCCTCATACGGAAAATTAATTTACTGGTTTAATATGTTTTGCTTGACCTGGCTTTCAATAAGTTTGAGTGACACTGTCAAGATTATTTATGGCACTGAAGACCGGAAAATCATTATACTTAAAAGTTATCAAATAAATTTTTTGTAACTTAAGACCAGGGAGTGATTTCATCCTTCAGTCTTGCAAGCAGGACTTTCCTTGGTGTTGATGGCTTGTAATAAGGACTCAGCATTTATCAAAATTTATTATCATTACTTATTATCAAAATATCTCCCTGTCAACTTTTCCTGAAGAACAACTAAGAATACAGGTATTTCTAAATTTTTACAAGACACAGACATACAAAGTAATAAGGAATTATCTTTAGGGTGTTACCTTCATAGTTGGCATCAGGATATATCAAAAGATGCGAGCCTTCTATGTTAGGGAGTAGTTAAGGCAGAAAGTTGCTGTTATGGACTTACTGTCTCCTTGATGAATTGACTCCCTATCTCTTTTTTTTCTGGGATTTCCCTATTGTTGGTACTTTTTCTATACCAAAAGAGCCCCAAACCAATCAAGGTAAGCCTCAAGTAGGACTGACAAAAGAGGTACTTAAGTGAGATACTGGCCTGATGGGCTGACAGCTTGGTTTGCTGTTCGTTAAGTCATAGAAGTAGCTGCTGCAATTAATCTTGGATGCACAGTGGAATATTCCTAGGTGATGTTCCTTTTTACAGGGAAAACCCCTGCAATAATATATCAGATAAAAGTGTCAAGCTTGGAACGACATCCCATGATTTAAACTAAACCTAGATATAGAAAAAGCCACATACAAGTGAGGGACCTTGTAGTCTAAGACATAAGTGAACATGTTGAACACTTTAATCTGATTCCTAAACCTGTTCTCCATCACCCTTGCTGGGGACCCTGCGTGTTGTGGCCGGTCCCTGGCGCACCCAGGGCGAGGCACCCACGAGTGCTCAGCACCATCCCAAGCCAGTCCCTAGTTCTGCCTCCGGCATGGACCCTACTCGCGCTGGAGGTCACCAGCACTGGGGATGCTCAGAAACTGGGCTGAGTTGTAGTCAACGAGCAACACAGGGCTGTGACGTGGCTGATAACCATTCCTCTTTCTGAGTAAGTAAAAGTAAAACAAAAGTACAAGTCCCATCCAGCAGGGTCTGTTCCCAGCTGTGGTAGTTGAGCTGCTGCACAGCACCATGCCAGCAGCCAGACTTCTTTTAGTTCAGTATCCTGAGCTCTGCAGCAGGTTTGGCTGAAACAACACTAAGGAGATGAGCCAAGAATCAATTATGGAGAGCTAATTGATCAGCAGTCTGGGTGTGATGTATTGCAGTTCCGTTGCCCGTGAGCAGGTAGGAATAGGGTTGCTCTGAATAACGCAAGAAGAAATGGGCATCTCTGTGCTGTGTTTCAGCCACTGAACAGTCTGAGGACGCCCTTTAGCCACCCTGTGGCTCAGCATCCATGCAAAATGGGATACTTTTCCCTCTGAATCTTGGGTGGAGATTGCAGCACAGGGAAATCCCTCCTGGTGCCTCCTTATGGCCATGTCCTGGCTGCCATGAGCTGACCTTAGGGCAGGGCTCTGAGACCCTCAAAGGCAAAGCACAGGGCTGACAGCAGTTGAAAAACCTGAAGCTCACAGTCATTTCATGCCAGACCTTGCCTAGTCCTACACCAGATGCTAATATACTGAAGTTCACGATACACAAAATAAGCACAATATCAATAACCATTAAAATGATAATAAACAGAGCAATAACAATAAATATTAATCCAGAGAACTACCTAATAAATGACAGCATTGCAAAGATATTGGGTAACATAATGCACAACTAATGGCTTCTTGTGGTAACAAAATTACAAATAAATTATAAACTATTAGAGCCCAAGCTGTGCTGTCTCTAGAGCTGGGAGCTTTCGGAGTTGTGCTTCCTTGGGGAGCATGGGGCCACCAAGGCCACTGCCTGAACTTCTCCAGCCTCGGGTCTGTCCCAAATCCTGCATGCTGTGGGAGGATCACCACACCTATTAACCATTCTCAACTCAGCATCTGCTACCTGCATCCAAGTTCTGACATTTTGCCATACCAGATGCTTTCAGAAATTCATGGCAGTAAGCAGGTTCTGACCCATTTTTTGATGTGTTTAACACAAAATTGTGTTAAACTGAATAAATGTGTTATAAACTAATCACTGCATGTCTCTGGATGTGGTCCCAAACTCACTAAGCTGTATGTGGACAAGGGCACAGGGCCACCCAGGGAAATATTTGCATTACAGCAATTTTGTCACAGCTTCCAGAGCTGTAAGGTGAGTTGAGCCTTTTCCTATGAAAGAAACGGGTGCTGCAGCAAAGGCTAAGATTAGGCAGATGAAGAGGCACACTGCTAGAATATACACCTCAGCTTTGCTTCATACCTCGAACAAAACATCGTTTGAAGTAATCAGATGTTAAAGACAAAACAGTAACAACAGCCTGATTCATGCGCTTCCAGTTTGTAAATGTTTACTCTGTAAACAAATAGCTGAAATATGCTGTTTACCCCAGACATAACCAACACCTCAAAAAGTAAAAGCAAATACGAATTATGCATTACAATACTTCTATTTCTCATTTTTCATCAGCAGTTTTTGAATTTCAATCTGTTGACAGTACTTTGGAATCTTGTTGCAAAAATGCCTCATTGGTTGCTCGAGATTGCTTTCTTGATGCGATAGTGAAAAGGAAGCAAAATCCCTCCCCTGTCAGGGCTACTCAGGTAATGATATATTTGGGTGTACTTTGACAGATTTTTCTTTAAGGGTCTGGTTACAAATAAATGAACAGTTTTAAACCTACATAATGAACTCTTTGTTCTTTAAGAGCTTTACATTATTTAAAGTCCTTCACCAGCTTAGGTCTGCAATTTCTTTCAAAGCATTTTCTTTTCGATACAATGGTAACCAAAGATGGATGCAAAGGTTAAAATGCAAAATATTAATCTGCTGAGCAGCTGGAAATTGCATGGACTGAAGGTGCCAAACCTAAAATAATTCCTCCTTGGAATTATCAGTCACTCTGCTTTTTCCATAGAAGCAATTTCAGGCGTATTGTGGTGGTGTCAAGACAACGCAGTAGCATGGCAGCACCAATAAACTAGCTACTGAACTTTGCATGTAGCTACAGATCCATCATGGTCCCAGTGTACAGCAGAGCTGGTGTGGGGCCAGCCGAGCCGCTCTCTTCTCCATAAGTTAAGGAGACACATAAAACTTTAGCATAGTCAATAGCTCTTCCCAGAGCACTCGGGACCCAGTAGTCCTTATGGCTGATGTGGAGAAGATTGCCAAACAGCAGCTCCCCAGAGAAAACGGGAATGAAGAATGTCCTGTGAAATCCATATGGACATCAAGGGCTTCCCACAGGGCTAAAGTTGCAGGAACGGTGATGAAGTATATGTGTTAGCCAATACCTCGCCGTATGGCTTAGGCTCTTTGCTCATGCAAGAGTTTTTGTTTAACACTGATTAAAAAAAAATAATGAGTAGAGTCAATGAGACTGCAATAAGTCATTAATTGCCTCAGCTTTAAAGTCAAATGACATATCTTCTCCCTTCGCTCCTGTAGCTTTGGTTATAAGACTAGAATGGAAGTTGCTATTTGATCCCAGCCCTTCTTTGGCTGCCCTAATCACGCTGCTTGTTTTGTTGTATGCACTGTGCAGTCACTTGCAGGGTACACTGCAAAACCATAAATAAGGTAATAATTGTGGTAATTGAGTGCAAGATTATTCTCCTGCTAACAAGGCATACTCAAATGGTTATCTTTTGATGGAAAAAAAAAACACAACCAAGGAAAAAAAGATTAATTACTGTATTTCCATCCCAAGCCTGGAGTAATGATTGGTTAAACTGCAGAGAGGTCTAATTAATACACCAGCTTTCCTTGAATTCCCCAGTGACATGATGAAATGTGGTTTTCTAGCTTTTCAAGGAGTAAAAAGAGAGCCCTTCAGAACTGATGGTGCAGAGTGAAGGGGACACCACTGAATTATTGCCAGGGAGTGTCAGATAATGTTTCGCAAACACGTCTGGCTGATTTTCTGAGTCCTGGAGTTCCTGGACTGAGTCCTAGAGGTGGTGCAGTGGCTGGAGAGCCCCTCGCAGCGGCAGTGCTGACAGGCATCCTGCTGCCCCAGTGAGTTATCTCCCTCACCTTCAGTCTCGCTGGGACCACCAGCACCAGCCTCCCGCTGCCAGAGGCACTCAGTTATGGCAGATCGGCTGGGTCCCCGTCAGTGTTCGCCCAGGCACCGTCAGCCCTTGGAAAATGGGAGGTGATTTGCCTCACATGAAGCCTGTGTGTAGCGATGGCCGATGTGCCACCCTTCGGAGCCCAGCAGACTTGGCCATGTGTCAGAACCTCACACTGATCACCCACCACCGTGTGCCGCTGAAAGACCCTAGCCCAGGAGGGTCAAAGCATCATCTAGCTAAATAAAGGACTAAGCTCTATGTAAGGAGCCATACCCCTTGTGTAGCACCTCTCCATCCTGGCTGAGGGAGCCACGTGCGTGAGTCAGGGCTTCAGGGAGGGAGCAGGACTCATCCTGCTCTGCTCCTTACCATCCCCATCCTGAAATTAATGGCAAAGCTCTGAAGAGGCTGGAGTACCTGTAAGTCAAGTCATAGTGTATGCCAGTACTATAGAATGTGAAAATGGTTCCAGTCAATTTACTCACAAATTCTTCTGGAAATCCTCCTCAAGGAATGGAAATGTTATTGAGAGGCACATTTCATACAGTGCTTGTTTTTCCTTTCTGTTGTTGGAGTAGCCAAGCACCACGCCAGAGGCTGAAAATCTTGAAAGAGGGCTATCTCATCGGTCCAAAGTATTTTTTAAAACCACAGGCCTGTAGGGTTGCTCCTGGAATCCCATACCCTGGTGGAAATCAAGTTCTTATCCATTTTTGTCATGTGAACCATGGCCCCTGGTCCTGAGAGTGAAGTGAAGCAGAAGAATTTCATAATAGACTGAAAGACAGATGCTTGCAAGTTGTCATGCCACACGCATAATCTGTGCTTCACCTTCGTGCCTGGTGGCTTCAGAGCTTTCCTCTCTCCCTGTTGGCTGTAGTCTCCTTGCCTTGACCCTTAGGAAGTGGAGGGAGCAATAAGAATGTGAATTATTTTTTGCAGAAGAATAAATTGGAGGCCACATCTAAAGATCTCCTGCTTACTGGTAGCTTGAGAAGCTCAAGGAATTTTTTCTGTTCAAGAAACTGAACGGAGTTGAAAGTGTTTTTATGCATGCAAATTCACAGTGACAGCATTGATTATGATATCAGAAAACAAGAAGGCAAACAAATATATTTGCTGGTAATCCAATTATGCAAAAGAAATAATTGTCAGTCATTCTTATCTGCACTGTGAATGCCACCAGCTGACAGACCTGGATATGACCCGAATTGTAGTACAAAACATGGTCATTTAAACCAGGAGGCTTTGTTGTGCGTGCACGGATTCCCCTGCCACATAATAGAGACAGACTTTGTTTGAGTTTTATTTATTTAAGGAGATCTGCCCTAAGGGTATGGACTGTCCATTATACTCATAGGCTAACAGGATCAGAAGTCATTATTTAGGATGAGAAGTAACTTAGAGTGAGATGTGGAGTTGGAGCTGGTGATAAGGTAATTTCCTTTAAAGTCATTTGTACCGTTTACTATGCCAAAGACTTTCTAAACAGCAAAAATACTTGTTCGCGTTATGCAGTGGCATGGAGGAGTTAATCACAGGGAGATATTTTGAAGCTAGATTTATTTTTCTTCTAATATTCTCATTAGCAGACTTATTTCTGACATCCACCAAGATTGCCACAGAGGTTCGTTTATGGTCTGACTCAAAGCCTATTCACCAAATCAGTGAGAAGACTCATTGATTTCAAATAAGTTTGGGTCTGACTTTTAATTTTATTGGCTCATGTGGCAATTTATTCTGACATTTCTTCTGCTTTTGCATTACACTTCAAGGATTATTTCTTCCTGGATCATTCATTGTACTATATATCTAATGCCTAAATTGTCAAATGCCTTGGGGTATACATGTCAGAACTACTGGTATTTCCCTAGTATTAATTCTAGTTTGCTTTGGACACAGGAATGGGTTGCCATATTCAGTGGCATAATCAGAGCTCTCTCTTGCATGAGAAAAGAAGGACTGAGCCCTGCAAATGTTTTGATAGGGACTTTGTGGGGAGAACCCAACCAAAATCAGTTTCAATCAATGACTGAGCAATTTAACTATCAAGTCCTGGTGACTGGCACCGGGGGCAGGGGTGATGCTTCAGTCTTCCAAGTGCTTTAGTTTTCAGCTTTCTTCCTAAATTACCCAAATTTTGTTTGAAAAGCAACACAACACAGCAACAAGAATGCTATTCATTCAGCAGGTCAGAGCACTGTGGAGGGATTACTCTGAGCTCTACTATTAGGATGAAGCTGGGAAGGGTGTTTTTTTTTTTAAGAAGTAGGCAAAAGCATTTCTGACTGTCATAAGCCCAACTTCTCCTTTCATGTGACACATCTGGGTTACCCTGAGCCTCCCCGAGGCAGACGGCTGGCGGTGGTTGTGTAACGTTACAGTTCAACAGCCCGATGCCAGGCACAAAGGAGCAAAGGAAGAAAAATATAAAGAAAAAAATGAAAACATTTAGCAATTAAAAAATAATGATGCATAGGGAGGATGAAGGGTGTTTTTCATTCTGCGGTGGGTCTCATTACCAAAGGAAATGTCTCTCATTGCTGCTTTCCTGGGCCAAATTTTTATTTTTGGCGGGGCTGAGGCAGCCGAGCAGGCGATGGTGTGCGGGGCTCCTGGGGCTGAGCCTCCCGGCCCCACCGGAGGAGGCTGCGGTGCTGCCAGTGAGCTGGCAGGGGTTGCTCAGAGCCACGGCATCCAGCCTGCTGCCCAAGGATGCTTGTGGCCAGCGTGGAGGAGGCAGAAAGCAAAGGCTGAAATCTCCTGCCTAATGTTTTTCAGATCTGGACCAGCAATTTTGGGAGGGAAATAACTACTGTTGCCTCTGCCTTGCCCTGGCAGACTCAGGAGCAGTGTTTCACTGCAACACACTCATGCCCTTGAAAAACATTCTGCCCTTTTCAGGAGATGTGAGCATTTACATTCACTCCACATTGGGCAATGCCCTGTTATCCAGACCTCTGCCTTTGGTCCAGGGTACCGCAGTGCATCACCATACAAAACTGCTACAGGGAACAGAGTTTTTCACATTTTTAAATTATTATAAAACAAAGTCATCGGCCAACAGTTGTAGCATGAACTGGGCACTCAAACAGGCATACCTGCCTTTTCGTCTGGCATCCGCCTTCCCTGCAGCGCTTGGCTCCCAGTCTGCCACAGGTGCTGTTGCAGAGGTGGAGGAAGCCAAGGAGCAAATGAAGGCACCCCGTCAACAAGACAACAAACAGCAGTCCACATTTGCTGAGTGGTCCATGGGGTCACAAAATTTTGGCCTATGGCAGTAGTGAACTGGCAACTACAACTTTCCTCCGGTGGCAGTAAGCCACAGCCACAACGATCATTATTTACTGCTCAGAAATATCATCCCCTAATAATGCATTCACTTTCTGTGCTCGGGTTCCTTTAATGCTTTTATCTTCATGAAGAAAGAACATGAATTACTTTTCATTTTAAATAGCCTCCTCTGGTAATGTTATTAAAATGCAAACTGAAGAATGACAAAGTGGACAAACGCTAAATAAAAATGGAAATGTCAGCTAGCTTGGAAGCACTCGTAGCTTTCGAGAAAGTCAAAATTAAACAGAAAAATAATACTGGAATTGCTTATGATTTGCAGAAAGCAGAAAATACATGGTCATTTCTGCAGTCTAGATTATCCCCTCTCCCATAATTTCCCTAACTTGAACATCAAATCTTTCACTGTGGTGATGGTGTTTATAAACTCCTGAGAAAGGAACAACAACCCTTCAGTCACCAAAGGATGAGAAATGAAACTGCAGATGTGGATTAACAATTCTCAGTGAGATCCCTTACAGCCTTCCTGCCTAGCTTTGTAGCGCTGCTGCTATTTTTAACCAATTCTGGAAGAATTGTCACCAAACGTCCTCTTCTGTGACCATTAGGAATATCAATAAAAGCACTATCATTAGATAACCTTGTTGAAGGGCAGATGATGAACGACGTCACCGAAGCGTGGCACACGATGACTGACTGCAAAGCAACCTCTACAGCACTTTTGGAGGATGCGAGGCTCTGCCTTGTCTGCTGCAGTGGATTTGTCGCCGTCAGAATCTAGAGGCTCTTCAGCAAAACAAGGCAGTTTTCCCTCCCGTTCCTCCATTTCACTCCCAATCCTCCCCCCCCCCCCAAAAAAAAAAAAAAAAAAAAAAAGGGTTATTCTCATCACTGGCTGCATCTTCTACCCAAGGTATCAGCAATAAATATTCAGCACTCCAAAAGAAACAGCCGTACATGGCTAAGATCACTGAGGGAACAGGAAAATATTTACACATCAGAGTTAGAAAAGCAATTTCAATGCTATAGGACATCATTTGTATGAATGTATTCGTATTACTACTTTCCAGAGAAAGAAAATGCCTCTGAGCCTTCCCTGCTACTGAAAAATACTATAGATTGTCTGTAAGCACATAGAAAGTTGATGGTAAGATATTTCCCTTTACTTTCACAGATATTACAAAGAAAGCAAAAGTATTTGATGCTTCAAATGCTCTGGTGACTTTTTTTGGGTGCCTTCTCCCATCAGAACTGTGATTTTTGCTTTAGAAAAGGGGGAGGTGTGTGTGTGTGTGTGTGCTGCTTTAGGTAAAGAGAAAGATCAGGAGATGTGTTCTGGCTGGCTGGAGCAAAGAGGTGATTATGGTTTTGTAACAGGACAATAAAAAAATAAAAGCACATGAAAAATGCCAGTGGGCCCTTAGGGTAGCCAGGGATAGGGACGACCTCCCCAGACGTGTTACTCGCAGGGCTCATCAGCTGCAGTGAATTTCCCATACAGCTCCGAGGCTGCAGGTGCCATATTTTGGATGACTTATTTTAATGCAAATTGATCATCCAAATGCTTTTTGCAGTATAAAAACTACAGCCAAGATTAAAGTGCCTTTTAATGATGACTGCTCTGGTTTACAACCCTGAGACAGCCAGGAGCCTGAGTTTTGTAGACTACGTCCAGATTCCACAGAAAATGTTCTGATGTGCTGGTAGAAATACAAGACTGACAGGTATTTCAGGCATAAGACTCTTCGCTCAATGAGTCCTCCCAAATGTGTGAGTCTGTGAAATCTGAAAGCACATGATGATACCAGTTGTTGGGAGAAATTCCTTAAAATCCATTTTCTTAAGCTTTTTTGTTAATCACACAAATATCAAGTCACTAAAGGAAATTACATAAGAATGGAGGGGAAGAAGCTTTTTTTTAAAATATCTTTTAATGAAAATCCAAAAAGAGTTCAAATACAACCAGGGATGTGCACTTCTTCAAAGCATGACTTGGCTCAGGTGCCTGCTACGTGTGCTACGCTGGGCATCTGCTATGGTCCTTTGCGCTGAAATCCGGAATTTGTGGAAATTGTGCCCCTTCTTACTCCATAAATCCAAACATGTGACATGACTAATTCTGCTGAAAATGTCAGCTTTTTATCCCACCAAGGTGTGTGTTTGTTGAAGAAGAACAAGGAAAAGAAAACCATGGCAATTCTGCCTGGCTGGGCACGGCCAGTGCAGACAGGACCCCCGTGGGCTGTGTGTCTCCTTCTCTGGAGTGTTAACCCTATGGTTTTATAGTCCTCTCATTGTTTTTCCACCTTTGATCATTCCCATAAGCATTAGCCAGTGCTGACAACAGGAATTTGTGTGAGCACAGCTCTGCCTACCTTTCTTTCTAACTCCCTCTTCAGATTTTCTTTTGGCTCTCCTTAGCCAGAGTTAATTCTGATCCTCCCCTCCTACTACTGAGAAATGACATAGCTATATATTGCATATCTGCTTTCATATTTTAATGAAGGGCATGAAAGATAATGGATGAATTTGTACAGTGGCAGAAGAAAGGACTTGGTAGATGACGCTATTGTCTACACACGCACTGGGTCTCTATAAATACAGAAAGTCTGTAATTATCATTAGAAGGTTTGTTAAAATTGAAAAGTAGAGGAATGCCAGCTATCCATTAATGAAAATCTCTCTCTTCCCCTGTTACCCTCAGAGGAAGCTGGCAAGCTGTTGCCTATTCTGAATATTGTTCCCTTACCTCCATCCTTTTTCCTCCCTTCCTCTCATTTCCATTCCTGTCAAAGCCTGCAATGCCTTCAGCATGATAAACACACTGCTCGTGTTCCTCCGCTCCTATCTCACAGAAAAAGATGAGGATCATTAAGTGTTAGCATTTTTATTTAACACCAGTGCATTGTTTCAGTACCATTTTATTTCCTGCATATACCCCGGTGACCATGAGCTCAGAGTTAAATGTCTGGGAGCTTGTGTATGCTGGTCCCAGCCTGGAGCCCACGTCCCTCCTACTCTGAACAGGAGCATCTCCATGGGGGCCGGCAGTGGCATTCATCACCTTGTCTTCACAGCTGCACCCTGTAAGATGTGAGCATGGTATCAGGATCCAGATTTGCATCCAGGTGTTTTGGTGTTTCTTCAGGAGACTGCATCTGCTCAAAGAGCACTTTTATATATATATATATATATATATATATATAAAACACACACCCCTCTGCACACATATATATTTATACAAACATATGTTTCTATGTTTAGACATTTTTTAATAATATAGATTATATCTATATATTTATATATAGATATAAATTGCAAATCTGTGGACTAAACATCAAAACCTGGACACAATTATGGGTGAAACCAGGCAGACTATTTTGGTTATTAATTTAGATTATTGAAAGCAGTCCATCTCAGTATCAACCATTATTAAAATTTGTTATTTCTATAGCTAGCTTCACAGTTGACATTAATATTTCTTGGAAGATGAAGTGCAGGATTTTGTACTACATGATAAATATCAGCACCAAAACATTTGGACCATTTCAGGGACTTTTTCCTTTATTTTTGAGCAAAGGAATCCAGCAAAACTAGTCCATTCCCATAAACAGATTCATTCGTGAAGACCTACTATTTCCAGGGAATATATGTGTATAACCAAAACACGTAATTCATGCTCAGCTCTAATGTGAAATTTGAAAAATCAGATATGAAAACTCAAATAAGGTTTCTCCTATACTTGCTGGCAGGATGTCTACGAAGAAAAAGCCTTTCTGAGTGTGTTTCTCAAGCCCTCTCCTGAGCCAGGAGTGAAGCAATGACACTTGTCTGAGCATCACCTGTGCATACAGAGATGCCATTCCGTTAGTGGAACAGGGAGTGACTCACCCCACCCCGCAGGAGGCACCTGGCTGGGTCTGAAACCCAGCGCCAGCAGCAGAAGTCATCTTCATCATCACGGGGGTGGCTACGGTACAGCCTATGGGGGGGTGATTTCCCTAAACCTTAGCCATTATTCAATATTGCTGTTTATCCAGTTCTGAGTGAGTGCCCACTCTGTTTTGGGGCACTTAGCTGGAGCATGACAAGTCTTCAAAAAATGTTTAATTTAAAATATACTTTTGGTGAGTCAGTGTTAGACCTCTTCCACCGAGGTTACAGTAACGTCTTTTTGTCTCACATTTTCATTGAGCTAAGGGCACGCTGGCCATTGCTGCGTTGCAGAAGCTGTGGGGTAAGGTGTGATGTGGTCAGGGTCTGAAGCACAGGGGGAATAACACAACATAACGTGCACACAAACTCACCCTTTAATTTATATTGAATATATAGTTCAAGAGCCTTCACTTTAAAGACTTTGACTTCTGCATTGTGGATGATGCAGAAATGCCCCAGATCTGTTTGACATTTAGATTGGAGCCACAGACCGCTGATAATCATGTAGCCACATGCTGAAATATTTGCAGCAATGAATATACAGTATTTACATGTACTGATCTTTGGAGCTGTGATCAGTCAGCTGGGAAAATCTGTTCTGGCTATTGCTATTTGCATCCCTTATTATTATTTAGCATTCTGATGCCTAGGCATCTGTTTAGAATCTAAAGTTTACACATCAGTTTTTAAAAATATCCTTCTAACTCTTTCCATGGAAAGGTCACTGTGCTGCTTGTTGTATTGCCAGTTCTGAGGCTGCCACAGCTGCTGGGAGAGACAGAAGCCCCACTTGCAGATTTTCATACCCAGAGCCTTTGTACTGTTGGGTTGAATTTCACATTATACTTGTATTTATTTTTTCCTTTCATCTGAACTGGGATGTTAATCACCAGGGTTATCCAGGAAATGCAATATATTCACAAGTTGCTGTGTCTCAAGAGTAAGGTAGAAAAGATAAAATTCAGAGAAATATCAGTAATGCAGTAATTCGTATCTATATATACATAGATTTTTATCCTAACATACTCTGCTGGTATATATAATAAAGCTGTCAGAATTTTTCTTTCCAATATACCATACACTTGAGATAATGTGATTATACTAGAATTAAAATAAATATAATTCCAGCTCTGAAGCACAGTTAGCATTGCAGAGGTGGATCTCATTTGGGTATTGTTATGCATTTCATTTCTTCTGAAGCTTTGCTGCCCAAGGCCAGAAACGTTTAAATAGGTCAGGGATAGCTGCCCTTATCATACAGCATTTAGATGCTCCCTTTATGTGACAGCACTTGTTCCACTTTGATCATCAACTTGTCTTTATGTGCATTTCAATAATTATTTGAATTATCCCCTAGAAGCACCTCTTTTTAAAAGTACCGCATGCAAGGGTGAGATCTGGAGGCAGCAGAATGACTTGGCAACACTTGCCATTGCCAAGCTCAGGTTGTCTGTCCCTGCTTCTTCATAACCACGAGAGCAAGTGATCGGTCTGACTGCCACAGCAGCAGGCAAGTGTCCTTCCTTACTAATGCGGGATGCAAAGCTCCAAAGGAGTTGCTTAAAACTGTTTTTTTTAAAAAAAACACAACTTTGTGAGCTGCCCCATCACCAAATTGTTCCGAGCACCTCGCCAGCCTGGCCATAACCCTGCCTCCCCGAAACAAGAACTGGGAAAATGGAAACCTCACCCACATTCGCTGTGTTGCTCAGAGCAGGTTTGTCCTTTCTGTTGTTTGGGCAATACTCGTATCGTTGTGTTCGAGTATGCAAACAGCAGCAGTGTTAGTCTCTGGTGCTCATCCAGGGCCTGTTGAAGTCAAGCAAAAGACTTTCCCTGACAGCAGTGGGAGTTGGCATGGCCCAGAATGGCTCTAATGAGCTTCCAACAAGCATTTGTGAGACTCAAATTCAGGAGAAACCTGTCTGTAGTTATTTAAACAGATGCTACTTTCTCTAAGCATTAAAAACTTGTCTTACTACTTTCCAAGACCAGGCATTTTTGGATTTACGTTATCAACCAGCAGTAGAAGAAACTCAAAATCAATCCGAGTTAGGTTGGAAATGGAGAGTGTTGCTTTCCCAAACCAAATGGGTGCTCTGAGCCTCGAGCCAAGCTGCAGGAGGAGTCCCAGCGGTGGGCAGGGGGGCCTGGGCTTGCACTGGCCTCATCTTTGGTTGTGGCACAGAAGGGACCTGGGAGGTCTGAGTGCTGACTGTAAATATTAATGTACTGATGTCCAAAATACCCACTTCCAGACAAAAACAGAAGGGCAGGATTGCTGGGAAATTGGGAGGGGAGGAACAAAAGGTACATTGCAGAAACTGAAATGGAAATTAAGTGCTTGTTGGAAAAAGTTTGAAACCGAATGTCAGAGAAATTGAATCAAACTGAAACCAAACATTTGAGAAATCAGAAAGCCCCCCATCTCTGCTTCTTCTCTCCCCTGCTCCACAGGTGTCCAAGCATGGCTGGTTGTAAGAGCAATGCAGGTCCAGGCTGACCACATGAACAGCAGAATCTCAGCCAGCAGCACACACGTCCCGCTAAAGAAGTTTATTTTGCCTGTGCCATCTTGTCACTTACGACATGCTGGCTAACAAAACGTAACACCAGAAGCAAGATAAATAAAAATTTGGATACGTTAAAAATTTTAAAAAAAGTGCTTACCTCATTTTTATCCTTGTTTAACCATCAGGTCTTTGGACTTTAACTAATTGGAGACAGGGGCTCTGCCACCCACATTATTGCAAGCCTGAAAAGGTTTTTTGACTGGAGACACCATGAGCACTCTCTGACAGCACAAGGCCACTGCCAGGAACATGCAGGCATGTCAAATCTGTATCATTTGTCTCATTTAGCATCTGTGGACACATGAATTTTTAACCTATTTTAAATTGAGTTGCAAGACCACAGGCATTTGGCAGCAAATAACCCCAAAGTGACTGGCCGCTGTGTATGATGTGCAGTGTACCGCACTTGATCATGAGCTCCCATGACCATGATGACCATGCCAGGGCAGAGCTGGCGCACAGCTGACCTTTCCTGCAATAACTCAGGGAATGACTCAGCTGACATAATATTCCCAGGGACGAAATGTCCACTGCAGCTTCAGCAGGAAAAGACAGAAACACCAGGAGGCAGGACAGCTGATGGTCACTGCAGGCGGTTTGGTCAATGTGTGATGCAGTGTTGGATGTGGCAGTGGTTGGGACCGGAGAAGATTAAATCCCAGCAGGGCAGAGCAAGGCCAGCTGCAAACCCCAGGGCTCGAGGGATCACAGAATCACAGAATGGTCAGGGTTGGAAGGGACCTCTGGAGATCACCTAGTCCAACCCCTGATCTCCAAGTTCCCTCCAGCACTGCCTCCAGGCAGTGGCACCACCACCACCATCACCCTGCTTTTCATGAAGCTTTGCAGACCATCTTTTTAGCACTCCATTAAAAGAGCTTTTATACACCAATTGCAGTGGTGTATTCTCCAGTGTAATGGTGGGGAAAAAATCACTTCCATCCTTCCTCCTTTCCTAAGCTGTAGGCAAGGACTGAACTCTTTTCTACTCCTCCTTGGGACCACTGCCCTTCCTAAAATTTCCATTTCATTACCTGACTTGGCAAAATCCAGGTGTGTGCTTTACTCCTAAATGATCTTTTCATCTCTGGGAGTTTATCACAAATTTAAACTAGCAATTCTGGAAACAATTTTGTTTAATAGTGCTCCTGATACTCACCCTTGCTTCATGGTGGAAGCAGTCGAAGTTATCATGCACAGCAAGTGTTCACTTCTGCAGCCAGATTTAAGGAACTTGGACTGCAAGGTGCAAACGCTACCTTTCTAAATAAAACTGAGCATTTACAAAATCTTTGTAAATACACGTCCAGAAATGGTCTGTAAGGGTCCTTCTCCCATGGGCAACCGCCTTTTGTCCCAGGACCCCAGTTTTGCCCTGTCGTAATCAGTGGGGCTTGTGCCAGCTGCATGCATGGCTCTCAAAGTTACCCACTCCTTTCTTGTTGATTAATTAGAAATGAAAAAGAATATGTTTGCCCTCTGCCATTCCTTTCCTTTCATGATATCATGCATAAAATATCACACCTGCAAAGTTAGGCTGAAATAGTATTTTTCATTAAATATAAAGAATTTCATTGACTATCTAGTTAGTATTCCTCTAAAACCTTGGGCTTTTCTGATCCCAGCTGACAGGTTCGAGTAGTGTGATGTACGTCTCAGTGGTTTGACTTCCCACAGAGGTTTAACTTGCTCACAGGCTCCTACCGGCCTGTCGGTCTGAGACTGAAAATAGAGCTGCCAATACAACTTTTCTTGGAAGAATGCTGTTATTCAGTATAAAAAGAGTAGAGCTTCCAAAGAAAACATTCTCTTTAACATAGCAAAAAATGACATAACATCTACTGAATCAACAACTGGACTTATCTCCTTTTTGGTCTGGGTTCCTGCCATGAGTTACCTTAAGGGAATCAATGGTCTCCCAACATCAAACCCAGAAGAATAAAGGCTATTCAGCCTTACCTCCTCAGGCAAAGATGATTTGATATGAAATTTGTTTGATAGATGAGACAAATAACCTTTAGTGACTGCAACTTTTGCATGTGAAGAAGTGGACAGGTCTGTGATGGCTGCTCATGCATCTCTCTGTGGCAGTTGCCCATCACCTGCATGGCCTGTGCAGCCCATGAGCCCCACGGGGGCTGGGTGACCACATGTGGATACAGATGTGCAAGGGGGTTTCTGTGCACATTGGGATATGGGCTCTCTATGCCCTGGCTACTCAAAGCCCCCTGCCATCTATGCTATTTAAGGACCCAAATACATTTAGGCATCTTGACATCAAACAGACTCAGTGTTGGGTCAGGCTGCTAGACTATTTTGAGGCTTGTGAGGATGCAAGTAGGCAGAATGGACTCCTCAAGCAATTCCTTTCTTCTTTTCTTCATCCTCCCGCATCCTCTTCTGTGTGGCACATTTGCAAGTGAGCTGCCTTGCTTCATGAACTGTTAGGAAAATGGTTTTATTCCCCTATGGAAATCTTCTATAATATGTTCAGAAAAATTAAATATAATCCTTTAGAAGACTTATTTAGTAGGGATATTCGTGGGGCACAGATGTTTATAACTCTTGCTGTGTCACTAGGAATTTGTCAAGAGATAAGTGATTAGCAAATGATTAGTCATGTCCCTATTAAAATTTTTTCAGTGCTTTCTAAACACAAAGGAAGTAGGACCTACCATAAGGGTGCTTATGATTTATGTCACAAGATAAAGGAGGATTAAAGGCTTTTATAAATATTGCTGTTAACACATTTAATATCACTAAGATGTTAAAGACCAGATCATTACTCTGTCAAAAAACCAATTTGTTGGCTATGTCCTTCGAGATTTTAGGCATGACCTTGGAGTGTTTCTCATGAGCAACTGAAAAAAAACCAGAAGTGGGCAATGCATAAGAATAGCAATTTCCTGGATTAATTCCTCTAATGAGGAGGAGGTTCATGTTTGGGACCAGGGCTTGGGGAGCCCAGGGCTTCTTCTGCTGTCCTGCCCATTCCGCCTTCCCTCAGAGATGTCCTGATAGGAGAGGAGAGGTGTGGGAGCAGAGCAAGCCCTGTCCAGCATTGCTCTGTGCTTCAGCTTTACCTGCTGCAGGCACAGCCCCTCACAACCCCTTGGCCAGGGAGCAAAGTAAAATAAAGGTGAGAAACCTAGGTTATTTCCAAACAGCCTCAGAAAGCATCTTGTTTCAGAAGGGTCTTGCAGAAAATGTTCTCCTTCTCTATTTGCCTATATAGTGCCTCTCTCTGGTACCTGGGAAAAGGCAATGTCATTTTGTCTCCCATAAAAAATGAAAGAAACAGCATTGCATTTGGGGTTGGAGTTCTTCAAGGCTCACCTCCTTGTAGCTTGCTGAAAGGTTTTCTTAAAGCTCTGGAAGCTGAGCTCCGTTCTTCTTCAGACCATCAGCTTTCACCTTCTTAAATCTCTGCAAGAACTAGAGAGCTAAAACCCCACCATTTCCTCCCAGGCGCCAGAATCCAAATAGGGCTTTTAGGACATCTTCCATTGGCCTTCCCTTTGGCACTACAGGTAACACTAGTAAACAATTGTCATCCCCACAGTACAGATGGAGAAGCCAAAAGAGCAAGTAAGTGGCTCAATGTCAAAGAGGAGAAGGAGGTATTTTGTCTGGCCAGCTTGCCTTCCCCTTCAGCCTTCAGCACCTTCGTCCTCTTATTATATCACATTAGTAGTAGTACATCTCAGATTTTGTCAGAGAAGAGACTTTTTGAGCTGATACGTGTGTCTTTATCTTCCCAATCCTCTAGGCATGGTGCCTAATTAACACAAACAGTTGCAGAGCCAGCAAAACTGACACTGTCTGTTCTACAGGTCTGTGCCTTGAGGAAAGCTCTCCCACATGCTGACCCAGCTCTGCCACAGCCTGGAGCTTGAGAAGAGCCTTTCCCTGAGAGCAGGCTCCTCTTGCCACCAGGAGTTACCAGGGGATTAGAAGGAGACAGTCTGAAAGCAGATGAACATGCACACACCTGTAGCACACCATGCACATACCTGCAGCATAACCATGCATGAAAATCCAAGAAAGTTTAAAAATATACCCTTCTATACAAATAGTATTTTTTAATGAAATGGATTCAGAAGATGTTTTGCTGCCCTGAAACCTCTGAGGCCAGGCATTGCTCCCGTAAGGCAGCAAGAGCATTGCCTGGGTGCAACTCCCCTTTCCTTAGGGACTGTTCTGGTCCATGCTGGAGAGCAGACGAGCGATCAGACATGCACTGGCCTCAGGGAGCTGCAGAAGGGCCATGGGTTGGGGGCAGCCTCCATCCACCTGCTGCTGCCCCCGCTGCTCCTGTTGTCACAGCCACCCCCGCTGCATCCTGGCTTCCCACTCGTGGGTGCAGTGAAGCACTGAAAAGGCAAAAGGCAATGGCACTGAGCACTGCCTCCCTGCAGCTCTCCGCTGGCAGAGCTGGCTTCCTGCTCCTCTCAGTCAGTGATTTAAATTGGCTCAAGGAGGTTTTCTTGGCCACCGCAGGCTGAGCTGGGAGCAGCTTTCATAAAGTGGGGATGCCAGCCCAAAACAAGGGTGCAGAGGTGCTCTGAGCAGACATCGGTAATAGTGGCACGTTCAGCTGCTGTAGAAAACCCAGCCATATGGGTGTTTTAGACAGATAATTACAAATTAGTTTTCTTGGGCTGAGGTATTAAATCCAGCCACAGCTGCCCCACCGCCAGCTCATGACTTTGTTTAAATTTTTATGAGCTGTTCAATGGGTATTAAACTTGATGCACTCACTATTCAGCACAAAATTGTCATAATATGTCACAAGGAGAGAGTACTTGAGGAAGAATAGATTCTGGCAATGTGTGAGAGGGATGAGCTCCTTGGGCTCTCTGCAGCACCCTTCTTGTTGTGGACCCAGAGCCATCTCAAGAACCACGGGGAAGGTGGCACGAGCCCCTCCATCACTGCCTGCCAGGGGCTGGTGGCTGCCATACTGCAGTGGCAGGCTGAGTCAGGATGGCAGAAATCAGATAAGTTATTTGCAGAGTGAGTCATGCCAGAAGCAATTGTTTCCCAGAACAAAAACCTGCAAGGGTATAGGGAAGGCTTTGGAGTTAAATAGGCAATGAAGGAAGCAATGGAAAACTTTGGTTGAAAACTTGCTGATGGTTTGGAGCCACGCTGAAAGATGGACAGGGGAGTGTGCTGACATGAACACCTGGAAACAGTGCCCTGGGAGATAAGGATGATGGCTTTGCTTGGTGTTGAATGGCAATTGTTCCAAAAAGAAGAATGAAAGAGGAGATTTCCATTTGCTGGGTGAGATCTGCTATTTCCAAAATGTTCCTTTCATCTAGGATTTTTTTTTTTTTTTAAATCATTATTGTTCCAGTTTTTTCACTTGGAATAAATTGCTTTTTCACGCATGCTGCATCGCACTCCAGCATCCCAGGTCACAACCCCACTTACAAGGTATTTTAGGCACCTAAGCTTGGACAGATAGGTGCAGAAGGGCCATGGGCGGGGGGCAGCCTCCATGCTCACCCTTGCTCTCCCAAATCCTGTGCACAACCAGCTGTGTTGTTTTTTTCTGAAACTGAAAAAGGTCCCAGGAGAAACACCTTGTCTCAGGGAACCTCTGCACCATGTACCAGGCAGGCTATTGACCATGTCTGAATGAATGACTAACCTTTACTTTAAATTTTCTATGCTAATGGAAGCAGTGACAGCAAAAGTTGTTTAAAGTTTCATATTTTGTAGCTGTCTAGAGGGTTTTGGATGAATCACTGAAGTGAAGATCTTCTGTGTGTAAGATCAGGCCAAATAAAAACCAAGCTGCATTTTTCTTTGATCTGACACCAACACGGCTAAGTTACACACATCTTAGCTCTCCTCAGCAAGTCTCCGAGATTTCTGCTGAACAAATACAGACATCAAGGTGATATGCAGCCTCACAGACTCATTAAAGCTACCCTGCTCCCAAACCCAGCCCTAGCAATTTGGATTCTTCAAGCTGATTGACTTTAACTGGGCTAATTCCTCACTTGATGAGCTTTCTGGTGTGTATTGTGGTTCCGTCAAACACCTTGTCTGACACTTCACATTGTCTTCTTCTGTTAGAATCCATGGATTTTGTTCTCATCTTTGCCTTTCTTTGAACTTGAGCCATTTTGCTATTGAGGTTTCTGTCTGGGTTGGGAGTGTGTTGCCTTTACTCACTTTGAAGGTAATATTTCCAGGCCAGTTTGGAAATAGACTCTCTAAATTTCACATTCTGAATTTACTTCCATTGTAAGTTCTTGCGCAGGTTTCCTCTGTAACTTATTAGCTTTGCCATTAGTTTTGTACCTGAATGTTGTCTTCATTCCAGTGAAGTTATGTAGTTATTTCTTGCTTAGCTCAGTCTTTCTGCCACAATACTATCTCCCATGCCCTCCTTACCGCAGCCTTCCTCAGCTGTCATTTGGCTGTCAGAGAATCGCCAGCTGGGAATTTTCTTAGATGAAACAGGGAGTTTTACATTTGATTTTCACGAGGTCACTAGAATGAGATGACAGGAACAGGGATGTCACCAAAATGTCTATTTGGGCCTTTGACCCAGAGCTGGAATGATATCACTCTGCATGCTACAAGCTGCTGACTTAAAACAAAAAGATGTTTTGTGAACTTTAACAAATTTGTGGAAATTAATTTCTGTTGGCAAGGAGAAGGCAATTAACTTTCTACATAGAAAGTTAAATGTCCAATTTTAAAATCCTACAGCCAAATGATTTCAGCAAATTCCCCACACCAAGCCAACAAGTGCTGTTGAAAATCCATTCTCAGTATCGCACTGGACACAGGTAACGAAACTGTTTCCTAATGTTGCTTTTCCCTGGGTCATAAACACTACAAACAGATACCAGAGGAAAGGAAATCAATCAGACACAGAAAGATAAGAATATGAAACCTTCTCACTGCCACTAGTGAAAGGTTGAAGACACGTTTGCTCTTGTTAGTTGGTCCTGCTAAGTACTGTGCTTTATTTATATCAGATACACTTCACATGAAATCAAAACTATTCATAGTGATAGACACAGTGTAGGGATCTCACTCAATTATTCCCTTCCACATATCCTTTGCTGACATCCGCCATCATTTAGAAGAGAGAAGAGGAAAATTCCCATTAGACCTCTTTGTTTAATTGCTCTTATTGCTTCTGTCACTTGATAAGGGCTTAAGTGATATGTGTGAGGATATGCCGTCCATCAGAAGAATGTGACATCCATCCAAACGCACCATGGAGATGGTGTGCCCAAAAGGTATATCTATGGGAAGGTGGTATAAAATGCAAAGTTGCTCCTTGGTGATTAGCTGGTTTAATGCAGAGGATCAACAAGCACTTATTTATAGGGTTAGGAGCCTGTTTGTGAGACTGCTGACGCAGCAACAATGCTCACCATTTGTTTGCCATTAAAATTCAATTTGTAATCTGTCATTAAAATACTTTTCTGTTACTAAACCAACTGCTCCCAGAAGCTATGTGAAATCACCCATTCCATACATCAATTTGTGCCCACCTTGGGTGTCTGCAAAGCATACGGAGAAGGCAGTACATCGGGGAGCAGCAGGCAAGCAGCAGTGTCTAAGTTGCAGGGGCTCAACTGCCTTCCCAGGAGAGCTGGCAGGAAGAAGAGCCAGTGCATCCGCCCATGTCCCACCGATGGGATGCTGTCCTTGGGCTGATCCCCACATGAGTCTTATAGAGGGGTTCACACAGGAGCATTCTGAGAAAGCATTTTCCTTTTTTGCTCCTTACAGCTTTCACTAAGGATAATTCAGTTCAGATCAAAGGGCATCAGATGGTTTTGAACCATATGCCAGCCTTAGCAGGGTGCCACCAAACCCTGCTGGCCTGCCCTTGGAGCAGGTATCTGTACCAAGTACAGGTTTGGTCTGGAAGTCCCTTTAGGTTTAGTGTAGCAGGCCACATCTTACTTTTGTCTTCAGTTTTTTGGACAATAACTTTCAGGCAAAACACACATGAAAAGTAACAGGTAGCTTGAAGGTTGGGCATGTCCCACAGATACCTGATCTATCTGTCTGATCCTCTTTTGGGAACGCTGAGCTGCATGCTGAAGGCTTCTATGGGAAGTTTCTGTAAGCACCACGAGTGTGGGCAGCACACCTTTTCCAGCAGGGTAGAGAGCCCTGATATGTATTTATTTTTTTTGAATAAAAATAATATGGGATGCGACAGGCAGTTGGTGTGGTCTGCATTGCCATATGTCTCTTCTGCCTGTGCTCGCAGTAGGCAACAGGACTCATCAGACAGGTGAAGTACCAATCCCTCCATCTTTCGTCTTCCAGGAATATCCAGGAACTCAATCTGTCTGCAGGCACAGCCTGTGCTGAGAGGGAGCTGTTCACTGTGGAAACTGTTCACCACCAAAAGCTGTCCTGGAGGACATGTCTCTGAGTCAAGACATCTCCGCTGTACCCTCCACCCCCAGCTGGGAGGGAAGTGGCTGCAATTCCCCTCTCTGGAGGAACAGATGCAATCCTTCTCCTGCTAAGCATCAGCAGAGGTCTCCAAGGAAGCTACACTGAATATGCTGCTTTGATTTTCTTTGACCTTGTTCTACCTAACTGGCCAAACCAGCCTGCTGATGGGAAGTGGGCCTGGCAGGTGGAAAACGGGGCACTGGAAGTTATTTTTTAATATCTTCAGGATTTGCAATATACCGGATCCAAATTACGATATCTGCAAGTGGGTCAAATCTCCTTCTTCTAAGAGGGAAAAGGAGCAGAAAAACACTGCAAGACTAAATTTCTGCTCAAATTTCCAGAACAGTTATGGAAAGTGTTTCCAGGGATCAATAACTACATAAATGACATGGGTAGTTTCAGGAAGTACATGTGGGACAGGCTCTGACAAGGGACAGTTGTCACATGAGGATACAGATGGCACTTCTAACGTCTACAGTGACTTCTACGTGCGAATGCATCATCACTCACAGTGTAACCTAACCAACCATATGAGGAGCCGACATATGCCAGCCTACATATTGCAGGGCTTTTGAGGTTTTCCAGCTCTGCTGTTTGTCATCTTGGAGATGCTTTTTCTTAACCACTTCTGTGCTGGTCTCTCATGGGGCTCCATGGCATCAGGATCTCCTGGGGGGATCAAGTCCAGCCCAGAGCACTGCAGGGGTCTTGTCCACCCAGAGATGTGCCTTGCCACAACAAATTGCTGACGTTTCCCGGTTGCAGGTGTTGCACACTTTCTGGGGAACACATTGCCACTAGTGCTGGTGAGATATTCACATGCAAGTCTTCTAGATGAAAGGGACAGTCTGGGTGACAGGAATGGTAATTTGTCTCTGCTGGGAATAGGATAAGCAGCATTTGGCACCCGGGGGGTTGTCCTTATTTTCTTTTTAAAGAATTCTGGCCTTCCAAGTACCTCTCCTCGTTTGTTTTCTCACTCTCTGGAAAATGGAGCCCCATGAAATGATACATATCACACCAAAATGCTGTTGGAAAGAGCAAATCTGCAGCAGAATTGATGCCTTCCAAGCTTGGAGCAGATATCACCAGGACTTTCTGAGTGACTGCTGCATTCATGTGGGAAGGCTTCTGCCTGACAAATGTGTTTGAATTCTGTGAGTACATCAGGGCATTGCTAGATAAGTATGTAATAGAGGACATCATTTATCATGATCTCAGGGAAGCGTTTGACAGTGTGCCACAAAGGGAATATGATTTACAAAGTAAGACAAAAATGGTATAAGGAAACTATTGATATCACTTACAAATCAGATTGACAGTTTGAGGGTGAAGATAGGGATGGGACATACAGCAGAAGCAGAAGGCTGGTCAAAGGCTGGATTTCTTTGAAAAATGCTCAAAGTAACCCTAATCTAATCACCCTGAGTACTTGGGACAAGGAGAAAAGAGAAAGCAAATGTGTAGACTCCGAGCGAGCTTGCCTGAAATGAAATTGCATTCCAATATTCAACCAGGCAAGGGAATAGGAGGCAAAAGCAGTCAGGAACCATCCACCACGAGCCATCAATAAAACCTAATTTGCAGGGCGACTCAGCATAGCAGACTCCCACAGGACTCTGCAGTCACTCCGCACCAGAGAGAGGACTGCTCTGACCCCACTGGGAGCAGGCTGACCTGTAAATACGGACAGAGTGAGTACGTTGCTGTTGCAAAATACTCTAGCACTGGATTACAGAAAGGTACGTGTGAAAACCTTGTTACAAACAGGCTTTGCCAAAGTATCTGACTGCCCCTGGCATGGCTGTTTTGGCTGAAAGGTGCCTGGCTGCCCTGGGTGCACGTTCCCTGGCACAGGGGCATTTTGCAAAAACCATCTGCTGTGAGCTGGTCCACTCAAAAAGTCCATCACAGCAGAGGGAGGTATTGGGCAAATGGAAATCAGTGGGATTTAATCAGGCTACAGATAGCACCGTTTGGGCAAGAGGAATGTTTTTGTTACTAGGCAGAGGGATTTAAACACCTACCCCTCATACTTACCCACACTAGTAAACGGTTGGACTTGAAGACCTTCAAGGTCTTTTCTAACCTGAATGATTCTATGATTCGGTGGTGCGCCGGGGTGAGCACACCATGCTCACTGTCATGGGCAAGCTTTCCTGAGCCTCCGCCAGGGGCAGGCAGCAGGGGAGCATCACTGAAATTGTTTTGGCTGGAAATGGCTGGCAGTTTGGTCCAGCATGTTTTACAAAGAAATATCACTTGGAAGAGAGAGTCAGAGAGCAGCTGATTTCCTAGGACCTCTACAACATGCAGTTGGGGAGTTATTTGTGGCTGCAGCTCAGGAAACCTGTATCAGCTCTTCAGTCCTGCCTCCTGCTTCGCCTTTGCCCGCCTCATCTGCTAGGGCAGGCAGCTCTCTGGAGCGGGACTGTCTCTTTCTGGGGGGTTGTGCAACAGTTTTGCAAGTGGACTCCTGGCCCTTGCAGCTACTGAGCTGCTACGTAGTGATGCTGTCCCTGCTGGGCTCTGGCTCTCTTGCAGCTGGCTGGTCAGGAGCGATGCTCCTTGCCTCTCTGCAGGCTCGCGCTGCAAGGCGCAACAAGAAATTTCTCATTTTTGGTCCTGGAAGGCTGGGGGTGCAAAGCCTACAATTTGTGCTTGTTTTCTGTTTTTTTCCACTGCCTGATTATTGCCAAGTATTTCATATACACACAGCAATTTAGTTAGATTGATGGCCCTTGTCTCCCTAGTGACAAATGCAATGCCTGCCAGACGCTTGGCTCTAAACTGTCTTTACAATCGTTCTGCTTTTTTAAAAGTTTAAATGCCCACTAGAGAAAACCTTAGTTTGTCATTTAGATTGGCCTTGGCTAAATTAGTTCAGTCCTGAGCAACCGTAAGATACAAAATGAATACACTAGTTTGGGAGGCAAGGGGCTTCTTGTAAAGAGCAGGTACAGAGTGGACTTAAATTCATATGAAGGAAAACCACTAGAGAAGAATTTGGGGCAGGAAGATAGTGTTGGAAAGCAGATATATACCCAGCAAGCATATCATAAGAGTCCAGGTTGCATCACAAGGACAGTGAAAGGCAGAGGATGGTCCCAGTGAACAAGGGAGGGATGAAACCTTGGTCTTGCTGCAGTCACCAGGAACAGTGTCACAGTGTCTCACCAAGGTGCTGCATCAGCATCAGGGTCCTGTGAAGCTGCACAGTTTGCAGAGGAAACTTCTCCTTTATTTAAAGGCACCAGGAGCAGTGTCTAACCACCTAGACTTTATTAGCAATTTATGGGAAAAGGGAACACTCCTCTTAGAGCACATAGGATCAACTGGATGCTTAAAGGACTTTCCTGTACACATCAAAAATGTTAATTGCTGGCATCTCATAAGCAATTGTATTTGACAACCTTGATTTTATACTTTTGGGAGAGCAGAAGTGCAGCCAGAGACCCGAGACCCGTGGTAAGCAGTATTCGCATGCATCCCTAAGGGTTAGGTCTCAGGTTAGGGGTGGAGGCTCTCCACACCACCAGTGCAAGGACACTGGTTTGCATCTTCACTCCTCTGCTGTTGTGAGACCACAGACCCCTGACCTCCTGGGTGGCTTTTACCTGCGGTCTGCTGCCCATGGGGCTCCTGTCTCCCTCCTGCCATGGACAGAAGTGGGCAGCGTCCAGTGGAGCCGTCCGATCCCTCCCAGTTGCATGGAACATCTTCTGCACAGGCTTTGTTGGGTAAGACGACTGAGCTAACAGTGCACGTGGAGTGATTCCCTCTTGAAATCTGCCATGTCAGGCCAGTTTCTACTCCCCCGGAATGGCTCATCTGAAGTGAATACACTAGTTTTTGTCGAGCCCTTGAGGAGTGAGAACAAAGTCTATGCCTTAAATAAAAACAAAACTGAAAGATTCCCCGGGGGGCTGAAAATATTTATTACTAGGAAAAGCATGCCAGCCTGTCAACTTCCAATTCCCTTTATTTTCATGCAACTTTAAAAAAAACCCCAGCCATACACATTCAAAAATACACTCCAAGTATTAATCTCTTCTTAGCTGACACTTTAAATGTCAACTCTGAGCCTGGAGTAAATTTTCACAGGCAAGTTATAAAACTCTGAAAACAGGATTTAATAATGGTAATGCTGACAAAACCTCAGCCGCAGCAAAGCTAGTAGGTGCCTCTGTGTATACACACCAGGCAGCTGGGCTGAAAAGCAGAAAGGGAGAGAGCTAATTTATTGTTATTAGCTAGGTACATGTTGGAAAGTTTCATATTTCGGAGATCTTTCTTTTCAGACTGATAAAAGTCTGGATCGAGAGACAGATTAATGATTCTCATTTCTCCACCTGTGTTGTTTTATTAGACTCGCTATGCCAAACTGGTATTGTTGTTAATGGGCCCTGCACACCTATTTCTTTATGTACCGCATGCAGAACGCGCTCCATTGTGCCCATCAGAATAACTTTGTTAAAAATACGGAAGCTGAGCCTGCTGTGCCTGTTAGTGGAGCTGAAATGAGAAATAGCTGGCAGGAACTAACTCTGGAGCAAACAAGAATTTACTTAGACTCAGGGAGAAAGTACGCTCTGATTTAGCGTTCAGCTCAGGTGCATGTTTTATGCATGTGCATATAGGAAGGGAAAATTCATTGATTTCCTTCAGAGCTAGTTTATGTCTTGATGGAGCAAAGCATGTAAGTGCCTGCTTAAGTCTATTCCTGTTCAATAAAGTGTTTAAGCAGCTGCCTATGTCCCACTGGTACTAATATAGGATTTAAACGTCTACTTAGAGTGAAATGTTCTCAGAAGCTTTGTTGTATTGAGGCCTGATGCATGCTGCCGTATTCTGGACATGGCCGGTCATGCAGACTAAGGATGCAGAAATGAAGACCAGAGTGGCCGTTACCTTGTCACCAAGAGATGGCTTGTTCAGGCTTTCTCCAGGTAATGTTCTGGGGGCATATTTTAAGTGTTATCAGTGCATGTATACAGGGATTTATTTTTAAACCTGTCACTGGTTCTCAATCATGTGAGTAGTTCATCCCCAGAACTGCAGAAGAAATTTGCAGAATGTATGGGAACACTCTCCATTGCAGTGACGGGCATGAGAAAGCCAGCACCAATCCCTCTGAGGTTATCCAAACCCCTCCTCCTCTTTTTTGCTTTTTTTTCTCTCATCTGGAATGATCTGGAAAGGGATTTTCCTTGGAGCTACTTGATATTCAGAATGATTTTTGCAGTGCATTGCTGTATTTTAGGCAGTGCCACAGGGGGCAGCTTTACATGGATGGGAGAGAAGGGGACGCCTGGGGTGCTCCTGCTCAGGGTTGTAACGCACCATGGCGTGATGTTGCTGATGGGTAATAGCAAAGGACACCCTAAAAATATTTGGCATGGTATTTGTGAAACTGTTGCCTTTGGGAAGGAGGCCGTGGCAAACCCCTGGGATAACCAGCCACCCCACCACGCAACAGTGTTTCAAACAAGGTAACGAGTTTGCTGGCAGCATCAGGGAATTTGTGCAAAATGACTGATCCTCCCCCTGAAACGGTAAAAAAATATGGAGTGCTAATTTTGAGGACCAAAGTCACCTAATAATCTGCTTGCAATGTCTATGAATGAAAATTGGGTAACTTTTCAATGTTAAGTTTGCTTTTCCAGCTCAAATGGGACATTCAGGGTTCAGTCCTGCTTGTGGCACATCACAGTGGTTGTCATCAACCTTATTTCTTGGTTTATCTTAGGAATAGGCAGCTCAGCAAAAGCAGCACCTCTCAGGATCTGACCTGCACACTGACAGAAGTAGAAAGCCTAGAAGTGATGACGAAACCTTGCTGCTTTTCCAAGCTTTGTAACAGCTTTGGGAAGAGTTCTTATTTTTGCTTTCTCCCATGCAATCAGCGTTGAGATTAAAATTTACTGTTGCTGCTATTTCCAGAGAAGAGTTGGGAGCTGAGCTGAGGTTTCCTTTTTTCAAGTGGTTTTTAGTGTTGGTAGTGCAGAAGAGTCATCTGTGACAATTTTGTTTTTTCTGTCAGTGCAGCTTCCTACATGGGATTTATTTTTAAGGCCAGGATTCTTCAGAATATTTCTTTTTTTCAATTCCATTTTCATTTACCAGAGTAGCTTCTGTGGGTTGTCCCCACACAGACATTTTTATACACTCTAGAAAGTTGAGTTGCTTTGCTGATTCTGGAAATGAATTGCCATCTTGTGTGCATTGCAACAGGATTATTTTAGATCCATATTAGTGTTGTGGATTTCAATAGGAATTTTGCTTTGGTCATTGCCAGTGTCAGTCTATACAGAGATTTAAGTTGCATAGAACAGTGAGTTTTTTTCTGAGGTGTGATATCCATAGATTACTTGACCACAAAATTAATTTTTCAGATGAAACATCATCTCTTCTTTCTGATCATCTTTCTTCTCTTTTTTTTCTTCTCATTTTCCATATCTCATCTTACATTGTAGATAACTTGTGGCAAGGATCATCGTGTTTCATTAGCAATATTGCAAGACAATTTTGAGCAGAATTTATGTACAAATGTAAATCTTTACATTCTAGGGAAAGGAATAGCTGCATAATAGCAACTCTAAGCATTCAGCTGTCCAGGGGCTCATTAGTCTTCTGTGCTTCCCTGGAGTCAAATTAAATGGTGAACACCAGTGAGCCCTTATATCACATAGCAAAGCTTTCCACAGGGCATGGGATTACACAGTTGCAGTGCCGTAGTTAGTACCAAGCCTCTGGTGTGGATTTTGCAATGTCTGCCATTGTATTTCAGATACCAAGCAAACAAAAACATGTATTTCCATAGAAACTATAACATATTGCTGAATACTGCCCTTAAGTATGCAAGTATCTCTTCTAGTACAGTCAAGTGAGGCTGTTACTATATCCTAAAGAAGAATTTGGTGCCATGTGCTGACACATAAATGCCAGTCAGTTACATATATCCCAATAACTGTATTTCAGCTATTATTTCTACCTTTGCAAGGTGCACGATGACTTCTACACAACGTGACTTACTGAGCACCCATGGTGCAGGGCTGGTCGGACACGAAGACCCAGACTAAAGGGCTGCCAGGGAAGGGGCACAGGTTTAAGATAGCCCTGGTCCCATGGGCACCCCGAGAAGCCTGGGCTGCTTAAAATTAAAGATTTAAAAAGATATTTTACTGCACAGCCACTAATAGTGACAGGATTAAACAGCTAATATGGGGAAAGTGGGGCGTCTAGTAATGGCTGTCGTACTGTAATCTGTTGTCTCTGTTATTCCCAGGCAGATCTCTAATTTTTAATCGTCATCACATCTTTTCCCTCTTACAGCAAATGCATTTGCCATCTTGCCCTCTCTGAAAACCTGCAGGTGGGAGTGGGAGACTAATGCATTCTTCCCAAGGGCAATGTAATTCGGGTTTAACCAAAATAAGAATAATAACCGTTAGATGAAACAATTAAAAGAAAAAAAAAATTGTTTGAGTACACCTGAAACTTTTTGTTTGTCTTGGAATGAAAAGCTCTGATTCACTGTAAACACTTTAATGATTTTCTTTCATTAAAAATTCAGGTCAAATTTTAAAAGATAAAAAGCTCTTCTTTCGAATGAAGAGTCTGATAGCGGTTAGAAAGCATTGAGACAAAATGCTTTACATTCCAAAAACATTTTACTTCTAAAATTGAAAAAATGTTATATTTTCCCCTATTTTATTTCCCCTCAGTTCTTTTCAGCTGCATAGTTCTTTCCTTCTGAAATGCACCTTGTGCAGAGATTTTAATAGTTACTTTAATAACTAAGATCATTATCCAAAAAATAACCTTTCCTGCATGCAAAATGCTAAAATGCAAAACCCAGAAGGATGCATGGCAATGGTTTCCCTGTCTCACTCGCAGTCAACAAACTCACATAGGCAGGGACAGCATCTTCGTGGTTTTTGCTTCCCATCAGAAGAATCTGCCATAGGTGGATGCTGCTCCTTAATGATCACAATGGTATTTCCAAACATTTAATCATCATGCTGACTTGGAACAAAGTAAGGATAGAAGTAAATTACATGCTGTGTATTGGAGAACATGTAGTTCTGGCTTTAAGGATTTGGAGAAGATTTGCACTAAGCTTACTTACTCATTTCTAAAAAATTACTTATGTTTTGTGTTGCGACGGAGGGAAGACACAGTCACTCAATATGAGTGATCAGCAGACTTCGTTTATTGTCTCTTACAGTCATCTTTTATGCCTTCTTATAATTAGCTCATACATATCACAAAAATTAAGCTCATTATTGGTTAGTTGCCTAAATACCAAGCCCACCCCTAGTTTCTCTTCTGTAGTTATCTGTTCCCACCTGCAACATTCTTTTCCCACCAAAATCTTCCTGTTATTGTGTAACAAGGACAGCCAAAGACAGTGTATTTTGCTTTACTTCAGGTAAGCTGAGAGCGATGTGCATTTTTGTCCAGCCAGCTAGACTATGTTTATGTAAACTTTTTCAGCTAGCCAGTTATCCACAGTTTTGCACTGATGTTGGGGCTGAAAACCTTGGGGGTTTTCATATGTTTCGGTTCCAAAATCTCCCATTTGAAGGCAATGTTAGTAATTACTGACAGTGAACAAGCACAGCATATGAAAGCACTCCCCCAGACTGCAGCTTGAAAGTCACTGTCTTTCAATGCACCCCTGTTCACACTGTTGCTTCACTTTTGGGGGCTCAATGTCAGGGAATCACCCCTTATCCTCCTCTGGAATATTGAAATATTTAATGCATACCTTGCATGAATGCTTAGAAAATGAGCCATGACAGCATAGATGGGCTGCTGGCCCTTTACATGCTGGTTTTTGTGTTGTTCTGGCTTTTATTAACTATCAGACCTTCAGGTCCAGCCATACAGAATATCTTCCAGGGCAGCTGGGCTTGCTTTCAGATGTAAATACTCCTGCAAGAGTTTCTGCAGCATGCTAAAACTGAAAAAAATCAATATGTATTCTAATAGACAGGAACAAATTGGGTCTTAAAGTGTAAATAGGGCTGTGTGAAATACAATAAAGTAAATTTAACTAGTGAGCTGTATTAACTGTGATGATTATTCTGCATTCGGGGAGGATAATTTATGTAATGATCGCCAGTGCTGTTGGACTTTCCACCATAGATCTTGAAGGTCACCAGCTGAGCTGGGACCTGAACCTTTCCAAAGGTAAAGAAAATCTTTTCAATTAGATTAAACCTCACTATTATTTTCCAAGTCGTCTCACCTCCATTACAGAGCCGACTTCTGGAAACAGTGCGGGATGGTGTCTGGCAGTCTGAAAGCACACTCGGCACCGCGCGGTCCCTGGGGCCAGCGCGGTCACAGCGCAGGAGCTACTGAATCATCAAACCACAATTTATTGGCTTCCCCAGCTCAGGGCTGGTTTTCTCCCTAGCTGGCAGCAGATGTAGGAGAAGAAGGAGTTTGGGAAATGCAGCTCCCTTCCTCTAGGCTGTACTTGCAAAAGGCAGCTGTGATTTTATGCTAATAAATAACAAGCAAACGCATTTCCAAAATAATGGTTTTCTGCCTTAGTAATGCTTTTTTTTAAAGAAGACTGGCTGTGGATGAAGTTTTGAAATCTGAAGTGAATCATTTTGACTTACTCATTTCTCTATTGTGTCAAAATACTTTGTTTCATAATAGCTCAAAGCTCTTTCACCTGGACTTTGATTTAGTAGAATATTCGCTGTAATAACAGGATAAGTACTAGGCTATAGCTGTTTTCATGTTATTGAAACAAAAGTTAGTGCTGTATCAGGACTACATGATCCAGTATTAATGAAAAGAAACACTCCCATGTTCCCAAACCAAATAAAAGCAAAAACCACAGTTACAGGAAAATTCTGGTTTGGGTTTTTTTTCCCATTTAGAATGAAAAAAAAAAAAAACTCAGGATTTTCTTCAGAGCTGAAAACCTGACCAGTGTGCCAAGTGACTGGCATTTCAGCTGCTGAAGACATGCTAGATGAAGTCTTCAAAGGCAGAGCATGTTGCCATGACCCGGCACCAGCCTCTAGTCTTGAGGTGGCTTTTGGTGGCTTTCACCCTGACTTGAATCTGGTCAGGTTCTACGTTAATTTATGGAGCACTTTATCACAGCTCCCTGCCTACCTGATTGATACATAACACAAGCAAAAAGGTGGGCTGGTAGCAAGAAACTTTATTGCATTAAGGAAGAAAAAATGTTTTTAACAGTATGGGCAGTATGGATAGATACCCCATTGATTTGAAAATAAGCAAATAAGCAAATAAAGATAATTAGACAAAGTCAATGACCTCTGAAAGGAAAAGGCAGGTCTACTCTCCCTGCAAATAGTCCTAGGAATAATCCCTAGGAATGATTACAGTTTTCAAAATGATGCCCTCGCTGCTGCAAGTGCAATATGGCCGAAGCAGCTTGTTTCTTTTTAAAAAAAATATTTTCATAAAAATAAATTGGTCAAATAATACTTCTGAAATCATCTTGCTAATTCCTGTGTAGTTAAGACCTGAAGCCATTTCTATATTTAAATGACATATACTGTATGAGTAATGTCTTTTTAGTTTTGGAATGGTCTTCTAGCATTAGTGCTTCATGAAATAAGGACAGCTAAAGGGATTTCTAATTGATAAATCTGACTGCAATTTAGGCATGGCCATTAGACTAATTAAAATCCAGTGTGACCAATGCCTTTCAGTTGATTTTGATCGTAAGCATACTCAGCGAAGCTGTTTCCATCGCCAGGTCTGTAACACTATCTTGGCAACTAGTCCAGTTGTGTTTCAGCAATTTCCCCTTTTTTGCATATTCTGCTGTTCAACCTTACCGTATTACAGTGTTATGTAGATGTATTATCTTATGAGAAGAAAAAATTTTGCGGGGTTATATTCTTGTCTGGTGGGAGATAGCATCGCTCCACTGAAACCACTGGTGAGAGACTGACCCAGAGAGGTTTTGCAATGCACCTTGCATGCACTGCATTTCTGCATGTTTGTACCTCAGTGTCTGTTAACAATGTCTGGTGGGGTCTTTGAAAGGTGGAAACAGGGTCACCGGTTGCCAATGAAAGGCATGGAGAGAGTCAATGAAAACTAAAGAAAACCAAAAGTGGGAGCTGATGGGAGCATGGGAAATTTTCTCCCAAGGGGAGAAATTACCCAGATACTTGCCTTCTGGTAGTCTGAAGGAAGAGTTCCATTTCTATTAACAGTATGCTCCCTAATTCTCCCAAACTCTAACACACTGATTACCTGCCTCCTAAAGTGCTAATCTTCAGCTGAAAATTACTTTTAATAGGTCTGTCTGTAATGGTCTTCCTACATGGGATGAACTTGGCCTGACCCACAAAGGTAAAGAATAACAACAGACTTCTTGTGATCTAGGGGTAAAAATTTTGTGACTATGGTCTAACAATAACGCCCTGCCTTCAGCTGTTTTATTTCACCATATGTTGCCAGGCAAGGTGACATCTGACCCAGGGAAATGATGTGACACCTGAGTCTGGAAACCAATATGGGATATACAGGACCCAGTGGCCTGAGGATCCTTTTGTTCCTCTTAAAATTATTTAAAGGTGGAGAACAAATATTTATTTCCCAGGTAATTTTTCCAGTTAACATGTTAACTCAAATCTTTTTTTTTTTTTAATCATATTTTACATTTCCTCAACATCTAAGTGCCCTCACCTGTGACACAAGACCTGCTGTGTTTTGGTGTCCTTGGGCAGCAGGGCCAGCACCCTGGCTCGGTACAAAGCTCCTATTATAGCATTTTTTGACTGATCTTAAGCAAAAGCAGAAGGGTCCAGGCAGATTTGAAGCCCTGCAGGATCCTCGGCACCCTCAATGAGAGAAAAGAAGCATCGTGGGGAGGTTTCTGCAGATAATTGAAGGATCTTGGCAAAACTGAGATGCTTTAATAACAGATGGCGGGGAAAAGGCTTAGCCAGTTCTCTTTCCATCACTCTTCAGTGCAGAAGATCCCTCCAAATGACATCCTGCACTGTTGTCTCAGATCTATTATTAAACGGCCCTCTCAGTGCGTGTGCTGCGCTCCCTTCCTCAGGAGACGGGCTCATGGGATCAGGCTTTGACTTCCACGCTGGCGTGTCTGGCTGAGCCATCCCACCTCTGTGGGGTTGGCAAGGTGGAAACATTTAAGCCAAAGGTCCAACCCAAACCAGCACAGAAATGCAGGAACACACAGGTGCAGTGACTGCATATCAGGGTCTACATCTGCTTCTCCTGCCTCTTTATAAGACCAAGGTGCTCTGTAAAGTCAGTTGTTCTGTGGCACTGGAATTCTCTTTATCAGCATTCAGTGAAAGCAAACACAAGGGGAAGGGTGATAACAGAAGGATGACAGTGATACTCTTCCTCTGGGCACAAGCTCCAGGCTGCAGTGTGACCCTTTCTGGCTCCGTGTGCTACAGACTGAGATGAAATAACTACCATCCTGCCTCTGAAAAGAGCATTCTTGTAACGGCGTGACACCGTGTCCATCACCTTCACAAACAAGTGATAGCTGGAGAGAGAAATTCTCCTGGCACTGGGCACAGGGACCAGTGTCTGTGCCAGGACACCTCAAGGACTTGCACTTCTGCTCCACACAAGAATTCCCTGAAATCCCAAGCCTTTATTAAGATATTAGAGCTTAAAACAGGCAAGGGACATTGAAAGTGAGCAGGAACGGGCTCATGGTCAGTTAGAGATGCCCTGGGAAGAAATAGTCTCTTTTTAATTTGCAGCACATTCTCTCAGCTCTTGCAGTCTTGGACAGGTTTACAGGACAGTCTAAGCTCTACAGTAAAGTATTATCCATACTAAAATGCTGCCCATTAAAAATCACATTAATATACAGGTTAGGGAACATAGGGAAGCGCCACAGCAGCTAATAACATACAGGTGACACATCTGTCCTTGCAGTCCCACCCCAAGCCTGAAGTCCCTAGGGCTAACAGCATCCTGCATCCAAACTGAGTGGCTTGAACCATAGCCGTGCCCTGTTATGCCAGAGCTAAACCTGTGTCCAAGTATTTGAACAAACCTGAGACTTTTGTCCCAGTAGTGATTGAAGGAGAGGTTTTCCACAGTTTTTTGCTTTCACGTTCTGAACCTTGAAAGGAAATGTACCAGCCCCAAGCTGGAAAGAGCTTAATAATGCCCCAGCAGTGGTGAAAAACAGCCCATACATCGCTGAGAATGGTAATGAGGCTCCTTCTGGACTTCTGAGCACAGGAAGGTGAGTGGGGTGCTGCTCCACAGCTCTGCTAGGCAGGTGGCTGCAGGCTGCCAACAAAAGTTGGGCTGCAGGAGCTGTGAAATTCCATTTCCAGAGGATTCTGAGAAAAGCAGGTTTAAAAATAAGCAATCAGGCTGGTTTCCTTTATTAATGACTCAGTGATTCACCCAAGATAATGCAGTTCAGCTTTGAAGGGCTCCACTCCTGGCGGTAGCTTTCTTTGGAATCCATTGTTTTGAATGAAAATGGGAAGTGCATCTAAAACCAGTACTGATAAGACTGTATCCACTGTGTCTAACTTCTTTTCTTCACCTTATTTCCCCCTTTTTCTCCTCCTCCTCCTCAACTGTAGACCTACTCAGTCGCTAATAGCCCCTGCCAGGGAAAACAGACCTTTTGCTCTTGTCTGACCTTTTAAAATGCTGACCACCACCCTACCCTACCTGCTTTGGCTGGGAAACTGAGAGCTCAGGTGATCCTGGGTCTCCTGTCATGCTGATAAACCAGCGTTATAAAATGCAGCCAGGGAAGTTTCAGCGTGGCTTTTCTCCCACAGCTACAACAGGAGGGACCAGAGGGAATGAACATGCAACGTGCCACATTACTATTACGACCCTTGTGAGGATGGCGTGCGTAAATCCCGACAGCAGACTCTGGGAAAATGCATTGAATTCCAATCTCTGTCCTAGGCCCAGGGCATAATGCTGGGCAAAACTCCTGGCCAGCCAGTCACAAACGTGGAATTCCCATGTGCCTCATGCGTGGCTCGGTTTCCCTTTCAGCAGGTATGAAATTCCCATCAAGAGGAATAAAGCAAAAGATTTTAGACTTATTTCTCCATATACACAAAACTGTGGTCAGGAGAAAGCCAGTAAGGAGACCTTACAACACCTTTTCTGGAGCAGCTGGTCCAGCTGGAACAAGCAGACATGCTTTCCAATCTGCAACCCCTTCTTCTGGGCGGAAGATTTAGCTCCAAAGACAAACTGGACCCAGTAAAGGAACAATGTGGGAATAAAGGCTCATTTAAGGTAGGTTTTGTTTCAGCTTTTCATTGTTCTCTTCGCAGTGCTCAGCCCACACAGCCCTACATCAGTAAGATTTCAGAGCTGAAAAAGAGCTCGTGTTGCCTCTTTTTCCAGATGTTAGAGATGATGCAAACCAAGATGTTACCTCTCCCTGTAGGTCTTGTGCTATTTACATCCTTAGACTACTGGGGATACGACCCAGGAGACAGCCTTGATTATCATGATAAGCAGATAAAGGAGTACACATGAGCTAAACCCTAGTGCATGCTGAAGCCCCTGGGTTGGATCTGTTGTACCAAAACCTAGGGAGCCAGCAGCCTCTAGGGCTGATCTCTTTGACAAGTGTCATGGTCTCAGGCCATTTCACATTCACTTTTTAAACCATCTCCCAAGTTTCTACCCACAGGGATCTCACCCTGTGATAATGGAGGAAATGCAGAGTTTTGCAGAGGAACAGTGATGCACTAAATAACCCCTGCCAATAGCAGGCTAGTTCACTGCCAGCTCCAGATGGGTTTTTTAATCAAGCAGAGCAATACTGATGGCCTCTGCTCAAGCTCTTTCACTAATTGCCTTCCAACATGAACTCAGCAAAAGGTATGATAAATCCAAATTTCCACTAAACATAAGGCTGGGATGAAGATATATTTTGCCTGTGTATAGGCACAAGGCAGTAAACAGGGCATCTTGGCATGTAAGTCTTTCTTTTGAAGATGTTTTCACTGAGTTCTCTGGATCCTGAGATGCATATTTTAACAACTCATGCTTTACCTTATTTAAAAGTAGCTGCCAAGACCTCACCTCCTTACCCACAGTTTTAAGACAAGTCTTTAACACTTCCAGAGGAGCTGTATTCAATCCTCTCTGCTCATTTCCATTATGTTTACTAAGCAGTTAGTATTATTAGGTTGCTGCTATTTCTCATACTACAATATGTGCTATGCAAGTTCTCAGATCTTCAGCGTTCTCTACAGAAATATCTAATCGATTTCAGCTTCAGGAATTTGTGTTTAAACTGGTATTTAAGAGGGTTTATTAGCATAAACATGATCATAGCTCTAAACTGGTGAAATATGTTCAGGCATTACAGAAAGCTTGGAACTTGCCAGAAGACCTTTTCAAACTTACCTGCCATTTCTAATAGGAAATATGCATTAAACATCAACCTATGGTTGAAAAGGAGGAGATATAAAAAGCTGACACTTTTACCAGCTGAGTTAACTCTGCTGTGTTCTCTGTGATGGCAATGATGCTGTTTTCAATTATACACTTTATTGCATGTTCCCGAGGGTTGTCACTAATCCACTCTGTCCTTGGAGATTTTCTGGGCTTGGGCTGCGCTGCAAGTTTGGATGAACAAAGCTAGCTCGCTCTTTATACCCATCTATTCCTCTTTACAGTTATTCCCACTCAGGGGTCTTTTCATGCCCTCTTTCCGTTACCTTTAACATTTTCAGCCTTTGAAGGAAAGAGCGAGGAAAGCCCTTTTCTTTCAGCAGCCATACTCCATTGCGTGATTGCAAACTTCAAGCTGCTGGAGAGACCCTCACCTGCAGAGAAGGTCACTGCAAGGTTTGGGCTAGATGATACTTGCCGCCCGTGGGGAGGTGGAGGATCAACCTGGCAAAGCGCTAGTGCAAAGACTGCCTTGTGCCAGCTTCTTGGGTTGAGAAAAGCTCATTCTGCAGCCCCTTCCCTGGAGAGGTGGCACAGGAGAAAGTGCATGCACGATCACTGCCCAACCGCCCCAAAAGTGCCGGTCTGAGCAAGCACCAGGGAGGCGGCTGGCTGCAAAGGAGGTGAGGATGGGCACTACTAAGACATGACTTCAGATGTGTCTGAAGCCTGTTCTCAAGGCTCGGAGACAACCCCAGCTGCATCCAGGCTCGAAGAGTGTTGCAGGGAGATGCCAGCTCTGCCCCAGGACAGAGGGGACCGCATACGTCAGGGCCCTCTGGGGCTGTGCAGGGACTGTCACCTGGTGATGCTGCAGCATCAGCCCTCTCCCACCAGTCTTCTGCAAACAAATGGAAGGAGTCTGATCTGCTGCTTTGGAGGTGTCTGCCAACTCTAAGCATTCAGTAGGTCACTGTCTAACCATGCCTGCTTGTGTTGCCCCTTCTGGTGCTTGGACTCATCCTGAGCATCCCCCCTTACAAAGTGCCTTGTGCTCCCAGTGTCTAAGATGATCTGCCCAGCTGCCCTGGGGCCTGGACGCTTAACAACATTAAGGGACAGTAATTTCCTGGTGAGACAGCCAACAATCTCCCTCATTTCAAATTTTCTGTTTAATTTAATTTTCTGTTTAAATTAATGTTGTTTTCTCTGTGCCTGTCTCAAAGCGATCTCTCTCCCATAGAGGCTCTCTGGGATTTCTGCTGCGAGCTGGCTGAAGGCAGCTCTGCAGCTTTTGGTGTCCTCAGACACCAGGTCTCTGGGTGATGCTGCCAGCAGGAGGGTGCAGAGGTGGTGGGCACCACCCTCCTTCCTCCTCCTTGTCGCTGGACCTGGAGAGTCAGGGCATCAGGCACTCAGCTCTCACTGTGCAAGGGGAAGGAGGTTTCCTCATGGACCTCAGACACACTTAACTCCTGCTGAGCACCAGAGCGGTGCACACCCCGTCCCAGCATGTCCATGTCATGCTCTGAGAGGATGGCAACTCTGCTTTGCCTTTATGGTTCTGTAAACCCGGTTTTTGTCTAGGAGCAGAAAAGCCCCAGCCCCCACACACAGCAGGGGTTTGGTTCCCTTCCTGCAGGCATGAGCAGGTTTCTTGTCCTGAAATAACAGCTGTCCTACAGAGAGCCCCCTTGGGTACATTTCCCAAAGGTTCCCAGGTGCCACCCAGAAAGGTGGTGGGACAGACGGTTCCTGACACATTTTGGTATAAACTGGTCTGTGGGTATAAACTGGCTTAGTGGTGGACTTGGCAGTCCTGGATTAATGGTTAGATTTGATGATCGTAAAGGTGTTTTCCAACCTAAATGATTCTGTGATTCTATGAATGCCTCAAGGCACATGGCTGTACCCTGGTTCTCCTTCATTAAACAAACCACTGCCACTTTTTACCGAGCAGAGAGGAGAGCCTGGCTTCACACATCTTGCTTTCACTCCCTGACAATCTCTCTGTCAAGGAAAATCTCAGTGCCAGCCCATCTTTGTAAATACACTTTGAGATGTTTGGCTACAATAAAAGCAGTTCCATGCAGGCACCAGGCGTTTTCATTAAGCCCGATGGGGTGCTGCAATTTTCATTAGGTAGAAACCACTCAAACAACGCTTCAAGGATGAGAATGCAGTGCTAATAGGGCTTTCAAAGAGGGATAATTTACTGATATCACTGGAAGTCTCAGAGGTCAGCCTTCCAATGCACTCAATACTCCATGGCACAACTAAAAATACTGGGTGTCCTGTAGGTATTTTACCTTTTAAGTTACTGGCAGAGCAGAGTGAGGAAAAACTGAATACACAGAATAGTGGAAGGGTTATGCAGTGCCATGGCATTTGCTTTAGCTCTGTGAGCAAAGAAATAAACTTTCCAGCAGATACTTTTCAGCATTTATTTGTGTTTAGGACTAACAGGTTTATATGGAATGAGTCATAGTGCCATATTCCGTTTTTAAGCACAGTGACGCATCCAGCATAAGCCTTTCTGAAGGTATAGCACAGGACCTGCCTGACGCAACCAGGCTGTAGACTAGCAGGGTGGTCACCTATGGCTTGCACAGCCTGCCTCCTCCCTCTAAGCATGGAGCAGCCTTGGGGAGGTGGGGGGGGTGTCTGCCGAGGGCTGGGGTACACCCTGTGCCCATGCAAGGGGCAGCGCCAGCCTCCACAGACACGAGTGGGAATCCTGCAGTGACGGATATCTGCAAAGCATCAGCTTCCCGTCTTTTGAGAAAATCTTTCAATTCCTGACAAACGCCAAAGAGGGAAACAGTCAGTTTTGGAAACGTGCACGGGCCAAGTTCCCAGAGGCCTGGGCAAGGCGCCCTCACATATGTCCCCTTCTGATCTGTCCACTTGTTCCATCTCTTGTTAAACTTAATGAGACAAAGACGAGCTAAATCTTCTTGGGATTTTTTCAACCACTTAATCAAAACTGAAACCTGAAGTAAGAAGCTTTTCTAACAAAAATAATGAAAAGATGTGTTTGCAGATGCTGCAATATTGTGTTTGAACAAAGTGCAACCTTGATTTTCATTTTGAAACAACTTTCATTCCTCAAGTCCATGTAATTTTTCACCTCAGCCTTCTCCATGCAAAGACCTTTTCAAAAATTTTTCTTTAGTGAAGAAAATTAACTCAGTTGCCCTGAGCTGACTTCTTTCAGTTTGATAAGCCAAAAATGTTTTCATTTGGATGAAAACTTGGAAAATGTCATGAGATGGAGAAAACTTCCTGGCTCTCCCAAATGGGAATGACTTTGTCCATTGATTTCCTTCCCCGTAAACATGGGGTGAGTCATATTGAGGTCCACCTCCCACAGTGGCTGGTGGCAAAGGACCCGAAGGAGATTAAAAAAATTAAAATAGATAGGAATTGGTCAAGTAAAAGGTAAAAAAATGCCAAATGCTTCTGCATTTGCAGCAAACACTGGCTGCTCCCGTGTCGTGCCTACCTCCCTGGGAAGTGTTTAAAGATGCAGTAAGGATTTTTTGTTAGTCAGGAGTCATTACAGAGTTTCTGCTGAGCAAATGCCAGAAGATGATCTGGCCTTCCCATTGCAGATGGTTCAGGTAGATGCCCCCAGAAGCCCTATGTACTCCTTGGTGTGGAGAGAAGCTACGCAGTGCCATGCAGGGCCCTTCACATCGGCACTTTCTCCTCCAAACGCAAGCAGCAATGAATCATGAAGCCTATTATTTCTTATCTAAGTTCACCTCCAGGGAATTCAAATGAAATACGGTCGCGGAGGAAAGGCGGCTCGCTGCTGTGGGAGTATGTCAATACCTTAACTTCAATTTAGAAAGATGAGCTCCCCCAGTTTTAAATCTTTCCTAAGATCAGCCCATGCCCTGAGGCAGGGTATGCAGAAAACACACAAACCTACGATTTCTTTCTTTGAGGCATAAAAAATCCTCTTCTGGGCTAACAGATGACCTGTTGCTTCAATCCGGAGAGCCCAGTCAAGCAACATCAGGGGAGCTCTTCTTCTCACTTCTATCCCACTCAGGTACCCCTCCGTGAGGGTCAGGTCCCATGGCTGTTTAAAATGTGCCAATACAATGTCTATTCATATCGATCATTAATTATATAGAGCATTCCATTCAGCTTGACATTCAATCCCTTCTCTAGACTAAAATTTACGGTAGCATATAAAATGCTTTGCCATTGTTCAAACACTGAACAGCAAAGGGATTTTGGGCTGCTCAGGGAATTGCTCAGAAATAACTGCAGTGATGGCACAGCAGCAAAATATAGCAGTTGCTTTCCTCTGGATGTATGTTTTCTAACTTCTGTCAAAAAGAACACAGAGGCAGGCAAGACTGGGTGTGCAGCTCAGAGGTGGCCAGGGAAGGTTTATATGCAATGGATTTAAGCACATCCCATAAACAAGGTATGTGGTTTAGTCTAGGACTTAGTGAGGAACCTTGGAAAGAAACTTTTTCCAAGCCAAAGGAAAACAATTTTTTTACCTGTTCAGGACTTAGCCAAATTCTCAGGTATTTTGGAGTCAGTGGGAGTTTGGAAATGCTCTCCTGGGCTTTCAGCTCATTCTTGCCTGCTTCGTTATGTCAAATTAGCCAAAAGACCCTCTGATGAATTGAAATGCAGGGAATGGCCTTGGTGCCAATAGACTGAGCAGACGCTTTATGCTTACTATAGCTGCTTATACATGAAAGTTTCCCTTGGGTAAATGCTGGACAGCCATTACCCCCTTGTCCTTTAATGACCTCATTTCTTCTAACAGAATTTGGTATTAGACCTTAAAAAAAAAAAATCAGGCAGAAAACAGGCTTAAGAATCTACCAATTATTGTTGCATCATCTCCATTTTTAACAGAATTGCCTCAAAATACTGCAGTGAGCACCTGCCTCTCACAAGCGCTGTGAGGAGTACCTAAAGTTGGAGCAACGCCTTGAAGACGAATCGTATGTAGGAAGGCTAACTATCATTACTGCGTTACTAATAAGGTTATTTTAAACTCAAAGTAGGTCACTGAAGGAGTTTCATGAAAAGCCCCTGCAAAACACAATATTTAAAACAATGTAAGCTGAGAACAAAGGACTAACAGTCTCAGATGAAAGAATTAGACCAAGAATTAGGCAGTGTCTTTTAATGGGCACCATGCAGCAGCTACTGCAACCCGGGTGCAACTAGTGGCTGTGCCAGAGCCAGCCTGCGCGGTGAGCCTGGTCCTGCACCCACCAGAGCCCTGCCCTCTCCTATCTCCCCTCCCAGTCCAAATCAAGCCTCCAAACCAGTGTATCTGAGCACATCCCAAAGGCCGTGATGGATTTCATTGGCGTTGTGGCTCAGTGCCCTTCTGGGGAAGAGGTGAAAGCTGTGAAGCCCATGCTGATGCACTGCGTGGGTTTTTTGGCTGATTTCTGGATCTATAGAAAATGGAGTGGGGCAAGGTTTTTAGTTGCATTTTATGTAGTTTTATGTAGGATTGAGTCCTTAGTTGTCATGCTATCACAGAGAGGGGCTTGGCAGTGCCACCAGAGCCAGACGGAGCCTGGATTTTTCCTCCCTTCCATGTGCAAGGTGGGTTGGGCAACTACTCAGATGCTTCCCAATGATTGCCATTGTGGGTCCCTGGAGAGAGGAGTGGAGGTGTCCCAGGCCTAACAACCCCACGGGTTTGCAAGCACCAGCTCCTGGCCCCGGAGCTGCGCAGCCCGGGCAACTCACCTGACCCATATATCATTACTTTTTCACATTAAGGAATTAGAGCCCAGACAAATGGAGATGAAGGCTAAGCCAGCTTGTTTTTGTCTCAGATCCAGTGTATTAAATGCACTAGGAACACAGTTAAGCCATATGGGGCGTTCTCTTTTTGTCTATGCGTCCCCACTGCAATGCTATGGGAGCTGCATCCCAGCACCGGACTCCCTGCTTTTGCAGCTGATTTTGGATTTAAGTTTTATTTTAGTTCTTGGGAGCTTTTTTCCCCTTTCTTTTTTGGGGAGACATGGTCAGCAGTGGTGGGAGAGCGACAGTGAGGAACAGCCCCCTGATGTGAGCCCAGCATCACCATGGTCATGAGGCATGACAAAAACAGCCCATAGCCTAAAACCTCATTAATGACTAAATAAGCTGGAAGTGTGCATGTGGGGCAAAAAAACAACCAAAGAAAAACACTCTGCTATACTTTACTAGCTAAGTTCACACTGCAGTTGCAGCTATGCTTATCCAGAAGCTTATACTGGATTTTACATGAGCTTGCACGGTATGTACTAATTAATACAGAAGTTATTTAGCATGTCAGCAAGCCACAATTAGCTTTACTGATGAAGCCTTTCTTCCCACCCCACAGGCTGTGGACCCCCTGGGTGTCACAGAGTCCCAAAGTGTTTGTACACCCACAAACCCCATTTCGCCCTAAGCAAGCAGCTCATCCTGGAATGACTGCTGGAGCTATTAGCAAAGAGCGTGGATGAGGTACATTGCTGACGTAAGGATAATAAATGAGGCTTTCAGTAATCTGCATGGTGCAGCGAGCTGTTGCCTTTCCATAAAATGAGCCAGATGCTGATGGTATGATTTAAAATTGGGAAAAGTATGAGCATTCCAGCTCATCCTGGGTTTTCAGGGCACACTTGCAGGAGAAGGGACCTTTTCCCCAATTCTCCATGCATGAAGCTACATGACACCTCACAGGCCACCTGGGCTTAGCTTGTAACTAAACAGGACTAGACCAGGGCAACTGCAGGAGCCAGGCTGCTGCTGCATGAGCTGCTTGTGTAGCACAGAAATGTGGCTGCAACACGCAGACCTGGCTGGAGAGCGGCTGGTTGCAGTGTTTTTTGCAAATGTTTGCCAGGAGGGAAGCTGAGCTGCTCTCTGGGGCAATGCATAATTAAGTTCAGGTTAAGGATCACAAGGTCCTGCACAGTGCTCTGTCATCTGTTTTAATCAGACTGCAGGAGATAATAAACCCTTTTGTCTGGACTGCAACCTGAGGGGAGAGGGGACTCATATCTGACAAAAAGACAGAGTGCAGGCTAGAGGTAAGTGACTGATACACAGCAGCCCCCCTGTGCCATTGGAGCTGCTTGCTTTTTTCCTCAGAAAGGGTTATTGCTGCAACAGTTTTCTCCTGAAAAGCACAAAAATGGACACCCGGTCCTGGCTGCACCTGGAACACTTACAGAAAGGAGCACGCACCGGGGGTTTGTCTGTTCCTGGGATGCTGGCACTGGGAGAACATCGCAGCTAGAAGCAGTACACAGGCATGATGTTCAATAGCCACAGATGAAGTTACCCTCCACAGATGCAGCTGATTCCACTTGAACCCATTTATGTTTTGGGGGCCCATAGCTTTTCCCACGGTGAGTCCCCCAGTACATCGATGGCACTGCCAGAAGAAAGGCCCTACCTTGCTGTAGGCACCTTGCCCAGTGATTTCGATGGAGGTCTCTGCAAGCTCAGTTGAGCTGGGTAGTCAGTGGCCATTTCCTTATGAAACATCTGAAGTGAAACGCAAAGATGTTGCTACTAAGTAACATCTAAGTAACAGCAGACACCCAAGTGTCTGGATCAAATGTCTCTGTCCAAGCCAACAGTGAGAGTGCTGAGCACGGGCTGGCAAGCAGGATAGGTGCATTGGCCCAGCAGCACTGGACCTATCTGGTTAGGTGTGTGCACTGAAAAATGGGCAGGGGGGCTCAGGTGTAAGGTCATACTTGGCTAAGGCATGGGTGTAGGTGTATCTTCTCTGCAACCGGGAAAAACCTCGATTTCTGGAATTTAGAAGGCTTCCCTACCTGATTCACTTCGGTCTTACAATACTTGTCCATGGCTGTACCTGCCTATAAATAAATGAGGCTGAAATATTATAATGCACCTGTGTCAGCTGATCTCTTTGCTGGCAGTGAGATACTCCTTTGCTGCAGCCCAGCTTTTCCTGGCCAGTGCAACAACTACAGTATTTTTTAAGTTCAGTTGAGGAATCTTTCTGGGGCTCCTTGGTACCCACTCTTATTTTTATTCTCTTCAGTTCCCTGTCCCCCAATTTATGCCTTAAATGAAAGCCTCAAAACTCTCACCCTTTTCTGAGTAATTTACAGCTACCCAGTCAACTAGGACCTCAGTTTCTTTTTTTTTTCTGTAAATAATTATTTAAACCATTTTTACTCCTATATCCATGTACTGTCTGCAAACCGAAATACTGTGACAGGTTGGGAGCTCTTTGTTTTATGATCAGCATTAAGGACTAAAGGTTGGACCAGATGATTTTTTGAGGTGCCCTCCAACTTGGGCTGTTCTACGGTTCTATGAAAAGAATTTACAAAAACCTGAAACACCAGAAACGCGGAGGATATATTCCTAGTTCATCCATTCCTATTAGCCTGAAAGGTATGTGCAACATAAGTTTGGTTTTATACAATATAATTTTAAACCTGATTGTCATTTTAAGATGCGGTAATTAAGAACAAAATCACCTCTGACTGGTGTGGCAGTAGCCTGTACTAAGTACCGTGAGGATGAAGAGAACATTAGGGAATGCCACAACAAATTGGCCCTAAATTACATGAAGCTGCTAAAAATGTAAAGCTTTAATTATTAGCTCATAACACCAAGTGAGAGAAGAAAATGCTGCCATAGTGACAAGGTGCAACACCAGCACAGCTGCACTTCGCAATCACATTTGTTAATTATGGTGGCACGTGCTGATGAGGAGTAATGGAGACCGCCAGGCTGCCGCAGGGCAGAGGGGAGGGCGGGCAGGGAGGGGGTGACCTTCCCTCCCGGGCTGGTGTGCAGGCAGAACGGGGGGTGCAGCCCCCCCACTCCCTGGGCTGCTCTGCCCCCACCCACCCGGTGTCGGGGTGACAAAGGTGTGCACGCAATGTATGGCTGGGAACTCATTTTTGTCCAGTCTTCAACCAGCCTTTTCCATGTGCACACTGGCATGTGCGGGTGACCAGAGGGGACCAAGGTGCCTGGGGTGCCCCTGCTCCTCACCCATGGGGTGGGGAGGACCCCCACACCCCGGGGACTTTATAGGGAGGCCTTCTGCAAGTACTTGTGATGGATATTGGGCAGGATGCTGGCTAATATGTACCTGCAGTCTCTCAGATTTGCATTTCGCACTCCTCCGTACACTCAGATGGACGTTTTCCTAATTAGCTTAACTTCTGCTAAAGCTGACAGATCCGAGACAGCAGGAAATATTATCCTGAATGTCAGGGACTTAAAATATAACCTTTTGGAGCACAGTCAGACTCTGACCACAGCTGAGGCCTCTAAACGATACTTTAAAGGAGATAAATAATATAATAATAGATAATAACAAATGTCAAGTTTGTCATAACTTGAAAATGCAATTTACCTTCTCAGCCAGAGGGAATATAAGCTTGTATGTTGTTCTTTGCCATTAATGTTCTGCCAGTTAATGTACTAGGTTTCTATAATTATCACCCCTTCTTTCATTATATTGGTGGTTGATTGAATGTTTGGAGATACACGCTTGCACCTCAGCCCACAGCTTGGCCCTTGATTTATCAAATCTCAGCAGCCAAGGCTCTGCCTATTTAATAAAGATGGAACGACTCGAGGGAGCTCTGGAGATTGTTGCTGTTTGCAACAGAAAAAATAAATTGCTACAGCTTTGATCTGAGCGGTTACCCCTATCCACAGCACACTCGTTAATTATACCTAATGATGGGATGCCGCAGACAGATTTTAAGAAACTTCTTAATAAAGTTTGGGAGACAAGTGCTTGTAATTGTGTTAACTATGCATAGGGCTGAACAAGTCTGGGAAATATTTCGCGTGCTCCTCAGGGCTGTCAAAATATCCGCAAGGTCTTGACTGAGGCACGTGCCGGGATGGGGAGGGGGAAGGGGTGCACTGCCTGCCCACACAGCTCAGCCCCCTGGCTTCTCCAGTAAGCATCTGCTGGTCCCTAATGGGGCAGGAGCCTCCTCCCTGATGGACTTGTTATCAAATGCGCACATGCAGGACAGAGCAATTTGATCTGAGGAAAAAAAGGCAGAAAGATCCTTTATCTAAAGTCTTTAATGTCCCCCCTTTTTTGCAATATGTTTTGTGCATAGATTATAGAAATGAAAATCTGAAGGCAAGTAATTTACAGAAGTATAGCATTTAAATGCAAATATTTAAAAAAAATACGAGGGGGTTTTGTGCATTGCATATTTTCCCATGCTTTCTTGATGTTTTTTCTCATGTACGTGTCTTTTGGAATGGAAATAATGGCCCTTTCCAAAATAGATGGTCCCTCCTCCTCAAATATATTTTAAAACTAAAGATCACTTTTTAAAAAACTGTAATTTTTGAAGCATGTTATTATTTTCAGCCATGTTAACATCTTCTGCAATGGTGTTTTTTTTCTTTCTCCTTAAAACGCCCTGCCCTGAAGTCCTTTTATATTTCCTAGACCAAGAAAATGATGTGAAGGATGTTTAAGTATGGTGCACTCGATTCTCCTTCGGGTAGAGCAGCAAATCCACCCGTGTGTAAACCAGCTCCTGCTGAGCCGAGGCCAGTGCTGGCAGCTGCAATGAGGACAGCAGTGACAGAGATGGCAGGAAGATGGACTTTATCCACAGAGCATCGTGTGCACTTGTATCCTTATCTTCAGCATTGCCAAGAAATACCGTCAGAACGAGGACCCCAATTAACGTAAGAGCTCATAAGGTAATTAAATGTACAGATAAAACCAGTGAACAAATTGATCCAAAGCAAAAAGATGGAGAGGGGGGATGTCAACTGTCAATTAGGAAAATACCCTGTTATCTACAGGCTTGTAGCGGTGCAACCACGGCTGGTTTTGAAGCCCAGCAGAGAAAGGAAACCGCTAGAGCAACATTAAGGTGGTTCAGGTGTTAGCTGCAGCGTGAACAGCTGACTGGTGAGCAGTAGAACTTAAATTATGAGATCAGATACTTCAACTATGAAATCCTGTAATCCATAAGGTAAAATGTAAAGCTACTTCTGAAAGCTAGAGACTTGATTCAGAATAAGAAGTTCCTAATAAAAAGTCCTAATAGGTGGGTCGCATCTTTGGAGAGCAGGGCTCTGCTTCACAATTTTTACAAGCAATTTGAAAAATGGCAACAGGAGCTGCTCTGGCAGAAGAAATACATCTACTGATAAAAGCGTTTGCAAACTGTACATCTAAACAGAAATTAAGGCCAACAATTTTACGAAGCTGAGTGAGAAAACAAAGAGGTTTTCATTTGAATCCAGCGTGCTGCCAAAGCATCTCTTGTTCACAAGTGCTATCTAAAAGATTAAAGAGAATGAAGTTTGCATGTTATAAGGCACAGCTAACCTCACATTTCTCCTGAAATTCAGATGATGTAAGATTCCCCATCTGCTCAGATTTGCCCTGCTGTGAGACTCACTGTATTGCCTTGAATAGACAGAGAGGCACGTGGTCCATCAGATGGGCATCTCGTCTGGGAGACAGGCTGCCTGCTAAGCTCAGGGCAAGGACATAGAGCAGTGTCCCACAGCCTGGCCCTCGTGCCACGCTACCCACCCTCACACCCCCTCCTCCCTTGCTTTTCTCTTTCAGGTAAATAAAGAAAATATTAATCAGATCAGAGAGAATCTGAATCACATGCAAAATATGGTTCTGGAACAAAAATCCCTGGTTTTCAGTAATTATCATACTTAACGCCCCATCCAAAGATTATTGCCAGTAAGGGCAGTGCTTGCCTGGACTTCAGCAGCCTGCAGCCTGGGTGTTTGCTGCTGGAAGTGCTGCGTCTCCCTGGTTGTCTCATGTCTCTGAGATAATACCCAGCGCAGCCAGTTGGTCTGAACAAGCAGCTTCCACAGGGAGCCGGGGATGATGGCTGGGAGCCATCTGGGTGCGTGGATATTAATAATGCCTCTAATGTCGCAGGGTGATTAAGGCAGAGATGATAAGCAGCCAGAATCGCTGCTTTTGGGGATGTGGTGGCTGCCGACGTGAAGATGCAGAGTATGCAAACCTGAGAGCATCACCAGAGCTGTGGCCGTATGCCAGTCTCCCTCAGGGACCCAGATTCCGCCTCCCAGGAAGAAGCAAACTTGGACAGAACTGGGTGGTGAAAATCAGCCTCTGGAAGACATTTTGTCTTCTCCTGCAGATTACGAGGCATCTGCTGTATTCTGCATTTCTGAAATGCTGCTGACAGTGGCTATCTCCGCTTGTAAGTGAGGGTGAGCCATCCATTAACATGAGCCTTAGCCAGGACTGAACTTGCTCCCAGTCTCTCAGGCTTTCACATGAAATCGGCTCATGTTCACTGTTTTCACCTGCAGACTTGTGAAGGGATTGCATGATCCTTGGCTCTTTCACAGGTTGTGGGAAAATGGAGCACAGAGCAAGTCCAAGGAGAGGCCTGCACATTTGAAACACTTAGTGTAACTGTAGAATTCTTAAAATGCCATGAATCTAAAAATGATTTTTTTAAACCAATTCAACAGCTCTGTCCATTCATAAAATAGCAGCTGTCCCTCCATTGTAATTTCTAGGAATATGGAGTGTGAAAAAAATCACTTTGAGGAAAAAAAAGCAGAAAGATGCAAGAAAAAAAACACCAAAATAAATTCAAGTGCTTTTTATAATACACTACAGCTCAGTTCATCGCGAGCATCTGATGCTGGCTGCCCACAAAGCTGACAGGCAGTCACCAGCACCATGGCCTGTGTGTGCCTATGTACCCTCCGGGCGGTGCAGAAGGTGACCGTGCTGCACATTTCTGTGCACGGTGCTTCTTGTGGGCATCCTCACGAGCACAGTGCTCCAGAAAACCACAGCATCATCATGTGTCTCCCTGGTTCCCAGACCTCAGAAGCAGCTCATGCAAGGAAACAACCCCCGCCAGGCCCAATTCTGCCTCCTGATGGGTGGGAGCTGGAGGGAGCCTCAGCTCCCCGAGCAGGCAGGGGAACAAGCACTTAGAGTCTGGGCCATGTCTGAGCTGACATCCGTAGTGGATCATACATAAGTCATCCCCACGGAGTCTGCATCTCTCCACTGACTTTTGACCCCAGGGAGACCCCAGGCATGGCTCCTGCCACCTAATGTTGCTGAGGCAAACTTCTTCCACCCTGGGAAGGTGAGAAGGTTTCAACTTTATATGGGAAAATGTTGCCTGGAATCAAAGAAGAGACTCATGACCTCAGCTAATCATCCATGGCTGCAGGGGTGTGCCCAGCACTTCAGGGATGCCAGGGCTCCGCTCCCCACCACCATGGCCATTCCCACTCAGCTCAGCACCCAGTACCTACAGTGCCAAGGCAACTAAAGCCCAGTCACCAGCATCCTTTTACAGGAAGCCTTTGCTCACCCAGAGCATCTTCTGCCTGCTCTTGCTGTGCTCCCAGTTCTGCCAGTGTTTTCAGTCTCCCGGATTTCAGCAGCATCTGACACCTCCCAGCAGCAGCAGCAGCACGGCTGGTGGCTGCCTCTTGCAGCTCCTACCAGCCAGACCTGTCTGCTTGGCCGAGGGCAGCACGTCGCAGGCACCGAGCCTGCATCTAACCAGCTGCATGCAAACGCAGGAGAGCTGCAATTAATTACAACTTTTTGTTATTTTTTTCCCCTCTTCTGCTCCATCTATGAGAAATGCCAGCTGTTCCTACCCTGATGCCCTATTAATTTTGCAGAGCTGGGCTGCCTCCTCCCGAAGACACCGCAGGAGCAAGGGCGGGGGGGGGGGGGGAGCAGGAGCCAGTCACAGGGCTGTGTGTGTGCCTGAGTGTGTGCAGGGACAGGGGAGGGCACAGCCTGAACCCTGCCTAATGCCAGACTGCTCCTGGCTTCATTCACATCTCTTTGTAACTGCTTTCTGGTTAAACCCACAGTTTTCATGGGCTACATCCCCCTTAACACATCCTGGGCTCCAAGAGGCTTCCCACATGGCTTAATCATTGCTACAGAAAGAGCTCTTCACCTATTGTCATATTTGATCTGTCATATTTGATCCCGAGAACATGTAAGAGTGGGAACCTTCTAAGATGTTTGTTAAGTGTAAAATACTTAGATGACTTAATGACTTACCTTTTCTTCTTTGCTGCTCAGATATGATCCAAGCTGTAGCCATTGTATCAGCCTGCCAAAGATTCAGCCAAGCCTGTGCCATTTCACACATGAAGCTGTCACGTCCACGTCACGTCAAATGCAACCATTCAGTTAAAGGGGAACATTTCTCCCAGACGCTGATGACAGGCGCCAAAGTCCCCTCAGGTCTGAGAATCGGTGCTGCGTGTTCCTGCATTACATAAACCCCTGCCCTGATCTGCACCCTTGGTCTTCAGCCTGTGGAAGCACCGAGTACCTGAGCATCACCCGGGCTGGGGAAACATCTCCATCTTCTCACATGGCACAGTGGTGCCAGCAGCAACGGGCAAACCACTTATATCTTCCATCTTTTATTATCATATATTTCCTTTTTTTTCTTTCTCCTTTCCAAGAGACTCTCACTACCTCAGACATCCTTGTCATTTTTCAGTAAATTTTTAATAAAGCTTCCCAATTTTCCCTTCAGTTTTCTTTCACATGTCACTGCTCATACGGCTGGGGCTCATTGTAACGCCATGTGTGTCTATCCATTTGTCTTCCCAAATCCCTGCAGGGTTTAGGGGTGGTATTTCAGTATTTCTGAGTTGTCTTCTCTTTGTACTGTAACGTTTCATAAGAAAACTTGCAGTTGTTGAGCTCTGTCAAGGGAGAGAGACAGCAACAAGTTAAACAGCTTCATGTACTTGGGAGAGCGACAACAGCATACGAAGAAACAAGCGTTCAGAGAGCCTTGGAATATGAAAAGCCAAAGAGGTCAAAAGTGAAGTCCCTCGTCCCCTTGCCATGTGGGCTTTTGTAACATCACATATTGCTCTGCAGTGCTGCAGAGCCCAAACATGCCTGAAAGTGGGATACTGGGTAACAGCTATTTCCCTGTGAAACGCCACACTGATGCTTGTTGAACACCTGTAGACATCAATAAATACATTTTTTAAAGAAAATGAAAATTCCACAGATAAGTTGTGCTCTGAGAGGAGTGAATCGGTTTCCTGGGTAGACAAAGTCCAAAGCATTTCGTTTTGGCTGGAAGTTTGTAAGCACTGTCTGAGCAGAGGACCCCTTCCAAATGAAGGCATCTTCATGATCAGGCCTCAGCAGTTCTTTTCCCTCTCCTCCCTAGCTGCTCTCCTGCACTTTTTCAAATAAATTATGCAAGGATTTCTCTCTGATGGCCCCTCACTAATACATCATGGCTTGGGTTAGTCTCTTTGCCAATATTGACGGCAGCAGCAGTTGCTGTCGGGCTGAGCAAGGTAGTCAAGTGATACCTCTTGCATAATGTTGATCTAATGAAGGCTTACTTATTAGATGGAGGGAAGAGAGAGGAAAAAAGCCAGAAAAGTCTTCTAAGCAAAAAGGGTTTTAATTAGCTCTCCAAGCCTCTAAGCCAAAGAAGAGCTTTCAAATCAAATGCTGCATGCTTCTACTTTGAATTATGCCAGACCCTGTTTCAGCCCTGTAGCAGCAGAGGGCATAACTGAACCAAATCAGAATTTCCTCATGCTTTCTATTGCATTTTCTTTCTGGTAAGCACATTAAAAAAAAAAAATTAGTTTGCAGATATAAGACAGTGAGACCCTCTCACCTCCCAACTTTAGACTGTCTACTTCCCGCTAACAAATCAGTGTGTTTAAAATCAATGTAGTCTCCTTATGGTCAATGAATTTCCCCATTGTTTCAAATTTTGCTCCACTTCAGAGAAAGAAATCATGTAAACCCTTCAGAAGTCCCCTGTTCTCATTTCTCTGTAACAGCTACAGGGAGTTCTTTTTAAAGGGATTTTAGCCTGTGTTTTGTGTGAAACAGGCACAAGAAGCTGTTTGGTAGCAACACTTTCCATGAAGGCAGCGATCATCTCCTACAAGCAGAGAAGCGAAGAACTGGCTTTTGCAGATACGCGGCAGTGCTGTGAAGCAGAGCCATTGCTGCATCCCTGTCTGGGGCAGTGCTCCTGGCTACAGGCACAGGAACATGCACTCCCCCAACCAGGCCACATTAAACACATTGTCTTGAAACCAAGCCGCCTTCCCTGAAGTAAGGCATGAACCTGCCCTGGAGAAGAGACTTTTCTAGGAAATTCTGGCAAGCTTCCATGCAAAAAGGTTGAGTTGGTTTTTTTTTTTCCCTCTCTGAGCACAGGTAGGATCTCACTGCACTATACTTTCAAACAGAGAGAGCAAAAAGGGACCTACTCCAAAGACCTGACAAGTGTCAAGAGGTGGTTCCTGGCAGATGAGGGAGCAGGGGGAAATCCAGATCAAAAAGGAGTGGGAAAATAGGTCAAGCTGCTGCTATTTTTGCAAGCATACTATTGATTAACAAACAGGCTCAAGCAGTGCTTAAACCAGGTATGTGCTCATGTTCCCTTGATGTAGAGGAGTTATGAAGGACTGTATGGAGAGTTTATTTGTGAAAAGGTTGTAATTATTGTTAAAAACATCAGGTATGAAGTATAAAAAAAAGGGGAGGGGGGAAGTGTAGAGGAATGAAGCTGGGCTAATTAGCATAATATACAACTGTGAGTTAGCTTCAGGGGTGTTGGGTGGGCTGATGTAGGTAAGGTGCAGCTGTGGCTGGTTAAGTTAAGTGGCTGAGAGCCAATGAAGAAGCAGAGAGAAGGGAGAGAACACATGCCCTGGATGAGGCAAGACAAGGACAAGGCAGCAACAGAAATCCCAGTCATGCCCCCCTCCACATACCTCCCAGCCAGCTATGGGCTGATGCCCAGCCCACAGAGGTGCCTGATGCCCAGGGCTGGGGCTGCCCCCCTGTTGCAGCACAATCAAACTAACAGGCTGCAACAAGGCTTTACCCTCGGTCAGATTCTACTGTCTGTGCAGTAGCTCCTTCCTCCAGAGGCCAGGCCACACTGCCCCTCCTCCATCCAGCCCCCCTCCCACCGCTCTCAGGGCTATTTAACCACTTAGCAGGAACGAGCTACACCTGCACATCATCCACGTCAATCAACCCACTGCCTCTGCGGCATGGCCACAGCTGCATGTTGTCAATGCTAACGAACCCACTGCCTTCACTCCTCTACACCTTGACTTTTTGGCGACACTTCATTAAAACAGTCAGGAAAAAAATGCGTTCCTGCATGAAACTCTCAAAGCCCTTGAAAGCATGGCCAAGCTGGAGCAAGTTTCCTGGGTCCTAGCTCCTAGACTGGGGGCAGGAAACCTTGTGCAAGCTCTCAGTGCATCAGGGCATGAACCTCTCATTTTGTTAAACCTAGCACAACATTACTACAAGTAGTTGAACAATGTGCAGATATTTGAAAGGTATTTGTATAGAATGTTCTAAAAATATTCAACAGTTATTTTATGCTCAACTGCTGTTGAAATCACTGGGGTATTACTGTAGGTAACTTGGTACTTTAAAAATATCCAACAGTTATATTATGGCAAACGTGCCTCAAAATATATGTTTCAATACTCAAATAATCAGCGTGGGCACATCAAAAGAAGAGCCCCATGTCAAGCTGACAATAAACCCTAACTGGCATCAGCCACGCAGGGACGCTCTGCGATGGTTGGCGCTATGCCCTGCCCATAGCTTGGCGCAGGCAAGCGTGGACTTTAGTGGCACTGGCCATAATTAATATCTCCTTGAGTGCCGTGCCAAGTCTTTTAAAGCCAAGTTGCACACCATGCCAGGCACTTGGGAATGCGCTCTCTTGCGCTGCCATTTTCTGCCCTTACAGGACACCCAACAAACTGATGTGTCCTTCTTGTCAGCAAGGAAGGTCTCCAGCTGTGTGTCGGCTTGCTGTGAGAAGCAGAACAGAGAGTACCCCAAGAGCTGTATTCTACCAAGGCACTTGGAGAAACACCTGAGACTGGTGCTCATGTCTTGCTTTCCAACCCTGTTGTTGAGTGCTTCTGTCTGAAATTTCTTGAGCTTCCTGAGCCATAGGATCCGATGGGCATTTTAGGAACAATTTGAAGGAGGAAAAGTGTTTGCAGGCAACTAAGGGAGCTCACCAGCACCGTCACAGGGGTGCAGGGAGGCTCACAAAGGCTTCTATGAAGCTGATACGGTTTTGGAGGTTTCTACATATATTTATTTAGGATAGGGATGATAATATAGCTTTTTTCATTAAACATTCTGGAAGCCCTATAAGTTCCCCTTGATGGGAGGTGCTATGAAGGTGGCTGAGATTTGTTCTCATTGAAGTCCCCCTGCTACACACACCCTCTCAGCCTGGGTGTGCTGCCTCCAAAGCATTGTAAGTCAGCTGGAGACCTGGGACCTGTTCAATGACCAGACACTCAGGGACCCTTCCCTGGAATAACGTGGTCAAGAACAGTTCCCTTTCACAGTATCTTAATTACCAGCTCAGCCTCAGAAATGGTACCAAGCAAATCACTGTGTATATAAAATATCTAGGAAAATCCTTTGTTTCTGAAGTAAGTCTTTCTTTCAGAGAGGGAGCCTTCTGCTAGGTCTCTCAAACCCAGAGAAAATCAAAATGACAGGATAAAATGAATATGTATGGCTGGGTGCTGCGTTGCACTGATAAGAGCCTCTCCAGTTCTGTTGGCAGCACCTTTGGTCCTCGCCTGTGGGTTCCCTGCATCTCTCCTGCTCCCTGAGGCAGCACCCAGCTGATGAGAGCCACCCACACAGTGGGGAGGAGGAGGGTGAGGAGGAAGGAGCAGAACCAGCAGCACCATCACACGGGCTTTGTGTTTGGAACCCCCCAGGCACTGCTCATGTATCTGGATGCAGACACGCAGCGGTGCTCACCCCTCTGCGGAGGCTTTCCACTCCCCATTTGGAGGGAGAGGAGGCACAGAGGGACTGGCAGAACAAAGCAGTGGTCTCAGCTGCAAATGCAACAGGCATCTGCAGGCCCTACAGCATCCCTGCCACCTGGGGATGGCATGAGGGGTCTGGAAGAGGCACTCGCTCTGCCCCTTCAGCTGCAGCAATCTCACTGTCCCAGAAAGTTAATCAACCAAATATTGTTCTTTTGTACTTAATGTACAACTGCTTATTTTTGCCAATTATCCTAATTTCCCCCTCCCCTCAGCCCCTCAGTGCTGGTAAACTGCCGGGAGCTTCTCTGATGGACATGCAGCCCCCTGGCCAGCAAAGCCTTCAGGTGTCAGCATCACTCAGAGGCATGCTCGGTGGGGCAAAGCAAAGTGATGTGCCATGCTGTGCCGTGCTGTGCCACACTGCCTGTCACCACCTACATCACCTGCTGAGGCAAGGAGCTCTGCCCTGAGCTGAGCAGGTCTCAAAGACACTGTGCCGCTGGTGGCTGGGGCTGCTGGGTGAGGTGCTTCCCTTAAGCACAGTACCCAGCCTTAGTTTTGCTTAGCTAAACGCTAAAGCAGCCTAGCTCTCACAGACCTCACTCATATACCCCCAACACCCTAATATTCCCACCCAGGACCTTCTTTCTTGGTGCCTGGTTAGGTCCGTGTTAGCATTAGAAGAAGCTCTCTGCTGCTACATCCTTGGATCCCGTTTCCCTGATCCATAGTTCACATCTCTGTGTGTGCTAGCAACAGATACATGGAGAGCAATCATTTCCAAATAATAAGCCCTCGACTTACAGCAGAAGTGCTCGTTAAGTGCATTTCCTGGTGCTTTGATTCTACTAAATTACATCCCATATTTATTCCCCAGTGGTCAGATCTTCTCTGTGGTGAAAATGCCTCCAGCTTTCTTTCCTTGCTAAGCTCCATTAGCACGCACTGTTTGCAAAGGCTGTTAATACATGAAATAGGCTCAAGCCTGGGCCACTCTTTGAGGAACAGCCCCTTACCACCTCTTTAGCCCGGTGTTCGGTGTTGTGTAAAAAAAGATGCTGGTTTCTCACCTTTATCCAACTTTTCAAAATCATTGCCTAGTTTTCATGTGAGTTCTTTCTTAACTATCATAACCAACAGTCCCCCCTGGGGACACCTTCAGCAAGCAATTTGCAGAAGCCCAAGCCTGTTAAACCTGCCACACTTCTCTTGATTTACAAATCAGCTATTGTATTTGACTGACAGATATTACAACCTCTTTAATGCCTCTTTTCTCCCCAGATCCTTGGAGGCTTCGGCACAATTCACTGTTGAGTAGTTCAAGGTAATAAACTTTGGTGGAAGCAATTAGAAATACTTGGCTGCACACCGCTGTGATCACGTAAGGGAGGAAACAGCCTATGTTTAGCCCATTCCTAGCAAGTCATGGTCCCTTGGCCCAGCGGTGTTGTTGCCACCTTGCCTCATTCCTCCCATGGGCTGGTAATGAGCTACATTCTCCATGTTCATCACACAAAGATGGTTCTGGTGTTATAAAAAGAGTTCTATGTTTAAGCTCATATTCAGAGTTGATGCAATTTAGCACCACTCCTTTGCCTGCCAGCATACAGCATGTTTGCACAATATAAGGGAGTTTCTTTACAGACAGCAAAGTATTAAGATAGCAACGTTGGCCCAGCTAGGTGGTGCGCTCCGAAAGGGATGCCAAGTAATAAGTGGGAAATTTGAAGCCCTCACCCTCAACCAGACCGTGGTAGGAACCCAGGAGCATGGAAATGCAAAAATAGCATGCAAAATCACTCCTTCTCCCAAAGCCTATACACCTCACCTGTGCACAGACACTGGTCTAATTTTTTTTTTTCCTTCAAGTCCTCAGATGGTTATTCTTCATTAACATATCATATGACTTCCATATACTTGCCAGTTCAACCAAGGACATTCTAGGTTAGAGCACATGCAACGAAATATTGGCTTTTCGCTATGTCTGAGCCTCAGGCTCGGCCACCAGCTCAGGCAGAGATACTTCCAAGGGCTGTTGTGTCTCTCCCGCAGCCTGTTCATCTCCCTCAGCAGAAAACAAAGGATGAAGAGAGCTCAGCCTGCTTCTGAACTGAGAAAATACACCCCCAACCCTCCTGGTACTTGCAAGTTGGTACCGGAATGAGAAGAAAGCCACCCAAAGGGGGCCATCTCAAATCTCAGCTCAAGGTGGGAAAACTCTGGCTCTGCTGGGAATAGCAAGGGCAGAAGTGGAGCCCCATTCCCTGAGTGCGTGGCTTTCCTGGGCCACCCAGCTACAGCTGTGCAAGGCCTGGGGCCGGATGCTCTCCTCATCCACCCTTGATGCTCACAGCTTTCTTTACGTTAGTTCTAGCAAGCATAAGGCCATAAAAATGGATGGCTTGTGGTGGGCTCAGCTGATACCCGGTGCCTCCACAGCTGTTTGACCCTGCAAGAAGGGAGCAGAGCACAACAGCCCCTGTCAGCAGCAGCCGCGGGGCATGTATGTACAAGCCATGCTGTCCTGATACCTTGCCCCTTGCCACGTGCCCCAGTCCCTCGCCACCTTAGCAGCTCTTCAAGAATCCCTCCTCTATTTCTCCACATCCCCTTTCCACTGGAGGACCCCAAACTGGATGTTTTATACCAGGTACTTTGAGAGGAGGGGGAAGGTAACTCCCCTTGGTCTGCTGGCCAGGTTTTTGCAGAAGCTTAGCAAGAAAAGCTGGGAAAACAAATTCCCCCGGCTTCTTCAGGGAAGTCAGCTCTGCACCTGCATTTGTGAGGCCATGTGACCTGTCCCAAGGAGCCATCCACAGCTGCGGGACCAGGACCGCTCTCCCTTTCCTGGGGCAAAGCTGAGGGTTTTCAGGAGCGATGATGTCACCGAAATCAGGAATCAAACCTCTTAACACCAATGCAGTATTAAGAAGCGGGCACTCCTTTATTGCAGCGCTGGGTGCTCGATGGCATCTCCACAAATCAAGCACCTGTGTAGATTTTACCGTTACATTTATACACAAAATAACACGGTCATACACTCCCAGTTACAATGATTGGTTAGTAATGTGCATATAATTGTAATATTTGCTGTGTCATCCTTTTCTGTTACTATGCTTGTGCAGGGGAAGCGTCCTCACCTGGGCAAGGGTCTTCTTGATCTGTGGGCATGATTTTTAGTTACTTAGGTAATGAAGTCATTTTAGTCATTTAGACAATGAAGGTAGTTCACTTCGGGACACTTTAAAAGGAAGTTTTGTTGCCAAGTTGGACAGCTAGATATTGGCCTTGCCAAGCTGTCCAATAACTCATCCTATACGCAACAGAACCTGGGTGCTCTGGTTATGGTCTGGAGAGTAAAGACTAAGGGTATTATGGTCTATAGCATAGGGTCTTCCACTAACAGTCTGGGATAACAAGCAGCACAGCGATTTATAAGTAATTGATCAATAAGTGCTAACATAGCTCCATCATGAAGGTTAACTCCTTAGAATCAAAATGTGCTTATAACTAACAGTTACATAATTACAACATATAGAAAGATGAGGGCAGGGGAGGCACCGCAAGCACAGCACGAACTGGGGTGGGGTGGGGTGGGGAGTGGGGGGGAATGGCAGCCCCGCAGCGGGGTGTGGGGTTCCGAGGAGGGCTGGGGGGGCACCCCGACCCCGGCACCCCGACATCCCGACCCAGCACCCTGGCACCCCGACCCCGGCACCCCGGCATCCCGACCCCGGCACCCCGGCACCCCGGCACCCCGACCCTGGCACCCCGACCCTGGCACCGCGGCACCCCGACCCCAGCACCCCGGCACCCCGACCCCGGCATCCCGGCATCCCGGCATCCCGACCCCGGCACCCCGGCACCCCGGCACCCCGACCCTGGCACCCCGACCCTGGCACCGCGGCACCCCGGCACCCCGACCCCGGCCCCCGCCCCGGGAAGCCGGGGAGCGGCTCCCGCAAAAGGAGACGTTCGGCCCCATCAAGTGGCAGCTCAGCGAATTGCGGGGAAACGCTACTAAAGCAGCTGAACCTGGGGATTAAATATTGACATCTGTCTTTTTCCTACCGCCCTGCCGCGACAGCAGTTCCCAATGTTACATTCTTTTGCAGATGAGGAGGGTGCTGGCCATAACGGTCACACTTGCTACAGGGGAAGCTTAGAAAGGGTCACTTTCTTTGCAACAGTAAATTCAGTTAATTTAAGTACTAATTTTTTTCTGAGTACCCCTATTTATAATCACTGTTCTTCACTGAAAGTGTTAAGTTGCTAAGGGTCTAGTATAATGCATGTGCAATTATTTAGTGCAATGCTTAGAAATGTCGCTGAGATTACAGTGTGCGCCTCACACGTAAGAGCATACAACTACCCTATGTGCTGTGTAAGTGGGTTACAAACGACACAGTTTTGGGGAAACACCGGTGATATGGCTGGTTTTAGCTCTAGCCAAAGCTGTAAACTGCCCCATTCCCTGACCCGCACCCCAGCACAACCCAGGCAAGGGCACAAGAGCAACCTTGCAAATACAGTTTCATGCTACTGGAAGCTTAGTACAAAATGAATTTGGGATTATGAAACGCATTAGCCATCGCATAAACTACAGGCTTAGAAACCTCAAGTGTGTATTTCAGCACTTGAACATCATCACAGCAGTAAAAGGATACAAAATGATGCTGTTATTGGCATCGAAGTGTACAAGGTTACAAATCTTAGGGCTTGTAATGAATCAACAAATAGTTGAGGTGCTTACTGTCCTGATTTCTGATGCTGCCTACACAGGTAGAGAAGAGTAGAGAACAGGCTTTGCTGTTAGCAAGACCCTGAACCCCAGCTCAGCTCCATTTCAAGTACGCTCAAGAAATCTTCATAGGACAGAACATAATTTGAAAGTCTACGAGACTCTTGCACAGGAGAAAAGTTTCCAGTGGCCCTTGCTGTGGCTCACAAGCCATGTTCCCTCCCTCACCTGCTGATCTGTCAGCAGTGAAAGGGCTCCTTGGCACTGCTAGAAGGGACCTGTCCAGCTGGGAAAGCAACTCCAGCTAGAGTTCTCCAGTTTAAACTCAACCAGCCTGAGACCATTTGTGATTAGCAACAGCATACTCAAAATCTTCCCATCAGTTAGTACTTTTCCCTAAAATACCTGTGAAGAGCTTTGAAAGCAATTCTGTGATCGAATCTGTTAATGATTTCTCTCCTCCTCACCTTCTGTTATGTTCATTTAAGGAAATACCAGTCTAAACCCCACTGCTGCCGTGCAAATGACCATAGACACCTAAAGAAAAGACCAGCTGATCTGCATCTACTTCAGTGAGAAGTATCCCACAAGAAAAAAACTTGCACCTCTGTTACTGAAAACCAAAAATCTCCCTTTTGTTGACTATTGATCATGGCACACTCGCTGCTTTTGGATTCAGAGCACAACTTTTCTGACGGATCACACACCTGGAAAGCCACCATGCCAGCCTCCCAGCTAGAAGGACTCTTCCCCTGGCCTTGGCTCCAGCAGCCTGTGCTGCCCAGCTCAGGGACTGAAGAGGCAGAGAGACCACGCCTGAAAGTGATACAGGCTCCAGCAACCCCCGCTGAAATTCAATATAATTCCAATGATCTGCTAAAAGGTCACTGAATAGTGAGTAATTCAGCACGCAGCCGATAGCAAGATGATAGCATTACTGGCACGCAGCCTACACGCAATCACAGATGACTCGCTAAGTGAGGCCATTTTCCCTGAAAGACAAAGCTTGGGCTAGAAACACAGCCCTCTCACTGGGAGCTGGGATTTTCAATTTAATTTCATGTTAGAGGATTTCTAACGCCTCCAAGGCACCCAGCTGGATCCTGGTAAGAGAAAATGAGTGGATGCATACTCCTAATCGCTGCGCCAGTAAGTTCCCATGCTGAAATAGCAGCCAGACAACAACAGCTTTGCTGGGGAGGGTGCTTGTCTGGAGGGAGGGAGCAGGACCCCTACTTGGGGGGGTGTTTGGGCACAGAGGGAAGGTGCTCAGAGGGTGCTATGGCGGGGTGCCTCCCTCCTGCGCTGCTGCAATGCCTGCCCACAGCCGGCAGCTCTGCCAACCGCCCGCCAGCTGCTCCTGCACCAAATCGTGGCTCTAGCAGGTGCCTGATGCTCATGGCATATCCAGCCAGGCAGGGGGTCTCCAGGTGACCCGAGCTGTCCCCCAGTGTCCTCGGTGCTGGGGAGCCTGGTGCTGGCACCGGCACTGCCTGAGCACCAGGTACTGCCTCTTGCAGTACCCGGGGTGATGCATCCTCCAACGCAGGGCAAAGCGGTCGCGCTCCAGCCCAGCCACAGCTGGCACGTGTGCAAGGCATTTGGGGGCAAATTCTCAGCCAGTGTCAAGGACCTTCATTCCTGAGGTCAGTTTTTGAACAAGGACCCAGTTCTGTCTGAGAAAACAGCTGAGTTTTGTGTTGAGGAGGGAGAAAATATGCAACTGCCGCTTTGTTCTAACAAACTCACTGTTCTTTACATTCCCAAGGATCTCAGACAAAACCTCTGATCTACTGTAATAAATAGAGCATGAAAATCAGGTTTGGGCTTCAATTTTATCCATGACGTTAGCTCTGCCTTCCTATTTTTCTCCTGAGGGGTGAAGTCCTAATGAAAAAAGCAAAAGTCAGTGCTAATAATCTGGGTATTATTTTCCCCTTCCTTTCTTTCAAACCTGAGTAAGGTGGATTCCAACAAGAGTGAATTTACAGTTCAGAGCTCTCCTACAAGCCCTCACCACATTGCTGGCTAAGTCACCACAACATTGGCATCTTCTATCCATGGGATCTTCCCAGTCCCCAGTGCCAGAAAGGATCTGCCTAACTCCCAGCTTCTCATCCACTCCTGCAGAGAAATGGCTGATAATAAAGTAAAATAAAATAAAATAATCCACTGATCCACTTCCTTCCTGCCAAGAAGCACCATTTTTTGAAAATGGAAGTTTTGCACGGGAATTATCCACTTCTAGTTTTTACAAGGTTTCTGGGGCCTGGGATAGCACTGACATTAGAGGCTCCTTGTTTGGGTCACTCGCCCAGGACACACGATGCATCTCCTGCCCCTTCCTTTCACATTCTCACCAGGCAAGGCTTTTTATAGCCTTTTATATCGAGGCCAATATCCACCCATGGGCATCCAGGGTGGGAGGCAGTTTGCCAGAGAGCTCCTGGCTTTGGGATGTGCTGGGAGCACCCAGAACATAGCTGCTCAGATGCAAAGTTGGGATAAAGTCATAGCCAGGCTTGTTCAAAGCTGTAAAAAGCCTGATGGACTAATCTTACTGCGTGTTTTGCTGTACTTGCTCATCAAAAGCAAAGCATGGCAGAGAGGCGTCTCGCTCTTGAAAGGGACTGGCAGCGAGCGTGGGTGGAAACACAGTCGTGGCTCTGATCAGGTTATCAATCATCCCTTCGCGATGTGGCCGTTGGTGCCACTCAAGTCACCGCTTGACTGAGCATCCCGCAGTTGCCAGAAAACCACATGGCCCAAGCAGCTGCTGAGCAGTCAGCCAAGCAAATGCTGGGGACAGCGAGGGGAGAAGCAAAGCCTTCATCCATTTCTCCTGATTAAAAGAAGAATTAAATTTATATTTGATGATAGGCTTGGTTATTCCCCCCAGTTTCACTGACCAAGTGCTTTCATCTGGGTTGGATGGCTGCTGAATTCAGCCCTGGTGGGAAGCTGCCCTGGGCTCTGCTGAGGCAGAGAAGGGTTGTTTCTTGACATGCAAAGTGCGGTGAGGCTGTTTGTGCCAACCCAGGCAAGGTCCTAGCTTTGCAAAGTGATTTGTTGTAGAGATCAGAGTCATCTTCTAATTCAGGAGGCCAACATTAATGGCATTACTTAAATAATATTGCATGGTGGTGAAATAATAGTGCCTGGATAGTAAAGCACTCCCCAGATTGGCAGAAGTCCCCCTTTGATGCTTATCTAGAGAAAGAAAGATTACTTTCCAGAAACTCATAAGCAGCGGTTCCCTGGCATCACAAAAGTCTCCTATTGCTCCAATAACATTTTCCAGAGGATTATTTTGGAACAACTTGCAGGATCAAGGCCTCTGTGTGATTGCACGGTCCATTTGCTAGCTACAGTCCTATTAGCACTCATTTCAGCTCTGCTTTCTGTGGGAAACCTCGCTTGTTGCTAATGCTACTGACCTCCCGAAAGGCTTTGAGGTCCAGCCATGGCAAATGGTGTATAAGAGCAAGATGTTATTGCAATTAGCCAGAGTCGTTAAGCACATCTTGTCAGGTAATGAGTACATGACATATGTCTGTGTGTAATTCAGCAGCTTGAGAGTGTTGAAAAAGAGTTTGTGTTTTCTAAATGCCTCAGGTTTTAAAGAAGGGAATGAGGCCACAGCTGCTTTTCACACAGGAACGGTGTGAGGGTGAGGCTGAGAGACGGTGAGGCTGTGGGAAAGGATAGACAAAGCCTCGCATCCCTCTCCATCCCCCATAGCCTCGCATCCCTCTCCATCCCCCATAGCCTCGCATCCCTCTCCATGCCCGATAGCCTCGCATCCCTCTCCATCCCCGATAGCCTCGCATCCCTCTCCATCCCTGATAGCCTCGCATCCCTCTCCATCCCTGATAGCCTCGCATCCCTCTCCATCCCCGATAGCCTCACATCCCTCTCCATCCCCGATAGCCTCGCATCCCTCTCCATCCCCCATAGCCTCGCATCCCTCTCCATGCCCGATAGCCTCGCATCCCTCTCCATCCCCGATAGCCTCGCATCCCTCTCCATCCCCGATAGCCTCACATCCCTCTCCATCCCCGATAGCCTCGCATCCCTCTCCATCCCCACCATTTAACACCCTTTGCATTCAGACCATCTCAGTGAAGGCTGTCCTACGGTGAGCTTTTGCCCTGGAGGCAACCTTCAGGTGATGAAACCAGCCACCCTGGGGAAGCTGGGAAGCCACCATGGGAGGGTGGCAGAGGACCCATGTCCTCAACATGCCCTTGGGCCCTGCCCAGCCACCACAACAGGCTGGGTCTCCATGTGGGCGCCTAAAAGTCCCAGGGCTGAACAGCAAAGTGAAGTGCCCTCAGCTCCTGCTGCCACCACCGAAGTCCCTGCTGGCTTCTCCAGCTTGGCACAGCACTTCTCATGTCAGCAGCAGGAAACTCTCCTCTCTTGAGCTGTTCTGTCCGGGTTGATCCGAACAGTAAATGTACAGCTTGAGTGTGAATCAACATCATGATTCATCCTTCCTGCAATGTATCCTTTCACTGTGATTAAACAGCTATTCTGTAAGACATGAACTTCACTTAAGACTACATGGTTTATTTGGGTTCGGGAATACAGATGCGGTCCTGTTCAAACTGCCATGCCCGGGAGCCAATGACAGCGTATAAAAATAGCTTATGCTGTCAGCATGGCTTTTTCTTATTTGTATTCTGAGTATCATCACTTTGGCAGGCACAGGAAGCTCTTCTTGTTTGCATTTTATTTTGCCTGCAGAAAATTTACAGTTCAAATGACTTCTCTATGCTTCATCAGACTAATCGGATGACAAATTGCTTGAGCTACAGAGAAGAGACCTCAGACAACAGAAAATTGTAATGGAAGAAAAAATTAAATGCCTGCTTTCGGTAGGAGCAAAGATTTTACTTCGTACCAATCTCAGTTTTCATTTTTTCCTTCTGTGTTAGTGCAAAGCTTTGCGAAATGGAAATCAGATTATTTAACCTGATTACAAGGATCTACAGGCTTGACATCATCATTTTCTTCCGTGACACAGAGCCTCAGAAATGCCTCCTTTCCTCAGCAGAAAGAAACAGCTACGTACTCTATTTATGCTGCGCTTTCTGCTCCCACCGAAGCCTCATAAAGCACCCAGAGAGAAGCTTATTTTGTCCTCATCTTATTTATTGTTTTTGATGACTTTCTGCTACCCGGAAAGAGCAGTTTAACAAATACCCGAAGACTTGTCCCTTTTTCAGAAGGGGACAGGGAGATGGGATGGGTTTTCTCCTCCTTGTCGTGCTGGCTGACCTTGCCTGGAGTGACACAGAGAAAAAGCAATGAAGATACATTGCCCCAGTTTTCAGTAAGAGCCTTAACACAGACTAAATGTCAGGTTTTGAGCTCTGAACTGCCCTTGAAAATAAGTTTGCTCTTAAATTTCTATGAAGTATTATCTTCCGTGCAAGGACTCTCTTCCGGGCTGGCATTCATTTCACAGGCAGAACTGTGGCACCATCTTCTGGATGACTCTTTAGACAGTAAAAAATAACCCACCTAAATAGAGAAGATGTTTCTTTATCATCCCTAACAATGCCAACAGCTTGAATATTCATTGGCTGTGCACTCCTGATTACAGCAGGCTTTAAATCATCTAATTATGCCATCCATTTTGGAAACACTAAGAGCTAGTCAAACTCTTGATTGCTGAATATTGTTGCAAAGGAATACAGATTTTGCTTCTGAAAGGACATTTCTACCCACAGAGTGGTAACAAGAAGTGACCATGTAGCAAACACACTGGCATAACACTCCCTGATATAGATTCATAGAATCATTTAGGTTGGAAAAGATTAAGATCATCAAGCCCAACCCCTAACCCAGCACTGCCAAGCCCACCACTAAACCATGTCCCAAAGCACCACATGGACGTGTTTTTTGAACACCCCCAGGGATGGTGATTCCACCAGCTCCCTGGGCAGCCTGTTGCAGTGCTTGACAGCCCTTTTGGTGAAGAGATTTTTCCTGATACCCAACCTACCTCCCCTGGTGCAACTTGAGGCTGTTTCTTCTTTTGTGAGGTTACAAGCTCAGGCTATTCTGTAACAAAACAAGGGTGGGTTACTCTGCCTCAGTTACTCATGAAAAGTTTGCATTTTCTAAGAGGAAAGTTGAAGAAAGAGGTGCAAAGGGAGCCTTGAAAAGCAGCCCGGGAATGCCTGTAAATGTAATGCACAGCCCAAGCTACCTGCTACAGCCTAACACAGGACTAAGGGATTAGAAAAGTTTAGAGTTCTTAGAACCACAACTTTCTTGAACACGGCTTTTAGACCAGTAATTAGCTAAATGCCTAAGGCATCCAACTACCTAAGGATAGCAAGTAGCTTCTTGGCACTTGGGATGTTTAGGAAGAAGATGCTGATGCACAGCAGCCCAGCTGCCCCTCAGCTGCCAGGCTGCCAGTTCTGTGCAACCTCCCAGTGCAAGTGATTCTCAAAAAGCATTTTTTACTCATGTACTTCTGCTCTTTTCAGGTGTTTTATTTAGTGGTGACCATTGAAAACTCTGTAACAGGTGAGATGATCAGCTGGATTCCAATTATTGACTGTGAGTCATCTATCCAGTTGTTTTTTCTTTATTTCTTTATGACACACTGGCATCTTTTTTTATTCTTTTTGACTAAAATAAAAAGCTCTTTGCGTTGTGTTTTGGCTGAAGATAAGGGATGGAGGGCTGCAGAGGCTTCTCACCTCTGCCAGTTACACACTGAGAAAGATGAAGTAGGCAGGCTGCACCTTTCCCCCCTTCTGCCTCCCGTAGGCATCCCGGAGCCCTCACTGCACCCCCTTGGGAACTCATTTCACCAGGTATCGTATAAACCTTGCTTGAAAAGCAAATACAAATACCCAAACCACGCTTGGGGATGACACTTATTAAATCCTCCACAGCCTCATGCAGCATGAGGTGGCAGGCAGAGCTTTGCCCCTCCTGCCTCAGGTGAGCACCGATGCTGCTTTTCCTTGTGTATATTCAGGGTATATTCACTCGCCCTATCAGTCCTCATTCTTAAATACAGAGCACAAAGGCATCAGGCCATCCAAAGGATCCTTTCTTTCTCCATTTGAAACCACGCTTTGGGCACTGGGAAGCACAAACAACACAGGTAGCTCCCATCCAAATGAAGCCAGAGAGCTGTGTCCCCCGTATTGAGCTCTGCCTCTTGATAGCTCTCCTATGTCATATGTGATCACTATAATCATGCCATTTATCTTGGTTGAGTGATAACTGAGTTATTTTTCATAGTTCTATATCATGACATACAAAATCATTCCAAAGGAGAGCACTGTGACTGGTGGAGCCTGACATTTACGCTTCACGACTGAGGCTGCTCATTCACGTGTGGAGACCTGCTACAGTTCCCAGAACCAGCAGCATATACCGCAGGAGACGAGATTTCTGGGGGTCATACTGCTATATCTGTAAGTGCAAGAGACAGCTTAGGTTGTCTCCTTCCGTGGCAGCATGAAGATGCAATATCTCGCTTGAAATAATGCAGCATGTCAGAGACCCAGCCCTGTCCCCAGGAAATTCATGGGACTCCTGTTGCCACCAGCCATAGTTTCCGGGCTCACCCCCACGCTCCTGCACCATGCAATACTCCATCCCTGCTGAAATCAGCAGCTACGACTGCCCGGCTCCCCCTGGTATGAGGAGCAGGACCCTGGCCACCCAGCACTGACCACACAGCCAGGCTCTGCTGCAGGAATCAGCTCCTGGAACCGCTCCGAGGTCCCCACGGGTCACTGCGTGCCACTTACCCTGCACCGCTGCTAATCCTGTCAGCAGCAGTTTCTTCAGTCAGATGTCCGGTAATTGAAAGCACTGGGAATTTTCACTTGCATGCTGGGTTATAGAAAAATATTATGGCTAGGCATTAAACTCCCGCTGTGAAATACGACATATGCCAGAGGAGAGGAGAATATCGGATATTCCTGCTCCTTTCCCTTTGAGGTTATACACGGTTAAGGTACAGCAGGGACTGGAGGAACATGGGCAAAGGTTGCCTTTCTCAGCTGGCACAACAGGTATGGACTTTCAGGGGAAACCCACTGCTTAGACCTCTGCTCTCTCTCCCCAGAGTTAAACTCCACCTGTATCATGGAGCACAGACCCCTGCTCCATTTCTCTCTGTTCAAAATTAAACTCAAGCTATGTAATGCAGCACAGGTGTCTGCTCCATTTCTCTCCCCCAAATTAAAGTCTACCTGCACAATATAGCTTCAAAGAGAGCTTTTAATGCCATAGCTATAGAATAGGTTAGGGAAAGCACATGCATAGTCTGATTAGGGAGTCTACACAATGAAAAATGATGTATACTTCAGCCACTTATTATCTCTGGTGTTATTTTGATGTCTTTCTGTCTGAAACTGAAGAAAAGGGAAGTTCATTTGACATACAAGTGCTTTGCTCTTCAAAGCTTCCAAAGAATACAGGTCCAGATGCTATGCTGTTGATTAGAGCAGGACCAAGAGCGTGCAAATGATGTGCAAATATATTTGCAATCTCTACATCTTGATGATATCTAGTCATGTTTGGATCACCTTCTCTCTTCTGCTTTTCTCACAATAATGTGTGTGACAGGGTCTGACTGCCCAGATGTTTCGGAAAAAGCTTTTATCTGTGCAAATGCTAGGTTTCCTTCACAAGCGAGTGTATTCTGATCTGTGCCAGTTCTTACAGAACCATCTTATCTCCCTCAGCAACTACACAATTACCTACGGCAAATGCAACTGAAGAAAATCAAATACCAAATCTGCCAAACAACCAGTAGTACTTGGTTTTCTTGGCAAAGCTTTCAAACAAAGCATTTTTGCTCTCGATTCCTACAGCTCCTAGCCCATGTCCAAGACTGTAAATTACTCTCCAGTACAAGTAATAAATCTAATCTCTGTTTCACTCGGAGTTAAACACAGCCAGCTTTGAAACTCATATGCTCATGCAGAGCTAGGCAAGGTTTTCCTTTATTCAGGAAGAAAAGATGAATTGTCCAGATAGGGGCTTCAGGCAGTACGAGGTTCATTTGTTCACATCCTCTGGGAGAGGCAGAGTGATGCTCCTGGAAGGAGCCTGGAGCCTTAGGGTGGTTTGCTGCTGTTGTAAGGAGTGTTCAATAGGAGAAAATAGTTTTGTGCGTGGCTAGATTGTGACCAGAGCTAGGGATGGTAGATGAAATGCATTGATTGTGTTTGGCTGAGAGGTTAAAAGGGGCTGTTGTGCACACTCCAGTGCTGACAGAGCTCATGATGTAGTCACAAGCCTTGCAATGCTTTGGGATTTTCCTAGAGTTGCAGTACCTTGAGAAACGATTTTGGGCTTTTGTTTGATGAAATGAAAGATTTTGCCTCTCAAGATTGTCAAAAAGTTTGATCCCTATGTATCCTAAGTTTGATTATGAAAAATCCTAACTTTATTTTAGCAAAACATGTTTTAAGGTGCCAGGTCTGTGTTTATGAACGATGAAACTGAGCTTCTGAACAATAAGGTAGACAAAAAAGGAATGATAACAAGCTGTCCTGGATGATCACACTGAAGTTAAGGTAAGCACAGGAGCCCAACAAAAGCTGACAAAGGTGCAGACAGTCATACGCGCACTGTGGCGGAGGCGGCAGTGGCTGCAGAAAGTGACATCTGGTCTGGGATAATCTGCCTTCCTGTACAGTGGCTTTATGCGAGGGAAACACCACTGATCTCAGAGGACTTGTTCCAGATTTAGCTCTGTGCAGGGTCAGAATGAGACCGGCTGCAGCTGCTCCAGGCTGCTGGCCCCAAAACACCGAGCAGCCCCAGGTGGGTGCTGCAGCATCCTCTGGACCAGCAGGGCCCCGGGAGGCTCCAGGTACCACAGGAGCAGGGTGGCCGGATGGCTTCAGTGCCTTACACTGCATTGGAATGGATGCAGCCAGGAAAGGACTTTGTGATGGTTAAATGAACCATCCCCAGGCAAAAATTTGGCTTGCCCCAGCTTCTTGATGCACATCTCAACCCTGCAGCAGCAAATCACACTGGGAATAGCCTGCAGGAAGGGTGGGAGTCAACCACTGGTGCTCCTGCTCGACTTCAAAAGCAGTTTGAAAATCATTCTCTCTGGAGCTCACATCACTGACTTGATGCATTTGAGTGACAGCTTTCTCACCCTGATCCTTTCATCAGTATCCGGACACTGGTCTTTCTATTTGCTCTTTGCCATCCCAAACCTGCTACTAATTTCCAAACCAGAGGTGGAAAAAAGCCCTGCTTCTGCCCTGCTGGGTATGGCCACGCAGCAGAGAAATGGAAATGCTATCTAGTATGTGCTGCCAGGCACGGCAAGGCACTCTGATGGCAACACAGATGAAGTTTGACCAAAAATACCCACAGTGACAAACTGCACAATAAAACAAAAACCAAATTAATATTTAATATTTACAAAATATTTAGGCTTCCCTGATTTTCACTTTGAACATTACTTTTTTTTTTTTTTTTTTGCAAGCTCAGATTAACATGTAAATATGCATACAACTTAGCCGTTATTTGCAAAAATCACTCCTGTTGCTATGGAATACAAGCAGGTTTTTCTTTTCGATGTATTTTAGGTAAGGGGTCTGATTCTTATTCATGCTGCATTCTTCATTCTGTGCCAGCAAATTACTCTTATTTTTAGGGACTTTTTGCTTTACCAAAAAGGTGTAAAAAGGCTTTTGTACAAATGAGGGTTGAGAATGAGCTGATGATTTGTGAAATGGAATTATACTTCATCTGAATTATGAAAGAGAGAAAAAAATAGCTCAAATATTAGAGAAGTGACATTAGAATACAAAGCTCATGATCTTTAACATTGTTGAAATGCTTATTGCTTATCAGTAGTCCTCAGTTTAGCTTTTCCCCTCATGATCAAAATGTTTTGCCTTTACAAAAGAAATATGACCATGGATTTCCTCACAACAGAGTTGCTCTAAAAAAATTAGATGAAAGGCAACTAAACCACCCCAAATTCTGCTGCATTCGTATTTGCACAGATCAGCACGGAGCGGGCTTTACGCTAGATGTCCTGCTTGAGAGCCATGAAAGTCTTCCTAAGAATCTATTTCCTCCTTTTGCCATATGCACATAAATGTCATTACTGGTAAGGGTTGTACCAAAAAAGTGATAGATCCTTTAAAAACACAAAGAATGTTGTTCTTTTTTTGTCCATTCTGTGGCTCGACTGTTTTCTTCATTTAGTAACGTGGTTATTTGTGTCAATAGAGATTTTATTGTAAAACAAAGCAAGCTGTCCCTTGTTTTCACATCAAAGGAATGTGTTATGAAATATTTTTTGAAAAGCATTTTCATTGCCTGACCTGTATCTTTTTAAATTAATACAATTATCTAATTTGCTAGAGTGTTTAATACAGCACTTTAAAGATATGGCCTTGCTTTTAAATCACTAAGTCCCAATAAGGCATTTAATATCAACCTTTTCACATCAATTACCATCGTTTTTCCTTCTGAAATACAGCAACTCCTGCAGGTCCTGGGCCTGCGTGCTCAGACGGTGAATGAATGCGGGTGAGATCAGCTCTGCAGCTGGAAAAGTGCCTTCTCCTGCTTCTTCAATCTGTTACCTGCCCACTACGGATTTTCTTAAACCTTTTCCTTCAGCACAACAGGACCAGATGAGGCACTTGTACACACATACGCTCACCTGCTTTGCTTAAGACCTCTATAACATTTTAGGATGAAAAATTAATTGATTTAACAAAGTATTCTTCAGGGTTTATGCTTATTTCCCCTTTTCTCCTCATTTCACTTGTGATGGAGACAAAAAGAGCCTGGCCGCATCGGTCACTGCTGTCCCTAATCTGAGCCCCTGCTCTCCCCTGCGGCAGCGGCAGGGTTAGGGAGCAGAGCCCTCCGAATGCAACACTCCTGATTTCTCATGCATGTATCTGGATTTCAGATTTGCAGGCAGTCTGCGTTAAATTCAGGAGAGGAAGGAGACTGTCTTGGGGAGACTCATGAGCCTTTTGCTTTATTTATAGAGCATCCAAACCCAGATTATTAAATAATGCTGAGACACAAGCCTGGGCAAAACAGATTTCGGGATATGCTCCTCTCCATCACAACAGGAAAAGCTGTTGTCAAAACACAATTGAGCTTTCAGTCTAAACACTACCGGCACTGTCAGATCCATCCTCAAAGAGAAATCATGAACCCGCCTAAGTTTCAGCAGATGATCTTAATACTCTCCCAGGGCACCCCTCTGCCAGAAGCTGATTCAGCCAGACTCAGTTTCAGGTTTGAACCAAAATGCCAGCACCAAACTCTCACCCCACAACGGCTGTTTCACAAGGGTCACTCCCACATTAGTGACAACTGCCAGGGAGCCAGGAGAAAAGGAGAAGAGAATCACATGGCAAGGTCCCCAGCTGGAAGTACCAAAATTTGCCCATTGAAGCCTTAATTTGCCCGTATTTTTTTCTAGACTGAGAGCTCCCATGCCTGGTACCTATCCAGAGCGGTGCAGGGATGCACTTGCACACACGGGCTGCTTTTGAGCCCCTTGGCCAACAGGCCAGCGGCAGGTATGTGGAAACTGCTGTTTCTGCCAGAGACCGAGCCTGAGACTGAGACTGGAACCCTCAGTACGTTGGCGCACTCAGGACACTCGGGTAGGAGTAATGCTCCCTCGCACATCTCATTTTGCTCAGATAAGCAGGTAAAAGCTCTTGTGCTCTGCACTTTCCCCTGTGATTACACTTCCCTCCTTCCTGAGTGGTCATAAAGTCACACAACATCCCAAATTGTACAGGGGTACAGACACTCCTTTATCCTCACTGAAAATACCACCCCCGGGAGGGTCCACGACTGTGTCTGCCTTTTCATGGCCGTATTGCGCTGCTGCCTCATAGCTGTCTGCTGATGCATGAAGAGCCAGACCCTGTCCTAGACACACCTGCTGAGCTCCCTGCTTAAGGCCAGAAGAGCTGGATTGGTCCTCTGGCCACACGTGTCCCCTGTAGCTCACACTGCTATGGGGAGACGCTGCCAATAAAGTCACTGTTCAAGTGTCAGGACTGTCGCCCGCTGAGGTATGTGTATGAATACGTGAGTATACACACACACACTGGGCTTCTCTACAGATCTCCAACCTCACCGGGAAGTTCTGGCACATACAGATCATTGAAATAAACTATATGGCCTTCCTACAGGTCAGGCTGCTCTAGAAGTTGCTTCTGCCAAGGCAGATTTAGAAAAAACCAATGCAATGTCACCACACCACCTTTTGTTGACAACAGCCAGCGGAGAAAGGAACTTTCTTTATTCTCTTGTCCTGTCTCCCATCCTTCCTCAGCCCTACCAAATGCCCTCAGACAGCCCGGGTTTATCATTTCTCCCAGATAAGTTATTTCAGAGACTCAAGACTTTGTTTTCTATCTCCCAGACTGATGCTGTGAGAGCTGCCGTAGCCCCCAGCTGCTTCTGCACCTGAAGAGATGTCCTTGCAGGGCTTCAAATGTTTCTGAAAACTGCAGCAGGAAATACAGTCAAGAGAAAGTTTGAGAAAGAGAAACAAGAGGTGATAAAATACAAAGAGAGCAAAACCAAAGAAGATGCTGCAGAATTCCCTTCTGCTACTCCTTTTTTATTTTAAGGTCTCAATACTCATTTCTAAGGAAAACAACCTTCAGCAAGAAAAGAAAATGTATGTCTCTTAGGAAGCACATAGCTACAAAGAAGACTAAACCCAGAAAGCTCAGCAGATCTAGCCAGGCTCTGGAATAGCTCAGTGCACAACCCACTGCTGCCTCATGTAACTGCCTTACCTACCTCTCTCATCACTCGCCACAAAAACCCCAGCAGTACCCTTCAGGCACTATACATAGCCTTCCCCACCCCTCGCTAATTGACTTAATGATGCTTCTGGGAGGAGCTAACTCCATATAAACCCTCCCTCCCTCCCTCCTACAAAGCCCTTTCTATTTTTTGCTCATCTGTAGCTATTTGAGATTTTTGTGCTGGGCTGTGCCTGCTTTCTTTTGAATTGATCTTTTGGTGAGATTTGTGGGTTTTAAACTCCTTTTATTTATTTTTCCATTCTAATTTTCCACTTCAGTTTTCATGCTGTTCCTTGTGTTTGGTAACACCCTTTCACCATGTTTTTTCTCTTAGTGGTCTCTACCTGCTCTCTGTCCTGCAGGGTCTCCTGGTATTTCTATTTCCAGCAAAGCAGCAGGGTCTAAGCTCTTCAAACCAAAGGACAGTCACTTTCTCTGCAGCTTCAGGGACTGTGGGTGTTTGGACAACTCTAACAGGGTATTGCTAACCAGATGGGAAGGCTAATTTATCCTCATGAAAACTGGGTGGTGTTTGGTAAGTAAGAAATGTACACTGACTGGTTCTCTGTGCTTTGAGTACCTAAATAATAACACCAGGGGTATTGGCTAATATCCTCAGGAGCAAATGGAGAGGAGGGGCTTTCCCCTTTCATGCTGTCCCTGGGGCAGAGGAGAGGGTCTGCCTAGCTGTGAGCATCCAGGCTCTGCTCCACCTTCATGGGCACCTCTGAAGCTGCACAGCCAGCTTCACCTGTGGGTACCCAAGTCCTCATGTGGCAATGAGGATGCAGCAGGGCCTGGACCCCCTTGGCAGGGAGGGGATGCTTCAATGTTGCCCATCTCAGGCTGGGGAGAGCTACTGCTACATGGGGGGAGCTGCCCCCTTCCCTGCCAGTGCTGCAAGGGAGGGTGAACTCAACAGGTGGTTGGAATGGGCAATAAAAGTTGCTTTTTTGTTTTGTATTTTAATCTTTTCACTAAACACCAAAAAAACCCAACCCTTGATTTTTTTTATTACTAGTTCCAATTTGATGAAACATGAAGTTAAAACACACAGTCCTGGGAGGAGGGGATGGATTTCAGTGTTCTCAACAGCGCTATAAATAGTACGTCAGCAACCAGCATGACTGTTGCACCAGCTTTAGCCAGATTGCAGATCTGAAGGAAATATAAATAAAGTTTAGTATGAGAAAGGGATGTTATGTTACATGTTATGAAAAGGACTATTTCCAGTTGTTTTTTGGTGATTATCTAGTGTTTTAAGCAGTTGTTTTTATGACAAGGCAATAAATCTTGTTTTGAGGTGCTACAGATAATGTGGTTTCAGCACATGCTGGAAAACTATTCATAGTGTTAGCGATGTTTCCAAATAAATCCAGCAAAGTTCCTTATTAAAACCTGAAGGTTTACAGCACTGTTTCTTGTTCAACCCCAAAGCTTGAGAAAGTAGTTGGAAAACCCTAGTCAGCGTGAGGGAAGTAAAGATAACGTGTGAATTGCCTGCAAGGAGAGAAAGGGCTGAAGTCCAGGGACGTTACAGGCAGTCTTTCTTGGATCTGGATGTTCTTGTTTTCCCACAATTTAGACTTCTCTAGTCCATTTTTTGTTTCCGATTCCCCAAAAGTGGGATGTAGGGAGCTGCTCATTTCCTAAGGTTTTGGGATCTTGTTGCAGATCACAGGAACTGGTGCCATGCTTAGCTCTTCTGTCCACCCATCAAGGACTAATTAGATGGCTTTTACAAGGACATCCAAGTGGGTCACTGTTTTTAATGTCTTGAGTGCCCAGGCTTTCACCAGTGAAACCTGCTGAGTATTTTGATCTTATTCGGAGCATCCCCCTTGCTGTGACCTTGCCTGGGCTGCACAGCAGATGATGCTTTGCGCCTCAGCCTGGCCTCATCTGCAGCCCTGTACTTGGGGCACCCTCTGGAAACCATAATGTGTCTGAACTTTCCCTGACTAGAGAAGAGACTGAATTTTCCTCCCGTGCTTTGTGCAAAAGCTCAGACCAGCAGGCAGCAGGGTTAAAGGCAAGCAGCAGTTTTAAGGAGAAGGAGCTGATGCTGCTCTCTGAAGTGATGGAGCACCAGCTTCAGGCTGTGGGTGCATGTGAAGTTACATGGGTGCGCCTTGAAGAGTGACAGTGTTTGGGATGTTTCCCATCCTTTGCATTTTTATTAGCTATCTTACACGGCTAGCGTGAAAAACGCCTTTGAACTTGCAGGGCTTTGCTGGTGTGAATTTGGGGATTTTGGTGAGTGTGTTTTCTATTTTGTTTTGAGAGATTTGCACCTACTGTGCTGCCCAATTATGGAGCTTTAATCCAGGCTGAGGGAGACAAATAGATGCTCCCTTAGCAAGGGGAGGACAGGGGAAATACCTCTTGTGATACAGAGATGTCCATGCAGTATGCCTACCTCATCCCTTTGGATTTAAGTTCCGTGCATGTCCTTTGTACCAGTATTGAGGGATAACGTTTGCGTTTGCAATATTTCTCATTCAGTCCTGGAGCTGGCAAGGCAAATCCTCCCCGCTGGCTACTCCTGACTGCCTCGCTCCTTACACTGGAAAGGGCTTTTGTCCCAAAAACCAGCAGCAACATGGGTGTGGCATTTTGCTATTGCTCTGGTACGATGAGCAGGCATTGGGCCAAGGCACAGCATGGATGTGCGGACATGTGGTGCAAGCACCTTCCACAGTGCTTACCCCAAAGCACCTCTGGTTTCTGCAGCTGTACCTCAGAGATGGTGCGCTGACTTTTTTCCCCTCTTCCTTTAAGAAGAAAAAAAAAAATATCTAGCATTTAAATATTTGCTTTGGTAAAGGATGAAATGGAAAAGTAGGTCGGATTTGAAGGATCCCAGCCCTGACAGTGTCCCTTCTAGAGCTCCAGACCCAAGTTTTTGGAGAGAGACAGAAAATGACTGCAGCAGTGCTTCTCACGCTCATTTGTGCTCTTCATGTTCCTGTGTACAAAATCACCCTCAAAATGCCCAGGATAAATTATATCCCCATGCTTTTAAGGGAAGGATTTGGTTGCCAGCAATATATTTATGAAATGGAGCTACCGGTGTTCAGCTCCTTTGAAACTTAGCTGGGTTTTACCAGGAAGCAAGGTTATTTTTTGCTTTTAAATAGTCTAAGCTAAATTAGCTGGAACCTAATTACAGAATGCTTTTGATTAAAGCCAGACAATGCTCTCTGGAAGCTAGGATCAAAAATGACAGGACTTGATGTCAGTGAAGGATTAAGGAGGAAAAGAAAAATGACCGATTAATTTTTAAAATCAAATCAGGACCGCTCTTTGTACATGGAACAAAGGTTGCAGTGAAGTCAGGCAAACCTTTTGGGCTAGGGAAAACTTGACTTCCAATAATATGACTTCCAATTTCATTTCACAGGCACATAACTGAAATCCAAAAAGAAACACCAAAAATGATTTCTGCAGCTATTCTTGGAGATCGGCAGAGAAATAATTGTAAGTCTTGTGTGAGATCTAGAAATCTTACTAAGATAGTTTGACTTGTAGACATGGTACTTCTTGGTCAATGTCAGCTGTGCAGCCAAACAGCTGGCTGCTTGCCTTAATCACTGAACCTTTAGAAAGTGCTCCATAATTATTTTCATACCATACTCTGAAAATAACCCTGCTTAAAGAAATTGTGCATGCTGCTAGAAAAACAAATGCTGATTCAACAAAGCTCTTCTTAAAAATACTTTTGTACCTTTAGCTTAATAATGAGTGGTGGCCTCATTCCTCTACTGATTCGAATCCTGGAGACTTTTACTGTCTATCCGGCAGCATATTGAGACACGCATTTTTTTCCAAGCTATTTTGCTCTGAAACAAGCACACGTGGGTTTCTCTGCAGACTTTTTTCAGCTTCTGAGGGTGGAATATTCTGCAATATCGTGACATTTCAGCTTATTGACCTAAACACATGGTGAAGGGGGAGCAACGTCCCTGCTTGGCCCTATCCTCTGGACACAAGGAAAACTGGGAAATGAGGTTCTTTGGGAAATCAGGTTTATTAGGGATTATTTATAGGCAGGGGTGCAAACCTAGAATTTGAAAAAGGAGTGAGGGGGGAGGCTCGTGGGTGCTGGAAAATGTGGTACAGGAGCTGTCTGGGACCTAAGGGACAGAGACTGGTCTCTCCCACAGATCCCCGCATATTGTTCCTGGTCACATGGGTGGCAATTCTTGGCTATCCCAAGGCCTCGTAAAAAAAAAAAATTTTGTTGCTTATCTGTTATTAAATTTTAGAGTGAAGACATCAAACAAATGAAGCCAAGCCATGAAATGACTGGCAATTGGCATTAGGATGGGAGATTGAACTCCCTGTGCCAGGAAAAAGTTAAAAGCTCCCTGGTGCAGCATACAGCCCCAGGGGAAAATATTGTAACCTAATCAAAGTCACTGGTAGCTTTAAAAACAGCAGAAAGATGCAAGAGATGGCACCAAGCTCTCCCTTTCTGGGGATAATGTATTGTGAACAAATTTGATGGAGACCCCGAGAGGATGAAATGACCCTCAACAGTGTGGATCTTGAGAAGAGTGACAGGTAGAGTGTGAGACTGAGGCCTGGCTGGAGCTGGGAAATCTGGTGTGCTAAGCGCCATATGGTCTTCCTAACGCGCGTGCGAGACCTCATTTCTACACCCAACTGCTCACAAAAATTAGCACTGGTGCTATCACCAGTTGCCTTAAACTCGCTTCAAACTGGGTGACCCCACCGTCTGGTCCTCGCTGCTGCAGCCCACATGGCCCCTGGGTCATAGGCTTTGTGCTCTGCCATGTGCACGGAAAAATGCATTTTCAACTATTTACTTTTCATAGGTGTGCATGCATATAGCTGTGTGTAGATGTATCTGACTTACATTTAATGTCCAGTCTAGCAGGTCAAGAGATCATTCTTTACTGTTTCGCCACTAGCAGATGGAAGTAAGATTTAAACTAAAGACATCCCAAGCAAAGACAAATCCCCACTGTCCTCTTTTCAGCCCCTTGAGACTGGCACAGCTCTGCCTGCTGCAGCCCCGGGCAGGGACAGCATCGCTACCGTCCCTGAAGCTGGTGTTCACTTCTTGGGATGACCTTCTCCATTCCCACAGGGACAATCTGATCCCGAGCCATGTGCTCGGGAGTCGTGCTGGCACAGCTGTGCTTGCGTTGACCTACTGCTTGCATTGATCCATCGCTCTCCGGCGCAGCGTGGTCTGCAGCCCATGGGTATGGGGCGAAAGGCTGAATTCAGTTGGCTTGGCACTTGGAGGGCACTGTCAGAAATCATTTGCCAGAAGACAGGTTCAGGCGGGTCAGAAGTCTAACATACCTCTTGGTAAGGCCCTGGGAGCAAACCTTGCCAAGGTAAGAGCAGAGATGTGGCACCCCTTGGTGCTTTGCTGCTGATATATCACATCTAACAGATGCAATTCTTACACTTGCCGTTAATCAGGGAACCTCCCTACCCGAATGAAAAATCAGGGTATGTGCATCCTAGAAACAGGAAGGAATCACTGCTTGTAGCGGGACAGGGTGCTAGTTCTGAAGTGAGGACTGTAGCTTTTAAACTTGCCTTGTCAGGATTTGTGCCCATTAAATTTATTCTTCTGAAGTGAAGAGGGAAGAGCACTAAAGCAATAGTGTCATGGGGGGTGGGGTGGGATTTGGCCCCCAGCAGTGATGCAGGACTGGCATTGCCGCTTCCCCTATGGCACTGGTGGACCCCCTCCAAGGAAAAGAATGAGTGGGGGGCTCCTGTCTTTAGGGAGCACACTCAGTGGGGAGTGCTGTCTCTAAGAAACACTTCAGGTCTCTGCAGGCTATTTTTCATTCATCATGGAGATTCGTAACTGCATCTCTATGGCGTTTTTTGGTTAATGAATATCAAACGGTTATCCAGGTGTGAGCAGTGAATATAATTTAGTACTGTGGTGTATAGCTGTTTGCTGTATCTCCAGTAATTGCAGATGTTATCTCTGCTAGTTTGAACGTAAGTTTCAGTGTGTTTTGTTATGTAGTATCAAGAAAGTGGGGATCTTTAATGCCATTTGCAGAGCAAGGTTTGCTCTAGGAGGCTCAAAAATTGGGTGGGAGATGCTCCTACTTCTGAGCGAACCGGGACCGTGTGTAAAGAGAGCAGCTGCCGTAGGGCAGTACACATGCCAACAGCCACTGGAAGACTTACTGACAGCTAGAGGAGGCACCAGCCCTGACTGTTAAAACCAGGTTGCTGCCACGGGTCTGCAAGGATTTCCAGCCAAAGGGGGAGCCGAGGTGGGGGTGGCTGAGTGCTGAAGAGCACCAAGCCAAAACACAGCTGGGAGGGTAGAGGGGGAATGGAAAACACAGCATGAGGGAGCTCCTGAAGCTGCTGTACACCTGCTGTGCTGAGCTGGAGAGCAGTGGGGAAACCATCCCAGTCTTCAGGAGGGCCCAGCCTGCCAGTAGTGAAGTTCTTAAGAATATTTGCTTTTGGTTTTCTGTCTTCGACAGTTTTTGAGAACTGAAGTTCAAGTGTTACTGAAAAATCTCAAGATTATGATAGGGAGTAATTAATAAAGGGTGAATTAGGCTTCCAGTTCTCCATGGCAGTCAATGGAGATTGGGCATAGTGTGTTTTTCCAGAATATACTGCCAATAAAATTAAGGAAAAAAGATTCTCCACCTCTCCCCAGCCTACTGCTCAGCTATGCCTTGACTAAATGTTTCAGTATTTTTTTTAATCTCTCAGGAGGTTTTTGAACTGCTTCAATACATCCGCAGCTCTAAGTCTCTCCATGAAAAAAACCTAATAAGGAAACGGCACATGCCTGCGGGAAACTGCAAAGCAACAAAACTTCCCATGGCCAGAACCTGTGCTGGTATAAACTGGGGCTGAGAGCAGATACCGGAGCTGGAAATCTCTGCAGGAGGCAGCACAGTTACCCTGCTTTTCTGGGGGACTGGACTCATTTCTTCTTCAGGTGTGGGAGCTGAGGGCAGATGGCTCACAGGGAGCTGGCCCTGCATCCCTGCACCAGCGGGAGGTTCTGGCTGAGAGTCAGAGGGGTAATTGCCTGTCCCTGCCTGCTTGTGCCTTTCGGAGGCTTAGGGATGCTCTGTCCTTGTGCCTCTGCGAGGGACTCTGCCTCCCATGGCACTAGGCCACCCGCAGGCAGTTACTAGAATTTCTGAGAAGCTTGTTATATTTCCTAGAAGTTATTGCAGTAAATAAACAAAAGCTGACTTGGTAACATTTTTAAGGAAAAGTTCTTCTTTTTCCTGTTTGTTGTTTGTTGTTGTTTTTTTTTCTCCTAAGGCAGAAAAAGGAGGGCACAAAAACGTAACCTTTTTTTCTCAAAAAAATGAAATATAATTGTAATTCTGACCTCAAAGCTGGTTTATGATAAGGTAAAAAAAAGATTATTTAAAAAAAAAATAATAGAACCTGACCCACTCCCATTGCGACCACAGACTTCAGCTGGGTTTGTTGCAGACCCATGACTTTGACACAAAATCCTCTGCCTCAGATTCCAATGAAACCTTCAGAAATTTGTTCCCCCTACATGCATCTTGTTTACTCCACAAACACACTTGTGTTTTTCTTCAAAAAGAGCTTTAGTCTGAGCAAAACTAATTGACTTATTAAACTTTTTCAGATGGCTGATTCCTTACAGGGCATAAAAGCTTCAGGTATTTTTTTTAGGCAGATATCACAATCTCTGACCTACTTAGGGCCCAAATCCTATTTGAGCACTGGTGTCCTGGTGGCACAACTGGTTGTCAGGGTGGCAGTTAAGTTGAATATGCAAATGTTTGCGGAATCAAGGCCTAACTCTTGGTGCTGGATGTGTGCTGTTAAATAGGGTGATGGGTTTGTGCCCTCGGCGTTTGCCGGGGCAGGCACTGGCTCCATCACAAGCCCCTCATGGTGATGGGTTAATGCCACCACGAGGAGCTGGGAATGTGGTGAGCGAGCAAGTGTGGACGGACACAGGGAACAGCAGCTTCTGCCAGGCTGTGCCACCCAGGATGTATTCTAATTATTAAGGTTGTGTTGGGAAACGAGGCCAGAACAACGGCAGGGCAGAAAATGCTGTTCTGCTGTCAAGGAAATGCTGGAAAAGCAGGAGGGAGCGCGTGCTTAGAGAGCAGGCTCGCAGAGCTGCAGCCCTGCGGGGGCCGGGGGCGGCGGGCAAGGCGGCCCCGGGAGGGCGAGAGGCGACAGGAGGACACGGAGCAGCGTGGCACCACCCCTGCGCCTGCTGCTTCACAAAAATATTCATCGTTTCTTTCCAGCCAAAGGGGGGGGGGGGGGGGGCCGCAGTTTGTTGGCTCCCCCCCCCCTTTTTTTTTTCTTCTATCCCGACGTTTTCCTTTCCGCCCCGAAATAATAATATAATAAAATATTAAGAAAAATCGGAAATAGACGAACAGCGATTTACGGAGCGGCGGGCGGAGGCCGGCGCGGTGCCCGGGCGCGGGGCGGCTCCGCGGGGCGGTGCGGGGGGTGCGGGCCCCGCCCGGCTGCTCCGCCCGGCGTGCGCGGGGGCAGCGCCGCGCATCCCCGGCTGGCGGGCGGCTCCGCTCCGCTCGGCTCCGCTCGGCTCCGCGGGGCTGCGGCGCCATGGAGGCGGTGGACCAGGTACGCGGAGCCCCGCGGGCGGGCGGGATCCGGCGGGGGGGGGGGGGGGGCGCGGAGCGGGCGCGGTGCTGACTCGCTCTCTCTGCCCGCAGCTCGCCTCCGCGGGCACTTTCCGCGTGGTGAAGGAGCCGCTGGCCTTCCTCAGGGTGCTCGAGTGGGTGAGTGCCGGGGGGCGCGGGGGGGCTGCTCCCAAACTGCGCGCCCCGCGGAACAGGTGGGAGCCGCGCTGGGACGGCGGCGGGGGCTACCGAGGGGCCGGGGGGGGGACTGGCGTCCTACAGCGAGGCGGCGGGAGGGTTGGCGGGTGCCCCCACCGCCCCATCCTTGTGCTGGCTGTAAACGACTTTTGACAAACGAGGGGGCGCAATAATAATAATAATAATAAAATCCTCATTATGCATTTAGCAAACTTGTCTCTGGGCCGAGCGGGGAAGGCGGCGGATAATTGGTTTGCGGAGCAATGTCACTGTGTGATGCTCATTCGTAGTGAAGTCTGCAGGTCAAATGACATCCATCGCCAGTAGGTCTGCGGGAGGAGCGAGCCGCTCTGAACGGAAAGTTCAGAACATGTCATGGAGGATTAATCACATTCCCCTAACGCCGGCTGGCTGGGGAATTATGTAAGCCGCGGATTTTGGGGGGCGTGTCCCCACGCGGGTGCGTTTAGCCACATGTTGGCACCCGCTGTGCAGCCCGGCCGCAGGGTGTTTGTGAGGGGCTGGTGAGGTGGGCTGGGGGCAGCTGCTCGCCCCGGACCCCTTCCCAGTCCCTGCTCGCGGTCGGCAGCGCCTCTTCCCCACTGGGCACCTCGACGCAGTGGGTCCCATGGAGATGGGTGATGGGGATGTGGTGGGGCCGTGGGCTTGGGTGACCTGCGTGTGGAGGATGGACAAGGCCCCTTGCATTCCTCGCCCAGAGCTCCTGCAAACCCACCTGGCTGCTGCTCCTGCCTTGAGGATGAGCCAGGACAACACCCAGGGGTTGAGCCCCTGATGTCACTTTGAGGGTGTTTCAGCTGCTCCGCAGCACTCGCCGTGGAGCAGAAGAAAGGGGTGCAAAGCAATTTCTATGGCCAGATGCTGCTGGGAACAGGGTCTTTTGACTGCTGGCCCGGTGAAGCTGTGCCTGGTGGTGGTTGGGAAGCGAGCCCCTCTGCGAAGGGCTCTGAGCGGGGGGCCGCAGGCTGTGCCCTTGAGGAAGCTCTTCCCCCCGGCGTGTTGGCGTCCTTGGGACAGCACGTGGGAGCTCTTTTCCCTTGGCAGTGTTCTAGGTCTGTAACTTCTTCCAACGGCCGAAGATAAAAGCTGCCTTTGTCATGGTTGAAAGCCCCCCGCCGAACTCTTCTGGCTGCTCCAGCTGCACGTTGCCTGTTGGCGTGTACAGGAACACACGTGCGGCTGCATGTAGGCAGAGCTCTTCCGACACAGCTGCAGTGTGTCAGTCCTTGGCAATAAGGGAACGCAGGAGAAGGGAGTGGAGCATGTTCACATTTAAGATGGTCTAAGAAATTACTTTTTCCCCCTTTTGACGCATATGTGTAAGTAGAACTAAGCATATCTTAGTGTATAATATCTCAGAGTGTGGTAGACTTTATTTTTTTAAAATACTTGAAAGGCTTTTGGGATTACCCAAATTCCAGCTCTATTCGCTTCATCATGTTGCTCCCATCTTCCTCTCACCATGCCTACCAACTGCTATCCACCTCCCTGCCATCTCCAGTCTCGACTGTCTCTCCCTCAAACTCCTTTTATCAGCCTAATTAGCATTTTAAACTTAAAGACCAAATGCTCCAGCTGATTCTGTGTCCGCTTCCGCATTCCCAGGCAGCCTCGAAGCCCTCGGTGCAGTTGATCAGAACAGTCAAATTACACCACTAATTGCTGGATTTACAGCCGTTTCATTTCAGGTGTTAAATGGTGTGTGAGTGGGGCATTTTTATGCAAAAAGTGCCGGTGACAGTGGAATTTATCAAACCTGCTCTTGTTAATGCTGATGAGGTTTTTTTGAGCTTTACAGTAATCACCTGTCAGAGGGTGTGACTGGTGTCATGTGAATGATGTGGCAGCTGAATCATAACACCCAGTTTTACAGAGTTTTAGGATTTGGGAAAGCAAGTGCAAGTCATTTTAATGTTGTCTTCTTTTGGCTTATTTGTCATCTAAAAGGGAGGTGTTAACTTCTGCTTTTGAAAAGCTTATGCTTTTTTTAATGCACGTTTCCCAGAAAGCCAACTTGTGGCTATCTAGTGTGAAAAACAAGCAGGTAGGACACAGAGGGTGGGGGAAGCCCTTTCTGCAATCTGAGAGGGGGAAAACTGGCATTTCTGCCCTGTTGTGTACTATAGCCCATATGCTACTCATGACACCTCTTAACACCTCCCACTAGAGTCCTAGATTGCATCTGCAAAGAAGTAAAGTTCATAGCCCAGCTGGTGACACAGTGATCTTGGGCGATGGCTGGCTCTCGTGCTTGCGGGGAGGCTTCGTGGTGTTGCAGCACAGATGGCAGAGGAATGTGGGTTCCTCAGAAAGGCTGCTGGGGTGGAGATGGTGTAGACCGAAAATGTCCTCAGGTGGGCCGGGCAGTCCAGCCTTGAATCTTCACTCTCATCTTCTGGGCAATTTGGGTAGGCCCACGGTGGCTCAGGGGTCCGCGCATCTTTGTTAATAAACCTCTTGCACAACAGTGCTGCTGAAATTTGTGTGTTAACGAGTGCAAACACTTGCAAGTCTGGAGACAGCTGAGGTGGCTGTAGGTTTCTGAGGCATGAAACTGTAGCTATTGCAGAATTAATCCATAGGTGTGCAAATTCCAGTTTACCTATAGTCTGTCTCAGACATGGACCTCTGTCTCTGTACTTTTGTCTCTATATCTGACCTTTTTCAGTCTTCTACTTCGACTGTCACCTAACACCCAGAGACAAGATGCTGAGACAAGACTGATTCTTCGGAATATTCACAGCACTGTGATATGTTTTCATTTGTATTTCCCACATACATTGTATTTCTTTCAGCCAAGACATTGCATTTAGAAGCCATTAAGAGACAACGTTGGCTCAGCCCAGGAAAAGTTAAGAGAAGGGAGGGGAAGGGTTTGTAGCTATTAAGCAAGAGTTGTGTTTTTTAAACTCTACCTTGGTAACTGTGTACTTGGAGTATGTGGATCACAAACTGAGCTTGGAAAACTGCACATAGCTGTACAAGATAAGCCCTGGGTGTTTCTAGCTTTGAGTCAACTCTTGCTTCATGACATGTGCTGGGGGCAGGGAAAAGCTGTTTGAAAGCTCTGTTTGTCCTTGCTCTTCTTTATTCCCTTGGCTGTTACTCCACGGATCTTTGCATGAGAAGAGGGTGTCCTTCTGAAGCTTATTTCTCATGATAATCTATTGTGGCACTACAACCAGTTGCAATGTCACAAACCCTATTACAACTTCACTTGAGAAATGACTCTCCTATACACGCACCTGACAGTAATGAATAACGAAAGATGAAAGCAAAGAAATATGTTCATTCGTCTCCCTGGATTAATTTCAGTCCTGTGAATCTCGGGATGTGTTTAGACTGCTTTTATTGGGGTCTGCAAAAAGAGAGCAAGACAAGCAAGTCTGTCAGTTGTGGTCTATTTGTTTCTCAGTTGTTGCCTCTCTGGAGCCTTAACAAAGGCAAATTAAGTGAAAAGCAAGGCTCTGCGCATCGCGGTGTGATGGGTATATGAACTACCTCAGGTATAATCAGGTGGTTACCTGCAAAAATACTTTTGTAAAAGTGGGAACTTTGTATCACTAGGCTGAGGTTTTTAATGAACTTTGCAGCGATTTGCCACAAACAACTTTCCTACTGCAGACCCAAAGCAACCTGACATTTGTCCAGTTTCTGTGTAAAATAACAGGAGCTGCAGTGCTTGTCATAACACCTTTCCCTGTAATCCTCAATAAATAGCAAAGTTGCAGAATCTCAACCCTTTTTGATAGTTGGGAGGTGCTGTGTTTGCCTTGCTGATTATCTGCAGATTGTTTTAAAATACCGTGCAACAAGCTTCCTGCTCCACCAGCTTGCAGCCCTGTCTGGGCTGGTATGAGCACAAAGACAGGGCAAGTAGCTCTGTCGAAGCCAGTGTCTTTGATGATGAGATGACGATGATGATGATGAAAATGACAGACGCGAGTCATTTATGCTGCAGCACAGATCTTGTGGATGCTGGGGCTTTTTTTGTAGGACAACTTGGAAGTGGACCTGAATGTGTCTGAGGAGCTGTTATAATTTTTGCCTCTGTGCAGAGAAAATATATTCCAGGCCTTGCCTGACTGCAGCTCATCACTGCTCATGAGCATCTTCATGGGATGTGCCGAAGATTTCCAAAGCAGCGCAGGGCATTTGGACAACAAATCCCCATCCACCTCCAGTGAAAACTGGACAAGAGAGTTGCAAGGTGGTTTGAAAAATCTATGTGTACATGGACTGAGCTAACTTTGCTTCCTTGCCTTCACGATGCTGATCATTTGACTGGTGAGCCAGAAAAAGGCCAGGCTGTTGCTAGCCTGGCAAGAGTCAAGCTTGTTTTGCTTGTGTAGATTCTGAAAGGGTTAGCACCCCTTGCCTCACAAACAGATGTGTATTTGGAAGGCAAAGGGAATCTGAATCTTGAAAGACTGATAATAAGTCTTGTCTTTTTGTCCTAATGCTGATTGCTCATCTGGCCATGGAGCGCTTTTGTTGGATTATATTTGCATGCATATGAATGGCCATAAGTAGCTGCATGCTTTCAAGTGTGTCCTAGAAAAGCCTAGATATCTTGAGATGCTGAAAATAAATGAAAAAAAAAATTTAAGAAGGTAATGCTTACACGAGGCATGTGTGTTTAGTAGTTTGCTCTACATAGTGTATTATGGGCCTGAGATGATTTGTAGTTGCTTGAGACTCGTCATCACGTTTGCTTATGTGTGTTTGGTTTTTGCTTAACCAGAAAGCTGCTGTTTGCTCTGGCATGGGCAGAGACTTGAGGTGGTGGAGCAGGGTAACCTTGCAGAAGCTTAAGGCTCCTCAGGAATGCAGGGCTGGAAGAGCTGAATGTTTCTTCTCTGCCCTCATATTGAAAGAGAAACCTTAATAAAATATTTCTTTCTGACTGCTAATGTTGCTTATGCAATGCCAGGATCAAGTGCTGCATTTAGTGTTGGGTCCATCTGTCTTGATGTGTAAGATACACAAACACGTGTAAAAAATGTATTGTTTTTGATGTCTGCCTTGGGATGCAGGTACCTAACTGTTCTTGAGAACCTGGTCCCAGTTGCTACCTCAAAGGTCTTGTAGGTGTAGTGTCAGGTCAATAAAACCTGTGCCACTTAATAAAAAAATGTAAATCCATTTCTATGGCATTTTAATATTAGAAAGGTAATTACCCTGTAACTAACCCTTCTCTGTAAGCTGTCATTAATTGGATGATTTCTTATAGGCAGCTTAGCATAATGCATGCAAAATGCACTGCAGCTCTGTACAGGCAAAAATTGCCACAGTGAAACAATGGGATGCGAGCATCCAAAAACCTCTGAGCCCTGCAAACAGGCTGTATTGGTCCTTGTCACTGGACCTACAACTTCTGACCACGTATCGGGGCATCAGTAATCTGCAGGCAGGGAACTCTGTCGGACAAGTTATTTTTATTAGGAAGAACCGAGAGGTCGATGTTGCCATTAGACATCAGGCTGTGTTGTGTGCGACAGGAGAGATCTGAAAAAGTTTTTGTAGTCTTACTGAAGCCAGATGTGAAAGCCATGTGTCCCTCTGTCCGTGGGACTGGGATAAAGGCAGCAGAAGCAGTAACAGTGCCTACGTGGTATTTTACCTTGTGGTCTTAACTTCTGAGAGTCTTGTGATTCTGAAACCTTTGGCTTTGATAAACCATATGCTTTTAGAGCAGGGTAGCAGAAGAAGGATGGAAGCCCTAAAGACTGAAAACCCAAAACATGAAAGAGCAGAAAACCTGTCTTGTGATCCCATGGGTTTACAGAGTGCAGAGAGTTGGCTGTTCTGCATGCTGTTCTGCACGCTGTTCACATGCATGTTTAGCTGTATGCAGATGATCTTGGAAACTGAGAACTGTGCTTGTCCCATCGAAAGGTTGCAGTTAAAATGGTACAAATGTTGGCACAGGCGAGGAGGGAAGGAGAAGAGGCCAGCAATGCCCAGCCACATTGCAAATAAGTGGCACCTTACATCTGGAAAGTGCCTGCTGTTTTCCACTTAGGCTCATGTTGTGGTCATGGAAGAGTTGATTTTAAAAGGTCGCCTGAAGTTTGTTTAAATTCTGATGATTCTCAAGCAGCCCAGAGTGAGACCTGATATAAAATAATTATGTAGGATTAGCACATATGGTTGAGATATGGTGCTCCAGGAATCAGGAGGTTTTGGAGTTATGTACTGCTTCCATGGAAATTCCTGGGTGAAACCGATAAAAGCTCCTGGTGATAAGCCATTGCAATGGCTGGCATTATCTGAGTGTGGCTGCTTCAAGCATTAGGAATAGAAGATGAGGAGAGAGACTCATTAATGCTAAATTTGATTACATATGCAAACCAGGTTTCTATGAAGGGAAGAACAAAAATGATCTGACTTTCGAACTAGCAAGGAGATGCACGGAGATAGAGGGCTCTGCCATTAGACATACACGGTTAAAGTCTCCTTGCCAATTTTTATGAGGGAGATGTTCCAGTCATCACTCCTGTAAATCAGCGTCTGCATAATTGGAGCCCCGGGTGAAAGCCCTGCATGTTGACATCTCTGGATTCAAATGTTGCAGCTGGGGGAGGACAGGCTCAGAGGTGTCTATGACAAAACCCTTTCATCATGGATCCTGTAACCCCCGAGCTGACCTGGCTTCATGGCACAGGTGTAGTCCCAAGGGGCAGGAGACCTCCTGGTTGCTGGCTGAAACCTCTGCCCTGCTCTGGGAGTGAGGACCCCCTCCTGACGCAGGGGAAGGGGAGAGGCAAGAAGCAGGGTAGTGCTGGGCTCTGCGCAGGGCTGGCGATGGAAGACAAAGTGCTCACGTCACACCCCTGCTAGCACCGCTATCCCCTTAGGCACCAAATAAAAGTAGTTAAGTAGTAGTATGGTCCTGGGGTGCAGTGTGGCAAACAGCACTTGGCCAGCTGGCTGTCTGTCCAGCCCAGCAACTGGCCAAAAGGGTCTTAATGGCTTTTGCTCTCAGGGGGCACCTGCAAAGTGCTGCAAGAAACGTTATTGAAAGGAGCATACAGCGTGGAGCCTCGGCTTTTAAGGTGTTTGTTCAAAGTGGCATATGTACTGCAAAGTGTGACATAGTTGCTAAGGTGACAGCTTGCTTGCTTTTTGGCAAAAGCCAAAGAATACTGAATATAGAAAAACTGTAAGCTTTTGCTTTGTTTAATTTGCACAGTTTTATCTTCTGGCTATCATAGAGACTTCTCAGGTTTGTCCTTGGAAGCAGTGTTTTCCCATTCAGAATACTTCACTCCCCATTCTTAAGGAAGTGCTTAGATTGCATAAAATGATGGGGGTTTCAGTGACTATAATTGTAGGTACAAATCGTGGCACGGAAAGGGCTTGTTAATAGCATTCAGTAAGGAAATATTCTCTAAGAACCTTTTATATAAGCAAAAAATATGAGATGTTGTCTCATTAGCAGCCTATGGATGCGGGCACATCCGTGATCACATAGTCCAGAAGATTTTTGCATGTAGTATTGGCATGCATTTTCAAAGTGCTTGAATTGAAGCAGAAATGCATGGTGAGGTGAGAACTGGTGTTGGTCAGGCTCAGGTGTTTGTTGGTGTGAGAGGGAGGGAAGTCCAGGCAGGGAGTCTTGGATCGGGCAGCTCGGTTGCTGCTGTGGTTGTGTATTTTCATAGTGCTGCTAGGGGAGAAGGATCAGCAAAGGATTAGACTGATGTAGCCCCTCAAGAGGGGGCTTTCTGGATGAGCAGCCATCTGTGGCATGAAGCAGTGTTCTGGTCCTCAGCATGGAGAGGAAAGCAGAAAGGTCTCTCAAGCCTAATGCCAACTTTGGTCCTTAAAGCAGTGGGGTATGTAAATGGCTGGGAAAGGCTGAAGTAATGTGCTCATTGCCCTTTATTGTTTTACCTTTTCCTTCTCTGTGATGTTCTAATGGATAGACAAATGTGTTTCTCTGAACAAGCTGTTCTGTCTGTGCCTCTTCCAAAATGCCTCGGTGTCTGGGGAAGAGGCTGTGTTAGAGGCAGAGCCTGCGGGAGCTGCTGAGCTAATGCTGTGGGGAGCAGAAAGTGCTGCAGCCCGGAGCTTGGGATGAAATCTGGGGGAGCTTTGTGGGCTCCTGTTCCTAGAGAAGTGCTGGTGCAGATGTCCCAGCCCCAATTTGGCAGTGTAATTGCAAGGTAAAGTTGGCGAGGGTATTTTCAGAATGGTCAGAGATCATGTCACCCTGCACAGGGGCTCTTGCTGGGGGACTGGGGATGTCTCTTTGCTGAGAAGACCCCCAACAAGCATCCTAAGCAGAGATGTGCAGGGGGCAGATACTCTCCCGTTCCTCTGTGTTAAGGAAGCAGGAGAAAAACTGTGGAGCAGGAGGATTTCAATAAAGTATTATACATTTCCAGATGAGAGGTGTACTGTCCCAGACCCACTGTCAGAAATAAATCTGATTTGACTGTCCTGCAAAACCCCCAACCTGTCAACTTGATCTTTATTCCATGAGAAATACCAGACCCTGCTGCAAACAGCCTGACTGAATATTCCTGAGAAGTGCTCAAGAACCTGAAGTACTGAGGGTGAAATTCTGCCCAGAAGATCTCAGAAAGAAATGCCACCTAACATCGGCAAGATCATTGATACATCAGGAAGTGATTTATAGCAACAGCTCTTTGAATTTCAAGAAGTGGTTGTGTCTGTCCTCAGTCTTCACTCTTCCTGATGCCATTTCTCTGCCCTCCTGTGTTATTTCTCAGGTGATGCAAATCCAGAGTTTCTGTTGCTTGAAGTAATAAGCCTCAGCTCAAATCCTTTGGCACTTGCATGTTGCGTGCTTGTATTAGGGGGCCGTGTTTGACACTGCCAGTCTTCCTAATATTAGGTGAAAAGCCTCAGTGGCACCCCAAATAATACTATAAAAGTAGCAAAATCTTCCTTGCTAGCTTCTCAGAAAGTAAGGACACAACAGGCTGCTTGGCTCGGGCTCCCCGATGTGGGCCATATGATGGCCTATGACTGCCTTCAGTATCCAAGTCAAAATACCCTAGAATGCCAGGAAATACCTTAGAGTTATTTAACAAGCAAACTTGAGCCTTGCTTGAACTGTTTTCAGAATAATCTTCTCCCTGGCTGTGCGCTGGAGGTATGCTTGAAGCAAAACAAGGCGAGTCCCCCATTTGTGTGCAAGTTTAAAAACCACATAGTTGCTTACCCTGCTATTCCTCATGCAGAGGCTATGTTACACACAAAGCAGCACTGCTCTGCATCAGTGCTTTACCCTATTTAAAACAGCTTTCATATGGAGAGAGTGGTGGCTGGGAGCAGTTTAACATAGCAAGGTCATAGCTCTCTGTTGGGACCATAAGGGGGAATGATGCCTGTAAGGGTGTATCATGTCCAGCCCAGTGGGGTTAGGTCTGATACTGGAAATTGGGTTATTACTGCAGAATATGTATATTGAGATAATTTTCCTTTGGAGTTGAGCAGTTTCTCCAAGTGCTTTTTCAGAGGCTGTGCTTGAAAGCCAAAGCAAGTGTGGGATTCCCCCACCGCCAAATCCAGCAGCTGATAAATCCAGCAGAGCTCTCCTGATTGCCATCTCCAAGGGCAGTCAGCGTGCTGGAGTGGAATTAGGTCCTGGTTCGAAAGAACACGCCTGCCAAAAAATTAAACAATGGATGTCTTCCTGTTTAATTTTAACATTTTAATTAAATTCTTTGCTGCTGCGTGCCTTTGATCTCAGCAAGCTGATATACATGGTGTCTGCTGTTGTGTCGTAGCAGTGTTTTGTTCTAATCTTGCACACAGGCGCAAGGATGCATTTGAGTATGGATAAAAGTGCAAAAGCTGCACGCTGCCAGGTACCAAGTGCGTCGCAGACTGACTTTTCCAACTGGTGACCACAGGCGTGTGGAAAGAGAGATGATTCAAGAGTATGACTCAACCGAGCTTCTTTCTGAACATATTCTCTCCCCATTTTTAATCTACTTCTGTGAATGGTACTGCAAGTAGAGTTTCCTTGATGGAATTACTCATTGAGAGAGTTGAGGCCAGGAGCAGAGATTTCATTGCAAAACATTCACTTTCAGGTGGGTTAATTAATAAAGTTTGATCCTTCAGAGCAAAAGCAGAGCTGTATGGCATTGGCTAGGCACCTCTATTGATTAGTCCCAGCCGAGTGCCAGGTTTGGGAGCGTTTGGCAGGCTGCCGGCTTGCGGTGCGGCACTGGGTGCTGAGCGGCGCGCAGCCGAGCAGCCCCACCGCAGCCCATCTCAAAATGTGTGGAAGGGTCTGCAAATAGAGACGAGGTAACACATCGTCTCCCCAGCACCCTTGGGGGCTGGGCTTCGATGATGATGAGAAGCGGTAAATGAGCTGGGAGCACGTGGTATTTTCATAGCAAGGAAACGTGTTAGAGCGAGTTTCCTCGTGTGTTACAGTGTGGGGCAGGTAGCTGAGGTGTGTGTGGAGTGTTTGTGCTTTGCAATTTGGGCTGTACCTCGATGTCAGGGAAGCATCTGTCGTTGCTGTATCAAAAAGTCATTGGTGGAGCTGATTTGGTAAAACAGATTTCATTTTCTTGGGGGAAAAGTAATTTTTAATCTAAATTTCCATCGGAAACTGGCACTCTGGTGAGATCGTGAATGAAGAAAAATTTATGCCAGAAACTACAATATTTCATCATGAAATATTTCTGTAAAGAAGCCGTGGTTGTGTCCCATTCTCCTTCTCCTCTCCACACCCCACTGCAGTGCCCTGGGCTTGCTCCTCCCAGAGCAGCCGGTGATGGATCACATCACCCGTGACCCCCCTGTGCACCGGGACGGTGTGTCCGGCTGCGGAGCCCGACTGACAGAGCAGGGGCAGAGCGAGGGGCCAGCCCGGGCTCCTCAGGGGCACAGCAGTGTCCCCAGGGTGGCTGTTGCAAGCCCTTGGCACTGGGACTTAGAAAGAGGAGGCTACGTTTTTTGAGAGACAACTTTTTTTGAAAAAGATGAGTGAGTCTCCAATGCAGAAAATGGTTTTGGTGGGAAATTTTCAGCTGATCTAAGGCAGCGTTTACATATTGGTGTTGTAGTTCATGCTTGTGTGCCTAGCCCTTCTCTCGGTCAAATGTGGAGCGTTTCAGGGCTGTGCTGAGGCAGCACAGTCCACTGAGCAGGGAATCGGTGAGCCATGCTCCTCAGCGCCTTGTTCTGCTGCGTTGGCTCCGTGGGCTGTACGCGCTGCCGCTGCTGCCAGCGCAGCCTGTCACTCGTGGCAGGCGGCTCTGCGGAGAGGGCGCCCGTTCCAGCACGGAATCTGTGCCTGTCCAGATTGCGCGGCCCTGGCAGGCAGCAGGAGCTGGCTTCGCGGCGGGCCGACATATGCGGGGGACGCTGGCTGTGCCACGCGGCAGAACGCCTCCCGCCGCCACGTCACCGCGCTTCCCGGGCAGGGATGATGCTGTGAAAATGAGCTCCTTGCCTGCGGTCCTCCACGGCCCGCCACTCCCACTGCAGGGACCAAGTGCTGTCACTGCTTTTTTTGTTTGGTTTGGTTTTGGGTTTTATTTATTTATTATCCCCTTTTCTTTTTTTTTCATCCCCTTCGTCATGGCTTTCACAGCAGAATGACAGCAACAGGAGACCGAGGCGGACCTCGGGTCTTGTGGCAGAACCGATCCAGCACAGCATGCGTTGCTGAGGAGTTAAATAGAAAAGCTCTTTCTGCAATATAGCTCGCTGTGGCATAGTTCATTCATTTTTAAAAATAGGTTTCCATCTTTTTGTTTATGTGCTCATTAGCGCTGGCCACCCATGGGTGCAGCATTGGTTGTTAATGCAGCTGAAGAGGCTCTGACAGAGCTAATAAATGGTTTTGGCGCAGCTTAGTCCCCCAAAAGTAGTGACTCAGCAACGATCAAACGTCTCTCATGGGACAAACAGTTCCCAGCTATTCCCAATTTGCCATAAAACCTGCATGTCACTGGGCTGCTGGGAGGCAGGGCTCGAGTACCCCACATCTGTATTCCTTCTGTGCAGAGAGATTGCTAAGCATGTCCTGGGTGGTAGGACAAGAGTACTCTTGCCTGGTTCAAAAGAGGGTTTTTTTCTGGGGATTTTTACACTCCACCCCGTGATGCGCTTTGGGATGCATTCAGCTTTCTCTTCTGAATAGGGCTCCAGATGATGGAAATAAATTATCATAAATTAGAATAGATTGCACTCCTCAGCATCTCTACATCTGTCATTATGTTTCTTTAACAGTTCAGTTTAACATTTATACACACTCTGACAGCAGATACTGGTGTGTATGCTATAAATATTGGCTTGGAGAAGACATTAATGGAGTTTAGGTAAACGTTTGATGCCGCTGAGATTCCATTCCATATGGTGGTATGCAGCAAAATCGGATTCAACGTGCCACGTATAGTGCTTGTGTATTCCCTATAGACCATCCTCCTGGCGTTTCATCAGCTTACCACGTTACCAAGAAAGCGCAGGTGCCTTCAAAGAGGGAAACGAGCTTCTTGCAGTCTGTTCTGGTTTTTACAACCTGTATTGTTCGTGATGTTTACAGCCGACGTGCAACATGTACAGATGGGAAGGGCTCAGGGATAAGAGATGTCTTGCAGAAGCAGTGGTCAGGAATTAGCCAACGAGTCGTGGGAGCGCTCTGTTTTGTACATGTATGAAGGAGACCCATGGGTTTTGCTGGCCAAGATGCCTTTTTGTTAGACAGAAACTGAGTAACGGAGCAAAAGTTTTGCATGTTGGTTCGTTACAGTTGTTAAACATTAAATTTGTGACTCTTAACCCCTGATGAAACTGTCACCAAAACCACACGTGGGGAGCGTGGCTTCAGGGTTTGAAGAGGCTGGCACGTGTCCCACTGGCTTGCAGGAGGACAAATAGCCGAGACCATCGCAGCAAGAAATATATTCCGGTCCCTCTGGTGTTCCTTCTGTAGTTCAACAGAAACTGGATGTCTCCCACAAGTTTGTTGTTTTGGTGGGTTTTGTTTGTTTTGCTAATTGCAACACCTTGATTAGTGCAGCCTGATGATGTGGCTGCCTCCACTGCAGTATATCTCTGATTTTCCCTTCTTTCAAGCTAGCATGATGGCCAGAAGTGTGTTGTCTGGCTCAACGCCGTGGAGGGGCAGTTGGGGTAAAGCAGCTGGGCAGTCCATCCTCTGCGCCTGATGTGGGACCCTGGGAAACATCTGGCTCATGCCGGCCCCGGGGCACATCTGCCGCAGAGAGGAGCACGGCTGCTTCGTTTGCCCCTGTGTAATGCAATGTAAGTAATGAAGTAACCGTAAGGTACAAACTGGCTCAAAGCAGGGCAGTCCGAAGAGAAAGTGCTCTTCACACTGTAAATTGCTAAAAGGTCTTTATGATGCCAGTGGATTAAAAATCTGAGAAGAAAAAACCCTCCAGTGCTGTAAGTTCAAGACGCATCTTTTAAAAGCTGCTGGTGGGGAGGGGAAGAGATAACTTATCTGAATGGAAATGTATTTAAACCCTGTATCTTGTACAGTTCTGTGTTACCGCAAAGAAAACAGCGTATTCCCTGTCACTTGGAGAGCTGGAGCATTTTTGTATAGGCTGAGTGGGATTCTGTGATAATGGTACCCCTTTTGATCTGAATCATTAGCCAAATTTTCAGATCTTTGCCAGTTATTTTTTTTTAAAAGAAGTTACTTCAGATGTTTTGGTGATGTACTCATGCTTATTTGCACCAGCAGTACGGAAGAGCCTGGCACGTTCCTGTGTCCTGTGAGGGACCCTGCATCCTCAGGCTCCTTCCCCATGGCTGGGCAGAGATCTCTCTCTTACCTTTTCTCATGTTTCCAGGTTTTCTGCCTCAACTTTCCCTCTCGTTTTGGCTCCTGCAGCAAAAAAGTTGTTTTGCAAAACCATTAGCAGAATGCTTCCACCCAGAGCAAAATGTTGCCCGTGATTTTCCTTTGAATAGCTTGTTCTGTCTGTCTGAGCTTGAGGCTGGCATTTATGTCTCTTGAATGATGCAATAAAGGAACTAAACTGTGTTTAAAGAAAGGCAGCATTTACATTTATCTGATGTTAAAGACATTGTAGCCCAGCCAACAAGATTTCATGGTGAGCCTTGCTCCAGTGAGGAAACCTTCAGCCTTCTCCGAGCTGAAACTCCAGGGAGCACTTCCAAAGCGCTGAAATTCTTTTATCATTATTTGTTGTATTTTCTGCATCCTTTGTCTCTTTGAGGACTGGACACTGCAGACCTGGGCACTCTGGGTGCAGCCCCTGCCACATAGCTACGACAGACGTGGGTTTCTCCGTGATGGCCTCATGCGAGCATGCTGAATTTGAGAAGGGATGTGCAGCAGGAGGAAATGAATGCCAACAATCTGCATCAGATCATTTGTCATGCGAATATTTCCTTGAATTGTTTGTTTAATTAATTGCAATTTTTAATTTAGCTCTGCTCTCAACTGTAAAGATACTCTTGGGTGGAGGGGAGAGAAAGAAGCCCTTATTCTGGGTGGGTTTTTCTGTTTGTTTTCAAATATACATGATGTTCTCATAGGAAATGGGTCTATTTACTCCTTTTTCATTAAACCTGCCAGGTTTTAGCTTTCACATATGACTGATGTTTGTAGATCCCAAAGCTATTTGTTTTAGGCTTTCTGTCCCCATAGCAAACCTGGAGATGACCTGTTCTTAGTTCCTGCTGTCACCTGTACCTGGCTGAAAGGCCCTTCGGGGTAGGACGGGAGAGAAGTCGCACTTTTTGCACTCCAATCAGTGCTGGATTCGGAGTTTAAAAATATCACAAGTGAAAAACATGGATGTGAGTCATACAGAAAACACCCTTCATTTCTAAGGGAATATAAATATCAGAAAAACACATTCTTCAGATGTTTCCTCCTCCTGAGAGGTAGCCATATCCAAGATTTCTGTTTGAAGTGTTCAATCATAAACATCAGTCCCCTGCTGTCAGAGTGACCACTAGATGCAGGAGACGCCTATTAAATGTTTATAGCTAATGCTTTGCCAGAGCTACATCAATCACGAGGGTCTGGGTGAGCTTTGCATGAAGGGAAGAGGCGAAGAAGCCTGCAACTGCACTGCTTGGGTCAAGGTACTCAAGCAAGTAAATGCCTCACTTCTGGAAAGTTTGGTCCTCACTTTGGACCGAAACGCTCATCAATATCTAACACATCTGTGTTAGATCCAGAACAGCATCTCTTGCATGCTTTTGGGGGCGTGAGCTCTTTTTAGTCATCCTCTTTGACCCCAGCAGCTGGGAGACTATAATTTTGTATCAGCTGGGCTTAGTGGTTTTTTGAAGCAAGCGTGTGTTAAAATGCATATGCATTTCCCTATGTTTTTACAAGATTAATATTTTAAAGGCTATTTAATACAAAATTGCTGAAAATTATTTAAATCTGAGACATGCTGGAGAGATCAGAGAACTGTTATCAACTGTTGAATTAGTAATGTTGAATTAGACATGAGAAAATCCTTTTCAATTTAAGTGGCTTTTCTTAGAACTTTTTACATGTTTAATATCTTCATTCATCCTTCTAACGGTTGTTCCAGTTTTGGCTCTCCCTGAGTATCCGTGCCAATGTGCACAGTGCATCAGGGTCTGAACTGTATCCATTCAGCCACGCTGTACATCCCTGAGGGCCATCAGGGAGCCCCCAGACCACTTGTCTCAGGGGTCCTTTTTCCTCCTGTGGATGCGGTGCGAAGATTGAGCCCTTCATGGATAATTTCATGCTTGTGTTTGAAAAGCTTGGTTGTGCAGCTGTCTGAGAGAATGGAGATCATGAGTGCCCTTTGGTGTAGACACTTCAGCGTTACCTTCCAAGAATCAAAATTAAAAGTTTGAACTGGGCACAGCATATGCATGATATTTTGCAAGAATGCTACTGTGAGGCTGTGCGAGGGGAATTAACCATGTGGCTTTTTTTTCTTCGGAACTCTTGGAGAGGGTCGGCCTCTCTCCGGTCCCCATTGATAACAAGCTGCTGTGGGAGCTTAGCGGAGCAATGTGTGTCCTGGTTGCACCAGATGGATCTCATTTGTGTTGCTGCTCATAGTCATGATAGGCAGCAAATGGAGTGGAGCCTCGGGCAGCACTTTGCTGCCTGAAGTTGATGCCTGATGAATTACGGAGATAAATAAGGCGAGAATCTGCCTTTGCTTTTCCCTTTGAGTGTGCACATAAGTGTTAGGTGGCCCGTGTTTGAAGAGACAATGTGAAATGAGCTTTCAAATATTTCCTTGAAGTTGTCTTAATTATTTCATTAGAATGGTAAGGAATAAAGCAGGAGAATCAATACGCCTAATTATTACATCTAAATGCAAGAGAAATTAGCCAGTGAACTCTCCCTTCTCTGGGGAGGATTAATCTTCCTATGCTCTATTTCAAGTGTCTTCCAGAAAAATGAAAGGCTTATCACCTAGGAAACATGCGGTCCTAATCGCCCAGGTCTGGCACTTGGATTTACAGATGGTGAGGGGACTCTTAGCTGGTCTTCTGAAGCACAAAATTAGATTGTTTTGCTTGTGTTTAACCATTGTAGTCACAGTTTCGTAGCTGGGTGATTTGAATGACAAAGGCTAGCAGGGCAGATACGCCTTGGCTGGCTCCGGACGAGCTGGTGGATCTACTCAACACCGGGCAGTGCTGTGTGGAGGGGATGGCTTGGGTCCTGATGTGGTGCCGTCAATGGGGCAGTGCTAATTAGCTCTGCTTCTCAGCAATGAAGCGCCGTATTGATGAGTCTTCAGTGCTTACAGAGCTATCTCATTTACCTTTGCCCCGTACTTTTTTTTTTTTTTTTTTTTTTTGATAGCTATACAAGACTGCAAGAAGATCCCATTTTGCAGTGGCTTCCTGGCAAATAGCCACGAGATGCTTACAGGTGGTCCTGGTGGGACTTGATTCTTCACCCTTGAAGTAGTCACTGAACTGAAACGACAAAAATATTTCCTGCATACCAGGTTTAGAATGGCAATAAATTCTGGTTCGTGCTCCTTGATGTTTATTTGCACCAATGGTATCTCACAATGCTTTCTGCTAGATTGATTATAACAATGTCAAGCTGTGGCACAAATGTAAGATGAGTTCAGATGAAATGTTAAATGAATAAATTCATCTTTATATAAAATGTGCTTAACCCCCAGCCCCCATAAGGTCTGACTTCCTTTAGATTTTGTCATTTGTTGTCATGTGTCATCCTGGTAGAAATCCAAGTCTGGAAATACTGAGAAGTGCTTCCCCAGAATGCGACCACGTTTTTACACAGGCAGATCATGCCCAGGAAGAGAAGGGTTAGGTTTGTTCTGTGCCTGTAACCCACCTCAGTGTAAAGAAGACTCAGCAGCTAAAATATGAAGTCTAAATAAAAGCAAAAAAGGACCATTTCTTTGCATAATGCTGGGGAAATCAGCCTTACAGTTCACAAACTCAGATGACAGCTCGCTGTAGGGAAAACTTCAGTCCATCATTATTTTGCATTTTTGGGTTGAATTACTCATGGCAGTTTATTAATTAGTTTCTCTTTTGCACTCTTTCTTCAAAGAAAAATATTTCAGCTCATTATGTATCACCCTAGTACCTCTCTTCCTTCCCAAATTACTCTGCATTATGGTCAGTTCCCATCCTTCCTGGCTGTCAAGTTGATTAACTGGGTGATGCTGACTGGAGGGCATGGGATGGGCTACTGATGCACCACCTGATTATGTGGTCATGGAAACCCCTGGAGGTAAGACCTCTGGTATCAAAATAAATTGGGATTTTCTGCCAACTAATGGTTGGCGAAGCTTACGCTAATGCTAGATTCTGCTGGATGAGGCACAATGGAAGCAAATCAGCCTTTCCTGATAAGCTAGGCTTTGATTAAGCTTTTCCAGGCTTTCTCATTGCAAGAAACACGTCTTACTCATTGAACACACAAATGCATTTGCAGTGTGTCATTGCAAAATTTTCTAAAGGAGTGACCTATTTCCAACAGGGCTTTTGTTTCACTCTTACTCCTTCATTGCGCTTACCAACTCAGTCACACAGGCTAATTTGGCAAATGTAATTGACTGGTTTTAGGAGTTAAAATATCCCATTGTTGAATGTTTTATGCTTCAAATACGGAATATAACGAAGACCACTGCGGTGGGTACGTAAGCTATCTGTAGCCGCTGAAAGCCTTGCCCTTTGCAGCGAGCCTTTGGGAAGCAGTGGGCAGGCAACGCTGCGATCTGCAGCCTGAGCCAATTTAAAAGTGAGCTGGTCCGGCTGATGCTGTGAACGCACTCTTTTGCTGTAGCCATAGGCAGGGGTAACTTATCCTGCTGAATGTGCAGCTCATTGCACTTGATGGGAATTCACTTATTGATCTAATTAGCTCCCGACCTGTTTACAGGGTGATTGTGGATGAAACAATGTAATTACAATTGATTATGGCTGCATATCATGTCTTTAATGTTTGCACTTGGGATTTGGATATTATGGTGTGCCTTCTGTAGCTGATAATGGATTGTAAAGAGCATCAAGGAGTTAATGTATTTTCACACTCCATAGGGATACATTTTCTGTGTTACATTCCCATTTATCCTGTTGTTAACTGAGTGACAGTATCATGTTTCTTACCCGGTCATACATACTATGATAGCTTTAGTCACTTCATCTAAGAGGTTGTCCGTGCTTATATATCTGGTCTATATTCCTGTGATGTTGCTTTAGTAAAAGCCTAGGAAATGGAAATTTTGTTTCCAGGTCTAATTCATACTTAACAGTTCTCAAGTGTAACAAAGGCATTCCTATAGCTAGATGCATATACCTCCTGTTTGTGGTGCCTTTAGTTTATTGCATGCCCAATAACACAGAAATCAGTTTTCCTATTCAGAGTTATATACTGTAGTACACTGATGGAGTCTAAGTTTGGTATAGTTAGTGTTTTCTGATAGAAATGCTTCACAGAATTCTCAAATCAGAGCAGAAGAAACAGAGAGGTGGGCAGTGCAATGCCCCATCTGCACTTTCCCCATCGCTCATCTCATCTCCTGTGGCTTGGCTGCAGAGTCAGGGGTGAGCAGCGGCAGCAGCAGAGCTGCTCTGTCTGCTGGGCCCCGATGCACCATCTCGTGCACTTTTGCCCCCAAACCCCTGGTGCTGCACCAATGCCCAGGGTAGGGGTAATGCTGTGGCAGCTGTTGTCCCTGCCCCAGGGGCACCTAATCTGCTGCTGCTGTCACACAGCCTCTGAGATGCTCTCCAGAGTCCATCAGCATTAGTGCCTTTGCACTTAAGCAGATGCTGGTGTTTTGTTTTTGGGTTTTTTTTCTTTTTTTTTCTTCTTTTTTGGGAGGGAGGAAACCAAGGGTTTGATCCCTGCAGAAAACTCTGGTTGAGGGTCATCATAAGCCCCAGTCCTGCAAGAGTAACCTTGTGCGTGATACTGGTTTTGTCCCTTTTGCAGATTATGATTGATGACTTCAGCTTCCCATGCCTTAGCACTGGGACTGGTGGGCTCAAGAAATGCTTGCTGTGCAGGTGTACATAGGGCTCGGGCATCCTTCACTTGTGGGACTTTGCTCTCCCAGCCCACATCCTCTGGCTAAGCCAGCTCCCTCTGCTAATGGCACAGATACTCCCAAGGTTTCAGCTTAATGATCACAGAGGAGCAGACTTCTCTTCTTGCTTCAAAGTCACGTGTCTATCCTCTTCCAAATTAACAGTTTTCAAGTGTCCCACTGGACATTTGACCTAAAATAATCTGAACGCTGTTTTCCTGGCATCACTAGCTTTCATGCACATATGCAGGCTCCAATGAGGCCACAGTCTAAACACGTGCACCGTTACAGCCTTCATTTAATTTAAACTCCATTTTTGGTAGGAATTTTGCAAGAGAAGGTTCCAGGAGTGATGTTTGAGTGTGAATATCTGAATCGTAATTTAAATTCTACAGCACTTAGGCTTTGAAAGAATTTTTATAAAATCTTAAGAATTGTAATTCTTTCCCATTCTATCAATAGTAACTGTAAACTTGAGCATATGCTGCAAAAGGCATGGAAGCAAAGCATTCAGTTAGAGAGAACACAAGTGCCTTTTTCATCAGAGGAAAATTAGCAAAAAGGAGACAACTTCCAGCAAACTGTGGCTTCCGATCTACAAGCTGATAAAATCTGCATATTAGTCACAAGGATTTTTTTTCCAGTTTTCTAGTTCATTCTGTTTTCTTAATTAAAGATGCTAAAATTCCCTTTCAGCCCTTGCAGTCTCCGTTTCATAACTAGTACACATGATGGGGGTAAAAAATCCAAACTTGGAATCATCACCACCACCATTATTATAGCTCACATCTGGCAGTTTGAGATTTGTTTTTTCCTCAACCAACAAACATGCCAAACTGGTTTTTATTCAGGGGTAAATCTAAGGAAGAATGTGTTCTTTTATTGGGATCACTTTCTGTAAAAATGAGCTTTTTCCCCATGGGAAAGTGTTACTTTAGAGCTAAAAAAAAAAAAAAAAAAAGCCCCAAGATTATATTACTAAATCTGTACCCTTCTTTGCATGGGTTTTGTGCACAGCATCCCAGCACATCCAGTATTTGCACCCTGGACATCTTTAAATCTGAGGTAAACGTGCATAGTTTATGTCAGTATGGAAACATGTAGCCATTCTGAGCCTTTGCAGTGTGTGGTGTGTGTCTGTCCGGGGCTTTGAGGGTTAACGGTACTTCACTGATTTCACTTGCAAAGGGTGTAAGTGCCATAAGCTTTTCCTAATTATGGGAGACATTCCTTGCTTGGGAAAGGGGTAACATCACTTGCCTCGTCTTGTAACAGTGCAATCAAGGGCTCAGGGAAGTAATTCCTTATCAAAAAGGATGGTCCCTTTTGGTGTAGCAGTAGTGTCATCAGAGAATAAGCTTCTCTGCCAAAAATAGCAACCACTGGTATAGCATGGGCATTGCTGCTTAGGATAATGTGTAAGAGTATTTTTGCTGCAAAGCTTAGGTTTTTACAACTTTGTAGTGTTGAAGTGACTGAGGAAGTCTGTTCTTCATTTCAGTCACAGAAGGTCTTTTCTGCGCTTTTTTGGCATGTGGTAGTTTGTGTGAAAGTTGTTTAGGTGGTGCTGCTGAGCCTGGGTTTCTGCCACGTCATCACCTCTGGAAAAGCATCAGTGTTCTCGGTGTTGTCCGCAGAGCAAGTAGAGCAGCTGGCACAATCAGAGCAAAGTACCATAAAATCTTTTGGGTATCATGGTTTCCTAATAGTCCTCTAGTTTGCGGCCGCTTGTTAGTGTATGTAAGTTTTTGATTGGCTTGTACTATGTGTTTTGTGCTAAATTTAAATTTTATTCACTTCCATAACATGGAGGGATGCGCAACAGGCAGGGTGCATCAGAGGTTTTCGGAGAACATAGACTTTGCAGACCAGGAATAGCAACCTACAAGCAGAAGGCAGCCTTCAGCAAGGGTCAGTTTCATATGTACAGCACATAGCTCCAGTTTAGTTAGTTTGTGGCAGAAAACTGTTCCACCATATTATACGCTATTTTTCCCACCAGGGAATCATCCATATTTGTGCTCTTCACTGGCTGTTTTTCTTCCTTGCTCTCCTCTCTTGCCCCATTTTCACTGCTGTCAGCCTGATCATTGCCTAAGAGACATATAGGCATTGGTCCATAACTCATCAGGAGGATTTTTTTGGTTGAAATAAGACTTCCCAAAAGGGTTAACATAGGGTTTGGATTTTATTCTTTGATCTGTAACAGAGAAACTTAAGGTTTTCCAATCCCCTCTGGCTGATGTAAGAGTTGAAGTCAATCTGCCCATTTAGATACAGCAGTTAAGACTTCTTTTATCCCCTATGAAATACTAAAATGCCATTATAGCAGAATGTTTGTAGTGATTTTTTGTGTATGTATGCATAAAGACCGAAAAGAGAAGTAAACCTTATCGATTTGATGGCACTCATTATCCTGGAGCTATTTTTTCACAAGGTCCTTCTACCACATTTCTAGACCTTTTTTTATTTTCTCTTACAATTTGCTCTGACATGTTTTGGAGGAATTTGCCCTTCACAAGATGAAACACCATCCTGTCATCTAATTTAGTTCTTGATTTTTTTACTTGTGGCAAACTCAGAAGTTAAATGCTGCATTCATGGTGGGCTAAGAGGAATACACAATTACACTAACCTTGATGCATTGTTCTGTGCTGAACATGTGCTCTGTTTTCTTTCTGTTAAGGCAAACTAACTGATTTGGCCAAGGAAGAGTTTACCTCCCCAGTGATGTGTCTATTAATGAAGACAGCATTTTCTAATAGCTATAGCATTGTGTTTTATTATTATTATTATTATTATTATTATTATTATTACTTTCAGCATGACATTCATGTTGGTTTTGTCTGTTGTTAGGTTGAGCAAGTAACAATGTCCTGCAGTTACAACACTACCTGTAACACGGTGTTGGGGTACAAATTGTGACGGTTGCTGCACGGTGTGAGGTGCAGAGGTGGCGGGCCATTTCCATACTCCAGGATACTGTTCTGCTGAAAAGGCCAATACAAATAACGCATCTCGTGGCTGAAAGAGGATTTCAGGAAAAAACAAACGCAAATAAATGTTTTCACCAGCAGCCTGTGCTGGAGGAGTTGGCCTAAACAAACAGGCTCAGCTAACACCTCAGTGTTGGTATCTGCAAAATCCGAGTGGAAATCATGCTGGGTTGGGTACTGATTCCATCCGAGTCATTTCTACTAGGTGGCATCACTGTAGATTGCCATGCCCATCTTCTTGACTTTGCAGCAAATCTGTCATTGGCAATGGATAAAAAATGATTTTTTTTTCATGTTATTGTGGTAAGACATCTACAGTCACTGCTCTGGATGCATGCAAGAGAGAGAATGAGGGACTGCGTGTGTGTGCCCAGCATGGTGCTGGGCTGGTATCTGCCACCTGAAGCAGGATACATGCCACCTTCTGGAGCAGTTGCAGCTGGGATGCTGCCATGCTGATGCTATTATATTTAGACCTCTGGAAAAGATGGTTGGTTGCTATAAAAGTTGGACCTGCTACAAAAATAAACCCAAAGGGTGTTTTTTTTGATTTGGAGAGGAGCTGAATACATGGTTCACATAGGAGCAGCTCCTCTGGGTCCAAGCAAAGCAGGTGAGGCAGCCTGGCTTGGTGGTGATTTTGGTACGTGGGATATGCCCTTGCCCTGCATCTCCTGGAGGCAGGGAGGCTTCTGCTTGGGTGCTGGGATACAGAAAAGCCTGCAGGAAACTTTCCTTGCAAGCTAGAGAAGTTACTCTGCCCATTTTAAAAAGGGATCTCACCAATTTAAATTTCTTACCTGTGAGATGCTTGGAACTTCACTACCTGAAATGTGCAGTGGAGAGCTGTTCTGCGGGGCCCTGTAGGTAAAAAGCCCAACCTATTTCCATGGACGCACTGAGTTTTACAGTCTAAAGGGAGAGGCTGTGATTGCAGTCTGTGTCCCCCAGGAACTTGTTTAGAACAGATATACCCTCTAAAGATTTAATGATCAGTAGCATTTTCCTCTTGTTTCACTATTACTTCTTTTTTTTTTTTTTTTTTTTTTTTTTAAGTGAGAGCTTGTAAAACATGGGTAAAATGTAAAGCTGAAAGGAAGAGAAGCCAGGAATACTAAATAGAGGGAGAGAGAGCTTGCTTGAAAGTGTTGGCCAAGCAGCTGTTCGTGCCTCCTATTTAGCATGAATGGAAGACATAGCCCTGATTAAAAATGGTAGGTAGCAGCTGCACAGCCTGGGCTAAGGATTACCAGATGGTTAACTGTGATTGACTTGTCTCCATGGAGCTTAGTGGGGAGGGAGGAATGGAATATCTGAAATGTGATGAACATGCTAGGTACACAATTTTTTTTATAATGAATGTGCCAGATTTGTTTACATGCTTCTTGAATAAAATATGGCTGCTAGTTTGACTTAAGACAGACATCTTTAGTACATGCTATGTTGCAAAACCTTGCTCTTTTGATTGTAGGTGTGATGATTCCCCCTCATTTCCCCCCACCCCCCACCTCCCCCACCCCTCGGTGCTGTGATACAGCATAAAATAATTGGTTGACAGAATGTTGATTCTGCAGCACGGGGAGGATTTGCACAGATGGGAGTCAAAATATGTCTCCTTGCCTTATGCTAATGCCACCACAAAGGTTAGGGAGAAGTTCAGAACTGAATGTGGAATCCTTGTGCTGCTTTAGCTGTTGCAAAGTGTTTAAATTCAGTACCTGAAGGAAGAAGATCTGGATCCAAATGCTCCAGTTGTCTGGTCCCTCTGTTTTACAGCAAAAAAGGGTACCAGCACTTGCTACATGTTCACAGTGCGATGGTGCATATGTGGTGGCTTTTCCTTGACATGTGCTCATCATGGCCAAAGTGGGATTTTTTTTTTTCCCCCTAGCCTGGAAAGGGCTAGGAATTACAGATATCTCTAAAAATACTGTGTTAAGAGGATGATGCATCAACATGATGCTAAACAGCATCTCCAAACATCTAGCCTGGCCAAATTTCTCGCGAGTACCGAACAATTGGCACTTGTTTAAGCGATGTGCTCTGCAGGGGCCGTAGCCAGGCGCAGGGTGCCGTGTCCGTGTGCATCCTGCTGGCTGGGGTGCTGGGAGAAGGCAGGCACCCGTCAGCTCCATGGCTGCAACACCTCACCCACCTCTTCTGGGCGGTCCCTGGCCGGCGGCAGCCCCGTGACTTGGTTTCCCTTCCCCTCTCCCTGATCTCAGCCCCTTTGGTGCGGGCAGCAGCTGGCAAGGGCTGTGTCTGGGGGGGTCCCTGCGCTGTAGCGCCCTGAAGGCCGGGGGGTTCACGGGCAAACGGCCCCTCGTGCTGCCAGCCTTTAGCTCCACGTGGCTGCCCTGACTTTCACGGGAGATGGAAATTGCAGGTAATTAAGAATACAGGCCAATAATTTGGAAAGTAATACCTTGGCACATCTTTAGGAGAAAAAATGGTGATAACAGCCAATAATTTAGAAATGCCAAGATAAATATAGTGTTTGAGGGAGTGTGTCACCTCTGGCTGAGGGGAGTCGGAGTCGTTGGTCGTGGGTTTCTTTATCCTCTATGTTGAACATTTTTTACTTCGTGTTTGCATTAATTTTTTAAAGCAAATTACAAATATGTCAAAAAGATGGAGTTGTCAGTTATGCCAACTCATTCCCTCATATTTGAGTATGAATGAAATTGTGATGCAGATTTGTCTTCATAAGTGCTTTGTTACCTGGAAGACAGTACTTTTGAGCCTGTGACACAGTACCTTATTATTATTCTCACCTGAATGTCTTCACTGTATATAAACACAAATAAAAAGCTAGCTCAAGCTTCTGCTATTGGTAAGCAAATGGTATATTTTGACTTTGTTGGATTTTTTGGGGTGTTTTGGCAATATCAGAGCCTCCCTCCTCCTCCTTTCCAAAATATAAAACCAAACCAAGACTCCATCTGATTTATGGAAAGTGGCAGAGTCTTAAGAGCAATGGTTTAAAGGCTCATTATCCTCAACCAATACATGTAAGTGCTGAAGGGGAAGGTTGGGCTGGGGATGGCAGCCACAACATCTGCCTCTGTGCAGGATAAAACCTCTGGCTGTGGGTTTCGTGGTCCCGGTGTACTGTGTGTGCTGGCTGCTGGTCCATGCTTCAAGTGCAGAAGGGGAAGTTCATGAGGAAAACAAACTGCTGTTTCCAAGGCTGAGTGTGAAGCCTGTGAGGTTTGTGGTGCCTCCACAAGGGCTTTTGGTCTCCCTTTGGACATTGAGCCATTTGGATGCTGGGATGCAGTGGATGCACAGCTGGCTGGCTGGAGTGGGGAGTGGGTGCTTGTCGGGGGTCCCTGTACCTCCCTTTGTTCTGTGTGCTGCTGGAAGTCTGATTTCTGGGAAAAAATGCATCCTCAGCATGCTCTGCTTCTTGACGTACTAGAAATGAATCAATCTTAACGGTGTCATAGGCCAGGTAATAGATGGAGGTGATAAATCTGTTAGCAGTCACACCAGAAAGGCTGAACTATTCTGCTTTTGTGGAGGTTAGGCACTATTTGTGGAAGATAAATGTTTACAGTTGGGTCACACCTTACAAAAAGAGCAAGAGGTGGCCAAGGAGAGCTTTCCTGCCTGGTGTTTGATTTTAAATGAGTTTCTGATAGCAGGGAAAGGTGCAAAAAATTGCTGGTGTGCTGAGAAATGGAGATCGCTGTGCAGGAGGGAGACAAAAGCGGGCTTGGCTTGGTTTTTCTGGTGTAATGGGCACACTTAAAAATAACTTTGCTCTTTAAACACATGAAGGGGAGAACAGCTGTTTGAGCTAATGAACCACCTTTGTGTGGCTGTAGGCACACCGTAGGCTAGAGGAATGCTGCCACCCTTGGGAGGATGAGGCTCCTCTGCCAGCGTGGTGGGAAGAAGGGAAGCAAAGCTGGTTTTGTGAGCAAGCTAGGAAATTTTGGAGTGATGGTGGGGTCCTGCCTCGGCAGCAGGAGACTTGGTGACCCTCTCGGTTGCTTCCACAGCTGGGTGTTTCCTTCTCTGGCCACCACTGCTCTCCAGGAGCTGTCACAGAGTGAGGGGCACGGCAGGAGAAAAATGTGCCCTTTCCCTACACATGAGGGTAATTTCTTCCTCGATGATGCTTGGCAAAGCCACGTGTGAAACAGCCTTCACGTCTCACTGTAAAAAGGCAAGACTGCCAAAATATTATCTGTTTTGAGTCAAGAAGAAATGTTGAAAACTTGAAAGTTGCCTTGAAAAAGATACCAACACCCCAAAACTCAGGTCTGGTCAGCTGAAGTATTTTGATTTAGGTCCATTATACTCTTTTTTTGTTTGTTTTTGGTTGGGTTTTTTCTGTGGGTTTTTTTGTTTTTAATTCGTGTTAAAATTTTGTAATGAAAATTTTTCAATGAAAACTGTTCATTTTGAAAACTTCAGAACAAGAATTTTGACAAGGTAAAAAATGTCTGTGCAGAACATGTCATCCTTCCTGTCTGCAATTATTTGTGACAAATCAAAGTCTGAAGGGGAAAACACACATGCACAATAATAGTTCTTTGGGAAATTCTTTTCCAGCTGCATTGCTTAACACAATTCAGTTTCAACGGAAGAGGTAATGGCTGGTATAGACCTGTGGCATATTTTGAGAATCAATGGCAATTCTTCTTGAAGCTCAGTCAACCGGTCTCTTGTCGATGGGAAGGGAAGATGAGTCTTCTGCTGTACCAACGGTGCTTGGGGGAGCTCCCAGGAGACCATCTCCCATTGCTGCCCCCCGTTTGCAGAAGCCGGGAGGTTTCAGGAGGATGTGGCTGATGGCACTGCTGTCACAGTCCCAGTATGACACGTGGCTTTATCTGCTGGAGAGCAAAGAAATCTTTGAGGCATCCTGGAAATGGAAAGTCAAAACCAAGGAGCCAGCAGCTCTGCAGCCTTGGCTCTGTGCAGGTGGCTGATTGCAGATGGAGAGATAAGGAGGAGCGGAGGTCAGGCTACCATTTCTTGGGAAGAAACATGATTCACAAGGTGACCTTGGGAGAAATTCCAGGTTTGAGGAGCACACTTTCGCACAGTGCCGCCTCATGGGTCCTGCTCCTCCCCGACAAAGGATCAGGCACTTTGGTATCGGCTATGGGGACAGAGCGGTTGGGAGCGAGTGCGCCCTAGCAAAGGTGCATTCCCAAACTGAGAGGAGCCTCCTGTCCCTCGGGGGAAACTACCCATGGGCAGCACTGTGTCCGCTACCAGTAGCTCATATTAATGAGAAAACATGCCTGGCCATCAACGTGGTGACAGTGCAGGGGGCTAGAGCTGCACCGGTGAGCTGTCTGCCAGCATAGCTGCCACACAGGCTTTCCTGTTTGCTTTCAAAATGGTCAACAAATAGATGTTAATGACATGTTGCTGAGGCTGCTCTTGGAGGTAAGTGCCTGTGGCCATGTTTTTTATGTGCTATTTACTGTTGCGTGTTGTAGATACCGATGTATGTGAAGAGAAGTGTTTGTACCATATTGCTTCAGCACAGTATTGCGTTCTGCTGGTGTAAGGATGCTCGCCGATGTCTTCGCCGTAAAATATTTTCATCTTGGTGAGCTACACATCAATAACTGCTTGATAGCACACAAAAAATACCTACCTGACTGCTGTTTATGACTCAGTCATAAACAAAATGGATGCAAGTGGTTTTTCTTTATAGTGTTGTGTGCTGAGCTTCAGGCTTTGGGAAAAACTGTGCTGTCCAAACCTATTTACATCCTGTATTTTGCCATTTTACTCTTAGAACAAAACCCATCGTCTCCATGCCATTCCATCGTGAATAGCTCGTTGCTTGACATTTTCCCAGCAATATTTCTAAGCAGACTTTTTGGCCCCAGTAGCATAAACATGGTGGACCAGGATTTATGCTTTGTACCTCAAGGGCTGGTACTCTGTACTGAGAATAACATCTCACCGTGAATAAAAGCTTCATGTCCCCATCTCGGGTGACTACAGCACCCTGCCTTCTGCACCGCAGGATTTGTCCCAGAAAGGGCATGATGAATTAGCTCTCTGGCACTTCTACATGGTAATCTGCTTTATGGGTGCTTGAGTGACTTGCTAGTACTCATGCAATGTAAATCAAACCTCTTTCTAGCTACTCTCAAGCTACCTTGAATGTAGACAGGAACTTCAGAAACTGTCTTGTTAGAAATTGCATTGTTTATGAATTTATATTTATAACTCTTAAAATGCAGGTTTTGCAGTGGCGTAGAAAAATGTGGACAATTGATCCAGTTTAATACAGCTGTACATTGATGTTGCCTACACTTATTCCATGTTTTGCGAGTATAAAGCAATACAGAATTTGCTTAAAAGAGATTGCATCTATAATGTGTGATTTTGCCTTAGCCAGATTAACTAAAGCAGTAAAATCTGGCCATTGCCCTGCTGCAATATAGAGTACATCTATGTGCAGATTATAGAAAAGATGCATATGTTGGAAGATTAAATATATATATTTACACACACACACACATAGATATAAATAAAGTAGAGAGTGTGTGTGTGGATGGCTGTAGGCATTTGGATTTGAAGCATCACCTCTGAGTTTGAAATCTGTACCGAACCTTAAATGGGACATGGTGTCACTCTGCTGCAGTTCGTGTTTGCATGTGCCATGAGTAGGCTGCATTGAATGAGGCTGGGTTAAATCTTGTCAGTGCTATACAGGTCATGAGCTATATGGGTTGGCCCTTAACCCCCCTCCTTGCCCCCCGTATTAACAGTTTCTTTCGGTCGGGTGCTTCCACGTGGTCATCCTTAAGAGTCATCTATGGATGGAAAATAAAGACCCTTTTGGGGCTGGCTTGCAAAGTGCTGTAGTGCAAGCCCTGCATTTGAGTCCTGCACATGTTCGTCATGAATGATGTCCCAGCATTGCTGTCACGATGTGTGTGATCCCTAAAACACCGTATTTAAGGTTCAGATAGCATGGGGAAGCTGGGAAGCAGGTTTTACATGTGTCTGTGCCTTGCATACCTGCCTTTTTGCTTCCAAAACCAGCATCCCCTCTGTCACCTGTGTCTGCTATGTAAGGTGGTGCTGGGCTCCAATACTGGTCCTGAGAGTGTGTTAAGCCGCACAGGGCTCGGTGCCATTTGCACATGTGCAGAGGTGCTTCAGGACCTTGCTGCCCAGATGCATCGTCTCTTCTTGTGCTACTCCCTGTGTTCGTACAGCACAAAAATCCCATCACAGGGGATTAGAGGGTTTAGTTCTGCATTGTGCCGTTGAACCAGTTAAGCTGCACTTGGTTTATCCACGTGCCCAGATATCTTGATGAATTCATCCTGCCCTGCAGCATGTGCACATTCTGCTGAGAACTAGATTTATGTTTTTAAATTTCTGGGAGAAAAAAAAATCTAAATTAACTAACAGAGTTGAGCAATTGATCTGGATTAATGGGGACCAACTCTATTAGCCTAATACAACATTAATCTGATTTCAAATTGTTAACATATTAAAGCTGCTTAATTATATGTTTGTTTGACACAATGTAGTAATCCTGTATGATTTAGGGTATATCGTCACAGCTCTTGACTTGCAATGCCTCACCATTGAGAAAAACACAATTAGAACACTTCAGTATGGGTTAGGCATTCACTTCACCCTTTTCTGTATTGAAACGTGGCTTGTAAGTGCTGCCAAACGCCCTCCCCACTTTTATAGCCTGGAGAAACAGCCGCCACCTCTGTTTCATGCGTGGAAAGCAAGGAGCAGAGAAGGCTGGTGTTTGCTTCTGCAGGGAAAGGGTGTCTGAACTGGGAATTTAATCGAGAGTTGCAGAGTCCCCATCACTGTTTTAATGATGTGACAGGCGCCTTCACCTACTGATGCTGCTAACAAAGCTGGGTTTCATCATACGTCAAGAAAAATGAAAGTTCAGTGGAGGAGGAGGCCTGGATTACTTCTAGATTAAGCAGTAGGGTAAGGGATAAGAGGTTGTAGCACTTTGATACATTTGGGCAGTTGTCTGGTGTCTTGCAGTATTTTCTACCCAGTCTGGATACAGCAATGCTCCAGAAAGCGAAAAGCCTCCTCACATCTGCTCACTGTGAAGAGTGGGATAACGAGATGCAGAATCAAAGCAGAACACAAGCCCTCTTTGCTCGAGCCCAGTGCTGTCAGATGAGAAGATACCCTCACTGAGAAAATGGCTCAGCCGCTTCTAAGTGCAGAGGGCCTGATCCTGGGCTTGCGAGGAAGATGCTGCCCAGATCCGCTGTGGGAGCAGGGCCAAACCTCGGACGTTTCTGCCTTGCTGCACATCTCCGTGGTGCATTATGTTTGTCAGAGCAGAATATGCAGTGTGAAATGTGCCATGGGCTCAAAGGCAGGCTGTGTATTTCCTTGTGCAGAACACAGCATCTTTCTGGCTCTGCAGAGAACCAGAGAGAGGTGCAGGATTTGTGCCTCCCAGTGACAAATGAGCTGAATGTGCCCAGGTCACTCACTAGTTGAGATTTTACCAGAACCGTTCAGCTGATACACCTGTCCTGAAACCACAGCTAGCACCTTCGCTTTTCAGACTGTCAAAATCTCTGCCATCCCAGATTACAAGGTTTTTTTGACACATTGTACAATAGTCCTGAGATTTTGCACTGCTATCAGGCAAGGTTGGGCTGCAAATTGTACATAGCGTCTTTGAAATCAATACAGATCAGAGGCATTTTTACTTACAGCTTTGGATTGAATTGAATTTTTTGGATTTTTAAATACAATTGAAAATCTTGAGGGATTTCTTGCAGCTTTGAGATGAAGATCGTGACTTAAACTTCATGTGGAGGACATGGGGTTTGTGGCCATTCGAAGTGAAAATATCCCTGGATGCCATATAAAGTGTTGCCTTGAAAATAAAGTAAAACATTTCTGGTCTCGTATCTGTCTCTCAAATTCTGTATCTGCATGGCCTAATGAAGCATGTGCAAAAAATTTAGATTCCATGGTTTGTCTTATATGAAGATATGGACAGTGTCCTCCCTGAACCTAATGGATAGTGTCCGCAGTAATGGTGCCTTCAGTCGACATTACAGGGACAATTTCAAGGAATATGATGACACGAGGACCTGCCAGATGGATGCTCTAAGTTCTGGGCTGTTTGATAAGGCTCCATCACTGGGATGGATAACCAGAGGGAGAGAGAGGAAAAACAGAAGATCTTAATTTTCATATGATTCTGAAGGTTTCAAGGCTGCTGTTACGTTTTGTCACTCTGTGAGGGTTTACTTGCTTGAACCAGAGGACCTGGGGCTTATTGACCAGTAAGGAAGGTCTGTTTCCAGTTGAAGACATTTGTATCCATGGCAGCTCAAATCAGAATAAAAAGATAGTTTTGAGTCCCTCCGGGAGTATCTTTCACATGACGAGGCAGTGTCAAGATGCTGCAAGAATATTTCCTCATTGATCATCTTCAAAGTGTGGCAATGTCTGTAGGCACCGAGGATGGTGGCAGCACTCCCAGAGCTAGTGCTGGCTGCTGCTTACGTGTACCCCTGCCTCCACGTGTGGCATTGCACCAGAGGGCCGGGATACCTTATCTCCTGCGATAACGTCTTTTTTTTCCCCACCAGGTAATTCTGCAAATGATGCAGAGGTATTAGTAACTCATATTTTCTCTCTGTTTCCTACACTGTGCTGATTGTAGAAATGTCACACAGGTACATGAAGATGTGAGAGTATTTGGAAAGATGATTTCCCGTCTGAGCTGTTTTTCTTTCTGTTGCTCCAACTTCCATGTTATTTCAGATTGATGTAGGAAGCCTCTGTCTCAGCACTGTTTGCTCTGGACACCAGGGTAGGTAACTGTGCTTTTTGCAGTTGTCACTTACCTTTTTCCAAGCTACTCTTTATCTCCTGTGTCTTATACCTTGCTTTACACACCTAGGGGCTAACTGCCCCTCAGCTGGAGTTGTGGGATTGACCCAAACCGGTTCCCCTCTGGAAATCTGGACTGTAACTGCTCTGTGGGTCAGTTTTTGGTAGTAAAGCAAAGGCGTCAGTACTGGGTTTCCCCATAGGCTAGGGCAGGATTCAGTCTGCTTTATTCAGAAGCAGCCTGCGACACCCCCTAGCCTCCACAGCCTTTTGGGGATCGAGAATTAAGCCTGATGGACAAGTTCAGTTCTCTTTTTTCCGTAAGGTGCCAGGCTGCAGGAACGATATAAGATGCTGATCCAGAGGCAACGGTACTGAAAGCTTTTGTATAGGAACAGAGGCAAACAGCACCCGATTTTGGAGGTGAGGGTGGCCGTCTTTTCTGGTTATTTTGGTGGTATGTGTGCAAATTGTCCCCTTGAGTAATAAATAGCCTGATGAAGGAGCATTTTCAGATCTGATCTGCGTTAATCAAGAAGTTGCTGACACCTGGTGGCAGGCGCCGGCTGGCTGCGGAACCCGCCGGGGAACATGCGCTTTGCTGCCTGACCCAGATTCCACCATTGCCCTTTAAATGTGCTTCTGCGGGACCAGCTGCTGTTTTCTGACAAGGGCAAAACGCTCCACATCAGAGGTATTGTCTTCCAGGATTTTGCGATGATAAAACCTGGTAGGTAGCTGTGTGCAGCAATAGGAGCATCCCGACCCAGATGTGGTTCCTGGCTGCACAGGCAGTGATGTCCCCGAGTGTCATGCCGCCTTCTAGCTGCTTGAATTCAGCCGATGCCCTCCTCTCAAATCACCTGGAATGTGTTTTCTGTGACATATGGGAAATTTGGGGAAGGACAGACTGTAGCAAAGGTTAAGCTCAACTGGCATCTTACTTAGTATATTTCGGAGTAACCGAAATACCATTTCTACTTAGCAGGATGCGTAAGTTTTGTATCACTTATGACTATCCGGCTCATCTTATAGAGACATAGGGAAATGGTGAAAAAAACCAAAATAGCGTGCTTGCATTTATCAATACTGCTGTGCTGGCCAGCGCTGAACTGGGAAGAATACTTTTGCCCGGTTAGGGGAGATTTGGAGTCACTGACCCTTTGTGGTGTGAGCACCCTTCCCACGCACTCCTGGAGCCTGCCAGGCTGGTGCATGGATGGAGCAGCCGTTCGGGATGAGCAACAGCTGCCGTTGGGGGGGGGGGGGGGGCATCACTGCCGAGCCAAAGGGAAGAGCCTCAGCCAGGCTGCCATCGGGATCCTCCTGCGTCTCAAAGAGTAAAACGGTTCCAGTCCCAAACCCCTGTAAAATGAAAACCAATTAAAATATTTGTGAAGACTTCCTGAAAGTGACTTTTCATCCTTTACAATCACATCTTCTGGTCAATAGAAGTGTAGCATCATTATATCAGAGGAGTGACGTGAAAAGGATTATTCAGAAGGTATTGCTGCTGATGTCCTTCTCCAGTGATGGCTTTATTGCAAGAGTTTAACTATGAAATGTATTTCTTGGATGGCCTAAAACGCCCAGTGTTTTAAGATCAGAGAAATAGAGACTTTTCCAAAAATCCAGTCAGTTTGGTTGTACTAAGGTGTCTTTTCATATGTTATTTAATGTTTTGGAAATCTTTCATGCTATCAGTTTAATTAGTTTCGTCCAGTTGAATTTGGATTTTGCGTGTTGACTAAGTGATTCTTCCCCAAACCGCCTGAGGCGTCAAGTTGATCTCAACAGAAATGCTGAAGTAAACATTATTATTTGGTAGCTGTGACCATTCAGAGCCGCATCACTGGTGCCAAACTGTTACTCGCTGTGACAGCTCATTATCTCCCTGCTTACCCAGGCACGGTAATATCAAAATCACTCTGTGTCCTTAGTAGATCTTTTTGTTTATCCTGGTATGCTGAAGATAGATATGTGACCATTTATGCATGTATTGCTGCTTTCTGTGCAATGAAACCATGTTTATTAAATATACAGCATCTTGTGTAGTTTTATCAGTGCAGGGGCCAAAGGGGAAGCCTGTACTGGTGTAAGCTTGTTTTATGAAGTCCAAGGCATTATTCATATATATATGTAAAATATGCACTATTTTTTTTTACATATATACACATTCATAATAGTGCATGAGCCTGTGCATGGATGAAGATGACAACTGTTTCCAGTGAAGGTCAAGTCCATGTATACCTCCTAAAAACAGTCAGTCAAGAACTTTCCTGGTCTAAAATACCTAGAGTTGTCTTTTTGAGCTCATCTGGCCTCTGCGATGGACAAAGACGGTAACATTGTCCTCTCAGGTGAGTTTTTTAATTGTACACCAGCTGAGCGTATCTGTTCTGATGCATCAGGTGTTTGTTGAAATCATTGTAAACTTTTGGAACCATTCTGAATCTGTATTAGATTTATTTTTTTTTAATGCTCCATCTCAATTAAGGTGAAAACATTAAGCATTGAAATCCACTTCTATACTGTATTATTCAGATGCAACATGAAGATTAAAAGCCCGTGTTTCATCGGCAGTTTGTCCCTCTTTTGGTTTGTGCCTTTATGCACATATGTCAGGGGAGTGGAGTAGAGGGAAAACCGATGTTTCCTTCCCTGCCTGGGGTTTGTGTTCCATCCTGCTTTACTGCAGCTGGCTCCTCTTGGCAATCAAGCTTATTTTGAAGGGGAGTTTCCTGGGTTTGCACAGGTGGCTGTATTTACATTGAATCCCATAAAATGTTGTTAAAAGCAAATGAAAAAGTTATTTCTCTTTTCTTACCTGTAAGGGAGAACAGTGACAGGATCGTAATTGCAGAGACTTTTTGCGATAAAAAAAGCTGTGGTTGAGGTTATGCCACATGGATGGAGGACTCCAAATACAGAATGTATTTTTGATAAAACACCTCTCAGCTTGAACAGCTAGTGCAGCATCACCAGGTTGATGAAAGTCACTAATTTGAATTACTTTTTTAAAGTTTTCAAGGAGAGATGTTGCTTTTTTGTTTATGATCTGGGACCACCTTGTGATTCTGACCTTTTGACCAAGCAAGCTGCCATTTTTACATGTACACAGAATCTGTAATCTGCATTACACATATCAGTAGATTATGGCATAATTGAAAAAAAAAAAAAAAAAAAGCAAACCCAAACCAGATATCTGGCCTTATCTATGCAAAAATCTGCTTTGCACTCCCAGCAGAAATAGGGAAGGAGCCACCTTGAAGGCTGCAGATCTGCCTGTGGTTGTGGTTTAGAAACCACTTCAGAAAGCCACCAGCTGTGGCTGGTGCTGGGAGATGCCACGGCAGGGGAAGGATGTCCTGCTCCTCAGAACATCCAAATGCTCTAAGGAGATCCCAGGCACAATGGGTTGAACTTTGTTGGCAGCCTGGTCTTTCAAGGCTTGACTGAAGGGATTATGCTCTTGCAAGGCACTGGACGGAGGTGCTCCACTGCCGTGATCTGCCTGGGTGAAGCCCTTACAGTGATGTCTCTTGAAGTAATGTGATTTTATTTAGTCTGATAGGGGACATTATTCTCAAAGCTTGGAGAGAACAAGTGCACAGCTTTCATGTGCTACAGATGTGTGTGATGGTGAGTCAGGGCCTTGGCAAGCTTCCAGAGAAGGATGCTTTGCTGCTGATGGTCATGCATTACACGAGTTCATGTGGGAAACCGGCCCTGCTACCCTTGCGTACTTTGGTAAATGGCAAGCAGGCTCCAAGGGTTGATTTGCAGAGGGTGGCTGTTAAAGAGACTTATCTGCTTCTCCTTAATTCTCTTTTCCTTCATTTGCAATACCTTTCACCAGTGAAAGAACCAATGAATAATTTTATGAAGATACTGACAGTTGCTCCAGACCAGAATTATTTTTTCCCTAAAACTTTCTAATTTTCTCAGAAACGCTTGCCTTTTTCTTCAGCAAGGTGGTTTCATTGCATTATGCATGTATCCATTGTCATAAAAATGCTGACAAAACAATTTGCCAAAATAGCATTGGTTTGCATAAAATTAGCATATAAGAACCTACTTGTGCTGAAGTTGGATACAGGGAAAAGCTATTTGGTGTGAAGAGCAATGGTCCCCATTTGCTGTGCCATCAGTTATAACTTCAGTATCAGAGACAGCCAAAGGTATTCCTGTGCATGGATTAGTACATGTTTATGTGTACTGTGTGGCAAGAGTGGTATTTAAAAGTAGTGTGGAAGGAGCCTGTGTTGCTGCAGTGAGACAGCGAGATGCTGAGGGTGAAGGTTTGCATGCAACCCATCTCTCCCCTGAGGCAAGCTCCTGTTGCCCCTGCTGTGATCAAGCTCCTGTGCTTGGCAGCAGCTGTAGAGTTTTAAGGATTTGGGAAAGCCACGATTTCCCATGCGCTGCTCCTGTAATATCCAAAATGTGGTAAATGCCTCAATCCCCACTCCCCTGCCTGCTCATCTACTGCCGGTTTGTCTCCCCACCCCCAACACACATACTGCCTATGGTGTAAGAATATGGAAAAGAAAAAAAAAAACAACCCACCACCGAAAAACCCCAAAACCAGCAAACCAAAACAAAAATCAGAAAAGCATTATGGGGCAGTTTGAAGGCTTGGCCTCATATTGAATGTACACAGCTCTCAGCCACATTGAAATCCTCTTGGTCCTGTCACAACTGAACCTGTGCCATGGGGGATAATTCCATGCCAGCAGAATCTGTGTTTATCTGGGGAATTTCAACCACCCTGGTATTAAAGGCAAGTAGAAGGATGCTCTCTGTATGGGGCTCAATACAGAAGCTCGGGGGTGAGAAAGGAGGCAGCCTGACCTTCTCTGGCAGCGAGGACTGATGGCAAATAAGCAACTGTGTGTAAAAGGCAGGATCACATCCAGCCGTTCCTCAACAGATGTGTGTGTGTTATATTTGGAGTGGTCATGCTGGAAGCTTGGCCCAGAGGGGACTGTCTTTGTGGATAGAGAATACGAAAAGCATGAACATGTCTTTCCCTGATGCAGCCCAGATCCAATGCTGTTTTCTTAGAAAAATGCCAACAGGCTGAGCTTGGCTGCTGGAGTTGGCTGCAGCTGGTGAATCAGGGACAGCTTAGAGAAAATCAAACTCTTCTATGGGCTCTACCCCAACACGATTCACCATTTTGAGGGTGCTGATGTCCTGGGCAGAGCAGGGAAGCGATGCCTCGTCTTAGAGCTGCTCATCTCTGAAATAACCCAGAGGAACCAGGTATACAGGCAGCATAGATGGAAGCTGCAGGCTAACTCTGGAATGGGATTGACACACGAAATGTTTGCTGAGAGCACTTTAATGAACTTCACTGTCTGTCCTCCATGAGGTCTGTGGTCGCTGCAGCTTTCACCGACAGTAGTGGCACTGTAACTCACTTAGAAGTCTTACCTTGCTTTTATTAGGCTTGCTTTCTGCGCGTCTTGGTGCTCTGAGCCATTCAGTTACCCACCTGTCTGCAGCACCGGAGGGACGGTGCAGAAAAGGCTGTCTCGTCAGGAGGTGAGCACCAGCATTTCTGGGTGTAGCAAATCACCGCACACCGAGCTCTCTGGGTGTGCCAAAAGCACCTCACTCCATGCACGTCCAAGAACTTAGACATTTAAGAAGCTACTGGTTTAAGAAGTTTAGGAAGCCCTGTCTGAAGTCCGTCACAAGGAAGGCATCATTCTCCAGCTGTTCCTTGCTTGCTGCTGCTTTACCCAGCAGGTAGAAGGGGGGTGCAGGCAGGGTGGTCCCCAGCCCCGGGCTGGCAACATGGGCAGTGCTGCTCCTGGTGGTACTGGTGCAGGATGCCCGTGCTCCGACAGCACGGCCACAGGTTAGCCCTGCAGAACTCTGCCCTCTTTTCCTCATCTCCACAGGCTTTTTACACTAAGTGCCTCTCTGCGTTGCCAGCTTTTCACAGCTGAGCTGTCAAAGCAGCACCCGGGAGATGCTCCCCAAAGTCAGGCTGGCACTGCAGAAGTCTTGTGGGTAATCACGTGCCCACACCTTGGGAAACTTGCCCCTGGATATTACATATCGATTCAGGTTAAGGGAATGATAACTGAAAATATTTTTTCCTGGTTACCTATGATTTGACATCGTACTGCGTAGTTTCATTCCGGTAGTCTCCATAGTTACTACAGGCTTTTTAGTGTGTGTTTTTCAGTGAGTGCACAAACGGTGCACAGCATCCGTTTTCTCTTCAGTGTTTGTTCAAGCAACTGTGACAAAGGCCCTGGGTTTACAGGCACACTCCCTGCTTTCCTGTGGTACATCAAACAAGTTTCCTTCTTGTTGCTGATCATCACAAAATTCCTGTTCCTCTCCCAGGTGCTGCAGTCCTTGCCCCTGAGTCTGGCAGGGAGGCTCCTGCTGTCGCTGTCTGGCACCTCTGGGGCGATGTGGGCTGGGCACTTATGAAGCTGAGCAGCCACCCTGCAGGTGTGGTGTGGCTCTGTGACACACTTCAGCCTTCAGATTCATACATTCATCACCTAGATAGATACATAAAATAGTGTGTTTGATAGCAAATTCTTATTTAAGAAAGTAGAACAAACCTGCAAACTGATTAAGTGGGCAAAAGCAGTCTGGTGACTGTAAAGGATTTTTTTGTTCAGCATCTCGACTGACCTCCAGTTCTTCCCTTTACATCAAGCTGGAATCTCCCTCTGTTAGTTTAAGCTAACAGAGGTTATTAACTTTATGCATGTATTTTCTGCGCATTGCAGCTGTACTGTCTTTTTCCATATGGAGACAGGAATGACCTGGGCAGGAAACAAAAGCTGAGTCCTGCAGCATCCCAGGCAAGAACACAGCAATTGTTGCTATTTCAGAGAATTTCCTGCAGCTGGGTATTGAACTGACCTGGCCCATGGAGGGAGTGGTTTTCCTCCATCTCCCCTAAAGGTTTGGAAGTGGGGTTTTTTTCTTAATTAACATGTTGCTTGAACTTAATAACTGACCCAATTCTGGTTTCTAGCTGCTATATTCTTCCACAGCCTTCTGAGGGGACACAGTAGATTGTATCATGATAGATACTAAAAGGATTATTTTCCTAACAGGTTTGTAGCTACTCTTCCTCCATGAGGGTTACATGAGAGCAGGTATGTGACAGAGACAGTGAGTTTGGGAATGGGATGCTTGATATGAGCATTTCTTCCCACAGCAGTGTGACCATACTTGGCTTTACAGGATCTCTCCTGATTCAGAGAAATAAAAAAGATAATCAAGTGATTGCTCAACTTTGCCCATCCAGTGATCAGTAATTTTTCCATGTAATTCAGCTGTTTCAGATCCTTTTCGATCTCAAGAGTTCATTTCACCTGTTGTCCTACCCCATGATAGGGTCAGCCTAGACTGTTCCCCACAGGGATTTATCTAACCTGCCTGTTCCCAGTATGTCCAATGATAGAGACCCGTTAACTCCCAAAAAAGAAAACAGTGCTTCAGTAGCCCCAACTACTTATTGCCATTTATTTGGTGGAACTAACATGCTATGAGGAAGATAGAAGTTTGAAATAGATGACTGTCAGTCCTAGGACGGTGTGCTTTGACAAATTAGGCTGAGTAGCTTTTCATATTGTACGTATGAAGTGCATGATAGAGTATGTCAAAGAAATTGAAACTATTCAGTTACAGCTGTAACCACGTAACAGTAACAGTACTGCTGCACCTGGTGCTGTAGGGTTTCAGATGATACAGAAAACAAACCACTTCAGTTTCTAAACTCAAATGTGTGACTTGCATATACCTGGATGTATAATAGCAGGCAACGGTGAACAATCTTTTAAAATGCTGAGTCCTAAATAAATAAATACCTATTGATTGGAGGGAACTTGAGTGAAGTTGTAAGAGTCATTGCCTAATAATGCCATGAAAGTGAAAAGCAAAAAGGAGCAGGTAGATTTAAGGAAGAGAAGAGAAGAAAGTGGCTTTTTAAGAAGATGGTTTCCAGCTCAGCAAGTCTTTAACCCACTCATTAATAGAAGTAGGGAAAGAGAATCGGTCTGTGCATGCCCTGCTTTTCCCCCTCTCCTCCACTTTTCCTAAGGATTGGCTGGCACTGGTCATTTCTCAGCTGTGCCATATGAAGGAAGGACATGGAGCTAGGTGGAGCTGTGGGCTGAGCCCAGATGGCCCTTCCTGTTTGCCCGACGGAGGATGCTGCAGAGGGACTGCTTGGTGCTGTGCCACGATTGCCATATTTCTCTCCACATCCCTTTGGACCTCTACCAGCACATTGCTGAGGTGGCACAGAGCACTGTGAGGTGTGCATGATGTTTATGAGTTGACAAGACAAGTTCTTCTTGACCTATAGTAATAGATTTCACAGAGAGAGAGGAGTATCTTCTTAATTAGGTAGGTTTAATTTTCTTGTATGGATTTGCACTGCCAGGGCATTTCTTCCAGCCTTTGTTTGATAGGAAGGATGTGTTCCTGGTGCTGGACTGCCACCGAGAACTGCGGGCTCAGCTCTTGGCTGGGTCACACACTTTGTGAGATGCTGGGAAGCGGTTTCTTCTTGTGCCTCAGCTGTAAGTGAGATCTTCTTTGCCTCTATCAGCAGCTCAAGGCTGTTCCTTTCAATAACACACCAGCCTTACTGCTGTGAAACAAATAAGGCTTGCTTTTGCATATTTCTGTGCAGTAGTTTCATTCATCACTTCAAAGTTATCTCCAGATTTTTCTTTCTTTTTTTCTTGAGCGGTATTATCCTGTCTCACATTTTCATTTGCCTTTGCTAACACTGATGAAGAAGAGATACATGCAGCGATAACGTACAGCTGCTGGTATCTGCCTTGCGGGAAAGGCTAAGGTGAAGAGCATATCAGTGGCAAGCCTCCTCTCCTGTAATCCTGACAAGATGGTTGGAGCACAAAAAGGACTCTTTCTGAATTATGTTGGAGGCAGTATGCAGCTCATAAATATTTGTGTTTCATCACTGCATCAACAAAAATCTGGAAGGCTTTTATACCCAGTCGGTTCAGTCTTCAGTGACAGTAAAATTTTAATTGGTTTTACTTCTGGTGCTTGTTAACCCAAACATAACGTCTGCTTTCATGTCAAGTTCAAGGGGAAATTAAATCCCTTCCAAAATTTTGGAAAGAAATTGTTTAAATAGAGGTCTGGTTTTGTGATTAATTTTTTCAAGACAAACAGTTTTCTGCTTTTTGCAGAGGGAAAGCCTCCCGCTGCCTTTATCTGTATCCTTAGTTCAGCCAACTTGTTTACAAGGCTTGAGCTTGAAAATCAAAGCACCACAAGGACTCAGCCGTGACTGTGCCTGGATTACAGCAATTACAAGATCACTAAATACCTGCATTATGTTATTACTTGCTGTAAGCTCTGTGGAAGAGGCAGCCTTGGCTCTTCTTTTTTTGTATTCCATCTCCTCCAAAACACGCTGGCCTGTGGGCCAGGGGACACATCCACCCTGACCTTCCCTTGGGAGCTCTGGTCAGATGCTGTCTCCATAAACCCCAGACTGGGGCCAGGATTAACACAGCAGTGTTTTACCCTAATGGCAACAGGAACTGCTGACCTGCTCGAGATGAAACCTGGAGAGGAGGAGGTGGATCTGCGGAAGGAGAAGACTGATGAGAAAACCAGCCTGTGGAGGAGACCATCGCTTGCCACTGGGTCAGCGTCATCTCTGTTGGTGGAGCCGGATCTGCTTGTGATAAACTGCTCTGGCCTCGACCAGCTGCAGCCGGGGTTTAGGGAGTCCCTGCAGCAGAACCAGCCCTGGCTCACTGGCCAGGGGCATCCCGCTGGGCAGGGGGCTGCCCGGTACACAGGGCGACAGGCAGCTGGAGAGTGAATACGTTTAATTTTGTAACAAAAAATGTCTTCAAAGAAGATTGACCTATTTGAGAGCTGCGTGTTTTGCTAGCATGAGATTTCTGCACAAATCCCTCTGCATGAAGCGCCTCCTGGACAGCCCTCCTGTGGAGCAGTGAGTGTTGGCCATGCCTCCTGCCGACCCTGCAGCGTGGTCCTGGGACGGCTCCGGCACCGCAGCGGGATGGCACCAACGTAAACCCCACCGGCAGCAATGTCAGCTCTCCCAGGAGCCCTGCATAGGGCAGTTTCAAAGGTTCTGTGCCTTTCCTGGGTCCAAACCTCAAGGAGGGGGCGGGAGCAAAAAATATATATTTCTTTTATTAGCTAAAATCTTGAAGATTCAGTACTGCCACCCTGGGCTTGGAGTGGTTAGTGACTGCACTCTGCCCTACCAGGATAATCAAGCTGCAGAGAAACAAGGAAAAGCATTGCAGAAAAAGCCAGAGATTTCTTCCAGTGTGTGGCTAGGTCGCCCCAGGTTGGGCGATGCGTGGCATCCCCCGTGGGAGCTGCATTTCGCTCCCCAGCCTTGATCTGGGAACCTGCTGGCAGTGGAGAGCTCTAGCCGTGGACTTGGAAAACATGATACTAGTTTTTAGAGGTTTGGGGTATTTTTGTGATGGCTTTAAAAGAAATAACTGTCATTAATTTTCCAGTGCTGGGGTTATTTCAGAGGGCTGGCTGAAATCATATGCCATGTGAATAATGGCCCATTTCCCCCATCGCCTCCCAGTGCTTAATGGATGCAAAAGTGAGGGCAGAGAGAGTCTGACCTGTTGGATTTTGATGCAGCTAGTTTTAGTCACCATGTCAATTCCCCCAAAGCTGAGCAAATGCATTCCTTTTGACACCCCTTAGTGTCACTGTCTACAAGGCCTCGTTTAAGCTTGTGTATGTTTGAAGTCATGTACTGTAGAATATTACTGAATTTTGCCACTGATAATCCTTATACAGAGGACCCAGCAAACTCTAGTTAGGAATAACAACAAGAAAAGGTAATAAAATAGTATAATACTACATGACTGGCTGAAATAAACGCAGGGCTAGAGATTTTTTTTCCTTATTTCCCACTCTTTGCTTCTCCAGGTACAGTAAAGTATTTGCAGTTTGTGTTAGTCCAAAACATGAACCGTGCTGTCAACTGCTGTAAGTGACCAGGCTGATACGAGCGTTTCTAACCCTGCCCAAATTGCCCAGTATGAACAGTAAAACATTGCCTCCAAACTGGGTGTTAAAATCACAGTTTGGGTAAGAACCAGAGGTCCGTTTAGGGCTGTAATTATTAGTCTTAACTGAAACTGGCAGGCTGGAAATGTAAAGATCTTTCCTGCATTAAAACATCTTCAGGCGATGGTAGAACTTCGCAGATCTCTGTGAAAGCTATTGTCTCTAGTGAAATCGGCCTCTTTGATCTCGGTCTCCATTTTGGGTTTCTACAAAATTAAACAAAACTGTGCAAATATTTGAGAAGAGAATCAAATAGTTATATTACAAATAAAGCAACTTTTTTTTTCTTTCATATGGAACAGGTTTTTATTAAAGCTGGTATTCCTGAATTTAAAAACACTCACACGATGGAAGAGAAAATGGGTTTGTTAATTATGTGGATTTGCAGCTACAAGGTGATTCTCAGTTTTTAAATGTCACATCTGATATTCTTTTTTTTTTTCCCTTGACTGATGAGATAACTCTTCAAAATATTTGGCAGCCATATGAGACAGAAGTGAGCTGCAGGTGCAAGACAGAGGGACGACAGAGGGAGCGAGGTGGGGGCATGGGGAAGCAGTCCGATGGCTGCCAACCCAACTGGGAGCACTGGGGCACACTGCAGCTCCCCGTACCCGTCCGGCTGTCCCGGCGCATCGCTCAGAGCCTGGCCCTTGCCTGTCCCACCCCATCCTCACTCTCTGCCTTGTGGGGCTGCTCAGAAAAGGCACATTCCCCAGCCTACAAGCCCAGTTCCTCCGCATCAGAGACCCTGAGCTGGGTCCCTCTCCTCCCCGCTGGGGACACAGCGCTGGCTGCATCCGCAGGCACCGGGAGAAGCAGCCTTGGCAGGGATGGGAGGCGTCATGTAGGTGAAGATGGGCACAGTCCTCTCCAAAACCACTGAGTGAAATGGCACGTGCACGCTCCCTCTGCAAGATCCTCCAGGACGGCCAGCCGTGCCTAAGTATTACATAAACATGTATTATACATGTCACGTTTAATATGATAATATGTGTAGCCAAATGCACACACATAGAGATTGATGCATGAAATTGTTTGAAGGCACTTGTTTACCACAATTGATTGATGCCAGCTCTGCTCTGATTTTAAATCCATCCAGGCCTTGGTGTTCTTTGGCTTTGATGGTTCATACCCTTCAGATAGCGATTTGTATGTATTTTATTTATAACCTCATAAACAGGCCCCAGTTTTGCAGTAAGAGAAAGAATTCTTAATACTTAAAATGATTAAATTGTCAAACAGCTTCCGAGCACGTACTGAAAAGTTGTCTAAGCTAATTGTGTGTTTATGATTTTCATGAGAATTTGCATGTGCAAATCATATATTTTGTTGCACCACCAGCATATGAATTGCTGCAAACGCATACAGGCAGATTTGGCAGGCATTTTTGGGCTAGAGTCAAGAATTGCTAGATGCTAAAATCCTAGAGGGTAGCTGGAACCAGGCTCAGGCTTGGTCATTAACGTTAGAGGAATGTTATATTTGTAATGCTGCTTAAACCATGTCTGGCTTAATTTCATTTTATGCAGGAGCGCTAGTATTTTGTGTTCTGCTCGGTAGGGAGCTAGTCCTTTTGTTATTCATATGCATATTCAGTTTAGCACTTTTGACTTTCATAAGCATTTTTTCCTGAGTGATCTGTAATTCAGAGTCAGCTTCTATGAAAAAAATGAAGTTTTTTTTCAGACAGGTCATGAAGCTTTTTAGCAGACCTGGACATAAAGTGTAAGTTAAACAAGCCCAGCAGAGTGTTCCCCCACCGCTGTACATGATACCACAGTCACAGTTAGAGGAATGACCACACAGCTGGTAAAAGAAATTTATCTAATATTAATCTACTGCTGCTGCTTTCCAGGAGTAATTTATTAGTAATTATATGGGGAACAGGGACAGCATCCATCTTAGTGCTCTGCCCAACTCTAAAAGAGGATGACTGCGTGCCAAATTGTGCTGTACACAGAAAGGAGTGAAGGAAGCTGATTGTAAATCTAAACATTACTCAAGTTTTCCACAACCCCCAAGTTGCCTGTGCTGCACACAGCCTCTCCGCGTGGGGATGGATGAGCTGAGGTGGGGGCTTGGCCACACCTGTGGTGTATTTGGGATTTGTGAGCAGGAAATTAAATCACCGAACCCTGAATGCCTAAGTCAGCACAGGTGGGCTCAGATCACCTGGACTGAAAGTTTAAGAGATTGTCATTAATCACACCTGCAGAGCCTCATTCAGCCAGGGCTTTTCAGGAAGAGAGAGGGAATAGTGACTGTGATGAAGCGGCTGGCAGGGATGCAAGCAGGGCAGGTGATGTGCTTGTGTCAGACTTGCCTGGTCCTTGCCGTTGCCTTTCTCTGCAGTATGACCCCTGTGTGGAGATAGGTGAGGTGGGACTGGTAACATGCATGAGGAAGCCAAAACGACCAGCGAGTAAGAGGATCGAGAGATTTTTAGGTTAATTAAACAGTGTTATGTGGTCTGGCTGGGCTTTTTATGTAGCCAGTGGAAAGAGGATGCTCCTTAAGGTAATTCAAGGGGTGACTTTGATGCTGAGAAAATATATAGAGCTGTCTGGTTTTGTGTAAGCTTCCTTTGGGGAGGTGCAGGAACAGCTTTACAACTACAGCCTAGGGTGGGACTCTGCAGGGAGGGGTGTTTTGAGGAAAGGATTCGGTAAACACATGATGCTTCATAGACTGAAAGTAACAAGTATTCTTCTGCAAAGCAGCCGAATAGGTGTGGGGCTGCAGCAAACTGGGAACGCTGTCTAATGGGGTGGTGAGGCAATCCCTCCTGCTTTACTCCGTGCTGGTTAGCCCTTGGGAAAGCAGCACATTTTGGGCTTTGTCCTCAAAGAAGGAGATAATTAGGGGAAGAGCTGAGAAAGGTACAGCAAAAAGGAGCTGAGAATAGAGGCTGTGGGTCTAAGGCCCTTTACTGTCAAGAAGAGATAACTGCAAGGAGGTGCAGATCATGTTTGAGTTCTCCTGGGCTGCTGCAGAAAGAAAGGGAATGGGCGGTTCTCTATGTCTGTGGTCGCTGGGATGAGAAGTGATATTAAGGCATGGATATGTACTTTTAAGATGAGGGTAGAGGAGCACTGGCATAGATTTACCCTGGGGAGTTGTGGAGCTGCAGTCACTGGGGGTCAGAAGTTAGACAAACATTTGCCAGAAAAGACAGAGCTGACCCTGCCTGAGGTAGGGTGATGGGCTGCCTGGCCTCTGCTCTGAGGCTCCTTCCAACCATCTTTGCTATGATGACATCGAAAGCAAATTCTGTGCAAAAATCAGTCAACGTGTTTGCTTTCCACTGCAAGGAAGGAGATGCAGAGTGTGCCCAGGGGGAAGAGACCTGGAATAAAGTAGCTGTGGCAGGGGGCAAAACGTGACTGAGACCTGAAACTGGTGTAATTATTATTTTCATCCTTCTCTTTAAATATTAATAGACTTTTTTTTTTCATGCTATCAAGATGGCCAGCATTATTCTAAGCTGTTGCCAGAGCCGTGACTGCACTGTGCTCTGAGTTGTATTTTGCAGGAATTTTCCTTCCCCTCTCAGGAGGGATTCTCCTGTGGAATGGCTGTGGGCATGGAGCTGGGCACAGTGCAGCGTGCTCGTGCTGCTTTAGGAACGAGTTCTCGGGCTCTGGAGTAAACGGTGACTTTCTGATGCAAGACTCCTTTGCTTCCCTGCTCAACAGTAGGAAGGCCTGCAGGATGGCTGATTTTAATAATAATAATAAAGAAAAGCACAGTGTGCACCGGGGAAATAATAAGAAAAGGATTTGTGCGTGGTTTGGAGTGGGGCTCTCTGCACTGGCATCCCCCTCAGAGGGAGCTGTTGCTACCAGAACAGTGCAGCAAAGTGCAATAAAAAAAGTTAGCAAGTGTATACTGTCCAAAACACTTTGCATGTAACAGTGTAAGTGTGTCAGGTTTGGGAATTGCGGTCCCTGCCGTTCCTCCTGAGCCCGGCACAGCAAGCTGAGGTCTGGCTGCAGTAGTGGTGGCTGGTGGATTGGAGTTGCCCTCTGGAATGAGATCCTGCTGTAGGTGCGGTGGATGTGCCTTCACACAAGTCTTGCTTGCCTGGCCACAGGGGTTCCTGTGGGCTGTGGTCATCTGCTCTAAACAAAGCTTGGAAGGTTTTGTCTGTTTGGAAGCACTTATCATCTGTCGAGATGCTTAGCAGCAATCAGTATCAGTGTGGTCTGTAATTTCAGGTCTCTGTGATCAAAGCTTCCTGATGAGTAAAAGCCTTTTTATCAAGATCAGCGATGGGAAGAAAACTGGCTTTGTTACCTCCCTGCTGCAGAGGTTATCCCTATTGCCCTGTGCACCCTGGACCACGCCTGGCCCTGCTGGCAGTGCTGCTGCTGCGTTGGCAAGAGGCTGTCTCACACCTGGAGATCTTCCAGTCTTGGTAAAGATGGTAAAAGCAAGGAAGTGTTGGCTCATTAATGCCTGTGCTTGTCACTTCTAAGTGGAAATATATTGAGTGGCTTTTGCATATTAACAGGCTTTTGATATTGGACAGGCTTGTGGAGATTTCAAAAGCTGCTTGAAAGTAATGGTTTATTTTTTTTCCTTGTCTTGGTTATGCTGAGGGTAAACATCTCTGCCCTCTAGTACCATTTGCCAAATCTGTTAAAACCCAACACATCAGTGATCCTGGGAACATGCCTCAGCCAGTGCATCCCTTGGAGCACACTGACCCGTGCCAGTCTGGGGCTGCTCTGGGTATCATGCTGGGGGCCTGGGAATGGCTGAAACCTGGCAGCTTCCAGGTTAGGAGGGTTTTAGCTCCATGCCCGGCAGGGATGTATGGCACATATTGACATACCCTCTGCACAGTAACCACGAGTTCATTTCTGTGTTTTCACTCAAGCAGCCCCGTCGAGTCTGATATTTGCTTTCCCATAATGTTTGTCATGCCTTTGAGAGACATGTAGAAGAGCTAAATGATGAACAACCATTTCAGCAGCTTCGCTCTTTCAGCCCCGTAAATAATGAATTCATCAGGGTGAGAAAACACATGCCCAGACACAAACATGTGCAGAGCCTTGCGGAGAAAAGGGAATAAGCACGGAAGCTTGAGATCCAAATGCAGAGCCTTGTGCCAGTAAAATGGAAACTACTTTTTGGAGTGAGAAAGTGTCAGAGGGGGGGTATGGAGTTAATTGCCTCAAGGGGAGACAAAAAGCAATTAGGAATGCAGGTGAGTGCTAGCTGAGGTTTGAAGTGATAGGTTGCTATCTGCTTGGCTTTCGGAGGGGACTATTACTTCGAAGGGGATGCTTGTTTTATTGTCTGCAAGTCTTATCTTTAAGCATCAGCTGAAATAATTCTGTTGTGACTCAACTTGCACGTTGTCTGGCTCCCCACAGCTCGAGAAGGTGTACAAATACATTTTGAACCTGCTGGCCAGCATCAACTCAGTGGGACAGGGTGGTATGGCTTCAAAGAGTTTGCATTTCTGGAAGTTTTGTACAAATAAATAAATAAAGGAACCCCCAAAATTCCCACACTGCCCGTGCTGAGACTCTTGTAGAGGTGGTGTGTGTGCAGCTTCTTATAGACAGCAGAGAATCCACGCTGAGAGGACTGGGGAGGCAGATCCACGGGGCATTGCATTGCCAGGCATGCTGATGCGAGGGGAGGGGAAGAGCTGGTTCCTTCTGCTTCGTTGGCAATTAAAGCGGGCAAGCACAGCGGGCGAGGGCTGGTGTGCGCTGGCAGAGCGTGTCAGCGGAGCCCTGCAGACCCATGTCTAATCAGCTGAAAAGCCGAGCTGCTGGTGCTAGCCAGGGGCTGGGGAGACCACTGGGATTTAATGCTTCATGCTTTTCTTTGATGTGTTTTCCCCAATTTCTTAGCACCGCCAGCTCCTGCCTTCAAAAGAGCGCCTGCCTGCTCTTTTGATCAACAAACTGCACGTGGCTTGACGGCAACAGCCTCTGACAGAGGCCGTGTCTTCTCTTTGGCCGTGGGAGCAGGGATGGGATGAAGGAGCCAAGGCTAGCAGGGCTAGCAGGCTGGTTGACGGCACTGCTGAGTCCTTATGGCAGCGGTGGAGCTGCAAGGCAGCCACGCTGTGCGGGGCACCTTCAGCCCTCCTCTGCCACCAGGCTGGTTGTGGACCTCTGGGCAAGGGCTCTTTCCCTGCTGATGCTCTCGGTGCATTTCCCAGGAGAACCCATGTGCAGCGGGAGGTCTGAGCCAGGGCGGTGGTGGGATGCTGGGCAGGGTGGGGTGTGGGGTGGGCTGCTCAGAACCCAGGTGTCTGCAAACCTGGGCTGTGCTGGGAAGGTAAATGAGGTGCAAGTGGTTCTCCTGGGAAACCTTAGCAATGTTTTGCTAGCTGGAGAGTAGCACTTTGTGATAACTCTGTTCTTTTCTGGAAAAGTAGCAAAGAAAAATATACTGGTTTGCAATTAGTCCTTCATACACAGGTGCTCCTGGACAGCCAGTGGAGCATGTAGGCAGCTCTTTGATTTATGAAACGCTAAGACTTCAATACTCTGATCCGTCTTAGCTTGATTTGCACTGATAAGAGCTAGGGCATTTTCATAAAGTTTGATCATCTGCTTATAGCCTTGTCTAAACTGTTTTGCAAATCAGCTCCCATGAAGAAATTTTCTTTTGTCGTGCTGGAAATTTATTTGGGGAAGGTTGGACAATTCAATTTGGAGGCATTTTACTGCTCAGCAGGTGATGATGGGTGGGAAAAAAATCATGCAGAGTTTAAAGATACTGAATTTCAGAGCTTAACTGGGGCTTGCAGTTCTTATGTTGGCATCAAAACCATAACTTGGCTATCACATAAATGGCCCACCAATGTGCATGCACTAATTATTTTTTTCTAATTGTTTTTTTTTTCCCCTGAAACTCAGGCCATTTCTAACAACTCTTGATCTGCTGTATTTTTCTCAGTGATCTCTGAAGCAAGCGAAGCCTGCAAGATCATGCTGTCTGAGCTTCTTCCTTCTACCTATAGATTTTGACCTCCTTAGCCACATTTGACTGGGGGTAAATACTGCATTGCTGTGGGTTTTGTGACCCTACGTGGCTGCTGGGCTGAGCAGGGACCTCTGCTTGCAGAGGTTCACACCAAAGATGACAAATGGAAGCAGAGGAGAAGGAAAGAAAGAGGCATTAGTAATTCCTGAGTTTGGGAGAAGTTTAGTCAGAGCTTCCCCCAGTAACTGTCAGTTTCCTTCTCATCCCCCTTTATATATGTGGTCGGTGTAATGATGAAAGCTCAAATGAGAATGCAAATACGATGTAATTTTGCAGAGCGTCTTTCCTAGGAGTGCTACAATAATTACAGGCTGAATTAATATAAGTACAGAGATAATAGCAAAGAGAGAGGAAAATGGAAAGGTGTGAGCAAAAGGGAAAATAAGTTTTCAGCTGAGTTCTGGAAAGAAACAGAGAGCTAATGAGTTGGAGCTCATCTAGATGGCAGCAGCAGGCATTGCTTTTCCTACCAACAGGGATGATGTGTGTCTGGAGAATGAAAGAGAATTTAAAAGTTGCCTGATTAGTGGATGGGGGTTGCAAGAACTACGGAAAAGGACTAGGAGTAGGCTGAAACAACCGAGGTATCGTGGATTTGTATGTACTTTGGTTTATTCAGAATGAGTGCCTGATACTGCGCAGTTCATAAAAACAGGCTGCTTAATCTGTCTAATCCCTATTTGTCTGGATTATTAAAATCATGTTTGGGTTAAGCAGTATTGGTGCTATTGCTGCTACAGAGCGGCCAGGGAAGGAGAACGAAGGTGATGGCAGAGGGTTTGCCCCAGCCTGGAGACCAGCACGAGGACACACCAGGACTTGGGGCCGTCCGCATGCCCACCCGGACCCTGTTGCCACCTGGCTGATGGAAGTGAATTTTGGCAGCTGTCAGACTGAGCCATGGCCCTGGTGTGGGCACAGGGTGGTTGGTGCCCCAGCTGAAGGCAGTGCAGGTGTAGGCAAAGCCCTCCTGCTCGGCTGCGGCACTCTGGAGAGTCAGGGTGGATCACAGCCATGGTAAAGGGCAAACAGCCCCCAGCATCCTCAGGAGCAAGAGGCACAAGTGTTTTATGGGCTTCTTTATCCTCTGCCCCCTCCCACGAGGTCAGACCCAGAGCACTGAGTACCTTGGGGTGGCTGCAGCCTTTTTCCCCAGCGATGATGCCAAGCAGAGGGTGGTTTGCATTTGATGTAGGAGGCTCCTTTGCTTTTTCTCTTCTTTTTTTTTTTTATTTATTTATTCCTGTGAATCCTGGTGAAGAACGCTAATAGAGCCACCAGCTGTATAATCAGTGGGAGCAGGTCCCCATGTTTACACGAGGCGTTTGTTAGCAGGCGGAGCACACGCAGTGCGTGCAGAGGTGCTCACTTGGCTTGCTGTGCCAGACGGAGGCACTGGTGAAGATGGACACAGGTGGGCTGCTTAGTGTGACAGAAAATAATTAGGAGGGCATTAGTTTTAGGTTGAAATAAATGGGTTGTCCAGCTGTAGCTGCTCTAGAGAGGAAGTTGAATGTTAATTAGATGCCACTAGTAATTATGGTGATTATGTATTTTTTGAGTGGCTGTTGGGAATAGCTCAGTTCACATCCAGAGGGTAATGTGAATGACATTTCTAATCGCTTTAAAAAAGAGGGAAGGTCCTTTTTTTTTTTTTTTTTTTTTTTTTTTTAAATAAGGACAATTACAGTAAAACAAAGCTACAGTAGGATGCAAAGAACTGTAAGTGGTTTGATGTGACTGCTTAGGGAAAAATGACTGTTGGCTGAAGTAAGAGAAAATGCTTTGTGTCTGGTACAAGAAACACATCCTGATTTTCTGCAGAGTTAAAATAGACCGTGGCAGAGATGGGACCTTCCATCTCCGGGTCCATTTTCTTAACTGTGAGACAAGCAGTCCTCTTGAAAATAACCCTGAATTTATTTTGCTGGCTTTCAGGCCTGTCTGATGCTTCCCTCCCCTTCTTACACAGTTAAACAAAGGTGATGCCAGTAAATTCACTGAAACAGTGATTTTGTAGAAGACTATTACCTTGTATTACATGCAGACAGCCAATTTAAATATTTAGACCAGAAACCAAATTTTACAGGCTTGTCTATACACAGGGCTATTCTGAAACAGTTGCTCCGTGCATATTTCTGTAGGCATTGCGGTAAAACAAGTGCCTGCATGTGAATCTATTCAGGAATAGCTGTTGTGCTCTAAATTCAAATTTTCTTTCAGTTTTTTCTTTCAGTTGTAGATCAAGCCTCTCACTTATACCCACTAGTTAAGAAGTGAACTCATTAACATGCCACCCACTGTGTCTGATAACCTAACTAACACCTTCAATCTCAGACAGTCTCAGTTCAAATTCACTCTTAGCATTGTTTCTCAAGATTATTTGTAGAATAAATTTGCATAAATTCCCAACAAGCGTGTACTGGACACCCAGATATTTGTTGAATACATTACTGGAAATAAATGATGTGCAACAGTGTTGTCTTCCATGCAAACTCACCAAGTGCTTCTGGGGGTTCCTCACTTCAAGAAATAATAACAAACACTTTAAGCTTATACACGTGAAAATGTGCAAAAGCCCAAGGACAATGAGGTGATTTGCACAGAAACCCTCTGATGGTTGGACAAGGACAGTCTTCTCCGATCCACAGGGAAGGTCCACCTAAAGCAGTTGTACAGCTGCCTAATGTGAAACTTAAAAAAATGCACCATTCCCCTTCGTTCACAGGGGACATACAGTACCTCACCACCTGACCTTCCTGAAGCTGATGTCTGGAAGAGCCCTGATGATGATGATTCATGTAAGATACTATCTGTTTTTTGCATGAGCTCTGTTACTTGCTGTCAGGTGCATGACTGGTTGTTCTGAGCATTGGGACCATAGAAGATACCCTCACAACATTCAGTGGTGACCAAGACATTCATTCACGACTGAGACAGAACTGAACAGACACTCAGCACGGTGGCATAGCCACCTTCTTGGTCTTGCACTGCAGTGTCTGCCTGGGCATCAGTGGGAGAGGTGTAGGCTTTCACCAAATAGCCAACCCCTTGCCTTGCACTAGCTGCTTTCTCCATGGCGGGGTTCTTCAGCGGTCCCTGGTCCTGTTACATGGGGCCACCTACTCCTTTGGGTGTGGCTAGATGTCCATCCATTACAGAGCCGAAGTGCAAGTGTCCTGCATCATCAGATGAGCGCATGCAGACAGCTCCTCGCCCCTGCACCCAGGCACGTGGGCATGTCTGCTGCATGGTGTGCGCTTGTCAGAACAGCCGTGTTCTGCTCACATAATGGATGTAGTTGCATGGTGGGGGAAGGATTGCGGATCTGAGGGAGCTGGAGCAGTGGGGTGCCCCACATCTGGGAACAAGCCTTGGGCTAACAGCTGACTGAAAACTTTTGGTGGGCTGGACGCATCCAGAGGCATAAGGTTTGCCAAAGGAAAGGCTCTCCTCTCCACTGGAAACACAGCAGCCTTTGCCTTCCTTAATTACTTCCATCCAGGAGAGTTGATGGCCACTTTGATTGAACTATGTTAAATGAAAAGTACGTGGCAAGATGAATGCTCTGCTTTCTGCATCTAAAATTCCATTGCTAATTAGATGCTATGGAAACAGGAAGGCACTTTTTTTTCCTTTTCCCAGTCAGTCAATTGGAATACAATTTTACCCTTTTTATCTTTAGTACTGTAGTTTGGGGAAATAGTGAGACCCTGCATGTGTTTTCTTGCATGCTTGGATCACTGTGCAAATTTGACAGTTGGACTTACCCAGTGCTTACGCAGCCTGTGCTCTCCTCTTCCAGATTCCTCCTGAAGGATCTACTGCTGAGTGATGGGAAGTTGTCAAAACCATTGTGCCGCATCAGGAAGAGCACAGGACAGCCTGGGACTCTCATTCCTCTTCTTTGAGGATGAAGAGTTGACAAGTTTAAATGGACACACCACAAGCAGTAGAGTCTGGTGGAGATGGAGGAAGATCAGGAGCCCCCAGCAGTTTTTGAGGCTTTGAAGAGTCAGACCCCAAGGACGTTCATCTAGATATCAAGGCCTGTGTTTATAAGAGCGATTGCTTTGTCGTGTTCTCCTTGAGGACCTTGCTGAGCATGCAAAGAGGGGGTGTATGGTGTCACCCCCAGTGGAGGTAGGCTGGCTCATGCCACCTGATCTGTTCCGGTGCTTTGAGCTTCTGTGCACACTCTGCCGTCACCACACTTGCTCCCGTAGGAGTTTTTGCTGCCCTTCTGCCTGGCAGCTTCAGTTTTCCTTGTTTGCCCTTTACTCTTCTCTTCTCAACCTGTACTTGGACACAGGGACAGTTCCCAGCCATGCTGATGGGTTTGCTTCAGCCCTGATGTGTTGGTGCTTCACCCCCCTGTCCTTTCTGTGCCTGGCACAGGTGTGGAAGCTGTGAGCTCTGCTCTCTGGCCAGTGGTAACTTTGGCTATAACACAGGTTTCTCTGGGTCTCTGCGACTTTCTGGGTGAGGAGATCCATCAGCCTGAGGGTTCATTTGAACAAGCACCATGGGTGAGAACAGGAGCACTGTGTCAGGCTGTGTTTATTTTAAATCTGAGGGTCTGCTGTGAACCGTGTCCACCAAGGCAGTCCCACAGCCCCGCTGACTCCAGGGGTGTCCTCTGGTAGGCTTGCTGTCTGCAGGTGGTGAGGACCACCTCCTGGGAGGCAGTCATGCAGTGGTAAGGTTCCTGGGGAGACACCCTAACCCCTGGGAACGCTGGGGCTCTCCCAGCTGGGCTTGCTGGGAGCTCTCCCAGTTTGCCCAAGAGCACCGTGGCGCTGCTTGGCAGCCCAGGCAATGGCATGAATAGTTTTCTATCCTCTTGTTTCAAACAGTAAAGCAAAGACAGTGGTGGAAGGAGGAAGGAGTATCCCACAGAGGGTTGTGCTGGGCACCCTCGTGCTCTCCTAGTGCATGCACAGGGGCTGTTTAACCCTGGGACCCCTCTGGAGTGCCGGTCAGGGTGTCTCAGGCTTGCGTGGGAAGCGATAATTTCTGTGTGGCTGCAAAGTGTTGTGCTGGAGCTGGTCCCTCCTTGCTGCGGAGGGGTGGGGAGAGCAATTTCTTTTTGCACAGATTTTTAAACCGCTCCTCTGGTTTTCTCATTCCTGGGTTGATGGATGTTGCTGCTGTCCAGCATGAGGATGGCTCCAGCTGCAGACCATGAGTGATGTTGCAGCATCACAGGTCTGTGCAGTATCACCTGCCTGTGGCTGTAATAGGCAGGGTGGTGGCTTTTCCAGGAGGAAAACCACCTCAACTGAAGCAGTTTCCCGTGATTCCCCCGTGGACCTGGTGGTACATGAGTGTGCTATGTGCCGTCGGGCTGTCAGTCGCAGCAGAGCGAGGGGCTCCTCCAGTGGTGGCTGGGCAGGGCAGAGGCAAGTGTGATGGCTCTGGGGCTGGTTCAGGTGCACACAGAGCCCTGGCGCTGCCTCCCTCCTGGCATGGGCACCCCAGGCCCTTGCTCTGGGACCCCGCTTCGGGAAATGTGTTCTTTCCCATCGGTTCCTCGCCAGCTCTCAGCAGTTTCTGTGCATGCCCACCAGAGAGCAATCCCAGCACAGGGTTGTTGTCTCCAGAGAGAAACAGACAGAGATGGCAGGTCTGAGTGTGAGGCCAAATCCATCTTCCCTCACCCCTTCCAGCCCTGTCGTCTCATCCCAGACCTGAGCTGAATGGTGAGTTTGGCCCCACCATGTATGCTGTGTCTGAGACAAGAGGAGCATCCCGCCAGACAGGGAGGACATGCTGCCATGCAAAGCTCTGGCAAGAAACCCTGCCTGGGTCTTCTACAGCAAGCCCAACGCCCTCTCCAGGGAAGGACCGTGCCAGGAGTTAGCAAGGAGCATCAGTCCAACGCACAGGGAGCAAGCAGGGCTTCAGACGGAGTTTACAGAACTTGGGCAGGTAAAAATCTGGTGCTTTAAGCAGTCTCCTGCGTAAGTGCACAAATTGTGCTCATCTCATAGAATCATTTAGGCTGGAAAATACCCATAAGATCATCAAGTCCAACAGGTATTTCAGTGGATGTCTTGAACGTGTAGTTGGGTGTCTTGTGGGTTTGTATGTGAGGAGCCATCCCAGCGCTTGATGCCTGGGGAAGGGAGAAACCTGCGCTTTTCGTGCGTCCCCAGGCTTTGCAAGTGTCAGCTGAACTTCAGTGCTGGCATGAAGCCCCGGGGTGGGCAGTCACCTTTGGGCTTGGAGATGGAGGCTCAGCCACACAACACCGAATATCTTATCTGAGCTGCTTGTGTCGGGAGGGAGAGATGGACAGGATTTGTTTTGGCCGGGACAGACCCACAGTGCAGGGAACAGAACCGCCTGCTGGAAGGAGCCATCCCTCTGCTCCGTGCTTGGCTTGAGCCGCAGGGGCGGCATTCCCGTCTCGGTGGTGGGTGCAACGGTCCGTGGCACTGCCGAGCCACAGCCCCGGTAATTCCAGAAATGGGCTTTGAAGGAAAGCTGAGGGAAAAAACAACTCTGTGCTATTTTTATCCTTGCAGTAGCCCCTGGGGATTTCGATTGACAGGATTAGTTATGAAGCCAATATTATGAGTTTAACTATGAGTGAAATAACACAACTTCTGTGGGAAGCAGAGTGAAAGAGGCAATTATGCAGTAGTTTAATAACAGCGCTCTACTGGCTGGGTAGCTGAAAACTTACAGTTGACAGTAATTAGACTTTTTCATTCTTCCTGTTAAATAGCTATAAAAATTACAATAGAAAGTCATCTCATTCTCTTTTATTCCAAGCTGTTTTCATCATACAGTCCGTGCCCATTTGACCTTCAGATTATTATTTTCTGTGTTTTTACTGTCTGGTATTTAATATGTGCAGAAACAAGACTTGAAGTTGAAAAATGCAGAAAGCACTAAGAGTTAGGTTGTTACAGTGACACTATTCCAAGCATCAGAAATCCATGGGGTGCTTGGATGGACAGTGAGGGCTTTCCAAATTGACTCGCCCTGAATAACAGCTGGACTTCTAACCACAGGAGTTACTCCAAATCATTTAAAATTACAGTAAAAATGAGATGTTATAAATCAAGCACTCTTTTGCCTGCCTGATGCTGTATTGTGCCATGCATAGATAACGGGAGGGAGGGAGGGAAGTGCTGTGGTACATCAGTCTGGTTGCCAGGTGCTCGCTGCCGTCGCCTCCCTTGTTGGGATGGGACCCGATGTGGTGATTTGGTCTTGGGCTTTGCTCCCACCTTGGGCTCCGTGCTGGGGTGGCAGCGTGAGTGGGGACAGGTATTTGTTGGCTGGCAAAGAGCTAGGCTTTTACTGATTCAGGCAGGAATCTGCACAATCCCTCAGGTCTGTGGGGCATCTTTTCCCAATCTTTGCTGCTCCTCTGCAGCCCCTGGTGCTGTGATGTGCTGGGTCTGTACAGGCAGCACATATCCCTGTCATTCTCATCCCAAGGGATGCTTACTTGTCAGCTGCCCTCCTTTCAAGCACGGTCCTTTTTTTTGTGTCTAGACAGCAGTAGATTTTCTCTTATGCCATAAAAACTGTAATTACTTTATCAACTGTGTATTTCCAAACTTGCAGGGTAAAACTTGATGAGCCAGCAAATGTGTGGCATTTCAGTTGCTTGTGATCATAGCTTGAAAGCGCTATGCAGCACAAAGGAAAGAGCTCTCAGGTTTGCTCTCACCGTCGAAAGCTCAGGATGGGATATTTGCTTGGAGGCTAAAAGTATTCTTCCTCTTGCTCTCCTTTACTTTATAATACAAAAGAGCCAGGTATGATAAATGATATCCTGGTCCTGAGGCTGTGAAGGGGATTGAATATGAGGTTGTGTGTTTTGCAGCTCCGGTGCCTGGTGGGATCTTGGACACGTGCAATAAAGAAGCTCTGCAGCAGCACACCTGACCTCGCAGCAGAGTATGACTCTTACTTTTCCTCTGCCATAGCAGTAACATCACAGTTCAACTTTACACTCATGTTTTAGTTTTAATACACTCTGGAGGTGCCCAGAGCAATTAGCAGGGCAGAGGCCACCTCCAGGTATGCTGCTACCTCATTTGCTTCCACTTGTCGACAGAAATACGCTGTGCTTTTGGCAGATGCAAATGTTCCAGATGGTACCGGGAAAAGTGTAAATGAAAGATTTGATTCCAGCTTTTCCTCACGTTAATAAAACTGTGTTAATGTCTCTGGTAGAGCCTTTTTTTTTTTTTTTAGAGGGTTTTAAAAATGCTTCCCTCCTCCTTTCTCCTACCCCTAACTCTGAGTTTGTGACCTTCAGGTTGTCCCTGTGTCATTCAAAGGTGTGCTGCTGGGCATTGCAGTCTGCCATCCGATGCACGTCATTCTGGTGCTGAGATCATAGTCTGTAAAACCTGGATATAATCCATTAATCAGGGTGTCCAACTGCCTCTGTGGTGGGGCCAGTTGCCAGGTTTGAGTCAGGTGGACAAGGCAGCAAGCAGTTCATGTGTTCTCAACACCCAGGTATGCCCTGGTGTGGCACAGACCTTTGGTGCATGCTGAAACAAATATGCTCTGGGTTCCCACCACCCCCAGCATAACTGCAGCAGGGGCAGCGTGTGGCTCAAAACACTCGGTGCTGCTCCTGGGCTTTGCCTACTGCTCAGGTAGGTAGTGTCTTTCTCCTGCAAAGCCATGGTGGAAGAGCAGGGGGGCTGAAAGGAGTCACCCTCTAGGGGTGGTCCATCCCATGGGGTGCTACCTGGAGCTGAATTTGGCTTGGAAGGATGAGGGAGAGGAGAGCTGACATCTCCCCCATTAACTCCATCTGGAATGGTGTGTGTGCTTCCAATCGTGTGCTGTGCTGATGCTCATGCAGTGCCCGAGTCACCACCCTGCATTAGCTTATTCCAGCACGTTTCCTTGTTACAAAATTAGATCCATTTTGCAAATTACTGCTGCACTAGTAATTGAATTGAAGGGTATTTTTTTGTTGTTTTTCTTTTTTCACTGGAGTAAATCAGGAATAAGTCAACAGAATCAAGCCCTTAGTGCTTTCAGCAACATGCTCATTTAAATTGGATGCAAGAGGGTGTCTGTGTTTACATTTGGCCTGCCAAGAATCTCTGTTTCAGAAACTGGCTTACATAATATGTCAAAATTGGTTTACTCATTAGCATTGCAAACTGCGTGAAACAAGCCACAGATTGATAAACTCGCAGCAATATTTGCATCCAGAGCCGAATGGCACAGGGGGAGGGGAGGTTCATTAGGAAACGTTCCATTTCCACAAGGAAAACAAATGGTTTCCAGTTATATATCTCAGACTTCGTTAATTTTCTGTCTTCCCAAATTTAAATAAAGATTGAGAGGGAAATGTGAAAATCTCTGTTGGCAAACAGGCAGCACGTCTTAGTATTTCCTGGGCTGGTGGGTTATTTGTAGCAGCAACTCCGGGCTGGCCAATTCTCCTTGCCCCAGCCGGGGCTGCAGCCCCTCTGCCAAGCTCCAACCTGCTCACACAGCCGCTGCTGCCTTGATTGATGTTTTCTGTACAGAACAGGTGGGATGGAGGCTCTGATATTACTCATTAGCTCCTCCAAATGTGGAGTGGGCACATGCGTAGTAGCGTGGTCAAAGGGCCCGTGGTGGTGCTGACTGCTCCTGCCTTCGCCTGGGCAGGGAAGCCTGGGTGTGATGCAGCCTGGGGCAGAGCTGAGGACCATGATGCTGAAAAAACTCTGGCTTAGGTCCTCCATGGTGAGACCAATAAAACTTCATCTCTACCATGCAGTGGGTGATTTTATAGGCATCCGTAAATCTGCTCACATGTGCAAGCATGGACAGGGTTCCTGGGGTAATATGAGCAAATGCGTTAAGAGTAAAGCAACACAGCAATGAGAGGGTCTCAATGTAACTAGTGCTTTTGGGCTCCCTCTGTGGGGGCTTTAGGTACCCTGTGGTGGGCTGGGTGCTATGGGAAGAGATAGCAAAGCGCAGTGGGGAGCCAAAAGAGTGGCCCCATCTCCTGCCATCCTTGTGCAGATGCCTCCCATGGCTGCTACTGTACTCGGGGAGATGTCTTTTCCCCAGGCTGCAGCCCTCTCTGGTACTGGTGTCCCTGCATCCCTTTTAGCTCTGTTGGCCATGAACCTCATAGAGGCAGGGATTAAACCTCTCCAGCCCTGAGTGATGTGGCAAAGCTGGCGGTAATCTGCTGGATGTGTACAGCTTTTCAGCAGTATCTAAAGGAGTTTGGGGCTTAAATCCTGTGAAGCTTTTTAGTTTGCTTTGAAACTCCCAACTTAAAAATCAGAAGTGGAAGGCTCTGATACAGCATAGAGAGCAACATGGTATAACAGCGCTGGCATCATCAGCAGCTGTCTTTATGCTTGGTGATGCTGAGTGCCCCGTTCAGTATTTCAGATTAATTTTTTGAAAAAGAATCTAATAAAGCTGAAGAGAGCACCAGCCTGCAGTGCTGCAGGGTCTGCTGCAGCCCGGTAAGTGGTCTGCCTTGTGAGCAAACACCGACACATCTGCTTTCAGCAACGTTAGGCTTGATCCACAGCATTCATGTTTTGTCGCTGGTTCAGGAAGAAAAGCAGGCTTTGATCTCCTTATGTCACGTAGTCCGTGTTGCGGCGTTGTTTGAAGGAGCTGTGCAACAGGACAGGTCATTGCCTGCTGCAACCCATCGTGCTCTGGCTAAAACTGCATCCTCACCCCCACGTCCTGCACAGGTGCCCAAGTGGGCACACATTTTAGAAGGCTGAGACACAGCAGCTCCCAGGGGCACCTCTGCAAAACTATTTTAATGCATGTTTTTCAAAGTTTTCAGGAGAGTTTAGTGAGTTTCAGTAACAGCAGTTGTTAGCTGTGGGAAGGGAAAATAAAATTATCTCACTGGAAAATGAAAATGAGAGGTGTTTGCATTTCACTTGCTGTCACACCTTGCAGCAAGAGGCTGGTCACCATGAGATACAGCAAGTTTCAGTGCCAGCTGGAGAGCTGAATGCAATGAAGAAGGCCAGGAGCAATGAGATGTGTCAGCTGGGGAGCTCAGGCAGGCTGAACATCCTCCTGCCATCCTCAGCCAATGTGTGGGAGAAACCCAGGCAACCGCAGGCTGGAGAAGAGCTCTCCCAGGGCTATGGGAGAGCCAGCAGTAACCCCTGTGCTGATGCAGTGGGTGGCAAGTTTTGTGTTGTCCTCAGGCACCTTTGCCCATTGCTGGCTTTTGATTCATGTTTATCTTCGGGTCTGTGTTACTCCTTCAAAATCTCCTCCGTACCTTGTCTGGGCTGCTCTGTCTTTTCTAGAGCTGGCAAGGAAGGAGTGAGATGTGTAAGCCCTGTCCTCGGGGAGGAAGGTGTGTTGGCCAACACTAACTAACACTAAGGAGGCAAATGCTGAGACATTATGTGTCCCACATGCAGGCTGCATGGTGGGAGCGTGGCTGCAGAGTGCGGTTCCTGCGTGGGTAAGGCAACAAAAAGAAATGCTGCTCATGGTGCAGTGGGAGGCAGATGCTGCCCAGCTTTGCAGACCAGAGGTGCTGAGTTTAATCTGTGTGGCTGGGACTTGGGCAGCATGCACAGTAGCCGACAAATCTTTCACATACTTTAAAATGCACCAAGCAGCAGAGCAGTGCTTCAGCCCGGAGAACTCTCTCAGCACCACGATGTCTCCTCATTACAGTATCAGCCAGCATCAGGCTGTATCTGTTGGAAACACGGGGTCACATCATCAGCAGTGACATCTGTCAGCATGGCAGTGCAGCTTCTGCTTGTGGGGAAGGGGCCTGGAGGATCAGCACTCATGAAGGGCTGCTGGAGCATCCTGTGTGTCTGGATTGTACTAGAAGTGCCAGCCCCAAACAGATAAATTGAATTATCAGACAAATTCAGTCTCCTTGGTTTTGTCTTCAGGATTTTCCCTGTGAATTCCAGCTCTTCTTGCACAGCCTAAATCCAAAGCCGCTGGGGAAAAGCAATTGTGCTCCAATTTTGCTACGTAGAGAGCTGTTGTCACCCAGCAGGTGTTTCTGTATACCAGCGTGTAACTCCTGTCTCCAAATAAAACAGAAAGTTCACCTTGTGTCTCATCCGTTGTCACATGTATTTGGAAATATTTGATGCAGCGTGTAGAAAAGAGGGCAAAACAGCGATAAACCCAAGGCTGATAAACAAATAGCATAGAGCGTGATTCACAGCCTGGGTAACAGCAAGCAGCGCCTGGCAGAGTGGGGCTGGTGGATCCATTTTGTGTTCTTAATGTGCTGAAGTCCTGAACACAGAGTGGAGAGGTGGGACAAGCCTGAAACCCCCCTTGCGAGGAGGTTTGCAGTGGGACGGCGTGGGGTTTGTGTCTTTGTGTGGCTGCTGGGGGGAGCAAATGTGGCATCTTTGCACAGAGGTGGCAGGCACTTGCCAGGGATGTGTCCCGTTCCCAAGCAGGTGCCTGTATGTCAGAGGCAATGAGCTTACCTCCTGCTGCCTTCTCCTCCTCCTCCTCCCCACACACACAGGGAACAGCAAAGGGTTTGTGTGGGTGGATTAATAGCACAGAAATTTTCCCTTTTGGCGCAAGGGAACCTGTGGTTTCCCATAGGTTTTCTTTGATACACAAAAGGGGGTGAAAGCTCCGGTTCCTGGAGGACACTTTGGAGGTCTAGTCTTGTGTGAGCACAGGAGGAGCTCAGTGCCCATTAAAGTGTGGGAGACCTGAGGGGTCTTTTCCCCTGTTTGGGTGGGCTCCTTGCAGTAGCTTTCTAAGATGCAGTGAAAGGCATCTCAAAGTAGAGTCCAAAAAACCCCCCAAACCCAGCAACGAAGAAGCACTGCTCCAATGACAGTTTGTAAGCATCAGAGCTTTGAAGGATCTTTAAGCTTAGTGCAACTTTAGCCCAGAATTGTGAACTGTTTCTCTCCTGTAGAGCACGCACAAGGACTCAAAGCGATGCTGCGTTAGCAGTGGGGAGGAAGGGGCTGCATCTCCCAGCCCGCTGTGGTGGTACCTGCACACAAAGCAGCCAGCCTCTCACCGAGGGGAAAGTATTCACTTTCTCTACTTAGGCTGTGTGTAGTCATTGTCTAATAATATGAGCATTTTGCCATCTCTCTGCAAATAAGGCTGAGGCTGCTGCCTGATTGGTATATCATCTCACTTTCTCTCGGCATTGATTTTCTTGCTCTCCTTATTTGCTTCATAAAAAGCGAGGCAAGGAGCTGGTGCTTGCTTGCTCCTTCTCCCTCCCTCCCTCCTTCCCTCCCTCCCTCCCTCTCTCTCTCTCTCCTGTGAGAAGCTTTTGGGAGCCTTTATTTTTAGTATGAGACAAACCTTGCTTTATTTCAGGAGACGCAAGTTGGATTATAAATTCTTTTGTAAATGTGTATGGTGATATTTGCTCCGGTAAGTTATGTGCATCTCTGTTTATTTGTGTAACTGTACTGTCTGGGGGAGAAGTGGGGTTTTACAGGAATTGTGAAGCTCACAGAATTGTTTTTAGGTTTGGTTTCTTTGTACTCTCATGCTGAGCCCAACTGTTCCATGGGTTTTAGATAGATTGAAATATTTTCAGTTTGTATTTTGCTTTGCAGAGGAGAGTGCCTGCTTTGAAAACTTGTTTTGCACTTCATTTTACAGCAGAAACGCGGAGAGCGAGGATTAAAGGGAAAGGGAATTCTGATTTATTGTGCTCCTTCTGGCATTTTAAATCAAAGAGGCCTCAAAAATAATGCAGCAATATTTGATATTTTTTAAAAAATCAGTAAGAGATACTTAATAATGATCAAGCTGAAGTATGAATATCTGCCTGCATATTACCTTAGAAAGATCAATCTGAAGTGTAGCAGGTTGGCAGCAACATGCTCCTCATCAAAATGTATTCATGAAATAAGGAAAATCTTTAAATTAATTAAGAAAATAGCTTGCTTTCAGAGTGTAACATCATAAATACAGGTCAATAGGCTGTTGCTCTGACTTTCTGCTCCCTGCCTCTGCTTTGTAGAGCTTAGCAGCCTCATTCCTCAGCTCTTGGCTAACTTGGAGCCCTCTTCGTTACCTGTAAATAACAGCGAGGTGCAGTTATTTATCTCTCCCCATCATAGCTCCTGGTGTGCTTTCCAGGGAGTGCAAGACAGTGATTGTAGGAGCACAGCTGAGGAAAACAAGATGTATAGCTGTCATACTTACAGACTGCATAATAAATATTTTAATTTGCAGCATTATATTGATTAATTTATTGGCACTTCAATTCTTTCATACTTGAATCGTGTCCATGGGAGTCAATCGCTTTGGCGTTTCAGAAGTCGTTAAAAACTCCAGCTGCAGCACAAGCTGGAGCTGCTGTGAGAACATGCTTAAGTATCTACCTGCTCAGAAAATCAACGTATTAGACCCAGAATAATCTGCCTACTCTCATGATACCAGGGCATGCTAATAGATATACAAAGTGTACTTTAATAAGACGTTAGAAGGCTGTAAATAAGTTTATTAAACCCACAGGAGAAGGTAAAGATGTTGTGTCTGGAAGTCCAAGCTAAACTCCTCCGGAGAGAAATTTCAGATTGGCAATAACTGCTTAGTCATTTTAAGCTGCTTTTGAACCAATTTAATTGTTCTTGTTTTTTCAAAACTGAATAGTTGCACTTGCCTTCTCACCTGCCTGAGGAGCAGCTGATGGGAATGTTTTGTGGTGTGTCCCTCTGCAGTGGGCTCACCAGCTGTGCTGGGGGCTGTGCCCTGGTTGCCCAAGCCGGGGCTGGGCAGGAGCTGGTGCTGGTGTGCAGCATCCCACGGCAGCCAGCCGGGCGTGGGGCATTGCACAGGCGAGCCCGTGCACTCGGCTCCTGAAAACGTAGTTAGCAGGCACTCGGTTCAGTGGATTTTTGGCTTTTGCATGATTGCTGTTTCATAAAGACCATATATATATATGTATTTATTCCAGCTGCATAACTTGAATGTATGTGCTTGGCACGGTGTTGGAAAACATGGTGCGTAAAATGTGTTACGTACCACAGTGTCAGAGAACAAGGTACGTAACAATAATTGTCTTTTTCACAGTCATTTAACTTCTCAGGTGTGGAGGGCATGCGTGTCTGAGCAGTGCACATCTCACACACTTTCTAAGCATAACCCTGCTTCCCTGAGGACAGCATTAAGCATTTCTAACTTTGCCAAGCCTTGCTGTCTGGCTCAGTGCAATGTCCTCCAGGTGAGCAGAAGGATGGTGATCGAAGAGCACACTTGGATGACCCTGGAGGGGAAGGAGCTGTGTAGCATGAACGGAGGAGCATGATTCCTGCTTCCTACCCTGCAGAACTGAAGGCCTGGGGGGGTTGTGCCATGTAATTCACCAGAGCAGAGGTGCCAGACCGCCCTGAAAGCTGGGCTGCAGTTCATTAAGGAAGCCAGTTGAGCTCATCTTAACAGCTTTGGAGCAGGAAATGTCACCAGGGCTGGTTGGTTTGACTGCAGGCAGGGGGACGGCTCACCCCTGTCCCGGAAGGCAGGTCGCCAGCGGCCAGGGGAGTGTGAGGCACAAGGTGAATAATGTGGTTAAGCCCATCACTGCAAGACTTTCCCTTGGCAGAGGAGCTTGTGGCTGAGCAGAAAGGATCCCTTCAGCCCTACATGATATCTGTACAGGATGTGACTGAGACAAACTCAGGAGGATGGGAGAGCTTGCCCTGCTCCTCATGTTACATACAGAGAAGTCTTCAGTGCTCATGGTTTTCCATCTGTTGCCTTTTGCCCATCCTAGCATTGCAGTGCGTGGTGCTCCTTCAGCTCTGGATACCTGGTGGTAGCAGATCTAGGGGCAGCTTCTCACCAGTCCAGTACTCCAGACCACCGCTTGCCTCTGGGATCTGGGAGCAGCCTCCATCACCTCCCCAGCAGCATGACATCCTCTCTGCAAGATGACCTCAGGTTGATGTGCCGCCAGGGCTTGGTGCAGCTGCAGGGACAGGTTCACAGCATGGTGCTTCACAAACAAAATGCGGGAGTTGTGCCAGTGGGATGGAGGAGTCACTGACCTTTTATAGCAGGTGCATCAGGCTTTGAAAGGAGTTTGAAGCATTATTTTAGGGGTGTATAGATCCTGGGGAGCTTCTTTTCCTTTGAGTCCTGTCTCCTTCGCTGCTCCTCTAGCAGCTCAAACAGTTCCTAGAAAAATTCCTTAAACTCATAAAAAATTGATTTCTTAAATATCTGGCTCCTCCTGAATGCCAAATACTTTTTTTTAGCCAAGTCCTTGGAAGACTTAATGAGTACTTTCCTCACCTCTGTTGATCCTGTTCAGATCGATAGGCTCTCTGCAGGGGGAAAGGTGTTAGTGTTGATGCTGGACAGTAGCTACCTGTCACTGCTGGTGGTGGCAGGTGGTGTTTTATTCTTCATGTCACTCTTGATTAGGAGATCCTGTACAATTATATGACCTTTTTTTTTTTCAGGCAATATTTCCTTGTACCTAGGGTGGGAGATGGCAACTTGCCCTAGAGTTTGGGTGGTTTTCCTGATTTTGCCTTTGGGCTCTCTTTCTCTAGGCAAGCTGAGCACTAGTTGTTTCAATAGTAGCGTGGTACACCCGTGTAAGTACAACGTGTTTGTGTGTGGTGGGCTGGGGGCTCAGCCCAGCTAGTCTGAGCAGAACTGGGGTCCACGGGTCCCTACCTGAGCTCTGCCTATGTGGGTACCACCACGGGATGCAGGCGTGTGGGAAGGCATGAGGAGAGCCGTAGACTGGGGAGATAAGAGCCACATCCCGGTTCGGTGCATCGCTCCTTCTTCACCTGGACCCGCCATGGGCAGCCTGATGTAGGATGAAGTGATGAAGCTGCTGCCTGCCCGCACAGCACACAGGTGTCCGTACAGGATGCAGGGTTGCCGGAGAGCCCAGGCAAGCCCGAAGGAGAGGTGCAGCTCCTCACCAGCCGTGCGGTGGCATAGCATCAGCCCTGAAGAGGTTGGAAGGGCCTATCAGTGTGTCTGGGCTAGGGCTGGGGGCATATGCTGCTGCCCGGGCTCACAGGGTCAGCAGGAGCAGAACTGCGGAGCGCTTGCTCAGTTTTTATTTAATTCAGTGTCCAGCACAGATGGAGGGTCCAACTCTGCCTGTCCTTAGTCTGCAAATGTAGTTGTTGCCCTTCACTCAAAGGCTGCTCGGAGCCCTTGAGCCTGCGGTGAAACTCCTCATAAGTGAGCTCTGGGGCCAGGGACATGAGGGTGCTGTGAAACGGCTCAGCCTTCCTCCCCTGTTGTATACAACCTCTTATTTTGGAGGGGAAAAGAAAAGGAAGGAAAGGAAAATGAGAAAGATATGCTGCACCCTTCTGTACAGCTGGGGGGAGAGGCAGGTGATCAGCATGGGGTGCTGTGTCTGCAATGCCGTGCCTCTCCTCTCCTCTCCCAACCGCCGGGTGCTGGGGCTGTCCGTCTGTCCGTCCACCCATCCATCCGTGCCGCGGGCTGTCCGGGTGGAAGGGCTCTGTGCCACCCCAATGGCTGCACAGCGGCTCATCTGTCACTTAAACGTCCCCGGTTCTGTGGCAAAGCAAATATGCTGCAGCAGGCTGGAAAGCTGTAAACATATGGGCACTAACAACAGATTAAGTGAGTGATTTAGTCTAAGGGGCTTGGTAGATTACCATAAAATGTATCTTAATTAGAAAAGCAATCAAACTTGCACAGAGTCAATGAGGATGAAACATCCGTGTTGGCAGCAGTGAGCGCTCTGTCCCCCTCGCCAGGGGATGGGGATGGCAATGGCGATGGATGTATCTCATGTCCACTTTGGGGGGTTTGCTGTGGTTTATTCAATCCGGCTATGGGTGGAGGGTGCCCTCCTGCTGAATTATTTGTTCTTTGACCCATGGGACAGTCCTGGGAGCTGCTCAGAACAAGACTGATGGTGAACTTGGACTCCTTTAACACCATTAACAAACCAGAAACTGCTGAAGGTGAAAGAACAGAGCATTTGCACATTTTCCTTAAAACTGTGTGCAATTACCCAAAGATATATTTGAGTGTTTGCCATGTATAGCACAGCTAGTCCCAGATAAAGGATTGGGGCTTCTAAGTGCTACCATAACACAAATAATTAATAAGTCTATCTCCCTCGCTGCGTCCTCATCTTTTTAGTGAGCATGGCCAGAATTAGCTTTTACCTGACTCTGAATTTACAGCATGTTCAATTGCTTTTTTTTTATTCTGCTTGTGTTTTCTTTTCTTCCTTATTTTATTGGCCCTGGTTTTATTCCACAGGCCTGAATCTACAGATAAAAAAAGCTAGATAATCATCTCCAGCAGTGCAGATATAAAGATTGCAACAGCCAAAAACATATTGATGCATTATTGGTTTTGTCCAAATGCCTGCTTTTTTCTGAGGTCTGGGAGGATTTGAAGTACATTGGGAAGCGACACAGAAGACGTGCAGCAGCTGCTAGCAGCTGAGAGAAAGGAAAGGACGCCTGGTTATTTCAGAATTAAGTATTTTGAACCACGGAGGAAACAGAGAACATTCAGGCAAAGTTTTTGCCAAGTTTTTTTTTTTTGTTATCTTTTTTTGTGTTTAGAAGCAGGTATGGCTGCAGATTTCAGGGAACACGAATGAAAGGGTGTGAAAAGAAAAAGAGATAGGCAAGAAGTGTGGAGGAGCACAGTAAGGGGGAGGATGGAGAGGAAACAGGACAACTTAAGCTGTCCAGATGAAGTGTGTCAAGAGCTAATGAGATAAGGAATATTTTATTTCAATTTAAGGACACTGTTTTTATCATTTCCTAAAAACATTTGTGTTTAGGTGTTGCTTTTTATGATTAAATGTGGGATGGAGAGCAATGACATCTCCGGGGACAGAGTATAAGAGGAGTGGCAAAAAAAAAGAGGGAAGAGAGGTTTTAATTTTAAAAATGCTCAAAACGTTCCCTGTGAATTCCCAGAGCTCAGCAAAGCAAACGTTCATTTATAGCCCATCATTTTAATTATTAGAAAAGAAATTATTTTTACCATGTGGGCTGATAGTTAGCCAGGAGCAAATTCTTCTTCCAGCCTTTTGCACAGAGGCAAGTGCTGAGGTCAGAGCCAGCTTCAGTGGAATTTTCCACCCAAAACTGGTTTGAGATGAGCCAACAGGTCCCATGTTTGGGTCCCATCTCCACGGGATGCCAGGCAGAGCTCTGGGATGGATGGCTCAAGCCATCCTCCATCGTAAAAGGTGCCATGGTGAGGCTGGGTCTGGAGCAAGAAGGGGACACCTGTGATGGTCAGATGGATGAAGGATACCCCTAATGAGCCTCCGTGACCAGGGCTGGATGGTCTCTGGAGGGCTTTGCAGACACACTGCCTGGAAAACCAGCTGTGCTTTTCCAAAAGCAGATCCTTGGTTCCCAGTGGTCCTGCTCATACAGGTATTATGGGATGGAAAAAAAAGAAAAAATGGTCAGACCTCATCTGAAAGAGTGCAGCTGGGTATGTAATAAGGGATTGGAGGCCCCATTGCTTAGCAATTTGAAAGCACTTTCAAATCCTCATGGGAAAAAGCTGTTGCACTAGATTATTAATCCCAAGGGCTTTGCAGATTCCTTGCCAAGCTAAATAATTTTCACCCATTTCCTTAAATCTGCTTGAGAAAGGAGACAGACCCGAATGCAGGCATGCATGCGTGTGGGGTGGGCGGGTGGAGAAGCAGCAGATGACACCGCATAGCTACACAGCAGCACGGGGAGCCGAGGAAGCTGCTAATGGCCTCTGATGAGCACAGACGTGATAATAATGAGGTTAATGCCCTTTCATTCATCCAGAAACATCTTCGAGAACGTATAATCCCTGCTAGTCAATGGGCAATCATTAGCTTATAAATAATACAGCATGATTGAAGGACAGCAGCCTTTCCTGTAATAATCATTTTCAGTCGGTGCTGACCCCCGACGGCTTTGTTGCAGTCCCCATGCTGTGCCGCGCCGGGGGACCGAGCTGACGGAGCATTTTCTGGTCAGAGGAGTGCTCCCCACCTCTCATTTCTGCTGTGTGCATCTGTCACCGGAGCAGGAAAATGCTCCACTGGAGCCCAGATCTACCAGGTGGTGCTGGGAAAGAGGAGCTGAAGCTAATAAGGAAGAGCAAAAACGCAAACTGGGTATGGAAGCAGTTACAGCAGCCATCAGGCGGTGTTGGTGGGGTGCCTGGGGGTGATGCTGGGAGAGCTGGGGCTGGGCTCCTGGGCTGGGAGAGGTGCCTTGTCCCAGTCCCAGCCCAGGGCAGACGCACATTGCGTACAACACTGCTTTTGCCAGCTGGGTTTGCTGTCCCCTGCCATCCAGCACTGTGGCCGGGGAGGTGTTGTGTAATCTTGGTTGTCCTTGAGCCCCTGAGGCCATATCCACCATCAGGGATTCAGTGACATTAAGTTCGGGGGCACTTTCCGTTCACCGAGCGCTTCCCACATGTGGATGTCACTCAGCCGTAAGGTAAACCCCTGTGTTTATTAGAAGGAGTAAATCCTTAGTAATAACTTTGATCATACTCTGTATGCATTTAAATTATCTTGTGGGCCATTTTAAACCCAGATGATTTAAACCTACCAAGCAAGCAAGGAAAAGAGCAGCCGTCCAACCTTTTTTATTTTATAATTAAATGTTTACACTTGTTACACAGTAAATCCCATATAATCAACCTGTAAAGGCTGTACAAAATCTGTGTTTTCAAGAGGGAGCAGGAAAAGAATTACATTTATGCATGAACCTGAGCATCTGCTGGCTTGCCGAACCTTACCTGTTAATAAAATAAGGATTAACATGAGCTGTTAGTAAACCTGTCCTTTACCTGAGCATGGCTTTCCTTGTTTTTCGCATGTGGCAGTCACACGTAATCGATGCCAAAGCAGCTCATGAGATGGTGCAGGCATGTGGGGGGACAGCTGGCATGGGTGAGAGGAAGGGGACACAGCCTGGAGGTGGCTGCTCTCTTGGGCTGGCACTGGCGATGCTCTGGGCACTGTCACAGTGCGGATCCTTGTCGAGACCACCACGGTTGTCTGTTTTGCTAGCAGTCTACGACTGGAAAAGCTTTCAGGGCCAAACAGGAGTGCATGTCTCTGCTCTGAAGTGAGAGATGACACACCTTGAGTTATTTGGGCATCATAGGTACAAATCTAAACAAAACTGTCCAACTTGTGCTCCCACATCCTTAAAAGAAGAGTGGAGGAAGAATTCTGAACAGGATGTGGAGCTGTGGAGACCGCAGAGGGAGAGCTGTAACTTCCAGACTGCCTTACAGCTGGGGTGGGAAAGGGCTGCTAGCTGTCAGTGCAGTGATGCTGTGGCTCTGGTACATCCCAATGGGAGCAGTGTACCCCTGGTAATTACCCCAGGTCCTCCTAAATCTGTCTGCAGCAAGTATTGGTGGATTTTGTTTCATGGAAGACTTGTTGCCACTCTGTCAGTGTCCACGTACAGAAAGCAATTTACACAATAAATAAAAACCCAGACCCTCAGGTCCTTGTAAATGTTTCTCTCAAACCTTTGCAAATGGTTAGAGGGGCTGGAAGAGCTTAGCATCTCTGCCCCACTGTATAAGTAGCTTTGTGACCTGACAACTTTTCATTTCTCTGAGTCCAAGAACAGGCTCTCTAAATATGTCTATTTTCTGCCCATTAACTCTTCCGTGCATGCTGGCAACCTTAGCATTAGCTTTCAACTTTATGGCTGACCCATTAAATACTGGGTGAAACACATCTCACCATCTTGCATTATATTTTGAGCTTAATAAATAGGAAAGGCATTACACAGATTCTGTCTGGCCATCTGGAGGAACAGTGTTCTTTACCTCGACGAATGACTAGCTAGTCCTCTCGTATACAGTTGGGGTTTACTCTATTAAAATATAATGAGAAAAGACTGCTGTACCATTACGTGGTGGAGCTAAATGAGATTTTGTTCTGGTTTAACCCCAGCTGGGAACTAAGTACCGTGCGGCTGCTCGCTTGCCTCCCCCCCCCGCCCCCACTGATGGGATGGGGGTGAGAATCTGAAAAAAGGTAAAACCCATGGGTTGAGACAAGGACAGTTTAATAATTGAAATTAAATATGATAACAACAACAATCATCTTCATCATCATCATCATCATCATCATCATGTATTGAAAGGGGAGACAACACAAAGAGAGAGATAAACAAAACCCAAGAAAGACAAGCGACGCACAGCACAGTTGCTCACCACCCGCGCTGACTGATGCCCAGCCAGTGCCCGAGCAGCCATCGGCCCCTCCTGGCCAACCCCCCCAGTTTATATACTGAACATGACGTTCTGTGGTATGGAATAACCCTTTGGCTAGTTCAGGTCAGCTGTCCTGGCTCTGCTCCCTCCTGGCTTCTTGTGCACCTTCCATGCAGAGCATGGGAAACTGAGAAGTCCTTGGTTTAAAGTACTGCTTAGCAACAACTAAAACATCAGTGCGTTATCAACATTATTCTTATACTAGATTCAAAAACACAATACTGTACCAGCTACTAGGAAGAAAATTAACTCTATCCAGCTGAAACCAGGACAGATTTTTTTTATAATAATCAACGAAAGATGAATAAAAAAGATAAAGGTTTTCTTCAAAGGAAAAAAGATAAAATTGTCTCCTTGGGATTAAAGTATTGTAGAACTAAATTATTATAAAATGGTCTTTACTCAGTAAAAATACCCCAATTTCATTCCATAAATCTTTCCATTAAGAATCAAATTAAGTGGATTTTTTTTTTTCATTTTAAAAATGCAAAGCACTACATGAAATGCTGTTCTTTAAACAGAGGATGCTGCAGGGTTCCTGCCCGCTGCAGGGTCAGGTCCTTCTGTCCAGCTGGCAGCATCGAGGGCTGCTTTCTGCAGGGTGCCCTAAAATGCCCAACAGAGGTTTGCTGCTGCAAGTGCCCCAGCAAAGAGCCCAGCCATGTGGGGAGGTCTTGGAGCATGTCTTCTCCAGGGGGGTGGCAGTGGCTGGGGACACGGCAGCCTGTGCTGTGCGTGCTGTGCAGGTCCTGCTGGCCTCTGTGGGCTGGAGGATGTGGTGTGTTCCAGCAACAGCCATCCTCACCACACAGCATGCATAAGGGGCATCCTTCACTTAGCTCAGTATAGAACCATACAAAATTGTTGATGCAGAGATGTTCCTCCAGCACAACTGTACCTGCATTTCCATTCCCCTTTGAAAAGACACCGGAAACATTAGGTCTGATGCTAAGTGAAAGCTATGAGGTGCTTTGTGTTGGATCTGGACAGGTTGTATGTCCCCAGTTCCAGCATGGTGACATCAAAAGCCCTTTCCCAGCTGCCACCACATCCTGAGGTGCCCATGGTCTGCAGGTGCGTCTGGACATGAAACGGTTGCTTGAGTGGTCCTTCAGTGGGGTGCTAAAACAGGCACTGCTGGGGTCAATGTTTGGGCAGACATACAACATTCCCCAGATGGGGCATACATCGTTCTTCAAGCCCCAGACTCTGAGATGTTCCCTCATCCCTGGGCTTTCCCCTCCATGCAGAACAGGTGTGGGCAGGCACAGGATCGTTCTTTGTGATGCTGCAATCTATTTGTAAGGGGGTACACACTAAATCCCAGCAAGCAGTGAACAATTGCTTTAGGGTTTATTTCCCAGCAGGAGCAGAAGATATTTCAGTTTTCTCCCTGTATAGTTGCTGGAGGATAATGACTCCTGCTAGTCATCGCCTACCCGCCCAGCACTGCATCGGCTGCGATGCTATCCACCTCCAATTCATCAACCAGTCAAGTTGATATAATTAGGGATGCCGAAGTCAATAATCTGATAATCTCCAGTGCACAAAGGCTTGTATGTAGGAGAAGTGATTCCAGGAAGTCTGCAGCTCAGAGCCGTGCAGGAAAAATGCCAGATTTTAAAAAAAGAAACAGGCAGAGACCCGGAGGAGAGAGTGCTTCCTAATCCTTCACTGGTGACATATTTTGGGCCATCAGCTCTGCAGTAAATGTTTTCCCATACAGTCAGTTAGTGCCTTCGAACCTTCCCTTTACAGCCTTAATAATAATGTTCAGTTACTGGTTCTGCTTTATAAATAAATAATCTCAGTTTAATGAGACACTCTGCCGGGTGAGCGATGCCGGCTGCGGGGGGCATGTCTCCAGGGCCCTGGCAGCAGCGTGCTCCCTCCCCGCTCTCACACATGCCCTTGGCCACGGTGAGCAGCAGAAAATGTAAAGCAATATAACATTTGGCAAAGCTTTTGCTGTCTCTTTATTATGGTGAGCCGGAGAAAGGGAAGTCTTACCTCAAGAAATGATGCCAAGAAAATACGCCTGTTGTAAAACGCTTTGAACATGTTAAAGGACTAACAAAAGAGTAGGCGTTTCAAATATTTCAGGTTGCTCTTTAAAAGTGTCAGGAGTTCCCCTTGGCTTTCCAGTGTTAGGGCACGGGAAGGGGGCTGGGGGGGCCTCTCTGGGAAAGCATCCAACAGGTTCATTCCCATTTTCCTCCCTCAAGCCCAAGTGAAAGTGCTGAAGACCAACCCACATAGTGAGCTATGTGTCCCTCACAGACTGTTTTGGGCCAGCACAGCTCCAGGTAAGACCAAGACAGTTACTTTTCAAGATCTTGCCATCCTGGAGGAGTCACTGAGGAGCCCTCAGGCAGAGCAAGGATCTCCCCTTTGCACCAGGATGGATTTGGGGTGCATCCCCAGGGTGGCTTCATCTCATCTGCCAGTGAGCTGTCAAAGGCTGCTGCACAGGGAAGACGTGCTCCCGGAAACAGCAAGTGGATTATATAAAAGTTTCATCAATTTTAAATGACAGTGTTATCTTCCTAACGGGATGTTTTAGCTGTAACATGCTCTGCATAAACCTTTTAACTCGCCTTGTCAGGAACCATTCTGCCTTCTTCTGGTGCGCACAGCGAGCCTGTCGCTCAGCAGGCATTGAGAGGAATTGTCGGAGAGCCAAACGTGGAGAAGCGATGGGAAATCATCCCATTTTTCCCTTGCATGGTGGGATGAGTGATGTCCAGGGTCGCCTGCCGAGGCGCTGCCAACTGTCTAATGCACAGCTGGGACTTCAGCTCCCCCAGGGCATCGCATGCCCCAAGCCCCTGGCCACTGAGGACGTCTGGGCTGGGAAATAAGGGGACCAGCCTGGAGTCTGGATAAATAACAGCTCCTGAATACTGAATTAGAGGGTCCATTGCCATTGCATTGGAGCTTGGCACCAGAAGAAGGAGGCCTTCCAGATGATCCCATAAATTAGCTGGTGAACTCTTGCCTGCCCTGGGCGGGTGTGAAAAGTGTGTGCTCTGCTGGATATTATATTGCTATTTTTTCTCAAAGTGTGAAGGAGCCAAGTGATCTTTAAAACATGCTAATCTGATCTGACAGAGAAGGCTGTTTGTTATTGTGCAATACCGTAATAAATGTAATTTCTGTTGGTTAAGTTAGGCTATGGGATTTACCTGACTTCCTTACAAAAATATACCGATAGTACAGGCCAAGGCTGCAAGGTCCTACAGGGAATATCACCATAACAGGAGCAGTGGATGGGGTGTTAATCACCATACAGAAAGGCATTGTGAGCTTCAGAGATGTGCTGTCTTGTTAGAGATGTGTGGGAAACCATGTGGAAGAAGGGTGATCTTCCAGCCAGGCTGGACTGGACATGGGAGATGTGCATTGCTCTGGTCTGTGCTGGAGAGCCCAAATAATGTACCTTCCTCCCGCTTCGGTCTATGGCCTCCTCGGGTGCGTTGGTAACTGCTTCCATAGCGCACGTCAAACAAGCGGGATGCTTGCTCAGGGTCTTATCCCATATCGAACATGGACCATGGATCCAGGCTGGGGACAGGCATTCCCCATTTCCCCACAAGGGCCCAGGCAGGTGTGAAGGCAGCGACCTCACCATTGCATCACAGCTGCAAGGCAATGCCTGCTGCTGCAGGAGGGATGCAGTGCCCATGGGCTTCACCCTCTCCCGTGCCAGCAGGCAGGAGCAGCCCGGCACAGCCACTGCAGCAAGGATTTGTTGCCTCAAGGGCACCATGTTTCTCCCGGCTGCTGCTCCTTCCGAGAAGGCGGGTGCAGCACCGGCCATCGGGGCTGAGCCTTGAGAGGCAGCAGCCATGTGGTAACCAGAGGTAAACCGTGTGCTGAGGAGATTTATCTCACACGAAAGGGAAAAGCAATATGCATGCATACTGCAGATGGGACTGGCACTGGGTGTGGATTTATAGGCAAGGAGTAAATAGGAACATAGGGAAACGCTTTCCCTTTCTCCATAAACTTTTCAATTTCAGAGAGGCCAGATTCAATAAAATTATCTCACAGATGGAGGTTTTATTGAATCTGGCCCATAAAGCTCCCATTATGGGGTTTACAACTGCCATTTACACAAATCCTGCTATAATAAAATACAGTGGTGTTTACAGCATTCTTGCTACTGCCACAGAATTACAGTGTGCGCAAAACCCAACAAGTAAATCTTGGCTTATTGCACCAGGCACTCCACTGATAATATAAAGCAGCAAAATTGGGGGCAGGGGGGGCGGGGGGGTGTTGCTTGGGCAAGAGGAGAATTATGCCTGCTGCTTGGCCAAGATACCCCAGGGAAATACTGTTGATTTACAGCCCTCACCCTGCTCTCCTTCAATGCAAAACGTAAATATGCTTGCAAAAGGTGCTGCACGGCCTCAGCACCCAGCTGTGGGGACTGGCTGGGCTTTACTGGCAGCTGGGTGATGCCAGCCGTTAGCAGCACCTGATCCAGCCACGGCAGAGAGCCAGGCTCGGGTTGGCTGTGGCCTTGCTGAAGTTCGGTATGAAAACCTCCAGCTGGCTCCTTCTCCCTCTCCTACCTGCCTTGTGGGTGCTGTGGGTGCTTGTGGCAGCACTCGTGATGAGTAAGGGTGAAAACTGGTGGGCAGCCCTGGTGGGTTGTGGCTGAAGAGGAAGGAGGCTGAAGGGTTTGCTGTGAAAGCATCTGGAAAGCTTCTGGTTTGGAGCTGAAAGTGGGGCTAAAGGGTGAGTAAAGACTGGATCTGAACTGCCCGAGGGACTGAGGCTTTGGGTGCTGAGTCTACTGTCAGAGGTGCTCTCAGTAGGTGAGAGAAAAAAATAGGAACTCTGGAGGAGATCCCTTCTAGCCCGAGCTGTGGTTTTGGGTATGGCTCTATGGCCTGGGTGAATAATCACTGTGGCACATGTTGATGCTGGTTTCCAGTACTTGATGAAGGGAGATGCATTTCCATTGCATATCTTTCCTCTCTGCTTGTCCCCACGTTGAGCACTGTGGGTGGGAGGTGATGGCTTTTCCTTTATGGCACGTCTGTCTCACACCGCAACCCTTCAGTTCCCTCTTGAGGTATCACTGCATTAATCGTTGTGCCTCCCTATGTATTTGCAAAACACTTATATTTGCAGCTCCATTAATTAGGTCAGAAAGCAGGTCACACTCATCTCTCCATCATCTCAATATATTGTTTTCTGACATCGCCTCACAAATTAAATGAAGATGATTAATACTGAGTTTCAGTGCTGTGCTACATGTAAAGGCAGAAACCTCTTGTATTTGCAGAGGAAGTGTCTCATTGAAGATGAGGGAACATAATTCAAGTTATAGTAGAAACATTTATTTCATGGCACATATTTAACAAGTCAATTCACAGTAAAGTTCAGCCTTCCCTTTCTCCAGAAAGCTCAGCATGAGGAATTGATTTGATCAAAGTTTTTTTATCAACCTTCCTTATCCTTGGACACCTAAATACCTTTGCAAATCTCTCCTTGGTGATATGCCCTGGGGAGTAGCCGGGTGGGAACTTGCATTATTTTCCTGTTCTCTGTGCTTCATTGTGCTCAGCACATCACCTGCAACTGGGGCAGCTTTCCGTGCCCCTCTCCTCAGGAATCATCCCATAACCCGGCAGTGGCTGGGGAGAAGATGCACGTGCAGAACTGAAGTCCAAGGAGGCAGCTGAAACTCCTGGCTTCGTTCTGGCTGTGAATTGGGAAAACTAAGATTAATGATGTGTTTGCAGAGCCTTGTGCAGCGAGGATAGGTTTGTTTTCTCTATCATATTTCCATATTGCTTTTACTGAAATGTTCAGTCCTTTATTTTGCCATTACATCTGCTTGCTGTATATTCTTTTGGTGTCCAGGAACGTGTTTTCTTTTCCAGATGTGTACACTGTTTCCTCTGCATTGCTGACTTTTGGCTTATTTAATGGTGACAGGGATCGGGCTGTTTGCTTGTCATTTCCCATATCAGCCCTACTGTACATCTCAGAGTAACTCTGTTAAAGCTGATGGAGTTGTTTCAGAGCTACAGTGCTACAATCAACACCACCTAACCTGTCCTTTAATTTAAATTACAACTGCATAAATAAACTGTCCCTGCTTCTGCTCAGGATTTTCCAAGGAAGCCTGCTTTGTCAATGACGTTTTAAGACACATGCCTGCTTCCAGTTCCTGTGTTTGAACCCTTTGGTATCAATGCCGAGGTGTTTCTGGCCTGCATGCTCCCTCCTTCACATTTTTCTCCTGGAAGATTAAGATGCGATAGGGGTTTGCATCAGAACCACCCAAGCTCTTTGCTTCTGTCTGGTTTGCTTGAGCTTATCCTAACTCTTCATATTTTTTTTTCTGCTTTGCTGAGTGTAACATTATTGTACCTCTTGGTGCTATAATAAAAAAAATGTGGGTTTTTTGCCAAGTCACACATGAAATGAGAGAGGCAGCATGATTCTGTGTTTTGCTATGTAATGGGATAGTGGCCACATGAACTGCCTTGATCTGCTATTGCTACTCCTGGTTGCTCCTTATAAATACTTCTGCCAGCATTTTATTTGGGTTAAGACTGACTCATTATGCTCAGTCAATATTCATCCTTCTCTTCTTGTCCGAGCTTGCCTGTCTGTGGGATGATTTAAATAGCTGCCTGGGCTGTGAATCCCAAATGGGGTTCAAAACAGGAGGGGAGGGCAGAAATGCCTGACACAAACAGTGATGATTGCATCTACGTGTGGCAAAAGAGCTTCATGTTTTGTGGTTCTTTGTATTTGCTTTCGGGAAGGGCACTGGAGTAATGTATGGCAATGCTTTAAATGCACGGAGTGATAGTGATGGATAACCTGACCCAAGGGGGCCGGTGCTGCAGCGAGAGCTGCCGCATGGATCTGCTTGTGGTGGTTGCTGAAAGGAAATAAAATAAAAATGTTGTTTCTTTTTGACAGCTTTTTGCAATCTTTGCATTTGCAACATGCGGTGGGTACTCTGGAGGACTGCGCCTCAGTGTGGACTGTGCAAACAAGTCAGAGAGTGACTTCAACATTGACATAGCCTTTGCCTACCCCTTCAGGTAACCCGGCTGGGCTCGTGGCGGTTCGTTTGCAGGGAGCAGGCACTCGGGGGCTGATGCAGAGCCCATTTTCGGGGGGTGGGTGGGGTGGGGTGTCCCATCATTTATAGCAGATTCTGATTAAGCACCAGTCTGGGGGGGGGCTCCTGAATTTTCCTCACAATGTTGTTTAGGCTCTGGGTGTGTGGGAGGAATGAGTTTGGCTGGAGCTGGTGTGGATGGGGCTGTGGGCACCGCTGGGGAATGGGAGCTCAGTGAAGAAGAGAGCAGTTGTGGGTGTCAGAGCCCCATAAAGACCAGGGCAGCTCAGGGACTCACAGGGGGCAGAATACAGCAGACGAGGGGAAGGAAAAAAACAACCAAAAACACATCAGCCCATGAAAAAAGGGGGATAAAGTGTCCATTGACTGTAGCATTGCCATTAAACTGGAAATGAGGGGGTATTCCCAGCCGTTGGAGTAGCAAGAGTATAGAAGAGCTGCTTCCTGGGGACAGGGAAGCAAAAGACAAAATAAATTTGAGCCATAATTTTGAAATGCTTTTTAAAATTCTACTAATTGCCTGTCTGCATATCTTGGTGCCTGAATACTTTAAACCCTGGAACCTAGAGAATTAGGAAAACCAGATTCTATGTTGTTTAAGTAGTCTGAAAGCTTCTAGTAAGAGGTATATATATATATATATAAATGTTCATGCCATTTATGATCCTGCTTCAGAAGAACATCCGCAGCCTTCTGTTTTCAAAGATGTCAAGTCCACTCTAGAAACCTTTCACTTCTGCGTAAGTGATTTCTTTGAGGAATTGAGATGATTAAGAAAAGAATGCATAATCTAATCTCAAGTCTAGTACACTGTGACTCTAAAATTATTTTGCTTCCTTGGAAATCACATGCTGTTTTGCTTATGATTGCTATGCACAGACCAGATGTAATAGCATTTACTTCTTTAACATGTTCTAAAATGCAGTAACTTCCAAACAGTGGAAATTGAATTTGATTCTTTGAACTGTTGTTCTTCCTTGACACACATTTATTACTCCAGCGGCACATTTCCTGGTATTACAAATGTTTATTTTTGTCTTGAACTTGTCTGCATTTTCTTTCATTTCTGCTTAGTATGCATGAGAGAGATCCTGAAAATTGAGTTATATGAATTTGTAATGTGATTCACTTCCAAATAGGTCATTTTTCTGGCATTCATTACAGAATATACCCTACACTAAAGTGCTTCTAGTTTGCATGATTATAAAGTAGTACTTCATGTGAGAGGTTAATAAAATGGAGAGAAGTAGCCAGCGGGTATCTCGTGGTGTTTTACTAGGTTTGTTGACCATTGCTTCTCAAAGGAAGTAGCTGGATCTGCAGCTTCCCACAGTCTTGCTTATTAGAAAATGGGAAATAATTTCTGGGTAATTGTAACATTCCAGCATGTTGGCAAGTTGATGCAAAACAGAGTTTATTTGCAGAAGGGATCCAGCTGAGGCTGTAGGTGGCCCTTGAGCTGCCTGTGTGGCTCCCAGCTGTGACAGGGTGTGCTCAGCATGAACAGGCAGGGTGTATGGTGTGTACAGTGGGATGGCTGGCCACGTGTGTAAATACACCTTCAATTTGCAGGGGAGAAGGTAGGTGACACTTAGCCAGCTGGTGTTTGGGGAGAAGCATGAAGATTATTCAATTTTTGTGCAGTTTGGAATGTTGCATGCTAAACCTGAGGCTTGTGCAAAGAAGTGTCCAAATCCACAGACTACGTGGGGTAGCAGATGGGTGCCTGGAAAACCTGGCCCAGTGCTACCTGTGGCACTTGGTGTCATTTCACTGTTTTATCTAAATATTTCCGGAATGTCCTCATGAACTTGCTCTTTCTGCTTTTCTCCAGTGCTCCTTCCTCAGAATGGAGAGAGGATGCTCTAAAAACAGCAGTGAGATTAGTTGGGAATGGTAACATCTCATATTAGAGCAGTTGATGCCCTTGGAAAAAGTAGGCACATTTTAAGTACAGGCTCTCTCATCAAAACTGTGATCCTGAAGCTCATCTGCCTGCACAGGCATGTAGGCACGGGCTTTGTGTAGGTAGGATGAATTTCCCACCAGTTGCCTTGCATCCAGATCTGAGTAAGTCCGTATTCACATGGCATTTTCCTTTCAAATGCCTTCAATGCTCTGATTAGTGGCTGACATTTGGGGGAGGTGTAGGTGGAAGGAGAGATGCTGTGGAGCATCTGACACCACAGGGCTGTTGTGGTTGTCAGCAGTGACACTGAAGCAGTCGAATACCCGAGTGCTGCTTATTGAGCTGCACCTTCCAGCATGACCTGAAATGAAGAAAGCCATGCAGCCGTGCTACCAGCTGCTTTCATTTCTGTTGCTGTGAGTTTGAGGTTTTGTTTTCTTCTAGAAGCTGAACTGCCAGACCTTGGCTAGTTGATAACTACATGTCAAGAGCTTTACGCAAGTAAACAAAACTGTAAGGCTCAACAGGACAGCTTGGCAAAGCAAGAGGACTTTAGATGTTTTGAAAGTGAGGTCAAAGGAGCCTGAAAACGTGCCCATTAAAGCAAGATCAAAATGGGGAGGGAGTTTTCCAGACTTGAAAGGCTGCTTGTGACTGGGGCCCATCACCTTAGGGTGGATGCAGGAGGGCAAAACCAATGCTGATGGGGTCTGGGGCTGTGTGATTAAAACATAGATTGCCAAGCTGAGTTCAAGCCAGTGATTCCTGTAGCCCCAGGCTAGTCCTGGATGTACTGAAGCATTGCACTCTGCAGCAGGTAGCTCCAAATACTCCTGCAAATCAAGGAGCATCTCCGTGCCCTCTTACCGAGATTGTTCTCAGCCCCAACATAGAAGTTGCAAAGGTCTCCAGCAAACGGTGTGAATGAATTAAAGAGAAATCATTTGTTCCAGCAGACAGAGTTTTGAAGGGTATAGTTAAAAGTCAAGGAAGAACTAATACTAGTTTAAAGTTATGGTAAGATGATAGTTGTGCTTGGCTCCTGCATTATCTTACTGCCACTGTAATCTGGCAACAGGAATTTGGGGAGCACCAAAAGAAACCCAAAGGAATCCCTTGCACAAAGTGGTTGCTTCTCACTTCTGTGAGAATCACATTCTCTTCCCAGTTTAGTTCTGGACCTGGATTCAATTGCCCTTTGAAATGGAACAAGTGAGGAAATACAGATGAGTACATTCATCACTAGAGAAGACCATCAGAGTAATCTGGCAAAGTGGTGCTTATGCATGGCCAGGAGAAATGATCCCTTCAGAGAAAAGCCCATGTGGTGGGCAGCTGCGCAAGGCTGTCGTGTACTAACTGCAGAGGGGTCTTTCCAGCATCACCGAGTAATTGAACCCAAATCTGGCTCCATAGTTTCCTCTGGAATAGGAGTTGAGGTGGATGCTTTTCCATCTACAACTGCACAGATTCATTTAAGCTTCCTGCAACCCACATCCATAACCCTGTAGTCACCCTGTAATGTACAGAGAAACCTGTAGTTCAAATCCAAATACCCTCCAGCATTGTCTCCTGGAGCTCTGCCACACTTCGCTACACATCCTGCCAGACTCCTCTGTGTCCAGGCTGATATTCATAAGGCCATTTCTAACAATCACCTGCAGTTTCCTCTCATTTCTGCCTGATTCTAGTTTTATCACACAGGATTTCTTTACCTCTTCATGCCTTGAAGCACAAATCAGCCTTTCATCTGGATACCTCTATAGGTATTTCAGAAGTTTTACAAGTTCAAATATAGAAAAAAAATATCTGGTCCCACACTAGCAGTTTTTTCTCAGCATTGGGATCTGTGCTTGGTACAGTATCTGTTGCAGACTTGGCCCACATTAGGGTGTTCATCAGTTTGACCCTCACCCCAGTAGTGATCCTCTGAGCGAGGGGGGAAAAAAACCCAAAACATCAGCATCTTGGAATTATTTGTAACTTTCACAGTCAATCACCCTTTCAAATTGGATTTGTCACTCATCCAAGTGCCCTGAAGCAGTATTTTTTTTTTCAATAGTAAGGGTCCTGTTGAAGGTCCTATTTGTTTTTATATTATTCTGATCCCAGCAACATCTTTATCATGTACTTTTTTATTCATTGGTTTTACTTTGAGAGTGAATGGTTGAAGAGTACACCTACTGTGCACATATTTGTTGCTGGTATTCATTGTTTTAAGGTGCTTTTTAACCAATCCTTCTAAAAGCAATTTTTTTTTTAGTTACAAGCTCAGTGGTCAGGCTTGACTTACAGAGTCTGTACTGAAGATTTTTTGCTACATAATTGTTCATCACAAACTGTTTTTCTTGTAACTGGTACAGTTGCAGTGAACTATTTGGGCTTCTTCAGCTACTGATTTAGATTAAACTTAGCATAGCAGAAGCACTCTGGTGATGCTGTGCTGCACAGGCAGGCAGCATGCTGCTGGCCAGATGTTATCTGCTAATATCATCACCTGCTGCTCTGTGGTTACCTCACTTCTGCAAATCCCTGTCCTGATGGTGGGAGGAACACCTTGCCCAGCCTGGCTGTGGGGCGATGCTGCACAGGGCTCATGGCTCTAGGGAGCACCAGGGCGAAGGGCTGGGCTGCACAGGGCTGCAGTGCCGTGGTCAGTGGAGTCCCCACAGGAGTGCTGTCTGTCAAGTCTTGAGGCAGGTCCTGAACTAAAATCTCTTTGCCTTTAGCTTTTGGAGGTGCTTTAGCTGACCTTGCAGGCACAGGCTATCCTCCAAGTTAAATGCTGCATGGGGGAATCCATTTGGAGTGTATCTTGCTTTTCTTGTGGCATTCATCCTGCAAGCTACTTGGAAAGCATTGGCCCAGAGGATCACTTGATTAAATTTTAAACAGTCTCACCTGAGTCAGTGGTTAAGATAAGGGTGTGCGTAGGTGTTAGGAGAATTGAGCCATAGCCACTAGCAGGACAGAATGGGATTGCCTGATGCTGCTAATGTGAGGGCCTGATGAAAGAATGTCTGTGCATGTCTCTGTATCACAGCAATGAGCAAAACAAATGTTGTTTTCATTTTTATTTTATTTTTTATTTTATTTTAAACCACCTTTCCAGTGAGCTAGTAAAACTGTCTCTTGAAGTAATCCTTGCTTCTGAAGGAAAATGAAATTGTATTTTATGGGAGCTTTCCATTCACTCCCGAAGCATCTCATCTGAATAAAGACATTCCCATTGAGCACCCTTTAAAGTGTATGCCTCATCTGCATGCAATCGGTAGACTAGTCTTTCATTTAAAATATGACAGCCAGATCTAAATTGTCTACTTACAAGCTACAGATGATAATTAAGGAGAAAGTAGCTAACTCTTTGTGCTTTGCAACTGTCTTTCTTTGCAAAAAGCCTCTGTTAATATTAGCACATTTCGGTGCCAGTGTACCAGCCTTTTGTTTTTTATTATTATCCATTTGTAGTAAATCTTGCTTCAGAACTCAGTGGAAAACATTCTGGCCAAAGGGTTATAAATTGGCAGACCAGGAGCTGCTGATAAATAGGAAGTCTTTAAATGAAGTAATTGCCTGCAAAGCTGACTTTCAGGCACCAGTGGCAGGCTCCGCTCCCAGCTGGCTTGGACCGATGTACCAGTCAAAGGTGGGAGATGGGAAGGAATAAAGTCATCTAGTCGGTTAAACTCCCTAAGGTTCGTGTTTTATTTTGTATGCTTTCATCACACAGAAGATGCCCCTTCTGCAAAGGCAGATTGTGGCCTCATAAGACTTCTGTGCGTAGACAGAAGCAAAAGCAAGCCAGCAGAAGTTGCACTAGCTTTGGGTGTGCTCTGTGCCAAAATGTAGATGCCCCAGTTCCCAGGCGGATTTGGCAGAGCTCCCAGGAAGGTGAGAGGCACTGGTTAAACCCTGCATGACCTATTCCAGCTTAATGAAGGGAGAAATCTCCATCCTGGAACTCCTTAGATCAAAACTTGGTGCCTTTTGAAAAGCTGTGCTTTTGCACAAGCAGGAGTTGCAGGGACGGCCGGGTGAAGTTCAGCAGCAGAGGGCACAGGCTGCATGGTTGCAGTGGTCCCTTCTGGCTCTGCCATCGGTTGGCCCGCGAAAGCTGCATCAACTTAGTCCCTTTTCTTGCCAAACTGACCACCTCATCTGGCACTGCAGATCTGGGGTTAATATCTGAACTGACAAGAAGGTGTTCGATAATACATTAGTGAAGGTGGAGATTTTCATCAATACCTCAATTTATATAAACTGGCTCTTCAGGATGGGCCCTAAGGGCTCAGTCCTGGCTTTAGTTATCTTCTTCCACAACGGTTTCAAACCCTGATCTCAACAGTGCTTTTTATACCTGATTTTGACCTCTTGAATAATTTGCCTAACAAGGACTTTTAGATTTTAAGTACTGTTAGTGGAAACTGGCAATGATGCAAGTGAGGAGCCTAATGTTGCATCCTGCTGGGCAAAATTCAGGAAATGAATCCTTCAGGATACAGATAATCTCTGACTGTGACGCCTTCACAAAAGTATTTTCATATTTAATGTGACCTAATGATGCAAAGCAGACTGAAGCATTAAGATGTATTTTTAACCAGGAAATACAGAAGTTGGTTTTTACCTTGGTTGCCATTTGTACATTCTGGTAATTTTTAGGGCAGTCCAGAAAATTGCGGCTTGATTGTTTAAAAATCTTTTTTGTTTTTCAATAAAAATCCAGTTAAAATCTTTTATTCCATGATGACATGAATGCAAGAACTTTCTGAGCTGTTTAAAGCATGTGGCTTCCCTGGCAGTGAAGGCATCAAGATCTTGGTCAAGTCTCTGTACTGGAGCAAGTCTGTAAGCAGCCTGGATGTGCAGCTGGTGTAGGCAAGCCAAGCTCTCCAATCAATGAGTTATTAAAAGCAATTAAAATCTGCAAATTGGTATTCTTCAGTGTCCGTGGGTCTTCAAGGACCACACTGGCTCTGGGAATACTGTCCTTAGACCAAGAGGACAGTAAAATGGGAGATGTCTGTGCTTTTATACATGGACAGCAGTGGTCTGAAGCAGTGGCTGTCTGTGAGCACAGGGTACGATCCCTGTTGTCAGGGAGTTTAAATCGTTGCTGCTGTGATTAAAATGAGGTATCAAGAAGGATGACTTTGTAGCTCTTCTAGTTTTGAGTGCCTCTTCCTGACCCCAATTACAGTCTTCAAAACCCACTTTGTAGAATACTTCAAGACTGGTGTCTTGGCCAAAGAATGGTTATTACTGCCAGCTAGCACTTCTGTTGGAACTGCGGATAAATGCCAGTGCCCTTTTCCCACCAGTGAGGGACTGGGAGATGCTTCCAGCCACTTGATGCTTTGTTTCTGCATGAGTTCTATAGAAAACCACCAGAAATCTGATACAGCCATATCTTCACCTTCTCTTTGAGGCTGACCTTGTGCACAGGGTCCTCTGCACAACCACACTCAGCATCCAGCACCCTGCCTACCCCACAATCTCTTAGCTGATCTGAACGGCTTGGCTTCCATGCCAGACTACTTTGTACACAGCCAGGGAGCCACAGCCCAAGGGTGGCTACGTAAGCGGCAAAGTCCTTGCCCATTCACGCCGCTGGTGTGTTGGGCTGCGTGCGGTGATACAGTGCTTGTGTAGGTGAGAGGAGGGGGTCTGGCTGCCAGAGTCTGTAAAACTGTAAAGCCCCCAGTCCGTTACCCAGACAGGGAGAGGCTGATTGCTCCAGCCAGCGGGCTAGTCACGGGGCAGCAGCTCTGCAGACAAGACGACTTTTCCAGATGTTGAGGTCTTCTCAGTTGCTGCTCTCCTCAGTGCTCTCCAGCTTCTACTTTGTAGTTTTTAATGACTTTTAACATTTGAAGCAAACGCAACCTTAGGGGCTGAACTGGGGCCATAGAGGAGCCTTGTCTTGCTTTGCAGCTCTTCAGACTGGTCAGGTGTTGTCCTCTGTTATGAACGTCCACACACAAACGTTGGGTGAACACAGAGCTCACAGACACACAGCTGGCTGGGAGGTAGATGGGGAAGGAAAGTGGTAGCAACTTTCTGGAGATGGTGTCTGCTGCAGAGAAGAGAGAATGCTGCTTCTTAAATCTTTGTTAAATTGTAGAAGCTTTTCTTTTGGCACTCATAACAATTGGATTCTTGATGAATCTGGGTGGTATTGATCCAGGCTGGCTTATTTTGCTTCATAGAAGCTATATTTTATGTTTAACGCTGTTTCAGTGCCAGAAAAAGTCTTCATTAATGCTTTAGCCCGAATTTGTTCTTAAGGTGGAAGTCACTTTTGGGTTTGTTAATATATGCAGCTTTTTCACAATTTGAAATTTTAATATATATTCATGAACAGTCTCTGTGGTTTACTCAGTGATGGTGTTTTATCTGTGCCTGCCACAATGGCTTTTTCTAAAAGTCAGGCCTTTGACAACTTGCCTTGCAAATTTCTTTTTGCACATTTTCATGCTGCCAGTACAAAAGCAACCAAAGCAGAAACCCTTTGGCTTTGCTTTGTTTGGCATTTGATCCCATGCCCCAGACAGCATGTGGTGACCCAGCTAGGGGACAATTGAACACACGTCCTTCCCCTTTTCCCTGCTCCCAAACGCATGTTGGCTGTGCAGCAGCCCTCAAAGTTTCCCCAGGAGCGTAGGGAACCAGATAAATGGGATGTCTTTGGTCTCCTCTCACACCTGGCTTCTACATGAACTTCTTTGCCAGGAGTTTAATGCAATATTGCTTCTTATTCAATAGATGGAGAGGGTGGGCATCCAACCCCATCCCGCATAGCTCCACCCGGTGAGGTCCCTCTTGCTGTCCTGTCTGGATTCCCAGGAGTGACCTTTGCGAGTTATTCAGTGTGAAGGTGCCGATGGTTTATCCAGAGGTCTGGCTCGGCTCCTGCCCTGCGTGCTGCTCGGGCTGCGACGGAGACCACGGGCTCCTGGAGGAAAGGATTTGACGTGTACTTGGAATGAAAATATTTTGATAGAGATTTTTATTGGAGTCATGCCATAATACTCTACAGAGGACTTAATTTGATTGCCTTAAGTACCTTAGGGCAATATACTTGGGAAAATTATAGTTAAAATACAAAATTAATGTTAAAAAGACAATACAAGGAATAAACATAGCTGCATCTTCTGTAGTTGCTCTTGCATTTATCTTGGCTGGTCTTGGAGGTGAAATTGCTACTTTCTGGGTTTACAGACCTAGATTAAACTGTATGTGAACGCTGCTTCTCTCAGGGATTTATGCTTTCAGGTGGTTCTGGCTGAACAACAGGTGATGCCCAAGAACTTGCATTGATTTTATGGGAAGATCATAATCCGTGTGATTGTGGAAGGTGAGGTGGCTTGGTGGTAGCACGGTGCTATGAACCAATGCGCGCAGCAGCAGAGCGTGCTGGGGTGCAGGAAGGGGGGCTCAGCAGTCCCACATCGCTCCATGCAAAAGCACTGCCAGGGGACTTGGTACACCCAGCTCTCAGTAACAGTTTTATTAGATTCCATGACTTTTGTAGGCCTTTGCTTTGCGCTTTCTATTGCTTATGTCACATATCCAGATGTTTATATTTTGGTAGATTTTTCTCTGAACAGCAGCTTTTGTTCTGCTCTGACAGAGGCTTGTTAGTTTGGAGGCTAATTCCTGAGTAGGTCCAGCAGAGAGGGCAGCAGGAGGGACATCAGAGCTATGGCTTCAGTCAGGATCTCATGGTGGGACCGGGTAATGTTGGGCAGTTGAATATATGGCAATGCAGATACATGCCTGTGGCATTTCCAGGCCTCCAAATGTGCGTTATTCCGTGGACACAATGACTTTTTTTAAGATAATCAAGGGTTACCTTCCTTCAGAGGTAATAGCTAGGCTTCCCAGTGACTAGGAGGCAGTTCACCTCAAGAAAATAGGGAAATGAGAGCGTAGTGCCACCACTCTGTACGGCACAGAACATAAGTGCTGAATTTGAGGAGGTATTTGGGTTTGTAAAGACCAGTAGAGCATGTCTTTGGAGCGCTGTGCTCTGCTTGCACAGCAAGGAAAAGCGTGTGTTTCTGAGAAGAGCTGTGAAAATATCTTGGGAGATAAATCTGGGTCTGGATGTAGGCTTGGAAGTGGGGTTGGGATCACCCACTCAGCTTTCCGAGCACTCCCGGCGGCGTGTGTGCTATAATGAGCCGTTTTATTTCTTTTTTGGTGCTACGACAGAGTACGAGGGTTTGCATTACTGCTACGTGCACAGTCTGGGGAGGTTCATTGCTATGGCTGGCACACGTCTGGGATGTTTCTTCCTCTGGGAGTGTGATGAAGCTGTTACGCAGGCTGTTTTCCAAGAGCTTTGTGAACGCGATCACTGGAAGCAGGTCCTGCAAGAGGGTTCCCAGGCTGCAGACACGGCACTGCTGCCCTCTCCCCACCACCGCTGGGGTTGTCCCTATTCCAATGTCTTTAGACTCCATCCTCAAAAGGGTTTTGTAGCTTCCCTGCCTGAAGACCCGAGCGCGTCAGAGGGTCTCTGACTCACTCTATTAACAGGAGAGAGATGTGAGGTGGTGAGGGATGGAGCAGAGGACATGCATGTCGTGCAGCTCTGGGTAGGCATCCTGGTGTGCCTGCTCTGAGCTGCCTGCACTGCGGGAATTGCCACCGCTCCCAGCACGGTACGCACAGTGTGGTGTGTTGCAACAGCAACTGTGGCTGACAGCTTGTCCTATTAAAAACACTACTGTAGGAAAATAGTACTGGCCAAATGTTTGCACAACAGCTATTTGCGAGTGAGGGCTGGGAACCTGACAAGTTAAGAAATCAAAAATATGGGGTGGGGGTGGGGGGATATTTTCCATTATTTTGACTGGACATAAACCAGAAGAGGAGATACAGGTTGCTACAGCTTTCCTGGTTAGCTTCCCAGCAGCGTCTTCTGGGGTATTTTTGGTGATGCTGCTTTGGACATGTGTTTGGATGGGTGTAAGCCACTGAAGGCAGCTGAAGCAAGGGGGAGATCTTTAGGATGTTCAAATGTCCAGGACATAAGTTAGGAATAAATGTTTGCAAGATGAAGTACGTGAGTGAAACTACTGGTAGTGTTGAATAATTCTAGAGAGATACGGGCTTTGGGATGTTTTGGGAAGGAACGGTGAGATTTCATTGAGAAAACAGAAGCTCAAGGTGAAATACTTTTTTTTTTGAATGCTGTTTGATGAGCAAACTATATCCTTTCTTCCGCTAGAAAGCAAAGAAACAAAAGTCCAAGGTTGGATTGCTGAGTCAGCTGGATAATTTTATTGTTGTTTTCCATCTCCGGAGAAAAATGAACTGATTTTGTAGGGATAGCTATGTGGTAGAAACTAACGTGCGGCTGCTCTGGAAGGGGAGGAGACGTAGGAGGGGAGGGTACTGAAGGCACCTTTGGATGCTGGGAAGTCTGGAGCGGGTATTTCTTTTTGCGGGGTGGTAGAGTGAGGTATGCAAAATTGCTGGGACAGTTAGGAAATACTGGCAAGCACCTCACAGTTTCAAATGTCTGTGGCATATGCAAGCAGCGCTGGGGTGCGCATTGTGGCAGATGGGCAGTGGCAAAAGTGGGGGACAGGAACGCTCAAGTAAATGATAATTTCTTCATCTTGGGAAGAGAGCTGTTAGGGAGCAGGCTTGGGGTGAGAAACAGTCTTGTCGCTGTTCGTGAAGGGGTAGAAAACTCTGGCTTTGCTAGGACACTACAAGTGCAAAAGGGCCAGGGAGCAGTTGTGTCCATGGTACCCGCTGTCCCGCTGCTGGGCTAAGCCCATCACAACCCCACGGCTGCCCAGGGCTCTGCTAACATTTCAGCTGTTTCACTGGAAGGGCTGGAGAGAACTTCAGCGTTAATGACTTTGAGCAGTTCAAATGTGGTATTAACAGGCTGACTACCCCAAGAAGAGACTGATGTCAACAGCTCCAGGATGCCTGGGTGCAAATGTTCAGAACCTACAGGAATTACTAGATAATGGTTATAATTGGCAAGAAATATGGACTGAGGGAAACCGCTTAGCAGCGGCTCCCTCTGCAAGAGTTCATGGTGTGTATGAGAGCTTGTAGCACAGCTTCGTTGCTGCAGGGTTCCCCCCTCCAGAGCAGATTTGGAAGGCAAAGGAGAAAGTTGCAGAGCTCAACTCCATCCACCCTTCCGAAGGCTGGAAGAAAGCCTGTTCCTTGTGGGCAGCCTTTCAGATAGCCAGAATTTAGCACTGAACATGCAGGGATGTCCAGCACCACAGGAAATGTTCTTTGCAGTGAGGAGCACTGTGTGCCTTGCTTCGTCCTTGAGAACAGGCTGGGAAGAGTGCCGGAAAAGCCAACAGACTTCCATTTCGTTAGAGAAAAGACCATTCCGTCTCAGGCAGATTTCCACTTTCACCTGAGCATTAAAGGTTACTTCTAAAGTATTTTTCTTAACGCAGGTAGTATCTCTAGAGGAGCTTTACGGGAGTGATGAGCTCTGCTGTGAGAGGCAAGGCTCCCACTTCTTAGTTTTCTTCTACTAAACCTATGAAAATTCCCTGTTTGGTGTCTTGCAGGGGCATCTACCCAGGGACTGGCTGGCTGGAGGAGGCACTGGTGTGAAAGCACAACAGCACGGTCCTCTGAAATGGGGGAGCTGCAGCCTTTCCAGGGTTAACTAAAAGAAATGCTTTTACACTGATCCCAGAGAAAGGAAGGCGAAAAACCCTGTCATGTTCTTGTGCCTCGACAGAGCGGTTTGATTTGCTCAAGGGCCCTGTGACTCTCAGCATCTCACTACTGTTGTTTTGAAATTTCATTTTCCCCCTCAATTTGAAGGTTATCAGCCAAGATAAACATCTCACTGCAAATTCCTCCACAAATGCTACCTGCAGTAACTAATTTCCAGCAGTATATTTCTCTCGTTACTTTGCAGACAATAAATACAATTGACAATTTGACTACCAGAAACAAGTGAGGGAGAAATAAAGCCCAGTAAAAGGATAATGGATCTCTGGGTTTTTGCAAGCACGTGTGTGGGTGTTGCAGATTTTGTTCAAGCATGTTGTAGACGGGTTGGGGGGTGGATTACAAGATGCTATTTTCAGAAAATAGGACAACCTGCCAAAACAGATAGCTTTTTTTTTTTTGACTGTTTTTCACCACGTCCTAGTAAAAGAATGGAGAAACACTAACCCCATTGAGAATTTTTGGAAGCAGAACTTTATCTGTTATTTATTAATCCAGGCACTGATCAAAGCCCAGGAGAGGAAATCTGTGCCGGTTCATCAATAATACTTGAGCACATACTTGCTGTTAATTGCATGTTCTGTTGGTTTCAAGTCTAAGCCCTGTGTGCATTGCTGAAGGGTGAGGTTTGGTGAGTCAGGCAAGATTAGATCACTTGGTGCACACTCTCCTGCTTGGGCTTTTCTGTGTCCCTAATTCCGTGGAGTGGGACATGGGACAAGATGGGTCTTTGGGGTGGTTGGCTCTGACCATTTCTGTAACTCAAAGATCATCAGGTAGACTAGGCTGCTCAGAAAAAAAAGAGGGGCCATAATTAAAATTAAAATTTTGGCTTGAATATTGTGCTGAGAAAGTTCAGGAAGGAAAGGCAACTTGACATTTACATGGAGAGAGCACAGCTTCTGCTCCCCCACGCATATGCAACAGCTGTAGCTTTGTTCAGCATGTCTGGCTTCACGTCTTGTTTTCAGAGCAGGGGTAATTAGTGTCTGAAAATGTAACTGCTCTTCGCTATTGCGGAACAATGTAAAAATCCTTTTTTTCACTGTAAAACATTCCTGCCCTCTTTTGATCTTGTCAAGCCAGACAATACAGCTGTCTTGTCATCATATTTCCCACGGCAACAGAAAGTTTGCCAAATGGTAGAAGAAACCTCAGAAGCCCTTAATTACTGTGACTTCATCGGTGAAACTTGACTGCCTTTGGTGGACTTGCTACAGATTCAAGGGAATTTGAGGGAATTTGGACCTGGATGGCTTGGCAGTGGCGGTGGCTGTTTGCAAACAGAACCAGCAGGTGAAGGGGATGGTGCCAGTGGCAGTGAGCAGCCAGGGCAACCTTGGTGCCACGCTGCCTGAGTGGGGGCTGCAAGGTCACATTCCTGAGTCATCAGCTTCATTTCTGAGTTAATAACAGCACTCAGTGAAATACAAGGCAAAAAGCACTGTCCAGCTTATTTTTGGAGGAACTTAGAGGGGAAAGGTTTTTCACTACTTTTTTTCCCTGATTAGATCAATTTGTTACTGAAGTGCTCTTTATTTACATTGTCCACCAAGTAGGGAAAATCACTTCTGCTAATGCAGCCCACCAGTATTGCTCAAGTGCTAACAAAGGGCATGATTGCAAAGGTCACTGCCAGGGCTTCTGGTTTTGCTTAAGAAATGGAGAGGCAAAGGTGAAATGCAGGGGTGGTGCTGGAGATAAGGGGAGCAGCAGAAGGAAGACGCAAGATGACTTGAAGGAAAAGGTGGGGTGTAAAGAGTGAGAGATAAGAGAAGATGAAAGAAGAACAAGTCAGAGAAAGCAAGATGCAGAACAGGTAGAATTACATCAAAAGTGGGAGGCAGAGGTAGAGGCAATTAATTTTTTGTGAGTCATCAACAAGCCATCCTGCCCCCAGAAAGGCTGACTCAGCAACATCGGTGGAAAAATCAGCGCTTTCTCTCTGGGATGCCATTCCAGATCAAAGAGGTTTCGATCAGTGAAACTGGATTTTCTGTCACTGATCCTCCCTTGCTTTAAAGAAACTCTTCAAATCTATCTTGCAAAGTCGACATCCACCCTAACCACCCCAGGGCTTGGCTCACTCATCTCTCTTCCCTGCCACGTCTTCTCTTCCCAGGTCTGAGTCATGGTCTATTTTGGGGCCCTTTGCACAACTGAGATCTCGGTTGTTTGGGCAGCGGTGAGGTGGCCGCAAGAGGCACCAATTACTGCACATCCTCTTGGACGCTAGGGAAATCTGAAGGAAAAAAAAAAAAAAAAAAAAGCAAAGTGAATAAAAATAACTTGATGGAAGAAGATTTCTGTGATCTGGTATCCCTGACAGATGCTTGGCCACAAAAGCACTGCTGGGAAGATGCAAGTATGATGGTAATATAATGTATGAATATGGGTTTTTTTCTGGCTTGATTCAGAACTAAGGTGCAGTCAGGAAAACAGGGATAGAAAAGGAAAGTGGTGGTCTCAGAAAGGCTGATGGGTTGGTGGTGGTTAGACTGGGTGGGGCTGTGGTGACCGAGGCCAGTCAGAGGGGCCAGGGATGGGCAGCAGCTCCCAACCTAAATCCTGATAGAAACGTTCCTTAAGTTATTTCATCTTGGGTATACTCAGGAGTGTCAACTGCTACTTGCAACACCATGCGTTGCCCGGTGTGCTATTTCAGGACTCCAGGGGAGGAAAAAAAAACACCCTGAAGATGTGTTTTACATGACAAAATGTGTGCAGAATTGCCTTGTTAGTTTGTTTTTGTTGTTTTTTTTTTTTTTCCCCAAAGAAAGCAATCTGACTGTGTTTAATGTAACTCAGCCCATTTCCACAGTGGTTGTGCAAGCAATGTGAGGGGCAGAGCAATTCTCTAAAGCCTGTTAGCAGTGTGAGGTGGTGACGTAAAGCTAGAGGTCCCACCATTGCAGCCAAGCCTGGCTTTCTGGTGAGGGGCCGGAGCCTTTTCACTGTGCTCAGCTGGAAAAGCAGAAAACACACCCTGAAACGGGGCCCTGGAAAAGCAGCTGTGGTACCTGTGCGCGACCGTTCAAACACAGCAAACGTGGTTAGTTATTCAAGAACCAGAAAATGCTACTTAAGCATTTGGTGTTTTGGTGGGTGTGACAACAACAACAACAGACAAACACAAACCCTCACCCAACCTTGAATGTCTATACTGAGTTGCAAAGTCTGGGCTGATGATAGACCCTGGGTGTGCCAGGGGACAGGAGCACAGGGTGGCTGCCAGCGCTGGCTCTGCACACCTTGCAGGTGTCCCCTGCCCCGGGCTGGGTGGGGAATGTGCTTGAAGCCAGCCTCGAGCCCTGGAGGGGACCGTGAGCGCAGCCTCTGGCTGCACACCATTGCATTCCCTCGGCAAGCAGGGATGGGGCCAAGATTCTTACTGATCCAGAGCCCTACAGAGGCTGCCACTGTTTTCAAAGGGTTTGGAACCAGGTTCCCAGCGTTCTGTGTCAGTACAGCACCTGAGCAGCTGCATGTGCCTGAGGAAAGCAGAGGAACCTTTCTTTCCAGACCATGCAGATCATGCATTTCAAATCTTTCTGTAATCCTGGCGAGGGTTAAAACAAAACCACCTTCTCTCCAGGCTGCAAAATTGGCATGACAGGCACTAGGAAATCTTCCTTCCATTTTTTTCACCCCCTTTAGAAAAGCACAATAAGCCTTGACAAAGTGTATGTGCACACTGTCTGATCATGAGCATTAGAGCTTCTCTTATGTGTTCAGTTTTCATCAGACTTTCCTGGGTTCACGTAGGGGAGGCGACTCAGCTGCTGCTCGTCTCCGCAGCCCAGGCAGACACGTTTCTTGTTTTCATCCCACCACTACTATAGTGACAGAATCTCAGGGAAGAAAATGCCTGAGGCAAATAACCGGTGTTATGCGTCAACCGCTGATGAAAAGGTTCTGGCCACGCATTCGGGTACATTTAGTTTGGACCAGGAAAAGTGAAAAGTCATGCAATCCTCTAACATCCACTAATCCATCTTCTGTGATTTCTGCTGCGGGTGCTTTGTTTTCCTCTGGGGGCCCAGCTTCTTATTTAGTCATATATTCATGGCTGCTGCTACAGTTGGGTTGCTGTTGCACACATTAATTGCCCTTGAGCAGAGGAATGTCTCCCAGAAGGCTTCATCCTTTCTCTGCACCAGATCATAACTTCTTTAATTGCTGCTGTTAACTTGCTGCTGGCTTCATCCCTTTCACTCTCCCTGTGCAGAGCAGTGTGATCTCTGTGTCCCCACTGCTGGTAATCTGGGCCATGCAACAGGACCTGCCCAAGTACCCCTTCCAGGGATCCCCTTTCTCTTTCTGAATCAGAAATTAAAATCATTACAGCAAAAAAGAGTCTGGCAGGAGCCACCAGTCAGAACCACAAATCTATTAGCTTGGCTGCTGATTGCAAACAGTGCGTGAGTATAAGGTTAGGGCTTTGGTTGCCTAAACCAGGGCATGCAGATGATTTCTTTGAGCCAAGTTGTGTATTCCTGCTGCAGCTTGGTTTTAAAAGCTCTTCATGTAGAAGTGCTCTGTGGCTCACGGCCCCAGGGGCTAGCAGCCCCAGGTAGTTATGCACTAGGCAGTTCTAGACAAGAAAGTCATAAACTTCCAAAGTCAGGTAGCTCATGGGCTTAGTATAGAGGATAGGACCTGTTTTCTGCTGCCTTGACTATAAGAATTTGAGAATCAAATTGGGTTTTGTGTTATCCTTTTTCAGTTGTTGCCATGGCAAAACCCCAGAAAGGAGAGGGGGGTTGTGTTAAACCATTGGAACATCAACTTTTTTCTGAGGCTGATTAAAAGATGTGCTTCAAGTCCTCAGTCTCACCTAGACACTCACATGGAGGTAATCTCATGTGTACAAGCAGCTCCGATGAGCACAGCCCACAAGACCACTTGCAGTGGCAGTTACTCAAGCAGGAGATCAATGCGCATCAGGAATGAGATAGGGAGACAGAGCAAATGTATTTATATCTTTATTCAGGTCACAGTTCCCTTTTTCTATACTTCACCTTCCGTTCTTTGGTATGTTTTCCAGGTTGCATCAAGTGAATTTCGATGCTCCCACTTGTGAAGGCAAGCGCCGAGAAAAGCTCTCCTTGATAGGGGACTTCTCCTCTTCAGCGGAGTTCTTTGTCACCATTGCAGTCTTTGCCTTCCTCTACTCGCTGGCGGCCACCGTGGTTTATATCTTCTTCCAGAACAAGTACCGTGAAAACAACAGAGGGCCTCTAATTGTAAGTGTGCATTTGCAGCATTTTCATGCAGAGGTCTTCACCTCTTGCTTTTTTTTGGTGGTCGAGGCTGTAGTGTGGTCTGGGAGATCCAGGTGGCCTGATGCCCAAAGCATCTCTGCATTCATCTCTGTTTTTTTAATCTTAATGATGATTTAAACTTTTAACATCAAAGGTAACAAAGACTATGTGCGGGTGGAGTTTAGTCCTAATCTTGTCTGTACTTGTGGGATTCCCTGCTGCTCTCCCACTGCATGTAGTGATGGTGTTCACACAAACAATGAACATGTAGCTGGGTGGTTGCAGAACTGGGGCCTGAGCCATACAGCTGGGACAGCACAGCTTGGTCGGTGGGGAAAAAAGGGAAGAGGAGATCTTGGACATCACCCTAGCAAACAAATGAAACCATGCCCCTGACCAAAGCCTAGCCAGGGAGATTGCTTATTGCTAATTACCGCCGGGTACAGCCAAATTATTTTGCTTTGGAAAATTGTGGCTGGTTTTCCAGTATTACGCTGAGCTCCCAGCACATTTATGTCTCAGCAAGGGTTTATGAGGTTCCTTACTTTCCAGTTATCATTCTATGCACCCATCAAGCTGTGGCTATTCATGCCTTTATTTTTCTTTTTACTGATTCCTGAAGGCTTGTGAGGAAAAGCAAGTGCTGCTGTGCATTCATTTTCTGCTAAATCCAGACTGTAAAGGTAGTGAGAGCTATTTTGTTGGCGGTGTGCGTTACCTGTCCACACATCCCAGCCCGTGGTACACCCCATGGGCTTGCCGGGCTGCCAAGGGCTGTGTGCTCATCCTCCGCTGCGCTCAAGTTGGGTCAGGTCTCCGTGGGCTGCAGCGCTGCAGCGCACTGTCCCTTCCATGGGCAGCCCTCTCCTGCGTGGCTGCAAGGGTGAGGTCACACTAAGGTAGAGGAAATATTTCTCTGATGTCTTGGTGTGAAGAGAGCAATTCAAAGGGGAGGTGGGCAGAGTTTAGTGAGAACTAATGTAAAGAGTTAGTTCTGGATTTCAGAAAAATCTAAATTTTACGATGGACAGAAAGCAGACATTTGGCTGAGATTTTGCCTTAAGTGACTGAAAGCCACCGGTAAAGAGCATAAGAAGAAAAAAACAGAAAGGAAAATAAATGCCAGCGCAGAAAGGCTGTACCTGTTAAAGGAAATAACTACAGTAACAGTAAGCAAAAGATTAAACTGTAGGAAGGTAATCTTAGCATCACAGGGTTTTGCAGCAGGAAAATCTTTCCCTCAAGGAGATATGACTTGTTTTATTTAAGTTTGCATAATTCAAAACTGATGAATTGTTACAGAAGAAGAAATTCTAAATCCATATCAAATGAAATTAATCTCTTCATTTGGGGATTGTGGGGACCTTTCCTCTCTCCCTAGAAAATGGCAAGGAAAGGAGGGGAAATCTTCAGAGAGGAGAGGTAGAACAGGCAAGATAAAGGGGTCCCTACAGAAATAGTAAAGAAATGAAGTGCCTTGCTTCTTCTTGATTCGGTTGATATCAAGCAATATCTCATTTTGGACTGTCTCATCAAAGAATTAGTTGCAGAGATCTGCCACTTTAATTTTCTTGAGGAAAATAATTCTTTCTTCTCACCAACCACGTTATCCTGTGTAGCAACAGAATAAGGAAAGAGGAAGAAATAATACTAATAAGTCAGATTAGGATGTGGCTGTTTGCTATCGTCCAGGACCTTGCTGCTGCAGTCATGTTTGTCATAGGATGTGTGGTGCAATCCGCTACAGCGCTAACGTGGAGTTGATTTAATTTGTTCTGTGTAATAGACTGTAATTGAATCCACAGGTTAAATTTAACAGTATCTGTTACCAAAGCCTCTGTTTGCTATTTCCCAGTCTTTAAACCAAGCCTAAATGACCTTATTTGTTCAGAATATAAAGATGCTTCCGAATTTGTCCTACAGCAAAAGCAGCTCCAGCGGGTGAGTGGTGGTGGGAAGTGGCTGAGGGTTGTGCTCAGCTTGTGCCTGCTGGGAGGGGAGTCCCATCTGCCCCAGCCCCACACTCCAGCATCTCCTTTGCACTGCCAGCTCTGTTGTGTTGGGTATTTTTAGAAAAAAAGACCCTTTTTCACCCAGACCACATCCTTGCTGGTCTCTCCGGAGGCTGCACAGTGCAATGGTTGTGAGACCACAGCCTGACTGGGACAGGGTGGGAGTCCTGCTGTGCAGTGGAGGTGTAGGGAAAATGCAGAGCCCCAGGCAGAGAAAAAACAAGTAACTGTAGCCAGGAGGAATTCAAGGGTCAAGGGAAACTCAGAATGAAAACCAGCTTCCCCAGCCGCAGGGCTCACCTAAGGGGTGTAATGCATTGTGCAAAGGAGGCAGGCGATGCATCCTCCAGCTCCGGGGAGATGCTACACTGAACTGATGTACCCAGCAAGATCACACGTATATCAGATCAGATGTGTGAGTATGTCTCATCCCTGAGATTGTTCCTTCCAAAAAAAAAAAAAAAAAAAAAAAAAGTGCTGCAGAAATCCGAGGTACTTTGTGCACACCCGAGTCCAGCCAGCAGCCACCAGCACGTGTGCGTGCAGGAGGCAGGGCAGCCCGCTCTGCTTTGTCGCCAGGTGGGATCTGTGTGGCAGGCACTGTTTCCAGACTACCAGTTTTTTACCTCTTAGTGAAGAGTTAGAAGACGATAGTTTCATCTGTCCTTGCTTCTGCTGCAGTGCCTGATCACAAAAACCATTTTAAACCCATTCCCATTTTAAGCCTTGTGCTTCCTCTTGGCTTGATATTTGCTCAGTCTGGGATGACATCTGCCTTTAAGTGGCACCCTCTCCGAACTGGCTGCCTTTCCTCCTGACAAATTTTCAGGATTTGAAAAATGAGTATGACAGGAGAAGTGGAGAGTGGAAAAAAACCTTTCACTTGAAATTTTAAAGTATTTTTAAAAAAAAAAAAACCAAAACCTTGCACAGGCAGTCAGAGAATCATCAATATATTACCAACATGCAGCAGCCTGACTGGATGCAGAATATACAATTATAAAGAATTTAATCACCACTAAGTCAGGAGAAACTCGCAAAGACATTTCAGTCACAGATGTTTCACATTTACCTTGTTTATACAGATATAGGGAAGCTCAACTGCATGTGCTGAGATCTCACAAAGCATCATTTTAACTGTGGAAAAATATTGTAACGTTCAGCCTGAAGTGAGACATCACGGCAAGGAAGGATTTCCACTCGGTGAAGCCGTTATTCCTTCCGTGGCCGTTTGGATGGCACCTTGTTTCATTCGCTGTGCAGTGAGCCATGTCTGTTGCTAACATCGCCTGTCAGGTGTGGGGGATGAAAATCTTCCTTTTGGTCACACAGGGGCCCTGGTTGTGTCACACATCTGTGATGGAGGCAGGGTCACCCCTTCCCAGTGAGCCCTTGCTGTGTGCACCCTCCGCTTGCCTCGCTAGCTCCATGCAGAGACCATTCAGGGGGCGGGGGGGGTCATAATAGATAGATGAACCTAAGAGAGGACCTTGGATTCCTAGTTCCTAAAGCCACAAGGAGCAGTTTGCCAGATATTAAATACTTAATAGATATGTGCAATGTGTTTCTGAGCTCTGCAAACCGCAGCTGTGCGTTTAATTTCATTGCAAACTCCCGCCGATGCACACGTACAGGGAGGAGCTGGGGGCTCACCTCGGCGGTGACAAGTGCAAGCCAGTGTCTCAAATGACTGATTAGTGCTCCAGAGCTAAAAACATTTTAAAGAAAATTAATTGGAGATGGTGACTTAGATTTTAATGAATGCTATGTATAAAATCTCACCAGTTTTCAGTATGTCTGCATCTCCCAGACCAACCTAAACTGGTTTCCACTGGTGTACCACTATGTACCCTGGGGAGGCATTGCTGGTTTGCCATGAGAGCAGGGATGAGCTGCACCCTGGGACTGCTGCCCCTAGCACCTCTGTCTCGATGCCCTGCTTCAGATCTATACGTTTGCAGCTGCTTGCGAGCAGAGAGTACCCGACAGTTTGTCCTGTGCTGAAGTTTTAGGGGATCAGGGGTAGATGCTTCTGTATATCTCTGGGAAAATAAAGGAAAGAAAGTCAGAGTCAATATGTATCTGTACGTATCACTCAGACGTCTTAATACCCCGTATGTACTCCATTTAAAACCCACGCTGACAACTCTGTCTCTGTGTGCCTTCAGGTTTATCATGGGGTAGTTATAGATTGGTCATGGAAAAACAAATATATTCATGTATAAATGTAAATTATCTTATTAGTATTCTGATCTACTAATACAAAAACATAAAAATATTTAGCCAAGAAAAGTGGCTGACATAGCCGTGAAAAGAAATATTTCATTTTTATAGTGATTAGTAGATAATCTCATTCTTACGGTGCATAAAGATACTTACCTGTAAGAAGATGAAATCTTTCCTTTCCATCCGGAGTTATGTGAATAATCACATTAAGCAGTTTGGTTCCCGACACATGTTGCAGACCAAGCGAGTTAAGCACACTCCTAGTCTGCTTTTTGGAGATGTCTTTGATTAAATATGTTTTATTTCCTCCCCTTTTTCCAGCTTTCTAGAAAATGCATAGGAAAAGAATAGAGAGCCATCTGTAAAAACAAAGACTGAACTCTTGCAGTTTAAAAATGAAATTATGAATAACCTGAATAATTCTTTGCATTTCAAAGAGCTGTTTCAGCCCACTGTTGTCATCTCCTTTTCTGAAACACAAGACACGGTGACCTTGCTGTACACGCTGGTGCCTCCCGAAGGGCTCTGCACATCCCTGGCAGAAGCAAGCTTGCAAGGCCATACACCATTGCAAGAAGCACGTAATTCTTTCAAAACTTCATTCAGCAGAAAATCTGGGGTGGGACATTGTTCAAACCAAAAAAGAGCTAAAACGCCACTGTAGGAAGAAGGTGTTTGCTGCCTGCAGAAGAAACCTGCTGTTGGACTTACCTGGTCTGGGGCTATGGTTCTCACTGGGGTGGTTCTTGAATTTTTAAGTTGGTTGTTACTGTGAAAGCAAATCCTCTGGATGGTTTGTCCCTGCTGGGGTAAAGAAATCTGCCTCTGCTCCTGCCTGGCTGCCCATGAAGCCTGTAGGCAATGCTGCTGGGCTGGATGGGCTCTGGCTGGGAGGGTTTGTAGGCTCTGGTGTGTGAGGAGTTGCTCCCTCGTCTGCTGTAAAAGTATTGAGAGGGTTTTGTCAGATGCAAAGGTTCTGTAGCAGGAGTGTTAGCAGATGGAAGCGCTTGCAGAGAGGCACTGAACGCCCTGAGTGGAAGCCAGTTACGGGGCCTGCAGCTGTGGTTCAGTGAGGGAGGAGGGAGCGCCAGCACAGCAGGGATGCTGGGCACCCTCCAGCCTGGCCAGAGCTGAGGTTTTGCACATTTTCAAGCATAGCAGCCCAGGGCCATCATGCCAAACTTGGACCACGTTGGCCAGGAGAGAGAGCAGGGCAGAGTGCGCTCGGGGACACGTGTTACCGTGCCCTAGGGGTTGCTGGAGCCACGAGCAAAGGAAACACGTCCCCTTTCCAAGCCAACGAGCAGCTTCTGCAGATGCTTTTGGCTGGGTGAGATCGCGCTGGATGCTGACTGATCTGAAACTGTGCTCAGGAGGTTTAAGCAACTCAAAGTGATTGTCCCCTCCAGAGATGGGCATTTTGCAAAAGCCAGTAGCTTGATAGCAAGGAGAAATGTTTTAGTTGCCATGAAAAGAAAAGGCATTCACAGTTCTGTTCTAAAATGTATAATATACAAAACTGTTCCAAGTAGGCATTTTTGGCAAACTCAGTAATAGCAAGTTTCAACTTGAAAAAGGCAGCAAGATTATTTTTTTTGTTTGTTACACATACTTCAGGCTCTAAAAACTCCCTGCTTGGATATTCAGCATATTTTAAATACTGTTTTCTGCTTTCTCCTACACATTCCTATTTTGCCTCCTTCCCAAAGGCACCTGAAGGCAGACCAAAGTATCTCAGCTGAGATCCGAGAAAGAAACTTTGCAGTATTAGGAGCATAGCATAACTGTACAACAAGGCGCACGGAAGAGATCTGTAGGCACCATTTCAAGAGAGCAACTACAAAAATTACTTTGTTCCAAAGGAAAAAAAGAATCACCCATGCTATGGGGATATTAAACATTCAAATGCAAGATTTGTTTTAGTATGCAGACACTCTGGCTTTAATTACCAAGGAGAAATTCTCCAGATAGACATTAAGCCACAGAACAGCTTAGCTTGAAATTCACTTTTTAGCATGTCATTATCTTGTAGCTGCGTTCCACCCAGAGCTGTGAAAATGTTCAGCCAGAAATCCAAACCCACTTGAAAACAAGGGAGGTTCGAGTTCCAGCCAAAGCTGAAGGTTAGCGAAGATTCAGAATAAATAGGAAGATGGGAGTTTGCTCTAGTCATATATTTTGCTCCTTGCACAGCGTGGAGGAGATGGAACAAATTCTCCAAGAGCCCAAGCCCCACCATGTAGCCTTGGTGAGAGCACCTGCTGAAAACTCCTGGTGTTTCATTTGCCTTTCTGTCCGAACTTCTTGACAAGATGTTGGCCGGCTGGTGGATGGGCTGCGTGGTTCCTTCTCCGAGTGCCACTGCAGGATCTTTGCCTCTTGGCACGGTGTGTTTCTTGCACCTGGCCAGACTTTAACTGGTTTTGGAAGTTCCTGTGTAAGAGGGCTGATCCCATCCACCAGGAGTATGGAGCCTTTCCCCAAGGCTCCGATCTGCTCTCATAGGGGAATTGGTGGCAGAGAGGGCAGGGTTAGGTGCGTGCGGACACCCTGGTGCAGGGGAGCGGAGGAGGTCAGCAGAAGGCTGGAAGATGGGGTGAGATGGAGAAGGCAAGACCTGAGAAATAACACTAAATACTTCATCTCTTTAGGACCAGCCCCTCAACTGCACAGTGCCACTGGGTGTTCCTACCAGCACGTTATAGCCAGCCATTAGTTGGGGTGATGGACTCCTGCACATCACAGTCACTTGTGCCATGAGTCGTACAACTGCCTCACCGGCACGGGGTCAGGGTCTACGAGGGGCTCCACAGCAGGTCCGAGCTGCTGCCACCTGCTCAAAGAACTTTGCTCACTTTAAAACTTCCCTTTTTTTAGCAAGTTTAAGCTCCTACATTGTGTTAGTTTTGGTACATTTGTCTCTGCTGCAGATTTCTCCCTGCTGTTATGCATTTATTTTGTTGCTGCCAATGAACTGATGGCGTGATTTAGATTGCAAAGTCTAGAAGCACGGTGGCATTGAGAGAGAGTGGCTTGTCATTTTAAAAAATATATTCGCCTAAACTCTGGTGTGTCCCTGTCTATTGTGTCAATCAGCACCTATATGGGGTCTTGGCATCCAGGTAGATAACATGTCAAGCTTCATAGCAAATAAAGAGCGTATCCCATCATAATCCACAGCTCAGTGAATGTCTGGTTTTTCTACCAACTGCAGTTTTTAGGAAATGTTTGCAATTGAATTGCCTCTAGGAGTCAGTTTCTCATGCAGTTACTCCTAGGACATATAAGATACAATAATTTCTTTCGCTGGAAATCTCCCTGAGAAGAAAAATTACTCTGGGCTATATGCCTCTGCCTACACAGAGTCTCTTTGGGTTTTAAGATAGTTTAAGAGCTTCACACTCTTCAAGAGATCCCATTTGGGCAGCATGAAGGGAGGTCAGAGGAACTCAAAGCTCTGTGGCAGACACAGACCTGCAGAAAACAAATTGTGGCACTGTTAAAAGAGAAGGATGTATTCTTTGGGAAAGCATCCAAGCACAGTTAATTTAATCCCATCTGCGTGAGTGGAGAAATCCTTTGTTCATGGCTGGCTTGTGTGGCTGGTTTATTGACTGGTGCCTCTTCCATCGTGCCGGAGGCTCGTGTCCTCCGTCCCTGTGGTGCCATGGGGAGCTCCTTCCCCAAATGTCAAGCGTGCTTGTAGAAGAGGAGAATGATGTTTCTTAGGGATCACTTATTTCTTTGGATAGCAACCTGAAGTGCTGTATTTGTAATGAATGTTTTCTCTTCCTCCCATGTCCACCTTCACTGGGTTAGGAGGAAGGGGAAGCAGCCCCCATGGGAGGTGGGATATCAAGACGCAGCGATGCAGTTAGTGGTATGTTAGACTTTGGCACCTCTGCCATCTGTTGTGGGCTGACAGATGGGATGAAATATGACAGCAGAAAGGCTCTTCTGTTTTAGCAAGACACAAGAAAGCTTGAAAAATCACACCTCCTCCCTCCTTTCCCCCCAAACCCACACAACAACAGTGTCACTTGGCCACTTGTTCTGGCTAAGACAAGGAGAAGTTTATGCCTGTGTGTGCTCCTGAGAGTCTTTCGAGGGAAAAGTGAGCAGAGTGGTTCAGAACAGAGCTGCTCAGAGGCACTGGATCCGGGAGGGACCACCACCCCTTCTCCCCTCTTTCCACACGGAGAGGAGTTGGGAGCAAATGCTTTACTGGGACAGAGGGGAGCCTCGGTGCTTGGCAAGCCTTGCTGTTTATTTGTTTGCTCGTGATAATTAGCGGCTGCATGGCTCGTGCAGCAGGGACTTTTGGCCTTACCTGTAACTGGTGAGAAAACTCCTCATCTGGTAGCTGAGGATCAGCCAGTTTCAGGTTCTCCCGGAGATGCTGCCGCAGATGGAAACATTTCCTATTGGAAACCCACCCCAGCTGTCTGTAGGAGCAGCCGGGGGCCAGCGCCAGCCCTCGGGAGGGCCCAGCTCTTTTCCAGGCATCTCTGGTTTTTCATTGATCCCAATTCATCAGCCAGGTGCTGTGAACAGCTACGTTTCCAAGGCAGCTCAGCATCCCGGGTACCGGCCAAACATTTGTGGGAATCTGGCCTCAAGGTCGGAGATGCAGATGGCAGCTGAAGGGCTCTGCCCCGTCAGGCACATCAAGCGCTTCAAAAATCAGTGCTGTGGGTGATGACAGTCATCACAACATTCCACAAAATTACAAGCCCTTGTTTTCTCTCTCCTCTACTGCAAGCTTTTGGTTTTCTGGTGATTTTAAATATTTTTTTCCTTCCCACTGGACACACCAGTATAATGCTTCTAACTGATTTGTCTTTTAGGATTTCATTGTGACAGTGGTCTTCTCGTTCTTGTGGCTAGTGAGCTCATCTGCTTGGGCTAAAGGACTGTCAGATGTAAAGATTGCGACCGACCCAGACGAAGTGCTGTTACTGATGTCTGCCTGCAAACAGCAGTCCAACAAATGCTTGCCTGTTCGCAGCCCTGTTATGTCAAGCCTCAACACTTCGGTTGTAAGTGACTTTGATGACTGCTTTTCACCCTTACCTTGAACACGTGTTTTCGTCACTTTTTACCTGTGCATTGGCATAAATCGGCTGGTGTAAACCAGTTAGCTGAAATGATTTAATTGGAAGTACAGTCTTGCTGCGGGGAAAGGCAGAGCATGACTCACAGCAGCTACATGCCGTGGAGCTGCAGTAGGATGAGGGCACAAGGTTGGGATGGGGAGGATGCAAAGTGTCTGTCCAAGCGCATTGCTTGGCCTGTCTGCTTTTAACTTGCTCGCTGCGACAGGGGCTGTGTGTTCCTTCAGGAGGAAAAGGGTTGTGCCTTAAATTCCTTTAAGAATACAACATAAAATTGGTCTTCAGAATGTAAAAAGAAAAAAAAAACAACAAAAAAGATCCAGTCTAGCTGACCAATTAATATCTCACTTTTTGGTTTATACCGATATTATCTTTCTACCGTTTCTTTAAATTAGATTACGTTTTCAAACAAAACCCCCTATGTTTTGGCCTAAAAGCTTAATCTTTTTTTGGAACAAAAAGGAAGACAGACACCTTGTGAGCTACAGCTAAGGGACATGAATTCGGGCATTTGCTCCAAAGCTGAGAAAATTTTCCAGCAGGTTTTGGGAGGAGGATGAGCTGGGAGCAGCTTTGACTTCTCCCAGAACCATGCAAGGACCATAACATTGGGCTGGGCTGTGAGACCGCGGCTGCCGGGTGACAAGCTCCTCTTCTCCCCACCCAGGTCTTTGGCTTCTTGAACTTTATCCTCTGGGCAGGCAACATTTGGTTTGTGTTTAAGGAGACGGGCTGGCACTCCTCGGGCCAGCGGCACCCTCCGGACACCATGGAGAAGCAGCCCAGTGGCTACAACCAAGGTGGCTACAACCAAGACAGCTATGGGCCGGATGGTGGCTACAACCAGCCAGGCTCCTACGGGCAGGTGGGTGAATACGGCCAGTCGCAGAGCTACGGCCAGAGCGGGCCGACCTCCTTCGCTAATCAGATCTAGGGTTCACGCAGCATGAGCTCCTGCATCCCCCACGTGTAGAGAGTTTCACAGGTCTCAAGTTTCAGTGGCGCCAAGATTTTTAAGGGTTTTCCATAAATTACGACTACAACACGGTGTTTAATGTCAGTTGAAGATCTAAGCCTACCTCCTGAGGCAGGTGGGAGGTGGCCGGCGGGTGGAGTTGGCCTTTTTTCCCCTGGCTAGCCAGATCCAGGGGATATGCTTGTGGCAGGTGATGCCCTGGAGTCAGTGTTGTAGTATGTACTGTAGAGATAACTTTATGGTAGTTTTCTATGTGTTAAGACGGTAGAAGCATTTTGTAGCCTCAAGTCTGTAGTATTTAATATGCATAATATAATTGAATTTCCTTCTGCATTTTGGTGAAAATCAAAAGTGTTTTACTATTATTTCTACAGAGTACTCTGTATATCCATGCATGTAACATTGCACCTAAATTTTCAAAACTGCCTGTCTGTGACTCTTTGGAGCATTTTTTTGTTATACTTTTTTGTTTCAGACAATTTTACTATCATTTCAGTTAACTGAGTCATCCGTAATTTAGTGCATGGATAAGCAGTTTCATACTACCAAATGTCTGGACCGTGTAAACGGAACTTCTTGACTTCTGCCACTACATTTTGTTAAATGTATGTTTAAAAGAAGTATGCATCTTTTATATATTTTGCAGAGTTGAATATATGGCTTACCCAAGTTCTGAATGCTTTGTAACTAAAATGTTTTTCCTTGAAATGGCATTCAGTAGTATATATGGTACCTGACCAATGTTTATTCCATTTAACTCAGCTAAGTATTCATTCTGTAAACCACTATTTCTATGGATGTTTTGTGAATCTTTTAACGTGAGCTGTGGAGAATAAGGACCAAGTAACTGTGTTATATGTTTACAAAGGTATTTATTTAACTAAGATAACAGAGGTGCAGATATCAGTATACAAACCCATGGGAAAATGCCCTGCTGCTTAATACCGCAGAACATGAAAACCGCATATCACAACCATGTTGTTGTGACCTTACAAAGCATAAACATTCCTTTATACCCTCTTATAATAAGAAAACCTTTCCATCTGTGCTGTTTCGAGATGAAGTGTCCCTCTGTTAGGCTCCTGCTCTGAGCGCTAGCTTGGTGCTACTGGAGAATGTAACCGGATTGACCAAATAACCCAGGCTCGGAGGAACTCATCCTCAAAGAGCCAGAGCCAGGCTTGTAGCCCGTTCGGATTTCTCCCTGGGAAATTCAGCCCCTCCTCGCTACAGCACATGGGATGCATTGACGCAAACAAAAACCTGAAGCACAATATAGTAATCAAAACTGATCATCTGCATTTCTAAATCAAAGTGTTATCAGTATATAATCTTATTGTATGAGCTGTAATGTTGAAAGCATCTTAGCTTAAAACAGCTTAGTCTCTTCTATGATTGTTGTAACCAATTTATGGCTATCGGTGGATGAATCTATATTGTGATATCTATTTGACCCTAATAAAGTTATTGCATACAATGCCTGTTTTCAGAGTATGTTAATATTAAAATGTCACTGCAAAATAACTATGATAACTATTAAAGATAAAGAACTATTCCTGTGCTTTACCTTATTGGTCATATTCTTACTGTTTTCCAACACTTTTTATGAGGATTGTTTTAATGTACAGTAGAGTACGACACTTCTACAGACGCTTGTCATTAAAGGTCAGTATAACAATTAAAAAAAAAATAATTAAAACTGTGTGATTGAATACCTGCCTGCCTCTTTACCTCTCTTTCCACCTGTCAGTTAGGACTAGCCCAGTACTGTGCTATCTCAGTTCTGTGGATTGCTGGAAAGCCATGCTTGAGCTGTAGAGAGGACAAAGCGGAATATCTGAATGTCCTGGTATTCCAAATGGGAGAAAAATACAGTTCTATTGGTCAATGAAAAATTTTACTTAGTCCTTTTGTTCCTCTTTTTTTTTTTTTTTTTAGTTTGGAAAAGTCAAATATAGGCAAGCCAGGAGAAAGTGAAATCTGTGAAGCAAAGGATGGGGGGAGGGGATGTATGCTCTTCATACCCCATCCCACATAGTCCTACTTCTTTTTTCTGTTTGTTTGGTTGGGTTTTTTAAATCCACTTTGTATTGGTTGATCAGGAATATCCCAAGCTGGTTTATCTGAGCCTCCCCACTAGAAATGGATAGAGTTTTTTGTGTCAACTAGTTTTTCTCCATGAACTTTTCTACCCTGGTGAGCAGTGTCCCATTCCTAAATTTTTCTATCCAATGCTGAGGGTCAGAAACTTGAGTTTTGCTTAGGTTTGTTCCTGCATTTCAAACAAGCTGAAATTCTTGTGTAACCATGTGAGCACAAGAACTGCAGCTTTCAAAGCCTCAGGAGTTGGACACCCCTGGAGAAAGGGCAGTTCCTAACACAGGACTGAGGACAGAATGAAAGTGATGACTTATTTTGGGTATTATCTGCCTAACTCCAAATCTTAAGATTTTCTCATGAAGGGCAGAACTGGTGGAAGGGAGTTGGAAAAAGCAGTGAGAGAGGCACATGTTTTCATGAAAGGCTTGCCCTTTGCCTTGCCCAGTTCGCCAGATCTTCACAGGTACGTTGGCTCCTTGCTGCCATGCAGAACAGCTGAGCTGGCTGTTGTCCTTTGGGGACTATAGTCTTCACTGTGAGTTAGGAGGGATGAAATATCTCTTCCTCTATAGCTTCTCAGATGAATATAGTATGGCAGCAGCAAAAACGAAAACAAAAATGATGCATGCACTTCTCTGTGTTATATAAGAAAATGTATCTGAATGTTTCCTCTGTGTTCCTCTGGGTTCGACTCTTATCACATCCTTTGGCAATTGTTGAGAAATTGGAAGTTTATTTGAACTGGGGATAGTGACTGTATACCAAAGCATTGAGCAGCAAGATGGAAAAGACTTTATTTGATGTTTCCTAGGTGTAAGACAAATAGCTAAGTAAATTTGAGCATCCTCTGTGAAACTGCTGCTGGCAGACCAATTGCTTTCCTACTTCATCATTAGTGAGTATCTCTGCCAGTTAGTTAAATAACTAGGTCAGCCTTGGAAAAAACATGTTCCTTGATCTTCTGTGCTGTCCCTCCTGTTTCCCCATGTGTTTCTCTTTATAGCCCGTTTCTCAGCTACTCAAGATGGGAGCATATTTGCATGATCAAGTGTAGAGCTGTGGAGGAGAGGCTGGTACCTCTGCGAGTGTGGCGGGGGAGGTGGGAGCACAGGACTTTCTCTCCAGGTGCTTCAGAGGCCAAGGAAGAGGCATGCTCACTGCTCTTGACTGGGGAGGGGATGCACTTTGCAAAGCTGCACCATCCTGCCCTGCACGGGGAGGTGCTGGAGAGGGCAGGCAGGATGATGCTGGGTACCCGGTGCTCTGCAGCCTGCTTTTCTCCCTGCCCCACACATTGAAGAGAAAAGGATGAAGTTAAATGCAAATCCAGCCTACAGGGCTGTGCCCTTACTTGACAGGGTATTTTTTTATTGTGCAATTCTCTCCAAATGACTCCTAAAATCTCCTTCACTGTGGCTGTTGAGCTGCCTGTAACAGAGCCTCAGTGATGGCCAGGACTCTGAGAAAGTTTGTGCTCCTGTTGCACGAATTCATATTGCAATTACCTGACCTGATTAAGTTAATTATTTCCAATCTGTATATGCTCTCAATTTGAATGAGCAATTCGGGCTCTAGCCCTGAATTATTCTTAGCTGAAACTCTGATGTGCTGATAAAGGAGGCAGTTACATGCAAGACACATTGCACCTGTCTATAGTCTGCTCCTGACAGCATCTCCCGTGTTTCACAGTTAATATTACAGACAGATAAAGAACTACAAAGTAAAAACTGCCACGTATTGTTTCATCCTTTTCTGAAAAAGTTCTCATATTATGCTATGTCATGTCAAAAGCATAGTCCTCTCTCTACTAGTTTTAAGTCAGATTTGAGTCAAAATTTTTATATATGTGAATGGATGGGTTACTTAGCTTGTAGTCTCCCTGACTTAACTATTCTTTTTCAGGATTTCTTTTTATTCCCTTCTACTAAACCCAAGAGATTTTCCTCCTGGAATTTTCTAAAAGCAGCAATAATTTGTATTTTAGTATTAATACATCTGGTGCTGATTATCCCATCATTTGTCAATGCCATATATCCTTAGTATGAAGATCTTAGCGTTTCAATATGAAATTTTAATTCATCCCATTTGTTGCATTTAGCTACCAGTTTCTTTTCTTACATTTTTACTGTTGTGTCCTTTAATAAGATATTAGGGGTTTATAAATACAGCTGCCTTTTTGAAGTCTAAATGTCCTATCATAAATCCCTGGAGCCACTCTGCTCCCTGACAGCCCCCATACGAGGCACGAGCCTATTTTGGCCAAAGTGCTGTACCATGTCTGAAAAATGTCTGGACATGAGATGACAAACGGTGTTCCCCTGCAGAAAGACCGGTTCTAATAGCTTTTCTTAAATGACATTTTACCTGCTCTGTCTCAGCAATGGGACTCATAAATATTTTAATCATGACCCCAGAGCTAAATCCCAGGGTGAGCTGAGTTATCTCCTACGTGAGCAGTAGGGGAGATGGGCTGACCCATCCGTGGCTCCCAGCCAGGGTCTCCCCCTCACCCCGACCCCTGCACAGACCCGCTGAGCCCGCTGAGCGGGGCAGAATTTTGCATTACCCAGCCAGTCACAGCTTCATCATCAGGCACCGCTCAGCAAACTGTACCCAGCCCAGCTGATGCAGATAAATAGTGGTGCAGACTTCCCTCTTGAGTGAAATCAAATTGACTACGAAGAGGTATTTTTTAAAAAATGGTGATGGCCAAGAGGGGAATGTTCCTGGGACACACAGAACGTTACTTGCACCATCCCAGCACAGATGGAAGCAGCAGCAGCAGCGTGCACCCCAAATGGCATGGTGATGGAGAAACAAATGAGCAGGAAATACTCTGTAATTTTCTTTATCCGCCACATTCCCTGCCTCCTGGGATAAATGCAGGGGTTCAGCAGTTCAGGTTTCAGACTATTTAGCAGGACGTTAGCAGGGGTAAACCAGCTACCGGTGAGCAGGAGCCTGTGTGGCTCTGTGACCAGAGGGTATTTGTGCAAAGCAGACTACTTGTTGCAGCAGCACAGCTATCAATCCCTTGAGCTGGTTAAATCCTTCATTAACCTGCACTGGGTTGTGTCTCCTCTTCGCATGCCACCCTGCAGAAGAGAAGGTCCTTCCCCGGTGGGGCTGAGCCCACCTGCTCGTGCGGGCACCACAGGTTGGGGCTGGTGTGGAGAGACCAACCATGGTGAGCACGCTAGACCTGCTGGTTCTGCTGGCTTTCCCCATGTTAAGTAATTGATTTCAAGTGAAACAAGAGGAAAATAGTATTAGGCTGTGGCAGCCAGTCCTGCTTTGGGCTAAGATGGAGTGTGGGGCTTCTCTAAGATCAAAATGACCATATACTGGTCACAAAGAAATGAAGCTATTACGTTCTTGGGTGGAAGTTAGCAGCACTTCTCCTACAGCTGCTGAAGCGTTCGCTGAAGAAACAAAGCCTGAGTGCATCCTCTGTTTCAGGTATTCCCTTGCGCCTCTGTCCCCAGCGACGCCTGCCAGCCCCAGCATGCCCCTGCCTGCCCCTGCCGACTGTCCCAGGGCCATCTCAGAGGGAGCCAGGGCTCCATCACACACAAATGTTTCGCAATGTAAGTCTTCTAGAATTGCAGAAAGCAAAAAGGATGGGAAAACACCGAAAGTCAAGTGGAGACGGCAGCTTTTTGCAGTGGCAATTATTTTCAGTGAACTGCCTGTAAAGATTTTGCAGTTTTGAGCATCAGGTTGCGTATTTTGTGCAGACAATATTGTTAAGGTGTGAAACATGCTAAAACTTGACCGATAAAAGCACCTGGATATTTCAAACATAAATAGTGTGTTATCAAAATAGCTACAGAGCAGATGGCCTGGCTCCCCGCACACCTTGCTGACCAGGATACTCGAGCAACACATCCAGCCAAAATCTTGCTGTCTTCAAAGCCGATCATCTGCAAAGGCAAGGGTTATCCTCATGCTACCCTTTATCTGTCAGGCACTAATGCTCCTGCATACGCTAATTAGTATATTTTAGAGGGATAATGTACCCCAGGCTTGCTTGAACTTGTTACTACCCTAGCAAAGCAAATTACCTGTTCTAGAGCTCAGGCGCTCCCAAGTCAGTTAGATTAAAAAAAACTGCGAGCTGAAATCTGATCTATGGTGGAAAGAGCCCAAAACGCAGAGGGCTGGGTTTGCCAGCCAGCTCACAGCACTGCCTGTAGCTGATAAACATGCAACGGAGTCTGTTTCTCACTCTCATTTTTACCTTGGACGTTAAGACCAAACATTACCATGCTGCAGATTAACCGGGATGTAAGGCTTTTCATGCCTCCTTGTACGGTTCAACAGATGTGAAAGGGAATTATCACTTCAACATGATATCAAGACTCCTTTTTTTTTTTTTTTTTTTAGCTGATGGCAGATTACTAAGCCTGAATTCTTGTTTAATTTTAGTGTGTTAATTGATGGGATAATGAGCATTGATTATATGTGTTTTGGCTGCGTCATTGCAATTACAGGCTCTGTTTTATTCATGAGCCAGTCCTAAAGAATGCACTAGAGATCTAAGACAGCTTAAACCTCTCAGAAAAAGGCTCTGAATTGTTTGAGTAATGACACTCTTAGATGGAAAATTAAAGGTTCTCTTTTCCCATGCTTTTTAAGATAATTAAAATCCAGGAACAGTAAGGTGGTGAACATCCTTATTCATTAGCCTTCAGTAATTTAGCTTCTACCAAATGAGGAAAACATTTTAATTCTCTAGGCCATCTGTTGCAGTCTCCTTTGCGTGTCCTCTTACATAAAGTCTCATCCTGGGTAGTTTTAACATCAGTATTGCATCCTTTCACCAGCCACGATGAGCTGGATGAGGTAGCTGAAGTCACTACCTATTAACAGACCACCCTGGGATTACAACGGCCGCTTGGTCTTTTGGGTGGAAGTTACCCTGTCTAGACACCTCTAGGCAAGGGATCTGCAGAAAGGAGACTGTGCACAGAGATAGGCAGCGTGACAAGCTGTGTGTTTTCTAATAGCAATATCCATGCCAATAAATAACAAAGTTCATCAGAGCCCTTCCAGTTCCTCTAATGTGCGACTGCTCTGCCATATGGCTCCGTGCTGCTTTTGGAAGCAGGCAGCATCCGTTCGGGTAGAAACCGAAGGAAAGGCTCCGTGCTGGATGCTGCTTTGCAAGCGGTTTGGAGGAAGAGCAGATCTCCTCTTTGCACTGCACTGGGAGGATAAATAGTGGAGCAGGAGTGTGCTCATCGAGGATGAATGCCGGGTCAGCAATTGTGAAGCCCTTGGTTTCTGACTCTGTCTATAGGAACAATTCACTTCATAGCCCGGGGCAAATTACATGAGCCCACTCCCATTAAAATGATAACGTGTATAGCTGAACGGATGCAGTGTCTTAGTTATTCCTGATGCAAAGTTACATCCCTACAGATCTAGGAAGATTCAGGCTCATTAGTTTGGTTTGTTTCTGTCAAATTCTCACATAAAAGCCACTCTATTTGCCAGCCTGGCAGTGCTGCTTTAGACGGATGTATTTAGCTGGCTCCACGATCACCAGGCAGCATTTGCATTATTGATAGGGCATGGCTGTGAGCAGGCTGCTTTCACAGGGCAGAGCTTGAATTCACCTGTTTGCTATTATGCGAGTTGCTTGGAGATCACAAACACCCGGGCCTCGAGATGTGTGGCTGCAGAGCCAGCGTTCCCAGCACCAAGCAGTACTCAGTCAACCAGCCAGCTCCTGCTTCCACCAAAACAAGCCCTTTGGCTGCAGCAGGCATGCCCAAGCGGTAAGCCATAGCTTTGTTCTTTGCATCTCTGGTGATCTCCAGTTTGTCTGGAAATTTGTTATCTGGATGTAATTGTGTCTCTGTCACAAACCAGCTCTTGTTTTGCCTGTTGGCTGCTCTGTAGCAGTTTCCAGCACTTCAGCAAAAGTAAGCAGGCTTTAAGTTTTAATGGAGAGCAGGGAGGTGCTTCTCGTAGATGTGAGTGCTGCTGGAAATAAAAGCCATGTGTCTGCTCCAGACTGGGAGCATTGGTGAGTGGGGGATGACGGACCCCTCTGGGGATGGGCTTAAACCTGAGACACTGCCTGGGGCTCTTTCAGGTTCTGAAGAAATTACTTGAATGCTGTTGCAATGCCCCCCTTTTAAAATTATTTAATAATCATCTTTAATAACAATGCCAGGCTACTCAAGTGAAGAATTAGGAGCTGCGTGCTGCTTGTAAAGGCCATTTTCCTTCCCACTGTGAAGGAAAGTCAGTCTCCCCTGGGAAGCCCTGAGTTCCTGGGGGATTAAATGAAACAGAAATGAGCAAGCTCGCTCATGGAGAAACTATACACGCACACACAAATCAGCAGGTGATAACCGTGCCTCTCGTCTCTCTCACTACCAGCATACCTACAGCCAAGCAGCTGGCATCGATAAAAGGTAAGGGACCCATTCACTGTCCCTTGGGGGTTCAGGTCTTCTGAGTCCATGGCCCAAGTGCAGTAAATCCTGGTGATTTAGCGGAGCTGTGAGGCCGTGCAGACCCTCAGCTGGTGCTAGATGGGAGGGTCTCGTGGAGCCCTGTGCAACATGCTCCTGCGTTGATGCGCATCTCCTCTTCTGCTTACCTTGTCATTAAAAATCACAGCCCGAGCCACCTGTGGTACCTGATGCTAATGGAAGGCTGTGAGCGTGCAGTCTTTAGGATGCAGCCCAGGAGCGGGGGGAAGGAATCCAGCCCAAATCCCAAGTATACTGTGCGTCTGAGCATCAGCGCTGCACTTCAGCATGGGGATTTCTGTTCAGCCCGGTTTCCCAAATGGGCCATATTTTCCCTGATACGGGATCCTGGGAGTCCAAATGCACCCAGGAGATGGCCAGCACGGCCTGTCCCCATGGTGTGGCAGGTGCTTGCTGGATGCTCAGGGTGGGGGGAGAGAGCAGATGGGTGTTGCACATCACTCGGTGTTAGTGCCCCAGCTCTGACTGAATGCTTCCTTTACATGTGTTTCCATGGGACGTGAGGCATGTTGCTGGCCCACTCCAAATAAAATCTGGGCCAGGTCCTCTGTGGGCATAAACAGTTTCAGTCTCATTAACTTTAATGAAACTACACAGATTTCCACCCACTCAGGATGGTTCTGACAATTCTTTTCAATTATATCTCAAATGCCACTTTTTCCGATAGGCTGGTAACTTTTCCCCTCTCAGCTCTAGGAAAAGGTTCAGACCTCGAAAAAGCTTTTGCCACCGCAGCTTTGGTGTATAACAATTCTGCTGATCCTGAGGGCAAGCTCAGCAAAGCTGAAACCAAATGCTTGCTGCAAACCCAGTTTGGGCGTTTCATACAGGTGAGGGGGTGTGGGTGGGTGGGTGGCACTGGGCCAGCGCTGGCCAGGTGCTTTGGGTGCAGGAATGGCACCCTGGGCTCTGCCCTGAAGCTGGGCAAGCAACGGTCCATACAGTAATCCCAAGTGAGGCTTTAGTGATTTGGCACAAACACCCCCAGTGAATTAGTTGCTTTATGTTGAGCCTATGTCTAACACAGGGCTAAAGGAGTGGGGGACAGCAATAAACCACAGCTGATGCGCCTGCTTGCATTTTTTTTTTTTTAAAGAAAATAGGGCAATTGCAAAAAAAACCCTCAGATGATAAGAGACTGTATTTATGAAAAGAAGAATCCCATTCAATTAATGAAGCATTTGGTAGTTTGCCAGAGCACCAACCAAGTGCCAGGAGAGCCAGTCCCGTGCCACAGCACCGCTGCATGCACTGTGGTCCCTGCTGGGGGAAAGGGAGTGGGCAGCATCTCTCCATTGGGCACCCACCAGGGCGTTGGTGGCAGCTGGGTATGGTGAAAAACAGCTACATCTGCACTTGTGGCTGTAAAGTTCTTGCAGATTTTTTCCCCTCTCCCTAAATGATAAACAACAGAACACCAAACAGTTTTATCAAGTGGTAGAAAGAAACTGTATAGGACTAGTAAAAAGAGCTTAACTAAGTAAATGAGAGAGGTGTTTAGGAGTAAATACATTCTTGGTGATACCTTTGCTTCCAAGAATAACAATTGCATGACTGGTTGAAGAATTGGAATTGGTATCAAATTAGAAACTAGGCACCTTATGGAAAAGGACTTGAAAATATGAATAGCCAATCAAATTTGGAATCATGAGATGTTTGGAAGATTATGAAGTTAAAAAAAATAATCCTGGAGCTTTTTTTTTTTTAATTAGAAAATACGAATAACAGACATGTCATGTAATTTTAATAAACTCTTCCATTCCAGTGGTAATGTCCAACAGGACAGAGAATAACAACTACTGAAGTTAAATCTGTAAAATCAACAGTTTCTGAGACCTCCACGGTATATGTTTGAGGACCTGTCTTGAATATTAAAGTTTGGAGGGCTGGTTTGTTGTTCACGCTCCCTGGTTTTATCAAGGCACAGACACCTTTTTTTTTTCTTTTTTTTTTTTTTTTCCCCAGCAGTTACCAGCTGCATTATCATCACATCATCACTGCCAGATTTTCAGTCATGACTAGGTGTCTTTCAAAAGATGTATTCTGGGTTCAGGTGGAAGCTTTGGGGACTGGTGATTCTCCTGTCTTATTGCAGTAATGTTTCTGACTTTCTTGGGATACCTTTAGAAAAAACTAATATGAATGTGAACATAAAGACCTGAATGGGAAGATAAAGACCTGAATTTTTATGTATGTGTCATTCATTCTACCTTTTTTAATGATGCAACAAAAAAGGAACTTCATGCTTAATTTTTAAATTTTTTTAATTCTCCATAGGGCCAAGAAAACAAACCGAAATACCAGGAAATAATTTCTGCCCTGGATGAGGAGTCTGAGAACAAAATTGATTTTGAAGATTTCATGATCTTGTTAGTCAGTCTCACTCTAATGTCTGACCTGCTGCAGGAGATCAAAAATGTGAAAACCACAAAGTGATCAGTGCTTTAAAAGAAGAAATGGCTTGGCGCTTTATAAGGAAAGCAGGAGCAAACCACACACGGAGATCACACGGAGTGCCTGGATACCCTGTGCGGGTCCCTGCTAAATGGAATAAAGTCTTGTCCAAACCTGGCTGAACTCACTCCTCTGTAGAAACGGTCTGTGGAGTGAAATGTTGGTGCTCAGGCCTTTGTGCCTACTATATACGTGCTTTGGGGGTGGGGGTGGTGCTGAGGGGCTCTCGGGGGGCCCTGAGGCTCCAGCACTAGTCAGCAGCTGGGTGCAGCCCCCAGCCCACCTCAGTGCCAGGGGAAGGCAGGCCATGCTCTCCCAGACCTCTCCATCGTCTCCCACACCATTGTGGGGAGACTGCCGCAGGAATGTGCAGCCCCATCGCCCTTGGGGGCAGCAGCATCCGTGGCGTGGCCGCTCAGCTCCCCAGGGCTCTCCCAGTTACCTCAGGGTGGTACCAGTGGCAGGTTTCGCAATTGGCAGCGAACACAAAATCTGTTGCAGCCTTTGGTAAACATTGACTTTAGTCTGCCTGGTTTCCAACCCACCATTAATCCTTCTGAAAGGAGCATTTATTTATTTGTGTTTCCTCCTCCAGCTGACCTCCCTCTTCATTGAGGGATCACTATGGAAGGAATTTCAAGCCCAGTATTTGCAATGCACCTTTGGCAACGCTGTACTTGTGTGACCGAAGGGATGGCTTAGCTCAGCATGTCAGACTATCTGTTGTTTCATGGAACTGTGCAGACAAGAAACCAGATAAGCTAAGAGGTCAGCCAGACTGGGGGGGCGGGGGGGTGGGAAGGGTGGCCAGTAAAGTGCTTTTACTGGAGCTGAATGATATTGGCTTCCCAGCCATGGGCTTGGTTAGGGCCAGAACCTCAATATTAAATGCTCATCGTCCTAATCTTTGTTTTGATTCCTACCTATAAGGTCCTGGCTCAGAGCCAAGGTTTAGCCCACTGTGACATCTCTTTAGGGCACCAATAAGCAGTCTCACACCCCAGGAGCAGAATATGCTCTGCAAGAATTGAATAAGCCTCGACTACTACAAATAAGATGAGCAAGCCAGCAAAACATTGCAATCCTTTTCATTTTCTCTCCCTCCTTGTCTGGAAAGGAGAGGACAAGAATGATTTAGCTTTGGTGCATAATTTTTTTTAAACAGGAAGGGATCAAAACCTTTGGTGCTGAAAGAGGGAAATTAATGTCAGCTGAGTAACAAGATTTAACTCCTTGACATAAAAAGGCTCTTAGGGTTTCCAGAAGCTAAGAGGATGTTTTGTAATGGATTTTGGTGCGGAGGAAAGACACGCTGCAGCAGGAAGCTGGCAACCAGTTGTTTCGAGAGGGGAGGTCTGTGTCTCTGTGTGGTATGGGACGGAGCTGAAAGAAGAAATGCAGATGAATGTGGTGGGTTTTGAAATGAAGCTCAGCAGGTAAGGTGCTGCTCCACAGGCTTTGAACCTCAGCTGAGACACGGCCTGGCCTGGAGGCTAAATGTGCATAAGTGGGCTTCCTACACATAAAAACTTGCACCAGCCAAGTCCCTTGCTCTGCTGGTGGTTTGCAAGAATAGGCAGTGTCAAACCTGTGGCCACAAGTGACAAAACCAGTGAGCAGCTGTTTCTGTCTATTTGCTTGCTCATGGAGGCGTCCCTCCCGTACATATCCCACTGAGGGACCAGTGGCCCTGTGCCGCAAGGATGACTGCCCCCATGGGGTGCACGTCAGATCTCCCAGAGGTGGGATATGGGAGCATGGGGATGGGTGAGGCGGGCAAACCTCTTTTGGAGACCGTCTCTTCTAAGCTTGTGTCCGCTGAGCAAACAGACCTTGATCAAGCACTCTGGATCTGGATCAAAATAAGGACTTAATCTGTAGCCTCATCCATATGGGTATCACAGCTTCATATCGATAATGTGTCCCTAGCGTTGCTCAGTTTCTTCCCTTGTGCCCTTGGGTTTTGGCCAGGTAGAAGATCTATGCAAGTTTGAAAAATCAGCTGGTGCTCCTTTTCTGGGGTAGAAAGATGGATCGAATGTGAGGCTCCCTAGAAGGCTTTCCCATTACTAAAGTAAAGAAAACACGGCACAGCCCTGAAAAACTTGTTTGGGAGCCACTGGTGACTCTGAAAGCATGAATTTCCTAATATTCCTCTGTTACAACAAAAATCCAAAAGGAACAATATTGTGAAGCCAATTAAGAAAGAGTTCTTTGAAATTCCCAAGGCCCTAACAAAGTTGCTGTTATTGCTGAAATGTTTCTTAATCTTGCATGACTTGAATTAATGACTTAAGAAGCTTTTATCAGACCAATTCATTCTGTCATCTCATTGTATGCAAACCCTTTTTATTCTAGCATGGTGTATTGTGAGCTAGCATCCTGAGTCCCTGGTTTTGATCAAAAGCCCCTTGTACTAAGCACGACGAAAATACAAAGAAAGAAGAAATTCCTGAACAACTCAATAGCAAAGATATTCAAATGGTAAGGAAGGAATCAGAGGCACAGAATAACCAAGTACCTTGCTCAGCACATATAGCAGAGCTGGAACTGGATGCCAGTCTACACTGAGCTTCTTGCACAGAAGACCACGGCTTTCCAAGAGGCACTACGATGGTTTCTGCAAGAATTTCTGCGTAAATTGAATGGGATATGCAAGGCTTGATTTGCATCAGTCCTTGAAAGTCCTGCCTGATGCTCAAAAGCAGACGGACACACTTGGAAGAGCCCCAGCATCTTCTTATAGTTAGGAGTAGGCAGAAGTTTGCAGCTCGGCTGTGGAAGATGCTCTTTTATTAGCTCAGACTATTTGTGGCTGCCCTGAGCACTCTCAGCTAACGGCTTTGAAGCTGATCTGGCGTAAACAGCATGTCTGGCTGCATCCTCAGGGAGCTGGCTAAAAGCTTGCTTAAAAGGCTACTGTTGTGCTTTATTTTGTCCCTAGCTTGCTCCTATTGGAAGTGATGGGAGTTCATCATTGATTTCTCATAACAGAGCCCACGCAAGTGCTAAGGAGTTGAGGAGGCAGCTAAATTGATAAAATCTGCAGGCTCCTCTGCCCCAGCAAGTGTGAACATCTTATCAATATCTGATACCCCTTAGAACTGACAGCAGCACGGAGAGCAGCTAGTCAAAACCTGGCCTCTGTGGCCTCGGGGTTGGGTTGGGATTTGTCCAGCTACACTGTCCAGGTGTGAATAGCCACCCTGGGAGGCTCTGCAGACTTTGGATCAAAGTTTGAAGTTCTGCCCTGAAAAGTCTGAGTCATCTCTGCAGTTACATGAGCAGCTCTCAAATGACTGCCAGAGGAGAAATTAGGGTCAGGGAGAGCCTCAGATCTTCAGTTTCCATTTCCAAATATCAGCTCAGGAAGGCAGGTTCATTCTCATACTTTAATTAGCGCACCTTCAGCTTCTCCCCATGGCTTCCTCCTTCATATCTGGTGTTAACTCTATGGCCTGCTGGACTTGGAAGGTTTTGAAGATCTGGCTTTAGTCTAATCTCTAAGGCACCCTCCCAGATCACGGGGGAGCTCTTGCATCCAGCCCACTGACTTGCAGCGGGTGAGTCACGGCAGTTTTGCACGTTGAGCTTTCTGCCAGGAGCCTAGGGCCACACGCGCAGGGTCTGCAGCTTTGCATAGATCTTTCAGGAACGAGAAATACGCTCCCCAGCTGCCTCGCTGTTATCGCACTTTCAGTAAGACCTCCTGTCTGGGGCCCTGGAGCCTGGATGCTGAGGAACCTTACAGTCTGAGAGATGCTTTGCCTGTCTCCTCCTCTCTCATAGTAGGTGTTGCATTACTTTTTCATGTAAAATAAAACTTGCCTTGGCTGCACGCACTTTGCAAGTGTGTGATGCACGCCCCCACTCAGTATTTCCACGTGTCGTGGCCCATGAAAGCTTCTCGGCAGCTGCGTGCTGCCTCCCCTTACGCAGTTCTTGCAGCAGGTCACTTTGCAGAGAGAAGTAGAGGTTTGCATCACAGCCCACCAAGGTAGCAGTTAAACTGTGGCTGCATGGTAGGAAAACCTTCCTTCGGAGTGTTGGAATGACTCAGAAAGATGCTATGTGGTGCATCCCCCTAGGAGCTCACTACAGAGCAGATGAAAAGCTTTGTCCCAGAATTATGTTCTCTCCAAAGTGTGATAGTTTGTGAGCCACAAAGGAGCACTCTGAAATGCCTCCTGGAAAAAGAAAATCTCTTTGTTTCAAGCTCAGTCAGGGAAACTAGATAAAGAAGAGACGGTGTTTTTATGGCTTTCTGAGCTGACAGCTTTTGATTCCTGTGCTGACTTTTACTGCAGTCAGTGGTTTACAAGGTTTCCGCGAAGCTGTCTTCTCACCTTGCTCTATTCATTTGCTGTTTCCTCACCCCGCAAGTGTTTATAGCCCTACTTCTGAGTCCTCCTCCAGCAAAGGTAAACAGCAAATGATGTTCGGCAGCCAGATATATCAGGCTGTCTCTCTAATCCCCAGCTGCACAGAACAGCCATTAGACTCAGATAGATTCAGAGCCATGGGACTTATCTTTTATGCATTGTTATTGTAGGAGTGAGTTTACGCTATGCACAGCCATAACGGGAGCTGGCCCCAGCACCCAGCATGTGCAGAGGAGCTGGAACTGTGATCCCCAAACTGAACATAAAGAAACTCATGGGATGGGCCCAAGCCCAGCACTGGGTGTCTGTAGCAGAGGCTGGCTGTGCATATCTGGTGTGATGCCTCAGCCAACATTCTTCCCATGCAAAGGTCCCCAAAAGGCCAACTTGGAAAGGATCTCCTGTGCTCACAGTCACACCTAGTGCTTGGTTTCTCTGGGCCAAAGTGCAAATTGGGTTTTATTGCACGAATGAGTGTGTAATGGCTTGTCAAAGAGCCATTGAGTCTCAAACAGGACCTGGAGTACCAAGGGCCTCTGGGCAGGCAGGGACCCCCACTGTCCCCCAGATGATGGCTCCTCATGCGACGGCAGCACGAGCTGCAGCCCCTTGCAGGGATAAGTGGCACCTTCATATTTCTGACCCACTGCAACCCCTGGAGCCAAGGGATGAGTTTCCATTTTCTCTTAATTTTATTCCCCTTGCCATGATCCAGCTTTCTCGGTTGCTGTCTGCTGGATCTTGTCATCCAGAGAAACACAAGCCACAGCACATGTTCCTGTGAAGCTGCTGCTGAGATCAATGAGAGGCCAGGACCTCTCAGATGGAGGGAAGCAGCTCCTCAGATGGGCATGTTTCTAAACCTCCAGGAAAACCAGCAGTCCAAACAGATGCAGGAGTTCATCACTGGGAAAAAATCAAGCCCCTGCTTGTCCTGAGATGATCAATAAATGATGTACAGGATACCAGGACCTCTTCTGCTCTTGCAAACTCCTGCACGCAGAAGCTTGCTGGCCTCCAGGCACCCTAGCATCACTGGAGCAAAGGAGAACAAGCATCATGGTAAACAACCTTTGGTGAAAGTCTTGCCTTGCTGCCTCTGGTTACTGGTGGTTTGTTAAGTATTAGTCAGTGTTACAAGATGAAACACGAGCTCTCTGGAAGGGCAGCTGAAGCTAGGAGAACTCTTTGCCTGGATAAATTGATGTATGCTAGGTCTCTGCTTGATTTTGAAAAACAAAGCTGGCTAGTACCAGGAATGGTCCAAGTATTCTTACAGTGGGAACAAATAGAAATATCTACAGCCCAACCCCAAGACCTTTTCTTCTCCTCCAGTGGTAGCCCAGAGAACCCTCCCGCTATTTCTTTGATTCTTTTTCCCAGGAATATGAGATCCGTTTACTTTGACACCTCAGGCTGTTGGCAGAAACCTGTGTGCAGATGTTGACACATTTCCGACATCTGCTGGTGCATTTCTCTTGATCTAGCTGTTCTGCCTCCATCACCACACGATGGTCTCTTGAGGTTTGTTTAGAGACAACAATGCACTCGTAGAGACATGCTGGTTAAGCGTTATATAGCAGAGTTTGCTTCCTTAAAGCTGGCAGGGGCAAACCCCACATCTGGGACCAAACATCAACAGGCAAATATCCCTCTTTCCTTGGACACTGTAGCTGGTGTCACAGCTTCCCTGGGTTTATACGCCACTATGTGGATTTTATAGGGTTTTACCTAACTAATTAATGAAAACAAATTGCAAAATTACCTTCTTATTAAACTGATCTCACTACGGAAATAAGGCTGATTACTTCCCTGACAAACTTCCATTAGGCAGCTACAACAAACTGTAATAAAGAGCGCAAATTAAAACCAGATCATATGAGACATGGCTTTGTCAAATGCCGTGTTAATACCAGGCAACATACACAATGATTAAATTATATGGGAAAAACTGTGGGTTTTTTTTCTCCTCTGGTAAAGATCCATCATACTCCTAGAGAAAGAAGAGTTTATACAAAAGCCATCACATTAATAACCAAAACATCAGTGAGCATTTATCAGTAGTTTCGTTCCAATAACAGCTCTTAACTTGCCTGTTCTGCAAGACTCAGCCATTACACCGCTCTTTCTCTCTTCTCTAAATTTATGCTTGTAGTACACATGACCCAAGGTTATTGCAAAGCCTCTGAGGAAAAGAAAAGCTTTATTACCTGCACATACACTCCTCAATTTGTCTTTCCTCTTCTGGCTTCTTAGTGCTTGGATTCAGCTCAGCTGAAAACAGAACACAATTTGAGAGGAATTTGCATAAGAATTATAAGCACAGGCCCACACAAATTAGGCATTAATTAATGAACACCTAAAGCTTTCTGCTGAATGTATCCTGGGGCGAAACAATGCTGGGAGTGCTCAAGTGTATGTGAGGGAAAGAGTGGGTAAGCATATTAAATAAAAGAGCAACGCTTAATTCTTTTCTGATATTTATTCTAGCCCTTGAGACCACAGGAGAATGCAGATTGGGTTTTTTTTTACCCCTGTTAAGGGGATGCCAAGAGCTGCCCCTGCAGCAGAGCTGGGTTAAAAGGCAGGCTCTTCCACCTGCATCTGGATTCATCCAGCAAAGCCTAAGCTATGCTGAGGTCAGGGTGCTGGGCTCTGGCCGAGGAGCGATGGTGCTGCAGAGCCGTGGCCCGGCTGCCCTCCCCAAGGAGGGAGATGCTGCCCAGGGTACGTGGGTGCAAAGTGGGGCTGGGGATGCTGAGGTGGGTGTCTGAGGTCTGGGATGTGGGTGACGTGCTGATGCTCCAGGCCAGGCAGGCAGCACCTCTGAGGTGTGTTGGAGGAGGCAGGTCTCTGCTGCCTGATGTGTGTTCTGGGGGGATTTACCTCTCTGTGGGAGAAAAGAGATTGCTGGTGTAACAGGAGAGTGGGCTTTGGGCTTGAAGGAAACTCAAGGCTGAGTCTGAAGACTTTTGAAATCTGAAGTGACTGCTATATAATGTTGGATGCATACATCTAACATGGTAGAAGGTTTCCTAAGAAAGGTGGCTTATTAACTTTACTGGGTGGCAGCCATGCTCTGGACATGCCTGCTCTGGTTGTCTCCTTTTTCTTTAGCTCAGAAAAACATTTAGCAGCTCTTCCTTAGGCATTTAACTGGGAGCTCTCAGCTGCCGAGCGTTTCAAGTCAGCTCAGAAATTCTGATAAAGGGAAAACATTCTTCTTCTGCAGAGACCCTGGAGAGAGAGGTTGGGGTGCTGGATTGCTGACAGGACAGCTATTTTGTATTGTCTTACAGGTATGTAAAATGTTTCCTTGCATTAGAGATTAATATACAAGAAAACAAATACTGGTATTAATCAGAGTTGTGGGGGTTGTTGGTGTCATTGACCTAACTCAGTTGTGAATCTTTCTTGAGCATAAAGCTTGCATCCCAGTAGCTTTAGGAAGGTCCGGTCTGGCCTTGCTTCTTTTTGTAAGCACCAAGAGTTTAGGAAAGTCAGGATTGTCCCCCTGAGCTGGAAGCCATGTGAGCCACCTGCGTGCTCTCCTGCAACCTGGGAGCGTTTTGCTATCAACAATTATTTCATAACAAGATTCCTGGCTAGGTGTGCTCATCCTAATGAGTACTATGGGCTATCAGGTGTTAATAGGTACTTTTAAGATCAATTGAAGTATCCTATCAGTTTGTTAAAATAGTAGACTAGAGCCTGAGTTATTAGTTAATACACAAATGAATCGAAATTGTTATGTTTTTAAACTGCATGGTACCAATTGCTACAATATCTCAGGTCTCTGTAATGCCTCATAAAAACACACACTGCTTTTATGGGCCCTTCTGGAAGCTGTTGGCATGGGTCTTGGCGGTGAGTGGCTGTCCAGGTTCACTGCCCGCCTGCCTCACCGTGTGGCCGGGGTGGAAACGGGCTGATGTAGCCTGGCTGCACCTGCTGCCCTGGGGAGAACCAGAGGGTTTGGCTTCTGGGTCTGCAGTGGAGCCCAGGCTCGGGGTCTGGTGTTTAGTTTGCTTTGGAGGAATGCATTTAGCCTGCTGCTTGGGTACTACTGCTGTTGTTGCTCCACGGAGTCCTGCACAGTGCTGTGCTGTGTGCAGTATTGCTGGCTGCCTCTTCCACATCTGTCTTGCGAGAGCAGCTGGTGCCTGGTACCCTGGCAAAGACTGTAGCAAAGGGGGTGGCTGTTAGCTTATATGTACTTCTGTGAGTAGAGATATATATATATATACACACCATTTTTAACATATAATATTTTCTATAATATATACACAAGCTATAATACATATGTAATATCTTTAATATATAGCTATTAACGTACATTATATATAAAGTGTCTCTCTCTGTCCGTACACATATAAAATCTCCTCCAGTTTTCACTAGCTTAGCACATCTCACCTACAAACCTTTTCTTGATTCCAAATGACTTTCTAGGCCACTTATGACTACCATGAGTGGTACGAATCCCTGGATACATCCCTCATCTGTGGAAAAACTAGAGCTTATTCCTATCTCTGTGGGTTCTGCTTTTCTTGTCCCTCTAGTTATTAATGCATTAAAGTATCCTCCCTCTCATCCTGTGACATCCTAGCAGCTTTAAGTGCCTGGGAGAAGGGCTTTGTCAAAAGCCCTTTGGTGTTAAAATGCTGTTAAATGGAGCAGGCAATAGCTCTGCTGGTCATGGCTCCTCCTGCCTGCTGGTGACGATGCCTTCCTCTGCCAGGAGCCACCCTGGACCCTCGCTGCTGCTCCTCTTGACAGAGCTTTCGCCAGCTCGCCAGGCCCTGCAGCTGGCAGGGCTCCGTGCCCCCACCCCTATCCCAGGGCTCTTTCCCAAATCCCAGTATCATGTTTGTCTTTTCTGATGTCTCTGGTACTGATGTTAACAAGAGAGGGGTTGTCACTCCACCACAGGCAGCTGTGGCTATAGCATCTGTGGTGGAAGCTCTTTGAAAAAAAAATTATTTTTTTTTAATTAATCTGTGAGCTGAGTAATAGCTTACTGGCAGTAAAGTGTACAAAGTGTAAAGAGTGCAAAGCCAGTCTGTTTTGCAGCTTAATATTTCTCTTCTCTCCTTTCCTGCTAGTTAGAATCTGAAAGGTGCCAAATATTTCATGAAGGTTTGCATTTTTCCAGGCACAGACCTCTTTATTTTTTTAATCTGATTGTTCGGAAACTCCTCCGCTTTAATATATCCCATTAGTTAATAGGGAGGGGGCCATGCCAACAGCAGACTTGCTGGTTTGCCATTTCGTCTGTAACATGCTGCTGTGCTTTAACTGCATCTCGCTGAAGGTAATTACTGCAGAAAAGCCATCGGCTCTTTCTCGGGAGACCCCCTTTCACAGGTGCAGGCAGTGGGAGCCAAATGCCGAGTCCCATGTGATGTGCGCTCAAGTGAGCTCTGAGACACTGCTCCAAAATCAGGTCTCTCAATTATTCATTAGTTATTGGTTCCTTGGGGATAGAAAGAAGGCTGGGGCTTGGAAGCCTGTCTAGAAATACAAGACCAAAAATACAAAAGGTTTATATTATTTACAGTAACAGAAGTCCTGGGGATGCTCAGTGTGGACCTGGTTTCAAGGAGGGGCAAAACCTTAACTCCTTCCCTATGGTGTGTGGACTGACTCAAGGAGCAACCAACCGGCAAACCCCAGCCCTGTGCTATGGGGCGAGGAAGGATGAGCAGGGGGTCCCGGGGAAGTGACCTTCCCAGTGCTGCCGTGCTGCTGGTGGAGCCCTAGGAGACAGATCGGTGATGAATGGTGCCTGTCCTGGGGTAACCGGAGTTAATCACACACTGAGATGTATAGCACAATACCATGTGCTTTCTCAAACGTGTGTTGTTAGTCCAGCCACATCCCAGCTCCCAGCACTCTGCTCGTAGGCACTTGCCTGTGTTAATAGCGTGAGCCACAAAACTGCCCCGACACCAGTCACTGGGAACAAATACGCCACATTCCATGTATCATCGCATCTCTCGAAGCCACGGTACAGAGCCCTCTCCTTCCATACGCTTTGGGATGTACAAGCCCAGCTCCTGGGTGTTTGTGCCCATTGTGCTAAGGGAACCTTCCCAACCCCCCCAGCCAGGCTTTGTCTCAGGGACTTGGTTGTGTAACGACTGTGCCTCAGGGTAGGGATACTCTTGGTTGAAGTATCCAAAACAAAATTGCATGGAACATTTAGCGAGCTTTTTTCCAGCAAGTTTTCTCTGCTTTACTGCAGCGTTCTTAATTTGATGAATTAATGTAAGACGTGCTAATGTACCAGCAAAGACAGCAGGCAAAGATCTGTCTGCTGATCCCAGACACAACAGATTTCAACTGTGCTGCTGAGCGTGGTGCGTGCTGATGCCGCTAAAAATTGTCATAAAGATAACAGCAGTATCTGCGCCTTCCTCAGAGGAAGATAGATACTTGTGGCTTTTCACTTCTCTTCCCCCTTGGTGATAGGACTGTGAGCAATCCTCTGTGAGACAGGAGCAGGCTGGTGAAAATCTGCTCCCAAGTGCCCAGGACAGAGGTGTGTCCCACCAGCCTGTCCAGCCTGAGAGCCCGGTGTGGGTCCCTGCCTTGCTGCAGAGGCCTTTCATTCCTAAAGTGATCGTGGGGGGTTCTATGTGTCTAGCTTAGTGCAATACAGGCTTTGCAGTGCGTTTTATTAAAAGTGTCGCAAAAAAAAACCAGGCTCAGACCATCTCTGACTCCATCACAAAGCTAATGTTGGGCCAGAGGTGACAGGCATAGAGCTATTTAATAATTATTTTTTTTCCATAGTCTGTTTTCTACCAATACATTATCAGTCCTTGAGCAGTGACACCCTGGAGCCTGTTGCATGCCATGATCCTCCTGCACTGGCTGCCCAAGAAGTACATCCTCTGTGCTGCAGCAAGGGCTGTGGTCCTGCAGCGAGCCACTGTGACTGCCTGGTGCTGGAGCCTGGGGACTGAAGCTGCCAGCTCCTACATCTGCAAGTGAACCCTAGGGAAGGATCTAGATTTGAAAACAAGTCAGGAAGCCCCATGCTCCTGTTGCTAGGCTTGGAAGAGGCCAGATTAAAGTGCCTGGGGGGAGATGCTACCCTGGTCCTGATGTATTTGTATAGGTAGCTCCTTGGCTCAGGCTTCTCACACATACCTCTGTAAATAGAGGTCTGTTGCTGGGATAAAGGAAATTTACCGTGTTTCTAGAAGCAGCTGTCCTGCGGTCACTGGGCAGGGTGACATGCTGGTACTTTCACAGCATACAATAATGATCATGGTTTGCATATTGAGAAGCAACTTCACAACTTTGCTGTCTGCTTGAGCTTGCCCGCAGCAGGCTCTCAAATGATGTGTATTGAAATGCAGCCACCTCGAGATGCCTGTGCCTAGAGAGAGACCTCCAACTGGAGAGGACAAGATTGCTCTGTTGCAATTTTGAAAGATAAATGACCTGACTGTGAGTGGCTGTCTGCTCACACAAGGAGCTTTTAGTCATTTGGCATAAAGCAGAATATCTAAACCATTAAGGTGTGTGGGCTTTGCAGTGCATAAGTAAGTTATAAATTAGGGATTCTGAGTGGCTGCTCGCCCCTTGTGTGTAGTGCTCCAAGTGATTACTGTTCTCCTCTTTGTCTAATCAAAGATCCTCAGCTCGGAGCAGGTTTCTAATTTAAACACTTGAGTACAACATATCTCACTAAATTAAATAACCTTTACCCAGGCAAATCATTGCAGAAATCCGTGTCTCACGCACAACAGATTCTACCCCCACCTTATATATGACTTTTTTCCTTGTCTCTGTAATGCAGCTTCTTCTGAAGGGTAAATGATGCCTAATGTAAATGCGAATAACCTAGGCTTTGCAGTATTGTATCGTCAAAGAAATCCTTTCAAGACATCTACTAGAAAATGCAGAAAGCACCCTGTAATTTTAAGGCGTGATGTCTTGATTTATAGGGTCTCAGGCTCCCCAAGCTAAGACTGGAGTTACTTTGGAACAGGATTTTGCCATAGGACATCTTTACTTGGGTGCCTCAAACACCTGGCACCCCTGGTGTGTCTCACAGCTTCTGCCTGTATTGCAACACCGGAGTAACCGCCTGGATAAAGCACGTGTTCAGATACAATAGCGCTGCTCCATAAGGGAGCCCTCCCTGTATAAGCACACCTTTATGTTAACGGTTGGCAAGGAAGGTCAGTAGGTGGTCGTCAGCACAGAGAGTACCTCGGGGACTTCACAGCATGTGCATCTTGCCCACGCTGCCGCTGGGTCTCGGCATCTGGCAGGGCTGCAAGCAGCTCTCAGCCGGTCTGAGGGAGAAGCCCTGCTGCAGCTGGCTCCGTTCCAAACTGGAAATGGCTCTGGTTCCCTGTATAGTAATGGGAAGACATTTAAGGTATCCGAAGCCCGTGAAAGCCTATAAATACTAGCTCCTGTGCCTGACCCAGTGAAAGAGGGAGTCTGCCGTGCTTGATAAATGGTGTCACCTGGGAAAAGGTGCATCCTGGGGGTGAGGGATGCAAACGGAGCATCCTTGTAAGTAGAGGGAGGCGGTTAATATGGCTACATGTGCGCAGGGGGAAAAGATCGCTTTTGCCTACAGAGTGGATGAAGTGAATCAACTTAGAGCCTGATGCAAGTATGTGCTTGGGCTCTAACTGACAAAAAGGGAGGCTTTGCAGGGTTTCTTTTTCCCTCTGCCATAGGCAGAGACATCTCAATCAGCTGTAAAGCAGGTGCTGAGCCTCTGCAGCGCGCAGATGGGCACATTAGAGCACAGCCGATCCAAGTTGGCTCAGTTTGCTGAGCTGGGAGCTGTGGCCACTCGGTAGATGCCTGAGATGTGCTGCAGCAGCCACAGGGATGGGTGTGGGGAGCAGCCCACAAGCACTGCATCTGTTCTCCAAGAAGCTGTTTCCACGGGTAAATCAGAGCTAGGGGGATGTGTGTACAAGCATTTAGAGTTACAAACCCAGGCTTTTGGCTCAAGCTTGAAGCCATGCAGACATATCCTCATGCTGCCTTGATTCTGTTTGTGTCTTGATGCTTGCTGCAGGCAGAAGATGGGGTTTATAGGTGGAAGTTATTAATTAACTGGCTTATCCTTAAGGATAGCAAAGCAGACCTTTATATGCATGAAAATATTCAAATACAAGGATTTAAAAGGTCTGTGAAATTGTGGCTTAAAAGGGATTCTTGGATGGGGTTATGGCAGATGGGACCTTCTGGGACCCTGTGTGGAAGGGATCAGCCCTGTGCTTTGCTTGTGGAGGGTCTCTCCTTGCCTTTTCTGAATCGGTTCTGGCTTTCAGGGAGCTCAGCTGCTTGTCACCTTGGGAAGAGTTACATCTTCCACTCTGCTGGTTTTTCGGCCAGGTTTCCCTATGGCAAGTGGTGCTGCTCTGCCACTTCTGGCAGGCATGGGGATGGTGGTTGAGCAAAACCTCCCTGTGCCTGCCCAGTTTTTCTGTGGGTAAAAACCACAGAGGAGCCGGGCTTTCCTTTGGGTACGGTGGAAGAGTTTTGAGAGCACCTGTGTTAATAAACACCCATATTTCCTGTACAGTACATCACAGACCAGGGCCAGTCTGGTCTAATCTATGATTTGACAATGTCTCCACCTGTGATCTTATCCCTGCATGCACAAAGCTGAGGGGAGCGCCTCCAGCCTCTGTGTGCCTTGTGCCATCCATCAGCAACCTGGGAGCAGCAATCGATGTGGAGCTGCCACAGTCAGGAGATGAGCTGCAAATTAGATCTCTTTCCTAATAAGCACTTCATTTACAAAGCATTTTCAGGGATTATTATTCCTTTTTTTTTTTTTTTTTTTTTTTTTTTTTTTTTGTCTAAGTGATCAACAACTCATCACTTCTTGATGTGTATCCTTCAGACAAGGGACTGCTCACAGATCGCTGACTGGAATTGTTCCTGCCTTCTGGTTTTGATCTAAACCATGCGCTGATGAATGAGAGAAATATTTTTAAGGACAAGAGGATGGTGGATGCCATATTTCTGGTGTAAACTTTGAATAAGGAGGCATGTGCTAAAACTCATGGACATTTTGTGAGCATCTCTCAGAAATGCCAATCTTTCCTTGGCATGTGAATATTCCTTAATAATGAATAAAGCTGTTGATGTCCCAAAACAAATGTGAGGCAATAGTTTGCCAAAGGAGCAGATGCTGTGTCGCATCCCATTGTATGGTTAAAGCTCCCAGAAATGGCTTCTCAGCAAAAATCTTGCTTTTCTACTCAGTGATACTTCCCAGAGTTGTTTCATTCTCCAAACTTCTAGCTCCTCAGAAAAAGCAGAGAGCACTAGAAGTAAGTTGATACTTTCTGGCTGTGAAATGAAAATGTTCTGACATCTTTTTTTTTTAGAGGGGAAAACAATTTTTTTTGTTTAGCTTCCTTTAATCATTAAATAGATCTAAACTGAAATTTAGCATTTTTTTCTTTTAATTTTTCCTTCACTTTTTCCGCTCCTCCCAGGCCACTAACCCCCCACCAGCATTATTGTAGGAGGTATCTGCATTTTCTTGCAAAAATGCCTGGGAGAGGCTCCACACAACCATTCCTGTCCTTGCTGCCTGGGTTCAGAAGGCAAAACCCCTCGAGGCGTGTCATGTAGTAACAGATTAACCTTTGCAGCCTGCTGGCTGTGCCAAACTGTCCCCTCTGAGCCCTGTCATGGTTTAACCTTCAAACCTGCCACCTTCCCTGGGGAAGCCCAGCACCACCACTGTTGTCGTAAACTTCTTGAGCAGAGGTGCAATGTGATTTTTTTTTGCAGTCACAGCAGGAGATAAGGGCCGCTGTCCTAGTGTGCCAACATTTTAGTTTCACTTTGCAGTGGCATACATGAAATAAAAAAGCTCCCACGGCAGCTGATCATGTGTGCAGAGTAGCACCAAAAAGAAATAACTAGTCATATTTGCGCCAGCTAATATTACTTTCACTGCTGCTTTGCAAGCTTGCGTTGGTCAGCCTGCATCTCCACTTTATGTGCAAACACCACACACTTGACATCCAGCCAAGCTGTTTGGAGTCTGAGTTTGCCGCTTTTCGTGGTGCATTGTGAGTCAAAGAAGGATGGGGTTTCATTTCTTCTGGAAGATGTCAGGAGCACCTGCATCTGGCTGGGCTGCCCTGACCAGCGCAGCCACTGCTCCCTGCTGGGGTCATTTCGGACACTGAATTGCGCTGCTGGGCTTAGCAATAGCTGTGTGGGTTTTAACCCTGATAATGTAAGTGAAATTAGCACTGGTAATAGGCTGGTTATCTAGTCCTTTGAATGCATTTTGCTCTCTAAATGGCAAGTAGGATTCTACTGTGTTACACAGGCGTGGGACAAGTTTATCCCAAAGAAATGACCAATAACTCATCTGTAATTGCAGCCAGCTCAGGAGAGCACAAAGCACAGTACCAGATACGATCTGAAACCGCATTGCAGAGCTGCTCGAGTCCCTATCATAACAGTTTAGCTGAAAATGGTGGAGGCTTGTCCCACCGGTTCCACTATCTGATCCAATTGCCTTTTACAGAGAGGGCTTGCGAAGTGGCTGCTCGTCGCTGTTCTCTTCAATGTCAGTTGTAAACTGTCAGGCATTGAGATAAAACAAGCTGTTGGCACTGTAATATATATTTATGCCACCTTTTGTGTTCTGTAGACCACATGAATCTACATAATAAATTTATACACTGCAAAAATCTGTAACTCATAGGCCTGACATGGCTAAAACGGTAATACTCCCTGGAGAGGCACTTCCTACCATCTAGCCAGCCAGATCCATGCAGATTTCACCCATTATTCGTCAAGATGATGGGTTTCCTTTGATGTTGCAGATACAACCCAGGCCTGTGGCATTCAAACAGTTTACATCTCTGTTTGCAATATGAAATCTAGCAGTTAGATGATTTTCTCAGGAATTAAATCAGGTGGGAAAATGGTATAAAAACCTTGGCCAAAGATGCTGTACAGGAACTTGAACCCCCCCATTAGACAATTGAGTCTGTTCTCCATCGTTTTAAATACAAAACTCCCCCATGGAGGCAGTCAGAGATGCCTGCAGGTCTCCAGCTGGCAGTGCTGTTTTATGGTGAGGGAGGCGAGGTGAGATGGTGGGAAGCAGGGGCAGATGTCCCAGTTAGGACTGGGCAGGGGAGGCTGAAGTTACAGCTGCAGGCTGGGTGTGTTGCTGGTGGAGGAAGAGATGGAGGAGGCTTGCTGGTGATGACTGTAGCTTGAGGTATGTCTGGTCAGGTGTGCTGGCCACCATCTCTCTGGTGATGTCCCAACAAAGCAGGTGTCAGAGTCTCTGCTAATTGCTGGAACTTCTGAAATTTGGATGTGTTGGTTGGTATGTTTTCTCAATCTGCTAAACCAGCTGCAGAGCTTCGCTCTATCATGATGCTAAAATGCAGTTTAATTCCCCCGATCTTGGAAACCCCAATGCCTTGACTTCTGGAGCTCTGGCAAGCTCTCCCTTCTGACCCCAACAAGACGGGCTGCCCAGACTGTGCTTTCCCTGCATGCCACACCGAGCAGCCCCCCGAGCTGGGAGAAGGATGCTGCAGCTGAAACATTGAGGTGACAAAACTTGAGGGTTTGTGTGTATTTGGGGAAGCTATGCAATCACACTGATCTGTTAGTGTTTTTTTTTTTTTAAAGGACAGGTGTAGTTCAGAGTCTCCTGAAAGATGAAATACTGCTTTTAGTCCATCCTAATACCCAATCCTTCCAAACAGGAACCGTTTATTCAGGAAAATGGGATAGTAAAATGACAGTGACTGTACGCTTGAGAGAGTGATTGGAAGAGTGTAACTGAGCTGTGTCAGAAAAGCTGAACAAGGATCCCAGAGACTGATGGCAAATGAATTGCTGGTTTTTCATAGGAACTTCTTTATCTAAGATTAATGACAGGAGGTTAGTGGCATCTTGCTCCAGACCCTTTTTTGGCTCTGGGACCCTTGCCAAAGTTTAGACTCCCGTTCTGAGTGTTGACAGGCGGAGAGAGCACTTCAAAATGTGTTATGGACATAATTAGTTACTGTTATCACAGTTTTCTTAATTAGAATATCATAAAAAGGGGAAGTGTGATGATTTACATGGGGAAGATTGGAAGAGCAGCGATTCTAAAGGCCAGAGACTGAATGCCAGAGAGCAGTATAAATGTTACCTGCCTTTTGGGTAAGGGATGATGCTCACCTGGGACGTTCAGAAGGATGCCTGGAGCTGTTCTCATTGATGACTGAACTTTTTTTTCAACTTCCCACTAAGTCAGACAAATTGCTCAAGCCTTTGTTCAACAATTGTCCATCCATCTTCTGCAGGATGGCTTACCCACTGCCAGGATCCTTGCAATGCTGATAACTTGCAAATGTTAAAAAGAAGCTTATTTTTAAAAAGACAGCTACATTTTTTCATAAGCTACATTTTTCCTGCTGTTTCTAGACAAGAGAACCCAAGACATCCAAGTTATTTATCCTCATAATTGCGGGGAGAAACTAGAAACCTGTTTTAAAAGAAAGCAAGCAGCTAAAGAAAACCCAGTTATCTTATTGATACCTTCTCTGGCAGTTCCTTATCTGGGCTGTGTCTCACTTCTCAGACACACCGACCTTAAAAAGGCAAGGTACCACCTCACCCAGAGCACTTAGGAAGGCCTGCTTCAGCACTGCCTGCTCCCAGCCTCCAGGCTGGTTGAAGGCTGCTTCTCTAAGCTGTTTTCCAAACTTCTGCCCAGTGAGGAGTCCAGACCAAGCTATTTGCAGGCCTGGCTGTCTGTGCCATGCACAAGGTCTGCTTTGCTATTGCAGGGAGGAGCATGTGACTGGCTTTAAGGCCAGAGCTCTGGAGCATGAGATGCCCCCAGTTATTTTTTGGGTGCTGTGGATCTAAAGCTTGCAATAAAAATTGCCACTGATAATGAAAACTGCCACAAATCCAAGAGCTCTTCCTGAAGGAGATGGAAACTGCGTGCTTTGGAGAAGGTGCTTTGGGGCTTGCATCTGGGCTCTGCTGCACTGCCTCCCCTGCACATCCCTGCACTGGCATAGGGAAGCACGCGGCAGGGGATGTAAATTGCAATCAATAAACCTGTTCCTTCTGTGGCATTAATCCTTTGTCTGCAATTGGTGATTAAATTGTTCCTGGGGAACCTGGGACACAGCAGCCCATGCATGTGCTGTAATCCCAGCTGAGCTGTGGCTCAGCACCCTGGTGTGCTGGTGGCCGTGCACTGCATTTTGCTCATTCAGATGGGGGGAGATGGCAGCTGGCAGCTTTGCAAGTCCCCTGAGCCCCGGGGATGTTCCCTCTGCCCCAAGCAGCACCTTCCTCAGGCAGGAGCCCCTGGCAATGTCAAGGGAGCACCCTGCAATGTTAAATGTGCCTTGCACAGAGCCATGGTGCCAGGATTCACTGGGATTAATTAACCCCCTCCCTTTCCCTCTTCCCTCAACAAATAGTTTCTGGTGAGATTGAACTTAAAATACCTAAATGAAATTCAGTGTGACTTTTTCCCCCCTCATAAAGTAGTGACTGAATCATAGTTTTCTTGAGGGCAAAAGCTATGTTTTTCCTAATGGTACTCCTCGTGCATATGGCTGCACGAACTTGCCCCTCTGTATCTGCCCCCCCTCCTCGCCCTATGGCAGTGTGCATGCTCGGCTCACACACGCGCTTGTTGCTTGGAGGGATGATGGTTTCGGGAAGTGTCTGTATCCATTGGAGGGGGGGGGGTAACTGAAACTACTGCTGTAAGTGCTATCAGTGTTTCATTGATGGAAGCGCCGAGCTGAGAAGCAGGAGGGAAACGCTGGTTTGGGGGAAGTGGAGGTTGCAAAACACAGACTGTGAAAGCATTGGGTTTGCAGGGACTTTCTCAAACCTTTGTCTAGGGTGTGGGAAGCTGAAGTTTAGGCTGTGTCACAAAACAATTACTGCACGATATTTAGCCCTAGATGCTTAGAAGTGCCCTCTGGGGCTCCTCTGGCTATTCAGGAGTGGCTCCATGGGGACATTCTCCCACCCTGAACGACTGATGGACTCAGCGCACCTTGGTGGGGTGGGACGTTGCACCAAGTGCACAGCTCACCAGAACTATTTTATCATTTTTTCCTAATTCTGTGCCCTAATTTGACCCCCCCAGTGGCAGAGGAGCTGTGCTTGCCTGGTCATGGGAGAGGGGACACAGGAATCCCCAAGGGCACACCTCTCCCAAATAGAAAATTCAGCTTAGGGGATGGAGAAGGATACAGGCAAATTCTTTGTTTGCCTACCCCTTGTTTGCACGGTTCTAACACTAAGGTGAGCCAAGAGATGTGATGGTGATTTCTGAGATACCTTGGCATAAATTTGTGAATTAGTATTTTTGTTCAACACTAATGTCTGGGATGTGTCCCCATTTGCCCTTCATGCTGGGTGCTTTTCAGGCATGGGCTGCTAAGGACCACCACCCCCGTAGCTAGCACCAGAATGACTGCGGCTGGCGTCGTCTTGCAGCTCTCACCCGGGAGTAACATGCGAGTAGGTGCAGTGGGTGCCGGTGGTGGTGCTGCCGGCAGGTGCCGTGCCCAGCATGCCCGCAGAGGCAGCGCGGCCGCCTGTTGTGCCTCCACTCCGCTGGGAAAGAATGGGAAAGCAAGATGGGTTAAAAATGCAACCAACTTTGCACATTTATATGAAGGGACTGTAATTTTTGCATTTAACACTCCGTTAGATCTAATGGAAAGCTGATATTTTTCTGTAGGTGTGAAATTAACCTTTCAATAAAACCAAAAGCTATCTTGAGCATTTTCAAGCTGAAGTTTAAAATAGAGCAATTATGAAACTTACTGAAAGACTGCCAAGTTTTCGTGTTGAAAACTGCTGCAAATGAATTATGTTTCCCTTGTGATTTACAGCACGGTGTGAGGGAACTTTAGTTTGTATTTAAATTTGCTTCCCTTAAAGACTATTTTCTGCTTAAAGAAATTTTTTTTTTTTTTTGTACAAAGTTGTCAAACTCCACCAGAGAAAATTCCTTCCAAGGTTAATGCTACAAATTGCTAAACATGGCATTGTTTTTATGAATGCCATGTGTAGTAATTGTATGTCTTGATGAAAGAAAATTTTCTTTCTGAGCAAGAATGGCTGATGCTAAACAAAGTAGTTCCCCTTCTTGTGGAGGCTGCTGAAGGCAGGCAGGGGGGTGACGGGAAGTTTGTCTTTCCTTAAATCCCAGCAAAGCTGGGATCTTCCACACCATGCTCCATTATCCTTATTTAGGTTAAAAAAAGAGAAGCTGAAACATGTATAGGTTTGGTACTCACACATGTACGCGTGGTGTCTGTGCAGAGGATGGTGTATGCCAATGGGATTGCTATGGGACACGGGAAAAATTATTGAGTCAGCATCCATTCTGGAAATCCAGCCAACTTTGCATCCTACTCCTACAAATAAGGGCTTAAATACCCATTGAGAGCTCGCTGCTCTCTTTTACACAGTGGCATTGTGTAATTTCACTGCAGACCGCAAAGAAGAAATTCCTGGGGAAATGGAGTGTGGGGAAGATGGTTGCTCCCAGTATCACAGCTACAGAGAAGTGGAAGCTGCTTCACTGGCCAGTTTTCTAGGAAAGGGATTGAACTTTCTGTGAAATATGGCTTATGGATATGAAGGATAGCAAAATAAGATGGGTTTGCAGAGAGGATTTTTAAATATGGAGTCACCATTCCTGTATGGAAAGGCCTTGTGTCACCCTGTACAGATACCATCATTCCGCATACGTTGACACCTGGAACTTCAGTTGAATTCTCATAAGCTAACTCGGTGACCCTGAAAGCTTGACAAAGCAAGCCATACCGCTAGTGCTAGGTTGTTATTAAAAGTATACATGCTTGTAATCATATATTCCACGTAATGACAAGGTAATTCTTTGAGGTATTCATACCTGAGGTCAAAAGCAAAAGAGCCTTTATCTCTTTATTTTTCTAATTGCATCCTGAAAACAGTATGGATCTCCTGCTCAAAGCCACCTGCATCCCCAGTGGTCCCAAGGCAGGAGCGGCAGGTCTGAGGGCAGGAGACCCGCCCGCCCCGTGGGCACCGTGGCATGGCAAGTGCTGCTCCTGCAGAGGTGAGGGTGCCCACCGCCACTCTCCCCTGGCCAGGGACCCAGCACCGGCCCCTTCAGAGGTGAGGCCGTGCCCACAGGCTCCCAGCTGGCAGCTGTGCCTGGCAGCCTCCTCCAGCCCTGCCAAATGCCGACGGGTATCCCCCAGCTTCACAAAATCAAGGCATTTTGCTGTTTATTCTGGTTTAAATAATGAAAGATGCAACTGCCGCTCCCAGACCCACAACACACCGTACACAGCTGTGTGTCCCGCATGTGTGGGGTTAATCAGATCACCATGACCTGCCAGGGGCTTCCCCCCCGACCCCCATATCTCTCCTCCTTTCCCTGCTGCAGCCCGTGTCCACCCAAACCCTGTAGCACCAGCTGCTTTCTGCTACATCCACCTTGCTTCCAGCTAGGGCTGGGCTTGGGTCAGGCAAGACACCACCACAAACGGGGCAGTTTATGGCAAACAAGGCACTCGGGCTCAGTTTTACTGCACAGATGGCGTTCCCAGCCTTGGCCTTGCTTGAAGAGCTTCCCCATCCTTGATGGACTGCTCTTTGGTGTGGAACAAAGCATATCTGGGGACCTGTCCTGGTAGAAACACATTAGCTCATCAACAACTGAATTATTTGCAATCACCTCTGTGCCTGTGTATCTAATTAAAAAGAAACCATTAACATGTCAAAGTAACTGATATTCTTGCAGTCCCCGTAATTAGCCTCCGTAAACGTCTGTCAGCTGTACAAGGGCCATATATTGCTATCCATCCAAACAGGAGATAGGCTACTTGCCCGGCTCATGCAGATGGGCTCGGTGCTACCAGCTTCAGCAAGGTGATGATGATTTACATCACTGGAAACCTGTTTTGATAAATGTAATAGCTAGCGGATAATTGATTTCTTGGTAAAATTCAGGTAAAAGTGTGTCATGATTCTGGAAAAACGCAGCAAAGTGGCTTCTAAAAGTGATGAATCACATTTCTGATCTCATTTATGTCAGCCTTGCTTCAATGTAGTGCTGCAATTTGTTGGGGGTAGGTTCAGCTGTACCGGCACTGGAGTCAGCATGGATCTAAAGGATGCTGCATCTAGCTCTGCTGTCCCAGAGCTGTCTGTGCAGCCCCATGAGGGGCCGGCTCCTGAAAACACAGGGGACCTGGTCCACTGTCGATAGCGTTTGAACTGGAGTGAATCAAGCATCCAGCATAGTTACTGAGGATGGGAAGCAAGACAGTCCCTAAAAGAGCAGGAAGACACTTTTGTCATGGTACTGTTGTGTGTTGGGTCAGTATAAGAAAGGTGGAGGTCACTCATGGTGTAGAATTGATTGCTGAGGGCAATGCTGTCCATCGGGGCTCCAGCACGCAGCAGTGGGCACACGGGGACACCAGGTTTCACATGCTAGAAAATCACTAGCGATTGTAAAGGGTAGAAAAATGGAAGGTTTTTTCCTTAAAGGGGAACAACAAAAAAAAAAAAAGGTGCATTTTCCCCTCATGCACATGCTCTGCAGGAACTTGAACGGTGGGAATGCTCTCTTCTCCACAGGTGTTCGGATGGGGAGGGTGCTGCCCCCGTGGATAACTGGGAAATTACTTGCTCTTCTGTCTGAAATCACTTGACTGCAGTTGCAACCATAATTATAAGTTGTCAAAAGCTGTAACAGATGCTGATTTTCTGCCAAAGTCATTACCAGAAAAAAAGACCTATACCTGGGCTTGTGCTACAAACAGCACCAAGAGCTTATCACGGACTCCTTGTTGTAATGAATATCGAAAACACTGCCGCACCAACCAACAACCAGAGCAGCAGCCACACGTTTGAACTGCTCTTGACTCACGGGGCTTCGTCAGTGCCAGGGGGAGGTTTTGGCCACCACTTCATATCTGGGAGTTTCCCTGTAATGCTTCTGTCTCCCATTCTTTTCCTGCAGCCTTGTCAGAATGACAAAATGAGCTCAAATTAGTTGCTAGGTTTTTGTGTATCTACTTGGACTGAAGAGTTTGCTATTGCAAGATGCAAGGGGAGATGTTTGTGCAGGATCTCTGAAAGAATTAGATTCTTCTAAAGCTATTAATCTTGGTAGCTGATAAAAAAGTCGGAAAATCCCATTTCCTATTTCAGGGTACAGCACTATTCTTTATGTAGTCAAGAGCACAAGAGGCCTGATGTTCGTGGAAATCAGTTTTAAGTGTGGCCAAGAAAGCAACATTTTCTTCAACACACCTCCTCTCCCCAAGGTCCTTCAAAATTACTGTTTACGTGAAAAACCTTATTCAATAAAACACAGTTGAGAGATTTCAATCAGCTCTTGTTTTAGCCAAATAAATTAACGGAACTCCCTTTACCCTGTAGAATAAAGATTTCTTTGGTAGCAAGTTACCTGCTGCTGCCAGGTCTTTCTGGTTTTGAGTTTCTTGGGAGTATTGGTGGTGTTTGGTTGGGCTGGGCTGCGTGAAGCTGAGCTGTGGAGAGCGTGAGGGGTCTCTGCAGGGTTCTTCACCCCCACCGCCTGCACCGTTCGTGGTTGCTATTTCTTATTCCCACCGCTGGATCCTGTTTATAAGCACACGTGTAACCGAGGTGAGAGTTCTGCTGACTAGATTACCTCTCCGCAAAGTGGAGAAGAGGGTGTGCAGTGCGAAAGTTTCAGGGGTCCCCACGGAGCTAACCAGCCTGCCTCCGCTCCCCGGCAGCAACAGGAGGCTGCTTGGGGAATTTCACACGCTTTTTGGAGGTGGGATAGCTCATTATCAATTATTTCGTGGCTACCCCTAGGAAAAAAAATGCCAGTTAAAAACGGATTAAAAAAGAATAGATTTCTATATTTAACAAGGCCTGACAATATTAATATGCAAGTGCAGGGAAATGGCTAATGAATGGGACTCGTTCTTACTAAGGCAATCTATAACTTCTTTGAGTGCCACAAGTGGTGGGGAAGTCACCGCTGAAGTGACTAGAATTAATGAGCTGTCTCAGGAATTTTATCAAGTTCTCTGTAAAAGTCTTTTACCTGCTCCTGAGGAGATGGATATATTCAGAGAGGCAGAGAAAAATTTTCTTTGTACCTGCTTAAAGGCTGAATGATCATGAAGGTTATAAAACCCCTGAGCTTACGAAGCTCTTCATGCTGAATTTTTATGGGAGCTTTAAACAGCATCAGTCCCATTACTAAAGAAATACATTTAACCTCTTCAATCTGCTAGTTTACCTCCTACAGCTCCAACCCATCAGGATTCTTCGGGGTATGAGCACATTTAAAATGAGAGCGGTAGCATGAATAGACCAGACTGGGCATGGGCTTTGATGTAGGTTTTTAATAAAGACACTACTCTGCAGCTTGTACAAAACTGTTGTTACTCAGTGTTTTCCCAGGGCCAGACTGACTGAACCATCCTACAGTGAACTGGTTATTTATGTAGCAATTATAGGAGTTTTAGAGGAAAACAAAAGCTTGATGATCTTAACATGTTTTGTCAGTGGCTGGATCTCAGGTGGAGCTGCCTCATTTCTTTGGTAGGTCCATTTAGGGTGGAGTAGAAATGAAACGCTGCTCTTCCCTCCTCCAGAGGAAAGCTGATGCTCACAATTGCCGTGTGAAGTAATTACCTCTCCATATGTCACCTTGCAGTAACTGGAGGGTAAATGCATATTTGCTAGAATAGCTGTGCTCTGGCTTACTCAAAGACAACTTATTCACGTGCCCACATCACAAAGTGATGTGCTCTCTTAGATCAGAGCTCGTGAGGAGGGCTTGGGCACATGTTCACCCCCTTCTTTGCTGCTGAGCTCTTGGTTCAGGCATCATCCTTCTCTAAAAGTATTTCCTTCAAGAAACTGAAAGGTCTCAAAGGCTCAGGGTGCGTGTTTGAGTGTGTGTATATATGCATGTATTCATAATTTCCTGTGGCAACTGTCATCCTCTTTTTATTAAAAATCTCTCACACATATCTACAGATATATATAAATTACATGTAGGAGTTGCTCTCTCCTGTATCCTAAGAGGAGTGCAGAATAAGTAAGGGAAGATACAGGACAGAAATGTGCTTCCCTGACATTAACGTTTTGTGCCTGTGTGTAAAACACTACCTATAATTAGACAGTGCGAGCAAAGAACAGCAATCTCGTTCCTGTTTTTTGCTCCTCTCTTACACTCAGGACTGTGGGTCACTTCCCAGCAAGTATAGAATAGTTTGGGATGGAAGGGACCTTCAAGATCACCTAGTTCCACCCCCCCTGCCGTGGGCAGGGACACCTTCCACCAGACCAGGCTGCTCCCAGCCCCGTCCAACCTGGCCTTGGGCACTGCCAGGGATGGGGCACCCACAGCTGCTCTGGGCAGCCTGTGCCAGCGCCTCGCCGCCCTCACAGGGAAGAAATTATTCCTTGTATCTAATCTAAATCTTCCCTCTTTCAGTTTAAGACTGTTCCCCCTTGTCCTTCATGCCTTTGTAAACAGTCCCTCCCCAGCTTTCTTGTCAGCCCCTTTATGTACTGGCAGGCTGCTCCAAGGTCTCCCCAGAGACCTTCTCCTTTTCTTCTCCAGGTTGAACAATCCCAACTCCCTCAGCCTGTCTCCATGGGAGAGGTGCATCAAACCTCTGATCATCTTCATGGTGCTCCTCTGGACTCACCCCAACAGGTCCCTGTCCTTCTTATGTTGGGGGCCCCAGAGCTGGATGCAGCACTGCAGGTGGGGTCTCATGAGAGTGGAGCAGAGGGGGAGAATCACCTCCCTTGACCTGTCAGTCACATCTTTTGATGCAGCCCAGGATACGGTTGGCTTTCTGGGCTACAAGCACACATTGCCAGATCATGTTGAGCTTCTCGTCAACCAGCACCCCCAAGCCCTTCTCCTCAAGGCTGCTCTCAATCTGTATATGGAAGTACAGGAACCTGCTAGACCACAGCAGGTGAGTCAGCTGAGGATCTCCCCATCCCGGCTGGGGAGTGATGCTGGAGCAGCTCTGCTCCAAACACTGCAGAGACGCAAAGGCAGATGCCAAGGGCAGGTTTGCAAGGCATGCCCTGTGCAAACAGCACAGACACAAGCAGAGAGGAAAATAAGTCTTTTCACAGGGTTTCTTCTTGATTATTTTTAAAATCTGAAATAGGAGCCTTGAAAAAAAGAGTGGAAAGTAGATAAGAACTATGTGATACCTGAAGAGCTGTATGTGCAGAACAAGTGAATGAATTCAGGGTTTGCCACTAGCTTTCTAAATATGCAACTTCAGGGTTCAAGGGGGTTTCTTCCAGTTAGAAAAAAAGGAAGAAGCTGTTTTCAACAGCTAGTTTCAGAAGGGAAATGCAACCTGTCATGGGAAGATTCTCTGAAGAGTGGTAACCACTTTGGTGGAACTATCTTTATAAAGAGAGGATAAAATAAATACATTCTGGACTGAAAGAAAATGTCACAGAAATTTTTAAAGTATCATCAACGGTAAATGCTTTGCTCCTGCATAAAAGCTCGAGATGGTCCTGTCACAAACATGGAAAGGAAGGATGCTGCAAATCCTGTGGGCATACCCCCAACATTCAACAGTGTCCTATACTGTAAAGAAGTTAAGACCAAGCACAGGACACTTATCAATAATAAAATCCACCCCCCCCACCCCCCCCACTTTACCCTTCGGAGTGAGTATATTCGCTACTGGCATTGATTGTCACTGCAGCAAAGCCTGAAGTAAGACCTGCACTGGAAAACTTCATTATAAGGTTTCAATAATATGAAAAATAAACTCCACGGCAAATGTTGGGACTGAAGGGAGTTCTGAGATGTCTTTATGCAAAAACTGCTGCCAGTTCAAATTAACATCTGGCATAACTCACCCTGAAATGAGAAGTGATCGTCTGAGCAATGAACAAGCCCCAGTTTCTGCCCTTGCCTATGCCCTGTCCTGAGGCTAATCCTCTCTCCTTCAGTACAACTTCTCAAAAGCCTATGGGAAAGGTGTTAAAACATGGTTCATAAGGTTTAAGCAGGAAACAAAAGTATTTTAATATAATTTAAATTCACTAGTGCCTGCTAGAAACTTGTATTTGTAGCTTATTTGGTGCCTGCATCCTTCTGCGGGAGGGAGGTGGACTCTCAGCTCTCTTGGAGAAGTCCTGCTCCGAGCCCTGACATTAGCTGTGTCTGCGGACAGCAGGTTACCACACATGTACGTGTCACCCCTGTGCTGGGCACGATGCTAACAGCACTTGCTCAGCTGCATCTGGGTTAAACCGGGGTTAAACCCAGGTTAAACCCTGCAGGTTTGGGTACTTGAGCTCTGCAGCATAGAAACCCATGCTTAGTAATCTGAGATTTAGAAAAATATATCTACGCAAAATGTAAGTAATGGAAACAAATCAGTGTATTTGTGGCATTTAAAATCACATGAAGCCAGGCAGCAACATCTGCTTCTGCAAAGGGCCACCCTCGTCTTTCGGAGGTGTGCTCCTCAGGCAAACTGCTGCAGGTGCTGTTGGTGTAAGGCTGTTGCCTCCATCCTACGACAGCTCATGGGACAAAATTTTTCAAAAGCCCTTTAGTGCCTGAGTGCAGAGGCAGGTCTCCAACCGGGATCTTCAGTGTGGTCAAAGAGGGAGGGAGGTCTCATGATTTTCTCAAGACATTTCTAAAAGTCTTGGTAGGTGGTGCTCTCTCTGCATGTAAGCATCTGAAATCTTTGAACAATTGTCCTGTGAGGCTGTGGAGGCTGCTGCAAAGGAGGCAGGTTTTGTTTCTGCTGGTTTATAAGCGAGCTAACTGGAGAGGAGGGGGCACGGTGCCCAGGGGGGCGCAGGTGCATCCAGCCAGGGAGGCAGTGGCAGGTGGAAAAAGCTGAGCCGCAGGGGCTGGAGGAGTAGGAATGAGTTGGCTGAGTGAACTTGCTGCCCCAGCAGCTCTTGTGGCTGGGGTCGATGCCTTGCCCTTGCCTGCTAAGTCACGGCTCTTCTCTTACCACCCAGTCTGATACTGGGGTGCATGATGCTGCCAGGGCGGCGGGCAGCAGGCTGTGGGTGAGAGCAGGAGGTCCAGAGCTCGCCTGCCAGAGGGACGCCTGCACCAGGTAGCATCGTGGTAGACTCCCTGCCTGTCAGGCATCACATCTTATCTTCCAGTGCAAGTGTCGGCAGTGCTGGGAATACCAGTTCTGTGTAATTAAGACATGGAGCATCTCATTCAGCAGGTTTTTATTCCCAAGTGTTCCTTCTGCTGATCTCTGCGGGGACCTTTCCCTTGATCCAGGCCTGAAGGGTGGAAATATGTTCTCAGAAATGCATGTCAGGAGGGGGGATTTTCCAGGCAGTGAACTCTCTGCAAAGCCTGAGCATCCCTGTGTGTCCCCAGGCAGGGGACGAGGGAAAAGCCTCTACACCGGTCCTCACTGGAGACCCATGCTGGGAAAGGCAGGGAGGCGAGGAGAGGCCATGTCCTGGCTGGGTGGTCTTGCCCTCTGCAGCGAGGGCAGGGCTAGCTGTGTGAGCACTGCTTGTCATTCCTGGGTCTGTCCCAGGACCAGCCAGCAAAATCCCAGTTAGCCAAGGCATGTCTGGATGATCGCATCTGGATGACGAACGGCCACAGTCTGTGCAGGCCTCCCAGGATCCTTTTCTTCAGCCTGGGCTTGGCTTGAAGCAGCCTGACCCCCCAGCACTGCTTGCTGGGGGCATTTCCATCGCAGTCCTGGGATGCGCAGTGGCTGCTGCAGCATAGGAAAGTTTTCAGCAGAACACTGACTGGGTGCTGCTGGTATGTCTGGTACCTGTACGCTCAGAGCCCATCCCTGGTTGCCACTTGGCCATGTGCTGTTGGCTGCTGTGCTCCCCTCGGCCCCTGCTGGGTCAAACAGGGGCTTGGAACGCGTGAGCCCGTGCAGGGACAGTCAGTGCGGGGGGGCTCTGCGGCTACAAAGTTTGGATGCTTGGTGTGAATTCCTGAATGAAGGAAGAGAACCACAGTTTGGTTCCACAGTGGCTCAGAAGCTGGGAAAGGGACAAGCTTCATCTTGTCTTCAATATTTTTGATATTTCAAACTGGTGAGTTCTTAGCCTCTTTATGCTTAATGAAGTTTTACAGCTTAAAATGTATTTTTAAATGTTAGGTAATAACTAAATAAATCCCCACTGGTACTTAGGGCACCTTCTGAACAGAGTTCAGCAAAGTTCCTCGGCAGTACTGAGCGATAATGGGCCCAGTGCTTTGAAGGTGGGAAATGTTAAAGCAGTGCTGTGTCAGCTTCAGGGTGACAGGAGAAAGGGTAGAGACACGCTGGCCTCAGGATGTCCCCACCCCACCCTGACGGAGGAGTCATTGAAAGTTAAAGGAAAGCCCACTACTCGTTAACATAAGGACTTTACTGAAATTTCCTCAAAGCTTTTCATAGGCAAGAAACACATCTCCATAAGTAAGAAGTAAAAAAGACCCCCCACTTTAACTTCTGTTTTATAACTCTGCAATTGGCAATCTCACTTTTAACAGGTCTGCTGTACAGCTGAATTGTCAGCCACTGAAGATGCTACTTTATAATTAAAATGCTGGCAGTCCCTTAATTATAGGCACTGTTACAATATCATTCACCACTGTAATTGTTTGGCTTTCTGATGGGGAGCATGAATAATAATTCTTCTTCAGGATCTTCAAATAAAATATTATTGGAAAGGATATGGTCATCGTGTCAGCCTGCCGGTGGCAGGAAGGTGCCGTGCTGGCACGATGCACAGCGTGAGTGTTCAGCAGGTGACTGCAGGCAGAACTGCTTCCAGAAAGAGAAGGTTTGGGGTGAGGTTTTCAGCCATCTAGGCTGATGGCAGAGTAGGATCTGACATGACAAACGCCAGGATTTCTCTCTCCCCTTGGCTGCTGGAAAGCTGGGTGGCTGTGCTGATGGCAGGGAGGTAATAATGCTGCCCATGAGCTCAGTTCCCATCTTATGTGAAACCCTACTGCTGTCTCCTATTTTGCTGCAAAAAACCCCAAGCACCAACAGAGGAACTCTTTTAACCTGTTCAATGCTTTGGCTAAATGAGCAGCACAGAGCTGCACGCTAACTTCGGTGGCCAGATCCTGGCACACAAAGTCCTGAGAGTGCGGCTGGGCTGGGGGGCTGCTGCTGAGGGGAGGTCACATCCAGGCAATGCTGCTTGGCTGGAAACCTCCAAAGATCCTAAATCTTTCAGTGATCTTGTATGGCCAGTGCAGGTACCTTACTTTTACCTGTGAGCTAAGAAAAGGCAAAGAGAAGCAGGTCACCCAGTGGGCAGGAGGGGACAGGAGGGAGGGACAGGCACCATCCGTGCAGCGTGCCCAGGTATGCCAGGTCCCTTACATACACCCCAGGAACCAACACCTCAGGGTGGTTCACTGTCTTTCTGGCTTGAGCCCACCGCCCAAGGAGCTTTGGTGCATTTCAGCACACAGACACAACCTGCCCCCATTGCCGTCACCGCTGCTGGAATTAATGAGCAGGACGGGGGGCTGAACCCAGCTCACTGCAGCTGATGTGGCTTATCGCAGGCACAGCAACAGGCAGGCAGCAATTTGGAGATAACGCAACTGGGAATCTTCCTTGTCTCATTTGCACTGACGTATCCATGTAATCAGTTCATTTTGGTTGGTTACTATTATTTCTTGGTAAAATTGCCGCGCTCTGCTCTGCGTGCCTGGTCTCTTCCCCCGCTGCTCCCCTGAGAGATGAGCAATGGTAAAGCAAACGAACGGAGGGAGTTTGACAATGGGTGACAACAGGACAATGTGAAACAGCAAGGTAGCCCAACTCTCCAGTGCTTCCCAAAGTGTCAAGAGAAATAATATCGTGTATTTACTCCTGCACTGTGGCTCTGTGTTTGTCTTTCGGGTAGAGGTGTGGGAGTGGAAGCAGCAGAGGGGGCTCTGGGCTGGCTCCATCAGGAGGCTGGATAGTGATGGGCATGCGGCTTTGAGCCACGGTCGGAAAAAATAGGAGCCACTGAGATGTGTGTGTTGATTTAATCAGTTTATGCTTCCAGAAGTGCTTTTGTACAGTGCACCTGGGAGTCTGCAAGGTTTGCAGTTGCAGGGGGGTGGGTGGGGGTGTGCACACATGCATGTCTGCATATACATGCACATGCAGAAGCTATAGGTCTGGTCCTGGAGAATGGGAATAAGGCAGGGACAATCAGCTCACGGTTAATTTTCTTTGCTTTTCCTTTCTTTTTTTTTTTTTTTTTTTTTTTTTTTTTTTTTTTTTTTTTTTTTTTTTCTGCTTTTTTCTTCTTTCTGCTCTTCCAAGAAAAGAAGCCCACTGGTTTCCATCTCTTGCGTGGTCACTCCCTGCAGGCAATGCAGTGGTTTAACGCTACAGCCTGCCTCCGGGATTCCTTATGTTTTAGCTGTTTCTCCCTGTGGAGCCATGTCTGTCCCACAGTTTCTCTTTGCCCCCCCAGCCAGGCTTGCTCTACAGCTGGCTGCATGCAGGTTACAAGGTTTTTAAAGTCCTCTGCTTGCTGCTTGCATTAGCAGGAGAAAGTAAATATTCCCATTGCTCTTTAGCGATTCTCATCCTCAGGCACTGTTAATGGCATAAACCATCTATCAGTTGGCAGCAGCCTACAGCGGGAATTGGCACACTTGAAAAACCCATGACATGGGATTAAAAAGCATCCACAGGTCAAATAAACACTGGCAGAGCCCATCCTGAGGGAGCAGGCAGCTCCGGGCAGAGTGCGCAGTCCCTTGCCGTGTCCCAGGGCTGGGCTTGCACAGCACAGCCCTTCCACTGGCCCTGCACCCGACATGCTGTGGGAATGCTGGGCTGCCAAATGACCCTTTTGCTTTCCTTAGGATTTTGCCCTCAAACCACGCTATGATGATTTTGTTTCTCACTTTATTTTTTGTTTGTTTTGTCTGAGTGGTTTTGCCACCTCCCTGCATCGTTTTCAGTGCAGCCCCCTAAGCAGGTGACAGGAGCAGCATCGTTTCCTTAAGACTTGCCACCACTCTGTCCCCACAGAACAGTGCCTGTTGGATGCTAGCTTCAGCCCTTACACCACGTGTAGTAAATCAGCATCACGTGGGAGGCCTGAAATACAAGTGAACTGTTTTGTTTTGTTGCACATTATTGTTAGCTGTAGGACGGTATAGGCATGCCAGTGTTAGTTGATGCGCTCGTAGGATTGGGTCTGGATTTAGTCCTGTCAAGCTTAGGGAATGCCTATGCCTGCATCTTGAGAGATGTTGCAATGGAACACAAATCCCCATTTTACATCTCTTTACGTTCAGTAAATATGCTGGCTATTTACTGTGTTGGAGCAAGGAGATTACACGAGGGTTTTTCCTCGTGTACCTTGAGATCCTTTGCCACTGCCTGGTGTACTTAACGAAAGAGCTGGCAGGTTTGATGAGTTAGGCAGCAAGGAGGAGAAAGGGAGAGCACTTAAGCACAAGTTAAATACCAATATAATCTGTCTATTCAAAGAGGGATTTGCTGTCTCTTACAGCATCATCCTGAATGAGTAGCACTGAAAAATCAAACCCAAACACACCCCAGATACACATCTCTGCACCCCCAGCTTTTTGGCACAGCCTTTAATGTCCTGGCAGGTCCTGGAGACCGTGCAGACAGCTCAGCTCCCCATCCCCCCTCGCTGCCACCTTCTGCCCCAAGTACACAAGCAAAGGGATCCATGGGCATTGCCAGAGCCCACACGACATGCAGGGAGACATCTTCCCTGGGCTTCGTTGGTTTCTGTGGGGCTGGGAAAGGCTGGTCCTGGGGGTTTTGTTTTCTCCATCAATGTGCCAAACAGTGGTGGGGAGAACTTGCTTTTATGTATGAGAAACTGCACGAATATGTGCCCCTGGCAGGATGAGTCCTGAGATGCAGGAGCTGTCTCATTCTTTCAGTGAATCCCACTGCTGTTATGTACCAGCAAATAGTTTTGATGCTCACGTTTTATTTGACTGAGGCACAGGTCTACCCAGGGAGGATTCTGTCACCAGGACCATCAGTTTGCCTTCAATCACTCCTCAAAGTCACCTCAATAAAATGTGACACAGGTATGTCAGAAGGGCAGAGATCTCATACAGCTCTCTACAAGCTTTGAAAAATAACCAGCACGTATCAGTCACTCCAGGGCAAAGCTCCAGCATAACCTTTTCCCCAGCACCAGGGTATTTGTGAATGTGGGTGCTCCCGCTACGGGAGATGTTCCTACTGCGGTTTTGCACCTTGCTTGTTACTGGGGACACTAATGACATGGGGTGTCATTAGTGCTCCATGGCCCTTCCCATCTCTAGCAGTCACAATAACAAAGCGAAGCAGAATTGATCTGAAAGTGAATTCATGCAGAATGAGTCAAAAAATACCGATGCTAACAGGCACTAAGCAAAAGAAAGAAATGAAGACATTTTTTTTCCCCCCAGGTTTTCTGTCACATAAGTTAAACCATCTCTACCTCCGAATTTCCACCACGTTGCGAAAGTTTCCTGAACGTATTTTGGAGAAGCAGCTCTGGACAGTGGTGGTTGTTTCCACTTGTTGTGTCTGAGCTTGTCTCTTGTGCTTTGTGATCAACCAGAAGTTTTCGGTTTCAGCTTTGAAGTTTAGTGTCATTTGGGAGTTTTTTCAGCCACAATACAATGCTTTGGGGAAAGTACTTGGTTTGGAATAGGAGGCAATGCATGGGGATTTTGAGGCAGCAAGCTCAATGGAAAGATGAATTTCACGTAGGTTCATATAAGGAGATTTAAGCGTGGTAATACAAGAGCCATTGGAAAGTGGCTGCAGACAACTTGCCCTGCCAACTCATAAATTATATGTTGTTTTTTGTTCCAAATGGGCTAGTAGTGGGGCCTATTTGCTACATGCAGTACATGCTGTAATTTCCAGCATGTACCTCTGATGAAACTGTTTTTTGTTGAGCAGAGCACAATCCTTTCCTCCTCGGAGATAAGCTATCATTTTAAGTTCTCTCAGCGGTGACTTTTCCATCGCAAGCAAACTGGCAAAGCATAAAAAAGGTCATTTAGTTGGTTTGCTATTTATTTTTCCTTAATGTGTGAGCAATTTAAAAAATGCGTGCATCTGGGCTGTTGACTATTTTAGGAATTCTCACATGGTATAACACTTTGAGGAAACTTTTGCCAAGTTTCTCACCATGATACTGCATATTCTGAGCATCTCGGTATTGCATGATCCCGAAACATCTCTCACCTTGGCCTGGGGCTGCCGGGGCTGGGTGTGCAGGTGGCAGGAGAGCCTTGCAGGGCGCAGGGTGTCACCCCTGCTGCAAGTACAGCCAGGCTCTAGCTCGGAGGGTTTGCTCTCCATCTGCTCTTCATTGTCAGGAGGAGAATTAAGTATCGGTGACCGCCTGCCTGTGTCATGTCACGGGGTGTTGCAGAGGTTTCAGCATTGCACTGGTTGCTCCTTGGCAGCTTTACAGGTTAAGGGTGTTTAGGAGAGGCTTTAGGAAACTTGTTGCTCCTTGGCAGCGTTTGATGTATTTTGGGGTGGTTTAGGAGAGGCTTTAGGAGATGTTTTACTCCCTAGCAGTGTTCTACGTATTTTAGGGTGTTTTAGGGGAGGCTGTAGGAGACCTGTTGCTCTTTAGCAGCGTTCTATGTGTTTTGGAGCAGTTTAGGAGAGGCTTTAGGAGATGTTTTGCTCCCTGGCAGTGTTCTATGTATTTTGGGGTGGTTTAGGAGAGGGTAGTTCAGGCGAGGTACGGAGCTAGGCACGGGATGTGAGCGCACTAAAACCCTCTGTAGCATTGAACCACTCCTGGCACCGGTGTCGCTGTCCGCGCGTGGAAAATCGAAACCTAAAAACAGAAGAAACGGTTTAAAAAGGACTTGCGAGGCGGGGACGGAGGGAGACCGGAGCGCCGGGCAGCCCCCGGCCCCGGGCAGCGGCGGCAGCGCGGTGCCGGCCTCTGGCGCCCCCTGCCGGCGGCCCCGGCTCCGCGCCCCGCGGGGCTCCGGCGGCCGGCCCGGGGCTGCGCGCCTGCGCTGCGGGGGGAGCCCTGCGGAGCGGGAGCGCGGAGGCTCCGCGGGCGGATGGAGGGCAGGGAATTAGGAACTAGTTTTGGGCCCGGGGGTGGAAGCTAAATGCTGCCTAACTCATCCTGCCCCTGCCGCGCTTCGGTGGCTGGCTGGCAGCCGTGAGTCATCCCGGGTGCCAGTCTCAGGGCTGTCAACAAGCCCACGGGGCCAAACCCTTGGGTGGTGTAAGTCAGCGCTGCGCCTCGCCGGCAGCTCCGGCCTGCCCGGGTACCCCGGAGCTGCGGCAGTTTGCAGCATGCAAACATGCGGCTCCACACAAAATCTGCACAAAACGCGAACATAAATGTAGAAAACCGAGTTTGCTTCAGAGTTCTTCCTCGCGGGTCCCTGGAGTAACACCAGCTCCTGCTGTTCAGCCGGCAACACCAGCAGCAGCTGCCCAACACACCCAGTTCTGCTGGCAGCCCTCCATCATCTCACCCTGCACAGCGGCGTAAGGCCCCTCATCCTTCCCTCCAGGACCCTGCCAGCCTGGACAACGCCCACGGCACACTTCATCCCTGGCTTTAGGATTACTCCAGGATACCTGGGAAGCTCCTCAACATGAGGATGCCAAATCCTGCCAGTGGGGATGCACCAGGTCTCCAGCCCTGGCATCCCACTCCCCAAGCTCCTTTCACCGCATCGAAGCAGCCCCCCGCAGCGATGCCGTGCCAGCTCCCATGGCTTCGTCGTGCCAGCCGGGGTGCCCACCGGGGTGCCCGCAGGCAGGCTGCGGGGCATGCTCCGCTCGGGACACACTGCTCCAAGCCTGGCTTTGCCTCCCAGCTGCGGTGGTGCTGCCCGGTACGTGGGGCAGAGGAACAGGCTTCTTGTTCTGCCCTTTGCACAGTGCCTAGCAGCAGGCGGGCCCTGGGCTAGGAGTGGTGCTTCTAGGGACTTCTGCAACACAGACAATAACATTTATTAAAGCAGACTTAGGAAATGAAGGCTGAGGTAACCCAAGAACAGCCTGACAACTAGGATAAAGACAAGAGAGCTTCTCTATTGCGAACTTGCTTTCCCTGGGGTCTGTTGCAAATATATATATATATATATATATACACACACACACATATAAAGTGGCTCATACACTTGTAACTTATGATCCTAATGCATATATTCTAGAAAACAAAAATCCTACAAATTCCCAGAGCAAAGCTAACAGTACTTACCTGTATTTATTTTTTCTAAACTCACAAAAAAGGACAACTGCCTGAGATTTGAGTAAAGGAATGGGGGGGGGATGATGGTACAAGTCAGCTGTGACAGCTGGAAAACTTATGACAAGTATCTAAAATAATTAATAATTTCTATCTCATAAATCTTCAGGATATACTTCTTGCAATTTTCTTTCCTGGCAGCAGCTGCCTTCAAATTACCATGGTTTCAAAGATACCCCATCACTTGGCAGCGTGTCACTATGACCGTCTTTCTCCTCCTCCTTCCATCCCTCCACAGAGCTCACTAAAACTCTCTGAAAATATTCTGCCCAAGTTACCAATTCTGTCCTATGTTCCACTCTCCCTCTACTGCTCTCACTTGGAGAGGACAGAAAAACAAGTCCTGGCATAGAAAATGTCAGCTTATCACTTCAGCATCTCTTTTTCTGCTTGTATTTTTGCATCCACATGGCAATGGCATTAAGATGGGAGTATTTAAGCATGTAGTATCTTTCAGCTCAGATAGGGACAAGGCAATCATAAAACCAGGAAAGATTTCTTATTTAAATACTGTAATTGCTGAGATCCTGAGTTTACATATGTATAGGTTTTTGATACGTGTGTATTTAAAGTCAATGCAGGTAAGTAGCATTATAGAGGATAGCTTTGCAGGCAGGGATGAACACTGACTATCATCTATGCCTTGGAAATATGACAGGAAGAAAATTTCCAAGAGAAGACTAAAGGGGATGCAGATACACGTTTCTGATATACACAGAGCAGATCTGAACTGGAACTCGGGGCTTAGGAACAGAACAGGTTAAACGTTACCTGGTATTTGAGTTTCATTTGGTTTTGTTTCTCTTTTGGTACAAATCTAATGTTCATAGGAGCAAAGATTTTGGATGTCCCACTGAGGCTGCATTTGCAATGAACTGATGTAGCTTTTTTTTTGGGGGGGGGGGGTTGCTCTCCATGGTAGTATCATGACATCACCCTTTTGCTGCCACATTGTGCTAGGACGACTTGATTTGCTAGGGCAGTAATTTCTTTTCAAGATTGCATCACTGTAATTCAAACTAGAACATACTTCTTTCTTTGCCATGCTTTTGTATTGCTTCCTTTCCATACAACTTTTGTGTCTGCGTATGTCTTCCTTACCAGAGGGACACACTCGTGCATTGGCATGTTTCTGGTCAGGTCAGCAGTGCAAGTTCTGAGATAAGATACTTGAGTAATTCAAGTAATTTCCAAAGAACTGTGTAAAACAACGAATGGAAAAAATTCGAGGTTTTCATGACAACGAGGTTACAGAGATCATTTTTAGCTGGTAAATGTCATCCACCTCTGCACCAAAATACAATTCAGGTAGCTCATGGAGGGCCTTTCAACCACAACAAATGTTAATATGCTTTAAAAGTGTCTTGGAGACTGTGATTTATGATCTTTGTAATTCATACGTTCATGAAAGTGACTCCTCCTTGATTTGGCAATATTTTAGTACTGCTGCTTTACAAAACATTTTACTATTCACTGTTGTTAGGAGGGGAAAAAACACAGAACACTAAATACCTTTTGACAGCGTATTTTTCATATTAAATCCCTTTTGTTTGCTTACCCACCTCCCTAGTCTGAAAAATTTGCAGTGCACAAGAAGCACTGCACGTCTACACAGGCTCTATCAGGCAAACCTGTGCTTCCCCTGTGTTCCGAGTTGACCAGCTGTGAACTAGGAGACTTGACAGCTTATTAGTCCAGGACTGCACTGCGCTACTGAAGCTTCTCGTTCAGCTGGCTTGCCTTTAGCAAACTTGGAATGCGAGCAAAACAAGCTCAGATATGTCTGTTCAGCCCAATGCACATAGATGTACTGCTACTGAGAGTGGGAATTATATGCATCTAGACTACAGAAGTCCAAAATCACAATCCTGGAAATCCCCCTCAGCTGTCACCTAGTTTGAGGAGACTCTATTCTGTACATCATTATTTTATTTCAACCATGTATGCTTATGACTCAGTCTCAGCGAGATCCAAAACGCATTCCTTTACCCAAACCACTGGCAGGCTTGATCTAACAGGTGTTCTTAGAACACGGCTAACAGGTAGAGACATGATCTACTACTACCCCTTGTTCCTTCCTCCCTGCCTTACAAAACCTTAGAGCATACTCAGTTCTCTCGTTGGGAATGTTGAAACTTTTACTTCCTACCTCCCAACAGAGTGCTCAGACTGCAGGATAGATCCACCCTCCCTCTTAATAATAAAAGTATCAGAGATTCTTTATCATCACGATTGCTGCTCTACTGCTTTGGTTTGTCATCATGAGAAAGAAGGGTTCCGCTGTCTGTTTAAGGAACTATGATGTATTTCATAACAGTCAATTGACAGATAAAACCCAGAATCAGATTATAAATGGTATTAGGATTAGATTCCTGGTTCTGCAAGAACAAAGCTTTTAAATTGCAGTTTTAAAGATGTCATTTCAAAATGTGACTTTTGATGTGGTTGCACAGAATACATGGCATAGCAAGGCTCGGGGGACTGCGGTTCTTTGCATCACCTTAAGGAAACAAATAAAGCTAGTACAGTATAATTTTTTTTGTTTTACATCCCTTGACAAGCATTAGAAGTAATTTGTTTTATAAGAAACTAGCGCATTCTAGTCTAGTCAGAGTAAGTTCTAAAACAGCAGCTACTTTGAAAAATTAAGACCCTACTTAGTTCAGTTTTAGGTCCCACCTGGACTAGGGTATGGAACCTGGGACTTACGCAAAGATGCACTGCCCCCAGTTCTATGTCAGGTAAGAAAAGGAGCCCTTACTATTAGGCTCAATGCCTACTAAAAATAGGACACTCTTTGTAAAGACCGTTTATTGACAATGTTTTGCAGACACCTTAGTTCACAAGCACTGTGCAGAAGCTTCAACCTTTGTAAAACAAAATACATTTCCTGTCACAAATTACAAAGTTTGCGGATTAACACAAAGTGCCTGTCTGCACAGACCTGTAACTGATTTCTCCTGAAGCATAAGCAAAACAAGTATTTTTGTATAAAAATTTGTGGAAGCAGCTCCGTCTCTCTTACTGTCGGTTTCAACATGAAGACACTTGGATATTCTTCAAGAGTATAGTCAGTCTTCATATTACATCTACTGTTTGGTCTCTGTTTCCATCTGAGTTTCTTGAGATTCTTCAGCTTCTGAAAGTTTTTCGTCATCTAAAATTAAATATTACTATTAATCAAACATGCTCGGTTATTACAGACCATATTGCAGAGCTGTCCCCCACTTAATTATTTTATGTTGATTGCCTTAAATGTTTAATTGAGTATCTCGTCACACAAAATGCTATGTTTTAACCAAAAATAATCCTTCACTTTTTAAGGTTTTTATCTGTAACAGCTATTACAGGAAACATGGGGTAAAGCCTGTAATATCAATTCAAGCAAACAGAACCAGATTGCGTCAAAGTACATGCCTTCTCTTTGTCTATTAATGGTTTATTTATTTCAAACCAAAGCTCTGCCTTCCACTAAACTGTTAACTCCTTCACAAAGTCCTAGAAGCTGAAAGGTAATCTATACATTCATATGAAAATGTATTTTAGAGACTAATACTTAATCAAGTGTTAGTAACACAACAATAACCTTCTGCTAAAGTGCACCTAGGATTAACAGTTCATTCTGCTTAAGAAGATCTAGATGGCCTTAGAGAATGAAAATCTCCTCTTATAGTCATCTATGTATTTAATCAGGTCATGCTCAAAGGCTATACCAATTATTCAGTCTTCAGAAGACATGGCAAATATCCAGCAAATAATATTTTAAATAATATTATCCATATTAGAGCACAAAAAGCACTGATTTGAAAATACTATTTGTATGACAAAAGATGAGTATGTCTAAATTCTTGAATTTAGTTCTTGCATATGACAATTTTAGTCCCTGCTCTATTACAGACTCACTGTCTGAGTAGGCAAGTCATTTATCTTTCCTGTATTCCAATTTCTTTGTAGTAAAGCCCCAAATGATACCATGATGGCAACGATGTGTTCAAAACTACCGGAACAGGAATTACAGAAGTAAGTTTAGAAATATGCACAACAATACTTTTCTGTAAGAAATACTTTTGCTGTTAAAAAAAAACAACAAGAAGTACAAAACAACCTCAAATTGCTATTTGCCATCCTCATATTTAGATAAGTCTACAGATTTAAGATTAAGCCTACAGATTAATCTGACACTGGTCAGGAAAGGACATAGTGGCTAGCTTGTAGAAGAAAAAATTCTGAGCAGTCTCAGGCTCTGGACTAACACTGGGGGAAAAAAAAAAAGATGCTGCCGATGCAAGAGGGCAACAACCTCAACTGCCCATAGCTAGCCCACTGCTGGAAGCTGTGTTTCCTCTTGATCCACCGAAACCCAGCCCAGTTATGTATTACCTAATAACACTTACTCTCCAAGGTTTGCTGAAGTTCATGGATGGTGCTCAGGAGAACATGAAACTGCTTTCTTCTCAGCTCCAACTGGAATGATAAAATACGTATTTTAGGAAACTGAGAGCACATACAACTAAACAACCCATAGCAGATTCTCCACTAATTACGTTCCTCACAAATTACTGTATGAAAAACCTACCTTATCTTCAACATTTTCTTTAATGTGAGAAAGATGTTGCAGTTCTTTTCCCAAAGCTTCTAGCTGCCTAAAAAGAAATTGTCATAGTGTTTTTAAAAAGTTCTGTAAAATTCTTGCAAAATAGATTTGAACTAAGTAGAGGAAAAAGAACCATTAACTAAAGAGCACAGGTAAACTAAGAATAGCAAACGAAATGACAAAGCTAAAGCCACTTCACACAAATGTTAAACTATCATGTCATAAACTCATACTTCCAGGACTTTTACAGAAAACAAGGCCTCCAAGCTGGAATACAGCTGTGCATCGGGTGTTTGGACTGTAACAATTCAGTCCTGCCACAGATGTATTATTTATTTGAGCATACAATGACAGTTAAAGAAGTAGGTTACATTAAACACCCATGCCATTTTCATAGGCTTTGCTACTTCACAGATTTCTTTAAAATGTTTTTATTTATTCTACTCATGTCAACAGCATCAACATGGAGAACATACTTGATAAACCTACATACCCAACACACACACACAATTACTAGACACAACAGTTGGCCAAACACAGCCAAGTACCTTATCCCTGCCAATGGCCTGACCAGACAAGAGTACTAGATAACAGGTAGACTTTACAGCAGACATATGTAGAACAATCCACATTTTTGATGAAACTACATGATATAGCTTACACCTCAGCACACATCATTAACTCAGTGATCCATATACATACTCATTTCCTTCTCAAATCCCAGTTTTTATTTTGACTGATTGCCTCTGGCATTAAGAGATAAAGGAAACATTCAACACCTGTAATCATTATTATTCATATCCTTTTGAAATACATAATCTTTCAACACCTCTCTGGGATCTTCCTGCAAACACTTGCCTTCTATTGTCATTGGGACCCACCATGGACCACCGCAACCCTTTCTGAGGCAGGGCAAAGAGTAACAGGTACCATAATGTACACTAGCTTTCCAGTGAGGATGGAGCATCAACTTTTACACCCAAACCTCCAGTTTGGCCCTTCTACTTTTTTATCTAATGCCTACTGTAATTTATGCTCCGTGCAATGAGAATAATCTGTTTCTTTAAACGTGAAGTGGATTGAGGCTGATGATCCCTGATTAAATATCTGGCAGAGCCATATAATGGTCAGTAAGGAAATAAAACTTTTTTTTTTTTTTTTTCCTGAAGCACTTACAGCTGCTGCAACTAGTCTGGGCAGGGAACCACAAGGCCTCCAGTCCTAAGTAACTCACAATGGCTGGGAAAAAGGTCTGTTTTAGTGCTGCCTGAGGGTGTCGTCTTTTTTTGAGCCAATATGCTTCGTACCTTGAAGAGAATGCCTGAAAGAGGGTTGGGTGTGACATTATCCCTCCCTTTAACAGGAACAGGTTAACAGCTTACAGGCTCATACAGTGACTTTGCTACCATTTGGTTTCTAGTTTCTGAAACACTTCCATTTGGCCAAAACTTGGTTTACACTGTGCTGTCAGGTATAAGCAGGCCGTGAGAAGACGTGCAATTTTTTGCTAGTAACATCCACGCTGCATCTGGAATTTTACTACTTTTACTTTTCGCTCCAAAGAATCTTTGCCTAGCCTTCTCATTTTTGTATCTGCTTTTCTAAGATCCAGTGTCATTTCTCGGTCTCTTAACAGCTCTTCTGATACTGCACCTAATTATGCTGCAGACACTGCCATTTAGTAGTTCAGCTCCTGTCACTTCCTGAATTGGCTCCTGTGCATTACTTGTGATTAAGCCGGTAACAGCTGCTTCTTCTTTTGTGCTGTATGACTGTTGTTCCAAGAAACAGTCCCTTAAAAGCAGAGAGAAAGTATTTTTTTGAACTTTGTCCTATTGTGCCTTATAACCTACAAAAGCTATAAATGTAACTCTCACACTAAGCCATGACATTTCTCCTCACAAGAAGTTTTCTCAAGTGTTTTTAGTGATTAAGAGTTCCACAAAAAGCATGACATTGTTAGTGAGGCTCCCTTCCTCCGTTCTGATTAAAGGGTGGTCCTTCTTGGTTCATAGTACGATTTTCTGTATACTTTCCTCAAACTGGAGCGAAAGGAAGCCTTGTAATTAAAATACTGGATGAAAACTTAATCTAGTACCTATATTTAAAGTCTATTCACTCGGAGAGGTCAGTTAAAGCTAAAATACTATCTATGTACCAAGCTCCCTTTAAAAATGTTCCATTCTGCTACTGTGTCATATTTCCCCATCCTTAAAATGGGGGATCGTACTTGTTATAGTTCAAGTCTGTGTCTTTGACTACAGATATGGAGGACTAAGGACAAAAAGTGCATACACTGTAGCCATTCTCCCAGTGGATGAACATACTGGTATTTCAAACTGTAATATATCCTCCCAAACAGATTATAAAATTAAGTTTAAGAGAAGACAAAATGCCAAATTTACTAGCTGTAACTTACCATCATTTCTAGCTTTGCTTGAGAAACTTATGCTTGGATGTGTTAATCAAAATCAGAACAACCCTGCCAAACCTAAACAACCTGACATCCTCTAAAAAAAACCCATACTATCATTTAGCTGTTTCCATTCTTAATCAATTGACTTATCTGAAAAACTTCACTTTTGATAATTCTTTATTACGAAGCTCGGCTTGATAAGCAGCACATGCTGACTAATGAAGAAAGAAGCAGTCAAGCCTCAAGAGAATTGCCTGTAATAAAGTTGTGGTAATAAAATCAAGGCACAGCAAAACAACATACAAGAAAGAAATGTGTGAAATATTCTCAGTGGCTTATAGCTATAAAGTTGCTATTATTAGGATAATAATACAATAAAAAAAAATCTTTCTGTTGTTATGAAAGACTGTGGAATGTGAAAAGACAGCCTCCCTCTGCAATTTCAAGTGGGAACAGGATAGGCACAAACTGTGCTTAGATGAGACCAGTAACCCCATGCTATATTTTTAATCATGTTACGAACAAAAACCTCATAGATGCAGTAAGTCCTGGTATGTTTCTGTGGCTTGATAAAGTTTAAAACATTATCTCCCCACCACTTCCCAAAATGACCCAAAAGCACAGCCAGCGATCCAAATCCAACACCGACACAAGCAATACCGTAAGTTACACAGAAGGTGAGTTGGACAACAGGTAGGTCTAACCTGCGTGCCAGGGCAGGTTGTATTGTAATACACAACATGGTAATTTATAACCGGGCATGCAGGAACAACTACTACAAGGAAAACAAAGAAAACCTAACAGCTTTCTCCTGCTTTCTCTCATCCTACCTTACTTGCTTGTGTGCTACATATTCTGCATGACTACTGAATCCCTTGCTGGTGCATTTTACAGCACTTCCCCACTATCTCTCTTTTCTGACAACTCATCCCTGGTAAACTGACATTACATGTGCATTTACATCTGAGTTCACTTACCTTAACAATGGAAAAATTGCAAACACAAAACGATTAGCAATGCTTCTGAAGCCATACAGATGGAGATTAAGTAAAGAAATCTGATAAGGGCACAATTTTGAAATGAAACCAAAGACTGTCTTGTGTCAAAAGAAATTATATAAAACTGAGTAAAGGTCAATCTGAAACCAAGGGAATGTCAAATTTTGCGACTTCTAGATTACTGGATTATTATAATTTAATGCAGTCTCATACTTACTTCAGTGTTTCATGTCTGTCTGGATGATGCTGTATGACTTTGGCCAATGCATCATATTCTGAAAGGAATTTAAAAAGTTAGTCTAAATAGTTCTGAAAGTATCGAATCAAGAACCAAAAATCAAGTACCATAGAATGGTACAGATTCTTTCTCCTTCTTGAAAAAACTGTTTTAACATTATTCAAAGTTCTACATAACCCCTTACATATATCAAAATGTACCTCCACATAGACACATATAAAAATGTAAATATACCATAACATTTCAAAGTAGATTATTACATCAAAAGAGATTTTTGAATGAACTACAGATATGATTGTAGACCATTATCTGATCACTCAAACTTACCCAGTGCTAGTGATTTGTAAAGGATGAGGCCAGAAAACACGACCTTTAGAAAGCTCTGCATGGCTGCACACGGTCTTTTATGAGTGATTCATAAGCATTGGTTTTAGATACAATCTAATGTATATGTACAGATAATGGTGCTGTAAGATGTTACACATAACATTTTTAGTGAAAAACGTTGCATGAGAAAAAACAGGATTTTTTTTTAAACTGTATTACACATTAAGAACAGTATTATGGTTATATAGGCAAGTAACAGAGCCATTGCCTGATACTAAGATTGTACATACGCCAACTACCTCATTCACATGGAAAAAATCTGTGCTGCAGGCCAGACAGAACATACCAAAAAGCAAACACTTCAGACCTGTCTTTGTGGAGATGCAAGAACTCCACATTCCTACTGGTCAAGGTTCCTTCCATTTCCAGTTGAGTTTAAAATTACAAATTTGCTCAAACAGTTGTATTTCAAACCTTTCACTTGTTATACTTTAAAAATTTTCTTTTTGCATTTCATTTACCAAGAAAAAATGAATTCTTGCTTCTCAATTGCTAACCTTTTGACAAACCAGTATCACAGGGAAATGCTTTAAGTTTCAACTGAAATTATCAGCACATACTTTTAAAAGCAGGGAAAAAATACATCTCTCGTAACAGGTATTCAGAAAGGAGACGTACAGAGTTGTGGGATGTGTAACTGGCACCACTGCCTCTGTGTACGCCAAGGCATTTACCTTCCCTTAAAAGCTGAAGGCATATACTTCCATGATCTTCAGGGCTGGGTGTAAATCTTTTCAACCCTTGTCTTGCTGTTAATAATGTACTTCAGTTCTTCTCAAGGCACCTTGTGACAGAATACTTTGGGGGTTTTTCTTTGGCCTGAAAACGCCTCTCTGAACTACTGTTTCAGGTTTTCCCAATGTTGCATGTCATTGAGATCTACTGGTTCAATCTTGCCTGCCTCATCCATCAAAATCTTTTAGTAGTGGGTGTGGAGGCCACCAGACTAAATACAGTATTCATGATGCCAGTATATTCCGTTGCACTTTCAAAAAACTGGCATCTATTTTCCAATACAATATATTTTAAAAGATAACAAAATAATGAAATTGACCAGTGTAAATACACATGTTGCTCCTTACCCTGGCGATTTTTTCGAATCCTTTTTGCTTGCAGGATTTGTTTTTTGCATTCAGAAATCTTCTCATGTGCTGCAGCTATACTATTTTCTTAAAAAAAAAATTGAGTTGTATTGAAATCAAACAATACATGTGAAGAAGCCATTCTGTCAAATTATAAAAAGATAAAGAGCTGTTTGTGACATGGTGGCCTGCTAGCTCTGTCAGCTTCAAAACTACATATGCTTCAATACGTTTAAAAAGCTTTTATTTTTATGTACTTTATATATTGGTAAGATGCTTACAGAATTTTTATGTGTGCTATCTATTAAGAAAAAAAAACCCAAATCATTCATCATATGTATATATTATGTTCACTAGAACTAGCACGAGCTTGTTCATAAAAAAAGAAATTGCCAAACAGAAAACAGTAATATTTCTCATCTTTACCTATATCCTTATAGATTTTTTCATAATTTTCCATTTCTCTCAGGTTCATATCATACACCAGAAGGGTTTTTCCCATTGAAAATTCACACTGTGATAAAGTACTCAGCATTCGTTGGTACTGGCTGTAACTGAAAACAGACAAGATATTTATTCCTAAACAGCATAAAAATAAATATATATATAAATAAAGATACCCTCTACCTTTATGAAGCAAGAAAACAAAGCCTCATGTAGCACATGGAACAGTTAAGTAACAATTATGAAATGAAGTGTTTCAAAGATTCTATGTATAATTTTTTGAAAGCGCAGTTAGAAACATGGCATCTATTCATTCCACCATCATGTCCCTATAGGTATGAGTATTAAAGCAAAGGGCAAATTGATCCAGGGCTTATGAACTTCCTAGTCAGGGCTGGCTCTGTGACTTCTGAGATTAGCGTTTTAATACTGCAGTGTTATTATATATTATGTCCCCTGGGAATTTATATCCGGTACTAGTACAGACCCCACAGCACACCACCATGCTGTCCTTCATCCCTTTCTTTTTTAAAAAACACCAGGCTAAAGTAGTAAGAACCACACCAGCAGAAATACCAGCAGTATTACCCTTCCCTAACAGAATAAATGCAGAACTGCCAACTAAAATATTCAAGTCATGATCCTGTTATAATAGCGGGACTCCCTGATGGATCACGCAGCGGCAGAATGATCCTGAGGGCATTGGAGCGGCGCTGGCACGTTTCATGATACAGCCTGCAGCCTTCAGTGATTTCTGACCTGTCTCTCGTCCTCATCGCCTACCACCGTGCTCAGCATTTGTACTAGGAACACCACAGAACCACACTGAAAAGCTGATGTGTATATATATACATTTTACAACTGATCTCTTCCAAAGGGATCAAGTCCAGTTTTCCACTGAAATGCAAGCTAAAGAGTTTCAAGACTAAAAACAAAAAACAAACAAAAAAAACAACAACAAACCACCAACAACCAAACAAAACCAGAAAATAAATACCCTTCCTCTTGAGATCCGGAATTACACCACTTAATGAAACTCTTCACCAACAAATTGATCCGCCTGTCGTCACCAGCACCATCGCCATCGATCAGGAGTCGCTTGCGGATAACTTCATCTGAGGAAAAACTCCTGTTTAATGCCTCCCGCTACGGCAGCCGCATGCCGGGGCCGAGCGCGGGACTCCCGCAGGCCGCCAGGACCCGGTTCCCCAGGCTGAGGCGGGAGGCCCCGCCGCGGCGCAGGCGGGCCGCGGGCTGAGGGACCCTGGGCCCGGGGCGGGGGACGCCCCAGGCCCGGCCGTGCCCCGCCATGAAGGGCCCGGCAGCGGGGCTGTGGGGCCGCGGCCCGCCCGCGGGGTGAGAGGCCGGGGGTCGGCGCCGGGGGTCCGCGGAGACAGGCCCTGAGGCCGGGGCACGCTTCCCCGGCGGGCGGCCGGGGCCGTGAGGCGGGCCCGGCGCTGAGGGGAGCCGGGCCGGGCCGGGGTCCGGGCGCGGGGCGGGAGGGAGGAAGGAAGGAGGGAGGGAGGGAGGTCTCACCGTCGGTCACGGCCCCCATGGCGGCGAGTGCCGGAGCCGGCGGGGCGGCGGCAGCAGCGAGTGAGGTCAGCTTCCCACAATGCAGCCGGCGAGAGCGGCGGCCATGGAGGGGGAGGCGGCGGCGGCTGGGGCCTGAGCCGGCTGGCGGCGGACGCGCAGCCCGGCGGCGGCTGCGGCGGGGAGGGCCGGCGGGCGAGGCCTGCGCCCCGCGTGGAACCGGCCCCCTGGCGAGGGGCGGCCCCGCCAGGTGAGGGGCCGACGGGGGAGGGAAGCGGCGGTCCCCGCGCCGGCAGCCAGGCTCCACCTCCCCGCCCCCGCCACCGCGCCCCCGGCCCCGCCGCCCCCCGCCCGGGCCGCGCCGCCATGCCCCCGGCACATGCTCCCTCGCCCTCGACGCGCCGCGTTGGGGACGCCGCTGGGCCGGGGTGCGCCTCGGCCGCCCTCCCACCGCGCTCCTGCCTCGGGGCGTCCTCCCCGGGCCGCCACTGCCGTCGCCCTCGGCGGCCCCATCCTCCCCTGACAGGGTGGCCGCACGGCCTCGGCCCTGCAGTGATGGCGGCGTGTGCGGGGGAGCAGGTGGTCGGCCCCGCCACGGTGCCCGGCGCTGAGGCGATGGCAGCACGAGGGTGGTGGGACCCGCGGCGGTGGCTGGCCAGGCCCTGCGGCAGGGGGGTGCGGGAGTGCCGAGCGCTGGGTGCCGGAGCCCTGGCGCGGGTGCAGGGGATGTGCCCGTGGCACAGCGTGAGGGGTCGGGCTGGCCTCTCCGGGGCCAGGGTGCATCTCCCGCTCGATGCTGGGAAGGCAAGCAGCAGGGCCCGGTGTGTGCAAAAAGTCATTATTTTGATGTGTTTCCTGGCCAGTCTGGCTGTCACCAGCAGGTAGGAACAGAAGGTGTTTCCTCCTACCCTGAAGAACTAAGCTGGCACTGGAGAAGGAGGCTAGAGGTGGCTGGAGAAAGGAGATGTTAAGGTGTTACCCAGTGTTGACTTTTAGGCTCTTGGCCACTGGCCTTGACACTTGGGCAGTGCCAAAGCTGGCCCTGTTATTGTGGTATATATCATGCATGGTATGTGAGACACATGTCCAGAGCCTGACACCCTCCTATTCCCTCTTCGTTTTGGTTTGGACACTGAAGTAGGAATGGACTTGTTCTGCTCAGCACTTGGCGTTGACAATGTTAGGATGGTGGGGAAAACCAGGGTATGAACAAAACCAATGAAGGTGTGGTATAACCTGCGCTTTCCTGGTTTTAAAGCTGTGAGTGATTGGGAGGCACTTTTTGTTCTGGATAGCGGCATTTAACAGCTATTTATGGATTTGTGGAGTGTTTCAAGACAGTACTTTGTTTTCAGTAGGCAACTGGTCAGATTCTTTGGAAGGTGCTATTGGGAAAGCGTTACAGGAAGCGGTCATTAAAACCCTGCCTGAACTTTTGGAATAAAGACTTGCTAACATAGAAAACCTGAATAAGTGATTTCTGTTCTTGAAAGTTTTTGTATTATTATGTGATTTGTGAGTGACATAATTTTATGTGCAAACCTAACTCTCTATACAGTTATACAAAGTTTGGGCCAAAGAACAGGCCATGAATTCATGAGGTATATAAGCATTATTAAAAACGCTCGCTTTTATGAACTCTGAATTTGTTGCTATTGTTGGTTTGACAAAAACTTTTGTTTTTCCTAAGGCTTTGGTCACTATGATACAGTATTGATACTAGTATTTTGCCAAAGGGTGAGGAGAAGACCTAACTGAACTTCCCTACACAAATTTTGTACAGTGAGGTTTGTTGCTGCCTTTCCTTGTTTACGTAGTGGTTACATCTCAGAAGTCTTAAGCATCTTGAAGCATCCAGTCTTATCAAGACAAAATTTTTCTTGCCCTTCTCTGACCGCTTTCCATTTTGTGACTCTTTTCTGTTTCTACCAGAGAGAGAAGTTGATCTGAAGACTATTGTAGCTGAAAATCCAGTTATTTATTTACACAATTATTTATTTAATCATGTTAGAATATTTTTGTCGTTTAATCCAGTGTAATCTTTTCTCAATTTTTGTTCATCATTCCGGTGTTGGTCAGATAGTCTTATTAAACTCTACTCAATGACAAATAGATAGTCCTTGAGTAATTAATTTAGAATACAGCAGTCCACATGATTAGTTAATAATATTTAATGACTTTTGTGCTGTTCTTGTCTTCATGTGTGTTACTAATTACAAGATTCTTATAAAGTCTCTGTTCTGAGTCTTTGGCTCATAAGAACAATTTTGAGAACAAAGCCATTATTTTTCTTTTTAAGACAGGGCATCATCAATGTTCATTAACTTTTCTCTTTTAGAATGGGAAGTAGAACTTGGTAAATACATCATAAAGAATCTCACTAAGGCTACGTATTGATGTAATAGCCTGTTCTCTTTCCTGCTCTTGCCATTTTAAATATCCATGAGATGTTTTTGCCCAGGAAGCCATTTCCAGCTTGCTGGATTTCTATATGCACATGAGAATTTCCTGGGTTTGGAGTCATCTTTTGATTTGCTCCATTTCCTAGTAGAGCTCCTCATCTTGTAAGTACGAAACAACCCTTGTTTCGCATGTATGGAGTGTGTGTTGCACGGAGCTGTATACAAGCATGTTTTTTCCATTAACTTGGTGTCATGCGTGATGTAGATCTCTGGAGCAGGGTTGACCTACTCTTATTTGTTTTTCCTTCGTCAGTTCGTGTATTGTGTGCAGATTCTATCAAGCTATAGTCTTTTATATAATCCTTCAACTGACTGGCAGAAATACTGAGTAGCGTTGGACTTTCCTTAAGGCATCAGTATTGGAGATTCATGCAATAGGAAAAAATGTCTTGCACAGGGTATAGCACCTTACTCTGTGCCAGCTCTTTTCGAGTAAGTACCTGTGTGTGCAAACTTTCAACCAAGCTAAATGTGATGTTGTTTTCCCTCTTTCCTTAAATTCCTTTATGTGTGCCATATGGTAAGACCCTGAAGCAGCTTATACATAATAATTTGTTGCACACCTGTCCTTGTCAAAAGTGTTAAATGATCCTCTGTAATGTTTCCAGGTGACTCTGGATACAAGAAGTATAAGCTTGGTTAAGTTTAGTACTGCAAGATGTTACACGTGTGTGGAACTGGTTCAGATTTTTCATTACTGTCCTCTTTTTTGTTGAAGAAATGGCTTTTCAGTACACCTTTTCTTTTTTTTTTTTTTTTTAATTGAGAAAATATGTTAATGCTGAAGTTTTCTTTCCTGAAAAAAAAAAAAAGTATGAGAGTCAAACTTTAAAGTGACTTCATACCTTCTCCCCTTTTCTTTAACTGTGTATATATATTCTTTTTTCCAACTGCAGAAAAAGTTGAAGGGGAAGAAGCTTTTTATAGTATTCCAAGCTATAATGAGCTATGATTTTTAGAGCCAAGAAAACAGCTTTAACTATTGATGAGGTGGATTTAAAATATTTTCCCTAAGCCTCCCTAATAATTTATGAGGTGGTTTTAGATTCCAGGTTTTCTTAGTGTTGAATAACTTCTAAATCAAACTGTTGTGTGTCACTAAATCTTACAGAGATCTAAGTATAGTAGGTCAGAAACTACAAGGTATTTTTATCCAGTCCAACCTATATTCTTGTCAGAAAGCCATACCAAATTTATTTAGTGAGACCTATTTTATGTAAGCCTATGTTTAGCATTACTTTTTACTACCATCCTTTATTTCTTTGTTGATTGTATACTGTGATTTTCTGTAAGACTGATACCAAGCTAATCTTTTGGTGTCACCCTGTTTTCTTGTTTTAAATTATGTTAGCGGTATAGTTTCTTTGCAGTGTTCTGTAGCTTCAGCATTTACTGAAAACTAGCATCAGTCTTTCAAGAGCTTGTTACCTTGTTCTGCAAAAATCTTCAGACACTAGCTGTCTAGTTCTGCAGATGTTAAAATATTCACTTCTGTCAGATAAAACTGAAATTTTTCAATCCAGTGGTTGTGGTAAACAAGTAGTAGTGTTTTGGTTTTTGGGTTTGCTTTTTGGGGATTTTTTTCAGATACTAAGCAGTGTGGTTCTTAGCCTTGTAAAAAGCTTTCCTAACATGGACCCTTGTGTTTCTGCAGAGCTAGCACATTTTCATAGAATTACAACATAACGAGAGAAGGCAGAGTGAAAATACTTGTTGCAACTATAGTGACAATAACAATAATTTAAAAATGCAACATTTTGTTATCCAGATAGTAATCAATTTTGTTGTCTACTGCCTGTGTTACTGAGATTGATTAAATGTACTGTTAATATCATACTTTAGAAACCAGGCTTCTGTCAGATAATAGTTTAACCACAAGCTGTGGGCTACAGGATTGTTTTTATTTCTTTTTCACTTTGTAACTGAAAGAAGCATGTAAAATTCCAGAATTTTTTGTCAGAAGCACTTTGCAAAATACAAGTCCTAGAAATGTTTTGTTCATTAGAAAGATGTTACATGACTACTACTTTTGTCATGAAAGGAGACAAAAGCTTCTCTTAGTAATTCTTAAAAACCCAACAGTGCTGCACAGTCCTTTTTGCATAACTTTTTCCTAAAGTCTCTGTCTCTTGGTTAATCTAGGTTATACAGGTAGCATTCCGATACTGCTCTTTTTCAGCTATCTTCACAGGAATTATGTAACCGCTTTCTACATTTCATATCTGGATCCTACTGAATATTTATGAAGCTTGAAGATCAATTATTGTACATTTTAAGGTGATCTGTCACTATTTCATTAAAGCTTGTCAAACAAGCTAAAACTACATGATACTGGAAATTTAGGTACTCAGTGTAGAAAACAGCTTGCAAGGTCAGGGATGTGCCCAGCAAATGAAAGCATGTCTTGCATGTGTGTCAAAGGTGCTTTAATTGAGGCAGTGGAATAACCAAAAGTTAGAAGTGGTACACTGGATCCATGATACCTATTCCCAGTGGCTTGGTAGGTTCCTACTTTGCAAGGAAATCTAGATATTTTTACAGGTATGTTGTGAAACTCGATGTCATGAAACTGCTGCAAGATGGATTAGATGATTAGATTTTTCTTTTAATCAAGAAACCATTAACAACTGTAGACTTCAGCTGCCTGTGCGATGCCTTGGAGATTCTGTGTGTTGGAGTGCATTCTGTGATTTAAAATGGCTGTCAGGTAATTCTAGGGTGGCATTTAATGTATTTTGTAAGGAAGCAGCCATTTATTCTTTTGGAATTATTTTTGGCAGGTTAGTCAGTTATCTAGTACCCTCTTAGTTTATTGGCAGGATTTTTTCAGTGTGGCTTGCTATATTTTATTTTTTTTATAAAAAAGATCATATTTATATTTTTCCTTTCCTAATCCTTCAATTCATGGGTATGGTAACATTTACATTGTGCCCTGAAGATCGTAAGTGGCGTGCCAAGAGTTTTCAGGGGAAGAGGTGGATGTTGAATGAGGTTTTAGCACTAAGACGAGACTTTGTTGGCATTGGGCCAAATGGTAAATGTTTATATTTAACTGTGGCTTGAAACATTGGATGAACAATAGGTGAGTTGTGAATATGATATTTACTTGTGTCATGTTTAAATAAATAACTGTTAGTGCTACTGAGGAAATTTTGCACAAAGATTACAAGGGAAAACAGGCATTTCCTCCTTTGGAAAGCAGCTCTTGCCGGACTTTAGAGCCGTGTTTTCTGAATCACGTGGCCAGATGCTTTGACTTGGCTAAGAAAGCTGAATCAGAGCTATTGCGCAGCTTCTGAGTCAGCTTTTCAAAGTTTAATAAAAGTTGGTTGGTTAGTTTTGTTTTGTTTTATTTATTTTTTTTTGTAAGGAAGTCCAGGTCTGGAAAAGAAGACCTGGAAATTTTACAAGGCTTTGAGCTTGAGCGTATCATAGAGACATACTGAAAGAAATGCTCCTGTCTCAGAAGATGAAGAAAAAGAGTATCAGGTCTATACCGATAAACTTGTTTCTCATTTTAAATTGGGTTTATATGCTGCTTTGGATTATTTTATGGTATATTTTCTTTTAATAGAGTAACTCTGGGTAGTATTTAGGCACAGCTACAATTTACAGTTCCCATAAAACATGATACACTGAAGCATGTTCTCACCCTCTGATTTCTGAGTGAGGCACAAGCCTGAGCAGTGAAAAAAATAATAGGAGGCACGGTTGTATGTTTTGGTAACACGTGCTCAGTTTTAGGTTTTAGTATGTAAAATGTGGAATGAAAACACTGACTTGTTTTTCTGACCATCGTTATCCTACTGATAGTGACTGGAAGCAGGGTAAGACCCCAAAGAGAAGTTGTGGCCTCCTTAGGAAGAAGGCATGCCCTTCTCATTTTCTTGAGTGGGCCAAATGTATTTTCAGTTGCTGTCAGAGCAGACGGTTTGAATATATACTTCAAACCATGGTTAATGAGAAGATACCTGGTCTCTTCCAGCAGAGACTCTCAGATCCAGGAGAGGCAGATCCAGGCTACGGCACTTCCTTGCTGTTCTCAAGCTGGATGTACCAAAGGGAAGGCTGATCTAACAGAGTGCAGCTGGGTCACGTTTCCATGAAGTGGAGGGGGCCAAATGCTTTAGTATTTGCTGGTGTTTCATTAAAATTATACCAGCCAGAGCACCTTGAAGGAGATGATGAATCTGCACATTTTCTACACAGTAGCCAAAGTAGGAATGCTTAAATCCTGCCTATATCCAGGGCTAAGCACCTTTCCCTAGGGAGCATTTTGGATTCATGCTCTCTTGAAATTAGGATCATAAGCCTTTTCTTTCAAAAAGGGAGCAAAGGTCAATCTTTGCTTTCAAAACCCAGGAGGTGGCAATGGTTCTGGTTCCCTTTTCGTCATTAGCAGAGCTGTTATCCGCTACACTGTTCACCACATGTGTGGGAGACTTCAACCCAGCTATCCTCCTTCCTGAGGGGATTAATGCCCATAATTCTTTCCATCAGAGTGAGTTTTCTAATCACTAGGCTGTTGACTAGTATGAGGTAGTGTTGCTGTCAGAAAAATAGACAGAACACGGTGGTGTAGCCCAACACAGAAGATTTTAGATGACTGAGGACTAAGGAAATAATCCATAAAAGCAAACTAGTAGTTTCAGAAGTGCAAGAGAAGAACATGGAAGATAATTTTTGCATTGCAGATCAGATTATGTTCAAAGATGTATGAGTGCCTTCCTGGTGATTTCCAAATTTTATTTGCAAGCAGGGATAGAATTTGGACTTGAAAAGCATAGGCAAATAGAAAAAAAATCAAATTGTGGAATAAAATAATTTGCTTCATAAACTCTTTTGGTGAGTTGCAAAAGTTAAATAGAAAAATTAATGTCAAACATTGGGAAAAAGAGAAATTCTACACTAAATACATTATCTATGAAGTGTGTGTATATGCATATGTATTTATATATACATGTAGATTTTCAGTTGAGATACGAAAGTGCTTATATGTGTGCTCAAAACAATAAGCCCAAAATGTTACTTCTTTTAATAGTATTTACAAAACTCCCAAGGTAACTTTTCTTATAATAATGTTTTAGTAGAGGCTTGGCTTGGTATAAACAAGCATTTGGGTTTGCTTGTTGTTTTTTCTTTTGCAAAACCTTAGTGCAGAATGTTTGAAAACGACAAGGAGTTCTTTTTGGTCCTCTGCCTTTTGTCTTTGTTTTAATAAAAATCTAAATGTTGATTATACATGGAGAGAATTGAACTAATCAAAGAGGCAAGGCAGATAAATTGGATTTTATAACTTAAATTAATGAAGATTGACTTGTAAGAGAGGGGAGTAAAACAAAGCCATGCTAATGATGACTGCAAGCATGCACCTGTGATTTTGTGGTTCATTGTAAATATTTTCACTTCAGTTTCATTCCAGCCTTGCTTTGGCAGTTACAGTTTGGGGTTTTTTTTTTTTTCATTTTTTGAGACCTGCTTGTGGTTTGTGGGGTGTGTGTGTATATATATGTGTGTAAAGTTAGGATGGTGTTGAACAGTAAGATATTCTGAAGTAAAATTGTGTGCATGTATATTAACATAAATCACATGGTAATTTTTTTTTTTTTTTTTAAAGTCATGAATTTGAAATTTATTTTAAAAAGTACCTAAATTGCACTTGAGCTGCAACCACTTTGTCCAGATTGGAATAGGAGGGTATTTACAGGCAGGTTTTCTGGTAGAGCTTTTCTTTCCTGTTATGTTATGTGAAAGACTTGCACAAACAGGAGCAACTGACTGTAACTGTAGTTTGTCATCAAACAAATGGAAGGAAATAGCTCAAGAGCTGCTATTTTCAAATGTTTATGTTAATGAAGTCTGTCCTGGTCGTGCAAGCTCTTGAAAGGATTTTGAACTTTACTAGCCCTGTCAAATGTTGGTGTAGACTGGTAATATGACGATAATGCAGGTAACAATTTTCCTAATTACTAGGTTATTCTTATCGAACATTTATTTGTAATTGCCTCTTTATAGAGTCTGTTCCCCATCGTGTCTTTCTAGGACTGGCTTACTAAATTTGGCACAGTTACGACTCTAAGACAGCCATTTTGCAACCTACATTTTCTTTTCTTTCTGCTAGTAGCAGCAAGTATAAGTGCTATTCTGTTCTTTTTTTCTGGTGGTGATTCTTCTTGTTGCTCTTCTGTGGTGGTGGGTGCTAAGGGAATGTGTTGCTCCCCTGAAGAGGCCTCTTAAACTTATTCGGCAAGTATAGTTGTCTTTAACTAAGCAGTTGTTCTCTGTTAGCTTCTGTGCAGGTGGTGTCTTTTCAGCAGCTGCAATACTGCTATTGCTTGGGGAAAAAAAAGAAATGGGTAGCTCTAGCACAAGACAGCTTCTAGTAGGTATGAGTAGGGTACAGGACTGTTTGTTGTGGTTGAGAGATGTATTACAGTAATTCACATCAAAATGTGAATTTTGAAATGGAAAAATCTTATCTTAACTATGTGTCACTGTAGTTAAAGAAGAGTAATTTCTGCTAATCCAATTGTCAGCAGGGCCTAGGCTTCGCTAGGCTCCATTATACCTTTTAGTAAGAAAGGAGGAAAGAGTCACTGGAAGTTCTGTGGTCTCTTTTGCCAAAAATCAATAGACATCAAGTCAAAAATCTTCCCAGGCAAGTGTCTTCATCAAGAAGAATGTTGAGACTGTGATACCGTTGTCTGTTGTTATCAGAGTTTAAGAGTAAAATTTGCTTTAGAAATACAAATACTTCAAAAATAGAAAATGTAACTGTTGAGAGTTTATGCACATGAATATATATTGGAGGATATATAAAAGAAAAAACTTACTTTTATGTGGTCATATTTTGCAAAGATTTACTTTGATACTTTCAGATTAATTTTTGACTCTTTATTTTTCTTGCCATTTGGTGAGTATTTTTCTGTTCCTAGTTCTTGAGCAGCTCTTCTTTGTGCACCATCTCTGATATGAACAGGAAAGTGCAGATTTTTACTGCAGGGCATTGGGGCCAACCTCTTTTTTCTATTTGTACTCACACCATAATAGTGACATTTTATTATCTCAGGAACATGGCTTGAATTTTTAACGTGATAGCAATATCTCGTATACTTTTTTTTGGTTTATTTGTAATTACAAAACACTGTGTAGTGAAGGAGTGCCTACTGTGGCCATGCTGAACTTCCTAAACTTTCTTAGACAAAAAAAAATTGTACATTACTAAGGATCCCAAGTTTGTGAAAATCAGACTGCTTGGTCTGCTTTAGTTTTGAAATAAAGTATTAACAGCACGCATGCAGGACAACAGGGTCTGTATTGAATGAAATTAGGAAAGAGGAAGTGTGTAGATGTCAGTGCAATTGCTGAAAGATCTGAAAACCGTGATGTATAACCAAGTACCAAAACAATGCAATTCCTTAGCTTAGTAAGAAGGGACTGAGAGAGTGAGGAGGCAGTTCTATTGAAGAGCTTGCAAAGCTGCTTCCGGGCGGTGGGGGAGGCTCATGGCAAGTAGGGGAAAAAAACAGATCAAATTGCAGCAATGAAGATTCAGCATGGACAAACACAGTTCTCTAGTGGAAGTATTGAAAGGTTAGAATAATCACCTGTGGGGACAGCGGTGCTTCCATTGCCCAAGGTCTTTTAAGAACAGGTTGGATTACCTGTATTGTTCCCACCAGATAGTTCAGTTATCATGCCCTGGGGACAAGTGATGGACTGTCTGGCCTTCGGAGGTTCCTTCCATCTCTACTTTGGTTAACAGATCTCTAATTACACATTGCACAGATTTTAATAAGATCAGAGTACATAAGTGATACATGCTGAAACCTATTTTCCGTGTCTCTAACCTGTTTAGCAGTTCTATTTTAACTGGAATTTGTTAAATCTGTAAGAAAGGCTATGGTAGTTGTCAACAAAAGCTTATGTTTTTCAATGGGTTTGATTTTTGGTGGTGTGTTTCTTGCATGTTATTATCCCCCAGGACAATGCTATAGCGAGTACCTGTCATCCTCCTGTTTAAATACTCTTATTTGCTGTGATGTTGCATCCAGGCCAGTTACAGAATTGTTAATCTACTTGGAAAGACTTAAGAGGATTCATGGAGTGCCTTGTGGGAAAGTGTGGCCCAAGTATGGATCAGAATGAGCAATTGCTCCAGCTGGCTGCATGCATGCATGAGGCAGAAACTGCTGATTTCAATAGACTACAACTTGACATTTGGTTCATATGCAGGTAGCCATGTTCAACAGCAAGTTTTGTAATCCCACTTGATTTCGTTTTATCTGTGAATGTTATCCCCTTAGAAAAAAATAATTTCTTAGTGGGACAAGCAGTAAAAGGACGTGTACTGTCTGACCTGGAGGTTGTGTGTCTGTTGCAATGATAAACGTGAGAAGAAATCTTGTGTTTTGGTAATGCTTCATTACCAGTCATCTTGACCGTGAGCAGAAGAGTAAGGAAACTGGAGAACTGATTTCTTCACAAGACATTATTAGCCATAGCTAATAATAAAGCTATTTCAAAAGCTAAAGTTACACAGCTGTGGTTTCATATCTGTGCATGGTTTGCAGAGAAGGTAACAGCTACTGGGAATATGTTAAAATGCAAATTATTATATTCTCCGGGTAAATAATAACCAAAAAAAAATCCTTTTATTCAGTTAAGGAGTATCTGGTGGTTGATTAATGCTTGGTATTGAGTACCCTGTTAATAGCTGCATAAGTAGTAGTAAGAGAAAGATTTGATTTTTATAATAAACAGCTGTGAATTAATATAGTATATAAAGATGTGTCAAATTTACAGTGTGTAAGAAGCGGTGTTGGCTTGGGTGGGCTTTTGTAGACATTTAAGCCACTAGTATGTTTGAGTCAGTATGAATGTGTTTCTTAAAATGAAAATGTTAAGGTTTTTAAATTAAGTTTCATGCCACGAGAAAAACGTCTTTCATCTCATTAGTATCACTAATGTCATGAATGTTAAAGCTTTCTCAGCATTTTTACACAGGTAATTTTTGAAAGGTGACCATCTTCAGCTAATGACGAAATTTTGTATTCAATTTCTTAGCATAGCCTAGCATATTTCTTACAAAACAATATGAAACACAGGATTTACTTGAAAAGCGGTATAGTGACATATATTTATATAGTTTACATATATTTTCTCCACATGTACAACTGAACCATTTGTTACAAAATGCAATTGCAAGTTTTGGAGAAAAGCAGAGAGGCATCGGTCAAATGCTCATTAGTCAGAAGCCGTGCTAAGAAGAGAAACCAAAATAATTTCATTTTTTAAGCTAGTTGTAACTTTCTGGAGTGTGAGTTCTTGGTTTTTTTGAATGGGATTAACATTTCTCTCATTGCTCCAACGTTTTTCTCCTTGTTCCCAGTCCTGTGTTTCATGTGAGGCAGCGTGCTCTGACTCTAGGTGGCAGTCACTGGTAGGCAAAGGAAAAAGTCGTTCTGGGTTGTTTGGCTTGGACTCTGCAAGTCTCTGCACTTCTAGTTGGCTTCTCTAGCTGAAATTTTTATGGTGTTGGACAGCAATAAAAGTGTCACCTCAGCCTCTCTCCCTTCTGAACTGCAACAGAGATATTATGAAGAAAGGGGAAAAAAAGGCAAAAAATAAGAGAAACTGAGAAAATGTTGCAGCGAAACGTTCACAAAAGAAAGTTTAGTAATGCTGACAGTAGTGAAGAGGGTTTTTATATCAGCAAGACTCTTGTCCTAGATTAACAGAAATAAATTTGTTTATAGTGGAAGAAATACCAGTTTCCCCTCTAGATTCAGTGTCAAAGAGTAAAATAGATTGACCAAGGTGCAACCAGCGATAATAGGAGTGGAGGAATGTGTGATTGTAATCTCGTTTAATTGAATGAGGATTTCCTCACAGTCTCATGGGCATGTATTGTTGGAGAAATAGTTCTCTTTTTGCTTAAGACCGTGTGTCTTCCGCCACCCCGGTGTCGCCCCCCGTCGCCCCCCCCCCCCCCCCCCCCCCCGGTCCTTCCTTCACAGTGTCCATCCTCTCTTTTAATTTCCAAACTACTTCCCATGATTTTACAGGTCATTCCTTCGTATCTGTTAGCAGCGTGTCTTTTGACTCTCCACTCTGTTCCTTCTCTATCAAGTAGGATGGGCTTTTAAGCTTTTTCTCTCCCTTTCTTTATATAGGTGCTGTTTGCTTTCCTAACTGGTCACTACTGCACAGTTTGATGTAATATTTCAGTTAGAAAAGGCAGCAGCACTCAGGCAAATGAACAGCAATTTCTCAGCACTTACTGTGTAGCAATGATTGCACTTCTTAAGATGAGTACTGCTTGATAAGAAAGCTATTGTTATAATAAATACAGTTCAAAACCAGGAATTAATCTATGTATTTTATTGATCTCTGGTTTCAAACACAGTGCCAAATTACAGTCTTGTTTATGTATGTGCAAGTCCCAAGAAACTCTTTGGAAAGCACTGGAGCCATTCTGGATTTGCAGAGGTATACTTAAGATCAAGTTTTGGCCTTCAGTTTCAATAATAAGAAGATAATTTACTGTTACACTGCGTATTGTAATAACTACCAGCATTAGTAAAGGGACTGTGATCCTGTAAGCCCTTTGCAAATGTTCTGCAGGACATCTTTTGCACTAGGAAATAGTAACTGAAAATCAGATCTTGATTTTTGCTTAATACAATCCTAGCAACAAGCTTTTAATTTCTTAATGTACTAGTTTAAGTGTGGAAAACTAACAGTTTTTGAAAGGGTGGCTGCTTTAGTTGCAGAAGAATGAAAAAAGTAACCAAAGCTTTAATTAGATCTTTATTTTTACATATTTATAATGAAAAATACCATTGACATTTTATGCCAAGTTTTACAATTCATAGTCAAGTACATTTCCAGAGCCAGCTTGAGAAATGTGGACTGTCATTTGTGAGGGACAGTTTTCTGTGTGAAGTTCATGTGCAAGAAAGACAAGGTAGAGATAATTCTGGTATTATGTCAAGATTATATATTAGGATGACAGGTACCACAGGCCCTAATAGATTGCACGGTACAGAGATAATGAAGAGTGATGCTTTCTGTTCCCAGCCCTGCCTTGAGCCTGGTAGGTAACGGTGGGCAAATCACTCCTCCTTCCTCAATTTGTCTGGCTGTAAAAATGGTGATAACAATGTGAATTATTTTGTATTTCGTTTTGAGATCTAAAGGGAATACATAGAAACGGAGCGTTAGGAACATGATGGGAAATACAAGGTGGTAAAATAAGCATCTGTATTACAGACAGCTTTGTACTGGCAACTGATTATAAAATTATTGATTCTACTGTTCTTCCCTGTTGAGGATATTACTGTGTACTTGTTCACAGGGTTTTAGAAAAAAAATTTGCTATTTCTTATGCCAGCCTATCTTTCAGCTTCTCATTCAGAATTTATGATAAGGTTATTCTGCTTTTATTCTTGCTGATTACCATCCCCATGAGGGACAGTTAAAGCTGTAGTTAATGGAGGATAAGGGCAGCAAAGGTCTGTCTGTCTTTCTTTTCTCTATCTCCTCCCTTTCTATCTCTCTGTCTCTCTTTGGCCGTTGAAAATGTAGGTCATATTGCATCACCATAAAATGGAACAGTCAGAAAGGTGTTTGAAAAATGCTGACATCCTTAGCCTGGGGTGCATGCCAGTGTCCTTTGTTTACATTGAGAATAGTGTTGTACCTGTGTAGGAACCAGCATCTCTGTTAAGGTTAGTGGTATGGTACCTAAATTATGAGTCAGATTTTAAGATGACTTTCATCTGCCTGCAGTAATTTAAAATTAAACGGATAAAATGCAACCACTCACAATAATGATATACATGAGGAGCTAATTTGAAATCTAATCTGCAATAACTGTGATGTTGTAGTTTGAATAATATTACCTTTTAACAGAGAAGCTCAGTAATAAATTTTGTAAATCGTGTTAATCATGTACTCTGCATTGTTTTGATTAGCTGTGCCTTTCTGTCCTGAAGAGTATGTTTATATTATACATTTGTATATTCTTTTTTAGCATTACTGTTTTACTTCATGCACCCTTTTAAATAAGCCAATCAGGATTTTATTTATTTAAAAAACCAGAAAAACCTGATGTCCAATGGCTTATTGCTTGCTACCAGTCTTTTATTGTTTGTGTTTCTGATGTAATACAAGTTGTAATTGGTATGAAATATTCCTTGGCATAAAATGCAGAACATACCTTTTCTTCTCTACAGATGTATATAAATACCATTTTTAGAGAAATGTGTAAATATAATTTCAACTGTCCTTATTTATCTTACTTTGCTGCAGTAAGTTAACGTGGTTTAAGGACTGGACTTTCAAATGGTGGTATAAATCGCACTGCAAGTTGCAGGTGTTTTGAAATATAAGACAAGATACTCACTTATAGAATACCCGTCATTATTTCTGAAAGCAATTTTTTTAACGTTTCTGTTCTATGCTTTGTGTGGTTGTACTTAAGCAGTTGAAATGCAATATGCAAAGGCTTCTTATGACTTTGTTAATCTTATTGCTAAAGAAGACTTCAAAGTTAAAAGACATTGTTGGAAAACTAACATTAGCGATTACATGGTTTGTTGAGCAAAATGATGAATGCAAATCTTTTCCTGTTGCCATTAGATGAGGGGAAATGACTAGTCAAAGTTAAGACCCCTCAATTGCACTTTGCTGTGTGTATTTACTTTGCAGTTTTTATCAGTTTATTTGGGATTATCTGAAAGGTGGTTTTGCTTCTACATTGACTAAGAGATTAGTTATGTAGTAACTAACATATTAGTTATTTATGTTTGACCCTTCTCATTATCTATGAAGATACCTATGCATGTTTGAAATAATTTCAGGCTAACTTGTATCATTGTTATATTTTGCACCCAATAGTCTGTTGCAGTTGTGTTTGCACGAGTAATAGTAAATATTTAGGTAATGCTGAGAAATATTTTATGTTGGTATGCTTAGGAACTATATGAAATCTTGAGATGCTGCAGTTTTGTAGTTGGTATTTACAGAAGTTTGCTATCTAATCTCTATGTGAAGCTTGTAGCTTGTACTTACTTTTTAATCTGCGAAGACGCAAAGAATTGTGTCTCCTGAAGGGAATAGGAGGGCCAGTTATCTAATTCTAGAGCATACAGTTCTTATACCATCTTTGACCCCCTGAGATCCTCTAGCTGGGGGCTCCCGAGTCAGTCTCCAACACAAATGAGATTAACCTGAGAATGGCTCTGATTTACTCTTGAGCTACTACCTAGCCATTACAGCAGCACCCAGCCTTTGGCTGGCCAGCTTGTGTTCTTTCAACACACACCTCCTGCAACCATTTTTCCAAGGAGCAGAATAAGACCTCATTAGGTTATCCCCATAACTATAAGATGTCTAAGTGAAGCCCAGTATTGGGGTGATTGTACCTGGCATGTCCAAATCTTTGTTTATATAAATGTAGACATTGTATTTTGTCTTAAATCTGGGTATTTAGTAGCTAATAAAGGAGAAAGAATGTTCCAAGATTTAGGCACGTTCTTTGGTGTGTTCTTCTGACAGCTGAAAAGAAAAGGAGTTAAATGAGTTTGGATAGCTCAGACATTAGTTTTGATACTAATCAGTTTTAAAAGTTAGGGATTATTTATCACATACATGTACATTTTTAATACGTTGATTTGCAATTACAATTTTCATGTGAATATGCTTCCCCTTAAAGATAATACACATTAGTCATTGTAACTATGCCTTTATTAGGTACGTCTATGTAGAAACAATTTTGACTGGGATATAGCTTTTGCTCTGCCAGGCTGTGGTTTCCTGTCTTGTGTATGAGTAACTTCTCAAAGTATTACATAGCATTTGCAACTGTTTCTTTGACAGTCAGGCATCAAGAATGACATAAAGCTAAGTGTGCTTCGCTGGTTTGAAAATGCAGGCCTTTTTCAATTTTCTTGGATTGCTGTTTTGGCTATTTTTGTCATCTTTCCATCGTTGAACTAGCTCTGCCTTTTCCAGGGTGCCAAAGTGCTTGCCTTCTGGAGAGAGAGCTCCTCCCGGCTTACTCTCAATCACCCCATCTCTTCCTTGCATGACAGTTCTGGTTGTAATTGACCTGCTGTAAATTCTCAGCAAGAATCATTCCTGTTCTTTGCCACCCATTATCCAGAGAAAGAGTTCTCTTTAAAGGGTTGTTAAGCTGTCATTTTACTCTTTTGAAACTTACTTTCTTCACTTCCTTCAAACTCAACTCCAGATGTAATCCCTACAGCAAAATTCACAGGTGGTGACATAGTATGCTCTGTTCTCTCATCTATATGAGTAAAATTTTTGCTGATCCTTTGTTCACCTTCATTTGGTCCATTTTCTTGTACTTACCGCTTATTGCCCTTTTTCTAGATTTTTAAGTCTTTGGAGAAGTCTTCTGTTTTATGGGTAGTTTTTGTTTTCATTTTTGTATGAAACAATGCAACTTGCCTTTTGTGTAACAAATAATATTTACATGAGGATAAAAGAAAGCATTTTGCATGCAGGGCTCTCATATCCCCTAAAGAAACTGGGATAGATGTGAAGGACGGAGTTTCTTCTACAGCAGGGAGGTCATATGCTTGAAGGGATTGGGACTTTGAGGCTAAACATTGAATGTTCTGTGAAGGGGATGGTCCATATGAATTCAAAGTCTCCTGTCCCAAATGAATGAAGGAGAAAAAGAATTTTTGACACACACTGCATTGCCTTTCCCGGTGAGCAGCAGCAGGAGTTGAAGAGAAGGTTTTATACTGTAGTATTCAATGAGATTTGTATGTGTAACAAGGAAATACAATGTTTTCTGAGATGTCTACTAGTGCAGAAATTTGTTAATGATCAGTTTTATTAACTGTAAAGCAGAACAATGACTGCAGAGGAGAGAGAAAATAATACTGGACTTGCTGTCAGGTACTGCCCACTGAAGACAAGAAAAGTTTGTATTTTATGGAGTAACTAGAATATAATTAATTTTGGATGTGCTTCTTAGGATCAGGTATGTCACTGAGCAGATTAAAGCTTAGAAATAGTAAATATATCTGTAGGTGATGTCAGCCAAGATAGTGTCAGCTGCTAAGCTGCAGTTTAAAAGAAAAGAAAAAAAAGGGGGTTATCTTCTGTGCGGAAGACTAAAGACATGAAGTCAGTTTGCTGACAGCTTCCCAGAGGAGCAGCAGAAGTCAGGAAAAGCTTCGTTCTGCACCTTCCACTGGGGCAGAGCCCTGCAGTCTTGAGGGATGACTTGGGTGCCCTCTTGGACTGCATTCCTCTTGTCTGGACTTTAATCCTTGGAGGGTAAAAAAATAGTTTTCTCTGAAGTGTCATCCGGTCCCAGTGCTAGATTGGCTTATTTATATCTACGTACATGACTTTTAAGTAGATCCAAAACCCCCACCAGTTTTAATTTCAATGCATTTATAAAAAGCAATTATTTGATCTTTAATATAACCTGTGCAGAAGGATGTTGAAAATTTTTTAAAGTTTTAACAGGGCTTTGGTTTACCTTTAACCAATTAGGCATTGATTTATGCTAAACCAAAGCAAGCTAGGCTTTAATTTGGTTTATATGAACACTAAGTGTATAAGCATTGAATGAAAGGATTTTAAAAACCTGAGCTTGAGATGATAAAAGTTCCTTTTGTGGGAAAGGCCTCAATCTGTACATGTCTCTGATGTTTGTTAAATTCTTCATTAGCAATACAGTAATAGTCCCTAACGACTATTACGTGAGGGATCATTTTTAGCTATCTGCGTTCTATGACATGGTGGTAAAAATGTCAATGACTGCGTACGAGAGCCCCTGTTGTTGGAGTCGTGCTATATTCTAGAAAAATCCTGTGTAGAAAATCCAGCGCTGTCGTGTTACCAGCTTGTGATACAGACACGACTGTCTGCTTGGAAATCTGGTCAGTAATAGTCAATGTAAGTGCAGTAACTGGGCTGAAGATTGAGATTTCATCCAATGCATACCTTTCTGGTAATGTCAGGCTGCCATTTAAAGAGCTGCTCTGTACATAAGTGCATAACAGCTCCCAGCTTACCTTTCAATTTTAAATCCGTTGCAGAAACTGTATTTGTAAAATTGATAAAATGCTTCATCTTAGTTTTTAAATAGATACCTCTATAGTTATGAAATGGAGATAAGGTTTCAAATGTCTTACTGCTATACTCTTTTTGTTTTCTTTCAGAATTAATCAGGTACAAGTTAGACAAAGCTTCCAAAATCTGAACAGATGAAGATCAATTGATAAATCAACCCAGCGATTCACCATACTTTCAAGGTACTGTGACATGCTTACCCAAATATTTTCCTTAAGCATAATATTCACGTACTTTACATGTGAGAAGTATGGAGAACAGGATATTAGCAGGGCTACAAAGCCAGTCTGAAGTGTTACCAGATGCAGTGGGGAGAGCTGTTTTTTTTTTTTCTTAAATGCAGGTGTTTAATATATGTTTCAGTAGGAAATAAAGCAACTTTAAAATCAACCTAAAGGGAGTTCAATGCATGGAATAGTCAAACTTAGAGTAAGCTGGATTGTGTCTCTCAATCACATAGATGAAGTGATTTGGACAAGTAAGATGTGGCAGACAGGCAATATTTTTAATTTATTCATTATATTTTAGAAGAAGTAAAATCCTTTTTCTGAAGAATTTTTTTTTCTATTTCCGCGTTTCCATGATACTTTAAGGCATCTGGAAGGCTGTTAGGCTCTGGTATGTACTGTAGCCTATCACTGCATCAGTTTTGTTATCTTACAAGTTCAGAAAGTAGAATTGTAAACTAGGGCAAGGACTGTACAGTTGCCTAACACAGTGGGGTTATTCTCCATGACTAGTGTTCCTGGCAGAACGTTAGCAAAAAGAGAAAATTATGATGATAAATTAAAATTTTGGCTAAACATCTGCTAGTGCAGATTATTTTACCAGGTACTACTAATTCATTGAAACAGATGCTGTTTCTTTCTCTGTTTCTCTCACATTTGTCTCTACTCTTTATCATCACATGCATTTCACTATTTTGTATATTTCTGTTTGGCATCATGAAAGACTTCACTCTAAGTTTACGTTTTTCTTATGCACAGACTTGAAGAATGCAGTCTGTCATAGCCTTGCTAGTGTTTGCTGTGCAAATGATCTTTTAATGGATTTACAAACAGATTGCAGCAGAAAGGGCCATCACAATTAGCATGGAGCTGGTCTGCAGAACTTACTTAAGTGGCAGAGTTAACCTGGGCTCAAGAAGAGTGACAAATGTTTGTTGTGGTGTGGCTCTTGCAATATGTAACATTTGAAGCTGTAATATCTGAAGTTTCTATAACAAAATGCTTCCTTAGATTTTTCCAGCAGCCTGAGAGGTGGCTATGTTAGTGAACCAGAGGGCCTGGAGCTGCAAAAACTGGCATTGTTCTCATCTGTGTCCTTGCTCCTCATCACTAAATAGGGCCACAACATCTATCAGATTCTCATATAATCATAGGAAGGTCTAGATTGTAAGAATCCTCTGATGTCATCTGGTCCAACCTTCTGTTGAAAGCAGGTTATTCAAGGCCTGGTCAAGCCAAGTGTTAAATATTTCCAGCAAGGGCAAGTCTATCACTTCTCTGGACAAGCTGTTCCAATATTTAATTGTTTGTACAGTGAATATTCTTTTCTTGTATCCAGACAGAACTTCTGAAGCAACTTATGCCTGTTGCCTCTTGCCTTGGCACTGTGTTTCTTGTGAAGGGAGTACCTCCATCTTCTCTATAATTATCTTTTACTTATTGGAAAACTGTGATTACATCCTACCTGAGCCTTCCTTTCTTTAGGCCAAACAAACCCAGTTCCTTCCTATTTCTTCAGTAAGGTTTCCAGCCTTTTAATAATTCTGTAGGTGGTCTGCTGGACCCTGTCCAGTTTTTTAATGGGTCTCTTGAACTGGCCCAGTCCTCCAGACTGTCACAGTCTCTGTACATAGCGATGCTTCCTTCAGGTGTATCTACCAGTCTTCCAAGTTTTGTGTCATCTGCAGACTCGGAGAGGATGCTTTTACTCCCAATTATCCAGATCATTTCTAGGGATACTGAATAGGACTGAGCCCAGTATTGGCTCCCAAGGAACTCTATTTGTGACTGATCACCAGTTTGGTTTTGAACCTTTACCACCCTTTGCGCGCAGCAGTTTAGCCAGTTCGCCAGAAATCTCATGGTGTGCATTCGTAACCTTTCAAACTAACGCTCTTAGCACGCTTGCATGCATCCTGTCAAGTCCCATAGACCTATCCATGTCCAATTTACATGATATTTTGTTGCTAACTTGCTAAGCATGTGGTCAGTGCAGGTAGCATCAGCAAGCAGCTATCACATGTGAGAAGAATGGTATAAATTTAAATTTCCTTATGCCAGAGTTCTCAGGATCCTTGATCTGATGTTAATCAGCACGTCAAACTTCTGAGAGTATGAGGACTCAGGCAGCTTCACATCATAGGTAGGAATCATTGTGGTCTCAAGTAACTCTTGAGTCCTGCCTCAGTGAATTGCCAAGGAGCCGTGGAGACAAGCTGGCAAGAAACCAGGCAGGGTTATGAAACCTCGTGTGGTAGTTCGATTCCATCAGAAGAGTGTTGATAGCAAACTGTTCCCATTAAGTACTTTGATTTCAATAAATAGAAATTCAGCACTAATGTTTTGTTGCAATTGACCTGAATAGCTGTGTATTTTAATTATTCTAAATTCTAATATTGTATTCTCTGTGTATAAATTTCTGATTCCTCTGATTAAAATGATTCATCTGCTTGCTTAGGTTGCTGAAACTGTTTAATCATTTTCCAAATTCTAGGGGTGATTTCAATACCTTAGGTAAAATTAATAAACATCAGTTTGATTTCCAAATAATTAACTGCATGGCTTTTGTGTAGTTTTACCTACTTATCTTTAACCCTTGAAAACTTTGTGTCACTATTCAGCATTTTCTTTGTAAAACTCTCTTCAAGAATTGGCATATTTAGTGACATCTAAGCAAGGCAAAGATCTGTGTTACTGTGTTCCTTATGCTCCTTATTCAGATTTAGATCGCTTTGTCATCAATTCTAACAGAATTTTGATTTGCATTTAAGACACATTTTATAGTTCAGTAAAGAAGGAAGTGGTTGCAGTGTTTTGCGGTGTTTTGCTAGATACTGTGTATTTTATTAACACATGGCAATTGGCTTATTATTTGGGTGTAAAAATGTTATATTATCTTCAGTAATAGTCATTGTGATGTTTGGATAAATGGATGGGGTACCTATTGCATTCTCATCTGAATGCAGAATTCTTTGCAGATTTACCTACATTTATTAGCCTCTTTCTCCTCAGAAAAGGATACTTTTAAGTTAGTCTTCTACTCGTAACAATATTGTTCTTTCCCTTGGTACAGGTGGTTTATAGTAGGTCTCCACAATAATTTCATATTCCAGTGTTTAAAGTAGCTGTATTCCAGGACTTCTGAGCATCTTCATCTCTCCCTTTGAAGCGTTGCTCATAAATAAAATTACACACATCAACCTGTTCCCAGGATCTGTGGGAAAAAGGATAATAGACTGCCATGGTTTGTTGTATAATTTTTTATTGTGTGCTGGTCACGATCATTATTCTGCATGATCACAGTCCTGTGTATAGTTGCAAAGGGAGAAGTGGCTTGATTTCACTGGAGGTAAGAGTGAACTACAGATAATGTGTTTTTCTTAATACATTATTATTTTTCTGTAGTGGGGCTTAAAATGAAATGGTCTGTTTTGTTATGGCTGGATAGTTCTTTCATCATGTGGATATCCTGTTTTATATGAACTTTTTCTCTCTTGCTTCCCTACTTACCCAACTATATTCTTACACTTGTCGTATGGGAGATGTTTTAAAATGCACAAAATGTACTCCCAGTTCCACTGCTGTCAGCAGGAGCTGACGGGGGAGGGTCAGGACTTCACTTCAGCTTATCAGCTACTTGAGTTGTCATTTCATCCTGAATCTCATCTACCGAGTCTTCACTAATAATATTTGGATTTAGTTTTTAAGCTGTACTTGGTACTTTCATACCTTTTAAGATAGAATTAACTATTTGATTTCTTTTAATACAATAATGCCCATTAAATCTTTTCTTTGACAGACTTATTGGTGAATTCACTATTTTTTTTTCTTCTGAGTACTGATAAAGTGACACCCTCACAGGTTCTCCCCCTCTCTCCCTTCACACTTCAGTTCTTGCATCCTTTCACTTCCATTGTGGAAAATCATCGGTGAATCATATCATTGTACTTCTGTTCTTAAAAGAGCTTGGCTGCAGATTCATCCTTCCTTTTTCATTCCAGTTAAGAGTTATCATATCTCGGGTCCTATACAGAGGCTGTCTCACAGATTCTTAACTGAACAGCTGAAGTAGGTGTTCCCTGTTTGATCGGCTTTCCCGGACCACCTGGCAAAAGAATGAAACTTGCTGGTACAAGTGAAAAAATGCCTGCAGTGTCATGCCACAAAATAACCATCCTCTTTAAGCAGTTGCATGCTGTTTGTAGGTGCACATTTGATCATAGCATCGCCAACCATGTTTAATATGTTGCTAAATCTATTTAGTGACTTTAAAAGGGTGAGTTTTCCTTTCTTGTATGTGTTGTTTCTTCTTGACTCCTTTCTTTCTTTGCTTTTGCAGGCTGTGTTGTATTTTTTGTTTGTTTATGCTTTCTTCACCCCATTATTGGCTGTTTTTCATATGTTATCCACTGTTTTCTGCTGTTTTCCTGCCTCACATTTTCCCTTCCCTTCTCCACTTTCTATCTGAGCTTAACTCCTCCCTTGTTTTTTCTCTCTGTTCCCTGACTACCTGTTTCATTCACATGTATGAGCAGTCTATGATTATTCAGACTCTCTGAGTCCCAATACTATTTCTTGGGCTATTTTGTTTCCTCAGACCTTTGAACTGGTAGTGTTTCTGGGCACCTTTTTCTTCTCTTAAAGGAGCATTGGCAGTACTTTCCACACTTAAGTGTTCTGCCCGCTCCTGACCCGATTCATCCCACTTAATTCTAGGTGCCTAATTTATGTGCATGGTCATCCTTGACTACTTTGGCAGTCAGTGGGAAGAGAATGGCTTCTTCAAAAGGTGCTCTGGACCAGGAGGGACCAAACTGATCCCGGAAGCATCCCTGGCTCTCTGCTGATTGCCAGGGGAATCGGAGGACCATACTCCTAACCTGGATGTCTCAGATTTCTAACAGTTGCCTTTGCTCAAAGTCTACAGCTTTTTACACATATTCTCAATTCTGATCTCCTTCAAACATGATGGATTTTCAGGGTTTTCCCTAAAATCATCAATGCATTCATGTATAGCACTATGGAAACAATATAAGATAATTGGACTTGTGTGCTTAAAAAACCCCAAACACATATTCAGCCTGGTGAGTTTGTGGGAAAAGAAAATTCTCTGCACTTCCAGTCCTTGTAAAAATAGTTTTTCATCTGCCCCTATTCCTGCTCTCAGACTAATCAGTCTTGTGCATTGAACTGATGAACCGATCTTTCTGCTGCCGCTTTCCTCCCTCTACTGGAATACTGATGTATTCACGGCGAGGTGGGAAAATGCTTTACTAGCGGGAGAAGGTTTACTAAAGGACAGCCTGAGGCCCAGGCTGCAGAATTCGATCTTGAGTAGGAATATGGGGGGGGGGGGGGGGAGCGGGGGAAGAAAAGCTGTGAAAGAGGAAGGGGGAAAAAATGCAACAACCAGTTTGAAATAGCAAGAAAGGGGATAATAAATTTGTATGAATAACAGTGATGTGTGCTTTACCTGTTTGGCTGGCACTTCTAAGGCAAAAGATGCTTTGAGTAACTTGATGAGTGTCAATCTTAGAAACTGAAAAAATGATAATATATTGGATTGTTAAAGTAGTTAGCTAATCAATGTCGTTTTGCCAAATTAAGCCATTTTACTTTAGTGTAATTTGACATACCTATATCAGTAATGTTTAAAGAAAAGAATCATGTGATGTGTGAACATTAAATTGGTACGCTCTAGTAAAATCTGTTGCTATTAAAAGGTAGATAATGGTGTTCTATGGCTCTGTTTGGTCACCCATCACTGTATTTGGTTTATGATCCATGTAAAATAAGTAATAGAAAAAGCCTTTATGAATTTGATGGGCACTCGGACATATCAAGGATTCTTTTTCAAAGTGCAGCCAAGGCAGCTTTCTGACAGCTTTCTCCAGAACAGAGGAGAGCTGTATGAATTAAGTTTGTGATAGAAACTTGAATATTTGACAGAGAATATAGTTTTGTCTGTAACTTGCCTTACCCTATGGCTGGAGTCTGAATTCAGCTATGGATGTTACGTTAGACACTGAGGAGCACTTGAACCAAGCTTGAAAGAAATCAGTCATAGGTTTATTTTTTTTCCCCTGTCTGGCTTCTACTCTACAAAAAAAGCTCAGCTTCTGTTCAGAAATGGTTTAGCACCTGCCATTTTTCTTCCAGTGATGTTCTTAGCTTTAATTGTATGTAGTTTTCTGTATTATAAAGTATACTATTTGATAATTAATCAGCTATAATGCCCTCTATTCATCATTCATCTTTAGACTCTGGTTCCATAAAGACCTTTACTCATGCTCAGACTAAGATGAAGAGTTATTTCACTGTTTTGGGAAGCTACAGTACAGTTAATAGCAAGTCTGAAAGAACTGCCTGAAAGATCAGGGCGCAGCTCAAGAAGCTGATAGCCTTTGTTAATTAATCCTGCTACAGATGTCTGCAGTAGGAGTCATTGTCACTCTCTTTACCGAAATCTCACAGTGTTTGCCTTTTATTAAGGAGTTAAGTTAGACTTGCAGTGATCAAGAAGGAGAGAAAAATCTCACTAGCTCTACTGTATTAGATCCACAGTTTTACAAGGTACATTCTGAGTGTGACATAAATTATCAGTTGGGTGGAACACTGAAACTATTTTTATAATTACAACCTATCCCATCCCATATGACAGTTGGCTGATGAGCCTGTATTTATACATCTTTTATATGCATAAATTTGGAAAGAAACACCTATGTCTTGTGTAGTTCCACACTTCAAATGAAAATACCGAAGCCCTATCTGAGCCTGCATGCGTATGCACCCCTGCAGGACTGGGACCATATCCCAAACAAATGTATTTGCAGTTTTGATTTCTGCTGTCTAGTTTTGCAAATACACGTATGGGATCTGTGAGCAGTTCCACTGATGGCAGAGTCCCCTGCTCTCGAGCTTACGCATGGGCTCAGCACCTATAGAGGAAGCAGCAGGCCAGATGTATGTATTTTTTTAGCTGTTCACCCAGGATATTGTTACTGACAGTGGCATCAAGCGTGGCCAGAAATCTTTGCAGATCATGGCCCGAGAGTTTATCTTGCATTGGCACTTGGGCGTTTTAGATTGAATTGGAGAGAAACCCCTGTAATAAATGGCTTCTAAACCCGGAATTTTTTAATGAAGTAACTCGATTTTGCGAAGCTTAATGTTTGTTACTAGGAGTTTGCAGGCACGAAAGCATCCTTGAATCCTGGCTTTTAACACCGCTCAGCGTCATCCCAAAGTTTAGGGAATTTAAAAAAAAAAAAAAAAAAAAAAAGAAAAAAAGCAAAAAAGCTGTTGTTTAAAAAGAAGTGGGGAATAACAGTGCCAGGCGCCACCCCCACCGGGAGACAGGTTACCAGTGTAACGAGGGCAGCAGCGAGCAGGAAACTCGCTCCGGGCGGGCGTCGTCGTCCAGCCCCCCCCCGGCGTCCCCGTGCCGGAGGGGGGGGGGGGGGGGGGGGGGGGGGGGGCTGGGGGGGAAGGACGCCGCCCGCCCGGAGCGAGTTTCCTGCTCGCCGCTGCGTTTAAGGAGGCGCCGGGTTTAAGGTAGACCGGTGAGGAGGACAGGGGCGGGGCGCGCAAGCTCAGCTCCGCCCCGCCGCGCGCGTCGGTGGCCCGGCCCCCCTTCCCGGGGCAGCGGGTGCCAGGCGGGGTTGTGATGCAGCCGTTGTTTTTGTAGGGTCGCGGGCCGCGGTGCGGAGAGAGAAAGGCGGCCCATGGAGCCGGGGAGCGCCTGGCGGGCGGTGTAGCCCTACTCTCCTCCCCGCCCCGCCACCCCTCCGCCCTCCCTTCCGCTGCTTTGTTAGCGCAAACACACAAACGCGCCTCACCTACACGGTGAAGAGGAAGGGAGCGCTCCCCGTACAATAATGGGCACCCGGCTGCTGCCCCCCGGGCCGCCGCAGAGGTGAGTGGACGCCGCCCCAGGGTCGCAGGTTCCCCGCGGGGAGGAGAGCGAGCGGGCTGACAGCGCCGCGGCGCTGCCTTAAAAACGCGGCGCCACCTTAAGCGCCCGATGACTTTTTCTCGTTACATTATAGCAGCGGAAAGAATGTCGGCGCGGGCCGCGGGTGACGTCAGGAGGGAGCAGCGCAGCGCGGCGGCGGCCAGGCAGCGGCAGCGGCGGCCCCGCCACGGCCAAGGAGGCGGAGGCGGAGGAGGCGGGAGCGGCGCCGGCCCCGCCGCCACCGCAGCGGCAATGGCGGCCGTCGGGGAGCGCAGGTCCCTGCCCAGCCCCGAGGCGATGCTGGGGCAGCCCTGGAGCCACTGGGTCGATGCTGCTAAACTTCACGGGAACGACGGTGAGCGGCCGACCCGGCCCCCCCCTTCCCCCCGGCTCCGCCAGCCGGCCCGGCCCCCGCTCCCGGCGGGGCTGGAGGTGCCCCGGGCGCGGCCCCTGCCGCTGGAGCGGCCGCGGGGCGCCGGTACGGCGCGGCAGGGTGCCTGGCCGCAGGGCGCCGCGGGTCTCGGGCCCTGGGTGGCGGTTGGGTCCGATCCCCCGCCCCCTCCGGCGCTGCGGCCGAGTCCGATGTCCGGTACGCGGCTCGGCGGCGGCCCGCGGCCGGGGGCTGGGGAGCGGAGCGGGCAGCGCCTGCCCCAGTTCCTGTAATCCGGGACACGGTGCGGGCAGCTCGGAGGCAGTCCCCGGAGGCCGGCACCTCCTGCCCTCGATTCAGCCGGGGCCGGGGCGGGGGAGCCGCCGCCGCAGGTGAGGCACATGCCCCGGGGCTGACAGCGGCGCCGGGGCCGGCCCGGCAGGTCCCGGGCTCCTGCCTTGGCTGCCGCCGCCCGGCCCTGGTGTCCCGGCGTGTTCCCGGGGGGGCAGTGGGTACGGGTCAGCAGCGGGGAGCCCGCCCTGTGCCCCGAGATCGGCACGCCCTGAGACCTTGTGGCTTTTTGGTTTTAGGAACAGCATTAGAAGAAAGTTTCAAGGAATACGGAAGAAACCGAGAAGCGATGCGACTTTGCCGAGAAGGTGAGTGCGATTCGTTCCTGGAGAAAAGTGCACGGGGAAGTTTTCCAGCTCGGAACTAGTTACGAAAGGACCTGCAGGGAAAGAGAAAGGCAACTTGCAGTCTGGTCGCTTTGCATTTGGGACTTGCGGCCTGTCAGTGAGCGGTGGTGTTAGCGTTATTATTAATATGTAATCTCAAAACTAGAAGGTAGGGGCATAGGTTACTGTCTTTCTAGTTCAATTTTCTCTGGGTTTCTTTAGCCTGTAAATAGTCCCAAGGAAGCTGTGTGACCAGCGCTGATAACATCTTCTCTTGAACTAAAGTATTTTGATCCTTAATATAATCCATGTCGGTATTTGACACTGATCCCTTTTTCTGTCATGTCAATGTGTTATGTTTATTTCTTGGTGTACTGCTAAATGAGAGTGGCCTTTGACTTGTGATTAGCAAAAGCCCATTAACGGCCCAGTTCATTTCAAGAGTAGTTGTAAGCAGGTGATGAATGAAAGCTATAGCGTATTGGTAACATTGTAACAGGGAGTGGACAACAAACAGCCATGAGTCTGAGTTGTGATGTTCAATTTCTTTTTTGTTTATTTGCTCTCCCACTTTAACAGCTGTGTTATAGCAGCAAAACATTCTAAACCTTTCTTAATATTGATGGCACTAGCCTGGTTCCATCAGACTTTCTGAGAAGGATGCCATAGAATAGATCTCATTTTAAATACTGGATCAGTTAGACCCAAGTCATTCATTTGATGGTGTTAGAAATGGAAGACTGAGTTTGTAAACTTGGTTTACAATCACAGAAGGCAGGACTTGCTAGGGACCTTAAGAGATGATCTGATTCAGCACTTCTGTACTTGTGAGCTACAAACAGCATATGAATCTAAGGCAAGGTGGCATGGGCTTGTAAGATTGGCTGGCAGTGATCCATATTGAGGCCAAATTAAAATGTAGATTTATTGTAGAATTCCTAGTGGTGCTAAAATTTGAAAAAATAATCAATTTCTAGGACCAGTCAGTGATTACTGACCTGTAAGAACGATGTTGTAGACAGCTATCCTGCAGCGTTCATAATCACTTGTGCAATTTTGCCATCTTCTAAGTGTACGTATAAGTTCTTGGGCATTTGAAAAATCACTTTATTACTTCATTGCTGAGTTGCAATCTAATAGTTGTGGTGGATATTTAATGTATTTTTCTGAACAGGCAAATCATTCAAGTACTAAACCAGCATTTGTAACAGTAAGCATACACATTATCCTAGTAAAGATTTCACTAATAAGGATTTTCAAACATTCTTTCTTACTTCTACCTCTTAAAATACAAGCATCTAACATTTCCAGATTTTAAAGATTAGCTGGCAGGGTGAAGAATAATGTTTCTTTTTTGTTGTTCTGGAGAATGATAATAAAACTGGTTTTGCATAGGCTGACCACTGAGACACAGCTTCTCTGCACTGACTCCAACCATGTGATTGATTTGTAGGGTTATGAGTTGAAGGAAATTCATAATACACTTTGAGAATTAAAAGTGAAACTTACTTCTGGAAACCTGACAGAACTAGTGTGTCTATTTTGATTGCTTTATGGCATATGAATGAGACACTGACTTGTGTATACCTGTAGCTCGTGTGTAGGGAGCTCAGCCTACTGCAAAAGAAAGAAAAAGAAAAAATAGTATTAACTAAGTTTGCACTTAAAGAACTAGTGGAGCGGCAAAACATGCCACCATAGGTATGTGTTGTGTTATCAAATAAAATTTTGAGAATACTGTAACTGATTCCTTTTCCCAGAAAGTTTTGCCTTCAAAATTGGGGAACATTTATTAAATAAATGGACTGTCTAAACCATGGATCTCAACACAGAAAAGTGAACCAAAGTTAAAAATTTTCTCAAATCAACTCTAACTTCAAGATTTTTGTCATGGTACCACACAGTATTTTAAATACGGTTAACAACAGAACTCGTTGTGTAAGAAACTTATTTCTCTGCAGATCGGGAGTTGATTCAGAGGCCCAACTTCACAAAAGGATTTCAAGGTTATTTAGGCTAATTTAACCTTGCATTGCAACTCTTCCAGTTTGCATAAAAGAATTAAATATTCATGGCCTGGAGAGGGAGCGAAGGAGAGAACATGACTTTACACCCCACTTCTTAGAGTTGGGTTTGAAACCAAGGACTATTTTCTTTATTTAACGATTGTCAGCTTTCAGGTTAGGCTCCCGCTGGCCTGTGTACCCACTGGGTTATGGGTTGTAGTTGTTTCCTTTCCCACATGCTGTTTCTCTGCACCTTCTAATAGGAATAGTTTCATTGTCAGCCTGCCTGGTGGCAAGAAGTGGATTTCAGCCTCGCAAGCAGTAGAGTCAGGGTCTCCTGAATGAAGAGTGAGTGTTCCTGTCGTCATAACGCAGTGTAATAAAGGGGCTTAACATTACCAGCTTCTCCTTCTGTTATGCTTTAAAGAAAAAGAATGTTGCCAGTTATTCTTTTAAAGGAAATAACTGTGTAATTCCAGGACAACATTTGCAAGCTGTGGAGAAAGGCAGGATTTCAGACACACCTTTGTCACTGGCATTTCCTATTTGCTGATGAGGCAGCTCTTCTCTCAGCGTGCTGGCGGTTGTCAAGCCTGATGGGTCCTTAATACCTGTCAGTGATGCTAGTTCTACGTAGGGATCAGGAAACTAAAATTAGTTCATTGTCCAAACACTTTTTTCTGTATCTAACTCTCCTTGACATAACCAAGCTCACATCAAAGTAAGAACTGGAAATTGAAATTTGGCTTCCCAAACTCCCAATTTTTGTGTCTCGTACATCCCTGTTTCTTTTTCACTGCTTTTACGTGCTTTCTATTCTGCTAATCCATAATACACAGTCTCATTCCTGCTGGGATCCTTGCAGACCTTCAGCAAAGTGAGAAACTTGCTGGATGCTTTCCTGCATGTTGCTTTTTGAGGCAGTAACAGTCCATGCTGAGCTTTGATGTAGGAGTTAGAGCTGCAGAAATTAGGTATGGGCCCAATGGACTGGGCTGGCTTTTCATACAGAAAATCGCCAGCAGATGGAAATGAGAAAAGGACATCCGTCATCATGGGAAAATTTTACTTTAAAGTACCCTTTAAAATTGACTTTATACACTGAAATCTTCTTGTGGTGAGCAATGCTGTCAATGTAAGAGCACGTTAAGTGCAATTGTACTTTGGTTATTTTTATGTGTAGTTCACATGACAGAATCTTTTAGCGCATATAGTCACTTAATTACTTGCAGCTTGTGAACCAGCTAAAGGTGTGATTCCCCTGCCACACAGCTTTTGCTGTGATGAGGCAAGTATAACATGTTTCATTATAATCTGTAAATGCATTCTAGAACAGCGAGGCAGAAAATCTAGTCCTCTTCATGCATTTTTCTTATATTTTAAAATGAAAGTTTTTTCGAAGTGTATCTTTTAAACTTGTTCGTGTGATACTGGGAGCGTGTGCCACCAGTTGCATCCAGCGTGATCGCATACACTCAGCTCATCTTGGAGATACAGCAAGTCTCAAAAGGAGGTTGATGTGTGTGTAGTATCTGATACTTTTTAATCTCAAGAAAATTATTCTTAGTATCAAACTTTGTGATCAGTGCTTGAAACATTTTGGCAAACAAGTTCATTTTTCAGGAGATTCTTGCTAACCTGTGTTGAATATGGTTTGCTGTTAAAAAATTTTTTAGCCCGTCACTGTTGTGAAGATGATCTTTAAATAGAACTGTGTTTTTAAGGGTAGAGTTCATTCATGGTAACTTTGACAGGCTTCAACAGAGTGAACTTTTGCTTCTTGCAGTGTTTGGTTTTGTTTGTTTGTTTTTGTGTGTGTCACATCCTTTTTTGTTTGTTTTTGTGTGCATTACATCCTTTGAGAGGAGAATCGCTTGGTACTGCCTCTTACCGATACTTCCCTAGTACTGCCACCATAGTTTATGGCTAACTGGCAGCAAAGTATAGAAGGAGAAGGACAGAACCATTTGCGGTTTGGGTCTTGAGCTTGACTTGATCAGCTGCCATTGATCAAGATGGTTGAATCTTGGCTAAAAAGAGGTCTTTGCCACCCTTAACAGGATCCATATGGTCTGCCAGTGATTTGTTCTGATGGTTTGTACTTGGTGCTTCTTGGAATCCCAAGGAAGTTTCTGATTGCTTTCTTTATGTAACTGAGCTGTTTCAGGTGAGGTGGTCCTCTTGGTGGTCATGCAGGGAGATGCAGAGGAGGCACTTGGTTTATCGTAGGTTGAGGTTAGTTGGGCAGTAGTCACTGATACATTAGATGGTGCTTGGAGGTATCACAGGTCAGAATTGATGCTGGCTGTGTGGTCATGTAGCGTGGTACTGGTCTTACAGTTTTTAGACTATACTGGTCTTAATGAAGTGTTGAATTCTATGTGGGAATGCAGGTGGTCAGTTTTTGGTAGCCACCTTCAAAAGATGCTCCGGAAGGTTTTGACCATAGGAGTCTATCAGAAGAGCAAGTGGGAGCAATTTCTGTTCAGCATTGTGTCACCTGGTAACAGTTGAACTTCTGGTCTTGGACAGTTAATATGTCTGGGGAGGGCTGGAGGGGTGGGAAAGAGACTGCATGAACCTCTAGGGCCTTCAGCAGAAGCTTTGAGATTTGATTATATTAATTGTTATTAATGGAAGTTACCAGAGCTGTGAGGGTACTGAGAGCTATGCAGTGAACCCTTGTTCTTCTTGAGCCTCTGCCTGGTAGGGTTGAACAGTGAAATCCAGGACTGGGTCAGGAGGGCTCACTAGAAGCATCTTTATCATGTAGACCCACAGTCTAGAATTTTCACAGCAGCAGCAGATTCAATAAATAATTAAAGCACTGGTGAAACTTCTGTTCCAATATTAAGTTGTAAATACAAGTAAGAGACAGCATCTTATTTCAAATTTAAATTTGTTTTTATTCAGCCTTGGGAGGTGCTCAATTGAGTTGATTTTTGTTGTACTAAATCATGTCAAAGATGCTTAGAGGGCTCTATAGTCCTTGACTGCCTGCAAATACACTGTGAGAATTTTTAATAGACTGAAATAAATATTTTAAGGTAGCAGTACAAAGTGCCATGCTTCGTTTTTGACATTCTGCATAGCTATTCACAGTCTATAATCAGATAAATCTCCTCTTCATTTCATTGCATTTTAATTGACTATTTACACAAAGCATTTTAAGGATTTGTGGACTGGTTATCATAAAACAATTACAAGGAGACTTTAGAAGTGCATTGAGCTGTTTAAGAAAATTGTAGAGATTTTATGAGATAGCATCCTTTCAAATTCCATGCTTTTCAAGCTACTTTTGAGATTATCTGCAGTGACTGGCCCTCTTCTTCTTGTTATTTTTTCCCCTTAAATCCAAGTTCTGTTTACAATATTTAATTATTTCTGGTGAGATGAGTCACATGTTATAAATAGAATATTGTGATGTTAGACTGCAAGTTAGAACTGTGTCATCTTTTATGCTTTAAAGATACTTCGCATGTTTTAGATATTATCATAGTATTAGCATGATATTGCAAGGCCTTGGGGACTTTCACTGGAACTGCAGCCACAAAACTGCCTCAGTCTCTCTGTAACACGAGGATTTTATTTTCAGTTTTTTATAAGAACCTTTGAAATAGTTGTCTGTACATGTATGTAACAGTCAGGAATTCATTGCTATCTAGTGCTTCTTAAGTGGTATGTATGATTAGCTAGGTTATCCCTATGCAGAAAAGGTGATGTCTCGATAATACTTGATAAAATATTGATTTTGTATAGTTTCCATTCTATATTTAACAACAAATGCTCAGTAAGAGAACAATGAAATGAGTATTACGTAGAAATGACTTTCACACAACTTGATAACACTATCATCTAAGTAGAGCAGGAAAGACAAAAGGCTTAGTGAAGGGTCCTTCTAAATAAATTGGGTTAAGAGGATGCAGATTACTCTCTCCAAGGTAACTATTTTAAAAGCTATTTCTTCCATTGCAGTGGATCTATTAAAGAAAATACATACAGTTCTTACACCTTTTCTGACTATGCCTGGCCTTCGGCAGTTACAGCCATAGGCTGGCTGGGGATATGTGTGATCTCTTACCACTTACAGGACAGAAAAGATTTCATCATTCAAAAATAATTATAAATTATTTGTAATCAAGTATTCTGAATAGCCTGTTAGATGCTTACAAATTGTTTCTCTCCCCTTTTAATGAATAAAATCACTACTGCTGTGGAGTTTGCCCATATATACGATACTCAACATTAGACATTCTTAGAGTGTAGGTGACAGTACAGAGATGCATACAGCTTTGTACTTGCACTTTAACTTTTTAGCAGCAAGTTTAAAATCTGGCAAAGGGAATTCAGATTTTAATGGGGCAGAGCAGCATGACTGTAAAAGCAGTTGTCATGGAAGGCAACAGATTTATTGTAGTTGGTGTTCCTGTTGCTAGAAGGCTTTGCACAGTCAAAAGTTCTTCCTGCTTATGCAGGCTGTGTGCAGCTGTGAGCCAGGGCTGGTGGTGCAATGGCTGTCAGACTGAGTCTCATGGTAAGTCAGATACTCATCGTAGCTCCGGATACTACGGGGTATGAATTCATCAAAGTAAACTGCACACGCAGTTGGTCCCACATCACTTGGAGTCATGATCGCTAGCTTTGGAAATGGTCACTGTAATGATAAATATTCTAGGTTATTGGCTCAAGTAGATTAGAAATACTCAAATGCTCAGTTATTTGTGTGTCAGACACAAACACTACTTGTCAGCCCCTGTGGAACAAAATGTTTTGTGGTAACCTGTTTTCCCATGAGAAAGGTTGTTTATTTACAAGCTTGCCCTCACCCTGATTTTGACTTTTGATAGCTTCAGTGTAGCCAATAAACAAACTTCATTGACAATAAATGGTGAAAGGGATAACTGGTTATGCCTCCGTTCTCTTCTGGTGGGATTGTAACAGCCAGAAAATGTACACAGTGTTCTTAGTCTGCTTTTCTGTGACTGGGCAGGACTTGCATTTTTCATCACCTGTTTGCAGTGTAATAGAAAATGCAGTCTTCTCAACTGGCACTGAAGAAATGTATACAAAGTAGCTGAAGGTTAAAATGCAGTGGGGAGCAGCTTTGATGCTGTAAGGCCATGATGTACACTTTTGGTCTGAAATCTAGAGCTGTTGTAATTTTATTTACAAGAAAGTTTGTTGGACAATTTCATGCTGATCTAGTTGCCTTAAAGACCTATAGCAGCTTGCATTAAAATGAAGTGTAGAAGCTTTAATGAGTTAAAATTGAAAAGTGGATAATATGCTGAATACACAGTAAATTGGATGTTTGTTTTCCTTTAATGTCAAATTCTGTTGTATTTTGCCCTTCATAAATTCTGTTTTCTGTGTACAGGTTTTTTCATTGACTGCATAGATGACGTAGTAGATGATGTCAGTGGGGAAAATGGAGTTCTGCTATTTATTAAGTGGTGTCTGAGGATGTGAGGTCCTGTCACGAGCCACTGAAGTCAACAAGGGTTTTACTTGTGACTAGAGGAGGATGCAGGACCAGGTTATGGGGCTCGGCAGGTGGGAGAGTTTGCATGGGTGAGATAGCAGTGTTCACTGCAACCTTGTGATCAGACAGCAGGCAGAGAGATACTTCGCTATGCAAACATTTTAATTGTCAGTCCCTAGATATTGTAGCCGTTGCTTTGTCAGGGTGTATGTAGCCTAAATTACACCCTCCGGCTATTGTTCCAGGCTAAAATACAGAAGAAAATCTGTATCAGTTTACACTTGGGGTGCGGTTTTACAATCTTTTTTTTTTTTTTTTTCCTTCCAGTAATGCTAGATTAAGCAGCTCCTCCATCTCTGCTGAGTGAAACATTTGCGAAACAACAGTTGCATTCTAACTTTAAAGTTGTTTCCAAAACAAGGTGATCGTTGCTTAAAGCAGATTCTGAATTTTGCAGCACATATATAGTCTAGTAATCCTAGAATCCACTGGACCGTGCTTGATCATGTATCTTTTCAGAGTGAATCTGATCTGATTTTTACTTGGCTACCTATCATGGTTGTATAGCATAGTAGATCTTGTATCTTGGTTATTTATATATTTATATAATAACACTTTAAGAGTGTTAGAAAAGCTGTATCAGTGAATAACTGCAGTGTAAATCAGGATCAGTTAGAAGCAGTGTATTATGAAAATGAAACAGCAAGCAAGAACTTACTTATATTATCTAAGATACTGGTTAGTATTTTTTTTTAATTATTTTCAGTAATCAGCTATGTCAGAAAGCCAAGTAATAGAAAGCAAAAGTTTCTTTGACTAAGACTTGCAAGGTGTTTCCCAGTAACCTTGTGAACTGGAGAAAATACCATTTGAGTCTGGGTTACTCTGCTGAGGAAGAGTTATGGCATCATTTATTTCTCTTATTGGAGGGCTGTTGCAAATTATGCCAAAAGGAGAAAGAAGCATCATCTATACAGTATATGTAAATGTGAGCCATACCATACATTCTTCTTATCCCTTCAGAACAAATCTGTAGTAGCGTGGAATATCCAGAGGCTTGGAACTCTGCAAAGATTTGGGTTAACTGGCTGTAGTTTTGATAGGTATGTGAAAGGAACAAAAAGCATTCCCAAGTTAGACAGTGGGTGTTGGATTATTGAGACAGTTATGTAAAATGACTTGGAAAGTAGCTTTCAAAATAATAAACTTTCCCACTTTTCCCAGGAAATGTTAAAATTGTTTCATTCCTGTTCAATTAGAATGACTCTAGAAATGTATTAAAGGAATTTAACTTGGCTCTGACAAGTAGGAGGCTTTGCTGGGCTTTGGTTTGTAAGGAATATAATCTTGGGTTTTAGCATGTTTTCTTCAGATAATTTGTTTCTAAAAATGCAGAATCTGTGTTTGAATAGATCTGTTCCACTCTGCTGAGAGAGATGGCAATCATCCTGCTCTTGCTGGTACTAAATGGAAATATATGAGAAGAAAAGCTTAAATGAATTTCCTTATAGGCAGCATTTACTTCAATAAAGTACTTAAAAACCAAATTGCTTTCTGAAATTGATCTTTAATTTCTGTGTGAGGTGTGTTACTCAAAGCAAGTGTCTAGAAATCATGCTTGTAAAGGTACTTCTGTTCCATGTTGTAGTTCGTAATTTACAGAGAACACCTGAGCCAAATTCAATGTATCTGTGTTGTCTACCAAAGCTACTGTAATATGTGCTGATATAATAGATTGCAAAGTTTTGTCCTAAATACCCTCCTTCTGTTTTTTGGGGTTTTTTTTTTTGGTGGCTAAGTGATTGAAGGAGGGCTTGTAGTACTGGTTGCATTATGGGACTCCGGGGGAAGTACTGATACCTGAACTATACCTGGTACGGTTTGATTGTGTTTTGTATCTAGGCTGGGCAGAGCCCTCTCCTTATCTGTTGTTCCTTCTGTAGAACCTGCTTTAATAGCCAGCTGACTTGGTTTGCTTTGCCTGGCTCTTTCAACACTGCTGTTACCGTGAGGTACTTGGAGAAGTCCAGAATGCATCAGCCCTTGCTTGGGAAATTTCTTTTTAGTTCTGCCTGACTGTCAGCATGTGCCCTGAAATGTAGGGGCATAGAGCACTGTGTTGTTTGCTGGAATAAAACTTGCAAGTCTCTCCTCTTGTTTTTGTGGCCTGAATTTAATGATCTGAAGTGTTGGCTTGATAGCGTCAGAGATAAGAGTGCTATTTTTAATTTGCATAGTGGATAGAGCACACAAGAAAAATCTTCAGTGTGCTGTCAGTGTCTCATCTGAGGTTTGTTTAAACTGCTTGGGATGCAGAAGGGGTTCTCTGTGCAACACTGCAGTTCTCTGTCCTCCTGCCGACAGGATTGAGAGGTGTCATGGATAACCACAACAATGTGAAGGAAAAGCCCCTGGTCCTGGGAAAGGACCAAAACCATAGTCTGGGTAGATGGTGCTCTTTGTTGTGAAATGGGAAGACGTGATGACAACGTGCAGCATCAGCAGTTTTATTTATAATTTAATCATGCTAAGAGTTTTCCTGCACTCTTATGAGTAGTGTTGTGAGATCAAGGCTTCGCAGGAAGCGTTTTGGTGTTCGTCATCGCAGTGATTCAGGGTGATGTCACGATCTGATGGGAGCATTCAGGGTGTCCGTGCTGTTATGGTGGCTCTGCGATACCCTTTCTTGGACTCCTTTGGCATCTTTCCCCAAGTGCTCTGCACTCTTGCTGGAAGCAAAAGCTTTTGAGCAATTTCCAAGCACAAAGCGGTGCATTGTGGGCCAGCACTGGCAAGACTGGCTCAACAAGTTTGGCAGCAGTGGCTTTGGCATCCTGCCTACCCTGGATAGGCACCAGTAGAGGCTGCCCTAGTCTCCGAGCGGGTTGGAGCTGAAGACCTCAGCCTAGGACCCGAAATTCACGCATGTGCTGGCAAAGGACCCGCTTCCGTTGTAAACCACGTTTTTGTTATCCTAGATATGTTTGTAGCAGTTATCTTTTGCTTGCTTTAGGAAGGTGGATGCGTTATTTGTTGTCAGTGTACTGAAGGGTGGTAAACTCCACAAATTTGTTATAATATCAAAAGATCCTGTTCACCTTTCAGTTTTCTGTTATCTATTTAATCTTACGTACCATTGACATCCTGAGCTATGTGGGGCAGTTAACTAGTGCTCCAAAATGTTCTTTTCCATGCTTTTTTTTTTTTTTTTTTTTTAATAAATAACAGCTCCATATATTCTTTGCCGTGCCTCTTGCTTAATACTGACTCCATATATCTTCTATAACATCTCTACAGACCTTTGCAAACAGGCCTGGTCTTGTAACTTGATGCATTGGGACCACTGCATGAGGTCCGTGGGGTTCTCAGGGTGGGGATGCAGGACACCACTTGCCTGTGTCTCATTGTACAGTCATACACTGAATATGTCCAATCTTCTTGTATCTGCATAAGGATGACTTTGTCTTGCTGCTTGGATAATCAGGTTTATTTTTTTTATGTCCTTTTTTGACATGAAGTGTCTAAAAATTAAAACTTATGCCCAATTTGGTATTTTTTCCTAAGAATAGAGCATTTTGCTTCCTAGCTGGCCTACAAAAGGGAGAATTCTTTATCTCCCCCTGTGTGTTTAGGTCCATTCATACATACCCATATACCTTCTTCCCAAGTGTAACAAGAGTGCTGTTAACTGTAGAGGGACTAGAGAAGAGGAGTATGTAAAAAATGTGAGTAGGACCAAGCCGACCAAGTCAGTACATTAAGTAGTTTGAGAAAATTCTCTCCTTTTGATTTGTTTTGCTGAAGGCATTACCTTCTGTGTACATCACAAGTGGGCTGGTGTTCTGGTTGTGTTATAGAAGCCCAGACCATGAAAAAGCAGAGAAATGACTTTCAAGCATGTAAGCCCTTTCAAATCTTCTGCATGTATAATATGATCTAAGTGATCTTCATTTTTGAATATAGCTAAATTTAAAAATAGTAAAAGTTGCAGTCCTTCCCAACCTGTTTCTATTTAAGAGTGAAATGGATTATTTCAGTAGCAGAGATCTAGTGCCAGATACAGAAGAATGAAGAATAATACCCAGTACAGATTTGTTCACTGAGTGTTTTCAGAGTCTGTCTTTTTTTTTATTATTATTATTATTCTGTAACAGGTATCATATATTTTATGTGTAATGTTTGGACATGGAATTCTGGAAAATTTTGTGAAGTCAAGGCTTCTAAAATAAGGAAAATCACTCTTAACAGTTAAGTAATACGTCTTGAAATAAGGATAGTGATGGATGGGCTTATTCTAAAATGGTGATGATATGGAAAAGCAAAACCTAAATTTCTTCAAAGAAGAATTTGAAATTCCGTAACAATAGAAAAATGTTTCACTTCCATAAAGATTATTTTAGGCTGAACTGGGTTTGTGTTGTATCACAAAGATCCATCAGTGGAATTACTGACCTTTACACTGTAAACAAGTAGCCTGATTTTCTTCAGCACTTACCCGTTTAGTTAATATAACTGTTGGAGGACAACTAGCACTGGTTAAAGCCTAACATTTCTGAACAGATAGATCTCCTCTCGGAAGGAAAGCTCTGCCTTTAGCGCTGTATGTACTGGAATATACAAATTGTGAGAAGGGAAGACTTAGGGTTTACTGATTCCTCAGCTAGATAATTGAAATAGTCATATCCATTTATCGAAAGGTATGCAATAGCCCCGTTTAAAATACTTTGTGTCACTACATGTGTGTTCAAATACATAAGAAGTGGGTTAGCTTTTTTACTGCACTATAACAAAAACATTGTTTGTTTTCCACTTTTATCTTTTAATCTTATTACATATCACAGTACTGTTGGTTTTTTTCCCATTATAGTACATTTATATGCCTGTTGCTGTGCAACTTGTTGGGTTTTTTTAAAATTTTTTATTTATAATAACAAATCAACTGCTAGTAAATCTGTAAAGGAAGTGAATTTTAATGCAGAAACTAATAGTGCCTGCCAAATTGAGGGGGTGCGGAAATGTAAGTTGGTATGTGAAAATCGACAGGCATCAGTTTCCCTTTAGCTATATTGGACATGACTGAAACAGTCTTTATTTTTGAAGTGGATGTTCCAATGCATGGAGAATGGGAGTGGCAGGGGTGGGGTGGTTTTAGGTAGTTGGGTTGCCTAATAAAAGAAAATACTGAAATAGAATTCAGTTGACAGGTCATCTGTATTATTTTCCTTAAGATTTATGTTGTTGTTTGGTTTTGTTTTGGGTTTTTTTGCACATGCTGATTTGCCTCCTCAGGTATCAGGTTCATGATGTAAAATGTATGCAGTGCATTCCTGAGCAAAGGTGCATCCTCTTTGCACAATTAAGAATAATGCCATGCTGCTGTCACACAGGAGTTGGTGTGGTGGTCAGCAGGGAAGAGGGTGGAAGAGGCTAAAAGACGAGCACTATGTGTGTCCTGTGTAGCAGGGAAAATAATGTGGTTTATTATTACTAAATTTTGTTGCTTTTTCCTATCACAAAAGACATAGTTATGGGTACACTGGATTCTTCCACTTCTCAGTAAGAAAATGTGTAAATCTAAATGAATGGTTGTTACCACTCTTAGTTCCTCAGTTACTGGGTGGCAAGATACCAGTACCCAGTTGCGTTGCTGTGATACGGCCAGTTACGTAGGGAAAGATGGCAAAAAACATGCACGCCAAATTTTTTTCCTCAAAAGCATGTCTAGATAGGCGATGGAAGAGGGTGAGGAGCTTGGAATATGTTCACCATTTCCAGTCACGATGTATCAAAATACTTCTGCTGCAATGAGCAGTTTTATGTAAACTGTGAGTTTAGGTTTAAATAAAACAAACTTCCTTTTTCCTACTACAAAAGTACAGCTGCTGCAAAGTACACAGTGTGCTGTGTGAAAGAGGAGAAAAATACCAAACCTACTGATGTTAAAACAATTAATAATGGTAGCGTGCTTTAGGGTATATGACTTAAAATAGAATTTAGACTAATCTATGGAAGATGTATTTAATTTTAATTGAGATTATTTGTGACGAGTTGCTTATCCAGAACATTTTTCCTTGCTTAGATCCTGTTTTCTGCATGATAACTGAAGTGTTTGTGTGTACATTTTCATATTAAATAAGCCTATCTTTTAATTTTACTGTGTAAACTCTATTTCCTGAATTCTATTTAACTTTTGTGTCAGAATTGCAAAGTTAAACTCAACTTTGAGGGTTCCTTAAGCTATTTTAGGATTGGTTATGTAACAAATATGGTATTTTTTTTTACACAAACCCATAAATAATAATAATAATTTGTTGGCTTCCCTAAAATACAGCAGTGGCACAGTGAGATCACATCACCTAAAAATAATGCATGACTTGTCATGTAAGAAATCTTCACTCAAAATTGTATGTTTAGCATTTTTATAATATTATACAAATTGGCTGGAGAAATTTAAAATATCTTCACCTCTGAAAACTCATTAATGAGTAAATGGAAATAGTTTTTGCAGATGACTGACTTCAAATTGCTGATGAAAACGTGGTATAGCAATACAAGGTGTGGGGAGAGACTTCAGCTGCTGAAAAGCTTTATGTTTCACTGAGAAATGCTTGTGTTTCACTGAGAAATTTATTAATCTTTCTACAGACAATCTTCTGTAAACTTGCTCAGTGAAATTTTGCATTGTTCTGTATAGTAAACTTAGGAAAGCTGTTTAATTGTTTTGAATGAACAATTTGACATATGTTTTGTGTTAATTTTCCAAAAGGTTGTGTGTAAATGAATTGGTATACAAAAATGTCTACTTAGATGTCTGCTTTAATATGTGTTTATATAAAATTACAGGAACATTCAAATCTTGGGAGCCTAAAATTAGAACTCCCAGCTGCATGCTAGGCAGCAGGTGCACGTGTGCGTGACACACTTCTCTTTAGTATCTGCTGCTCAGTTTTTATGGGTGGGCATGATATAGAAATTTCCCGAGACTGTTAAATTTTAGGGAGGAGACGTAGTGACTGTCAGTGTTGCGTTCTGCATCCTCATGGAGAGAGGAAGGAAAGGCAGTGGGAGAATTCCAGTGATTGTGTGCTCGTAGCAAAAGACTGGTGTTTGGATTTGCCGTGGAGGACTGTTACTGCCTGCAGCATGTGGCAGACCTTTTTGCTGCTGGAGGCGAAGCTGGAGGGCACAGTGCAGGGCATGGGGTTTTGGAGATGCAGAATGGCTGAACCCATGGGAAACACAAGCCAGGAGAGGTAGGTCTTCCTTTACTCTTTCAGGTTTCGCTGGGCAAGATTTTGTCTTAAATTTGGGAAAGCAAAGTAAACACTGCAGAACTGTAGCTGTCTTGAGTTTCGCAAGGAAACTGGACAGAGAGGACTCTGCTTTTGGAGATAAAGCCTTCTAGCTCTAGTAAAGATTTATGACAGTGATCAAATCTCGTAATGCAGCTCCTGTGCCTAGTTAAACTAGACTGTGGGACTTTTTGGTCTTGAAGTGAAAGTCATGTCTCTAAGCCAAAACTTTGAGGTTTGGGTATTCTTAGGACTTAATTAAAATGCTGTGTAATGGCTATATTTGCCAAAGTGGAAAATGCAGTAAAAACATTAAATAAAGTCTTCAGCTGGTCCTTCCTTCATCTGATCAATCAGCAACTGCACGGTGAAACAAAGTTCATGCACTTGTGCTCAGAACCCAAGGAGAGCTGTGCCTTTCAAATGCCTACTCAAATAGCTGGGCTCTCAAAGCTGTATGTGCAAAACTTGTAAGGTACTTAATGTACAGAGTGGACTTGGCAAGGAATTTAAAAAATAGGTAACCTTGCAGAAAATACTTCAGCAATTCTTCCCTCTGAACCTAAATGACACAGCTTGGGTATGGGAATGTCCATTTGTTTTGCTTTATTTTGTATTAAAAGGTTTTTTCGTATCTGAGGCAACATGAGCACAAACAGTATGGGACATAACTCCTTATGGGATTTAAAAAATCCCTGTTTCTGTATGTAAATTTGATCAGTTTATGTTTGGTTTCTTTGATTATGCATATGTTTTTCACAGGCACTAATTTTTATGCTTGCCCATATGGTTCATAAAATACTTGTGTTCTATTAATAAATACGTAAGTGCTCATTACTTGAAATTTTGCAGAAAACCTTCAAGTTTATGTATGTTAGAATCTCCTATTTTGGATTAAAAGTTGTGTAAACAAAGCACTCTGAATATTACATGGTTCTAGTTATTTTGTTCACAGTATCCGTTTAGCAGTATTATTTTTTATTATCATCTTGCATAGTAGAAAATTTGCCAGTAGTTTAATTTCATATAAGCATTGATAAGTATACAAAGCAACATGTGTGTTCTTGAATGATAAGCACTTGAGTGTTTCTAGAAAATACTTCGGAAAAATATTGTGTAGAAAATAGTATTTTAGTTGCAGAAAGTGAAGTATTTTTATATAAAAGGCAAGTTTTGAGATGCTAACTTTAATTGGTATGAATATTTTTAGAAAAAGGCGATTTAAGTAAGGGACTATATGACTTGGAATTGATGGGAACTTTACTTAAGATAACTAAGTTCAGATACTTTGTGGTGCTGTTTGTGCTGAAAGCTTGCTGCCTCAGGCTTATATCTGAGATCCTCCTTGCACCTGAAGATTACTTGTTATTGACAGCTAACGTCAGCAGTAGATCCAGCAGCACTTGCCTGGTGTGCAGATTTCTTGGCAGAATTTTAGCTTTTGGGGCTGACTATAAGCTGTTGGTCTGGTTGTAACCAAGCTCAGCTTTCTGACTGAAATCTGCCTGGGTTTGGTGCGGGCTGTTTCATGTGGTCCTCGGTACTGGTTAGTCACCTTCCTTCTCCTTCCTCATGCCTCTTCCCCCAGATCACAAGCTCTTAAATATAGTAATTTGGGAGGCTTTGTCTGCTTTCAGATATTAAAATGACATTCGTGTTCTCCACAACCAAAAAGGGCATAACAACAGAAATATTTTTATTACCTTAACAGGATCTGACAGTACCTGAGACAAGTGTTATAAGCAAATTACAGGAGGTGGCTCAAAACTCCTTTTCCTTGAAAATGTGAACTAAAGTTACTGCAGCTGTGTTGTTTCCTCCCCTTTTTGAAACTTGTTCAGATGCTAGTTATGTTATCTTAAAGAAAAGTTCTGATAAAAGCATTCCTTTAGAGAAGATCTACTGGTTAAGTTAAAGCAAGGTGTACTCATGTTTTGTTTTTTTTACCTTAATGTGATCAAGACTAATTATCTTCTAATGAGAAAACACAGTTAGCATGGAGCAAATCTGTCCAACATAGCTGTTGTGGACCTTATTTGAACTTGGTCCATGAAATAAATAGTTCAAACAATCCAGATTAGGCAACATTTCAAAATAATGGGATATATTTACAAGTTCCTTATATAGTACCTTCAAAACAGTTCCCTGATGTCTTAATGGAAAGCCTAGTGAATTGATAAAAAGTTGGTACATTTACTTAGGATGGATTTGGATCAGGCCCCAGTAGAAAGAAAAATAAATTCCATGTTTGGGGAGTTGTGAAGATAATAGGAAGTTATCTGTTGTGAGTATGAAGTTAGTAGTCTAGGGTATCATGTTTTTATACATCTAATATTAACTATAGTGATTAAAAGTATTCTGGAAGTATAATCAGGTTGGTTTGGTGTTATGCGATGTCGTGAGGATCATTGTAGTCAAAATATTTTACTGTTCACACTGGGCATCAGCATGAAGTGTACATTGTCAAATTACACTAAATGGCAAGAAGTGCATAGATATTTCTGATGAATCAGACTCAGAATTTTAAAAATAATCTCAATAAGATGATGCTGGGCATGGATAGGGAAGAAGTGAGTGTTAGCAGTGTTCTGGCTTAAAAAATATTTCTGCACTACTTTTATGTATTCTTGTCACTTTTTTGATCAAACTTTTGTTCCTTTGCCCTAGCTTTAATAGTTTGTTCTTTGCCTTCTCACTTCTGGCCTTGCTAGTTTTGCTTTCTCTTCCTCTGTTTCAGTTTTCACTCTCCTCTTCTTGTCCGTCGTAGTGAGCAGACTTCTGCAAAATAGGAAACTTTTGTTCTGGTCTCTGCAAACAGCCCAGATTAGGGCTCCTTTTACCCTCTTCCTCAACAGTTCGCTGTCCTGGAGAAGATGTTGACCTCGCTTTTTTTTGGTGTTATTTAATTTGATTTCTAGAAGGGATGTTGTCTTACTAGATCTAGGGTAGATGGATGGTGCAATGGTCCCAGTCTGAAAGGGACAACAAGACTTTTAGAAAATCTGTTAATTTTTGGGAATTAAAAAAATAATCCAATAAAAACATGCGTTAGAGCTGCGGTAGTCACTGAATCTAGTGGCTTGATAAATGCAAACTGCCGACCTGTTCTCTAACTGCAAGGTTTTTAGCCTGTTTTATTTGTTCTGTTGCCTGTGACATTAAGTAATAGCACTGAGAGTATACAGACAGTGTTACTTTTTAACGACCACGAGCATGAATTTCTGTAGTGTAGCTGTCCTGAAAGAGAATGCTGGAAATACTAAGAAAGAAATACTAGATGGTTTATGTGGCTTTTGCATCCCTCTGGAGAAGAGGAGATGGCAGCTTAGTTAAAGTTTTTTAGTGTAGACATGCTAAACCTCATGTTACTTGATGTTTGGCTTACCGGACTGTCCATTATGGTTTTTCCTTTTGTTATTAGAAAAGATGCTATATTGGTCTTTTCCAAAGAAGCAGCATTTCCCTTATTATATGCTCAACAAATAATGCAGTGAAGCCTCAGAATTGCCTATGGCAGGGGTTTGTTCTAGTCTTGCTGAAGAGTACAGCAACGTATGGTTTAAAGCTACCTTTTAAAAATCACTGTAACAAAGTTACATTTGAAAGGAGAAGTGAATTCTGGAGGTCACTATGTTCAGAGGTTTCATATTATGGAGGTAGATGAAGTTCTTGATGGCCTTAATAGAATTAATGTAACTAGCAGCTCCTATAACAGTATTTGTATGTTGATACTGTATAAATATTGCATTTATGGAAAAATAATTGGGAAGTTTGAGGTCTTGGTTTAATTTTTTAGTTTGACCTTGAAAAACATTCCCAGATGGAGAGAGTTAAATGAGTCCAGCTTTGAAAGAGGAACATATGAATCACGGTTGCTAGGCTTTTCCTTGTGAGGCACGGCTGTACATCTACAGTGAAGTATTTCAGAAAGTAATCTTTAAACTTAGTGCATTTGAAATGACACTGGTGAAATACTATAAACTTCATTAGACTTTTAAATACAGAATTTACATGTCATTAAATGAAATAGGTATAAAGGATTAGACTTTAGAATATCAACTGCCAGACTTGTGAAGTTTCATAAGTGGTTGAGGGGGAGACAGAGAAATTAGGCGTCAGTCTTCTACTCTTGGTACGTACTTCTTACATAAGTTTTGTTAAACTATTCTGTATATTATTTTCTAACCACTTGCGTGCTCTGATTTGTCATTCCCATGAGAGTGCCACATAAGTGTTTGCCCCACTGGAGCACAGGAACAGAAATAAGATCTCCCTGAAACCTGCTTTTGCTCTGCTCAACTAAAATGACAGTGAAACACCTTAAACGCGTGGGACCTTACCTGCCTAACACTGAGGCTCCTGGGTTGGGAAGTGTGCATTCAGGTCTCTTCCAGTTGTCTCAACTGACGTTGGTTGGATCAGCCTCCTTACAATTTCAAACCTGTTGTTAAAACTAATGTTCAAGTCTCTGAAGTACTGATACTACTTTTTGCACACTGGGATCTTGCCTGTGGCCCATCTCGTGTTTCTGCAGTGCTCAGCGTACTCAGGTTCCAGTGTCATTTGGGGCCCTATGGGTTTCTCTGACAAAAGGGTTTGATTGTATCTATTTTAAATAAATGGTTTGATAATAAAAAAGCTATAGTTTATTTTACCTCATATGAGAAAACAGAAGGAATTGCATTTAGGGCTCTAACCTTCACTCTTGCTGGTTACATTTAGATGCTGCTCTATTGTAAGTACTGTGGGGTAGAAGATCATTTATATTGATTTGTGTGATCTGGCTAGAGTTTTGTGTGTGACTTCCTTTGAAATCAGGGTTGTGATTTTGGGTGTGCAGCAAACCCTTTTTTCTGTGTCAAGTGGTTTTACTCTTAGAGTGGTTCTTTATGAGTTTGTGTATTTCCTAGTATTTTGCCATTACTTTCTGTCACTTGGAGCTTTGATTTTGAAACTCTGAAGATGTGCTTCACAGTGCAAAGGACACTCGTAAATTACTCGGGTTACTTGTGATGCCTACACTGAAATAAGAAAACATTTTTGTTTACATCAGTTTCTGCCAGTTTGTTTCACTTGTTTAAAATTGCAGCACTGTATTGCCAGCAAATATTCATAAAAGGGTACTTAAATAGAGTGAGCATGATGTCTCAGACTAGTGTCAAGGAGTGCTTTATCTTGCAAGAGACACACAAGCAGGCAATCCTTTTCTCATGTCAGCGATTTCTCCCCTCTCTTCTGTGCAAGCTGGTGTAAAGTCTGCGAATCCAGTGTTGTCTGAAAGGTACAGTTATGAGAGCAGGTTACAAGGTGTGGATTTATAGTTCGTTAGACATTCTACAGTAGTAGCCTGTCCATGCACTATTAACAATGTAAATAGCAGATAGTGCGCATTGTTATTGTCCCATTCATCATGGTGTATTAGCAGTCCAATGCAAGTCACCCTGGAGTATTTGCTTGCCATGTGGAAGCTTTTTTTATGCAGGCATGCCCAAAGAGCTCCTGAATGAAATACTAGTAGTGATGTTTAAGTTTATGCTTTTTGGTTTTCCTTACCTAGCTTAATATTACATCAGAGAAAGTAGATATTGGAAAATAGAAGTTTATTATTCCTATCTGATTCCCTCCCCCGCATATATTTACTAATTTTGCCTAGTTTGCAGTGTTAGGTATGCCTGAGGTCTTAATACCTTTTTTATTTATAAATATCATAAATAAGCAAGTGTCTACTTAATGAAGAGCAAATCAGATTAATTATTTATTTAATGTGACCTTGGTTGCAAAAAGGTGCCTGTGACTTCAACGAGTGTAGCTCTGATCTATCACAGCCACGTCAGATGTCCATTGTTACTGTATTTGCGTCCAACTGCAAAATCCGGTTGCAGCTGTTATTGCAGGTTATTAATAAGCTGTTATTGCTTAACTTTAATGTTTCACTGGTAAGGTGTTTTGGAAATCTGGAATAGACCTTATTTTTTAAAGAAAAGTAATTAAATTCTTACAGTGAAAGTACTACAAAGGGAGCCCTTAATTCTGGAAGCCATTTGGTGTGGATACGTTCTTTTGTCTGCGAGGAGCAAAGTGGAGTCCGTAGGGCTCTACAGGGCTGACAGCGTCATTCTGCCACTGGTTACCTCGCGGTACAGCACATCCACTCTTAAAATGCAGTCCACCTGATTTATTTCATAAGTGGTGTTCCATCAATGGGCAAAAATATGGATGTTGTTAAAAACACACATAGGCAAATATAGTAGCTTTAAAACAAAACTCTGGGGTCAGTTCTAGCACAGTAGTAAATAAGTTTAACTTGATTTCTAAGTTGCTGTTAAGATAAATCTATCACTTGAGTATTTTTTTTTAAAGAAAGTAAATTTTCCTAAGTCGGTTTTAAACCTTTAAACCATTAGCCGCATGCTTGGCAATAATAAATTTATACTATGTTGTCAGTTTCCTATTTTTTTTGGTCTTTTAATGAGTAACATTTTTAGTTATGTAAATGTAATATACCTGTAAGTTGTGTAGTAAATGTTGTATTCAATGCTCTAGTAGACTCTGAATGCAGTTTTAATTACAAAACTATATTCTTAAGAAACTGTATTCTTAAAAACAAAATTGTAGAAACCGATTTTATTAGTAAACGTCTGCAAGTATGTGTGTTATCTCTGAAATCCACACATGCTCTGACATACTGTTATCTCTGTTCCTCTCTTATATAGCTGTTACACAGATCTCTGGCAGCAGGTGGCTGGACTATAATGCACTGTTAAACAAATAAAACCATTAGGCATGTAATACTGCCTGGTAAATGAGTGTGTGTTTAAAATGGTTTAAAAAAATTAAATAGAAAATAAAGTTCATTTTTTATTTCATTTAATGAAATAGGAATAAAATCCAGCCCCCTTTCAGAATACATAAAACATCCCTCTTACATTGTGTTTGTCATTTGAAGTCAGTTTTTTTTTATTACATTCTTGCATCTGGTGTAAGATAATCAGTCCTAAATCAGTTTTCTAATAGATGTTTTCTACAAGTAATCGCTCATTTTGCATTTATCTTTGTAGGAAGATTTTTGCTTTTGTAATGCTACAGCACAAAATTATCTATTGCATTATATGCTTTTTTTCCTCATTTTCAAATTTGATACTAATGTATTAAAATTATGATTCAACACTAGTGTCATGGCTCTGTAATTAAACTGTTTTTCAATAATTGTCAGCAGCTGAGAGATGCCATTTTGTCTTTTTGTTTTTAGATATGCCAATATTTGGTCTTTGCCCGGCTCATGATGATTTCTATTTGGTGATGTGTAACCACTGTAATCAGGTCGTAAAACCACAGGCATTTCAATCACATTATGGTAAGTGCTTAACTATTTTTAATAATTAAGGGTGAGGTTAAATCAGGATTAAGCCTGGCAATTTTTTTTTTAAATTGATGGTGCATAGATCATTACATTATAAATAATGTCAAAGAACATAACCTGTGTTTAATCATTTTATGTACATTGTAATGCAGTTATGTCAAGATCTTGTTCCTTTTAATTTTTTATGCCTTTTTGAAGTGCTGCATACATATGGTTCAAATTTGAAATGACATATATATATAGTGTATTTCACAGACAGTATGTGTAGTGTGTTTGTGTCTGTGTCTGTCATTTCTTGTATATTTATACAAATTATTTTTACACAGGTTCTGTTACAGTGTGAACTGTGGACTGGAGCTAAAAGCTAAACTTACAAATTTTGTTGTAAAACATAGTATGTTTCCAATGGCCAGTAAGCTTATTTATTTTCAGAAGTATCAATTTATATTTGTTTTACTGGTCAAATGGTTTTGTATATAAACTATGCTAGGAAGCTCTTGTTGTGTTGGTTGGTGTTAGCCAGTGTTTATAGAGGACTGAGAAAATGTGAAGTGCTGTGCAAGTTCATGTGCTCAGTTACTTCCTACAAACCTAACCCCGGGGGAGGTTGGCAGTTCTTTTTTTCACACTCCTCTCAAGACTAGAAATTAACTTCAAACAATTTCATGCCAATATTTGGATAGGAGTTTTTTGGTATTCAGCCTTTTGTTTCTTGAGAAATTCAGGAGATGTTTTCTGACTGAGTGCTAATAAAAGGAGATGGACAGAGCATTTCCTGAACTCCTCCTCCCTCCTCCTGTGTGTGCCTATCTGTACGTGTTTTTTCTAGGCCAGTGCATCTACTGATTGCCTCAGTGTTTAAAAGCATAGGAGATGCTGGATATGGGCAGGGAAGCCTCTTCCAGTGTTGAAAACAAGGGATAACTTTTCTTGCATCTTAAATAATCCAGCCCTTTGGCAAGAAAAGATACACTTGCTTCTGCTGCTTTCTTGAGACTGGGAAAGGGTCTTCCTATGCTGCGCAGAGGGTGAACTTCTTATCCTTTCCAGATCTTGCTTGTTAGTTTTTGTGTTATAATGCCTTATGGATTATACCCCTACCCTTGCGGCTGGACTCTGCAGTTCTGTCAGAGTGTGACTTGCAGGAGAATCTGAATGGGTTTTGTGGCATAATTCTTATTAGTTATGCTGTGGATGGCAGTACTAATGATTTTTTTAAAAAAAAAAAACACCCTACATTTTGTGGACTCCAGAGCTGTATGGAGCCAGAAGAAAAGGGTATCAGCATTTCTTACTCTGGTTGTTGTAAGACTTTGTATCAGCCAGGAACAAGTCCACCCCTTGCCAGTGTGATTCCTCACCTGTCACTGAACATCAGTTTGGGATGTACAGTAAGTCCTTCTAAAATATCACATCAAATTGATTCTGACAGTTAAAAATAAATTTATGGGGGAGGACTGGATGGTACCCAGTTCTGAGTGTTGGCATATTGAATCTTCCATCTTGAGGTCAGTAATATGGAAGTGGTTCAGGTTGGCAGTGATGGAGAGCTATGGATATCTGCAGATGCTTTGGGTTGTCTTTCTGAAGTGTGCAGGTGATCTCCAAATACTGTCTGGCAAACAGGTATATGTACTGTAGAATCCAGTAGTGTAGTTGTTGGCATGACAGCCGTATGGACAGATTGAAGAAGCAGTTCAAGAACTGAATAGGTACACCATTGCCTTTTGACCATGGACATGAAAACACGGGGTGTTGTAATGCTGCTTGTACCAGTGTTAAACTTGTTATGTGAAGTTAATTCAAACTCTTCTGTAAGCAGTGCTTGCAATTTAAAATGGGCAGAGTGAGGGGGGAAGCACAAAATGAAGGTATGGAAAATTATGTTAAAAAAAAAAACAACAAAAAGCCAAACTAAAATAATGTTCCTATTCTGCATCACGTTGTAGGAGCATGATCTCTAAACATGAAACTTTCTCAAATGTAAACCTTACATCAGTGACAGATTCATATTTTGAGAAAGATGTAGATGGAGGGGATGGAAATGACGAGGTTATTCTTAGTATTTCTTAAGCCCATTCTGAACAATGAAGACGCTCAGCAAGGGCTGCAGCGTGCAGAGGAAGCAGGCGGGGTCATTCTGATGAGAAAAACAGGCTTGGGTGGGGTGAACGTCATTAAAAGGACCTTAGTTCGCCAAACTAATAGCCTCAGAAAGGTAAGAAGGCTGACTTGGTGATTTTATGTAGCACTAGCTCTCACTGCTTTTTATCAGCCTTCACATTCTTGAAATCCTAATACAGTTGTCCCTCGTTTTAGCAAACTGAATGTGAAAGCTGATAAATATGGCAGGTGATTGATTACCAGGCAATGGTGGGGGCTTTTTAACACTGTGTACTTCAGGAGAAGGAAATTGCTGAAGTCTTCAAAACATATAGTTCTTTTAAAACAAAAAGTATGCTATCGTGATAACAAGAAAGTAAAACACTCTTTGGATTCATCACAATCAGTTTGCCCAGCATTACATCTTTTATTTGTGGCATTATTTCAGGGATTGATACAGAAGAAGTTACTTGAACAAGTTCTGAAAAATTGCAGTGCATCAGTGAAGCTGTACCTTTTTGTGATGTTCTTAGGATCTGTTATTTTTAATTGTTACCAAAGAAATATTAATTTCTTAACATATTCTGCAGCTTCTGATGGTATGTGTTGCTTGTACTTGGTGTTCTTTGAAACTTGTCAAGTGGGATTTTGTTTTCTCTAGTATTAGAATATACTCTTTTAAAATGTCACTTTTATCAAAGGAAGGCTAAACAAAGTATTAGCTAAACCTAATGTGAGCTAATTAATTTCTTCCAAAGCATACTTGTGATAAACTACTTAACTAGGTAGGCTGAAAGGGCATTGCAGGACATATGCTGGCTTTTTTCCCTGGACTACAAGTAGTCAGAAATAATTTCAATGTAACCTTATTTATCAGAATATCTGACCTTTTTAGTAAAATACTTCATTGATACAAATCACAGATTTTTGCGTGGGACTGATACTTTTATATTTCATGCGTTTGTCTAGAAGGGATACTAATTCAAAATTAAATACAGCTTTCTGAGGCAATCTAAGCGTGCATTTGGAGTGTGAATTGCCATTTAAAAATGTATTCTTAACTGTTGATGTATATACTACTGCTGATTTCTAAAATTCGGAGACATATCTGGTATGCAGAACACCACGTGTAGGTTAGTTTTTAAAAACAATCCAGTATAATGAGATATCTGAAATCTGCTTGTGGTATTCCTTCTAGCTTGTGTGCAGCAGCTGACTGTCAGAACACTTGGCCTAGGGTGGCAGTGATGGCAGGGATCTGGTGGGGCAAGAGCAAGCTAGTCAGCCAAGGAGTTGTTGCAAGACAAACTGCTTGTCCAGCCCCACAAATGGAGCAGCTGAGATCTGACAGAACAGAGGGTTTAAGTCTCTTATTGCTAGTATTCTTGGTGATGCTTTTTGAGTGATTATGCTTGCATGGTATCAGTGTTTTCCTTGGATGGCTCAAGATCAGTTCAGAGGTGAAAGACAGAAAAAAGGTGAAATGTTCAGGCATTCAGTCTCGTGGGTGGAGCACCTGAGATTGCTTATCACAGTGACCTGTTCTGAGAAAACACAGTATTTTTCTCTGGCCTGGAGTATTTCTTTACACTGGATGATTGTGTGCCAGCCTCTCCAACTTCGTGCCACAGAGACTCTCCCTCTGTATTTAAATCAGGTATATTTCTTAAGTCCCTGCAGTTCCCTCTCTTAATATATAAATTATTACAGAAAAATTACTTTGCTGTCTGTCAAATTGCTAACTGTCACACTCCTCAAGAGAGCAGGATGTGCCTGTGTCCTTTTATTTCCTCTCTCCTTCCCACAAAGCTGTGCTAGGTATGGTTCTCATGCTGCACTGAAAGGTTGCTCTTTGAGGAAGCCATTGTGACAGTTGTTTCAGCTTGTTCGTGGAAACCCTGAAGTGATGTGGTTTTTGGCCCATGTGACCTTTCATTGGTATTTCAGCCATCCCATGGGCTTATCGCATCTCCCTGTGGGTTATCGGCCTCCTGTCTGAGGAGGGCTGCTTCTCTGCACTGTCTGCTGCTTTGTGGGTCAGAGAGAGGAGATGGCTCAGCAGTGTGGCAGCAGCATCGGTGTACAGATGCGAGGTTTCTTCCTTTGAATTTTTCCTAGTTTTTTTTGCAGAGGAGTTTTTCCTCTGCACCTTGGTTTCTGTAAATACAAAGCAGAGATAAACTCTCAGCGGTAATAATGAAGGCTACCTGTAAAACTTAAACTGCGAGTGTCTGAGTCATGTAGTGATTGTGAAAACCATTAATATACATGTTGGAAAGAGATGATGATGGTGTGTTGGGCTGTTGAGTCATTAAAAAGCTATGTCTAGTGTTTTGATTAACTTCCCTGGGTTTGGCATGCAGTGGCAAAGGTGAGTAACTACTGTGAGCTCTGCTTGCTGCTGCTGTGTGAGCTGGTGGGGAATCGCACACTTCAGTTTCCCATCAGTGCATGTTTAAACCCGAAGCGTAGGATTCAGAAACAGGGCAATAATACAAATTTGCCCGCCTTTTGTGACTTCTAGGAGGTTGTGAGATTGGAACAGAGAATGTCATCACACAACCTTATACTCAACCTGGAGAGACTCAGAGGGCAGGTCCTCTGAAATGTTCATTTGCAGTACTTACTTGGGGCCATCCTGCAAGTCAGTGTAAGGGTCTCTCATGAATCTCCTTTGTCTAATTGTATAACTGTACTCCCTCCTTCCTCAGCCAGTTCCCACGCCCACCTTTAGTTAGGTTTGCTACTTTGGCTTGTCGTAAGGGTTTTTTGGTGGTGGTGTTCAGTGCTTGGATTTGGAGAGAAGGTGTGATGCTTGTGATTTTAATTTGGAAAAATGATGTGTTAACTATCCCTGCCAATATGATGTTGTAGTTCGGATTTTATATCATATGTAATTTAAGTATTAAAGTCCCTGCAGAACCACATATTTCAGTTCTTCTGACTTAATACGAATTGAATAGAAATTTGTCCTACCCTCTTTCTGTTACCTCAAATTTGGTGGCAGCTAGTTGTTCTGAAAAGTCCGACATCAGAAGTTGCACTGATGTTGCTTGTTTAGAATGGAATAGGGTGTTTAGAATGGATTACAAAGTCAAAGATAAAGTGCCTGCACAAGGCAGCATTTGAAGCAGATAAGAAAAGAATGTACTGAATCTTGTTCCAAAGCCATTGGACCTAAGGATTTGTTGCTTGGTTGGGGGTGGTTTTTGTGGGGTGGGGGTGGGGGGTCGGTGTATTTGAGGGTTTTTTTGAGGGTGGGGTTCTTCCTCCTAGAAGATAGTCTCAGCTCATCCACGTTTTGGAGGGATAAGCCTTCTTTATGGCCTGCATACTTTTGGCAGCAAACAATTTGTTTCAGTAATTAAGTGTCCACCGTTCGCTAATGTCTTTTTAAAGCAGGTGAAAACATTTTATATAAATTGTAAGAATTTTCTTGGGTATCAGTAATCTTCTCTAGTAGTCTAATAACCAAAATAAAACTTGAATATTATGTGGTGTGTCACAGATGTGCTGAAGTAATCTGCCAAGCATATTGCCAAACGTGCACAGGTGGCATTTGGCATATTATGGCTTGAGTTAATGTATATGATTTAACAAATTATCGTTGGCAGCTTCAGCAGCTTCTGTTTAAATACACAGTCCTCTCACAGTAGTTCATACAGTCCAGATTCCAGCAGTGGGATCTTAGTCTCTGGGTCCAGAAACAACTAGTTTAATTTCTTGGCAGAGATTTGTGAAATTCTGTAGCTTTTGCAAGAATCATCTTGGCGTATTCCCAGAAGGAAATGGGCTCAGAGGTCAGCACAGGATTAGTTTCAGAGAGAGAAAAAAAAAAAAGTTTTGGCTGATTATTTAGTTATTTTTAAATGATGCATCATTAAATAATGAAGTATTACCACCTGGAAAGAAACTCTGTAAATATATTTCAGGCTTTGAAATGTGTACCCCAAAGCTGAATACTGAATGTGCCATGTAGATTTTAAGGAGCAGTGAAGTTAGGTGCTATGGTTAATTGTAACATCACAGACGGTTCATGTGCGGAAGGGTATTTCTGTAAGTGTAATGGCTGTTGTCTTTGTTTATTACATGAAAGCATAGGGAGTCTGTCTGAGAAGTTGATGGCAGTTTTGTAGTAAAACTTCCTCCTGTTTTTGTGGGTATGTGGATTTGTCAAGCTCTGGTAGAAGACTTGAAGCAGTTTTAGGTATCAGCTAACAAAAAAGGTGCTGTTCAGCTTCAGATTTAAAGAAATTCATTGTTCAGTTTACTGCTTGCCATGTAACTCACGTTATTCTACCTCTGCAGCGCTGTGTGTGCCACAACACTATAAACTTGAAGTGCTTTGGGTGTGCTTTTGGCTTTTCTTACCCTTGGTTTGCATGAATCGAATTTCATGCTGTTCTGCCATAGCAGAAGACCTACATGCAGAAATCCTTATGGCTTCTTACTGGCTGAAGAGTGAATTTTTATTTTATTATTCTATTCTTACTAAAATGATAATTTAAACCAAGTCTAACATAACAAAATTATACAAGGGTTCCATAAAAACTGCTCCTTTGTAGTGATCTCGTTGCTAGGTATTTGGAAACTAGGACTGACTGCTCCCTTTTCAAGGTAAACATTGACAGAGGAAGAACAAGTGGAAAGGAAGAAAAACAAAGATATTTGTCTCTGGGGAAAAAGAGAAAGCAGTGCCGCATTCACTGTCACTTACAGAAACAGTTGTTCAGCAAGAGGGAGAAAGTATGTTGATCAATAGATTGGAGTAAGATCTGGAGAGAACAAGTAGTTCTAATAAAAAGTAGCTGTTGAGTGTGTTTGACTACAGCTTCACTTTGGAAGAAGCCAGCTGGGACAGTTGAATCAGATCTACAATTAAAAATTACTGACAGCGAGAGAGTTCACAGCTCTAAAAGTCAATATTAAGTTTCATCATTCAGAACTCATTCTGAATGATGAAACGGTACGTGGAGCAGAACACGGCTCTCATAACCATCGTTTCAGATTTTCTGCAAGTTCAGGGAAGGCCGTTCTGCATCAGCTTATGTGTTCCACATCCTTGGAAGGTTTCCTTCCCAGCTAAAAGGGCTCTTTCTAATGCCTAAGCCACTCCTTCAGGCTGGAGCCTAGCCAGAGGAGGTGGCACGCATTGCTAGGGCAGGCCGTGGGCACGCAGGGCTTGGCGTGCAGCCCTGAGCTGAGTGCAGAAGAACGAAGCTGCAACCTGTTTAAGAGCCGGAGAGGTGGAAGAAGCCTGAATTGGAGTGAAAAAAGGGCAGGATTTATGCTGTTGTGGAGGAGAGCTGGGAGTGTGTCAGAGCCATCGTGATGTGAACTTGGTGGTAGAGGGTGGGGTTAGAAGTAGTTCAATTTCAATACCTAACCACACGCAGATCAATTATTTATAAGGACTTCCTCGTTTATTTGGGGGGGAGAAGTATGTGTTCTTACGAATTGTGTGGATTATTCCAAGAACTGCAAACCTCAGATGAATGCCACAGCACTTCATGATTCCGGGGAGAAGTGTTCTGGGAAGCTTGCAAAACAATGTCCAGTATTGAACTGTCACGAAGAAAATAGTTTGGGTTGGGTTTTTTGCCTTTTTTTTTTTTTTTTTTTCATGGAAGCACATAGTTTCAAGTTGCACAGACTGTACCCTCTCATCCCACCAGCCAGCTCTCAAACAACTGCTGCGTTTGGAAGAGAGAGGATTTGCACATAGTCTCTTTTTCTCTGCAAGCACAGCTACAAAGGTCAGATAAGAAATCTCATCAGTAACCATCAATTACATTAATTTTTTGGCCAAGTTACCACTGCTCCCAGCACAGAGCTGTGTGGCACCTGGCTGGGGCAGCAGTGCCCAGCTAGCGCGGGCAGGAGGACGGCAGCTTTGGCAGAGCTGGTTCAGCACAGCTAGAATTAAGTGGTTTGCAGTCTGGGGGGGGTGTGTGTCGGAGGAGGGGAAAGAGAGGACATGGGCGAATAGCTAAAAAGGGAAATACAAAACAAAGAACTGAAGTAAAATACATATAAAAAAAAATAGATGAAGACAATAAGGAGGAAGCTAAATAAGGAAGGTCGGAGAAAATGACCTTGCAGGAGGGAGGATGAAGGAGGTACAGTGCTGGTTTTATTAGTGTGTATTGAGGGGGAAAAGTGGAAGAAAGAAGAGGTTTAAGCAGAGCAAAACAAACAAAAGCTTTTTCACTAGTTTTTCCTCTTAATGTTTTGGCAGCAATGTTATTAGCGTGGTTTGTGTAACATCGTGGTATTCTTGGATTTTGCACATTTTGTTGGGTGGCAGAGGGAACAACAGTATGTCCTACTTGACATCTCTCCTGGTTTGATCAGGCGCTGACCATCAAGAGATGGATATATGCATGCATGTGCACTTATTAATAGGTCATGTTTGTTTTCTTGTACGTTGCTTTTACTGTTTCCTGATGGACTTAAAATGAGAATTTAAAAATAAACTTCTGTATTCTAGTATTTTTTTGGAGAGTAGGATATACATGTGTCTTTCAGCAGCTTTTTCAGTGAGAGGAATGCCTACCAGTTCTCTACAAGTGGGGAGAAAAGGAGATGGGGTACTAGATGGAAGTTACCCATGCTGGACCTATGTAAAAGCAGTGTTTTGTAGGAATTCTTAATCTGCTGCCTCAGGAAAAGTGGGCAGCATTCTGAAAGCTCGGCTCTTATCTGCAGCAAATGGTAACCAGGTGCGTGTGTGAGAGTCACACTTTTGGGAAAACTTGAGACTATTATTCTTACCAAACTAAAGAAATCAGTAACATTTTGGTTTTAGGCACAGCTACAAAGTAGCTGCTACTTCATTGACTTAGGCATTATGTCAAGTACTTTTCACCTGTTACTTATTTACTCATTTTGATCACCAGTTTGCTGGCTTTTTAAAAACAAACTTGCAGGTATTGACATGATGCTGCTTTGCTGGGTTTTTTTCTCCCAGGCAATGTGCTTGAAATCTGACATGTGATACACATAAAAGTCTAGAAACTGTGTTTTTAAGATATTACCAGAAGAGGGAGTGTGTAACACTTTGTATACCATGAAATCTGTAAGTTTATTGAGGAATAGCAATCAATAGCGACATGCTTTATGTAATAAGTTAAAAAACTGCAGGCTGAAGTTCACTTTCAAAAGAACACAATTAATGCCAACTTTTTAAGCTACTTACTACGCTTAATTCAGTTTAACACTAAATGTTTATATTCATGTAATGTAGATGGCCTTGAAGTCCATTCAGATGTTGTGTTCTCTCTACTTGTAACAAAGATGCAAACAATTTCTCAATGGCAGTCTTAGATTAGCTCTTGCAGTACCCATCTCTGTGAGAGCTCCACAACAATGTGAAACTTAAGAACAATTATAAATATATTTATAAAATGTAGAATATAACAAAAAAGAAATAAATAGGGTATGAAATTTTACATGAATCTGTGGTACTATTATTGACTAAATAGGCCATCATTAGCTATCTCGGGCTGTAACAGCCAAAATACTCCCAAACCCTATTATCTGCTATTGATGAAACAAAAACATGATACAGTGCCTTGTACAGAACGTCAATATTTTTACTCTGTAATTTATGTAGATGTTCCTGCAGTTGTCGTGCAGCAGGACACCAGGCTAATCCTTCCAGCAACAGCAAAACAATGTAGGAGAAAAAGCCATCAGTGTGTCTAATACGTAAACTCCTGATAAACTTTGCCTATTCTGCTGCATCATACTAATTCTGCAATGTCTGAGCACAGTGCTGGCCATAAAGCTTGCAATTACATTTTGTTTCCCCAGGTTTTATTAGAGAAAGAAGGGCCATCATCAAGAGATTCTTGTCCTCTTTTCTGTTCTCTGTTTCTCAGATAATGAGTTGCCCATGTTGGTATGAAACTCTCACTTTTTACACTTCTTTGTAAAGGATGCAATTAGACCAGACTCCTGGAGAGTTGAAGCAGTTCCTACATAACTTGAGTTTTCCCTCGTTGTGTGGCAAGGTTGTCAGAAGATCTTTAACTCACAGTTCTGTATAGAGTAGCTTTTCGAAAGGAAGCCTTCTCTTTTAGCCAGATCACCTTCTTCTGTTTCTGCTCCATAGGATTTTATTCCTCTGCCAGGCAGAAGCTGTATTGTGCCATGTCCTCTATGTATGACCCCACTGGCTGCAAAGAACCTGTTTGTCGTGTCTGGCAGTGGGAAAAGCCCTAGTTTCTGCAGTGTGGTGTGGTTAATTCTGTGGGTTAGGTAGAAGGTGTACCCCTTTCTGTGAGCCCTTCCACCTTGAAGCCTGAAACTTTTAGATGTTTGTGGATTATTTGTAGAGCTGGATTTGAGCTGATCAGATGTTTTGTGTGATATACTTTGGTAGTTTTAAGAGCTATTCATTATTGTCTGTAGATATTCACATGGCATCCGTGGCTTCTCTCCTTGCTAAGAGGATAAATGGCTGTGTCTCCTTTGTTTAGTGCATGGCTGAAGTCTTCATTTGAGTTCAGAGGCTAAACATTTTGGTGTTCTGCTGCATTGGGGTGGACTTAGTGAAGTAATTGTTTTCTTTCACTTTTCTAGATCGTAATGAGAAGCCTTACAGTACTCTGTAAGGCTCTGGCCCTTCTCATCATTGGCATGGGGCTAGCTAGCACTCATTTTCTTCAGTTTCATTTTGGCTTGCAGCCTCTGACAAGCCACATGTAACCATGTATATCCCTGGAAGCATGCCATGTTGGCCCTCTCCTGGCTTCTAAGGTCAAAGGAAAAGTTTTTAGGCTGCCACAGTTCAGTCCCCTCCCCATCATAGTGGCATGTACTCTTTGACCAAAGGTCATCATGTGGGTCACAAAGGTATCCACCAGCCAGCTTCTAAAAATATCTGTGACTGCTTTGATAGCTGTAGAAATTACATAAACTTACATATCTGCGTCGTATTGCAAGGCTTGATGCTAACATCTTGCTTGTTGAGATTGAGAATGACAGCTAGCATCACTCTAGATTTGGTACTGACCAGTTCCTTTCTCAGTCCAACTCTCTGTAGGATCGATCAGTGTTCAGAATGAGGGCGGGTACTGACTGTTGGGACCATACTCATCACCTTCTGTGATGTACCCCCCAGGGAAGCTGGAGGCTTGGCAGATAGTTAGGACGTGCTGAAAGCCCTGATGAGCTCCTGGGCCGCTTGCTATTTCCTCTGCCCTGTCCCAGTTGTCCAGGTGGCAGTGGTCCACAATAGCTGTGACTGTACGCTTGAAATCTGATGTACTAAATGTCTCTTTCTGGTTTTAGCCTCTGAAAATGGCATAAGTCTGTATAGAAGTCTTCACTGTGTGTATTCATGTGCTGTATGGGTAGCAGTTATATTTTATGTTATGGTATAAACAAACACGTTGTGTAAGTGGAGTTAAAACTAAGGCATAAACTGCTGTCACTTGATTGTGCACCAACAAGCCTGTCAAGTTGTTCTTTTGTACTCGGTCATCCATTTTATTTTGGAGTCACACCACTTTTCTGAACGCTGAGGAACTTCTAAGCATGCCCACTTGAAAAGAAAACACCAAAACCAGAAATCTTGCCCGATATATTTGTGTTTTCTGTAGCACGTAAGGCACACTCCAAAGTGGCAGCTGCTAGAGAGAAAAATCCACTGATTTCAAAATCCATTGTCCCGTGGTTCTCAAGGTTCTGGAAATTTCATTCATGATGGTACTTTGGAGCACTTATTTCCATCTTTGGGGGGAAAAAAAAGACATACAAGGCTTTAAATATAAGTCAGTAGCACTTATTTTTATATGATTTTTGCCACTCCCTTCGCTAAGGCTGGTTTCCTGGTGTCACATATCATATGGCAGGGTTCGTCCTATCCACCCCCTATAGCAAGCAGCAAAGTTGATTTTCCAAGTGACCACACTGGAGTTCTCGATTGATCAACTTTAAGAAGTTTGGTGTTGGCTCAAGGCCCATCATTCACTTCCTTCCAGGAAGAACAATAATAGTAGCCAGTAACCAAACAATCTCTTTAAAGCAAAATATTTACAACAAAATCATTTTAGACAGTACTAAATGTAAACATAAACAGGCTGCAGTGTAAGCAAGCGTAGCTTATGCAGTGTTCATATCAATCAGATGAAATTCCTTGCATGTCTGAATTTTTTATGTACCCCTCAAAACTTGTAGGATCTGGCCAGGTAATCATTCCTGCAGCTTACACCCAAGATCTTTGTCATCCCCAGTTGCTTCTTAGGCCTCCAGCCCGTTCCCTGGGATCAAGTCACACTTTAATTCTTCCTAGGCCTCGCTCTGTTAATTGCTAGCTTTGGCACATGGAGGCTTTTGGTTTGTGAGACTGTCAGGTCTTTGAACGGATGGGTTTGCTCTTTGTTACGGAGAGAGCAGATGGTGCAAAGGCTCGAACTGAGCGGTCAGGATTGGGGGAGAAGGCAGGAATGCTCTTTGCTGTGGCAGTATTAGCTTGCACCAGCCAGCTTAAAGTGATTGTGAAATTGGTGCCTGAGATTGCTGAATTTTGAGAAAGGATAAATGAGTTGTTTCATGTGCAGTGCAGATAATGAAGCTGGGTCATCCATGGCTTTGTCGTGTGTGTTTTGCCATTGCTTTTCCTTCCGTTGCAACACCTGCTGCTCTGCACACATACATAGCTTCAGGTTTCATGTCATGTTTTGCTGGGTTTTTTTGGTTTGGTTGGGTTTTTTTGTTTTTTTGCATGCCAGTTTAATAAGACATAGGCATGTCACAGGCTGGATTGTACATGTGGTAACTGACCAGTGATGCTCTTCCTGTCTGCCTTCCATGAGAGCACTAAGAGGTCCTACCTTTGCTGTCTGAATGGCCATTTTAATGCTAATGATAAACCTAGCATCTTTAGGACCTGCCTCAGCAGGAGGGTGAGAGGGTACACCATCTCAAATCCAGCTCTTTGGTTTTCTTCAAATCAACCTGATTTCTAAATACAGAACACTAAAATGTAGACAAGTGGAAGGAGACGTGGTAGAGCTGTATTTCTCTCGCTTCACAAAAACCAGGCAAGAAAATACAATGTAAGTAAAACACTAAACATTCTCTAGCCAATCTTAAAAATAATAATTTTTCTGGCAATGCAAAATGTGTAGAACACTTCAGGTTATAGAATGATTTTTCTTTTATTTTTTTTTTTGGCATTTCTTAACATTCTGCAATACTTATTGATATTAGGGAGCTACTGTATGTGCGTGTATAGTGATAAGATCACAAATTATATAAATAACTTCTCATGTTACATGTGTTCAGCGAGAACATGAAGAAAGGAGGGAGTTGATATCATTCTTTACGTTGTCTTGGGTAGTAAGAAGCAAACTTCCTTGCATTGCAATGTTTTCAACACAATTCAAGTTGACATTCTTGGATGATCTTGCAACACCAAAGACCTGGAAATTCAGTTCTGTGCAGCGATTCATATTAAACTACTTCTCTGTCTCCAGCCCTGCCTGCACTGTCCTTCTGATGTTAGAGCAGGGGTCTCATCACTTCAGCCTCGTTCCCTGGGAGCAAGCAGATTGCACAGGAGTATGTATCTGCACAAAGTATTACCACAGCTTGCAAGGCTGATTTTAGGCCTCTGAAATGTACTGAACTATACACTGATGGTATAAGTGTTTATGTTGAATCTAATGTTGCTGTGGTTTGGGGATATTTTTTTAAAAATTACTTTAAGTAGTGCTGATAGAAAATAAAACCTCTTGCAATATTTAGTAGCAAGAGAACTTCCTAATTTCATTGCCTTATATAACAATTGTTTTTACTACGTTAAGGAAAATTTTGCATTTGTCAGTGTACACTTGCAGCGTGTGACTTAACTGTGGCACATGCACAGTCCATTTCAAGATGAAACCTCAAGAATATTTACTGTATAAAGTTACTTAGAAGCCTTTAGTTATTGGAAAATAGTAAACAAAAACAAACGCAGAGGTTGAGACAGTTGGCATATATGCTGCTACTATAACATAAGCAGGCATAAAATCCTGTTGCATTCTCTCTCTGCCATTGTGTGCCTTCCTGTGGGCCATTGCCATTTTCTCTCTGTGTCAATGTATCGTCATGCTTCTCCCTTCCATTCCAGCTCCTGCCTTGATGCCCAGCTGCTGGGATTTCTTAGTAGTTGGTTCTTTGTCCCCCCTTCTACTCAAAAGGAAGACAGCTTTCTTTATTGTTCCATGTGGGGATTAAATTTGCCTGATCTTAGTTTATTTGTGGAGCAAGCAACAAAACAGAAGTTACTTGCCCTCTTGGTCCTAAAATGAGAGTAGGCCAAATCAAAGACTAAAGAAAGAAAAATTCTAGTTTTTAAGAAGACAAATACGTCAGTGCTAGTTTCCCACATAGTAGTTTAAAGTCAAGAATTTTGTGAACCACTAAAATCTGTTGGAGACTTACCCAGTTTTAATTATGGGTGTCAAGTAGAAGAGTGTACAATAGAAACAAATCCTCCAGACACATGTATGCCTCTGGTACTAATTTTAGCGATGGAAGGAGATATGTTTTTAAAACAGCATAATCCAAGGAAATGTCTTTGTATTCCTGAGTTGTGCTTAACAATTAATAGGAAAGTGACATGAGCTGTCAACGTCTCTTGAAATCCAGAGCAAAAGAGGAGCCGATTGCTGTCTCATATTCTGAGTGCATAGACATGGGAGGGTTAGTATTTAGTATTTGTGGCTTAGGATTTTAGTATTTATTTCTAAGCTTGTTAATGGGAGCAGCAGTCTCCAGGTTTCTGCGTTCCTTTAAAAAAAGAAAAAAACAACTCAATCAAAACCCAACCTGCTGAAATGACGCTCTCTGCATCTGTTTAACCCTTCTTAATGAAAGTAATATACTAATACACAAAGGTGTTTGTACAAGCCAACTGCCTTTCCTCTTGGCAGCTTTTAATTTTAGTGAAAAAGTGATTTGCTTGGTGTTAAAGATGAATTTGGATGTAATTCAGTAAGTGTGGAAAGACCAGAAATTTTAGCTTTGGTTATGGTAATGTGAAACTAGCAAAAGCCACAAGCTGTTTTTTTCTGTTCTTTTTTTTGTCAGCAGATAGACTGTAATTTTTATGAGTGATTACTTAGCAAATAGTCCAGAAATCAATAATTTGGTAAAAATTAGATTTTAACATGCATGCACTGGCTTTGACTGGAAATCAGACCTTGACCTTCAAACCTTGGAGTCTGGAAACGGGATGTTGAGACCTGTGTGGAAGTTCAGGACAGTAGATACTGAAGTGAATTTTTGCTGCTGAGGAAGCACACGACGAGTGTCCTGTGGTGCTCTGCCGGGGTGGCAGGACCCATGTCCCCTGAGCCGGCAGCTACCCATGGAGCTGCAGTTCTGGGATGCTGGGTGCCCCCAGGCTGAGTGGTGCGGCCACAGGGAAACTGTTCCCGTGTGGCTGGTGGGTGATGAGCATGTTTGCCAGAGGAACTTTTCTAGTGCCGCTGGCACGGGCCTGGCAGCTTGCTGCAGGACTCATAAGAGCAGCTGTGTGGGCCGCTGCCATGGCTGTATGCGACTGGTGCCAGCGCCGCCTCCGTGGCTGCGGTGCCCACGGTCAGCAGCAGGTTTGTAGGTAGACCTGAGGCTGGCCGAGAGGCCCGGGGGCCGCTGCTGGCCGCAGGGTGCTGAGGCTGGCCTGGAGCCCCAGCGGCGGTGCTGAGGTGGCCCAGCGTGGATGGCAGCCCTGCTCACGGGTGTTGTGGGGCCTCAGCCGAGTTCACCAAGCGACGTGGATAATCTCATAGCGAGGGATTAAGCGCTGCAAGCGGCCCGCGTGAGCCCTTCTGAAATGTCACTGGAGCGGCCTGGCTTGACTCCAAAAGCAGGCGGGCGGCGAGTTCGCCACGAACGAGGGCAAACTGATGAGCTCTGCTCCGTGCAGTGCCGTGCCATGCAGCCCCTGCTGGGCCGGCTGCGTGGGTCCTGGCCGGGGCCCGGGGGAGGCGCCTCTGCTCCCAGGTTGTTTCCCTGCAGAAACCTGAAAATCCTCCAAAAGCGCTCTGAAGCCCCAGCCCCGATGGGGAGAGTGCAAGGGGAGAAAACAGCAATAAAAACTTCAACAGCTGATTGCCATCCTGCCAGGCCTCCAGAAGAATTGGCAGCTGTTAATCCAAGTGTTAATTAAAGAAAGAAACTATTAAGAGCGTGTTCGTTTTAGCTTGTTTTCCTGAGTGTGCTCATCCGTGTAATTTATAAATCAAAGGGCAAATACATTCCTTGTTACGGCTCTGTGGATGGCTGGCTGTGGGCAGGATGGTCCGTGCCGTTGTATCTCGGCTTTGGAGGAAACAGGAAATGCAGACACAGCCTGGATGTGTCAAGTGCAGTTGTGTTTTTATTTAAAAGGTTAAACTTGCACAAACATTTCAGTTAGCATATCCTAATTGCAGCATCGCTCCATTCTTTCGAAGTGAAATGTGAAAACACTGGTTTACTTAATTTGAAAGACTTAATTGTGCAAGCACAGTAGGTTTGTGCCCCCGTTTGACTGCATTAGTGATTTCTGTGAGACTTTGTGCTAATGCTGCAGTAAAATTTTAATTAGCATATAGTTAATGTGGTCAGTGTTTTTAAACATGAAAACAGTTGTTTCACACCAATTGTGACTGACCAGTGTTAATGAAATAAGCTGTATCGATCCTTTTTTTTGTAATTGAAAAATGACTAATGCCTAAAAATGGTAAATTAGGGTACAATGATGTAAGGATCTGACTTAGAACAAAAACCCGAATTATTTACTCTCTCTTTTCCATTGATGTTGCAAATAGAGTATTATGTTCCAAGAGATTTCAAATTTTGGAAGGTTACTCAGCTCTTGAAACATCTTTTAGAATAATTCTTTTAAAAATACTGCAATTCACCCCACGACAGATTTGCTTCTCATCTCCCTTTTCCATCCTGTAAAAGTTAAAAAAAATAAAATATTTGTGTTTAAAACCTTGGGACAGAAAACGGGGTGTTAGCTGTGCAGGCAAAACCCCAGCCTGGATCCCTCATACTGTTTTTGTTTCTCCTCGAGGTTTTCCTGCAAGTGGGCGCTGCCCATCGGTATAGAGGCTTGGTAAAGAATGCTTTTGTCCTATTTACATGAGTTGTTGCACCCATAGGGCGTGCCATATGTGTGGGGACAGAGGTGAGAGACAGGCAACGTCAGGATAGTGCCAGGAGCTTCCTTCTCTGCTCCATCAGTCAGCCTTCTCCACTGCGAGCAGTAACACCTTGGGGGAGAGGAGGGGCTGTTGTAGGTGGTTAGTCCTAAGTAGCCACGTACATGTTTATCTTGTTTTTAATCTTACAAAGCTTTCATATCGTGTGGCTGTTGATGTCACTAGTTAGTTGTGCAATATGTAAGAAAAACAGTGGTGCTCGATGTCTTATTATCCTGTAGTTCCTTAATGACAAAAATCGAATAATGTGATTTGCTTAGCTGATGCTATTTTTGTGTATATCCTATGGTATGTTCTCTTATTCCCCTGGTCAAAACAAAGTAAAATGTATTCTTCTTGATCTCTTTCATATGGAGAGCTGTCCATTTCAAGGCTTTTTTCTTTTTTTTTTAACACCCGTCTTCAGTTCAGAATATCAGTTAGCCTGTAGCCCCCTTTGTGTTTTCATTTGCTAATGGCTTTTAACCAAGTTTCAGTGTCAACTTTTTTTTTATTGTAGCAGAGCCGAGTCTGATGGTCAACATATGACAATCAAAAGTTTGCTACATGTAAAGAAAGAGGTACAGGGGAAAATATTAAAATTGCTGATTGTGGCATGAATAGAAGCATTAGCAAGATGAAGGATGTAAACAAGCATTTGGATACGTGAACTCTGAATACATGACACAGTATTATAATATTATGTGATTGTGTGGTTCTTCCCTTAATTATTTATTTCCATGCTTTCAACACACAGTTCTTTAAACTTACGTTCACTCAACTTTCTATTAAACTTTGGAATATTTTTTTATTATTTTTAATTTGCTTTAGGCTTGTTTTGAAATACTTAAGCTTTTCTTTTATGTCATTCAGGCTAAGCGTATATGAGACAACAGTTTTTCAGCTGTATTTTTGAGGAAGCTGTCCCATACTGCATCTTGGTACGCTGATCTGTACTGGTTACCTTTGTCTGTTCGATGCTTTTGTTCATTATCACTGTAGCTTTTCTGAAGTTTATTTTGTATAACTTTTTTTTTAATAGCAGAAGAATGATTTATTCAATACCTGCTTTTTAATCAGACAGTGCAGGTATTGTCATGTCATCAACAGGCTCCACAGAGATTAGTGCTCATAATGTGGACGTTATAATCTCTCCATGGCCCGATTACCATCTAAGACACTCTACTGTCCTTCCGTAATAACTTTGCAGTATTTATATTCCAGCGCCTGACAGATTTACAAGAGAGCTACTGACCGAAAGGGCCAGGGCCAGTTCCCTGGTGAGAAATCTGTCCTTTCCCCCACCTCTTGGCAAGGTGGTTGGAAAAACATTGCAGAAGTTTGATCTTGGATGTTGTGGCAGAGCCTTTTGTTTGGGATGCTGAAGCCCTTGCATTTGGGTTTACCTGAGCAAAGAGGGGCATGGAGAAGGATGGAGAAAAACATCCTTTTCTGGGTGATCAAAGGGGACCTCCCAACAGTCAGTCTTCCTAACTTTTTTTTGCTTGTCGTTCTGTTCTGTGAATAATATAATGTCCTGCCTCTATCAGTTTTCCCACGTTGCTCTTGAGAGTTTTACTGATCTCCGTGGGGCTCTGAATAGCTGAAACAAACCTGATGGGAGCATCCCTAATTCCAGTTTGCTGCTGCACAAGGGAGCTGCACAACACAGCAAAACCCTAGTCTGCCTGCAGGCTTGGGATGACAGTATGTATTGGTTGGTGCTTCAAGGGTTATTTTACATCTCGTGGGGGCAAACCCCATGTATTTTAAAGAAGAATTTTAAATCCTGTGGAAATTGATTACAGAACTACTCATGTGCGCTGAATATAAGGGGGTTTGAAAGGATTAGTAACAAATGGGGAAAAATGGGAAAACTAGCTTTAGTAATGTACAGAGAGTTGTGGAGAGACAGCAGTGGAGAAAGGGATGTACTTGAAGGTTATTTATTTAAATACATTTTACTGTTGCTGGGTTTTGCTAGGTTCTTAATAATATCTACTTGCAATCTGCTCCTCGCTCTCCTTTCTGTGGTGGTAATCTTGGAGACTGGGGAGGTGTGCTGGATTTGGGGCTGTTTTGCAGCAGTTATCATAATGGAGGTGGCCATTCCTGCCCAGTTAAGTGTTGTGCTGCTAAAGAATTACACTGCCGTCCTTGCTACGCTGTAGTTGTAGCATTTTAAAAAGCATCATTTAAATACCCTAAATTGTAGTTACAGGATTGTCTCCTCTTTGAAATAGGATTTTAACGTGTTGAAGTTGACGTGCAGAATATTAGTAGTGAAAATGAACTCTTTCCACTCCTCCCTCTGTTTTCTTCAGTGGTGGCAACAAAACTGATCCTGCGTACACAGAATTTCACAGTCCTTTATCAAACATATTTTGCGCAGGGATCGCTAGTGTGAGTGGATTTTGGTTCTTGAAAGTAAATCTTGAGGAAAATTATAAACACATGCATTTAGAAATCAGAAGTTGAGTAATTGGGTTTACAGTTTTCAAAGTAGCCAGTGCTTCTCTATAACTATTCTATTAACTATTAACAAAATAATTATAATAGCTAAAGTTTGTGTTCTGTTTCTGTTCAAAGGGATGTGGTTTACTAACCGTCATAGTACCTCTTGGGAGTTGAGTAAATAATTTGCAAATATTCAAATTTAAATGTTGGGAAGGTTCTGAGGGTTGCAGTGGCACACTGAATGTGGTGCAACGAGGCTGGGGAAGGTGAAATCGAGAATATTCTCAGAGAATGTTTTCCAATTCCCAACTTTGCTTGCATTTCCTATGTTAAGTGCTCTGGTAAACCTGCTTTTAAAAACAAACCAAAGTGAAAGTTTAGCTAAAATCTGTCAGTCTGGGACTTCTGGACTGGTAGGTTATGTGAAACCTTTAGTTGAAGTCGCTATTCCAAACATATCATTCAAAATGATCTGTGACTTCTGGTTGCACTGAGGTTTGGATTTCATGAGGAAGATTAGTTGTGTGCTGCACCATCATAAACATCCAGATACGTTTTATTTACATGTCTTAAATCAGTGTGAATTACTGTGGGGGGATTTTGGAACTGGAATGATACAATGAAACCCAAATGTTTGTATATATGAGAGCTTTGGGTTCTGAATTGAGCATTTGTAACCAAAGTGTATCTAAAAAAAAAAATAAATTATTTGTAATTATGAGGTTTTGTAATAAGTCAGTGTACCCTAGCTAAAAGCAGAGGCAGATTTTACATGCTTTTTAGGGAGACTTGTAGCATGTGTTTTGGAGGTGATTGACTAAGAGAATGGTGTGGGAATTCATAGCTGGAACAGTGGGATCCTTGCCCTGATGAGGAAGAACTGGACAATGGAGCGGGAAGTACACACACCAATGCTGCCATTGAACAGAGATGCAGAAAACAGATAACATGTAAAGCTTACTGGTGATACAGCCCTCATTTGAGAAGTGAAAACATCCTAGGAACTAGGAACTGACATATAACTATGGAGCGTACCCAGTCAGCAATTAGAAAGGTCTTGATGTATTTGTTTTATTTGTCTGTTGGCTTCAACAAAGGATTTTCTGAGAGGAAGATAATTTCCCGAGTTCTTTGTCGGAGAGTGTAAATGTTTCATGGCACTTACCAAGCTGAAGCCTCCACAGATTGCTTTAATATGAAACAGCATTTCAAAGGGAATTTTTACAATTGTTGGTCTCTGTAGTTATATTTTGCTCTGTAATGTATGACTTCAACTTAAATTCTATTGTTTGCCTCTAACAGGGTGATTTTTATCTTCTTGGGTATTAACCATCTCTATGTAAATAAAGACTGTCTTTCAGCAATGCTGTAGCATATATGTGGTGAAGGTGTAATGTGAAAAGGTAAAACCCAGCATGTTTAAAAGCTTTGCTAGGCAAAGCAAACCTGTTAACATACCAAGGTGTGGAGGTGAACTCGGCGTTTTAAAAATAGGCTTCAAGAAAATTGGCTAGATATACAATTTTAATGGATTTTTGAGAAGAGACACATTTTAAGTAAAGTTGTATCATTGTAGCTTAACTGCCTCTTCACATGGTGGTATCTACACAGGCAACAGAAACTTTCTGTACTGCAATTGTGCTGAATTAGTATTGAAGTGAGGAAGTGCAGGACGTAAGGTTACATCAGTATTGCTAACTTGGCCCTAGTCTGCATAAAAGATATTACAGAAACCTATTTCTTAGATAAATACTTTATACCTGTTACTGTTTATTTCTAATAATGAAGAACTCTGGTCAAGATACGAAAGACCATTGTGTTGATGTAAATACATACAGCAATGTACTGCTTACGTATCTACCACCCTGAGTTACATTCAATATGCTGCAATAGAAATGATACACTTCCTTTTTTTGTTTTCTTCTGCTAAAGTGTTATTTTTCTGTGAATGGAATGCCATAAGCATCTATGACTATCAGTCAGATTCTCTTCATGGTTTTGCTAACACTAAGTGATAAACAATAATATCAGCTGCCAGTTGCAAAGCAATGTTTTTTTATGAAATAGCAAGAAGAATACTCTCTAGAGACATGACAGATTGTACTGGTGCCAATCAAGCCTTGGCAGTCTGTCATACTGATGGCTTGGACTCCATAAATATTCTTTTCTGTAACTTTCTTGCTGGAGTGAAAAATACGACTTTGCTTAGATGCTGTCTGTTGAGCTAAGTGTGTAAGTTTAAACACCACACAATTGAAGATGGAGTGACCTCATCCTGATTTACAGTGCAAACAGAACTGATGGGATGATTAAAGGGACATCAGTTGAAGATTAAGGCAGAATCCTTGGTATCTAGGGCCCCTGATTAGAGCAGGATAATGAAGCAGCAATAAGTGAGTGAGCAGCAGATCAAGATCCCGAACAGGCGATTGCTCCCAAGCAGCTGCAGGCTGCCAGGGTGGCATCAAAGGGAGAGTAATTTGCCTGCTATGCCGGTGTTTGGTTTAGCTCCCAGGTTTCCCCTGCGAAATCCTCATGGATGTAATCTTTTTTTCTTTTTTTTTTCTTCCCCCCCACCCCCCCTTTGTTATGGTGAGGTCAGAGTGATGGTGGATCAGAGCCCAACACAGGCCTTTGGGTTAGAGCCACAAAAGGGATTTTACTTCCTTGCTGGGTAAAATCTGGAGCTATGGTGAGGTGCCCTTCCACAGCAGTGTCCCAGTCTGTGCTCTCCTGTCACGTCATGGATCTGACCATTCTGGAGAAATGAGCTCTCCACAATTACTCTAGAAATATAATAGTCACAGTGACAGAAAATAAATTTTATCCTCAAGTAAAGGATGTTTAGTTTAATATGGCTGTACTAGATAATTTCTTAAATGACAAGTGAAACAGTAGCTCAGTATGATGGGGAAAAAAAGGTAGGTTTGCGTTAATGTGCGCTTTTATCATGCTTATACTTTAGGTGAGACAGATACATGAAATAATAATTTAAAGTGATCTTTATACTTCATTCCAATATACACATTTAATTTTATAGTCTGAATGATACTCCTATATCTAGGCTAATCCATGCTGAAACTGGTTTTCAGAATGCTAACTGAAGTTGCAACATTTCACTGGACTAAACTTGTGTGTGTTCGGATGGGTGTGCTTCATTTTTAACGAGGGCTCTGCTAGCGCTGACACAGGTCAGTTTGACTTTTTGCCCAGTACTTACATAAGAAGTCAGCATTTAAAAAAAAAGTTTATGAAATTTGATCTGTACATCTTGTATTTGCTGGCCAAAGCTATTAATTGATGCCCAGAGAGAAAGAACAGTGCAAAACACTTCCTAGATTTTTGGAACTAAGTGTAGACCTGGGAGGAACATTGTGAAAAATTTAAAGTGTTTTTACTCTTTATTTTTTGTTGTTAAGCATACAGCAAAGAAAGTGACATTTTATGAAAAAGAGTATTTTTCTCTGTAAAGGGATATAATCTTTTATATTAATATAGGAATAAGGATATAAATCACAGTGAGTCCAAGTGTTTACTCATTGATGAAAGAACAAGAATTAATAGCCAAACATAGTGAGAAGCTTTCTTTTTTTTTCCTTTTCCCTTTCTTCCTTTTTTTCCCCTGCCTGGTCACTACTTTGCATTTTCTCAGAAATCATTGCATGTTTAGTAGCAAATACACAATGGAAAATAGGAATTTAAACCCCCCAAAACTGGCAGCCAGACTAAGGGCCAAGTGAAGCTGCTTAATTTTGGGGGGGGGTTGTTTGTTTATTTTGTTTTAAAGCCCTTGAAGAGATTTAAATTACCAGTATCTAATTTATCAGGAAGTCCCATCTGCTTTGGCAGTATGCATATATAATTCTTGCTCACCCATAAGTCTAGCAGCACACAAACTATCACTGTATTTTTCCAAATTGATAGTTAACAGATAACTCGGTCACTGAGCAGCAACAGCCTTTGTTGGGATGCCACCTCTTTTCACAGCTTTCTAACTCTCAGTACAGCCCTCTCCTTAGGGTCACAAAGATGTTCTATAAATATAAAAATATAAAATATAAAAAAAGATATATAAGGAAGACTTTATTTGTTAAGGTTTAGTGTTGAACGCAGCTTTCATTTTAGGTCAGCTTCTACCCAGTGCTGTGGGATCAAGGAAGACTTTCTGGTCCTTTGTCCAAGGCCAAAACTTACATCTTTCTTACATTTTTAAAAAACAAACAACACAAAAGAAATATCTTCCCCCTATATTTTAGAGCTTGGAACCATTTTACACAAGTGTAGTATTTGAAATATCACTTTGATGTGTTGTAAAAGCAATCATGGCATAAAAAAAAATTGTTTTTCTCTTCAGAGTTATGTGAAGGTAAGGATGTAAGTACTAACTTTTAAAATCTGAAGACTGAACACCTGGAGGTAATTATTTTTAAATATTTTCAGGCTGAGTCAGAGTTAATGGCAAATGGGAACTGTATTAGATTGGCAGGTGATTAGTAGAATTTATCCTTATAATATGCTTAGCATAATAAGCATGGTGGTCTTGACTATTCAGTGACAGTTTGTGTAGTAATTTTTCTATTAAAAGACTATGTCAGTCTGTCAATAAATGTATTAATTAGCTCAAGTATGCCATGCTTAACACGTGTCTGGTTTCAAAAATAATATTGGCTTTCTCCAATGAGATGCATTGGTAGTTTCAGCTGGTTTACAAAACAGATCATAAGCAGATTGCACTTGAAAACATGAATTTTATAAAAAAAACTGAAACATTAAATATAAGCAGATCCTAGTAGCAGCCCTACCTCTACTTGTACGTAGGTCAACATGAAACAAGTCCAGGCAGGTTACAAAAAATTAGCTGAAAAGCCTTCTCATTTGGTTGGTAAACTACACAAGTCATGGTTACGTACAGGAGTAAGTAAACATTTCACAGATATACAGTGTTAAAATATCTCTTTCAGAAATTGTCCCAAAATTCTAGAAAAAGCTTTTTTGTTGTGTGTGTTTGTGTTCTGACGCATATGTCTGTAGAATGGAAATACCTTTCTGACAGATCGAGTGTAATCTTGGTGTGTGATCAGCAGTTAGCCTTAGTTCTCTTGGGTGGGTGGGTTGGTTGGTTGTGGTTTTTTATTATCAGCAGTTTAAAACACTTTCTTTTTATATTAATTCAACTTGTTTGAGACTGGTGCTGTGAAATATTCATGCAGCGGTAGTCAGTAACATCTCAATTTACTGCCAGAACAGTAACAGTTAAAGCAGCCAGAAAATCAGTGTTCATATAATTTGGATTAATAGCGCAGATTAATATTTTGTCTTGTTTATTCCTAATGAGGAGGTACTTGGTCTTATTCTAGTCCCTTTCTCTTCTCGCCTGCCAAGTTTTCCCCAAGGATGTAACACCACTCTCTCTTCCTTAAAAAAAAATAAAATCATAACAAACTCCCAAAGATTGCATTAGTCATCGACTGGATTATTAGATATTATTTATAACTGTGATAAGAACTTGGATTTTGAATTTTCTAAATATACAGAAGGTGGAAGAGTATTGAGCAATTTTTCTCATTATCTCACAGAGTAATCTCACAGGGCGTAGCATCGCTGAACTAATGGCCCTCAAATAGTAACTTATCAGACCTGCTCGGGGATTCTTGCCATTGCTATAAAAAGACATTTGGCAATAAGCAGTGTGTCATATTAGAAACGCAGCCATTTACTAGAACAGAAATACGCTAACATACTTCGCTTCTAAAGTCTTCAATGGCATCTGGTTCTGGAAAACTAGGGTGATTTTGAACATCACAGACAACTAGTCGTTCTAAATGCTATCATTTTAAAGCTGCTGTTTCTTGAGATGAGTGATGAATTACTGCATTTGTTATGTATTTCTGTTTGGCATTTCAGTTGACCTCTCAGAGCTTTTTGGTAAATACTGATTAAGAAGCGATGACTCTTTTGCGGAAGATTAGGTATTTTGCACCCATTTTGCAGTTAGAGAGAAACATGCATCACTTGGTTCAGCCTCAGAGATCATTTCTTGACTGGAGTTGCCCAGTCTAAGCTCTGTGCTTTTTCTTTTCTTATTTCCCACCCACCCCTAACCCGAGCTAATGAACATATTTACAATGCTGCTTCCCCCCCTCTGTAAGAAATTAGCTTGCCGGGTATAAGACTCCTGTGTCATCTTCTTGCACTGCTGGAGTGGCTTGACCTTTTTTCCCACCTAGTGATTGCTGTTGCACTGTGTTACGATCCTGCTGGCAGGGGCTGTGCACTGGGTGATGTGCCCGATGACAGTGGTGCAGGATTGGGGCTGTTTTGTTTGATGGCTTCCAGCTACAAAGGGAGTCCTGGCTGGTCATCACCGAAGGGGTATATGATTGCTGTATTTAGGACTGGGAGGGGGTGGGGTGGGGGTGGAAATAGACCATATAAGCAGAACACGGATGTATTAACTCATATTTTCCAGAGCGTTACGGACTTCCATACAGGTTGCACTGGACTTGACTTTCACTCCTGGCTGTAGTTGTAACTTCATGAGTAGCCAGCTCCTTCCACAGCTGAAGTAAATTTAAGTTACAGTCTCTAAGCTGATCCTGGGATTGATCGCTGGTGGATTTGGGCACCTTTTACAATACTTGGTTGAAAAAGAGGTGGTGTCACTTTTGAGGGGAAAGGTGCCTTCCAACTCCCCTGGCAGACGTGCTCACTCTTAGTTCTCTCTTAGATCTGAGGTCTGCATATGCTTGATTGCCGGACGTGTCTCTTAAGCAGGTGTTGATTGCACAGATTATCAAGGAATCACAGGTGTCCGAGTATCAGTTGAGTAAATGGTCAGTTAACATGTCCATGTGTGGGCAGAGCTGGGTACTCCCTGAATCTCTCAGGTGTTTTGTGACTGAGAATTAATTGTTCCAAAGAACTACCTTTACAAGATCAGCTATTTTAAATGAGTTAATGCTAGCAATATATTAAAGTTAACTAAATAATTTATTTTCAAACACATTCACTGATGGAGCGTGACCACTCTTTAATTCAAATGTTTAGATTTTTATTTTTTTTAGAAGAATATCTGCTGCTCCTGTAATTGGTTCCTAAGTAGAAATCCTATAGAATTTATAAGAGGGAAACAAAACAAAACAAAAAACACCCACAACACACCAAAACCCAATGTAGGTCACTACCTGAGCTGCTGTTCTCAGGGGTGTTCCACAATGAAGGTCTAGTAGACCATACCGAAGATGGTCATGAAGTGGAAGTTAAAATACTGGCTGCAATATAACTTTGACCATTAGGAGATATACTTACAGATAATTGTTAACAGTGTTTCAGCTTGCTTGGCCCGAGGCTAGAGATCTCCCTGCTTTGTGTCTCAGGTCTAGGTCTGATTCTCGCTTCCTTGTCCTCTTAAGATGGAGAGAGTGTGAGGGATGTTATTGAAAGCAAAGCTTTAGTGGTTGAGGAATGTAGCTCCCAAAGTTGAGAGACCTTTGTAACTGCCTGGGGACCAGCAGTGAGTGGAGCCTCATGGATTACAGCGAGGCTTGAATCCTCTGTGCAATGTGTGTGGTAGGGGACCTCCCAAGCCAATAAAAGAAAAATGATAATGGAGTAAATGACAACATGTATTTAAGAATTGATTCTCTGTGGGAGCTTAAAACCCTCTTTTTTCCCCTCCTTTTCAGAAAGAAGACACAGCTCCTCCAGCAAGCCGCCTTTGACTCCTCCCTCCTCTTCAGTATTTTCCCTCATTTCATCTTTCCCTTCAAAAAACAAAGGTAGCAGTGCAAGTGGGAGCAATCGTTCATCCAGTGGAGGTACTAGTGCATCATCATCAAATTCCAAGTTGTTGAAATCACCCAAAGACAAGCTGCAGATCAGCGGAAACAACAGGTTAATGCATTCGGTACATAGCAAAGTTCCCCATGATAAAATGTGAGTATGCATTTTGGCAAAAAATTAAGTGTTATTACTTCCATAGACACTGCTATATCAGTAACGTTTCCTTTTGTTTCAGAGGGGGTTTGGTTTAGGAGATGATCACTTTAAACTCCTCCAGGTCTTTTACACAGCCTAGTCTTAAGATCATAGATAATACTCATGACCATGTTGAACAAGAGCTCATGCAAAGCCGCATCTTAAATCACTATAAATAAAGGTCATTTTACTCAGGGCTCTTAATTCTTTGATCTAATCTGCATACTTTGATCATAAGGGAGTTTTAGCTCTGATTCAGGTGATTTGACCTGCACGTGTGAGATTGTAGAACTGATAATATAATTTACTGTCACACGCCTCTCACTGCACATAACAAGCCCCTTCCAGTTGCTTCAGTGATATGCTTTATCTGTGAATCCAAATAACAGTTTCTGAAGTCCCTGATGACCCTCTGAAATAATTACAAGGAAATGGAGAAAAAAGGACATAAGAGTTTATGGACATAACAAAAAATCCAAAAATAAGAAAGAATAAAAAACTGGGAATAAAGGGGGAAGGTCTACATTTGCCTTGTGAATAGATCAAAGTATTGTTGAGTAATAACATATTTTAAGTACTTTTTGTAATTTATGACTACAGTTTTCATTCCCCCCCCCCCTTTGTTTTTCATAAATAATAGTATGACTCCATCTATCAAAGTGGAAAAGATTCATCCAAAGATAGATGGTGCCCAACTGAAAGCTGCTGTTGGTCCAACTTGTTCTACTACTGTGAGTTCCTCAATAAAGACTGGCCTTAATTGTCCCTCAATACCAAAGCCACCCTTGCCTTCCCCTGGACAGATACTGAATGGTAAAGGTCTTCTCTCTGTGCCTCCATTTTTGGAAAAGAAACCTGAAGAAAATACAAATAATAGGAAATTTTTACATAAAAGATTGTCAGGTAATTGTTTTTAATTATTTGCTGTATTTCTTTTAGCAGTGTATCTATAGAAATACATATATAGCCTATATAGAAGTAAGTTTCAGAAGTAAATGAAACACTTTTATAACACAGAAACTTGTAATTAGGTATGTTTTATACATTAGAATTTGAATCTATAACTTGACATACTCTTAGAGGATGCAAACAACTTGAAAAGTGGCTATTGCTTTCAGAAACCATACAGACCTCAAGGGCCTGACAGTTCTGACAGTTTTAGAATTACACTCCTCTGTCTTTAAAGATTTTTCTTTTCCTTCTTACTATATGGAAGGTCCAAATATACCCAGAAAACAGAACAACTAGCACCTCATAAATTAAAAAATGTAACCCCCGTCTACTCTTTTAAACACAATAACTTTCAGCATTAGTAGGATGGTAGAAAAGTTTTTAACACAAAAACCAACACAGAACCCCACCATTTGTTTGTCACAGTTCGTATTGATGGCGACCTCGAATCTTAACTTGCACGATCCACCCCTCCTTTTGAGGTCCCTTACAGCTGTAAATATCTCTGTTCTGTTTGTAGACTTGAGATCTGTATTTCAGCACAGCATGAACTTGCTGAGAGTGTAGAAAATTTTATCTGTACAATTTTATTCATAAGATTTTATTGTGCTTTTTTATTTGAACACTTGCCTGTGTTACATTTGAAAACTGTTTCCAATATGGTTAATTTTTATAAATTAAATAAATGTTAGTATTTCAAAATGCCTTTTTGTAACTTTGCAATACTGTGTGCCTTTGACAGAGAGAGAATTTGATCCTGATATATACTGTGGTGTCATTGATGTGGAAACCAGGAAACCTTGTACTAGGTCTTTGACATGCAAGGTAGGCAATCTTAATCCAAATAAGATTATGAAAAGTTTTAATTCAATTTCCTGAGGAGTATGACAGAAAACTACAAATTTTTGCTGTTTGTAATTGCCACTGTAAATAGTACCTCTCAAAACACATTGCCCAGAACAAAAAAGAAATTGTTTTTGATGTTCAGTTAATTATTTATTAAAAAATGTATTTCTCAAAGAAAGCTGGAGGTTTGTAATTCTGTATAAACCCTTTAAACACGGATGTTGACATGGGACAGATTATCCTACTTCATGTGTAGGTAGTAGGAGACCAGCATGATGTTCTTTTGAGGGATAACCTTTGGGTCATAGATCATGAATTTCAAAATTCCTCCTAAACATTTGAAGTATTATTTGTTTCTGTAGGATTTAAATAATGAAGATCCTCCCCTGTCACAACCCCTCCTTTACCCCCAGCAGAGTCTGCAGCAGATACTTGAGATATTTCTGTAAACACTAAGGCTGCTTGATGTAGCACTACAGTAGCAGCACAGCCAGCTCAGAAATTAGTCTTTTGAAAAAGCCATGGAGTATGCCTAGAGGTCAAAACTCTAAATTAAACAAGCAATAAAAACTTTTGGTCAGATGAAATGTGTCCTCTGGCTCAAAAATCTCAGAGAACAGGGGGATATCACTTAGTCCCAAGGAACCAAAAATCCAGATCCCCTGCAACTGTGTAACATTCAGCTACTCTCCTGCAAAGCAGCTGAACTGTCAGTAGGGGAAGCATCTGGTAAATAAACCATCTACAGAACAAAGGTAAATGAAGCTGGCAGTAGTGACCCAGAGGAACTGCACATGTTGCCCTTTTGGAATTACAGGGGGGAGGCTGTAATTTTGCTAATAGAGGAGGGAAAGGCTTCAAGATTTTACAAGAGAACTAGGCAAATCAGTAGTGTTAAAGAGAAAGATCCTAAATGTGTTTCTCAGCATTTCCTTATATTTTACCTACTCATAAAGTATTTTTCAGTATTGCTATTTGTGTCTGAAATATGTGATAATAATTTTCACCTACTAAAATTAACACAATCAAACCTATTATGCCATATGAAAAAAAAAGGTATGTGACTTAAACAGTTTAGAAAAATAATTTCCATCTACTTCACTTTGCATAGAATGTGTACCATATATACACATATATACCTTGCTACGTGTAGTATTCAGGACACTCAAAGGACTCTTTAGTTTTGTCTGACTCTGGATTCTGCTGTATATTTTTGTGCATTCCTTAGTATCTATTTGATTACATTAGTTTTCAAGGAATAATTAGTATATAAAGGGAAGCAAGGTCTTTTAATAACTATTTTTCATGTCTGCCATTAGAAGTCTGATTGTCAACATTATTGTGTTAAATATTTTAGTAAGTGAAAGTAAATACTTAGAGTTTTTGGTTGTGCAGTAGTTGGCAATTAAAATATCAATGTAAAAACACATTTTCAGTTCTAGTCTTAACCCTATAAGAATGTTGGCTGTTGGGTTTTTTGTTTTTTTTTTTTTTTTTTTCAAAAGAAATTTGAAAGAAGCCTTTTACTTGATTGCTAGTTTTTGTTACTTTGCATCAGGCAGGGGTATAATCATCCACCAAGCAATTTTAAAGTTTGTTTTCTATGTCCTTCTGTCGTTTGTTTACTAATCTGTGAGTGTGATGATTTTCTCTTGTTTTAGGGCTCTAGATACGTGTTTTGAATGTTTCCACTTCCACAAATCTAATAGCCTGGCCTTAATGATTTATTCATGGTTTTGCAGACACATTCCTTAACCCAGCGGAGGGCTGTACAGGGTCGAAGAAAACGATTTGATGTGTTATTAGCCGAGCACAAAAGCAAAACCAGGGAAAAGGAACTTCTTCGACATTCGGATCATCATCAGCAGATGCCCCCTCTCAGGGAACCACATCCCTCACCTACTAAAACTTCCCAGGAGCTGCACCAAAATTCTCATGGAGTTACTCTTACAGAATCAAAGCCTTTATTACCTAATAAACCCAAACCTCACCCCCCCAGTCTTCCAAGGTAAGGAAAATGTGCTGATCCAGTGGTGTGAAATTAATATTGGTGGCTTCATCCGGTAAATTTTGGAAGAGCGATACGGATCTGTTGAATGGGGCAGTATTTTTGCTCTAGGCTTGGTGACTGTCTCTCTGCAAGGAGCAATTATGTGCTGAGCTGTAACTCCTAGCAAGGAGGGTTTGGTGTTTGAAATAGTAAAAGCTGACTTGCGTCAAGGAAAGCAATTCAGCAACGATTGGGCAATGCTGCTTTTCCGGCGGTACCCTACCTCCCGTCCTTCCTCTCGGTAGATGCGTTATGAGACTATGGAAAATAACAGAAATCTGTTATTGTAGATTTCCTTCTGTCAGCACTAATAAGCACTTAAGCTTGGAATGTTTAACTAGACTAGGTGAAATAACACCTTTACTTCTTGCCTTGCCCAGGCCTCCAGGCTGTCCAGCCCAGCACAGTGGAAATGCCCCTAGTGAGTCTCCTTCTGTCCATGAGTCCCCGCACCCTCCCTTGCCTGCAGCTGAGCCAGCATCTCGGTTATCCAGTGATGAGGGAGAATGTGATGAAAAAGAAGAGCCTGTTGAAAAACTGGATTGTCATTATTCAGGTCATCATCCTCAACCAGCCGCTGTACGTCTTAAGTAAAAGTTAACCTTGGTCTCTTGCTAGCTCTGAACTTGTACCCAAATTACTTGGGGGTTTTAAGGGTGGTTTTCTATTGGGTGTGTGACTTTTTTTCTAGATTTGAAGAAAATCATTTTGTTGCCTAGTAGGCAGTGAAGGTTTAACTGTAACTGCAAATTAAATGTGCTAAATAAATAGCTTTGGAGCTCACTTTCCCAATCCAAAAGAAATCAAAGTACTGAAGATTAAATTGGTAACTGCTCTAAAATGCTGTGGTTTCAGAGTAAGGACATGTGAACAGTGCATTTTTGCTGAGATTTTGTTATTGGACTTCCCCACACACATATGCACGTCTTTTACTCAAGGTGCCAATCATCACAGTAAAGATAGCAGTAATGTGGTTTTTAATACTTAACTCTTGGTGTAAGCTAGTTAGTCTAACTGAACGCACAAGCTCTATTGCCTAGCCTGTATATCAAATTATGTCTTTTTTTAAAAACAGACTATGAGCAGAGAGCTGATAGCTTCTCAAATGCAGATGTTATATATATGTAATATGTTTTTATACACACATACAAACACACACTACTGTCCTTCCCTGTTTAATCAGAGGGTTTCAAATTTGGCTGCTGCTTTTGGTCGTAAGTATGGGAATATCAAACGGGAAGAAGTGATCCCAATATACCAAGGCCAAAAATTTTAAATACTTGTTAATATAGGCTAGAATTTTTATATATGGTATTTTTTTATCCTTGATTTAAACATCTAAAAGCCTGTTGATTTAGCAATATTTATTTATAAACAAGTGCATTCTTACTCAGAGAGTTGTTACTGAAAGTAGAAAACACCAATAAAAATCTGTCTTTTCAGTTTTGCACATTTGGTAGTCAGCAAATTGGAAGAGGTTATTACGTGTTTGACAAGCGGTGGAACCACATTCGATGTGCACTTGACTTCATGTTGGAGAAGCATCTGAATTCACAGATGTGGAAGTGAGTAGAAGTGAAAGTTCTTATTCTTCTTGGTATTCGTAGGAATACATGAAGCCCGTGATTCTAGTGAACGAACAGTGATCTTGTGTTCAGATTAATCAGATCAAAGTCTGTGCTTTAAACTTTTTGCAACAATTAACTGTTGATTTAATAAAATATTGTAGTGGCATTAATCAACCTTGAGATATGGTTGCTTTAATGTAGCATTATTAGACCGATTATTGTTCTGAAGAGTGGTAGCTATGTAGGTTTTTCTGTTCACCTGCAGGAAAATTCCTCCAGCATCTAGTAACACAGCATCAGTTCGTGCACCACATAGGACAAACTCGATGCCTGCTTCACAGTACGGTGTCAGTGCAGCAGGTTTCCTCTTACCCACCACGGTTATGTCATCGCCAGCATTGGTATCTCCTTCCTGTGTGTCTCTGAATAATAAATCGGTACCATCACATGGAACGACACTAAATGCCAATCCTGCTACTCTGGGTGCAGTGGATCCTGTCTGCAGTATGCAATCAAGACAAGTGTCTTCATCCCCTTCAACACCTACAGTGCTTTCCTCTGTACCTTCACCTATGCCCAGCAAACCTCAGAAAATGAAATCCAGCAAATCTTTTAAACCTAAGGAATCTTCTGCTGGCAGTGGCACCTGTAACAGTACCGGCAGCGTCAGTAGCAGCGGCGGCTCAGGAAAGAAGCGTAAAAACAGTTCCGCACTGCTAGCACCTTCTCATTCCACAGAGTCCTTTAGAAAAAACTGTGTGGTTAACTCTGGAAACTCTGGGACCTCCTATCATCCGTCGGTGACAGCTTCGTCCCACAGTGTTGGCCTCAACTGTATGACTAGCAAAGCTAACTCTGTTAGCCTCAAACATGACCAATCAGGGAGGGGTCCTCCGACTGGAAGCCCTGCAGAATCGATAAAGAGAATGAGTGTGATGATGAACAGCAGCGACTCCACGCTCTCCTTAGGGCCTTTTGTTCATCAGTCCAGCGAGCTGACTGTAAATTCACACAGCAGTTTTTCACATTCGCATACTTCCCTCGACAAATTAATAGGAAAGAAAAGAAAGTGCTCACCTGGTTCAAGCAGCATAAACAGCAGCAGCAGCAAATCAAACAAGGTTGCCAAATTGACGTCGGTGAACAATGTTCATGCAAAACACACTGGTGCAATCCCAGGGACGCAAGGACTGATGAACAACTCTCTTTTTCATCAGGTATGAGATTTCGTCTCAGACTAAGCCAATATGAACATGGCTCTTCACATGCTTATATTACATCTGTTCTCTTAATTAGTAGCTAGCCAGTTCCAGATCCTATTCAAGGAAAAGGTATTTGTCCACTACTCATTTTGAGTATTTTTGGAGTACATTTACACAAGATTTGTACAAACTCTCATAAAATGTGGCTCATTGTTTTTAAAGTATCCTTAAATATGACATTCCAAGTCCCTTAGATGTTGCCCATGAATTGCTCTCAGATTAAATTCAAGTCCTCACATTTTAAAAAAAAAAGTAATTTTTAAAGTAAGTCTTGCCACCCAGCCATGGAACTGAGCTGCGTGTCTGAGCCTGGCTTCTTGTTTCTGTATCGGTAATAAACATTCTACAAAGCGGAGCATAGTGACGCTGATAACAGAACTGTGATACTAAGATAAAATAAGCCTATTATCCCAAGGTGTCATTGACTAACAACTTCGTAATAACGAGAATAAATGTTATAAATAAGACAGGAACCTTTTTAGTCGGTAAAGCAAATATTTACTATAAAGGAAGCAGATCTCATGAATATGTAAGATGCCATTTTAAAAATTTGTTTGTTTTGGTTTTTTTTAAACAAATTCTCCCCATATACTACTTTTCTGGTGCAGAGAGTTCTTGATAAGTTAGGATGAGAGGTAATTTAGAAACTAGTAGCTCAGACTTCTTAATACTACTATTCAAATGGACTTGGAGGGGTAGAAATAATTTGATACAGCTCAAGTATAGAAGATGGAATTTTAGAGAGTAGCTTTAGAACTAGATTTTTCAAGATCAAAATCCCAAGAAACCATTTGTTTCCTCTGGTGCTAATAACCTGAAATCTGTGTACCTGGAGAGCTAGGAGGTCAACAGGAGTTTTTTTCAGAATGGTTTCTTAATTTCCAGTTTCAGCCATAGAGGAAGAATTTCACCATTATGTTGTGTTTACCGTAACAAAAAGCATTCAGATGGCACTTATTTTTGAACTTATCTAATAGTAACTATTTCAACTATGCAATATAAATGAAGGAGAAATGTAATTTGAGTCATTAACGAAGGAAACATGTCTGAAATCTTGATAACTTTAAAGAGCCTTAGCTTGAGAATTGTTGGGTCTCAGAGAAGCCAGCCACCGCATGTTAGTGGTGTTGCATTGTGTCTACTTATTCTCCCCAAAAGATGCTCTCATTATGCAGAAAATGTCTTTGAAGGGTATCTGCTGTAACAGCCTGGCTCACTTGTTGTTCTCTCCCTTTTGCTTGCTCAAAAGCCAAAGGCACGTCCCTGATAGCTGAACGCACCATGGTGAGAAACGAACTGGACAGTTTTCACTACAAGCAAAACCTCCATCTGGATTTCTGGACTCCAAGATGCCTTGAGTTTTCCCAACTTCCCATGGTCCTCAGGTGTGGAAATCTACTGGACTGTCACTTAAACAAGGAATTTCCCTGAAGCCATGTCTGTAGCAGCGAATATACTAGAAATGGACACTGGATGAAGTTCAGCCACATAATTGCTCTTATCAGTGTTAACAGTGGTCTGGACTGTGCTACAAATCTGTGAGATTTTACTTACAGGAGTACATCATCTTGCCACTATTTGACATAGATTGGCGAATGTTTTCTGGGGGGAAATAAACGTTACTGTGGACTTATTTTTATACTGATGGTGTCTTTTGTAGGTGATAGCTAACCAGACAGACACCCTCAATGGAGAGGACCCCGTGACAAGGGGGGGAAAAAAAATGTGTGAGGCACAATGGAAAGAAGCCCTCAAGAAGGGAATATGGCTTTAGTGTTTTTATAGCAATGTTCCTTTGATGGAATATAAAAATAGCACAATTCAAAAAATAGTCTGTTTTGCCCAGCCTTTTGCAAGTAATTTGGGATAAGAAGCTATCAGGAGTTTTTAAAAAAACCAAACAACAGACCCAACAAAACCCAGAAAAACTTGTTTGAGGCCATCACTCAGAAAACAAGTATAAAAATATCATACTTTCATGATACAAAACCTATTTTCTATTCTTTTGAATAAGATTTGATTGCAGAAGATGATTAATGTTAACTTTGTTTTTTTAAAAATCCAAAAACATCAAACAGACAAAGGCAAATAACCTTTAAAACTATATGCCCAAAGAACATATTTATTGACCTATGCTGTATATGATAGGCCTTTGTTATTAAAAAAAAATAACAACTGTATTGGTTAAATTAGGCTGGATTTGCCTTCCAGCCTGTAAAAATAGCCCTTTTTAAACCAAGTATTTAAATATTTTCTCAAAAACATAAGTCAGTTTTTAGGCCTTGTTTGTATAACTGAATCGTTAACGTGTTACGCTTTCAACCATTCAGTAAGATTTTTATCCCCCCAAAATTTGGGAATAAACACCAATTTGACAGCAGAGTTCCCTGTAAAGCGCAGATGTGTGCATCACAGTCATCCCACCCCCACCCAGGCTTTATGAGTAAAGGGGGCTTTACACAGTTTTGTATAGTCCAGTCAATTTTTATGAAATACTTTGTCTTGCTTCAAAACACCTCAAAAGTGAATTCCGCTGAAGGGCTTAATGTATTATGATTTGGTTTGTCTGGATGTTTTTAAGTTTTTAAACATCAGGTAAAGTCTCAAAACTGACTAAACTTTTATTAAGGGGGCAAAGCAAAGGAAAACAAATTCCTAACCAAGAAGATATTTTTTTTCTGCCTTAAATGGCACCAGCTATTGCTGAGAAGAGACAATCTGAGCCTGTCCAATTGTTCGTGTAGCCCAGCCTTCTCCCCACTTCTGGTGGCAAGTAGTACATCAGGGAATCCAAAGCCACTCTGAGTAGCAGTTGCTTAGTTGTTTACCTAACGATGCTTTCAGTTTAACCTGAACTGGCTACGAAATCATTGTTATACAGCAAAACAACAAGAAGCCTCTATGCAGACACTTTAGCTTTGAATCGATACAAAAGGTCACACTGAGAAAGCAACCTACTGGAGACACTTAATATGCAAACTTTTAAAAAGGACAACCTTTCAGGAACAAAAGGATTCGTATTTAATAAGATGCCCTGTTGAAAGGATTTTTAGAACTGCAATTGGTTTAACGTAAAAGGAACCAAAGTGATATGCCACAAAGAGAACTCAAAACGTATTAAATCCTGCATGTTTGGAATGAAATCCACGCTCTGATGAAGTCCCTGGGGCAGAGCTTCCATTCAGGATAGCGTCAGTCACAAGTGCAATTTGACTCTTGATAGACACAAAAGTAAAGGGAAAAAAAAAATTGGCAAGATTGAACGCTAGCGAGTTTGTGATCAAACTCTCTGTTTTTGAAGGTTCTGTTGATCTGAAAGCGTAATGGCAAATTCGTGCTCCTTTGAGAGCGTGCAGGCGTGTTAACAAGCGAATTCCTGATCGCTGCTCGTACAGAGCCAGTGTCTGCAGCCACTGCGTCGTATGGGTTTAAGCCATTGGGAGTAAAGAGTGAGAACGTCGTAACTTCTGTCTGCCCTTGAGCATAGACCTGCTTATGTATTGTGTTTTAGATCTCAGTTCTAAGCAGAACATTGTTCCTGATGCTTTTATTGTCACATAGTTCTTACTGTAAATAATTAAGGAAGCTTAAAATTAATTTTCCTTGCAAAATTGAATTTGCAGTGGCTGGGTTGTTTCTAGACAGATTTTGGTATTAATTTAAGAGATACAGTTTTTATAGTCTTTCCAACTTCTCGTTATGACTCCTGCAGTTTTCTTAACCTAAAAAATTGCTGCAATGATGAACAAAGAATTATACAAGAAAAAAAAAAAAAGACATACTTTTGTATCTTTATTTTGGAATTTCTTGTTCTATTATAAATATTGAAGTATCCCTATTTCAGAAGACATATTTTGTTAATTGATTGTACATATTTAAATATGTATTTTTGCACAGGTCTTTTTTTCTTATATCCAGTTTTGGTACAATTGAGATCATCTAGTATTTATTTATTAATTAATTAAAAAAAAAAAGCAAATACCTTTTTATAATTTGAAGTGGTTCACTGCCAAGCCAATAGTTAACATGCCTACTTTGCAACTTAAGGGATGCCTCCGTTTTGTGAAAGCTGTGTCCCTTTTCACGTCTTGGGAGTGGATACATGCAAACTATTGCCCAGGTCCTGCGGCCGGGTTCTGCCCTGGGAACCCGAGCGCAGGATTGGAGCCAACATGGTCGATATGGCATTGCTTATCAGTTGCCTGATTCCCAGAAGACTACATTTAGTTAAGTGACACACTGCTTCTCTTTTTTTAGTGTTTGTGTGCGTGTGTGTGCGTGCGCATTTGTGTGGGTCTCGTGGTTTAAAACTAACGGAAAAACTGAAAGTGCCTGATATAACTAGTTTTAAGCTTGGACTGTTTAGACAGCTTCTCCTTAAAAGACTTGAATGTTCAGTTGAAATTTTGGAGCTTGCTTTTTCCACCTATATATATGTGTGCGCATATATATATATATATATGTATGTATGTGTGCGTGTATATATATATATACACATACATATATATATTTTCTGAAATTAATGAGATGGGTTGACGAAAAGCGAATGATGCTGGTAACTTTTGTAAAATCTTTTAATTAGAATACCTTGTGTTGGAACAATCCCATTCATAATTCATATTTAATATAATGCCAAGGGTTTGAAATATGGTTTTAACCAGCAATTTATTTAACTGTCTCATTTTAGGAAAAGGGGATGGGGGGGCAGTATTCATAAATTAAATACTTTAGAAAATGTTCAAAATAGTTGGTATTCCAGGAAAACATAACAAAAAAAAAAAAAAAAAGTAAGTACCTCTTAAAACTATTAAAAAAAATACAGATGTGATTTCCAAATGACATTTCTAAGGCAGTCGTCTTCCTGTAAGAGTTCTCTTGCCAAGGAATCTCTCTCTTGTCTTTTATTCATTCTGTCCTGGAGGAGGGAATTGGGCTTAGAAAGGATATTAAATGTTTCACTGTTCAGCACGAAAGAATCATTTTTACCTTTTGTGCAAGATATTTTACATTTTAAAGATAATTTTAAAATGAGCACTACATAATGTCAATGTGAATGTAGGCCTTGAAAGCATCTTGCTCGGTGTTGAGCCTGGTTCTAAAAGCAATCTCCTGTGTAAAATGTGTGAATAGTTTGATAATTTGTATACATAATCAAGAGCATCTGATCAGCTGAACTCTGTGTTGGCTGCTGTATAGTACATGAACAAATGTCATGGGATAGAAAAATTACTTTGGATATTTAAAAGAAAAATAAATATATAGTCTATTTGTTTTGTAACAAGTTTCTGTAAATAAAATAATTTATACTATTTATAAGAAAAAGTTGTGCTTTGCTTCATGAAAAAGATTAGTTTGTTGAACAAACATGTTACTAAACAAGGCAATAAAATTAGGACTTTTCAATAAATGAGGTTGGTTGCATGGAATACATTATATGTTTCTGCTTCATTATAAAATCATTCACCATTAAAGGAAAACATTATCTGTATTGGTGCCTATGTGAACTAATTTCAGAGAATTGGATGTGCTCAAATTCTGTCACCGTACTCAGCATCGCGAGGGCGGCTATAGTCAGCCTGGTAGGGTCGGATTTTTACGACCTGCAGCAATTTTGGTACCTGTTTTTGATAGGTGCCTGTATCAGCTCTGTATCAGTATTTTTCCTGTGCAAAGGACATTTTGTTACTTAAGGTTCATGCTTTATCTTGTTTTCTAAATAGAATAATTAGAAGCAGCTTTTACAACCCCAAATGCAGTATGTTCAATGGTAATTCCCTTACTTTTTTTTTTTTTCCTTCAAAAAAAGTATCTTCCGTGTTTTCACAGTTTAAAGATCCCGTGTGTGAATCCAACAGGTTAAAATATTCTTGCAAGGCTTTTCTCTGCATGTGACTCAGGACTCGCGTGTGGTGGATGACCTCTGAGGAGCCGTTTGTAAAACCGGTAAAACTCCTGTTAGTGGGATTGGACTTTATGTTTACATCCCTGGCAATGCTTCCTTTATTTTCTTTGTTGCCTTTGTGCTTTTTTGATTTATTTTTTTTTCTTTTCCTCTAAGTACGAACAAAATTTTCCTTAGTGTTTGGAATGCTACGACATACAAACAGGGTTCAGGCAACAAGCAGGTTCTGCTTTATCTTTATATAGTGAGTACTCCCTAATAATTCTACATTTACCCTTTCTGTTGACTGAAGATTTTTATTTATTTTCTGTCTTGCCTTCCTGCAAGTATCTTTGTTTTCTAGTAGCAATTTCTAATGTCTGTGCCATTGTATAGAAGCTGTTGGCACTGAAGTTGGTCGTGCTGAGCCATATGAGTGACAGCAGCACGGAGCGTGCAGGAGCTGGGCGCTTTTGCGGCAGAGCTCTCTGCTCCTCATCACGTTCAGGCAAGTCCGGGGGTCTGAGCTGTTGGCATCTGCTTTGAAGCTGAAGGGTTATTATTTAATAATTTATGAATTAAATGCAATTAATACAGGGTTCGGTATCCTCTGAAACTGGTACGGTGAAGAAAGGGAAAAAGGAGTGTTTATCCCATAGAACCCTGAGCTCTCGGCGGGTGTCTCGGAGCTCTGCAGGCCTGGAGTGTCCCCCTCTCCCCGCTGTTCCTGTGCTGGGTACCGCTAGCGGCACCCCGTGTGCCAGGGCGCAGCGCTGCTCTGCGCATCGTCACCTCTCCCCGTGTCAGTCCGTCAGGGCGGTAAAGGGGTTCGCATGAAAAATGCCTTCTGGTGACGTGCTGGAGTGGAACCCAGTAAACACGGGCTTCCTTGAAGTGGGTAGGAAGCAGTTTCTTTCCTGTTGCTGTTTGTCTCATAAGAAAACGCTCCAGTTTGTGTTTGGGAGGAGTCACTGGGTGATGCAGGGCTTTGACCCTGGCAGTGCGTGCGATACAAATCCGAATGCCAGTGGGTCTCTGCGTGTACAGATTTGCACGCGCGTGTGTATCGTTGATGCCCTTCGCTTTCAAAAAGGACGCTGTGTCCTTCACGCCCAACAGTGCCAGCCTCCTGGTGGAGCCGTATTGGGCTCAAAGGCTACGACCTGCCTTTGGTAGGAAAACCAACTCCTGCTCCTGCACCTGCCACACATGCCGCTCTGGTAGCAGGGCAGCGCGCAGCCCCAGCAGCCATCGCCCCTGTAGGCTGAAGCCTCTGTGGCTGCTGTTACACCAACTACCAAAACAACCGATACAAGGGCTTGCAATTGGCTTTATTTAAATGCAAATTCCTGTTGGTTCATTATTATCGCAACAAGTAATCAAACACACGTGGCTCGTAGGATCCACCATGGGACTCTTAATTTGACTGAATGCTTTTCTCAGTGCTTTGGCTCAGAATTGCGTTAGCTGCTGGATTTGTTCCTAACAAGCAGCATGGGATCTTTGTCGTGGAAAAGTGGCATATGCTTGGGTTTTTTTTCTGGCCCACCAAACATCAGGGGAATCTCAAAAACCTTTTCCAAAGTTGTTTAAACTAACCTGGATTCAAACTTTATTGCAAAGGACAAAAACTGGCCTGAGAAATGCAGTCAAAAAGCTTTGTCCAGCCCACGAGAAATGTCTGGAGTTGACAGCTGTAGTCAAATGGGCGCAGAAGCTGCCTTCAGCAGCAGCAGGGACAGCGTGCTGCTGCTCAGTTTAGGTGCTTTCTGACAGTGCTGGAAGTTTTCTTTGTCCACTTCGCAGCTGAGCTCCCTTCCCCTCCACAACAGGTGACTGTTTCCAAAAGCAAATGCCTCATCTCTTGTCTGCAAGGCCAGACCTTAAACTCTGGAGCCTAGTATTCAGGTGCGAGAAGAAATAATAGAGCTGTGGGAGCTCAGCAGGGACAGATGAGCCAAAGAATGTTTGCACACAAACTGTTTCAGCCACTTGGTAGCAGAGCGTCACGAACGAACCCTACAAGGCCCTGTCTCCTGTCCTCCCACAGCTCAGCAGCGGTGACTGTATGGCAGGGCAAGGTGGAAAGCGTCCCCTGGTGTGGCTGCATCTTGAAATCTGTCTGATTCTGGCTACCTCGGGGCTAGGATGGAACCAGCCTTGCAAAGCGCAACTGGAGAATGGCATTAGTTCAAAGAACGGCACAATCTTAAATTACAGGAGAGAACGTACAACTTTGGCATGGGGACTATAAATCCGTGGAAAGGTGTCAAGACTGAGATGTGAATGGCTGTGTCTGGAGTGCCGCTCACAATCAGAGTTAAATACATGGGAATCATGAGATGAAGGGAAACTTGACGTTACTTCAGGGTTTAAAGGAAGCAGAAGTCCTATTGCTTCTGATTTGACACAGAAATTGAAGTAGGCAGCTAAAAATGATAGAAAAAAATTATACCCTTGATCAGCTCAAGGCCTGACCACACTGGGACCCCTCAGCATTCCTACTCTTTGGAAAACACTATGTACCATATTTCTTGCTTTTTTATTTTCCCCTCAGATGAGCACTGTAGGTAGCTGTTCTGGCTATGCTTTGTGCATCCAGCTGTGGACTTCGGGAGGTGCTGCCTTTTCCTACAACTGTCCAGAATTTTATCCCACCACTATTTGGCATGGCTGAGATGCCGAACTGCTGCACAAAGCCTTCATATTGTCCAGGTAACATTGTCGTGACTCTTTCCTGCCAGGTCTTCTTGGCCCAAAAAGGTTTGTCAGAATTTAAACATTATTTTAAAATTATATCGTCGGGTTCTTCCTGGCTCCTCCTTTGCAGGATGTAGGCCGGGAACAGAAAACGAGCAAGGCAGGTTGGGATCCTTAAAGGGGGTCTTTGCTCTGGTAGGATGTGTGCTTCAGTTCTGAAAATTGTTTTTTCACCCAGCTGAGCAGAGAACAGCAGATTCTGAAATGCTTGGATCCCACAGGATCATAGCAATGTTAGAATAAAATTTAAACCAGTTGAAAGCTCTGCAAATATCTTACAGGACACTAAAAATCTTCAGTAATACTTTTATTTTCTTCACAAAGTTGACATTTCCAGGATTTTTTCCTGTTGCTCTTTACCTCCACATGAAAAGCAGCAAGGTTTCTCTCAAGTGAATGAAGCCTATGTTAGCCTCTAGTTTTCTTGATTTATTCCCTTCACCTTCCAGTTAAAAATATATATGGTAATACATAAGCTGAATGGAAATCCTAAGGTTTATTTCATGAAGCTTTGATACAGTTAATTAAGACCAGTTTAAGAACAAATATGTTGGAAAGGAAAATTCATCTGTGCACCAGACATGAAATCCCTCAGTTCAGTGAAGCCTATGGGCCATACCGCCTGTAGTATGTATACGTGGTCTTCTGATATGCTTGACATTTGCACGTATGGAAGGTGCAAAAGACATTACCAAAAGGCAGCCAGTCTTCCTGGCTAGCTCTACTTTATCTGACATGGAACAGATCTAGAGAAACAGAGATTATTGCAGCTCTGAAAGTCTGAATATTGACCTAAATAAATTAAAACTTTGCAAGTAGTGACATGTGCATGAACACACAAAATACAGATTCATTACCTGACCACATGGGTGAACAAACTCCAGGGTTCTCTTATTACACTCACTATTCTAAAGAAAGTGAAGATCAGAATTTTCTTCTAAAAGAAAAACGTCCGACATTTAAATCTTTACACCCCAGCTAAATAGCTGTTGGTGGGGGGAACACAAAAACAAACCCCAACCCCAACCCAAAACAGCTTTTAGTAAGCAGTAAAAGAAAACCAAAAATCATTAGCTCATTATTTTGGATTTCAGAACAGTTCAACAGAGAGTATTAACAGACCCTCAGCACTGTGGCTGAGGCGTCTAACCTTGGGCAGGTGGCAGCGATTCAGACGGGAGATCCTCTGTGATCTTGCAGTAAGAGGAACAGGCATGTCAAATTCCACGCTGTCCTATCTGCTGCACAGTAGCTTCCAAATGCCAGGATCGTTCTGTGGGTGTCTCTACCTGCTGGTGTCACTTCAGGCATTAAAGTCACAATGAATACAGACAGTAAATGGATTCGGTTGCTAAGCGCAGTGGCATCAAACAGGTAACAGAACTTAAGTCACAGACTTTCTTTGGGAAGAGGAAAAACAAAACCCTCAAACCAAGCAAAACCCGACGGTGAACTGCTGGGGCCACAGGCTCTGCTACAGCCTGAAACCATGTGTCACCAGTGTGGCAGCAGCCTACTTGAAACATTTATTCCTCAGCAGCTGTGAAGAAAGAAATTGTAACCCCCCACAATATTTGATCAGTTGTGTCAAACTGCAATAGTATCTTCTACTGTTCCTACCATCATTTTGACATCTGCAAATCTAACAGAGAAATTAATTACAAATGTAATGCTAACTAATGTGCTGACTTTCAACAGCTAGCAAAAATGTTATTTCAAGGGAGAAGCTACTTCCATTAAAGCTGTTCCCGAAGTTACAGTCCTTACAGTTTCTGTGGTTATACTACTGCTTCACCACAGTCATTTGTATTCCTTCTCCCTTAAGCTGTAATCCTCTTGTAAGCAAAGAGGTTGTCCTGTCTGGACTGTGCACAATGTCAGATGATTTCTGGCTACTTTACTGTTAAGCAACTGATTTTTTTCACCTTTGATTCAAATTCAAAAGTCTTAAAAAAGCAAGCACAGAATCACCGATAGTTCTCTCTGTCCACAGATCTTGACCCTGCTTTGCTGTTCAATATTGAACGTTGTATACACAGTCAAGTAAAGGAACAAAGTATATTACAAGAGAACACCAACTGTATCATACATTTAATAAATGAACTGGGATCCATACACCAAAACAGAATGTTGTTTACATGAAGAAGTGGAAAGTAAAAACACTACCTCTCTCGCAAGTAATTTTTTTACCTGCAGTATACCAAGTTATACAATATATTTATAGGTTACTTCTAAAATGTTTTAAACATCTAAATTTTGCATTCCTTGTATTAAAAAAATTACATATTAATTACTCTGGAAAGTTTCTGAACTCTGTTTAGCAGCAGATCTCCTTTCTTGATGGTTTCTTGGTACTGCCAATTCTTGCTATCAGGCCTAGGAATTGGGGAGGAGAGAAAAAAAAAAAGGGTTTAGAAGTGAGAATATGTTTTACACCAAACCATATACACTTCTGTAATAAGTATCATCAAAAAATACAGAATTCAATTGGACTGTCAAAAATGATTTCTAAGAATTGTAAGCATACCTGTTAGTTTCTACAATCTCATTAACTTTGTCTATTTTGCAGTGTAATCGCCCAGCTGCAATAAATCTCGAAAGCTCCCTAAGTAAAGAAAAAAAAAGTAGCTGGTTAAATCATGTTTCACCAAGGACGGGTAGACTGAGCAGCGCTGAACCTGCTGTTACAGAACAAGTGTCACCACACTATATTTCTGAAGCAATAGCCTATATATTTTCACGATGTATCTTATGCGTCCTCATCTTAAAGCTTAGACATTAATCACTCCAGTGATCTGAACACACAATGTCTTCGTACCTTCTACTCAGGCCAATGTGTCACACCTGAGTTAGTGAAATTTATCACTTGGCATCAACTACTCTTCAAATTCAAAGGCAGCAGTTGTGTAGCGCACCTGTTTTGGAATTTATCCTGAGGTAAATATCTTCTTGGCAGTCAACTCCTTAGAAAAGTCTCTTTTAATAGTTCCCTACTCTATAGTAGCTCTAATATGCTTGAAGTTTTAATTATTATTTTCCTTAATCAACTGGTGGTCTACAGCACATTACTGACAGTAGAAGAAAATATTCCTGTCATCAACAGGAAGACAAGTTAGAACTAGTAATAAGTTCCTAGGATGCTTAAGAACTACCACAACTCTAAAACATTTACCTTTGAATTGAATGGTATTTGGTTTCTCTTGAAACACCTGTTAATTAAATTCTGAATATTTCAAGCAGCATTCATATTTCTGTAATGTTTTCCTGTGTTAGAAAATCTGAAACTTCTCTACGAAAGAAGAATGACTTTTGTGAAGGCATTTGAAAGTGTTTCATGCACATAGAAAAAAGGTCAATTTCTCATTTCATGTTCATTTTCACCGTAATCTAAATCTGTTGTTTTTACACTAGAAAAGGTTTGCAAATTGAGACTTCAGGGTATGTTTGATTTAAGTGAAAAACATCACATCCTGTCCACATACTAGAAAGCAAGGAAAACTAGGTAAGGAGACTTGTAGGGTACATAAAATGTGCAGATCCCCAAAGCTTAACAGTTAAGTTTTTCCATAGTTGTGAACTAAGTTATCCTCTAAAATCTTAAATTTCATAGCACACTGAGGTCAATAGATCTATATACACAGTATAAAGAACAAAGTTAATAACAAAAGGCTAATTTTTCATACAGCATTTAGAGTAAAAGAAATACTGGAAAAGTTGTCATGACAGACTGCAATCAAATTATTTTCTTTACTGAAACATAATGTTCACTTAAATTTAGCCAAGCTCTTCCACAAAAACATAACTTGGCATGCTTAGAATCAAAGTAGACCAAAGATTTTTATTCATAATGGGATCATTACAAATAATTTAGAGGTGTAAAGTGAGATATTTATGAACTTAAAAAGCCAAATAACTTACTGATCTATGAATTCTACACTGACTCCAAATGCTTCTGCCATGTATCCTAATGTCAATGACCGGTAAGACTCTAGGAGCTGGCTATACGCATGAATTCTCATTTCCCGTACATAGTATCGATAGTGAGGTGCAAACAGCCAATCTTTTTTCATCTCTTGCTCTACAACAGCTGGGAAAAAAAAGAATGAGTCAGTAATCTCTGAGAAATGTAAAATATCATTTATGTAAATAAAACCAGATAACACCAGTTAATAAGTAATCAGTGTGAATTCTAACTATATTGTATCCTTGCATACGTGAAGGATATGAAAGGTGTTCTACACTAAAGAGAAGTACATTTATAAGATCTGTATCAGTTCTAGAAACAGAAGCAGTAATAACATGCAAACAAATACTGTGGCAGAGCTGAGACCCTGTTTGTCATCACAGAACCCTTCTTTCAGGGTGTGAGCTACTCTCCCCTCCACTGCAAGGGGCCACCACACGAAGGGCGAGCGGTGGGATCCGCTGTCAGGCTGGAGCAGGGTGGAGCTGGGAAAGGGGCAGTACCTAGTATGCAACTACTCGAAGAAACGTTGTTACCCAAAGCTGCATAAGGAAATAAGATTAACTTTCTGGTACTAGCTCTTAGATTAGTTGCAAGGATTTCAAAGCATTGAAGTGACTTTTCCTCCTGATGGTTTCAGTTCTCAGCTAAGGCTTTAGTTCTCAGACAAAGGCCAGCAACAGAAAAATGTTGCCCTTAGTTCTTAATCTCATCAGGCCTAGTCTTCCACAAAATGAAGAGTTCTTCTTTTGCTTTTTCTAAATACCTTATTTTCTTATATTCTAAATCTTACAGAAGAAAAACAAGCAGTCTGAGAACGGGCAAAAATGGCAGTTTTCTGAACACCTTTGCTCCAGTGTCCCCTTTTTACATAGAAAACAGAGCAGAAAGCCAATTGTAACAACAACAAAAACTTTCTATGTTATTTTTTTTAAGGGTTGAGATTTCAAGGCCTTTAGAAGACTACAAGTCCTATAACTTCTTTCAAACCTTCCAAAGCTTCTCCATTTGACCTGGCTCCTCAGGTAAGACCGTGTTCCATAGCCATTTTCAAAATGCTTTTCCACCTAACCAGATGTGACCTTTCATAAAGCTCACTGTATGTGAAATTTTTCTTTGTTTGAAAAATCAAACAGCAGCAAATTTTAGGTCACTGTTAAAAAAAATCTCTTCTCTTTTTTTTCCTGCATAAAGTAGCTTTACTTCTAGACTGTCGCTACTCCATAAAAGTATGTAAAATCTAAAACAAATAACTGAAGCACCCGAAACAGTGCTATAGGACAAAACACAGCCTTACCTAGTGACTGGAAAAAGGCTGCGTAACGGCATTCGTAAAGAGAAAAGAGATACTGTCGTACAGCTGGCAAGCTGTGCAACGCTTCCAGAATCTCTGCTCCTTTAATAACCTGAAAGCAAACAAACATGTTCAAACGCCGTTACTTTCAGCCTGAAGATACACAGGTTAAAGAAAGGCTGTGTCTGTTTGAACCGGTGTTTTCATCTGCTTTCCTTACCTTTTCTCTAAGGTCAGGCCTGTCCAATGCAATCATGCTGACGTAGACAGTGTATGTTACAAATGTTTTGTAATCCATAAGTTCATAGGATGTAAACGTTGAAACTGTATCAAGGAAGAGCTCTGCTGCTTGTTTGAAGTCTCGAATAGCTACACAGTAAAGGCCCTGGTACACTTTGAGACGGTTTCTCCTGTCCCAGTCTCCTCCTTCTTCTATTAGACTTAAGATACAACAAAAAGAAATATTTAATTGTGTATTAAGTTATACGAAACAAATACAACAAATCAACTGATACCATGTCATTAGAGAGAAAATAACTTGTTTTAGGTTACAGCTTGTTGAAACAGTCCAGGCGTTGCACACCAGTTAGTGGTAGGAAAGTGGCTTCCTTGGGACAGAAGAGGCCAGATGCTTTTGCACAGTGCAACTTTCAACTGAAAGGAAAAGTTTACGGCCTCTTAAGTTGCGACAACAGTCTTTTCAGATGTGCAGGTAAATATTACTATCAACCTTGGCTGTGGTGACATATTTTCACTGCCTTTCCTGCCAAAATCAAAGCTGTCCAACTAGCAGCACAGGAAAAATTTAAAAGTTGCCACTTTTCAAGAATCACATTAGCACAAAACTGTTGTGGCTATAAGCAGGAGCCCAGGCTGAGATAATCTGCTGAGAAGGCAACACAAAAAAATCCCTGCCCAAGGAACATGGTAACTGGGAAGACCTTCTTTGCCTTGGGCGTCTCATGGCATCAGCAAAGAGACTGGGAACTGCAACTTGCTACAGGAGCTGAAGTTCAAAATGTTTGGAGCACAGAGACACTGAAGATAGCAGTGGAAATGTGGGAAGGACAGCGGCACCAAAGCACACTGTGCTGACACTGGGCTCTTGCTTCCAGAGGAGAAGCTGGCACTTTATGGCACCAGCTGGGTGGCTCTGCAGCAGCTAGATTCATCTGGCAATCGTACAATCTAACCACACAAAGTTACTTGTCTTCTAACAGCTACAGAACAGACAGTGAGAGTGGGCTACAAGTTCAAATCAAGCCAGCTCACACAAAACATTAACCTTTCTTTTCTCTTCCCCCTTGTAAAAAAAAAAAATCCAGGAATAGAAAGCTCTCTAGTACAATGTAACACCCGCCCACTGCTCTGTGACTCTGTCTCACAATCAGTCATTTCTTAGCAGCAAGGTATTTATCTTCCATTTCTTTTGTTACAGTTTGTCTCAGAAGTGCGTTAGTGCACTCCAAGAACCCAAGCAGTACCTTTTTGCCTTTTCAATGTTCCGTGTGATAAGGTCATTATCCATATAAAACAAGCCAATCCTTAAAAGATAGAACACGATATCCAGACGATGTCCCAGTGCCACAGTTTTGTCGTAAGTCTTGCGGAACGCAGTCAGAGCCCCCTCCTAACAAGACAGTATTTTCTACTGTAAGAATGTTAAAAGCACCTAGAATATTTACAAAATGTCTGTTGTAAGTACACACACTGTCTTCCGCTGATAGTCATGACTTTTAAGTTTCCCACAGAACTTTTAACATTATGCATTCTGAATAATCTTAAAGAATCGAAGTGTAAAGCAAGTTAAAAGAGCTGATCCTCATATATCTTTTAAATCTAAGGACTATGAAAATCTTGAAATTAAGATGCACTATGTAAATAGCTTAGAAAAGTATAAAGACACAGGGAAAATGAAAAATAACATCTACAAATGGAAAATCAATTTTTTCCTTTTCAAGAAAAAAGGAAGGTTTTTTTCCCCAAGGGCTAATTGTTTGGGTTTTTTCTAGATAATTTAAATTTCAGTAACAACCTCTCCTATCTCCCACCTATTTCTGAGTTGTGTCATAGAGAAAATGCACTGTAAGTCACACAGTGCTCACTGGAACCTGCCTAGCAAACAGGATTATGACGCAGTGTTTATAATATCACTCTGTAAAGCCTCTGCCATGAACCAACCTTGTCCCCAATCCTGCACAGGTACTCAGCTTTGGCCATCATTGCATCTCGGATTTCACTCTCCCCCAAGATCTTTTCTGCGTCTTCCAATTCGTTGTCAAGACGTTTCAATTCTTCCTCATTAGCTTTCTTCATTTTGTTCAACAGATCCACATCTATCTGCCATTCCAGAGACTTGCAGAGAGCTTCATAATACGGGGCCATATCTGAAAGAAAAGCAGGATGGCTCCTGCTGTTAGCTGCTGCAACAAGTGCAACGTGACTGAATGCCAGTGCCAGCTGCGTCCCTTCTATGATCAGGTACCCATGAAATCCAGACGTGATGGAACCAGTGTTCCAGCAGGTCTTGCCTGGTGCGCTTCTTTTTGCTGACTCTTTTCTGTCACCGCTTGCTGTCTTTGTACCTCTCCCATCCGTGTTTTCCTTACTATCCATCCGACTCCGAGCACAGTGGACCCCAGTGTTCAACTCATGCATTTTATAACACCAGCACAACAGTTAAGAGTGGTCCAAGCACCACACCAGTACGGCCAAACCCATCGTGACCCCACCTAAACCCCAGCCCCTTCCCCATTGCTCTGGGGCTGTCCATGCCACAGGGGCAGGGTGATGCCCTCCAGCTGGGACACTTGTGTACACACATAGACACACGCGTGCTCCCCCCACACACACACACGCGCTCCCCCCCCCCCAACACACACGCTCCCCCCACACACAACACACACGCTCCCCCACACACAACACACACGCTCCCCCACACACACAACACACACGCTCCCACCCCACACACAACACACACGCTCCCACCCCACACACACACACGCTCCCCCCCCACACACACACACGCTCCCCCCCACACACACACGCTCCCACCCCACACACACACACGCTCCCCCCCCACACACACACACGCTCCCCCCCCACACACACACACGCTCCCCCCACACACACACACACGCTCCCACACACACACACACGCTCCCCCCTCACACAGGCTCCAGGCCGCCCCCGGGGTAAATCACCAGGGTCAGTCAGGCCTGTTCCTGGCCTGCAGACGTACGCCTCAGACGGCCGGGCAGGCAGGCAGGCAGGCAGCGCCGCCCCACCTCGATGAGGGGAGGCAGCGGCCGCCCCGCAGCCCGCAGAGAGCCCCCCCTCACACCAGGCCGCACTCACTGTGGAGCCGCACGGCCGCCATCAGCTCGTCGCGCACGGCAGGGTCGGGCGCTCGGGGCCGCAGGCTGAGGAGGAAGCGGAGCTGGGCGATGCGGAGGTCGGGGTTCTTGGGCAGCCCCTCTTCCTCAAGGTTCTCCAGCGGCATGGCGGCGGGACGGCACGGGACGGGGCAGCTCGGCTCCGGGCAGGCGGCGGCGCGGCCGGTGACTCAGCCGCGACGGGCGGAAACGGCGGCTGCTTCCGCCTCGCAGCGCCCCCTGCCGCGCCGGCGGGCGGGCGGGCGGGGGCGGGCCGCGGGGCGGCCGCTGGCGCAGGCTGTGGGGGCCGTGCAGCTGCAGGGTTAGGCTATAGGCGCTATGCAGGCACGGGCCGCAGGGACAGAAGGCTTGGGCTATAGGGGCCGTAGGCGCAGGCTATAGGGGCTGAAGGCTTAGACTATAGTGGCTGTGCAGATGCAAGTCATATGGGCCGAAGGTGCAGGCTACAGGGGCCGTGCAAATGCAGGCACCGGCTATAGGGACTGCAGGCACAGGCACCGGCTATAGGGGCCGTGCAGACGCAGGCTATAGGGGCCGTGCAGGTACAGGCACAGGCTATAGAGGCTGCAGGCGCAGGCTATAGGGGCCATGCAGGTACAGGCACAGGCTATAGGGTCTGTGCAGGTGCAGGCACAGGCTATAGGGTCTGTGCAGGTGCAGGCACAGGCTATAGGGGCCGTGCAGATACAGGCACAGGCTATAGGGTCTGTGCAGGTGCAGGCACAGGCTATAGGGGCTGCAGGCGCAGGCTATAGGGGCCGTGCAGGTACAGGCACAGGCTATAGGGGCTGCAGGCGCAGGCTATAGGGACCGTGCAGGTACAGGCACAAGCTATAGGGGCTTCAGGCGCAGGCTATAGGGGCCGTGCAGGTACAGGCACAGGCTATAGGGGCCGTGCAGGTGCAGGCACAGGCTATAGGGGCCGTTCTCCCTTGGGGCAGGCAGGGGACCATGCACCAGCAGCCCGGTGCCACCCACCTGCCCCGGGCTCTGCCTGCCTGTGCCCAGCTCCTCTCGGTGTCAGTGCTTCGAGGCTGAGGCGGGGGGAGTGCCTGCCAAGGGGTCGTGGCTTTTGCTGCAGGGAAAAAGGAAAAAAACATGTTTGTAGCCTTCATAGTCGCAGAAAAAGGCTGGAATATGTTACCCCAAAGCATGCCTGTGGCCCAGAAAAGCAAAGGCAAATCAAAGGGGCTTTAAAATGCCGTGGTTTGGTTCTCTGTCATCCAGGCTGTGGGGGGAGCGTCACACCTTGCTTCTGGCCCCTGCTCCCATGTACTTGTAGCTTTTCATAACCTGTCTCCATATCTTTACTAAATACCTTTCATTTTGTCTTTTCTGACCTCGTGCAACACACAGCTAGCACCAGGGCCCGGAGCACATTTCTGGCAGGTGCCCTCTGCCTTGGCAAGCCGAGGTGGGTGGCAGTGCGGCTGGGCGGTCCCCAAGTGTCACCCACCCCACCTGCCCTGGTGCTGCCCTGCTGCCCCTGCCCGCAGGCTGTGCCAGGTTTACAGATGGGGCAGGGCGCAGCATCATCTGCGTCTTTGTCAATTCCTGCGCGTGGACTCGTTACGGTTCAGGCCTGTGTGCTAGGCAAAATCAAAGCCCTTTTTTATCCTGTAAAGCACGATGAGTAGCAGCCCTTGTTTTCCCTTGCACATTTGTCATTTGCAACAGGATAAAAAAAAAATGTAGCTGGTGCTTTTGGAGGGACACATGGGCAGCTGCTGTCATGGCAGTGGTGGCTGCTGGGTTGTTCCCCTGCCTGGGCAGCACAGGAGCAGTGGGGATGGGTGCTTGGCTCCCGCAAAAGGCATTTTGGGGTGCCAGGGGCTGCCCTGTGGGATGCCGGATCCCACCCAGCCAAGCCTGGCCCACACATGCCCACCTAGCTGAGCTCCTCCAAATGCTTTTTGGTTTTAAATGAAACCTTTTTGCTGGAATAGGATTTTAAACACAACGCTTTTTCCCAGTGCCCCTATTTTGGGGTTGGGTTTTCCATCTAGGTCATGGGAGATACTGTTCCCTTGACTGTTTTGGCATAGTGTATTCCTAAGATTGGCTTCTTTATATTCCGTGTGAATTATTTAGAAGTTTGCTAGAAGGAACTGTTATCTGCTGCATTTTTGATAAGTGCTAATATTTATGTTGATTCTGGTATTTTTTTTTCCTTCATTGAAGTCATTAGTTTTTTGTTCTGGTGTTTTAGAATGAAATAAAGGAGAATTAAGTTGGGCAGCTCCTTTGTTTCTTCAGAAACAGTCTTTTTTTGTGTGTGTCTTCTGTTCCTGGTGTGGCTTTTTTGAGTTGCAATCACTTTTGTATTGCTTGCGCAATAAGGAATTGCTTTGATGCTTTGCAGAGAACTGCACGTAGATCTTTTGTGGCACTGTTTATGTTATTTGCCTGTTGGCCTTTGCATTTGCTCAGAGACCTATTAATTAGGGGGATTTATGACAGACACTTTTAGACCTCTTGCATATTTTTCGTTTGAATCTTGTTCCCAGCTACATTTCTTGTGCTGTGTGCTCTGGGGCTGCGGTATGCTGTTTATTCTTAGCATGCCTTGTTTAGGAAGAAAAGGACGGTTGTTTTTTTTTCTACTAAGTAAGGCTGATGTTTCATATGCTCAGGCACTGCACACCCGACGAGTGTTACTGATGCGGGCAGCCGCACTGGGATTAGCTCACAAAAATTGAAGAAGAAAAAAAAATTGAACCTGCTCCAATGTCCAGTTATTACAGCCGGTCTCTCCAGCACTGGGTGGAAGGTGGAAAGTATGTGCAGCTCCCTTGTAAGCAGATAACCTGGCTGTCACCTTCGCTCTCTTCCTAATCCCTAATAAAGATTGGTTTGCAACCACAGCTGGAGGTCTGCCTCTCTTCCAGAATTCATGTCATCAGTAACTGTTACAGCTCTGGCCGTTCTTACTGACCGTAGAGATACCCACACCCTGTCAGCGCTGCTGTGTTTTTGGCATCCACAGTTCATTGTGGCAGTAAAACCCACAGTTTCATTATGTACTGTGGGAGAAAAAGTTTTTCATTCTCCTGTTTCTGGATTTGCCACTTTTTAATTGGCCCCAAAATAAGATGCTGGGTGTGAGAAGAGTAAGGGAGACGAGTTGTCATTTTCCTGGGTCTAGTTACTGCTAAAATGTTGTGTTTTGTTTTGTAACCATATGAAACACTAGTTAATTAAAAACCCACAGCATTTATTATCTGTAAATATTTGCCCAAATTTTCATATTTATGAGTGTTTAAGCAATAACGGGGAGCAAGGGAGCCGGCTGCACACACGTGACATTCACTGCTAAACATGAAGGGAAATTCAGAAAGAATATTTGTAAGATTTATATATTTATAAGAAATATTTATAAGAAAAAATAAATAAGAAATATTTATAAGAAAAAAATAAGGGCTTGCGATGACCATAATTCTCACGTGGCCTTACAGCCTTCAAAAGGATCCAAATTAATAAATACTTTTTTTTTTCCCCCACCACAAAATGGACCTCAGATGATTGTGTCCTTCTCTGCAAGATGTGGCAGGGCTGTGAGGAACCCTGTGGTGGCTCCTAGTAACTCTAACGATGCTCTTGCTTGACAAGTGGCAGTACGGATATGCTGCAGGTTGTTAAATAGCGTAATACAACCTGGTTATCCAGCTGAAAATAGGAGCCAGCCCCCTTTGCAGCTGGCAGGAGCTCCTCAGCACCTCCCTATGGCTCTGCACCCGCAAGGCACTAATCCTGTCTGCCCTCCTGCTCCCACCAACCCCAGGAGTGACTCTGGTGGCATTAAGGGCACCCAAGGAGGCCTCCTCTGCCTGATGGTGATTTTGGAGGAGGTTAGGTTTGTCAGCTCCTTTCGCTGTGCAGTCAAGTTTTAAAATAACAAAATATAGTGGTATTTGCTGTTCAGAGGCCAGTGCTGCCTGTCATGCAGCGGATGGCTGTGCCGCTCTCACAGGGAGCCATCAAGGGCTGTCGTGGCTCTCTGGTGTCTGGGAGGGACAGACATGTGTCCCTTTGCTCCCTGTGGCAGAGGGCTCCCTCTCCCAGGGCGCAGCGGAGGATGGTGCAGACCCCGCGTGCCCTTGTGCATGGAGAGGTGTGGTTGCTCCTTGCAAGGGGTGCCTGGCACGGTGGGTACCCCAGACAGTCACAGGTGATCGTGGGCTCCCTGGGTAACGCCACCCTCCTGCAGGCAGAGCGGGAAGTGCAAATACAGGTTTCCAGATCGCCTCCTTCCACAGTAATAGCCGTTGCTAAATGCGAGCCAGAGAGCAAGGTGGCTCTCCGTGCCCCTGTGTGAGCTTGCTCCTTGTGGTGTCCTGGCCACCCCTTGCCACCGCGCCCCGGCCAGCCCGATGCCCAGCGAGGCACGCCGGCTGCGGCGTGTCCAGCTCTGGCTGCGCTGCCACAAGGTGACAGTGTTTCAGAGCAGTAGCTGCGCAGCGTCTCTGCCTTCTGGGTGTTTGGCTTGCTGGGCTTCCTCCTCCCCGCCACCTCCAGCGTGCAAAGTGAAGCCCTGCTGTGCCTAAATGCTAACCAAAAGCTTTAGGGACCACCAGCCTTCTGCAGGGGCACAGCTGGGACAGACCACCCGAAACCTGGCATGTCCCCCTCCCCAGCCGCCGCCTGGTGTCCAGGTCCCTGGACCCAGCCAGATGCTGACTTGCCGCTTGCAGGGAGCCACCCGTTACATCAGAGTCAGGATCTGGGCATTTTGCTTGCAAGTGTCACCAATGGAACCAGTGGCCTTGGCTGTCACCACTCCTTCTGCTAGTCCAGCCCCACCGAGAGCGGAGGCTTCTCTCTCCCAGCCCGCAAAGGGAAAAGTCGCATCACCTCAGGGCACGTGGCACTCGTCAACAGCAGGTCACACAAGTGCTCAGCTTTCCTCTCCAAGGAGGTCCTCTGGCACTACCTGGCTCTCCTGGGCTTCAGAGACAGGGACCACCCTGGCAGCGTGAGCATCCTCTGCCAGCAGATCAGGGCCTGGGACTGGACCCAAGTGTTGCTGAACGGACATGCCAACCAGCTCCCTTCATGCCTTTTGCAATGGGAATAAAATTTCCATTGCGAAAGGCATGAAGGAGCTGGGTGGCATGTCTGTGCTGTAATGAAGAGCAATTTGTGCACAGCCTTCACGCCGCCAGCTGCAGGCTCACCTCAGTGATACAAATTACACTCTCTTACCTTGCTGTGATCCTCGAGACATCTTCAAGGGCGCTGCTTTTGTTTCATTTGCGGGGCTGTTTTAGCTTAACTTTGGAAAAGATGGCACTTGAGCTCTGTCTGCCTTCATTCTTCACCCTTCAGCGCTGGAAGCAGCGTTGACAGCAATGCTCACAGCTGCACTAGGCAAACCTACAGGTGTCGGGTATTGATTTCTTACAAACCAACCCCTAGAAGTTATCTGTCATAGGTAGTTGTTGTTGGCATCGATATGGCCCTTGTCTCTGGAAGTCTGGATCTCAGAAATTACGGTCTGTATCAGCAAGGGGTGAAAGGCACGGGGTCAAGCCCTCTGCCAGCTGGTTGGCATGAGACAAGCCCTGGCACAAGTGCAAGGGCAGTTCGAAAATGCCCTTGGAGTGCGATTTCTGCATCTCTTGACCTCCCTGATGTTGTTTTGTCATCCTCTCCGTATTGCTAATTGCATCTGATCAGCCAGGTATCTGTTTCACAGCAATTAGTGCCTTTTATTTATTTATCTGCATATTTTCAAATCAATAAAATCTTCCCCACTAGCGCATCAGGATGCTTTGAAGAACAACATTTCACGTAGTCCCCAAATTAAGCCTTTTACAGCATTAAAGCCTGTTAATCAGGATGTTCCAACAAACAGCCATGTTAAGGGGAGTTTATTACCCTGGGAAGATAGGATGAAACCGCATCATTAATTAGAGATCTGAAAAGCTATTAATATCTAATGGCTATGAGTAATCAAACTGGCAGGTAGAGATGGGATGGCAGGGAGCCTCTTCCTTCGCCCTGTACGTGCAGCAGCCCTGGGTGCAGGGGAGGTGATGGCACACAGCTGCCTGAGGCTGGTTTTATTTAATGCCCCTGCTTCAGGAAAAAAGCTTTTTTTTGGGAAAACTCTTTTTGAACATGTGAAAACCCACCATAATTTGGTGCCACAAAAATATAAGCGAAGAGGCAGTGCCTGGGTGAAACGGCTGTTAATGAGGAGTGGGAGAGAGTGCTACTGGCATGGGGAAACAAAATCCTGCACCGTGTCTGTCCCATCATCGAACCAAGAGACACTGAAATGACGTTTGTGGAGATGCGTAAATATAAGCACACACAAATGATTTATGCTTGAACCTTTATTTTAGGTCCTGTATTCCAGCCCGCTTGTTTTTAATGCAGACTGGTAGATGCGGACATTGAATGGTCTGTACGAAATGGTAGCCTGTGAGCCTGAATTTCAAAGCCAGGTCTATTTACTGCATCTTTTCACTTAAGCATAGATTTACTTTCAGAAAATTGGTACTCTGGACCAACCAGCTGATGTGTTTGTTTCATACACAGCAGCAGCACCCCGGACATAACCGGTGTTTCCTGTGACAAGCAGCATGAATATTGTCACAGGCTGGTGCTGGATCTGGCCCTTGATTCCCCACATGGAACACAAATACTGACACCTCCTCCAGACTGATGCAACACTTTTGGGGGATACCATCCACAAGGTAAGGTCTGCTGCTTTTTAGGTTATCCTGTTGCCTGTAGAAATCCACAGATCTTTATTAAGATTTGTCAACTCCAGCTGTGTGTCTGTATCTGCCTTTGCTTTTTAGGTAATTTGTGCTGTACACTTTCACCACATGATTGCTTTTATTGTATGTGGTTCCTTCTGTTGGGCACTTCTCTGTTGACTATGATTACTACCCCATCAACTGAAAATGCTCCTATACTGTATAATTAACTTTATCTGCTTTGCTACAATGCCTCTCACTGGTAATTACACACAGTTCAGCTCTTTCACTGTGTTTCTAAGACTTTAAGAAGTGCTGATTACTCTTGCCCAGTCTCTGTCCAAACTGGAGGGGTTTTACATGTCTAAAATTATATCTTTTTCCTTGCAACAGCCCTGCTGTAATCTGGCTATTGATTATAGTATGTGTAATATGATCTTTAAATAAACCATCTGTTTGGAATTCATTGAGGTTTACATGTGCTGATAGCAAAAAGCTTATTTAAATCCTCAGGTTGTTGGCTGGTTGATGTGATAGTTATCAGTTTACTGAGATAATTTGAAATGGAGAGCAAGGATTTGAAATCTTTCAGTCCTCTGGGGAGTGACTCCATTTTCCTCCTCCTTAGCCCAGCCTTGTCAGCCTTCCCTGCAGTGCCTTAGTGACTTTTGTCCTTTGATGATTTTTTTAAGCCTCTTTTTCTAAGGCAATGGTCTCGTGCGATTATACTGTCTGCCCATCAGTCTGTGTTTCTGTACTTTAATGCGTTTGAGCCCCGTGGTCAACTTGAACCAAATCTGATAGATGTCATGAGCTCTCAATAACGTCCAGTTGTGTGAAGTTATGTGCTGGTCAGGTGGGGCAGATCCAAACTGGAAAGGTTCAGCTGTTCTGCTATCCCACACCATCCTGCCCTGCGGCGCCTGGATTTCAGTGCCCCGTGCTAGCAATTCCTTCTGCTTAGCTGGTGTTTAGGGAACGCGGCCAGCAGAGAGGACTGTTGTGGGGCCATCACTGGGTACGTGGAGGGATGGGAAATAGATAGGTGTGAGGCATATAGGAAGGAAGAGCTGGGAGTATCGCCATGGTGGGGATGGAGGCAAAGTGGGGAGAAGGGGTATGGGATCTGTGGGAAAGCATTCATCTACGACTGCTCGCAGAGCAGCAGCTGCTGCTGTAATTGCAAATATTGATGTATTTTCCACAGCTTTTTTTCAAACACAAAACCTCAGGGTTTTTGTTTGTTGGCGTGTTTTTACTCTTTATAACAACAGGTCATTTTCACATCACGCAAAGAAAAGCACTTTGCTGAGAAGTGTTGTATAACTTCTGTTGAGACCTGTAGCAAACCAGGCACACATTTATTAATCAAGCAAAGTGGTGGTTTAATATTGTATTGTCTTCTAAAAAAACCCCAGTGGTGGAGCAGACACAATCTGAACATCCTGCTAAGTTCACAGGGCAAAGTACTTCTGTAAAATGTATGGGAATTTAGCTGCGGCATGTTTGTGTAGCTGGAGAGCATCTACCAAATGCCCGTTGACTTGAACATCAATTTAACTGAAGAAGGTGCTCTTGTTTCCTTCTGAGTGCACTACGAGTCCCAGAGCAAGTGGAATTTGAGGGCACAAGCTCACAGCGTTGTGCTGCACTACCCTGGCACCAACCGCCCTAAGTGTTGCACTAGCCTGAGAAACTTCAGTTTGGGCGCAAATAGCTGGGTTATTACTTTAAGGGGGTTTATGTCAGTTTTACTAAGTGTGCAGAAAATTCAAACCATCTGGAACTGAGAGTCCATCCCTGTGTGCAGTGCTGGAGGGTGCTCCTTGGCCAATGGAAACTGCTTTGCCATTGCACAGAAGTGTTTGAGAGACTTTAGGAAGTAGAGAACTCAGATGCCCAGGTAACTCCGTTATCTTTCTCTTATTTGGAAGACTATGCCTGCTTTCCCAGAACAGGAATATCCTTCATCCGGTAGAGGTGAAGAAAACTCTCCAGATGATTTACATCATGTCTCAAGATCCAACCTTCAAAGGTCAGAGAGAAGAGCCTTAGGCAAGGAAAGCGTGATTTAGCCCTCTATAAATGCTAGTGTTATTAGTGGTAATATGGCAATGTAGCTAACTTTTGGTTGCGTATTTAATCTTCTTCAGCTGCAGTTTGACATTATCGAGTAAAAAAACCCTGTGTAATTAGTTCCTTTTGGTGTCCTTCTATGTTGTAACTGCTTAGAAGTAAAGAAACCTGTGCCTTGATGGTATTTCATAAATACTTGGTTAGTGCCCTGTAAATCCCCAGCTGGCTGCAGCATCCCATCTTTGCTGCAATGGCAGTTACCTGCCCGTCTCGCTGCTCTGCAGCTGGGGCTGCCTTTAACTCGCCTTTTGCAGCTGATTAGAATCGCCTCTTAGGTGGGGTTATTTTTCTCTCAATTTCCATTTTCTTTCCCCTCTCCCCTGACCTTCCCCTCCTCATCTCTTGCTCTCTAGACCTTTCTTTTTTTTCCTGTTCCTTGCACTTGGTAGTAGCAATCACCTCCTCTGGTAAATGCGTTGGTTCTCCCATCGTTGCCTCTTTTTGGGGTGTAGTTTGAATTTCTGATCGTTATATTTTACATGGTGGGGATATGACCAACTTCTAAAGTCCCCCCTGCAACTCACACGAACCTGGTGGGATGGTGGAACACCTCTCAGGTACTCGCCCTTGAACCAACCTCTTTCTGTCTTGCCTGCTGAGACATTCTGCTTGGCAGTTACTAGTGCATAGACACATTTTCTGTTGCAGGGTTATTCCTGTTTATTCACTGCTTATTCCAACATGGCATAAAAAATGGAGTGGGATTATCCTGGCCCCAGAGAGCAGTACGTTCTGGTGAGTGATACAACATATATTCTGCTGCTGCTTGTGTCTTCCAGCTAGTATTTTTCCCTGTTACATCTCAATTCTTTCCTCTCCAAGTGCATAAATTGCCCTTTAATGCTTTCCTAGTGTGACCTGTGTGGCAGTACCTCCACATCTCATCTGCTTTCCTCCCTGTTCGTGCTGGATCCTGCCCCACTGTTCCCAGTGCTGTCCCACAGAGGCTGTACCTGCTGCTCTGCTTCCTGGGCTGGCACCCCTACTCCTTCCCTTGCACTCGCAGCTCACATACATCAGCCCACTGACAGCTTTGGCTGGAAGAATCACCCTGGATGTGCCACCACCCGTCTGGCACGGGGAGGTGTTCCTCACAGCAAAGAAAAGGCACTTTGTGAAATGCGGTTTGCTGCTCTCTTGAGCAGAGACAAAAGTGTCCTGGTCTGTGGCCATCAAATGCTTGCTGGTAATTGTGGAATACCTCCCAGTCGGCTGGAGGCTGTACCCCAGCTTTCCACCCATCGAGGCTCTCTGCAGACACGTTGAGCTCCCTGTTTCATGCATTTTATGATTATTTCAGCTTTTTGGCACCCATCCATTCTGCTGTTGGGTGGCTGGATCTGTCCCTCACTGTGTATTTTCTGGTCACAGCCGTCCTTGGTCAGATGCCATTTAGATGCTGGTCCAACTCATCAAACAACTTGGTTTCCTGCTCAGGGCCTTGGACTTTGGTCAAATTAACCTCTGAGAAACTCATCTTCAGTCTGATGTAGGAAGTATTTGGTTTGTGCTGCCGCCTTTTTTTCAGTAGTGTATATATATGGTGTATATATATATGTATACACACTATACCCTATATATTTATATATATAACTATATATGCATGCATATACGTAATCACACACACATGCAGGAGTTTATTTATCTATACATATGTAGGTATGTATATGATAAAGAATGCAGGAGTCTTACTTGCATTTGTTTTCCTCTCAGACCTTTTTTCTCCTGGAGTTTTCACCGAGCCATAATTTTCTGATTTGCCCCATTTTGCCCTTTAATATCCATTTTGCAAGAACAACTAAAATTACTGAACTGTTTACTTAATTGACTTTTATGTCTAGAACCTTTGCAAAGAAACCTTCCTGGAGCAGTGATTTCCAGCTACCTTTTTCCTACCTACTTGTGTTTTGTGCTACTTGTAGTTTCCATGACAATTATCCCCAGAGCCAGAGGCAGCCTTGCCCTTGATTGCTGTTTTGCAAAGCTGTCCTTGCTCTTGCCCGTTGGAGAATCCGACTGCAGAAGCTCATGCTCAATCAATTTTTTATTTTCCTTGCTCTTGTATGTCCCACTAGCACTATGTGGGTGCTGCAGGCAATTGTAATATATATTGCATTCTGCTTATTGCCATTGGAATGATTTGGAGGGCAGAGCCATCTCATCCTCCAGAGGAGCGGCGCATTCTGGCTGATGGAAGAGGACACATCACCCCAGAAGGACGAGCTTCGCCTGGTGCAAGGCAACCCACTGCACAACGCAAATTCCCGACAGCACAGTGGAGCCAGGTTTGGTACCCGCTGGAATAAGAGAGGAGGGTGGGAAGAGCAGGTCTGTGCTGTGTGTGGGTGCGGGTTTGCCCAGAGCCCGAGCCCGGGCTGGCTCCTGCCCCTGCCGCCCCCCAGCCCCAGCTCCCCTCCAGGCACAGCCCCTGCCCAGCCACATCTGCCCCCCGGGCACGTTCCCTGGCTGCCACTCTCTTGCTGCAGGGTTATCCAAACATGAAAAAAGTGTTTTGAATATTTTGAATGATATAGTGACTATTTAAACATCTTTTAACATTTTAGCATCTTCTTGCTGTTTTCCTCTTGCTCATTCCCCTTTTCCCACTTTCTCCATCCCACCTCTGGTGACTCAGCCATTCCTGAAGTGCCGAGCAGCAATCCTTTGATACCTTATCCTTACATATTTCCTTATTTTCCTTATCTATTCAGTCTGGTACGTATAACTAAGCTTTGAGTATGATCTGTCGTTGCTGCCAGTACCTCCTCTCTCTTTCTGTGCATCATTTTTTTCTTCAGTTGACCGTTTCCTTCCATTTTTCCATACGCTGTCTCCTTTCATTCTTACCTACTTGCATCCTTCCCGCCCGCCACCCCCAGTTTCCTCTCCTGAATCCACTTAAGTGTAATCTAAAACATACTGCATGAAAGTGGAAGCCCAGAGAAATATTTGCTCTGGCTCTCGCTAGCACCTCACGATGCCAGTGAGCTCCGAGACAGTGGATTCTCAACCCTGCAATAAAATGAGCCTTTCCCGTAAGTTTAAAATTTGAGTCTTTCTCACAAACTGCAGTCAAAATGATTGTCAGCTCGCTCAAAAAGTGCCTTTTAACTAAATTCAAAGGAACACATTCAGAGCAGATTTTTGAATTTCCATGATGATAAAACTAATTACAATTACCAGCCTGTTACTGAAACAGAAAACATCCAGAATGCCACAATATTTGAAGTTATATTTTAAGGAATAAACATATCAGATCAGAGAAGAAAGCCTCAAAGTCTAAAGTGATCGTCATCTTAAACAGACTTAATTGCTTGTAAGATAAATGGGACTGAAGAACTAGGGGAAAGAGAGCCTTGCAGATAATCCACACGGAGAATGTGATCTGCTGTAGCAGATGAGCCGTGTGTGATCCAGTACTGAATCATCCCAAATTACCAACCCGCCCGCCCAGATGCCACCACCTCCCTATGGACTGACTCGGCTCGTAGCATGCAAGGGAGACAGAGATGCCCTGTTTCAGGTGGTCATGGGACAGTGAATGCTACTGCTGGCTCCCAAGAGCAGCTTCAAAGCTCCTGAAGTGTTTATTCACCCTTGTAGTCGCTCTTACTTGTCTCATCCCGAGGCGGATGAAACAGAGTTTTGCAGCCGTGCTGGGTGAATCGCTCTGTGCTGTGGGAGCAAATCATCCCAGTTCTGGGAAAACCTTTGGGTGCTTGCCAGTGGTGTGTGGCCCTCCTTGGGTGGGGAGGGAGATCTCAGTGATATGTGAGATTGAGCTGCTCTGTGCAGTTTTTTCCAGTTGGCTCAAAAACCACTTCTCCCTCTGGAAGTTTTTCTTTTTTTTTTTTTTTTTCCTGAAAATGTTATTTTTAATTATACTGACCAATTAGACCCTCGACTTGTTCCACTGTCTGCTGGAGGTGATGTCCATGGGAGCACTTGCTGGTCTGATCCTTGCAATGTGTGTTGTTCACTGTCAGGTCCAGCCCAGCCAGAGCACCGTTTGGAGCGAAGCTCCTTATCCAACGCGTCTCACCAGGGCCCGGAGGCTGCAGCAAGAGGTTAACCTCGTGTTCCCAAGGGTCACTAGTGTGTGGTGCTCTCCTGTCCTCATGCTCCACTGTGTATCCAACCCCAACACCTCAGGACAAACCTCGGTAAGAGCTGCATTTCCAAAATGCCATGTGCCTGGGGCTGTACCCAGTAGCACGGCAGCCAGCTGTGCCGAGGTTCCCAGTTGGGCACCTCCATGTGCAGTGGCCCGTTGCCACAATTGCACAGTGACTATCTGCACCCCTTCACATCCCAGCCTGGGTGGTGGGATGGGCTATGGAGAAGTCCAAGGGGTGATAGAAGAAGTCAGAGGCAGTGGAAGACCAACCCCTATGTTCACCACCCCACCAGGCACTGCAGTTTTTTCTCAAAGCATTAGCCAGGGGTGGGGCTGGGAGTTGGACCCCTAAAAACAGGGATGGGGTGAGTGATGGTGGGCAAGAAAGAGAAGGGGAAAGTGGACAGGCTGGCGAGATGGGCCTGGGGATCGCGTCCGGCGCTGGAGCTCCCCAAACTGTGTCTTTCCGTGTGTGGTTGGACTTGCCGCAGTGCCCTGGGGATGTGGATTTTGGGAGCGGTCACAGCTCGCTTCTTCTTGAGCTGTGGTGTTTATGGCCGGCTGTGGTTTTGGCACACAGTTCCTCTTTCAGCTTCTCCCCATCTGTGTGGTTTGGGTACGACAGTTCCCTGTGGCACAGGGATCTGCTCCCAAGGTCTGAGGGCTGGGAGGACGTTGTTGCCGGCAGCTTCCCCAGGATCCCTTTCCAACGGTGATGGAGCCGAGGTGTGGCTGCCCTGTGGTCCCCTTCTGCCATTACAAGGCAGCTGATATTTTATTCCAAGTTCGACTAACCATGAAAATGTGCTGGACACTGGAAAGAGATGTCTTGAGCACACAAAGCAGCTTACAAGCCTGAGAAGGGAGGAGGGAATTTTTCATTTGGCAGAACGACATGCATAGCGAGCGCTCTTGTTTTTAATAAGCTCACAAAGCTTTCTTGAAAGCCAGGGATATTTTTTTTTTCCATCCTGAACACATGAGGTATTTTCATTTCATAATGAATGCATGTTATGTCCAACTTCCAGAAAGCCTTTCACATGAAAAAAACAGCAAAGAATTTTTCAGATGCTGAAGCGAACAGGGTGGAAGTAATCATGAAACAAAATGCTGGAATATTTGATCTGTGGCTCAGAGATTGTGTGGCATCTTGTATTGTCTGAAACAGCACCAGATAATAATCATACGTGCAAATCTCTCAGACTGGGGCAACAGGGAGAGGAGCCAATCTCTGTCTCCACAGAGCTGGAAGAAATCTCAGATATTTCTGTTTGTCTGCAGAACAGCTGGGGACTTCTCAGACATGAATCTAATTAAGCATATTCCTCACCACAAACACTTCAAGTCCTATTTCTGAGATCTGAATGTCTTTGCAAAATGAAGCCTTAGGAATATTGCTTTCATGCAGCTGGGATTTTTGGTTGGGGTTTTTTTTTTTTTTTTTTCAGTCTGAGCAAAATTAAATTACAGTTATGGGCTCAGAGCAAAATTTACTGAAGTCAATAATATTGATTGATATTTGGGTATCAGCAGAATGTCATGCATTAATAACAGCTGAATTTAATCCACAGGCCCAACAGGGCTCCCGGTGGTGATGTGGGTATTAGAATCAGCCAGGCTGGGATGACATCTGACGTGCCTCATCTTCTCTGCCCAGTGATGGGTGTCCTCCCCACCATGGGTACCGGAGCCCCGTCCCTGCCTCCTGCCCTCCCCTGGGTTTGCATGTGGTCAGGTTAGAACCGACATTCAAATATTGAACTTCTTTTTCGCTGCCTACCACATCCCAAGCTTTAAAATAAAGCATATATTTTCTTGGTAGAGAAAAGGGCTTAATACAGCAAAGGGCTTAACTGAAGCCTTTTCATTCTGCCTGGGATGTGGAGCGGTGCAAGCCTGGCTTGCTCCTTCAGCTGTTTCCGTGGCACAGATCCCCTCTGCGTGGCTCTGTGGGCCAGCTGCCGAGGGGACCCATGGCCAGCTGAGCCCCGCTGCCCCTCGCCGAGATCCCACAGCAGCCCCAGCCCCACCACAGCTTCACAAACCACTAATTTCCAGTCTTGCAGCCACTATGTTTTAAATCCTGGGTTTCCAATCAACCCAAACCAGAAAAAAACATTGCTGCTTGCTTCATTCTGCTTGTTTTGTTCTGTGGCACAAGATTGCTGCCTACCTCTCTGCTGCGTGTGAAAGCCCTCTCTGGATTTCTTGCAGATTTGGAGGAATCTCTTCCTGCTGATATTCCAGGGACCAGATTAATCTGAGAAAAATCCCAGCACTACTGCACTACAGTTTTCATCCATCTGCCTTTTTTTCCCGCTCTCTTTAATTCCACTCTTAATCCAGTTGATGCCAAGCATCAGGCTTGCAGGAGGCTGCTCCTAGGCTTCAGGTCCCACTCTCTGATGCAGCTGTGGCAAGGCTTGTGGGCAAAGCCACATACCCTCAGACCATCTAATACAACTGGAAAAAACAGATAAGCTTTCAGGCACATAAGCTCATCCTTGGGTGTCTTATATGCAAAATTGTTTGTGCTCCTCAGAGAGTTTGATTTACATTTATTTGCATATACTAAGTATAGCGAAACCCAGTGAATTCTCCCAATATATTTTCACTCTTGTGAGAAACTTGATGGGAAGTGGAAGATATGATCATCTCTCTCCCTAGTGGCATCAGTAAGTATCACACATATCAGATTAAACCCTTGACATTTTTCCAACAGTGTGAAATTTGCTTGTAGATGTTGGAAAATGAGTTATAGATGTGAAAGCAAGGCTTGGAATGTGAATGCAAACATGTTAACCCTAAAACTGGTGTAATTTGCTTTCCCCGGTATCCTGGCACATGGAGCCAGAGGGGCTGTGCGGGAGAGATTGTACCACAGCAGCAGAGGCTGGGGTGAGTAGGATGTGAGCCATAAGTTAGAAATGCCTTTTGGCTCTTGGATAGTGATGGATGGCTAAATCCTGCCCGGTGATCCTTAGGGATGCTCCTCAGTGGCAAAATGGGACATGACCCACTCTGGTGGGTGCCTGGGTGCTGTCAGGTGTATTCCTGCCACGAGGTTGGGGTCCAGACCTCTCCCGAAGCCCCCAAGGAGAGCTGCCCAGCAGCTGCTGAGTGAAAAATGCACTTTTCACTTAGCTGGAAAGACAAAATCCCTCAGGGGTTACTACAGCACGGTCACCCACCTGCAAATGACTTTGGGGAAGGTAAAGGCTGGGGATTTGAGGTGGTGTGGTTGTGGGCAGGGCTGAGGCTTTGACCTAGAAGTTAAGGTCAGGGCTCTCATATGTCTTATAATGAAGCTGGGTTTAGGTTTTTACTACAAAAACTCTCCAGCAGGTTTTCAGATGCTTCTGCCTTTGGTATGCCACAGTTGAAAGGTGCGCTAAATTAACGATGCTGGATTTTCCATGCTTGTACTTGGGGTCTTTCATGTCCTGCTGGTGAAACCCCATCCTAGTACAGTGAGCTCAGCTGAGTGCAACACATCCCACTTGATCCCCTTCGGGCTCCTCCATGGACATGTGCAGGGCATCAGTGAGCAGCAGCAGCATAGCAGAAACCGAGAGACAGAAGAAATACTATGCGTTGTAAGGAACAGACTGATTTTAATCCAGAGGAATTATTGTGGCAATTAATTACACTATTCAAAGCTGTTATCAATGCCTTTTATTAAATTTCCTCTGCATTATCCTCTTGCCCCCTTGGAGATGACCAAGACAGAACTTGATTGCAACTGCTGCTTGTGAGTGCGGTGGTTCCTAGTGAGCCATTAGGAGCGCAGCATCCGCTGGAGTTGCCATGGAGATGCCAAGGCTGATTATTAACCAGGTGAAACGCCGCTGCTGCATCGGCTCTTTCCTCCTTGGGGACATGGCTGCACAGCCTGACACTTGGGCAGGAGGCAACGCTAGCCTCAGGCTAGGCAATACTGCGGCTTGGGGAGACGGTTGTTGAAATCAGAGTGTGGGCCAGGTGCTGGGTGTCTTGAGAGGGACTCATGCACCAGAGTGGTGAAGCCGTTGGGAGCAGTAGAGGTGAGCCCAAGACCCACACCTGCAGATGGAGATGGGCTAACAGGAGGAGGTCACTGTGCCAATCTCTGTCCCAAAAATCCTGGGTCCAGTCTTTTGTGGATGCTGTCAGGCTGGCCTCGCTGGCCTGGCCAAGGGCTGCTCCAAGGGAGCTGCAGCCATCGCTGGGTGTATATGTCCCTGTCAGAGGAGGAGGTAGCCCTTTCTGGGGCTGTGTTGTAGCACTGAGAAATCTGGTCTTTCAAAATTTGGCAAGGATGGTGTAACTTGAAATACAGTATTAGCATAAATTAGCTGAGAACACATTTATCTGTGGCAGAGTGAAGTTTGCTATTTGGCAGCACGTGGCTTACTTTTATGCAACAGATATTCTGTCTTCACTTAATAAACATCTATCAGATAAAAAGGTGATGCAGTTGACATACAGCTCATACGGCTCATCTATTCTTAGATTTGGCATTTGGGAACAGGGTTTCACTGCTCAGATCTGACTGGAAGCATGTACCATTTCACAGGCTGGAAGATTCTTCAAGGGGAATAAATGTTGAGTCTGATTTAAATGCAAGATGAGCATACATCCTTTCTGCCCCGGCTTAAGGCTGCAGCGTGTGCTCAGCCACTGCCTGCATTTTGTATGCTCAAGTTTGCCCAGAAAATCAGACTTTTGCTCCCAGTGCCACTCTGGGGTGTGGGGAGCCCTCTCCTCTCAGGGTCCAACTTTAGGGAAGCCCATCAGAGCACTGGGGCATCGACTGGCACATATCTGCTCTATGGATACTGTTACTTTATATATATCTCTCCTACTTTATATATATAAAATATATATATATATATGTCTCCTACTTTAGAGTTGTCTCCCTTGAAATACAAGGTTAGAGCAGTTCTTACAGAATTCAGTCGTCTGAGTGAAGGTCAATAACTTTTTTTTTTCTTCTTTTGAGAACAGTAATGGAAAGAATATTACCAGATACAGAAACAGGGGCAGAAAGCTGCAGATAAATGGGGCAGAGCATCGAATGAAGTGACAGGAGACCTAATTATGGGATTGAAACTATAGGGCGAAATAGGTAAAAATCTCACAGGAACTTGGATCTCCTTGTATTTTTTGCAAGAACTTGAAATGTTCTTTCCTCTTTTCACCTGAGCCTTTTAGAAATCAGTACATTTTTAGCTGAATGTTCGAGACAAGGACCAAATGGCCTTGGCATTAAACAGTTTCAGTTGTCCAAGAACAGTTGGAGAGATGTTCACATTTCCCTCCTCACATTCAGGATTGGGTGGTTGACCTTGGAAATGTGAGTGAAGTCAAGAGAAACAGTTGGGGGTTTTCCCCACTTTTTCAAATTTGAGTTTGTAATCACCACCACCACATGTCCAATTGTACTTTCTACCATCTACCCACCTCACGTGCTTAATTTAAAAGGACAAAATTATGTAGTACCAGTATATGTCATGATTGCAGCAGTCAGTTCATCCTAGCTGCTTGCCCTGCCTGGGCAGGACGGGCCACATTTGCAGGGCTGTGTTTGCACGCTCAGTAGCAAGCGTTCACGCTTCTGCTCGAGTGCTTGCCCATCCCAGAGCCCAAACTTCCTTGTGCAAATGGCATTTGGCAGTGCAGGTGGGTCAGCCAGCCATAAACCTCAAAAAATTCAGGCTTCCGAAAGCCTGAGATGCATGAACCCACAATCCGAGGGGAGAAGTGGGGAAGCAGGTTAAGGTTGTGTTGAGCAGATGTCCCCACGCCTTGTGCTGTGCTGTGGCAGAAGAATCAGGAGTGTGTGCTCTGCAGGTGGGCAGAGGGCTGGGGATGCTGCGGGGCAGCGCGCTGCTGCTGGCTGGCAATTGGTTTGCTCAGCCCTTTGCTGGGAAAGTAACGGTAATGCATCAGTGAGAGGAAAATATTAGTTTGGGGGTATGTCGTCCACTCCCACTGTTCATGAGGATCTTAATTTCCCAAGGCACTATGAATAAATAGTGTGGCAATGTGGTTATCGGGACTATTAGATGAAAGCACATCAGGAGCTGATTTAGGTCTGGATATTCTGCCTATAATTTGATGTAGTGGCTACTAAGGAAATCCCCTCTTTGGATGACCATGCGTGCTGGTGGGTAGAGGGTATCACACTGGTCCTGGGATGTGCTTATCTTTAGGAAAGAGTTCTGGGGACCCTGGCTTCACATCGGTGAAAATTGATTACTGCCTTGTCATTCAGAGCTTGAGGGATATATTCATGCTATTACAATATGTTAGTTCCTCACTGTTTCTCATATAAATGACAGAGGCTGTGATGCAGAACTCTGTGTGTGTGCGCAGGAGAGGGAGAGCCTTGTGCTTCTGTAAATGAAAATCCATCTGCTTTCCGTGCTGGAGGTGGATGCTTAGTGCAGAGCAAGGGCTGCTTGCTTTGGGTTTTGCAGTGAGCAATGGTCAGTGAAGGTGTACAAGCTGCCTGCGCCAGGAATGAGAAACTTGCATTGACTTTTTGAGGACAGAGACGTGGCTCCTCCAGCAGCCCCCAGATCCTAAGGCTGCCCAAAGCAGCAGCTCAGGGTCCCCGGGAGATTCCCTCTGTCTCCACGGCAGTGCTTATTGCTGGTTCTGTGGGGAAGAGACCCAGGTGGGAACAGAGCGGTTCCAGACCCTTAAACCAACTTCTTTATTCCCAGGAAACCCAGAGACTTGAACCCCACTTTGATGCAAACAGACAGGGAACCTGCTGGTGGTGCTGGAGGAGATTCCAAGCAGTGCCAGCACATCCCAGTCCTCCCAGTCCTTGCCTGAGTGTGGAGGAGGGGGCAGAGCTGGAGGTGCAGTTCTGGTTGGTGGTTGCTCTTCAGTCTTCAGCTACTTCATCGGTAAGAAATGGGTGAGGGGGGATTTATTGGGAGAACTTTTTGCTTTCTCTGCCAAGAGCAGAGTGACAGCACCCCTTGCAGGGACCCGGGGGAACATTGCGAGCTCTCCAGCAGGTTGTTAAAAAATCATTTTCATTAGGAAGCAGAAGTCCTGCTGCTGAGAAAGATTGCTTCATGCGAGCAGATTTGGGCTTGCTAACCAGTGTTCCACTTCCAGCAAACCCAAGTCACATGCAGGATGCTCTGCTTGTCTTGCCAAAAGATGGGCCCCGGCCACACCAAGAGAAAAGTGTTCCTGTGGGCAGCACCCTTTTTGGTTTTACCATGAACAAACCCTCAGACTTCCAGGGTCTACATGCGCAGGGGCAATGGCACTGCTTTCTCTCTGGAGAGAGGACTTACCTCCTGGAGAGGACCCTGTGCCCGGGCATTGGGCACTTAGGGCATCCCTGCAAGCGTTTGATCGCAGAACCACGGTCACTGCCCCCAAGCCTTGGCACAAGCTCCTATTCAATTTTCTGTTAGTTTTGCCCATTGTTTAGCTTGTTTCATTCCTCATCCCAGTCTCCTCCTGTATGTGTGATTGAATTCAATACTTCTCACTGCCCAGTTATGGGGAACTGCGTTGAATTCTTTGATTTTAAAACTGTCACTTGTGAAAAACCCCCTGTGTTACATGTGGAAAGAAAATAAGAATTAAAACTTAATTGAAAGGAAGAATGGTTTTGAACAATTTTCATTTTACTCTTCATGTCTTTAAACTGCCTCAGTATTCTAGTAATAATTTTGGGTTGTTTTGACCTGAAAGAATCAAGGTATTTCTTTTCTGACAAGGCTGACAGATGCTTTGACTGATGCTAGGGAAAATCAGGTCTTACAGTCTAAGAAACGTTACAGCATCATTTGCATACAAAGAGGGACCTAGACAAGCACTTGAAAATTTCTTGCACTTGCAAATCCTGACACTTGAGACGAATAAAAGGAATTTTACTCCCTGAGCTCAGCAGATGCTCAGCAATAGACGTTCTCGTCAACATTAGTTTGAAACTCCAAATTATGAAAGTGATGCTGGGAGATTTTTGCCTTTCTTCCCAGGCCCCGCAACAGGCTCTCCTGACACTCTCCTGGCTGTTAACAAGCAAGGAGCATTAAAGGCAGCGATCTCTGGGGTTGCAATAAAGCCTCCGTGGGGAGTGCTGCTCGTTTGCTCCAGTTCTCTGTGCATCCAAAATCAACTCCCTCTCTTTGTATCTTTTGCCGTAAACGATTATGTTCATAAATATACAAAGATTTGCTTCCTCTGAGCAAAACCCTCCACTGTCACAACTGGGCCAGGTGGTGAAGTCAGGCATATTATGCCCATCATTGCAAATTTTGAAATAAACTGCTGGGAACCCACGTGTCAGGAGAGGAGCCTGCAGAACAGGGCAAGTGCCTCTTGCAAGAGATGCTCTGCTGCCCCAGCCCTGGGGCTTTTCCTCTTCTCCTTCTCGTTCTTCTCCTTCTTCTTCTCCTTTTTGTTCTTCTCCTTCTCCTTCTTCTCTTTCTTCTCCTTCTCCTCCTTCTCCTTTTTGTTCTTCTCCTTCTCCTTCTCCTTCTCCTTCTCCTTCTCCTTCTCCTTCTCCTTCTCCTTCTCCTTCTCCTTTTTGTTCTTCTCCTTCTTCTCCTTCTCCTTTTTGTTCTTCTCCTTCTTTTCCCTTTCCCTTTTCCTTTTTCCCTTTCCCTTCCAGGCTGGCAGCACCCACCAGGGCTGCGGGTGAGACCCTCCCAGGTAGGCGCCATGCCAGCACGCCCGGAGGGGCTCGCTGAGGGCTCCCCTCACTCACATATGCTGCTGCAATGGGGCTTGGCCTCCCCCGGCACTAAGAAATTGCCACTTCACCCATGTTGTACCCAAGGACAAAATTTTAATTTAACTCCTTGGTGGTGTGCGGAGCTGCAGGGGGGGCACAGGGCAGCATCACATCTGCTGACCTGAAATCTTGCAAATTTTGGCCCAAAGGATGAAGACTTTGCAGCAGCCCTCCCCAGCTCCCCATTCCTCCCCTGTAGCCATGTGAACGGTGTGTACTGTGACATGCAAATATTTCACTTAGCATTTTTTTTTTACAAGAATCTGTGAATTTAGCCAAACTTCCTAAATATTCATAAATGGCTCACCAGCCACATGAGCTGATGAAGGATGGAGCAGGCTGCTGGTGGTGGTGGTGGTGGAATTTGCTATTTTGAAGAGTCAGCACATAAATCATTCAGCAGCCCTCATCTGACCAGCTGCATTTACTGACGTGGGCTGGGAGCTCTGGAGGCTGCTGCCTCCCAACGCCGACCGCAAATTTTGCTGCTTTGGCTTTTGCTGGTAGGTCAAGGTGAGACCTGACCCAGGCAGATGGGGCAGGAGGAGGGAGAACTTCTCTGGAAGCATCCAGCCCAACAGCAGAAATCTCCATCAGGCCAATATATAATGACCTTTCCAGCAGACACTCTGCAGAGCCCTTGTGCATTGTGAATGAGCAGTAATAATTACAGAATTGCAGCATCTCCAGATGTTTTGTATATATTTCAGTCCTCATTTATTTGTTTTCTGTGCCGAGTTACTTGGGATACTGAAAATGTAAATAATGAATATGTGATGAGCAGCAAGAATGCATCTCTGCCCTGCCTCACTCTTCCAAAAAAGCTAATTAAGCCAACTACCAAAATAAAAACTGCTTGAGTCTGCTTCAGCATCAGCCATAAAAGAGTACTCATGAGCAAATAATTGACAATTAAGGCCTGACTTACAGAAAAAAAAGAGAAAGATAATCTTACATACAGCTGAATTGAGCTCTTTCAAGCAGCAAGGATCTAAGGGAGGGTTGTGTTGATAGGAAACAAGCTACGGCTGGGGCAGAGGCCCGAGCATGCTCACACCCAGGTGCCAACAAAACTGGCTTCAACCCTGAGCCAGAGCCACTGGTTTAAATTAGAGCTGTTTTGGCAGTCTCCTTCATCCGAGGTTTGTAAAAGCATCACTGTGGTGGAGGTTTGGAGATGGGGAAAGCGAGGCACAGAGCACAAGCAGGGCTGGCAGCTGAAGGGATTGCTGTGGCTGGGTTTATTAAAAGTCAGGGCATGTGCTAATATATACATTGCCTAATATACGCAGAGCTGGCTCAGGGCTAGCTTTCTGCTGGAGGTGATGTTGATATGGGATCCTAGTCCGGAGGACTGTATATTTGATTGTATGAATTATATATATGTGTGTGTATATATACACACATATATGTATGTGTGTGTATGTATATACTGTGATCTGATGTGTGCTCTTCAGAGTTTAATGTTTTATTTATACTGAATTAACTTGCTTCACAGGGCTTTGTTTATCCATTTTAATAAATCAGCTCTTTCAGCTAAATCTTGCCTTAAGAGCTGATCATATCCAGAGCCTCTAAGAGAGCAGCAGATATATAAATATTTGCTTTTACAACAGGAAAACTCTCCTGAGAATGCTTTAGCAAATGTCTGGGCTTGCCTAAAACAGGGAAGCTGGTAGTTTGCTGAGTTATTAATAAGAAGTGAAGAAGCAGGAAGGTAGAGCTGTAGATAAGGAGTCTTTGATCACTGAGGCATCAGTGTGCCATCAGGAAGCCTGCAAGCTGGCTTCCATCACTCCTCCCAGGTGAGGATGAAGCCCCGGGAGCAGATGAAGCTGATGCCATTACACGGAGGGAGGCACACAACACTGCAGTCCACTGTCCATGGGCAGAGGCAGCAGACAAAGAATGAAAGCTTTTTCTTTTTCTTTTTTTCTTTTTCTTCTTTTTTTCCACCCTACTCCCAAGTTCAGGTAGGCATTCTTGGCACTAGAGGTGACTATAATAGTGTTTTACTGTCTTGCTGTCTAAAAAATCTAGCCCTAGATGTCAAAGCTTCTTGTTTATTTTCTTTCTTTCAATACTGTAAAATATTGAAATAACTGTGGAAGATGGGAAGACCTTTCCGAAGGGAGACCCGGGTCAGTGGGACTCTCCAAAGCAAAACGTGCCTGTACGAAGAGCCCTCCGGCTGCAGAGCTGACGCCCTTCAACCAGCCGGTGTTTGTCTGTGGAAAAGAATGGAAAGGTGCAATCTCACAGTCAGGGAAGCTAAGGGAGCCGAACAAACCATGCTGATGCAACTCAGAAAATGGATACTGAAGGCGTCTGGGTTGGTGAATTTGTGTGTGGTGATGGCAGGGTGGGATAGGGGTGGCTGGTGGCTGCGGTTGCCCTGGATCTCCTGGCAGGGCAGTGGGCTTGGCAGCACCTCATGGGAGATGGAGAGGTGGGACCTGGTTAATGAGACTCCCACATTGGAGGCTGAATTAAGATCCAGTCCTTACAAGAGGAAAAAAAAAAAAAATTATTTGGTACAGTTTATAAATGTATGGATATGCCATGACTTGTTTTGGAAATGGGACCCAGCTCTCTGGAGACTTGTTCATGGCCTTTGGCACCCTTGGCCACCAACTCCCCTTTGTACTCAAACAGGAGCTGAATTCCTTAGTAGTTTTAAGGATCAAGGTTGAAAATGTGTTGCATAAAACAAAAAAGAATCTCTTTAAAATAAAGTCCTCTGAAATTGCTCTTAGCTAATGAGCTTCCCCTGGCTGTGGAGGATGGTCATTTAATAGGTGGCAGATAATCTCCTGGAGAATGAGGACAGCCTAGATTTCAAGAATAGCATAATTGTATGTAAATGCAAGGAAAAGGGATCATCTTTTTTTTTTTTTTTTAGCCTGAAAGAGCAAAGTTCATCAGATAACATGGCAGCTCCCAGCCTAGGAGCCCAGATTAGCTGGCAGCTGGGGAGGGGACCGGGGAGCCGGGGCAGCAGCGGCAGAGCAGTGCCAGGTTTGGTGCTGCACGGGCAGGTCTTTTTGGGGTATTAAATTGTGATGCTAAATGAATGCCTGTTTCTCAGCAGCCCTCAGCCTTCATCTAACTGCTGTCATTAACCAGACTGCCACCCACCCCTCTTCATGAGCAACAGGGTTTACAAAGAGCCACCAAGTGCTCGGGGCTCACATGCAGGCTGCTTGCACACGTGAGTGTGGCAGCGGTTTTGTAGCCAGAGCCACTTGGGCTGTTTGCAAATATGGGCTTATCTGCATATAACAAATAAAATATCAGGGTGCTTCTGATTATTTCTAATGTCATACTTCCTATTTTTGTGTCTTTCTTCAGAGGCTCTGCTCATCTGATTATAATTTATCTGCATGGGTTCAAGGCTATGTGGCTTTTGACTTCCCGAAAATCAATCCTCAATGTGCTGGAAGCTTTCCTGTGCAGCTCCAGTGGCTTTTGGACCAACGTGCTGCCCGTGCCGGGGCATTTGGGGTGTTGCAGGGGCCTTACCGAACCCCGGCATCCCGCTGGAGAGAGTGGGCATGAAGGATGCAATGGCCAAGCGTGCAATGCAGATGTTGGTTTTGCAATGGAGGTAACAGCTGCCGGGTACTCTGGACCAGCCTGTGGAGGTGATGCATGCTCCCAGCCCTGTTGCTAAAGGCAGCCTAATCCCCCATGCCTTGCAAAGCTGTGGTCAGCCCTGCAGGGCTAGGGTGGCCAGGGTGCCGCTAAAGGCAGCCCACCCTCTGGGGTCACACGGGGTGGGTCTTGACAAGAACTCTTTTTTGGGGAGGGAAAAAAAAAAAAGATTTTTTTCTTAATGGAGGAAAATTGTGGCAACAATAGATCTGATCAGATCTATTTATTTATTTATTATTTATTTATTTAAGCAACATTAACAGTGTGCCAGGCTGACTCTGGCAGCACAGCTGTCCCGGGCCACAGCAAAAAGCTTCCCACTCCCAAACAGTGACCCCAGAAATGTGCCTGGTTCCCCACCAGGAACTGGACTCACTGACTCTCATCCTGAGCTCAGGTGGTGTCACCTTTAATCGGTTCTTGGAGATGTGAAATGAAGTGGCTGTACATGTCCTCTGCTCCCACGGGGCGCTGGCACCCGCGTGCAGCGTGCGCAGAGAGGTAAACCAGCAGGGCCAGATGGCGATGGAGCAAAATTTTACAGACTTGTAGCTCCATCCCTCAGGCTCAGCAGGTTTGTCAGAAATGGTTAATCATACTCTAAATGGGCTAAGATAAAGAGAAAAAGCATTCTCTGTTTTCTTGGTGTGGTGGTTTTTTTGTGGGGGTGTTTTTTTGTTTGTTTTTTTTTTTTTAAACCATGTGTCTCTAGATACATAACCAAGTATGAGACTTCTGGAGCCCATATGAATAATAAAACAGGTTTGGAAGCTGCATCTACATTTATTGCTGAAATTTGTAGCAGCTCAGTATTTGCCAGCACTGTCTTTCTTACAAAATGTGATCTGAGACCTTTCTGTTGTGAAGGTGAAGGGCCTGACGGAGGGAAGCATCACCTGAGAGATACTGTTGTTTCCCCAATTTGTTGCCTGTCTGTTCTGATTCCAGCGCCGCATTAAAGCTGGGTTGCGGTGGTCTGCAGGGATGCAGAGATGCTCTGCGGCGAGAACTGGACTTTGAAGAGCTGCTTCCAGCAGCAAGAGCGTCCCATGCAGGGGGGCACTGGGCCCTGGATTTTGGTACAAAAATGCATGAGAAAAGGTACTTAAATTCTGCTGCAAGGAGTCTTTAAAGCTTGTTATGTTATTCCTGAGGAGAGGCAGCAAGCAGTTAAAGGGGAAAGGCTGGGGATTAGTTTTTTACCATTTGCCCAGCGATTCAGCCTCCTGCTGTACAAAGAGCAGCTCTGCTGCACCGGAGCTGACAGACAACATTCATTGTGCTTTTAATCACTGACAATGAATTAAATTGTACATGTTAAATGCCAGTTATATAAGAACCTGTAGTTACAGTGTCATACTTGTCACTGAAAGCAATAGCCCTACCAAACTTACCAGGTCTGTTTTGGAAAACATGCAAGGATCTGTGATCTTTCTAAGAAAAAAAGCTGTTATTTATAAATTACAGGTTGCATCTTCCCCAGCGTAAGCCAGAGGCCTGCCAGCGATTTTGGCTCAGCTGCGCTGACTTACACCAGGTGAAGATTTGGCTTTTTTCAAACCAAAAAATGGGTCCAGGTCAGCAACCCTGGGGAAGGTGTGTAGTGTGCAGGAGATTCTCCTCTGTCAGCTATCCCTGCCTGCTGAAGCCATGTCAGGGATGGGGCTGAGCTGGTTCTTGTGCTTTTTTTGCAAGACCAGCTAAATGAAAATGAAGTTTTCTAACAGTTAACCAACGCTCCTTAAGAGCAAAAAAACATACGCAAGACTCTTCCCTTTGGATGAATACTTCCATTTATTCCAACTGGAAAAAACATAATTTTTTTTAAATATACTTAAGTGTCATTTCTTTTTTTGTTTTTCTTTTTAAAGGAATAATAATTATCACATTGTCCTTTACAAACAACAAAAAAATTCCTAGCAATAGTCTGTGGTATGGAGACATCCATCTTCAAGATTTTTCTGCATCTGCTGCTTTGAGTAGGCAATGGGGCATCCCTGTGCGCACGCCAGGGTGCCGGCACCGTCCCTGCAGCGGGACCCTCGTCCCCAGGGTGCAGGGCAGGGGCTGGCTTGGCGGAGGCGCAGGGGCACCCTGAGATGCTGGCAGCACGTGGGGCGATGCAGCTGGTTTAGCCTCTCCGCCCTCCTGCGGCTCAAAGCCCAGCTTTGCCTTAACACCCTTAGGCGCTAACCCGCATCTTCGGGTGCCAAGAGCCCCTTTTGCAAACCTGCTCCTTGCTGGGAAGCACTGGGACAACCCGGCATTGGCTTGCAATCCTGCGGGGCATCCGCCTTGGCCGCCGGGATGCGCTGCGATGGCCGGACCCCAATGGTTTGAAGCATACAGAGAACAAACTCACATCCACCATAACACAACACAGCTGAGCCCTATTTATAGAACACTTGTGCCACGGCGAGGCTGCTGTGGGGCTGTCCTAGCTCTGCGGGCAGGGGCTGAGCCCCCCTGGGGGACCAGCCGCCCCGGCCACAAACAGCCTCGGAGGGGTGAGGGGGTCTCGCCAGGGCAGGATCAGGCCCACGGGAGCAGTTTGCAGTTGTTCTCTTACGTGTTAGGCAGTAGGCAATATTGAGACTTCCACTTGGTAATGAACAGCAGTTAACATAACCCAGGAGACTAGAGCACCATAAGACAAGTCTATATTCAAAACAACGTCATGCTGACATCACACAATTGCACCATTTACACTTTTATTTACTCCAAATAATAGTTCAATGTTTAGTAACTTCAGCGTTCTCTACAGAGGTGTAAAATTCCTTCTCCGGCTTTGGTCATTTACAACGTTGCAGACATTTGGTAGTTCTGTTGTTTCCTATTTAATAATAATAATAATAATCAAAAAAAAAGTCCCTTTTGCAGCTGTCGGGATTCCTGTATCTGACTGATGGAGCGTACCTGCAAATCACAGGCATGAGCAGACTTCAAAACGCCACCAAGGCCTCTTCAAGATTTCATGAATCAGAAAATGTTCTCTTTATTTACCAGGATCAAAACAAACAAAAAAACAGAAAAAAGGGTTAAAAAAAAAAAACCAACAAAAAAACCCTCAAAACAAATGACAATTCAAACTGTCACTGATATACTGAAGAAATCTGATAATGAAATGGAAAGGGTGGTCAAAAGTATGTTTGGTTAGCTCTGGCTGAAAACAATTCCGAATGCGCATGTATTTTCCCAGTGACTTCTAAGATATAGAAATTCCTCTGATATTACAAAATACAAAAATATTTTCTCCAAACTCGCATTTACATTGCATTTACAACAATCGTGGAAATAACTTAGGCTCCCATACTGTCCGAGAGACAAATTACCTACTGACATGGCTAATGGAAAACAAAAATGTGTTGGAAAGCAAAAGCTATCAGCAAACTGATGATGAGAGTTGACAGTGGTAACCAAAACGTACGGACAAACAGAACTCAAAAGGGTGGCAGTATCTGGGAGAAAGAGGAAAAACTACTGGGTAAATATTACAGGCTAAAGTGAACTTTGTTTTTTTCTTTTTCCTCCAAAGAAAGATGTGCAAAATATATTCACCGTGCCCAGGATCATGACTATTTATAGAAGCCAGTCTACAACCTCCTTACAAATCCCTACTCTTTAGGTCTTTTTTGTTACAATAAAAGCACTTACATGATCTAAAACAGTGCAAGTTTGTGAGTTAATTTACATTCTCCCAAGGTGCCTAGCAAGGATGCCATTAGGATATGATACAGTTTTTGCTCTTCTGTCTTTTCCGGCTGTGCAACTGTCCCCTGCCACCCAGTGTGGAAGACTTGGGCACGCTGTACGAGCCGTATTTGTGCAGGAGCTCCTCGCTGGTCACGTACCGGAGGCGGGTGGGTTGGGGAATTGGCTCCCCGAGGAAATAGCCCTCGTTGTCGGACTCCGAAGAGGATGAGCAGGTCGAGCACCAGTCGTATTCAGCGAAGTAGGGCCCCCACCTCTCGCCCAAGTGGTTCTGCAAGGCGAGATCTGACACCGTCCGGGGACAGTGGCCATAGACGTCCCTGCGGGGACCCTGCTCCACTGTCTCTCTGCAGCTCCTCTGGTGCATGAACTGGTCGTAGTCTTCCCTGGCTCGCAGCAAGGGTCTCTCCTTCAGCCGGCAGCACTGCTCACTGGCCAGGTGCAGGGCGTTATCCGACCGGGAACGGCGAGACCGCCGGGGCCGGTGCGGGCGGTAATGCCGGTCATCATCCCGCAGGTTAGTTCGCCGGCGCGTGCGCTCGCTCATGGGGGTGTGCCTCGAGCCCTCCTGCGCCCCCAGCTTGCCCCCGGGCACCCCGCTACCGTAGTCGAAGCTCTGGTGCATCTGCCCGTGCGACGGCCGCTCTCGGTACCCAAGGGGGCTGGCGAGGCCGTGCAGGTTCGGCTCCATGTCCTGGTACTGCTGCGCCGACAGCAGGCTGCGGACGGACTCGGCGCTGCGAAATTGCACGGAGGAGTTCAGGGTCCCCATGTTGCTCATCTTCTCCGAGACGTTCATGCCTGAGTCTTTGCTCAGGTCAGGCATCGAGAACCTGGAGAGATGCTCCTGGCGCTTGGCTCCACCATCTGCTGAGAGGCCTTTGCAGGGAAAGGGCAAAGGAAGGGGAAGGAAAAAAAAAAAAAAAAAGAGAGTTAAGGAGGAGAATTTTTTTGTCAGCTGAGATGCAGGGAGAAGGCTGGGTTTGGCCCAAGACTTGCTTTAAAAAATAACTTGGTGGTTTAGATGCTGTCCTGAAGAACCCTTTCAAGAGGATGATTTTTTTTTTTCTTTAAAGAGCAGGCAGTTCCTCCTTTGGGGAAATCACACCAATTTAAGGTGTTTTGAGTTGGACTCCAAGTTGCTTTTCACGACTTCCTTCCCCATATGTCTACACTGAGTGTAACTTGATAGGAATAACTAGTGATGCCAGTGAGAAATTATGCGTCAGAGGTAACCTGAGGCCTCCTGCATGCTGAGATAACTAGGGTGCCATGATCCGGCACCCACACCTTGTGCAACAACAAAATGTTTGGAAGGACTGAACAACGTCAGGGGCAGCTGAAAATGGGGCCACTGACTAATTCAGGCTCGTCACCATGCTGCACTCCACAGGTCCCCTGAATGTCACCCATGGTGGGGACTGAAGGCGCAGCCATGGCCATGTGCAGGCAGTCGGGTTTCCCAGGAGGCAAGGAAACACCTGAGGGTCTGCTGGAGCTCCCTGTAAGAGCTGTCCTGCTGCAGAAGAGTCAGGCTATCCCTGGCGAGCTGCACGTGGGCAGGAGCCAGGAACAGCAGCTCCAGCTTGATGGGCTGCCCTGCTTGGGAAGGTGGCCCACGGGGTCTCTCCCACGTGCCAGCCAGACCTGAGCTCCCGCAAGGTGCTTTCCTCCAGCCTAGAAAGCCTTCACCTGGCAGCAGAGAAGGGGGGTTTCTGCTCAACACCTGCCCATCAACAAGAAACTCAATGCGCTGCACACTGCCCTAGCCCTTGGCCTGTTTTATGGGTGTTTCCTGACTATTTTCTGACTATCTCCATGTTGGCTTGACAACTGGCAGCAGTCAGCGCTTGCATTGCAAGCTCAGGACAACATGTTTCGCAAGCTATTTCAAAGGAAATCCATTTCATCCCAAATCAAATGCAGAGTGTTTGCTTTGGCGCCCTTCTCCCCATCCCTCTCCGACAACCTCCCCATGCAGACCAAACGTGGAGAGCTGTGCACCATCAGCAGGATTTTCAACATGACGCACAGCCCTTATGCAATCGCTGAGAATTTATGACTTTGTAAATTAATTAAAAAAACCAACAACCCAACCCACAATTCAAGAATAAACTTCTTTTTGCCTTAACAAAAGCTGCTTACATTTCATCAAGAGCTCAGCTCCTTCGGCATTAACTGCTGCCTGCCAAACCTGAACAAGAACAAGGGCTGCTGTCACTAACCCTGCTCACGAGCTGCTTCAGGGTTTCTTTGGACTCAGCCTTAATAAGATCAACAGATCCTGCAAAGATGGGCAAGGTTTTCCAAATCTTCCACTCAGTGGCACTGGGGAGAGCTTTAGCACTTGAGTGCAAGCCGCCGCTGGGTCTCACATGGTTTGGCTTTGCTCCCCAAGTCCCAGCTGCTGCAGCCATTTCTCTCAGCTCTTTTGCTTTTCTGCTGTTAATGGGGATGTTTCTGGAGTTTATGATTACAGAGGAAGGTAAAGCAAAGGAGATCCCTGAACGCCGCAGGAAAAGGGAGAGGCTGGGTTAAAAAAAAAAAAAAAAAAAAAAAAAAAGGAAAAGCCATGCTTTGTTTTGAAAAGCACACACTTTTCAAACCAGCTTCATGCCTTTTTTTTTCCTAAGCCACACTGATCTAGAAGCGAACTAACCCAACCCTGCCCACTTCTCTTTGGAAACAGTCCTGCACAGGCTCCCCGTCCCCCCTGGGGACCTGCCTGCCCGTGCTCCCTGCTCCCGTTATGGGAGCGGGCAATTCCCAGCACGTGCCTCCTCCCCGCTGGAGCTGTGATCCCGGCCTTTGATCCCAGCGATGCCGTTTGGCACATCAGGCACTGCTCCCCATGTCCCTCCTGTGCCACCATGGAGGAGCCCAGCAGCTCCCCCGGGAGGGAAAAGCAACTCGGTAACATGCACAAAGACCTCCCGAAAAGCCAGAATAACAGCGGGATTGCCCGTGGAGCTGATCCGAACGTGAATCACGGCCGCTGACAGCCGAATGTGGCCTTCATCAGATCTGTCAGACAATAGCTGATGCCAAGGAAAATGAGCCCTCGGTGACATTTATGCAACCCTTCATTAAGAGAACTGGCGCAGCTCTGCAATAAGAACGAGCAACGGCAGCGCTGTGAGGGGAATACAGCTCCAAACACTGCAGGATGCTTCTGCGGCATCAGCAGATTGATTTTGGCAGCATCGTTGGAGAGGGGCCGACCTCATCCCGCCTCACAGGGGTAAGGGGCGAGCCAGTGCTTCGCCCCCCCTGCGCAGCCAGCCGCATCGAGTGGTACCCACAGCTCTCGGCTCCCCCACCACGGCCACCTCTCTCCTCCAGTCCTGCATCCAGCCAGAATAAAACCAAGCATCTCGGGACAGGTTCCAGAGACACGGAAAGAGCAAACCCCTACTCTCAAATTAAGACACACGTGCATCCTCCACATCACCGGCAGGAGTGCTGCATGCAGCTGCGGTGGCCGAGCGGGACGATGCGCGGTGAAACCTCTGTTTCTTTTTGCCAGGAGTAAAGCCAGCCATGATAAATGGGGCTCCCGGCTCCGGGAAAGGCAGAACCAGTGCTTCACAGGTTTACTTTATGCAGGATGGGGGGTTCCAGCCCCCTGCGCAGGCCTCCAGCAGACGCTGTGACTGCTTTTGTCTTTTCCCCTTCAAAGTGCTGGTCAGCCCAGGGGGCAGCAATTTCAGTGCAATACACGTATGGCTCATGCTCGGAGTGCAAGGTTTAATCAGTGATTATTAGGTCCAGGGGATGTTTCTGGCTGTTCATCCAGGCGGCCTGATTATAATTAAGCACACACATTTTAAGATCTTGAATTGCTGGGGAAATGTTGATTGTAAAAGGAATCCAGCACACTGCACGTACACACACCAGCATCGCCAGGGCACTCGGGGTGTGATGGAGCTCATGTTCAAGAGGCTGCAGCAAAGCCATCCCCAGACCCAACGGCTTCATTTCTGCATACGACACAATGGGAAACGTTCCTTGCTGAGGGCCAAATGCACCTTCCCAGGCCGATTTGGCAGGCTGCACGTGCACAAGCTTTTCTTTGGGAGCCACACCAGGGAGTGACCCAGCAAGCAGGGTGGCCAGGGGCCAGGAAAGCTTTGTTTTATCTGCTCACGGTGGCAGCAAACAATTTCTTCTGCTCCCTGAGGAGCAAAGCTGAGCTTTTATAGCATCACTGAAGACAACCGAGAGTTCCACATGACTCTGACAGTGCCCAGAGCAGTTACCAGGTCAACAATGCAACTTCTAACCCATGTGAACACAAAGGTGCCTCCAGGCTTAACTTTACATTTACACCAACGCAAGGTGTGAAGCATCATGAGCAGAGGTCAGGCTCAGATTAGGCTTTCGAAGCTCCCTAAATGCTCCTGTCCCTCTCCACAGAGCCACAAAACCCCAGCAAGGCATAGCGGGAGCGAGCCAGGAGTGCTTCACTGACTGCAGCGAGTTGGGAGGACAGCAATAACCATTTATCTAAAATATTTCATCTAGAAAATACAACCTAGGAATAAAGTTTGAAAGAACAGAGGTTGTTTAGTCTAGAGAAGAGAAGGCTGAAGGGGATATAATAACAGCCTTCAAATGTGGAAAAAAATGCTTGCAAAGAGGAGGGGAATGCATTATTCTCTAGGTCTGCTGACCTCTTACAAAGACAATTTCAGCTTGGAGAAGAGGAAAACTCTTCCTGTGCAACCTCAGCAGAAGACAGTTGGGGCAGGCTCCGGCACCAGAGCATCTCCTGGGCCCCAGAAAGTGGCAGATGCCCGGGCACACGCAGGGATGCTCCGGGTCTCCGTTCCCATGCTACCCTGGGTGGTGCAACCGTGGCACCGACCCTCCTCTCCTGCAGTCACTCCCCATTTCAGAGCTGCACCAGCGCATTGAGGCCCAATCTTCTTAAATTACCAGTATTTATTTACAGCCACTGCAGCTCCCTCTTAATGAAGTGTTTCATCTGGGAACACAGCTAATAACCCGTGCAAGCCCTAACCTGGAAGAAAGAGAACACGAGGGGAGACCCCACCACGCAGCAGTGGTATTTTTCTAACACGGAAACCTCAGAATCTGTTTCCCGAGGCCGTCCAGGGGCGCAGTAGCCCTGCCTCTGGCCCACAGCATGGGACAGTTGTTACCACATCCCCGAGCCCTTTCCAGGGGTGCAAACCCAGGTGTGATGTGCCGACCCCACCAGACTTCCCTTCTGCAAAACGATGCGCTCAGACCCTGAGCCCATCCATCAGCACCTGCCCTAGAGGCTCTTGCACTGGAAGAGGAGAGATGGCACCTGCTGCCACCAGCGTGGTGCACGGGCCGGTGGCTGTCCCACGGCCAGATTGCAGCCAGCACCATAGCACACGTGGACACGGCAGGTTACTTTGCTGCCGTTCTCCACTGCATGGGGCTGCCAGGCTCAATATTTCACCCTGGAGCCTTGGAAACACACGCTTTTCAGATGAGCACAAGTGAAAGCTGTAGCTTGGCTGCGGGCATTCGATATAGAACTCCAGCTGGCTACGGTGCCAGGAACACAAAGCAGGTTTTTGATTAACACTAAAGTTTGCTAAGAACATGCTGTACCACCCCCTCTGAAGTCCTTCCCCACCCCTATTATGAACCATGTTTATCCCATAAACATTGCCAAGGGAAATAACAACAGAATAAGCAAAGCAACGGCACAAAGATATTCCTCGTGAGCATCACCTCTACAACCTTGCCACAACAAACCACTCGGAGGTGCTTAAATCTCACCGTGTGCTTTGCTAAACCGGGGCTGCAAGTTGCATTAGTTATGAATTATTAAACGAGTCGGCAAATGACAGCAAAGGGCCCACAGAGAGCACGTACGCTGGGTGCAAGGCTGGGAACGAAGTCCCCAGTGAGGGGCAGCAGCTCCCAGCCCCCATTAAATTAAACTCCCCGCGAAGCTGGGCTAACACAGCAGCTAACATCCCACTGCAGAGACAGCATCGCCTGCTCCACCCTGGCTGGGGAATGCAAAAACGCTCTGGTTTAGGATATTGCAGACAAACAGGGCTGTGCTGATGTTTGCTTCTTGCCTTTACATTTATCATAGTGTACACATACACCTGTGCATCGCAGCCCTCGCCACCTGAGCCCCATATGGGTGCCTGCCTGCACCAAAACCCCGCGCCCAGCCCCGACAGGCTGTTGAAATGCAGCTATACAGGCGCAGGAGGGGACGGTACCGCATCTCTTGTGTCCAGCCCCCCATGCCAGAGCCTTCTCTCTCTCATAGCACCAAGCAGGCACATCCTCACCTCCCCTGAAACAGGGTTTATTTCAAGTTCAACCCTGAGAACTAAAAAGGAACTTCAGGAGAAACAGCCTGCCCAGGGCTTTGTTTATAGCTCAGCTTCGTCTCACTTCTGAGCGACCTCAGGGTGTGCAGAAATAAAGCAGAACCCTTCTATAAGTGGAAACCATGGAAAGTAAACAATTTGGGGGAAAGCAGAGTGCTCACCGTCCTGACAGCCTCCCATGGTGTGTCCCCCCAGGCCATCCCACGGGTGTCACAGCCCGTTTCCCATGCGATCAGTCCCTCCATCCTGATCACTCGAGGAAGCCCCTACACACGGGTGCTGCCTGAGAAAGGGGTTGGATTTTCACCAGAAGCACCCCTGTAACCCCTGTGTCGGCGCCTCCAGCGCCTGCGCTCTCCCAGGGTGGCCGGCACGCTGGGTTGGGGGCGAGATGCTATTGCTTCCCCCAACATCTCCTTCCAGAAATCCATTTCGGCTCTGCCTCTGGTTTGGTTGTTACCCCACGGCTTTGGCACGCCCATGCATGAGACAGAAGGGGTGGAAGTCTGCACGTGGCTGGCCCCCACGGTAAGCCCACCAAACCTCCCATGGCTGAGCAGCAAAAGGTGGGTGAGGGAGAGAAAAAAAACTCCTGGCAGTTTTACAGTGTTTTGGCATTGGCCCCTTGGGATGGAAAACCTCTGTCTTCGCATGCTGGGTTTCAAAATGACCCAGCTTGGACTGGGAAATGTTACATCTGTGATTCAAAATTGCAAAAATCTCCCCAGGGATCCCATCTTCTGACTTGGAGTAGTTTTATGCTGCCCGTGTCTGTGGGAAAGAGGGTGGTAGGAGCGCATGGGAGAGGTGGGAGCCTCCTTTTTCTTAGAAAAAGTCAGGAATGGCCAATGTGTTATTTTCTGACTTGCATAACTCAGCTGAAGCGCCCGGGGCAGCTGCCCTCTCCAGCCCAGGGGGCCAAGGAACACCTGTGGGATGCAGCGCCACTGGGGACATGGGTATGGGCACCAGCCCCCAGCCCCCTCGCCCTCCCACTGCTATCCCTGCGGCTGTTCCGGAGCTGCTCCCAAGCCCTCGGTGCAGAAGAGACTGGGCCATTGAATGCTTCTCCAGAAAATATAGCCCTGCCCCTCAGAAAAAGGGCTCTTCCTTCTCCCCCTGGCTGCACCCCACCTTTCAGCTCCTCCTCAGGCAGACGAAGAAGAGGGGACTAGAAGCAGATGATGCCATCGGGTCACTCTGCAACTCAGACGTGCAGGGATCAGTGCTGACTGACCCATGTGCATATCCATAGTTTTTTTCTCTCTGCTTTCTGGGTATATCACAGTTGTCTAGTCCTGGAAAAACAAGCTGTGGGAGGCCTTCGGAGAGGAGAAACGTGTGCCATACATGTGACAGCCCATTCCACCCTGTAATGGCACCAGCTTAACTTCTTGTTTTCCTGGGTTTATGCCTGTGACAGACAAGGCTGCTACCTTCACCCAAGCTCAGTTGCTGAAGGAATACTTGAAATCTATTTCTCCTTTTGCATACAAGAGCATCACCGTTCAACACGCCTCCTACCTCCAAAGCACGTCAGCTCTCTGCAAGCTGCACACAAAGACACTGTTCCCAGAGAATAATGTTTAGCCCGCAGGTACTTTCTTAAGTGGGCTATTTGACCAGCTGGCATTTTGTGGAAATGACTGCTTGGAATCAGCAGAGATCAGCTCTTGATTTCTAATTCAGCTGCTAGGCACGTACAGTGCCTGCAAATTTTAGAGGGCAACACAAGCACAGGCAGAGCAAGGCAGAGCACAAGCACTGGGAGCAGGGCTGTGATGGACCAAGTATCTTCTGGGAAGTGATTAACCTCTGGTAGGACCAGGCTCCTCCTCATGAGAAAAGCTTTCTGGACAAACTCCATCTTAGTCTGGTCCTGATTGCTTAATGAAAGGTCCTACGGGGTAAACATTGCTACAGCATTCACTGTTTTGTATTGTTCCTAATGCCATAAAAAAAAAAAAAAAAAAGGCAAAAGCAGCCAAAGGAAAGAAAAAAGGAAAGATAATACAAAATCAGCAAAAATGAGCTCTCCCTTGGAAAATGTGCTGGAAAATGTGTTTTGCTCTCTGCCTCTCCATCTAACAGCCACGTTGGGCAGGAGAAGGACCCACTCTCCAAGAAGCTGTAGTGGATTGGAGTCTGTTGTAGCCTTCAGTTGACGGCAGACAGATGAATTCCGACAGAAATGTGGGAAAAAAGGAGAGATGCCCTGTAGCAGCAGGGAACTCTGCCCTTTGCCAGTGGACGCGTTTAAATCACATCAGCACTTGTGGCAACTACACAAGCACAAACCGGAGGACAGCAGAGACCCTCCCGTCTAATCTGAACCCTGAAACAGAGCGGGAGGGTCACAGCTACCTCTGCAATTCAAGTGTGCTGGTGCACTGCGAGCCATGGTGAGACAGCAGAGCACAGCCGAGCATTTTAAGGGCAAGTGCCCAGCATTAACAGTGTCCCATCTCTTTACTAACTTGCAAGGAACTGTCTTTGAAGAGATCAAGTAGAGCCTGGCTGGTAAGGTGAAAACCTGGGGTCTTGCAGGAGACTGGGAGTCACCATAGATCTTGTCCCACCCAGTGGGTGACCCCTGACCCAGCACCGAACGCGTTACAGATATCCTAGGGACAATCTCTCCTTACAGGAGGCAGCCCTCTGGCCAGAGGACAGGGACTACCGCTGCACACCCCGTGAGTTATCTGCTTCCACCAGCGTCTCCAGCTAATTAGTAGTTAGATTCTAATAGAAACATCACAGCAAAATCTGCTGCCAGGGAGGGACCAGCTTTTAACATGTGCTCTGCAGGGCAGGGACTGTTTGCCCTTCAGCTCCCTATAAAAAAAAGGAACGTTTTCAGCAAAGCCATAAAATGTTAGATGGATGCGGTGTTAATTATTTCACTTTATAAGGTGGAGCAACTGTGCAGCATCGGTAGCTCAAAGGGACCTTGTATGTGGATGCCTGGAAGCCTCTTGCAAAGCAGAGCCTGGGGCACACGGGGTGGAGGGCACAGGGTGAGCCGGACCCCTGGGCTGCATTGTGGGGGACTTCATGGCAGTGCTTGCTGGGCAGCTTGCTCGGCCCCGGCAGGGAGTGTGGGGACAGAAAAAGCCAGGCAGTGAGCTGCTGTGTCCTGACACCTCCTGCCCAAAAACCTGCTCTGCCATAGACCTCAGCCAGGTCACCAAATCTCCCCGTCCTCAAAACACTGCCAATTAAATGGGATCATAATTGTGACCTCCATAATTGCGCAGGGTCCTGGGGGACCTGCCTGTTACTGCTGCAGTGCCTCCCAGCTCAAGATGAGCCAGGTCCCAGAGCAAAGAAAATTATTAGAATCTTACACATTAATAAAAATGTTATCACCTTACTCTGCAGAGAAACTGCTTAAATTCATTGCAAGCCCCATCATGCTGAGCATCTGCTCCAGAAAGCAGGAAAGAAGCGAGTCCCTAAGGCAGGCACTACACGTAAGGGAATTCATATTTTGGCTGCATATGTAGGATGGATGCCTGTGGAAAGTCTCCCTCCCAGCGTTTTAAAAATGGGCTTCTAAAACGAAAGATAGAATGATTTTCACTCTAATACGAAGGCCTTGCCATGTTTCCCGTCTCTTGACCTGTATCCCTGATAACTTGTTACACTTCAGCTCCAAAGCATGCAACAGCTCCTCTAATACTCAGAGATTGCTCATCTGAACTCTGTGTTGCTCAAGACTCTCTGTACTGATGGGGTTTACACAATATGAGTTTTCAGACACATGAGTGGCTTTGGAAATGTGGAGCTTTACTTAGGGAAATTTTGTTTTGGAGAGCAATTCCCAACTCCCTCGCCATTTCCCATCTATTTTTCCTCTGTGTATACACGAGGCTGTTTGAGCAGAACCCTCTCCAGCTCATTAGCTTCTCCTCTCCCGCCTTGCTTTGCCACTGGCCAGGTAGGGAGATCCTGGCTGAACACAGAGATCATCTCACATTTTGGCACGGGGCTGGCAGCTTCCCTAAACAAACACACTGAAACCCAGGAGCAAGGCGAGGAGGCACGGGTGTAGCAGAGCAAACCTGTCCATCCAGGTGGGGCAGAGCACCGAGATCGGGCTCAGGGGTGCTCAGATCTGCGGGGTCTGGCAATGCTCGCTGGCGCATCCCCACCACCTGGTACCAGCATCCCATGGGGGGCCCTTGGGACAGGGTACCACACACTCCCCAGGCTGCTCGCTGCATTGCCACTGACAGCAAGACAGACGTTTTGCAGGAGATGGGTGCAGGACCTGCCCAAATCCAAGCAATGCTTGGCTGGAACAGAGAAAAGCTGGGGGAGAGGCAAAGAAAAATCAAGGCAGTGTCTCTGGCAAGCAAACCAGGCTCAGTGTTTTCCTTTCCAAGAAGTTTTCCGCCGAGGGGCTCGGAAGAAAGTGATAGCTGTGCCAGACGAGCGCAGCTGTCCAATAAAGCAAACTACAGCAGGAGGGGGTGCACAGGGGACTGAGCCCCCCCAGTGCTGAGCTGCGGACCACAGCCCTGCTGCAGACACGTCCGTGCATGCACACCCATCCCTGCAGCCGCAGAATGAAACCCAAATATGTTCGGGGTGAGAAGACTGAGAAATACTACCCTGGGATGTGTTCATGAGAAATGGGCTCAGCCTGACGGGACAAGCATCTTGCCTGGCTTTTCCCTGCAGTTTCTACCAGGGGATTGAGGAAGAGGGGAAACAGAGCCATGTGTAAATGGGGAGGAATTGCTTTTAACTAGTCACATGCTCAAGGACTGCGTGACATGCAAACGGGGTTAACTGGGCCTATTTCAAAGCATTTAAAAATATTTTTAGCCTGCAAGAGCAGCTGACAGCAGTCCTTCAAGCACTGAAGGCTGGAATCAGCCTCTGTGTTAGCAGCTGGCCTTGATTTTTCTCCCCTCTTCACAAAAGGGAGGATTAAAGAGCCTGAAAACATTTGTTTTGAGCTACAAAGAAAGGCCAGTCATCTACAAAGCCCTGCATTTAGTAAACAAGCAAGCAAAGCGAGAGGGGGCTGCTGGGCACACTGCAGCCAGGCAGGCAAGCCCAGGGTACCGCACGGCCGTCCCCAAGCTGCCCGTCACCCCCGTAATGGGAAGACACCCATCATGGCACTGACCCACACAAGGGACCCCATCGGATGGAGGAGGTCCTGGGGTGGTGGCAAGGTGACAGGAGCGGAGGTGACGTACCTGTTGCATTGGAGAGCGCGAGGGACTCCATGGAGCCACGGGGAGTCTGCTCGGTGGGTGTCAGGTCCTCTGTGAACTTGAGGGCATTGATGGGGTGCCGGGTGCGGCACTGCGGTGTCGGCATCCCACCTTCCTCTTCCTCTTCGTACTTGGGGACTTTGAGACTTCCTCTGGTCTCAGGGAAGCTCTGGTTGGACATGTCACTGTAGCTTTCCTGTGAGCGAAGTCTCCCTGAGTAATAGTCCTCTCTGCAGTCCTGGATGAAGCTGCCACCATGGCTCTTCATCGCCAGCGAGGAGCTCCTCTTTGGGTTGCTGAAATGTTTCGCCCATAAATCCGGCTGCGAGCTCGGGACCTGGCTGGGGTTATAGGAGGTCCTTATGTTGCACTGGCTGAGAAGCTGCAGAGGGCTTTGGGATTGACTTTGCTCCATTTTGCTCCCGTAGTGATAGAGCTCGTCCCGGCTCCTCCACAAGTGGTCCCTGTTGAGGCTCGGCGTCTGGCTGGCCAGGCTCAGCAAATCCATCTGCAGGGACAGCGGGTCCACGTCAGTGGAGAGGCGGTTGGAGGTGACCTGCAACTGGTTGCATGGGCTGCGTGCCCCCTCCTCGCCCTTCCCCTTGTTCTTGCCGATCTTGGCACTGCGGCGGGACTCCTTGGCTCGTGCGCTCTGGAAAGCAGAGTCGGAGGAGTCGGAGCCGTTGGGGTCATCGCCAACGCTGCAAGCCCTGGAGCAGAAGATCTGCCCCTGCTTGGGCAGGAAGGGCCGTCCCAGCAGAGACTTCTTGCACTGCGCGCAGCAGAAGCAGGTCTCAGTGGCGTGCCAGTGCTGGCCGTCATACGTCATCTGGCCCTGGTCAATACCTTGAGGGGGAAGATGCACAGGGTCACACTCAGCCTGCCTACATCACTTCACACTGCACTTAACGCACGCAGCCCCTACGAGCGACACGCACCCAGGCTTGCTCTTGAAAGCCCTTCAGCAGGGTTGCTCCAGTGTGTGAAGTTAAGCCCATTTCTAATTCCTTGCAGGCTGCAGGTCTTTGCTCGGGAGTTACTCAATGCTGGGAAAGGCAGCAGGACTGAGCCTCAAGCTATTTTGTATTAAATGGGGATATTTCCGATCATAAAGCAAAGGAATGCAAGAAGTTCTCCATAAAGTCCTTGAAGTCAAAGCAATAGTATGCTGCCTATTTAAAAAAAAACAAAAAAGCCTCCAGCTGAACCATAATGAGGAATTTGTGCTGCCTTGGTTAAGTATGTAACAGAGAAGATGACAGCCCTGTCCCTCGCTGCTACTGCGGCCCCATCCTAACTTTATTTTGGCTGCTGGGGCCCCTTTTCCAAAAGGAAGCGGAAAGAGCCGGCCTCAGGGATCTGAGTGCACACCCTTGCCTTGCAGCCAGCCACATTTGGGGTAGCCCCCGCCAGCCCACCCCGGGCTAAATAAAGGAGTTGATGGAGATACTCTGTCCCCTGCCAGCAAAACCCTGGGGAGCACACGCCTGCTGCATGCACAGCACTCTTGGTCAGAGCCGTAAGCAAAGCTCCTGAGGTTTCAATTATAACATTTATTCACTTGTTTAAGCTGTTGTTCATGGCAAAAGCCCCCGTTACCTGAGAAACTGCTGTGCACAGCGTGGGCTGGCCGGCACGGCGGGGTGCTGCACCGCACGTGTGCACAGCGCGTGTTTGCACACCCGCCGCAGCGTGCCGCTGGGGGGGCCGAATGCTGCCGGGTAATTTGCAAATGAACAGTACGTTAACAGTCCGTTTTATTCCCAGCTAAATTTGGTTTAGCGTAATTGTTTTTTCTTCCTCCGTTATAATGAGCGGAATGCTTTTATACAGGCTGGAGCGCTAGGCTTGTGGACAAAAGAGAGACAAGACGATGGGTGGGATTTTATCAGCTCCTCTTCCAACCCAATGAAGCCATGTCACAGAGCAAGGAGCACAGTCTCCTTACTCCATCCTCGGCTACCCAACCCAAGCTGTACAAGTCTTAAGCACAGGCTCACCTTTGATTTACGTGGCTCTTAAGCACAACACTCGGTGACTACTATAAGCAACTTGCAGCAAAATGGCTGCAGTCCCTCCTTTGCTAGAAATGTGCAGATATGCACCAAAACAGGCATTTTGCCCCAAAAACCTGACAGTCAGCAGGCTCCAGCCAGGCGGACGGAGGGGAGGACAGCAGATGGGGGAAGCATGAGAGAAGAGCGTGTGCGAGAAGCATTAACAGCTGCTTCTTCACCGCTCTGCAGCTGAGCTTTTGGGAAGGATGTGCTGCAGGTCACAGCAAACATGTCCTCCAAGTGCTTCACTGAAGCCCTGAGTTTTCCTCCCCCCGGGCCATCTGGCCACTGCACGAGAGCAAAACGGTTGGGTTTTTTCCTCTCCCTGCAGCCCATGAAACGCTGGAACACGTGAGCTCACCTCCATGGACAAAGGAAGGGCTGCCCGCGGGCCCGCGAGCAAATGCTCAGTCAAGTGGCAAACGGGACCAGGGCGAGCAGTGAGGCGGCTTCCCAGCCCACCCCGCTCCCCACCCCCCGAGCACTGGGGGCACAGCTAGCCCCCAGAACAAAGTATATTTTATATTGTTGTTCTAGGAACAGTTCTCGACTGATGCATTATTTCTTTTTTGTCCGAGAACATCTATCTGTGTGTTGATTAAAAAAGGCAAACAGAAACAATAATGATGCCTAAAGAACAAGCATCTTTCTTGTCAGTAGCCCATTAACTCATGCCATCCTTTGGCACGTTTGGCTGGGAAAAATCTGAGAGTCAAAGAGCCAGCCTGCTTACAGAAAAATGAGATTTAGAGGGGAAAAAAATGTGCATTATATTAGGACAGAGAAAGCTTTCACTAGTTGCAACAGCTCCAAAGGTTGCTTTCTGACAGTCCTTCCCTCTCTGACCCCAAAAAGGGATAAGCAGTGGGTTACCCAAACAAATTACTGTGCTAGCTCCTTGGTGGCGATGCAAGAGGGGCACGAGTCTCTTTGGATGCCCCAGGGCTGAAGCAGACCCCAGCCGCAGGCAGTCCTGCTCACAGCCCAGGTTGTTGTCAAAGGCTTAATGCAAGAGCCCTCGCTGCCAGAAATGACCTTGCAAGCAGAGGTTTGCCCCGCTCCCACCCAGCCCCGCGCTCGCCCCAGGGCTGGGGGACGGTGGCACGTACCGATGTGCTGGGCGCAGGTGTCGCAGTACTCGGCGTAGAGGGACTCAAAGCAGCTGCAGCAGTACGGCCTGCCATCCTTCATGATGTACCTCTGCCCTCCCAGCACCGTCTCGCATTCAAAGCAGCAGAAGTGCTTCATGTGCCAGTGCCGCCCTTCGGCCTCGGTGCATTCGTCGGCAAAAATGATCTGGGTGGGGGAGACAAACACGGAGCAGAGTCGGTCAGAAAGGGGATCTGGGATGTGGGCACCAACCTTCGTTCTCCTGCCCGTGCATGACAGCTCTGACCTTTTGTTCATGCCACCTCCAAATTTTACAGCTACTTCCCCTCCCTGTTCTGCACAGGGAAACTCCCATGGCTCGGCTCAGCTCAGGGGCACCCATCGCTTCTCAGGGAAACCCATTAAAATGCAAATACCTCAGGACCATGCCAGTGCACGGACTACAAAGCGTTAAGGCAGAGCTCGCAGTAACGTGCTCCTAAGCACATCCATCAGCAGGAGGGGTCGATCAGGGTAATAAACACCCTTATATACAGCCTATTGATCCGGCGGACTATTGAAGAACACTTACTAAAACACATTTATCTGTCTCTGAAACAGGGACCTGAGTACAAAGGGTGAGCAGAAACACAAGTGGCAGCACTCTGGAGGGGAGAGAAACGGAGCTAACTAGCTCCTCACCATCACCTCTACCCCAGCCTGTGTGCTTATAAAAATGATTGCAGTCGTTATACTAGCGAGGAAACTGAGGCACAGAGGGCTGCTAAGGGTGGGCTGGTGAAGCGGCCATCTCAAATGTTTTCAGCACATGCTTTCTTGCTTCCCATCCCCACCCCTGTGCTTCCCATCCCCACCCCATCTCCACTCCCAAAGCCAAGCCAGAGGAGCAAGCAGTGCCCAGCTCTTCTCCCTGGCTCTCTGCCCTGGCACAGGTCACACCAAAAGCTTTTTCTCTGCAGTTCCTCTTACCCCTGAGTTACCCTTTCTCAAAATTAGCGACGGATATTCCAGGGGAAGAAATGCATGTTAAAGACGGAGCTGAATGAAAGACTTACATGAGAATTTGCAGGGATAAAAAGTACATGAAAAAAAAATTACCCAGCCTACGCCACAAGGAAATAAGGCCAGTTGAATAGTTAGGAGTTGTTTTTTTACTGGTAACGTTACAAATCTAATTGGATACATACGTCAATGTTCCTTATATTTGAAGTGCATATAGCCTTGGATATTTACTATTACACGCTTGCATAGATGGGACATGGTATTTTATAGTACATATGGTTTTCCACACTATGGTTTTCATAACTTTAAAAGCCAGAACAATTTCCTTCACCAGCCTTTTAAACAGAGATTGACACTTGAGAAACGCTCTGAGGCGACTCTGTAGTTTTCTGTATTCGTTTTGTATTCCATTTGTTCAGCTTCCTATAGCCCGTTAATCGCCTCTCTCAGAGCCTATTTCAGCTCAGCGTGTACCCAGACACTACCGCCTTGTAGGAAATACAGCAGCCATCCACCAGAGGCTTCTTCTGGGGGAAGAGAGGGGAAGGGAGGACCACCACACACAGCTGGACTAAAATCACACAGCACGGGGGCTGCGCTGTTGCTGCAAACACTCATGGATGTTTCAGCTCCCTCAGCTCCTTGCGTGTAGCTGCAAATTGGTCTCAGAACAGTCCCAGGCAGGCTGCAACTAAAAATCCCCGAGACGCTCACCTGAAACCTCAGGCAAAGCTTGCATGAACCCTTGGCAAACCTCAACCATCGTATTTCATGTGCATGACCCACGTAGAGGCCAGGGTGGATGGAGGGGAAATACCATCTAGCTGGCAAAAGGGACCCTCTCAACCCACCCCCACGGGCAGCATCCGTGGCAGAAGCTGGGGCGAGCTGGCTCTTACCTCGTCGCACGCTGCGCAGCGGGGCTTGAGGCACTCGGCGTGGTGCCTGCCACAGTAGATCTTCCCGTCTTGGTAGAAGTAGATCAGGTCGACCAGCAGCTCGTTGCAGACGCTGCAGATGAAGCAGGGAGGGTGCCAGCAGACGCCGTGCCCCGCTCGTGAGGCGAAGACGGCCATGTCCCCCCCGTTGATCTGGCCGCCGCACTGTCGGAAAGGCGGGTGTTTAGCGGGGGGGACGGACAAGCCCGCTGCCACCCATCGCCAACCAGCTGCTTTCACAACTGTGGCAGAAGAAGGTGCTAATTCACAGCTCCTTTCTGGTCTCTCTTATCTCTTTTCATCTCCATTTTGTGGCCAGGATATCAACAGCTTCCCCCCCTGCACAAGGCCAGGAGATGAAGTGGCTGCTCCGCATCAAATACTGCGGGGTACTCTTGGCAGGCACCCCAACAGACCCCAGCGCTCGTAGCTGGCAGGGGGCGTGGGGTGGGCGCTGCTCCCGTGAGCTTCACTTAACTTTGGTGATTCAAAAGCCTCCTGGCTTGTGCCAGTCTGTCAGCTGCTACCCACCTGCTCGCAGATGGCTCCCGTCATGGTCACAGGGAATGGCCGGACATTGCCTCTCCCTAAATTTTCCCTCTTCCTTTGGTTGCTGAAGAGTTTGAGCTCCCTCTTCTCCTCTTCATCCAATGAATTGCAATAGCGAACCTAAAAAACACAAGTGATGCTCAATGTTACGGGTGTCACTGGCTCCCCGGGCAGCATGTCACACTGCCCCACGAGCTCTGCTGAAGCTCCGCGTGGGGGTTACGCAGACAAAACCTGCCCTTGGCTGGGGGAGGCTGGAGAAACACAGGGCTTCGGTCATCCCGGGGTCCAGTCAACATTTCAAGAGGTAGAGATGAGAAGAAAGGGCAAGGAGGAAGATGGCTCTTTGGGTGCTCGGTTTTTAGGAAAATCTTAAAAGTTGGGTCCTCTAGACTCCCGCCCAGACCAGCAGCCAGACTGACAGTTTTCCTGCTTTCTTTACCAGCCCCCTTAAGGCAGAGGTCTTACAGCAGCTTCAAAATATTTTATTGGCATTTCAAGAGCACAGCCCCTTTTCCCTGTGCAAATGATGGAGCTATCTGGGAACTACTCTTCCAGCACTGGGTCAAGTTTGTATGTTGCAAAACCTCTGCATAGAAGGTAATAAGGAAATAAGTAAAATAAAAGGATACAAACAATGAATGATGCAATTTCCCCGAAGCTTGTAAAACTGAGGTTTTCCTGGCTATTTTCATCCCGCAGGCTTAGCTCTTGGCTTGTTGCATCTCAATGGAGAATACAACTGAAGAGCCAAGGTGGCCACGTGTAGCACCAGTGCCCAGCCCAGCCTCCGTTACTTTGGAGCGTAGGCTCACGGAGCCGAGCAGGATTATTCACGTGAGTGACCAACACACCTTGAATTTTCAAAGGAGCAAAACTAAGCACGAGGGGAAACCGGATGCAAAATCTGCCAATTTGCAGAAAATACACGCAGTCTCGTGCCTCCAGCTTACAGCAGCACGTAGCAGCGTTCACGTGTATTTACTCTGACGCTGCTCGGCTGTCAGAGGCTGTGGGTTCTCAGCAGCTGCCAGGGAAGGCAGTCGGGCAGGTTGGGGCCCGAGGGTGTACGGGAAGAAGCCCCTACCCGGTGCCTGGAGCTCCCCCGGCGCTGGCAGCGCCGTGCTGTGCCCATGGCACCCAGCCACGCGCAGGAAAACTCGTTAAAATCTGACCTAGATCAAACAAGTTACCTGCACGTATTTTCCAGAGCGGCTTCTTCAGAAAGCAACATGAAAATAACTTTTTTTGTTTACACAGGGAAATTTTGCGGGCTACCAGAAGCCAATGTTCTCACTGGTGAGAACAGGACGTCAAAGACCGGACCCTTTTTGCTACCTCACATCGTTCTTGGGAGACTTAAGAAGGTTTATTTGCTCTGACTGGTCTTGACTCAACCTCCACCTTGCCAGGCTCTCCCAGCTCGCACGGCTCAGACGAGTGAAACCCCTCCCCAGCACACGCGTTCCCACTCCCGAAGTGAGTCGGAAGCAGCACTTGGGAAAAGGTTTTTGCTCATATCTGGCTCGAGCTGATCTCAACAGCATTTCACACTACAATTAACGCAGCTTTGGCCTCCGAGGGCTGAGAAAAGGCTTTAATTTCCGAGACTTAAGAAAGATGTTTTGGGAAAAAAATTAACTTTAGGAACAAGCAACTCCCTCCCCACCTCCAATGCCATTGAAGCAGGGAGCAAATACAGCACTTAAATGGCAACATGACCAAACTCCAAGTAAATCCCCCCAAAAAGCAGAAAGGGCTGCAAAGGGGCCAGCCACGCTTCCCACCAGCAACCCCAGGAGGCACGTCCCCTCCCCACCCACAGCCCTGGTGGCATGTCCGAGGGTGCTTTTTGGATACTGACCTCATTGTCGTGCGGTGGCAGCTGGTGCAAAAGCTGCTTTATGCGAGATTTTTCTCCTGGGCTGTTGACATAGGGGACCTTGTCCTCAGGCAGGCAGCTGTAGTACTGGTGCACCTACGGAGCAAGAGAGGCAACTGCAGTGGGGCTCCCCGGCTGAGCCCGTGCCTGGCCAGTAGCCACCCCCCGAGCCAGCGGGCACCAGGTTTTCCCCATGATTTGGAGCGGGGAAATGCAGCTAGGCACTGCTTTGGGTTTATTGCCTTTCCTCCACCGAGAAAGAGGGCTGGCAGCCCCGGCAAGGCAGTGGAGCTCATTACCGTTTGCTCGGTCAGCCTCCATAGCGTTAGCATGTTTCGCCGGCTGCAGGGATGTGTCGGCACCTGCCTCGGCAGGGGAGGTTAAAAAGGCTGCGCCCCGGCAGCCTCCGTGTTGCCGGCTATCGCAGCCTCCACCTCCATCAAAACCCTCCGGGCTTTTTTCTGCAGCAATTTGTGGAAATAAACAGCAGATAAAATCTGTTGGAAGGCTTGGTTTTTCTCTTTCGTCTCAGAGCGTATAATTAAAATTGGCTATTAAAAAGGCAGCGTGGTGGGGCATGGCATGCCCGGCGCTGGAGGAGCCCGGTGGCAGCCCAGAGAGGAAGCACGCCCTGAACCCCAGTGTCTCTCCTCCGACTGCCACACCTGGAACGTGTGCTCAAGGGCCGGGCCAGGCACCAGGATGCGAGTCACTGGCCAGGGATCAGCTCCGAAATGGCCACGGTGACTTGAGCCGCTTGGGAAGAAACAGGAGAAGGTACAGGTAAGGGAAAGCTCGGCCGGGATCGGGAGTCTCCGCAGCCCCGGATGCCTCCGGATGCTCGGGCAGAAGTAGAGGGCTGGATGGCTTCCTTAAATCCACACTTGGCTAGAGAGATGCAAACTGTTTTCCTGATGTATACAGCTTTCCCCCTTCGCTGCGGTGGGATTAACCCCCTGAGATGCCCCCTTGGCTCTCAGACGCTGCAGCAATTGATTTCAGAGCGGCTGCACCGCCTGCAGCTTTTGCAGGGCTTTCCCCAAATGACGTTCACTTTGCAGTGGCTTCTGATCAGCTTTGTCCCTCGCTGTACGTTTTGGGCTCTGGCCTAGAAAGCGCCACCTGGGCTGGCACTCCCCAGATGAACCTTGTCTGCCCGCACAACCCCACAGCATCTGTGGGATGACAAGCTACCGTCGGTCACCACAAGGGATAGGGACACAGAGGCAGGTCACACAGGGCTGGCTGGCAGGGGAGCTCACCCATGGGCTCGCAGCCTGCTGGGGGTGGCTCACGCAGGGAGGCACCATCAACAGGAAGAAATAATTTTTTTATTTCAGAATAAATACCCAAACCTTGCATTATTCAGGAATAATTACTCTGCATTCAGCTCACTCCCTGCTCTCATTCAGAACTACCTGCAAGCAGAGCTGCTCCAACGCTTGCAATCGCATTTCTCAGTTTACAGTTCCTCCTCAGACCAACCCTAACATCCACCTTTCCCTGTCACCAGGTTTTGCAGAAAGGGAGATTTTTAGCAGATTTCTGCCCATAACTCTGCAGTGCTGACGACAGGGAACTGCCCATGTCATCAAGCTAAGGAACACGCATAGGCCACTGCGAAACCCTAAATTTGTTTTGCTACGGCATAGCAGAAACAGACCCACCAGCTACGGAAACTGTCAAAGAAAGAAAGAAAGGCTGATAAGCATTTTATGTTAAAAGGAAAACAAACTATGTACATTAGAACACTTACTTTGCATTTATAGAGCATCCTTCATCCAGGTACATCAAAGCACAATAAAAACACTTAAATTCTTTTGACGTGCTACACGAGGTAGCAAATCAACGTACTAGAAAGCACTATTTACAGCACAATGACGTTAAACGAGCTCCCTGTCTTCATGCAGCTAGTCTGTAGCAGCGCTTGCAGCTGAAAATCTTGCGGCGATGCCCCTGTTGCCATACCTTTTACCGGGCTGCCAGAATACTTCCTGGCCGGCACAGGCGCCTGCTGACTTCTCTTGCCAAATTCCCCACGTGCAGACAGGCTGCTCGCTTTCCCCTGGGCTCAGGTTGGTTAGCTTGTGTTTTCCTTTCTTGCAATGAAGTTTTTTTGCCCACTGAGTCCTTGAAGTTGGCATAGACCAGAAATTACTTTTCTTTTTTTCTGAAGAGATGCCAAATTCCATCAGGCTGCTCTGGCTCCTCAAGCACTGAGCTGTAAGACGCTCACCCTGGGCGAAAAGCAGGGATGTGAGTTCTTCCTTCAGCAACCTGGGTGCTGCCTTGCCGGAGCCCGGTGAGGCAAGACATACGTGCTCAGCTCCACTCCTGCTTCCGCTGGGAAGTTTTCCATTTAGTCTCAGCAGGTCCGCAGGAACCAGCTCCCATCACACCAGCAGCATAGCTCGGCAGGGATGGGCAATTTGGTTTCAAAAGCAAAACAAAATAAACGTAACAGGCTCCAACCTGCGATTTGTTGCTTGAAATAACCTGAAAGGGTTTGCTTTGGATCCACATCAGCCATGGGGAGCTGCCACAGGGGTGCTCACGATGAGGATGGAGCAGAGGCAGCTGTCAGTCCTTGCCCAGAGCCTGCGGGACATCTCATGAGAAGAAAACCCTTTCCTTATGCCTGCCGATAGCTTCCTCCAGTGTTGCCTTTACATCTACCATCCCTCCTGGGGACACACCTGAACCGGGGGGATGGTCAGATCCTTTTAACCGGGACACCACTCCTATCCAAAGAGGTCCAGCCAGAGTGCAGACGAGGAGCAGAAGGACACCCCTTCCCTGGGCTGATGTTAACCCAGGCCTGTGCAAATACATGCTCTCATCCATCACCCGCTCCCCACGGGATGCACCCAGCCCCCTGGACAGGAGAGCCAAGCCCGGGAGGGATGGGGTCCCAGGCTGCCAGTGTTCCCTGCCTCTGTGCTCACGTGGCTGCTGACAGCATCTCTGACCCGCCAGTAAGTGGCTGGCTGTTGGGCTGGCACTGCCTGCTTGTGATGCTCAAGAATAAGGAAAAATAAAGAAGGAAAGGGGGGATTCTCAGATCAGTCTGGCTTTTCAGGGAAAAGGTCTGTAGAAAACGCTAACATGTCAAAAAACTAAAACTGCTCAGTCTGCACTTCACTTTTGTACAAAAGGTCACTGTTTTCCATTAAAATAACTCTTCTTCCGTCCAGCTCCAGTTTGGAGCACGCACAAGCCTTTGTAGCTAGTGAGCCTTGCAGGGCCATTGTGGCCAAAGGGCCTGATCCAGACCCCCAGGCACCAGCATATGGCTCCTCACCGATCCTACAGGCTCTGCAACATGAGCTGCACCTAGATAAGGAAAACAGTGTGGGGCAACGACCCAGGATGGATAACATTTCCCCTTTAAAGCATACGGTATCTTCAACTGTTTTATTATTAAATACTTCTGCCATACAAGACAGCATGTCCACATCCTGCTATTTCCCCTTGCAACAGATCTGCTCTGCCCACACTTATCCTAACAAGCATCATTAACACACAGCAGCCACTTGTGGGGCCAGGCTAGGCTTCATCCTCGGTTTCCCCGCCTGCCCCTATTTGCTCCGGCCTCTACTCACATCTGGATGTGAGAAACCCTAGAGGAATCTGGAACACATCAGGCTGAGTTAAAATAAGGCTCCAGACAATGTCACGAAGCCCTGGCTGCGATGGGGCAGGCGGGCTGGCCGTGGGTGCCGCGGCACGCTGGCCGGCTGGGCAAGCCCCATCCTGCCCTGGGGAAGGTCTCCCAGGTGCTCGGACAGGCTCTGCGCTGCGAGAACCCGGCACAGCAGATATCCATCTTCCCAGGGTGTTATTCTCACCTTCAAAAGGAAAACATCCAAACGCCAAGTTTTGCTAACAAAAAACGGTAGACATTTTGGAAATTAACAGCTGCTTAGAGCTAAAAGGGTGTGTGTGTGTGCAAGGGGGTGTGTGTGGGGAAGATAGAAATTAAAAAAGAAAGAAACCAGGAGAAAGGAAAGAACGTAATGTAAAAGGAGGGTACGAAAATGCCTTTAAAGTGGAGCCAACTTTATTCAAAGGCACTGAGGAAAGTAATTACATTAGTTTACAAATGCCTTTGTGTTCTGCAGTCTTCCTAGGTTTGGGGTGTGTTTCTAGTTTAACTTTGACAGTTTACAAACCTACCCTGGCCCTGCTAAATAAAGGCAGGACTGCACCTTCTCCTGGCAGTCCCACGGGTGACCAAAGGCGAAAAACCCCATCTGAGCATATTTGCAAGCAGTCTTAAACCCTCTCCTAGAAGAAAAAGTTTGCAAACAACCTGTGAATTTAAGCCATTGATGAAGGATGTCTTTGATCAATGAATTAAACGAGGTGGAGGGGAAACACCACCTTTCTCTACAAATTAATTGCTGTTGGGAAGTAGCACTCGGTTGTACTCGCCCAAGTACAACACCCCTACTAAAAGCACCCACCAAACCGGGCTGTTTGGGATGACTGTACTGCTGGGATGGACTGCAAAGAGTTCGCGGTGTCCTGGCGTGGCTCACCTGATGGGTGCCGACTTGCTCGGCCATGACAGCTCTGGCACATCCAGCTGGGCAATCCCACCTGGTTTTCATGAAACCAAACAGCAAAACCAGCTGCAAGGCTTTTGCACAGAGCCCTGCAAGGGCAGCATGTGCTGCTCTGTGTGCAGCAGAGCATCCAAACACAGATGTCCCCAAAAAGGGGACCTTGGTGGGTCAGCCACTGCTCAGGTATGCACAGTAAATCATCACATGCAGCGGAGTCGGTTCCAAATCCAGGCACGCTAGCATTCTCCAGTGTCCCCCAGTGCCCAGGACAGCGTCATTTCCCCTGGGACCATGCCAGGGGTCCCACAGCCCTGGCAGCCCACACCACACCACCTGGGGACGTACCACAGCGGCACAGGTACACAAGGATGTGCAGGGTAGTGTCTGCCGATGCGTGTGCGTGTGTGCCCACCGATGGCCCCGTCCCCTGGCTCGCTGTGTGCCAGCCCCCCTGAGCTTTGGCTGCAGCAGGAGGAAGGCGGCCAGTCGCCCCGACAAGCCCGTGCTGGCCTGGGCAAGCAGGGCTGGTCCCGCGGCTTGCCTGCTCCTCCCCAGTGCTGGCTTTTTAATGGCATGTCAGGCATTCAGTGATCTTCTGCACTTAGAACTGACAGAGAAACAAATCTGGTGTCTTTGGTATTTCTCTCATTCCTGTTGGCCTTCGTTGGAAAGTCAAAGGGGAAAAAAATCCCAATGAGACACACGCAAATAACCCTCTCAACACCCTGCAAAATGTTGCAAGTGCTTGTACACAGAGGCTCACACACAAGCTCCACAGATGATGGCACGTGTGAAACTGGAAAATGGGTTCAGTGTGCTTTGGCCTGAGTCTGGCACATCCTCCTTTTCTGTGGCCATTAGGATACAAAGCACTTATTTATTTCTTGAAGCAAAACAATCCTTGCAGCAAGGCCAGATGCTCCGAAACAGAGAGGAGAGGGAACCGCTGGCTGGATCCACTGAGCGCTGGGATGCAGCCAGGCACGCACCCTGGGAGGGAGTTGGGGTCCCCCCCGACCCTGAGACTCTGCAGCCCTGGCTAGGAGAAGACCGTTATCACCCCCAGACCCATGAATGTGCCTGCGTGCCGGCACACGGCGGTGGGAGGCAGATGCAATCCCCGGCGCCGGGCGGTCCGGCGCCCCGCAATGCTGGGTTTGCTCTCGGAAACCCGCTCCCAAGTCGCAGGGACAAAGGCAGGGAACAAAGGAAAAATCATCTTCCTAAATGCTATTTGTTCTGGCACACTCTGCAGCTCTCTGTGTGCTGCTCTCCCACGGCTAACAGCAGCCGAGGCGTTTGAGTGTCGCTGCTCACCAGTTGAGAACGACATCCATCCCTGCCAAGCCTTTGGAGCAGTTCTTGGTCTGTAAGAGATCTCGCGGAAACATTGCTTCCTGCTGGCATCAAAGGAGAACATTTGAATGAAGGCCGTACATCCACAAGTTTCAGATTTGTGAAAGCGCATGCCACGATTCTCTTTTAAGCAGAAATCAAATTTGGTTTAAAAGGAGCCAGAAACGGTGCTTTCAAAAGCAGCTGAGAGTGGTCTTTGTGTTGCAAGGTACTGACTAGCAAAGCTGCTCTTGCACCACTCGGAGTCCTCTGGAGCACCAGCAATTATAATAATCTGCTGCATTGATCATAGCTGATAATTCCCCTGGGCATGCCACTTAAAATGCTCCTGTATTTATAAGGCACAGGGTAGCACACTAGAGTAACACCGCAACAAGGAGAGCTGTAATTGTTTGCTGGAATAAAGCTCCAGGACAAGTTTATATTGTGTAGTCCAGGGTTCTTCTTTCTTTTGCACTCCCTGCCCTTCCCTGCCTCTCCCCTCTGCTGACCACCACACACTTCAAATTTAAGAACGGAGCAAACCATGTCAGGTGAGTGGGTTTGTTTCCACGGCCCACCAAAGGAAGCCAATTCCCTGCCTGATAGTAAAATTGTTCAAGGATTAAATAATTTTAACAGCTTCCATCAGCTCACCACAGTCAGGCAAACACCCCAGGATACGGACACGGAGCAAAAGCCCAGACGCATGGTTTTGCTACGGCTTTTTTTTTTTGCAGCACAGCATGCACTCACACCTCCTCCATCCGCTCTGCTCCAGGGCAGAGGGAACAGCTCCAGGATCTCTGAACCTGTCCCAGCCGCCCCTAAGTCACACAGCACTGGCATCGCACACAGAAAAAAGCATTTTGTGTGCGGGATTGCTACTCCATCCAGCTGGGAAGCATTGGGCACGGTCCGATGCCTGGAGGCTGGATTTAGACTGTTCCAACCTTGAAATAAGAGCCGCTAACTGCCAGGCTATTTAGATACCCAAAGAGTTCACTGGGGAGGTGATGGACTTAGCGCTACCTCAAAGTGAAACTGGAGAGCTTTTAAAAATGTGCTGAAATGCAGCTTTTGGGTAAAATACTACAGCATGCATGTGTGCAAGGGGGCAGAGCGAGAGGCAGCCACAGCTTCTGGCTGGTGTATGTGAGTTGCAGCTCCTCTTCAGCACCCTCAGCCTCCCCTGCGCTGGGCTCTGCTCTCAGGATCAGGATCTACCAAGGAAGGTAGAGCTCATCATGGGGCTTCTGCCCTTCCTCTACCTGGCCGTAAATTAGCTTATCTGCTTCCCATTACTGCACAGGCTTGGGGCACAGGGTTGCTTTGGTCTCTCTTGTTCCTTCCTTGCTGCATGCAAGACTTTAGTCTCTGGAGGAGCGAAAGAGTTTGCTGAACTTACAGGGCTCAGAAAGGACGAGAAAGTAAAATGCACTTGACTGTGACACATAGGCACAAACGAGGCACACATCCCCCAGAGACGACTTTGCCCTGATAATGGACTTTCTACCACACCGAGGTGGTGAAAATGGGTATCTTTAGGTAAGGTGTAAATGCATGTTCAGTGTAGGCTCATCTCTGCTCTCCTTTCCTCACTTTGTGACCTGAACAGCAACTGTTGAAGCTTGCAGGTTTTATAACTCGGGCCCTTGCTATAGGTCTTGCAAAAGATCCAGAACAGGAATCAACACGTACGTTAGCCCCTGTGTAAATTCCCCGTGACAGCTACAAGTTTCACACTACGCTGCAAAGCTCTTGGGGTCCAAGCTCTAATGGCCATCTTAGAAGAAAAATGGTCCCCTGAACCTTCATGGTACTAACTATAGCTCAGATGAGATTTTAATAACTTTTTAAGGGACTCAATCAAAGCAACTTTGCAGACAGCAAGAGGGAATTAAGTTCTTGTGGCACATACAAGGGTCTTGAATGTTGGCATGCTGGAGCCATACAGAAAGCCGCACCACAGCTGAAGTAGAGCTCCATCTTTTGTTTAACTGGAAATCTGTGCCCATAACCAGCTGCTCCTATTATTGAGACACAATAAAGACAGAAATACTCAAAAATCCCTTGTATTCAGAAATCCAAGCTGGCATGTTATAACCCCTTTGGATTTCTCCAAACCACAGGCCCAAGGAATTCCAAGGCTGAACATTCACATGTATTTACACATGCCTTGCCTAAAAATGTGAAAAACACATCATAAAAGTACTTATTTTTAAGCATCTGCCCTCAAACTTATGTCAGTGCAAGGAGGATCAGCTGTCGGACTGCCAGCCCCAGCAGACAAACTGGCTCCCAAAATTGCCTTCCCCCGTTTTTGCAGCCAGACCCAGTCTGGGATTTTGCTTTGCTGAGGACACGTCTCTGTTGGTGCCTGCCCATTTCAGGACTTTCACACTTACTTTTTTATCGGACCATCGAACGGCAGCAGGAAAAAAAAATAAAAAATTCTCCAAGCCCACATCCCAAGCTTCTGTCTCGCCTCCCATACAGCCACCTCTCCCATTCCCATCTGCATCCGTATCTTACAGAAGAGAAGTCCCTCTTCTGCCGTAAGACAACTTCTCATTCAAGTCCAATCCAAGCAGGATCAGAGCCCACAGGAGCCTCTTGGCCATCCTGCGTAGGTGACGGCTATTGCAAGAAACCATGTTTTCTAATCACCTTGTAATTTATGGAGCTCATCCTTGGGTTTTTACCCATCGCTCTCCCTGTTGGCAGGTTGCCGCTGAGCCTTACACCTCTGATGGTTTGAAACCTCTTCCAATTTCCTGCCTGAATGCATTTGGAGCCAGTTTATAACTGTGTTCTTGCGCCAAAGCTGGAGCTTGAATAACTGCTCTTCCTCATCTAATGCATAGGGAATGATCACAACCCTTCGATTTCTGAGGCTGAACAAACCAAGCTCTTCTAGCCTCTTCAACGAAATAACATTTCCAGTCTCCCTCCAGTTTATAACCTTTCTTGAGCAGAGATGTCATAATTTTTAGCCAGCTTTCCAGATGGATTTTTACCACACCTTATGCAGTGGTATTATAACATTTTTTTATATTACTACCTTCATCCCTGTGTTATAAACGTATTTAGAAATATATAATATTTATGGCTGTTGCGTAAAGCACTTTGTACTCCTGTACGCTGATGAGCCATAATATACGGGATAACTTTCAGCTCCACTCTGCAGTGCAATGTCTGGATCGTTAGCTGTGAACACCAGGCCAATGCTTTTTTTCTCTTCAATAGTGGGTGTTAAGTAACCAACACGATTTTCACATGGTTGACACGTACCACAGATCAGCTGATGCCTGCATTAGCATCCAGGAATCCAGTGAGACCTTGTAGGTTTGAGTTGATTCCCCTCTAGATTATACTTAATAATTCAAGCTACGGATTGAAGGGACTCTCCAAATTCTGCAATGACCTGTGGAAACTGCCAAGAACCGATGTCATGTTTGTTGGCCAACCTCAGCCCCCTGAAATCCTGTAAATTGCTGCGTTGAGTGAGATGTGAGCACTGTCTCCCAAGAATAGCGAGGTAGGAAGGCTGTCGTCCAAGTATAATAAAAAAATTGCATTAGTCTTTCAGGGGACCACTTACCTCCCCAGCTCGTATGCTGCGTAGAGATTTTAATAAAGTAGAATATTGCAGAAAAAAGTTGTTTCATTTCATCTGTTTCATGTCAAAGAAATATGACAGTGAAACAGCAGAAGGCAGAGAAAAATTCACTGCTTGCAAATCTGTATTTGCAGCCCAGCCTGACAGCAGTGTCCTCAGCCGGAGCGGAGCCCACCAGCTGCTCCGCAGCAGACATGAGCCTTTCAGAGGCTGCACATCACGCACGCACACCCGACTCATCGACCAGAAAGCCACAAGTCTGTCTGCAGCCTTGCACGGCTCCAGCAAGTTGCTGCAGAGGGACCCCCTACCCCCATGGGAAGCAAACGGCACCCTCCTGCCCCATGGGCACTGGTAACTCCCGGAGAAATTCAGGGCGCTGCTCTTCACCCAGAGACAAGCCCCAGCCCTGCACTGTGGCTCTTTCGCAGCCCAGAGAAGTCACACCTTGCTTTTGTCTCCTTAGTGGCTCCTCTGACGCGGCAGGTCCCCAAAGGGCTGGCGGGTGAGCTATGCTGGAAGGATTTCAGTGCCTGTCTGTGGCTGCTTACGCTGCTCCTCATCTCCATGGTGATCAGAGGCAGGTCTGAAGTGGCAAGTCTGCTAAAAGGCCCAGCAACGCTGACAGAGGGGTGTGATTAGAAAGCGGGTGTTCGTATCGGGGGCACCGTGGCAAGAAACAGATGCCAGAAGAACCTAAAAATACATTAACCTGGGTAATGCATGAGATGTCAGTACCTGCTGCTAGAGCTAACGGACTTTAACTTTCTCCTGACACTCTAAACTCCCTGATGGCACGCTATTTCTTAAAAAGCACCTGAAGGATCAAAGAAGCATCCAGGTCTTCTGGAATATGTCACCACCATGCTGGAAGTGGGTTTCAATTGCTGTCCAGGCCATGCTGTACTCACCAGAAACCACGTCTAACTGGTCATGTGCCACCTGTCACTAAATACCTGTATTTCCACTCAGAGCTACAGGGGCATGGGGTACCTCAGGCTCCAGAAGCCACCAATGCGCCTGGACAGAAGATGGTGCTGAGAGCAGGTGGCATCAGCTTGGCCATGGTCCTCCAACTGGACTCCCCAAACCCAACTGGTTCATGTCCCCACAGCATGAAGGAACCACAGAGCTACCTCAGGACCGTCTGTACCTCTCCATACACCATGTCTTGTACCTCCTGGGAGGCACCAAGGCAGCCTCTGACAGAAGGAAGGTGACAGAAAACAAGACCACTGCCTGATTTGCACAACTGGATGGCACCAAACGAAACACACAGTGCTACGGAGTTTCAAGCAAGCACTAAGCAAGGTTTGTAAAGACAAGAAGAAAAAAAAACCAAACACCACCACCAAACAATTGGATTTTCTCTAATCAGACAGATAATATTTACAGCCTACGGGTGGTGCCAAAATATTTCAGGAAATGCCTAAGCCCACGTGAATAAAAGCTCAGGAAAACACAATATTTAAGGACAGCAACTACAACACTGAGAATGAAAGCTTTCCACCCTCTCCCAGCCTCCTTACACAGTTTAAAATGATTGCCATAGCAATTATCAGGGCTAAGCTCATTTTGCAATCTCCACTGTGAATGAAGTTCTGAGTCGAACATGTAAAAGATCAGCATAAAACCCAAATGAATCACGCAAACTGCAAGGAGCAGAAATCAATGCACACTCCACACAGACAGCATGCTGAGGTCTAATCCATCCTGCTCAATTCCTGTACCCAGAGGCTTGAACTTCATTTGAGCCATTCCTCCTGGTAAGGCACAAACATCATGCTTGAAAAACCCAGCCCCAACGACTGGGGCCCATTTTTCAGAGTAATCTACCAGCTTTGCCTGCCTGCCCCAGACTTACTGCAGAGCAGAGTGCTCCAGGAGGGCAGGACACGAGTCCCATCACTTTTTTTCCCCATGAAACAGCAGTAGGCACATCTGCATCTGTTCTCTTGCACCATCACAACAAATCCCATCCTGGAAGTATTTTGTTTCCCTCCCTCAATTACCAATCACATCTCCAGACACAGAAAACCACAAGTTCTGCAAGGATCGCATCTCTGTTTTGTTTCAATTGTGCGTTCAGACCAGACCTGGCTCTATAGTGCACCCAGAAACAGCCACATGCAACAAGCACTCACACCCCTAAAAGAAAAATCAGGGCAACTATTTCAAAAAAGTATATTAAAACAATTTATTTCAGGTCACTCGGTGGTGTTGTCCTTACCTGCTCAGGCTTCAGGCCGGGGGGGACCCATGCGTACTCCTCCAAGGCACAGCCCGAGTCGTCGTCAGAAGTTGAATTCCTCTGGAAGTCAAACATGAGCTTTGTGACAGTCTTCTCCATCTCCAGAGGCATAACTGTTACGATGTGCTCTTCCTGGGAGCACTTACAGTGAAGGCAAATCTTCCTGCAAGGGGAGCAGAGAGGAAAAAGAGCAGATGCCCCGGTGAGTTGCACTTTAAATAAGAAAGCAAAGCAATTCCTGCCAGTTGCTGGCCTGCAGATACTAAACTCAACCTTTTTTATGCACAGGCATTTTCTAACACAGGATTTGCCTCTCTTACAAGGACGAAATGAAAGTCCATATTTGCTGTAACAACACTTGGCACTCAAGCTGAGTCAGACTGCCCGATGTTTGGGGATATGTAATTGCTCGTCCCTTTACTGCACTGCATGGAGTATTTCCAGGGGCCAGCACAGGCAAGGGCCACACACCCGCGTGGTGCAGATCGGCGTGCCAGCCGGTAATTGCCGAGCAGTTACTGAATTTAGGACAGCTGAGTACTTGGCTAATACAGAAAATGGTGGATTGACTTGAAAACTGTGAATGACAAGTCCCTTTCACATGCTGATAGCATAGATTTGCTTATTAAAGTAGCATAAAAATTGATTATAGTCTGAACATATAAAGCTAAATTAAATTAAGGGAGGCTACAAAAACCACAGTCACACTACAACAGTATCTTAACTATCCAGCTTGATGGCACACACTGCAGCTCAGCGGCACACCAGCTCGCATGCTGCCCAAGACACAGACAGGGGCAGGGAAAGCACAAGAACTGAAAAAAACAGCCCACAGGTTGCAATTTAACAGCCGTTAGCTTAATTCACTGCAAACATCACTTCTTATCACTTCTTTTAAGTGTCTGTTCCTGCAGCCGGTGGTCTGCGGGAGATTTTCTCCATGTGCTTGAACCTGAGCATTTATCCGCAGGGCTGCTAGGACATCGCAACCATTCATCAGGGGTAACAGCAAAGGACTAACCTGGCTGAAAACATCCCCCCGCCCCATAAAAAAGGTTAAAGAGAATGCTGGTAAAGTGGCTTCTTTTTCTGAAAATGCAATGTTCTTCCAAATATGGGTCAATGGTATGTATTTAAAATTAACCACACAGGATTCTGAATTAATTTGTGCTAATGAAATGCCACTGATTTCTGAGGAACGAGATACGGCTTCACTTGGGCAGCAGAAGGGGGACATCTCAGAAATAAGGTACCACACAAAAAGCAAGGGAATAGTTGCCGTTGCCATTGCAGGTTTCTCTGCTATAAGGTAAAGCACAGAAATTCACCTTTCCTTCTTTTTCACCACTGCGTACAAGCCAGCTAAGCATACCAGCGCTCAGATCCAGATTTGAGTCTGAATTTCCATTTGTCCATTACAGCACAAGAATTGCACTCCAGCAAAAGTCAAGAGGCTCCGTTAAGTCAAGCCAGGGAGATTTGCCAGATTTTCCCATTTCCTGCCTTTCATCAGATCTAAACCACACAGCAACCCCCACGCACCCCAGCGTCTGGTTTGCATCCAGTCGGAGAGTCTCAGTATTGCCTCTGGCTGTTACCTTAAAAAATAATCAAGGCACAATTTCATGTGAATACTTTAATTAATCAGCTACCGTGGAAGGGCGCTCTGCCTCAGCAAAACCGCTAGTTTCTTTGCCGTTTCCATCTCACTTCACGATATGATTACAAGCAGCTCAACATGCAACGAGATGCTAAGAATACTTAATAGCTCCAGAGCCCCCCACTCGGTGTTGGAGATAGCCATTCTAACGGAGTTTAGGACTTCTTGGTCAAATTTTAATTTTCAGGGTAACAATCACAAGCTACAAAGGGAGACAAACCCAGTGGTCCATGCTCAGATAGCGGCAATGCTGGGAGCACAGGCATTGTGATGGGGAAAAAGCCAACCCGCACGTTTCTGCCCTCCTCCCTGCACCAAACGCATCCCCTCCAGGAGATGCAATACGGCAAGAGAGCATCAGAGGTCCTGGCTTTTAATAAATTAGATAAATCATGTCATCATAAGGACTTTAAATAACAATGCTGAAGAGTTAATAGGTGAGATGTATGATCAATTAGACCCCAGAAGTCAATCCAAACAACCACCATCCCACAGTTCACACCACGTACAGCCAGGAGTGCGAGGACCAGCTCAGGAAGCTGATTTATCCCCACCCTTCACTCCTGCCCCATCCCAGGCAAGTGGGTACTGCCAGCAAGTGGCTTCTCCTGGTCAGAAAAGCAAAGGAGGAAAAGGAGACAGGTGGCCTGTCTACTCAGCAATGTCCCCAGGCCAGGACAACAGGCTCTGTAAAAACTTTGCACCATTAAAAACTGAGCATCTCCAGTCATGGGCTTTCTGTCACCTCCCAGGACAAACTGTATGAACTTTAAGATCTTGCCCCTGAGGTATTCAGTTCTCTTCCCTTCCTCTCATTAAAAGCAGAAGATTAACAGCTTTAATTACAATTATTTTCTTTACATTAGGCTATGTTGTTTCATGGGAACAATACTCAGTGTCCTAGGAGTGTCTTTCCATTTCTATGATAATAGTTTCCATGACTTCTTCACATAGGTCTCACTTACTCAACTTTATTTTATCATCTTCCAGCTCGCTATAATTAAAAATAATTCCCTGTAGTAAAAACTTAATATGATAATGTACATTTCAAATGTGAGATGAAATTGAAAAAGCAGTATCCCCCCACCACACTCAAAGCAGAGTGGCACTAAGTGAGACAATGCATGTGCCAGTGCTCGACGGCACGCATGATGACCAGAGCACCAACGTGCCATGGATGCCGGTGCTGCGGCAGAGAGCTGGTGGGTGTTGGAGAGGAGCAGGCCATGGCCAACAGCCCACTCAGCTGATGAGGTTTGTTACTCATTAACGTGGGAAGAGTGGTGGAGCCTGGAGATGCTCAGCACATCGGGGTGCCACATACCTTGCCATATAAAGGATGCCACAGCCCAGGTGGAGTGGCACGTCCTGCAAAGGGAAACCCATTAGGCTTGGCTCTGGCCAGAACAAGCCTCACCTAACCACCACCAAAGCTTCATCAACAATGACTTGGGGGCAGAAAAGATCTTTGCACAGCAGTTAGCAGGGCTCACTGAAAGAGCTTTAAACTAGATGTGAAAGGGAAAAGGGACAAAACCAGGCTTGCTAGAGATAAGCCTGGGGGTGGCATGCCACTGCTTGAGGGACAGTGTGCTACTGAACGTCCTCTGGTCTGCTGTCTCAGTGGAGGTAGGGGATGGAGATCCATGCAGCAGCAAAGGTGCAAGGGTTAGCGATACGTCAGAAATCATGGAAGTGCCTGAGAATGGTCATGTAGGAATTAGGGCTTCTGCCCCCCAAAAGGTGGGGGGATCAATAGCCCAACTGGAGTGCATCTACATCAACGCACGCATCATAAGCAACAAACAAGAGGAGCTGGAAACCGCTGTACAGCAAGAGAACTATGACATAGTTGCCATCGTGGAAATGTGGAAAGACAAGCCAGTGGGATAGACCACCAGTCTGGCTGAACAGAGAGCTTTGGCTTGAACTCGGGAAAAAAAGGAGAGTTCATGACCTTTGGAAGAAGGGCCAGGCAGCTCTGGAGGGCTACAAGAAATGTCATGAGGTTATGCAGGGACAAAATCAGAAGGGCCAAAGCCCAACTAGAAATTAATCTGGCTACTGCCATAAAAGATGTTTCTATAAACACATTAGCAACAAAAGGAGGGCTAAGAAGAATCTCCATCCTTTGTTGTATCTGAGGGGGAAACATAGTGACAAAGGCTGAGGAAAAGGCTGAGTACCCGCCCCCTGAGCTGGGAGACAGGGATGGGGAGCAGAATGAAGCCCCCATAATACAAGGGGAAACGGTCAGTGACCTGCGCTGCTGTTCCACTTAGATACCCACAAGTCTATGGGGCTGGATGGGACCCACCTGAGGATGCTGAGGGAGCTGGTGGAAGTGCTCACCAAGACACTTTCAATCATTTATCAGCAGTCCTGGCTAACTGAGGAGGTCCCAGTTGACGGGAGGTCAGAAAGTGCAACAGCCACCTACAAGAAGGGCCAGAAGGAGGATCTGGGGAACTACAGGCCTGTCAGTCTGACCTCAGTGCTGGGGAAGGTATGGAGCAGATCATCTTGAGTGCCATCACACGGCACGTACAGGACATCCAGGTGACCGGGCCCAGTCAGCGTGCGTTTATGAAACGCAGATTCTGCTTGACTAACTTGATCTCCTTCTATGACAAGGTGACCTGCTTAGTGGAAGAGGGAAGGGCTATGGATGTTGCCTACCTAGATACTGGTAAAGCCTTTGATGCTGTTTCTCACAGCCTTCTCCCAGAGAAACTGGCTGCTCGTGGCTTGGAAGCATGTACTCTGTGCTGGATAAAAAACTGGCTGGATGGCCAAGCCCCATGAGTGGTGGTGAATGGAGTTACATCCAGGTGGCAGCCGATCCCAAGTGGTGTTCCCCAGGGCTCTGTACTGAGGCCAGTCCTGTTTAATAGCTTTATCAATGATCTGGATGAGGGTATCAAGTGCACGTTTGCAGATGACACCGAGCTGGGCAGCAGCACTGCGCTGCCTGAGGGCAGGAGGCTCTGCAGAGGGATCTGGACAAGCTGGACCGATGGGCCAAGGCCAGTTGTATGAGGTTCAGCAAGGCTGAGTGCCGGGTCCTGCACTTGGGTCACAACAACCCCACGCAGCGCTGCAGGCTTGGGGAAGAGGCTGGGAAGGTGTCTGGTGGGAAAGGACCTGGGGGTACTGATTGACAGCAGCTGAACATGAGCCAGCAGTGCGCCCAGGTGGCCAACAGCATCCTGGCTTGTATCCGAACCAGCGTGGCCAGCAGGATCAGGGCAGTGATCGTCCCCCTGTACTTGTCACTGGTGAGGCTTCACCTTGGATGTTGTGTTCAGGAGGGAGATCGAGATGCTGGGGAATGTCCAAAGAGGGACAACGAAGCTGGTGAAGGGTCTGGAGCACAAGTCTCATGAGGAGCGGCTGAGCGAGCTAGGGGTGTTCAGCCTGGAGAAAAGGAGGCTCAGGGGGGACCTTATCGCTCTCTACAACTGCCTGAAAGGAGGGTGTAGCGAGGTGGGTCAGTCTCTTCTCCCAAGTAAGAAGCAATAGGACAAGATGAAATGAACTCAAGTTGCACCAGGGGAGGTTTAGATTGGATATCAAGAAAAATTTCTTCACCGAAAGGTCTGTCAAGCACTGGCACAGGCTGTCCAGGGAAGCGGTTGAGTCACCATCCCTGGAGGTGTTTAAAAGCCATGTAGGTGTGGCACCTAGGGACATGGCTTGGTGGTGGAGTTGGCAGTGTTCGGTTAACAGTTGGACTCAATCATCTTAAAGGTCTTTTCCAATTTGAACGATTCTATGACTTCTGCTGCCTGCGCTGCCAAGGAGCCCCACACAACTTGAGAGGAGTGCAGGCAAGTTTTGTTTTTAAGCAAGAAGAAACTAAAGCCAACTCTCTGGAAATCCTGTCTTCATTCCTGAGCCCTTCGATCTTGCTCTCGTCCCAGAGGAGGATCCACAGGCTCATCTCAGGGAAGCACCTGCCCTGGTGATTGAGAGGTCTCCAGCACTGGGGAGGACACAGGGTTGGAGATATTTCAGTGCCAGTGCTGGGGACACCCTGGAGCATCAGATGACTCTGGAAGCTGAGGGCTGGCGAGGAGAAATCCAGTGATGTTGTGTTTCCCAACGAAGCAAGGAGTACTGACAGCATGACCAGCTTCGGGCACAGAAGGTAAATAAAGGAGCTGTTACGCAGCTGTAGCTGTGGACTGGGAGGAAAGAAGGGCCCGAGCTGGCCAGCAGCTGCGCTGCTGCTGGAGGCACGGGCTGGGGAGCACCCGGTAGGGCTGCTCGGCACGGAGCTGCGCACGGAGCTGCCCTGCAGCGGGGCCAGGACGGCGGGAAGCAGATGGGGAGAAAAAGAACATTTCCTGGTGTCAGATTTAGCTGGAAGTGAGCCTGCCTTGAATTGACTTCACATGGTACGAAGCAACAACGGCTCAGAAACAGATTGAAAAATTTGTTCTACTCAAGGCCAGTGCTCCATGTGATGAAGTTACAAGATGGATGTATTTTATTTTGCAACGGCTGCTTTTCCACGGTGCTCTTGGCATGGTGGCCAGTCGTCTCCTCAGAGGAGGCTCTAACCCCCACTCCCAGTAACATCCCCACCCATCCACCAGTGCAGGGACACAGTGCAAACCAGACCCACCATGCCACACCAGAGCTCTTCTGTTTGGGTGAAAGGAGGCACACAAGGGGAATCTGAAGCAAACAGGGCCCAACACACCAAGCAGAGAACCTGGCTCCTGAGTCCCTCTTGCTCGGGATGCAGATGCACGCTTCCAGGTCCGCCTACGTACAGCTCGACAGGAGCCAAACTGGCCCGTGAGGTCTCTGGGCCGAGGCAGTCTCTTGTCGTACGCTGCGGTTAGCAAAGCACAGCCTCTGCCATTGCTGGAGCATCCCACAGCCCTTTCATCATAGCAGTGGCACCGACGAGTTAAACCACGCTGAGAGCCCAAGTGCTGTGCGAGAGGCTCTGAAGGCAGCCGCGAGCGTGGCCCCAGCCTTCTGAAGGGAGACGAGGTCTTCCTGCTGTGAAAAAACAGCAATAACTGCAACCTGGAAAAGCACAAGCAGAGCCAAAAAGCCAGGGAAGAGGGACGGGGGTCAGCCTGAAGCCAAGGTAAAGTGGGTCTTTGCAAATGGTCTGTAGCTCCAGCAAAGGAGCCGGCCAGGCTGGCTGCTCCCAGCACGCAGCCTGCCTGTGTGGGGGTCTGGGGTGGCACAGGCAGGACCGGACTCCCCTGGGGTGGTGAGGGCAGCAGATCCCTGCCTGCAGCAGAAGCTCCTGGCTGCTTCTGCTCTGCTCTTCCAGCCGCGGCTGCTGGTGTGGCCGGGTGGGCACGCGGGACCGGGTGCAGCAACCACCAGCAAAGCAAAGCCTGCCCAGGCTGGGCACTGCCCGCATCTTGAGAAAGGGCAGTGCAAGAGTCCAGCCCCTCCTGGCAACAGGAAGAATAAAGGCAGAGTTTAAAATCATGGCAGAAATGTTAAAATTCCTCTCGGACAAAGAAGGAACTTGACAACCAGCCCTTATCACCCCCTGGCGCTGCTTATCTCTGCTTCTCACTTGTTTCTTCCGAGATGGAAATAACTGGGCTGTATCAGGGAGCAGCTCCATCGCCAGACAATGCGAGAAGGAATGCCACGGCCCATGCCAGGCCATACGATGCCTCTGCTGCGCTCCGTAATAAAGGATTTGCATACATTTGTGCACACATTAACATGCAAGATTTGGAATCCCTCAAAAAGCAACTGTCTGCTCAGCTCAGACGGGGAGTGTAAACGCAAAGGGGCAATTCCCTTCCTGCTTGGCTTAAGACGTATAAGGCAGCCCGATTTTTTCTCAGCATCGTGCCATCATTCTGATTGCAACGAGGCTTTTAGGTCAGTCATCAGTCAGTAACTCACAAGATTTCTTGGAAACGGGACAGGCTGTGGATTTGGGGCAGCTCATATGACCCTGGAGTCTCTTAACAAGGGTGTCTTAATATCCCTGACTGTTATCTCATCCCCTCATTTGACAGCTAATGAGGCATCTTTCCACCCTGAGCAAGCTCCAGCTACACAGACCCATTTCTCCAGACCCCACAGGCAGGATAAACATTCATCTACACTGAAAAATTAACAGTCTCTCACTGCCATAGAGAGAGCCCAGCAGCTCTTCCCCACTCTGGGCGCTGCTCTCCTGTTTCATAGATGGGGAAGCTGAGGCACGGGAGCACCCACAGGCAGCACCCAGCCGTGGCTTCCCCACCGAATCTCTGAATATCAGCTTCATCAGAGGAGCCCCAGGCTTCTGTGCTCAAAACAGACAGCTGGAGCCGAAGCTCAGCCTCCTTCTCCAACTTTAACACTGTATTTTGAACCAACCGCTCCTGGTAGCCCCAGACAGCTGCTGCCCATGGCCCCATGGCCCTCAGCGACAAAGCAGCATCCCTCTGGACAAAACATTTCTGTGACTTCACAGCTCTTCCAGTCACTTCAGCTGGAAAAAAACCTATCAGTGGCAATGAACTGCAAAGACTTCATGCTACCTGGGTTGAAAAGGAAGCTTAGTGAAAGCTTTTATCAGCCCAGCCGGGGTGCAGGAGGCTAACGGAGGTGAATTAGACACAGGCATGTACAATAGCAGCAATTCAAAGTCTGAGGACAAGGTGCCCTTGATGGCTGGCAAAGACAGCCAAGGGAGGGCAGTGCTCACTTCACCCAAGATACTGTAGGAACAGTTGGCTTAAAAGATCAACATCAGGTGGTAGCAACAGAGCAGGTAGCAGAGTAACGCCAGAAAACCAAGGAAATGATAAATCATCCAGCAACCAAACTACTCCTACTGATGCAACTCCCCCAGATCTCAGTGGCCACAGGGGAGCATGTGCAGCTGTGCATCTCCAGAAAGGTCTGCAGTGGGTGAGGGAACACAGAGCATGGAAGAGCGGCAAGCCAGACTCTTCTCCATCTTCCCCATCCATCTTCCCTTCTCTACCTGCTTGATTTGCTCAAGGCAAGTCAGATTTTCAGTGTTGCTTTATTTTTAATCCCCTCTGACCTCCGCAGTGCCAAGAGCAGCAGTTGCGAAGGTATCCAGGGTGGCGTTGAAGCTTTTATTACAAACCCTGTTTCCGCTCCTGGAAAAATTCTCCTTTCTGGCTAAAGTTGTCCATGCTCAGTCTCAGGCTGGAGACTAATTTTATTTTTAAGACTCTGTAAAAATCCTTTACCGTTGCAAAAGTTATTCTTGCTTAATTAAGAAGAAGAAGAAAAAAAAAGAACTATCCCCAGTATTGCCAGCTGCAGCCAAATACGAGCAAAGGCAGTCTCTAAGGATTTTCCAGTTGGTCTGCCTTCATGGTGAATCAGGACCATCAATTTGAGAAGCGGGTGGAACATCTGCCTGTGGGTCCCCACTGCCCTGTCCCCAAACCACTGCTTCCCAGCAGCACAGCCCTGGGCAGCCCCCAGGGTGCTTCCAGATCTGCTGTCCATGGTCTAAGGCACCACGTAGCAGACAGCCATCAGTGCAGAAGGCTGCGCTCCTCCCAGATGGGACCAAGAAATTAGGACAAAACATGACACGACATACAAATCCCCAAATTCCTCACCTGGGCTGTCTTGGTGCCCTCTCAGGCAAACAAGGAACCAGGACCACAGCCCAAAACCGTGGCCAGACCTCTCAGCAATGCCCCAGGATGAATTCAAACACGACCAACCTTTCCAGCCTGTGGCTAAATCACACTGGGGGAGCTGGGGTGCACCACAGGTTATTTTGGGAAGCCCAGGTGCACCCCAGCACTCTGCAGTGACCACAGGTCCCCAGCTGGTTTCCATTTCTCCTTGTGAGCTGGGTAAGAGCCCCAGGGTGTTTAAACAGCCTCCTGACCTGAACCACACTGTCAGACTGCTCCCGTGAGCTGCAACCCCTGACACAGACCATGAAAACTCTGATGCATAAAAATGAGATGGTTAAATTACGGGATATTAATAACTCAACAGTTCTCAGAGGAACTCTGTGTTTGGAGCTCTCAAGATATTTTGCAGAAGACGCAATTACTTTTTTTTTTTTTTTTTTGTAATAGAGGTTAGGGAGAGGTAGGCAAAGTGCTATACCCATGTAGGCTGCACTTCGAGCAAGGGGGAAGAGGAAAAATCAGGTGCCGTGAGCCCCAGCCTGTTGCCCAGCCATGCGACCAGGAGAAAAGGTGTCCAACAGGCTGCTCTGTCACATCCAAGGTGATGGAGACAGCCTGCCAGCTCACAGGCTGACCACTCGTCTCAGCATATTTATGTTGGGTTGGCTCTTTTACCCCCCTTAAAGGCCCACCTCTTAGCCTACAGAAACAATTACAACCACATATTTTTCCCCAGTCACCAAGAAGAAATGCAAAGCACTGTTTTCCAAGTGGAAGAGAAGAACAGGCTCAGTAACAGCAATAACAACCCCAGAGCTGGTGGGCAAACAACACTGAAGCCAATCTCACGATTCCGGAAGGCAGAGGGAGCCACAGGATGGGCAGACCCAGGAGCTGTGGGCATTGGAGAGGGGCTTGGTGTCCCCTCTGGCAGGACAGCCCCAAGGCCCCGAGAGCTGGTGGGGATGGAGCAGGGGAGGCAGCAATGGGACCTTTGCCAAACTCTGCCCGTGGGCTGAGCTCAGCAGGGCTCCCCACCCCGGAGCCAGCGTGCGCCTGTGCTGCAATGCCCCTGTCCTACCCCACGGGTTATCTTGTCAGATTTTTATTATACCATTTGGTGGCTTTTCAGCCTAACAAGATGCAGAGCTGTAGCCCAGGGGGGTTCTTTCTGCTCCTTAACTGAAGGAAGAAAATTGCCTCCAAGCCTGGGGGTCTAGCAAGACTGGGGCTCTCCCTCTGGATCCAGGACCAGTCTCCATGAAGAAGCCTGTCTCTGTTCAGCATGTGGGACCTCACTGTCTTCTCAAGTTTGCATAACCCTGGTCTCTCCACAGGCAGCATTTATCTTCCTGCCCCTCTCTCCCCCGGCGCTGTTCCAGGCTTGCTGCCCATCTCTCCAGCCCTGGTCGGTCTCATGACAGACGGGCTAAGCTAAGCGGGTTCCCAGCGATCTGCCCCGGGGATGTAAGTGCTATTTTAATGGACTTCACCAGTCTGCATTTGCAGCATGACAAGCAGAACCCACAGGAAGCAGTAAACACGCTGCAATTCCAGCATCTCCCAGGCCATACATCCTAAAGGAAAAAACCTGGCCAACGGGCAGAATGCTCAGAAGCAGGATGAGCTCGGTTGAGAATTCTAATTATTTCCAAAGTTAAGGCTTAGACAACGTCCCCTGAGACAGGCAATACCGACCCACTTGTGAAAGCAATCACCACCAGGCTGATCTGTGTATGTGCCGGCTGAGCCTGAGCAATTCTGGCAACAGCAAGTGTCCAAGGCTGGGTCATTTTGTTAAGCCGGTAGAAAACATGCAATGGGAGAAGCTTAAAATACGAAGCAAAATATAATCTTGTTAGCTGCAGATAGTTTTACTTTACAAATCGTTATCACAGGCTCAAGCTGGCACCCTTATAAATACAACGCGGTGACGCGAGACATGTAAGTGCTCCCACAGTAGGTGAAATAATTGCCGAATAAAAATAAGTCAGATAAGTTACACGATAAGAGAGCTAAAACTGAAAGGATGACACTGCATCTGGTGCGAATAATTATTTTGGCATTATTCTGTCCAGCGCTAATCCTCAACAGCTCGAAAAGATTCAATCAGTGTTTAGCACTGCCAAGGAATCATGGCTACAAAACAAAGAGTAACTGGATTAAAATCTTTCTACGGTCACAGGTCATGTCTGTGTCACATCTGCTTAAAATGTTCCTTCAAGGAATAAAGGAAATTTGACTTGAAAAGATTGCACTGAAAAACATAACCCCCAGGTTGCAGTTCCAGGTTGGTTTATAGTTAGGCATTCTGGCATGAAACAGAAGGATGCAGGAAGATTATTACTTTAAAACTCTCTTTCCTCAGGAATGCAAAATCACCACAATAAACATCTGAACAGTGACGTCCTCATCCAGAACACCAGCCTGCACACAGTCTGCTCAGAAAATACCCAGAGAACCCAGGCTTCCAGAAGCTGCATTTATCAAAGCAATAAAATTAGCACGGCGAGATGAGGATTTTTTTAATACTCATGGCTGTTTAGAGCCAGTTGAGCCTTCCTGATTATTTCTAAAATGAAAAATCCATTACGGTGGCATCAGCGTTTCTCCCTGACTTCCTGCAGCTGCAGAAATGCAATTTAACCATTAACCTTTTACATCCATAAACAACGAGAACAGCAAAGGCTGGGAAAAAATGTGCAGCCCCCTCACAGATCTCCACCAACGGCACGTTGAGCAAAGTTAGCACGCAGCTACATGCGTCCACAGAATGCTGCTTATTCCTTCTCCTCCTCCCTCTCTTCTACTTTCTATCCGTCCTAAGAATGCATGACAACTTTGAAGTTGCTGGCAAAAGACAGCTTCTTACCTGTTCCCACTGACGGTGACAGTGCAGGAGGGAAAAATCCAGCGGGATGCTGAGCCGTCCTAGTTACGCCGGTCGCCTTTCGGCTGGTGGGCTGCTCCCAGGACCAGCCCAAGCACCGCAGTGCCATAAAGCATCCCGCACTCCCCCGGCGCAGCCCGCCGCCCCGCCGCACGCAGCCAGGGGCTGCCGCCAGACGGGCTTTTGTCGGAGCCTTTCAGAGGAGGCACGCACCGACCGCGGCACGGCTCCGAAGGAAACCTGCCGTGGAAAAACATGCCATTCCTGCCCCGCGCCTTAAGCTTTGGCTTAAATTGCCTCGCTCTGCAATCCAGCTCCGGAGGGTGCCCCCCTCTCTGCTCCCAATCCAAATGAATCCAGCAGCTCCCCCCTCCAGCCCGCCTTTCGCTAAATGACCCTTCGAGGTGGCAAGAGGATGTCCAATTTGCTCTCCGAGCGCAAGGCATTAACGAGGAGAGATGCAGCCCGTGGAGAATAATTGCTGGCGCGGGAGCGACGCGGGGCTCTGCTGTTGCATTGCGCTCCTCTCCTGCATGCTAATGAGCAATGATGTCAGCAAGCCAAAGTCACCGCATCCGGACCGCGGCCGGCCACCCTCCCGTTTATTTACAAGGAAATCAGCCCGCTCTTAGAAATCAATAAATCCTCTAGGCTGCTTAGGGGGAAAAAAAAATAAAAAATAATCATAATAAATCCTTCTCGCTGGCTCGCATGTGCGCGTTTCAAAGAGTTGGCTCCACACCAGCAGCCCAAATTGAATGGTGTGAAGACACTAATTATCCTTCCCCAACTATCATCTTATTAGATGCTGACCGAATCTCAACTCGCTGTCAAACTTAAGGCACTGCTTCTTAGGTACGCAGGCTATTAAAGCAACAATCCGCTGGCTCTCAGCGACGTATCGTTTTTCTCCTGGCTTTCAATGCCCTCTTAATTATTTTCTGCAGTCATTTGCTACGATTCCCCACTGGGTTTTAGACGTAGCATGTTTGTGCACCAGCAGGGCTAAATATTCTGGGAAATACAAGTTATGAGCGTGGCATTTTGGTTACCACATATTTTAATACATTTTCTTTCATACAGCCCCGAGAGAGGCACGATTCGCACATTTTATGTGTATCTCAGGTGAGTACTGTGAGCCCCAGGAATACAGCACCCCAACAGGGATACCACCACCTCTTTCCCCCGTGTTCTCCTCCCTCTGGAAAAGAAAAGAAAATGCAGAGAAGGAGCTTTGCTGCCAAATCTCTTCTGCTGGTCCTAAAGCCCATTGCTTGGGAATTAGGTGATCACAAATCTCTAATGCAAGTCAACAGGAGGAGAGCATACTTCTTAGCTCCTGCGTTTGCGAAAAGTGAGTGAAATCAAAAAACCTAGTTTTTGTGGACTTGGAAAAATACAGAAAGCAAATAAAACATGCCCAATATACTGCTTTTGTAGCACGCTCCTGACTTTTGGGGCCTGAATCCGGATTTCAGAGCCCTTGATTTTGGCAACATTAGCTATGTTTACAGAACACAGAAGGATGCAAAAACTACAGCTGTGAGTCTTTCTGCAGTCTCAAATGCCTTGAATTATTATTATTAAGGCTCATAAATTAGGTTTCCTTATATGGAATTACACTCAAAATCTCAAGGGGGACCTTCAGCTGGGACAAACCAGCCCAGCTCCCCCTTGAAGGCCCCCCAGCTTCCCCTGGCCAGGTGGGATGGAGTGAGAACCTGCAGAGATCTCTTCTGGCTCAGACAGCTTCAGAAGAAAGAAAATATCCAGGGTTGTTGATAAAACATTTGAGCACTTACAGTTCCTTTTTTAATTATTTCTTAATTTTTTCTCTCCCCCCCCCCCCCCCCCCCCCTCTATTTTTAACCCAATCTGCAGCTGCAAGTCCAAGAGCTGAGCGCAGACCCTGTTACCCTATCTAGCCGGGTCAGACCTTCCTTTCATGGAAGAAGGAGCAGCATCACCTCCACTTCTGCTGGGCAACTCCTCCAACTACACAGAGCAACAAAACTTCTATGAAAAAAAAATTCCCCTGACCCTTCAGCTTCCTAAACTGGCACATTTTGCTGCTTCCAGCTCACCTCTCTATGGTTAACGTGCTACAGCCCAGAGATGATGTAGTTTTCTTCTTGAAATGAGAACATGTTAATTACAATGCAAAGAAAATGAGACAAAACTGAACAGGGCAAAAGCAAATAAAGAAGCCTGGTTATAAAATGATACTGTTGACAGAAATGCTGTAAAGCAGAAATTACCTGTGTTTACTGTAACAATCTTCCCTGGAAATGTGTTGCTAAAAGCAGGCAGCAGTGACTAGGGGCTGCAATCGGCACAAAGAATATGTCCTGCTCCGTACGGTGGGTCCTGTAGGTGCTAATTTTCATCAAACCCATGAGTAAAATGCCTGACTTTATCTGCATGAATTTTCAAGGAGCAAAGGCCC